>NC_065922.1:42740242-44173992 GCF_024586455.1 Bactrocera neohumeralis
AATTCTATGAAAAAATGCGGCGGCTTACAGAAGGTTTCAAGGCCGGAGCATACTCTTGTAGAACCCCCAAAGATGATCTAGTCACCGATGCCCAGAGCCGGCTGAATGGCAGTGAACGTACAACACCAGGAGAAGGTGAACTCGATTTCCCAATCGATGACGATGGAGCAGACGTTCCATTGCCCCACCATGAAGAAGTTCGAATAGCAATTACCCGTTTGAAGAACAACAAAGCAGAGGGGACCGATGGATTACCGGCCGAACTATTCAAACACGGCGGCGAAGAACTGGTAAGGAGCATGCATCAGCTTCTTTGTAAAATATGGTCGGACGAAATCATGCCCAACGATTGGAATTTAAGTGTGCTCTGCCCAATCCACAAAAAGGGAGACCCCACAATTTGCGCCAACTACCGTGGGATAAGCCTCCTCAACATCGCGTATAAGGTTCTATCGAGCGTATTGTGTGAAAGAATAAAGCCCACCATCAACAAACTGATTGGACCTTATCAGTGGGACTTTAGACCTGGCAAATCAACAACCGACCAGATATTCACCATGCACAAATTTGATATTCACATGCAAATTTTTTAAAAGACCCGTGAAGGAAGAATCCACACACCACCTCTTCGTCGATTTCAAAGCTGCTTTCGACAGCACGAAAAGAAGCTACCTCTATGCCGCAATGTCTGAATTTGGTATCCCCGCAAAACTAGTACGGCTGTGTAAACTGACGTTGAGCAACACGAAAAGCTCCGTCAGGATCGGGAGGACCTCTCCGAGCCGTTCGATACCAAACGAGGTTTCAGACAAGGCAGCCCCCTATCGTGCGACTTCTTCAACCTGCTGCTGGAGAAAATAATTCGAGCTGTAGAACATAATCGAGCAGGTACAATCTTTTATAAGAGTGTATAGCTGCTGGCGTATGCCGATGATATTGATATCATCGGCCTCAACACCCGTTCCCGTTAGTTCTGTTTTCTCCAGACTGGACAAGGAAGCAATGCAAATGGGACTGGCAGTGAACGAGGGCAAGACGAAATATATCCTGTCATCAGACAAACAGTCGTCGCACTCGCGACTTGGCTCTCACGTCCCTGTTGACAGTCATAACTTTGAAGTCGTAGATAATTTCGTCTATCTTGGAACCAGCGTAAACACCAACAACAATGTCAGCCTAGAAATCCAACGTAGAATAACTCTTGACAACAGGTCGTACTGCGAACTGAGTAGGAAATTGAGAAATAAAGTCCTCTCTCGACGAACAAAGACCAAACTCGAAAAGACACTCATCATCTCCGTCCTGCTTTATGGTGCAGAGGCATGGACGGCGACAACAACTGATGACCCGACGTTGCGAGTTTTCGAGAGAAATGTTCTGCGAAGGATTTATATTTACCGCTTTCGATGGAACGATGAGCTGTATGAGATATTTGATGGCATTGACTTAGCTCAGCGAATTAAAAACCAGTGGCTACGATGGCTAGGTCATGCCGTCCGAATGAACAAAATCACTCCAGCTCTGAAAATATTTGACGCAGTACCCGCCGGGGCAAGCAGAGTAAGAGGAAGACCTCTAATCCGTTGAAAAGACCAGGTGGGGAAGGACCTTGCACTTGGAATATCCTATTGACCAGAAGTTAACCGTACTTTTCTATCATTTAGCGTAATGATGCTCTCAAAGTAATAATAACAGACTAAAAATTAGAAGCATAGAAACCATTTTTTTTTGAATCGGTTTTTATTAATTTTTAAAATCGTTAAATAAACATGTATGGTTTGTACTGGACTCAGTTACGTCTTCTGTTGGGTCGTCTCCTAAAAGAATTGCGCTTTCTAGTTCGTCTATTTGCGGGTTTTCTAAGAGGTTTCGATTTTTTCGACTTCCTTTTGGAATTTCTTTTCTTATTTTTGTTGCCGCCTTTGTTCACTTTACGATTAGTTTTAGGTGCGGATTTCTTTCGTTTGATTTTAGCTTTTAACGGCTGTTTTTTTGGTTTTTTGTTGCGTTTTTTATTTGCGTTAAGTTTATTGACTTTGTTGTTGTTTGCTGGCTGCTTATTTTTGATATTCGCATTGACCTCTCCCTTGCCATTATTCGTACTTTGTTTATTTTCCTTTTCGTTTTTCGTTCCCGACGCTTCAGTGCCACTTTGCGCTGCTTCCGCGGGCTTTTCATTATCAACTTCCTGTTTTTTATTCGCCCTCAATTGGGCGGTCGATCCATTGCGGTTCACAGCTGCTGCGCTCTTGTTGTTGTCGCCTGCTGCAGTGGTCAATTGCCGCTTCGGCGATTCGGTTGTGTTCTCAACTAATTCTAACTCATCATTATTTACAGTGTGTTGCGGCAAAACATTTGCATCCTCGGGCCTTTGCAAAAATTTACTATTCGCTCGAGTGCGTTGTTTTTCACCAAGAAACCTGATTGGACTTTTTGTGGTGTGTGGTGGTTCCAATGTGGTTTCCAACGTATACGCAGCATTTACTTCACTCTTCAATGCTGCCACTGCAGCCTCAACCGGGTGTTCTTGCAAGTGTTTGTTGTTTCTATTGTTGTTGTTGTTGTTGTTGTTGTTGTTAAGGTTTAATTGTGGGTGTTGCCGTTGCTGCAGCGAGAGATCCTTTCGCACTGTACGCGCATAAGCTGGTGCGGCGGTGAGGAGTAGCCCAACACCAGCCAAGCAGAATAGAATTAAGACTTTCATCTTGCACTTCTTGGCAATGAATGAAGAATACGGGATTGAGGAAAGCTCATTTAATTGCCGGATGTTTAGGCTATGTTTGTTAAATTGCTGTGTAAGCGCTTGCAGCGCACATGCATAAATACATATACATGTATGTATGTATATAGGCGTGTATGTGTTTTGCTTCCGAGTTGCTGTTGGTGACACCAGTTGCTTTGATGTGGCATTTCATGCTCAAATAGTAATTAAGTCAATACAAATATTAAAGCGAACTTAGGAAAACAAATTTGAACTCAAATGCAGTGGCTTGGCGCAAAGCGTACAAAAGTTGCTTGTACACACACACATACATACATATGTATGTATGCAAGTATGTATGCTTTTAATGCCAGCTTGCTTTATTATTAGTTTTCGTTTATGTTTTCTTCTGCCATATTTTATTTCATATTTTTTTGTGGGTCAGCTCTCATAGCTGCTGCAGTTCAATTTACTTTATACGAATTATTCCTAGAACTTCTTGTACTTTGGGCCCATGTAGAGAGATATTTATTTGACCGCAGTTTTGGCTTACGAAGTTTTCTCATGCCATTCGCTTGGTAGTATATGTGGCAGCATTATTATCAATAACAAGCTTACGTGTAGATAAATGGTTGTAAGTGAATATGCGCACACAGGCATCTGCATAGACACACACACACACACGCTAGCACACATGCACTCGCCTGCGCCAGTTAGTGTTTACTAACAAAGTTTGTGCTAAGCATACATTTAGAGACACTCTTTTAATATATTTTATCAGCGCACGCACACATACACAAAACACACACATGTGTATGTACAAACACATCTATTGACACATGAACTTGGGATACACTAAGTTTGTTGGCTTACATACCCTCCTAGCCATATATTATAATTCAATATATTGCGCCATGTACACACATATCATTACATATTACAGCAGACCACATTTTTATTATGTATCTGCGCTTGTTTGCATGCTCTCATATGGAACATATGTAGCTGCAGTGAAAATATTTACATACAAGTGTATTCAAGATAAATTTGATACTTGCAGTTAAGACCCTGTAGGAAAAACGTTGCGCTATGAAAGTAGTTTAACAGAAAAAAGGGAATGTGGAGACAGATAATACTGATAACCGATAAAAATTTTACTGTTTCAGAACGATCTTGATCTTCTCCTCGATATAGTGACTTCAACAGCGACTCTGTAGAAAAAAAATGATAGTTTGCCGAAAAGAAAATGTTAATAATGATATAAAGAGAAAGAGAGAGAGAGAAGCAAGAGTTAGATTGTTACATCGATGTAATATTTACAGTTGTCTTCTGCGATAGCGTGACACCAGTAGGAAAAAAGAACCTTCATGATGGCAGTTCGTTGGAAAGATAATGTGAAAAGTGATATGGAGCGTCAGAATACTGTCGAGTTGCTATATAAAGGACTCTATAATCAGTTTCACAGTTTCCTGCAAGTCGAGCAGAAAATCGTTCTGCTGTCTGTTGTGATTGCAGCTTCTCGACGTCGAATCTTCCTTGTGTTTGTTGACGTGTGTCTTTTGCTGTATAGAGGCGGGTGCGTATCTTGGCTGCAACAAGTTAGTGATCCGAGTCGGTGTTAGGATCTCGGAGCGTACGCACGTCTAAACAGTGGAGACGTGTCTTCCGTCTATCACAACCTGATCGATCTGATTGGTGGCTTTTCGATCTGGTGACAGCCAGGTTGCTTGATGAACTTTCTTATGCTGGAATCTAGTACTACAGATAACCATATTTCGAGACTCGGCGAAGTCGATCAGCCTCAACTCATTTGGGGATGTTTTATCAGGGAGGCTGAAATTATGGACCGTTGTTCCAAAGAAACATTCTTTGCCCACTCTGTCGTTAAAGTCACCAAGCACGATTTTGACATCTTGGCGGAGGCAGCTCTCATGGGTGCGCTCCAAGCGCTTATAGAAGACATCCATGGTGCGGATTGTGGATAGACGTTCATCCACCGGCGCGAATGCCAGGTCTCGGCGACGGAATCTCTTTCTACCACCACGAATCCCATACCGAATTTCTGCTCCTTTATATGGCCACTATAGTAAATGCCACAAGAACCTATGTATATTCATCGCTCTTTTTGAACGGGGGTGATGTCAGCCTTGATTTTTACGTGGTCATCAAGCGGCTAAGGCACCGGATATTCTAGGTGCATGCCTTTAAATCTTAATCATTAATGCGTTTGTCGTGGTCGTCATGAAAGGGGAGTCTCTAATCCGAGGCTGTTGTTTTCTTTTTATGGTGGGCGTTTTTTACGTGGCAGCGTACAACCACTTATATAAAGACTTAATAATTTGAATGGTGTAGAATCATTCAGGGGTGATATTTTTGAATATCTAAACTATCGACAAAAGGATAATAAAATTCTTCGTTTTTTAAATTTCCAGACTAGAATACGTCCTAACAGAAAATACTATAGAAACCCTTTTAATCTAATATTTAATAAATAAAATCTCAATTTTCGCTCTTTTGAGTTGAGTTAGAGACGCTACTATTATTTCAATAAATACCCTATGCATCAGAAAATCGCTTTGTTAATCCTACAAGGCATCTCCACACTTGGAATCACATCACATCTCTCATCTAGAAATACTAACTCGCTTTTCCCAGCACTTGTTTGTATTTAGAGTAAAATCAATAGAACAGAATCATTGGATCAGAGTAGCGCCAGCGGTGACGATGTCAACATGTAAATATATATTTTTATATATAATATATATGTACATATGAATAAAAGTATTTATTTAATAAAAATAATATAACATGGAGACAGATGCAGAGAAAGCACTATTTCGGTTTTTATTTTTTATTTATTGCAAAATGCTTTTATAGCTGTAAAGGCTTCGTGGAATTTGTAGTGAATGTTGTTCGACGAATTCCACCTCAAACTGAGCTTAAAAAAAAAATACAAATAAAGCTAATGGCTGGATTTCCCTTTGTTCGGTATACAGATTTCATTATTGGACTTCTCTGAATATTGCACAATTTAAAATTCGTGAGAATGTCATTTTAATTGTTGGGAAGTGGTGTCCTTTAATACGTTGAATGGCGACAGCAGAGAAATAAAAATGATGTGCCCAGACGAAATATTAATCTCAAGAACAAAATAAAACGGAGAGCGCAAAATAAGATATTAATCAAGCTCTTAAGACGTGGAAACCAGGCACCTGTAGGAGGTGTCCATGTAACGCTGTGCTATCTAGCACTTTCATATCTTTCTTGAAAGAAGGAGAATATGTGAACTATAATTAATATCTGTAATAGTAGTGATTACAAACTAAGTCTTAATATAATGGAGAGTATATAGGGTCCACAAATGAAATCTATTGACGCATATAATGAAATTAAAAAGATAAATTTAAAAAATCTGTGTATCTGTTCCAGGTATGGAACATGTTTGGATGGTAAGAAGAAGGGAGAAGGTGGTATACAATTTAAGCTTATTGCGCATAATAAGGGTAAGAAATCTGTTCGTGGAATAAAATAGGTTCCAAAAAGTAAAAAATAAGTTCCACAAAGTAAAAAATAAGTTCCACAATTAGATTAAACCTAGCATGATAAAATTAAGTTCAGGTGACTTGTAAGTTAGTTCGCCATTTAATGAAGTTAGAATGCTGAATTTCGAAAACTTTTCTAAGGAATATGTTCCACAAACTAATGGAACCTAATGGAAACTGAATAATTGGAAGCAAAATACAATATTAATCCGTAAAAAAAGTTAGAAATCCAATTGAATAAAATAGGTTCCACAATGAATGAATATCCTCTAGAAAGTTGGTATAAAATTTAAGCTCATTCCGCATATAGGAGTAAGCAATTCGATCATGGAAATAGGTTCAACAAAGTAAAAAGATAGGTTCCACAATTCAATTGACCCTGACAAGATGAAGTTAAATTTAAGTGGTTTGTAAATTAGTTCGCCAAAAAAAGGAATTTGAATCCCGAAAATATGTCTAAGGAATATGTTCCATAAATTAGTGGAACCCATTTGGAAACTGAATAATTGGAATTTGCTAAAAATACAAGATTATTAAGCAAAAAAGAGTTTGAAACCCGATTGAAATTAAAATGGGTTCCACAAGAAAATGAAAATCCTCTAGAAATTTACGAAAATTGGAAAATGGTATAAAAGGCTTGTTCACTTTTCTCATATAAAGTCCAAAAGTTCAAAGTTATATAACTTCGATAATATCTACAGAGAATGAGTTCCACAAATCAATTAGATTCCCAGGAGAAAAGGGAAGTTAGCGTAACCTACACAATACATATGTAGTACAACAAAGTTAAATTTTACGAACAAAGTTAGAAAGCAGTGTTAATTTATATGAACAAAGTTAGAAAGCAAAGTTAATTTATATGAACAAAGTTAGAATGCAAAAATTCGGAAAACATATTCAGGAAATGAGTTCCACAATGAGATCTCCAGGGAAAAACGGAATCTGGCGTATGCCAATAAATTTAGAAAGTTAAAAATGTAACAATATCAGCAGGAAATGAGTTCCACAAAGCAATGGAATCCACTAGAAAACTGAGCGTAAATGCAAATTAATCTTTTGGAAGCATCAATGAATCTTAATTCTGACAAAAAAATATTTTAAGATTATCAAGCCATACAACTCTTAAATATAAGTTAAAAAGAGCTTTAAAGTTCATCAGAAAGCTTTCACTTCGTTCCAACTTTTGCCTCCGTGTGCCAAAAGCTTTGCAAAAAAACGCAGTAAAGGCTGAACTTCCACTACAAGTGGCTTAATTAATTCCATAAGTAATTTTACTTTTTCTATATATTCTGCCATTTGCATGCCAATTGATGTTTGTTTTCAACTATAATGGTATTCACTCAGTCCATTATACATATTTCCACAATTTACACAATATCTGTGTACCGGCACTTCTTAAAATTCAGAATCAAACCATTATTATTATTCTCTCTGATTTTTCCTATCAATATGGGAAGCTTATTCACTCACATATTTCCATTTCTATTAACATACTTTTACATTGTTTTTTATAGTTATTGTTATTGGTTTTTGCCAGAGCTATAAATAGTTATCAGCAAATCCTCCAACCAATATTTTTACAACCGCTTTTTACGCATCTCTATTATACTGTGCGACGGTGCGTAGCCATGCGACGCTGTGATGTGACAAGGGCCCCCGATGGGTTTACAATTTCCTTGTATGTACGCATACAAACGCATGTGCATGTGTAGCGGCCATGTGTAAAGTTACGTCTATACTAATCGGTATGTGAGTGTGTACATACATACTATATATATATATATATGAATATGTATACTACAAGTATATATAAAAGTAACTGTGCGCTTAATTTATGTACAAAGAAATTTGAGCTTCACAATAACTCCAATCAACCGGTGCCGTAAACATACCGCTACACCATACGGTATTTTATATGTGCACGCAGGAGCTTATACAAATGTGTGTAATACTAAATGGCGTATAGATATTTAGAGCAGCTCCTTGAAAACCACACTTGAGCTTAATAAGATGAAGTAAACCTATAAGCGGAAATCAAATAAATTGGAATTTCAGATTATATGGGTAAAGCCGAAAACAAAAAAAAAATAATATAACCTAGGTATTTATAGATATATGCACAAATACATGTACATACATATGTAAGTGTATTATATATAAAGTAAAAAATTGCATAACTAAGTAAACATATGGATGTATGTACATAACTATGTTTTTTAAGGTCGTAAGAAATTGAATGTGAAATAATATCATATATAATTAAGGTCTCAAAATTTTCATTTCGGGTTATCCCTAGAGAAATTTAAGAGGCACAGCAAAGTGAATTTTGTATATTTTGATAACAACATTCGTAGTGTTTTTACGTGAGTACCTGGCGACGACGGTCTTAAAAGCACATAGTTCAAAACAGTGCGTTGATCAGGCCTGCAAATAATACAAGTTTTTTGCAAATTTTATTTGTTTACAAATTGGTCAATTGGAAGGGAAACGTTTTCCACCTTAGTCGTGTTCGAGGTCGAACTTAAACCTATGCCGTGATGTGGGTCCGGCAGTCGGCGGCAGCGCGATTCTATGCTGAACTGAATTTTTAATTCTACTTGTCTTTAGGTTTAAATCACAGCCACCACGAAACTCCCTTAAGAGCCAAACCCTATAAGCAGATTAGAACGAAATCCAAGTGCTAACGCTTCTCCGTGGTACCAGATTTAAGTCTTCGGTCAGACCTTGTAGCTTTTGCTACTACCAGTTGAGCACCCATCAAACTCAATAACTGGTGATATTTGTCGCTTTAAATTCAAATGTCTTTTCATTCGAAGGAATATCATTCAAAGTCTACAAAATCAGTTCAAGCTGAGTATTTTAGCACTATTTCTAACAAGACTAAAATTAGGTGATTATTCGACAGCGTAGAGCGGTTTATGTATACCCTTTATATGGGGTGATCCATTTCGAAGTTTCCTACTTTACTACCTTAACGGTTACATAGGTTACTTTGTAGGTTTCCTAGGGTAAAAAAACAACCGGTCATATAAAAAATGTCATATGTGTTTTATTCGAATTTTTTATTTTTACAAATACGAGGGCTGCTATATGTATATTCTGGCCTAGGGCAACACTAAGTGTTGCCAGGTGCAATCTGACATTTCCATTGGAAAGTTTGACATTTTTTAGCATAACATCACTCAGAACGTTTTGTCATTTAATCGTGAATTGTTTTATTTACAGCGAATTAAAAAATTCATCTCGGCCAAAAAATGGAATCAACTCGTGAACATTTTCGTGCGATAATTTTTCACAACTTTCGTCGTGGATTATCACGACAAGAGTTCATCGATGAACTAAAATCTTTGTATGGCTATGAAGCACCATCCTATAGCACTGTGAAAAACTGGTACAACGAATTCAATCGGGCCGACGCTCGAAAGACGAATTCCGTGAAGGTCGTCCAATAAACGCTATTGTGCCAGAAAACATCGATGCCGTTTGAACTGATAATGCAAGACCGTCATACATAACATACCTTCAGATAGAGGCATGCCTATAAATTTCTCCCACCAGCAAATTCGATATTGCAAACACCTGGCCGTAAAAAGGTTTGTTCTCGTTGGATCCCGCACAATTTGACAATCGCTCAAAAAAAGGCTCGTGTGGATTGGTGTAAAGAAATGCCGATAATGCTTATTAACAAAGAAATTCTGAAATTTTTGGAAAAAAATATTTTAAACTCGGCCATTGCGACGCCATTTCCAGTGACCACTCGGAGAAGAGATGCATAAGTGTTGACAGGATAGCCCCTTACAGGCTCATTTAAACTGAAAAAATACGTGTTTAACCTTAAACCTTAACTCAGAACTTAGACGAAGGACAAACAAAAACTGAAAATTGGATTTTTGAAGACATTTTTACAAAATAATTAAAATTTCAGTAAAATTTTCGAGACATTTCTTGTTCAAATATTTGTAATCGAATATTTGTATCTCAAAGACCTGTGTAAAATTTCATAAAGGTCTGTTGAGTAGCTCTCGAGAAATCTTGCCAATCGACTTAAAAAACACAGTTTCGAGAAAAACACGTTTAAAAATGTCGCACTTAGCCAAGCTAGTCTTGAGCGCACAAGTTCTAAGGCTGTATCTCCAAAACTATACTCCGATCAACTTGAAAATTTAGGACAATATATAAGAGGTGTTGTAGAATTTAATAAGACAATAAAAAATGTCGATTTTTTGACACCCGTAAACTCATGTAAGGCCTTAAAGAAAAAACTCAGAAACTTCGAACTTAGTGGGGAATGTTTATCTTCGTTCGAAAGAACATTCTTTGGCCTTTATTTTTTGAAGACTATTTCTTTTAAATGTTGGCTGCGGCTACGTCTTAGATGGTCCATCCGTTTTCAATGTCTCGTTCGAGCAGCGAGGCCCGCATCGAAGCGATCTTGTCCGCATAGACCTTAGACTTTACATATCCTCCAGGAAAAGCCTAAAGGTGTGATATGACTCGATCTTTGTGACCAATCGACCCGCCCAAAACGTGAAATTATCTGCTCACTAAAGTGTTCTCTCCATAAATTCATTGATTGATGCGAGTGTGAGAAGGGGCGTCTTGTTGAAACCAAATGTCGCTAAGATCACGAGCTTCAATTTCAGGTATTATATAGTCGGTAATCATGGCGTGATAACGATCGCTATTGACGGTTACGTTCTCACCGGCATCATTTTTGAACACGTATGGACCGATGCTTCCGCTGTACCTCATACCACAAAAACCCTTGAAAGCCTTCTGGTTGAAATGGGAGATTTTAAATCTCTTCAGGTTGCTCTACGTCCCAAATGCGGCAATGTTGCTTGTTTTCGTACCCATTGAGCCAAGAATGGGCCTCATTGCTGAGCAAAATTTGGCTCGAAAATGTCGGTTCTTCTTGGAACTTTTCAAGAGCCCATAGAGCGCAGCGTTGGCGCTTGTGAAGGTCGGGTGGCTTCAGTCCTTACACAAGCTGGTTGTTCAACACGTCAATGAATGAAGAAATTGGTGATTGAGAATCGACGATTAACAGTCAGAGATCTTACTGACATAGTTGGTATAAAAGCACTATTGGTTTCAAAATCACTAATTTTTTTCGAAAAATAGCATCGAGTTATCGTCTGTGAAACAATGCTTTCAGACTTTCAGGATACCATGAAAGGTATTATTTCTGGCGATGAGTCTTGATCTATGCTTACGACCCGGAAACAGACGGTTCGATCGAAAAATATCGTGCCAAAAGTGAGCCAAAAACGAAAAAACCACGTCAAAGCAGACCAAAAATCAAGATTATGTTGAACGTTTTCTTCGATTATCGAGTTGTGGTGCACTCTGTCTTCCGACAAGCAAAACTGTCAATAAGGAATACTAATTGAGTGTTGTGCGTCGTTTGCGCTAAATTATTCGTAAAGAGAGGCAGATATTAAAGACTAAAACTCTTGGTGTTTGCACCTCGATAATGTGCCGTCTCATACTGCATTGATTCTTCTTGAGTTTTTCGCCAAATTTTAAAACAAAATCATGCTGCAAATACTGTATTAGACTGTTTTAGCTCCGTGTGACTTCTGGTTATTGGGAAAAATCAAATAACCGCTCCGGGGAAATCGTTTTGAGTCAATTGAAGACGTGAATCGCAACGCGCATTTAAGATTATTCCAGAAATTGGCCTTAACAGATGTTTTGAGGTTTGGAGAAAACGTTTTCATTATTTTATTGGTGCCAAGGGGGATTATTTTGAGTGGGACGACATAGAGTTTGAAGAAAAAATTAAGAATTTTAAAATTAAGAACTATACAGGTCTTATTATTTTTGCAAATTGTAGTTTAGCATAATCCGATCGCATTACGCAAGGCGAGTTATAGTTTACTAAAGCCATCGATTGGAAAATAGTGTATTTATTTTTACTAGACTTTGTATATAATTGTTAATCCAGCCACAGCGAAATTGTACTTGAATCCACAACTATTGCCGACTCTACAGGATGGGATGCTACACACACGACTACAGTCATTGTTATTAAGTACAAAGGGATGTGAATAACGTACAATTCATATAAGTATGTACATGTGTGCGGGCTTCTTTATTCACTGCATGAATTGAGGCTTCAACCATAAAAGGATTCTCCGTGTAAAATTAATGTGTGTGAGTGTGAGTTTTGAAAAATATAATTTCAACTAACACAACAGCTATGCACACAATAGAGCAAAATTAATGTATTAATATTTAATGCAAGCATATTTGTGGCAGACAACTCTCACCACTCTCGCCTTTTCTTCGCTGGCATAATAAAGCGCAATAAAACTTTCGGATCGCTGTCATTCAGCATGTCATGCCATAATCATCCAACAAAACATATTGCTCAATTTTCTCGCAAACACAATGTGGCCATGATGATAAACATGGTTTTGTTGTTATTATTATTATTGTTGTTGTTTTAGTTGTTGTTTTTTGGCTTTCATATTAGGTAAAGAACGTTTGCCATTGACGGAGCCGCAACCAAGCGCCACACCACGCACAGCAACGATGACATGCCACAATCTACAAATGCGCATATCTGCCGCACACACACCCACACATGCACGCAGTGCTTGGCTTGTGTGTGTGCGTGTGTTGATATGTCACAATTAGTAAACAAAATAAATATGAAAATATGCGCCAATATGACAACAATGACCATCAAATCGCAAACAAACCGAAATGCTGTGGTGTAACGCGGCAAGGTGATGCAGCTAAGCGCCACTGCCGACATACATACATACACACACATTTCGGAGTAAGCACTTACATCTGCATATATGTATCTATGTGTGTGTCTGTCTGACTTTGGGTGCCATTAGCCGCACTCACGACGCTTCATTGCATGGCACCAGCAGCAATTGCGGCGGCAGCACCTAATCATCATTTACAATGTCTCTGCTAAACACCTACAAATTCGTAATCACACACACACACACACACAGTTGCGTGCGCTTGCGGCAGACATACTCAATCACTCAGAAATTACGTGTACACACGCAAATATTTTCCTCTATTAGTTTATTTGTTTACCTTTAAAGTGTCTGTATGTGCTTATGTACATATATTCGCATGTATGTGTGTATGTGTGTAAATTTACTTCATACGCCTGTGTTGTGATTACTTTTATGCGCCACTGTAGCCCAGTTGAGCAATTGGTAGTAGTAAAGTGTTTGGGGGAAGACAAGCGTGTATCAGTTGATTTGGAAACACTCATACGCCCTGTACGCCCTGTACGCCGTCACCCCAAAACACTTTCGCTTCGTTACGCGCATATTTTGTCATTACTGTGTTACAATTGCATTTGTTGTTGTGCTTGGTGTTGTTCAAAGCGATTTCCCGTTATTTTCTCTATCACTCTCACTCAGCGCATGTCAAATGCTCGGCTGTCAAAGACATTGTACTCGCTTACTCTTCACTTTTGCGATTTTTGACGTCGCGCTCTGCACTGGTAACTCTCTGCGTTTGGCTGGCGCTCTTTTGTTGTTTTTCATTGAATTTTTTGTTGTTTTTTTTTCAGACAGCATCCGCTTTATAAGCGTCACAGCGCGAAAAGCGCTGACTTTTCCGTCACACTCCGACACACGTTGTTAGCCTAATAACCCGATTTTTGTGACTTCGTTGAACTAGAATTTTAAGGAGCTTGTAATGGTTTCGGGTTCGTGTTTTATTGTCACGCATGATTAATTCGTTTACCCTTTGATGGCAGAAGCCATTTTATTTATTACATATGTGCGAAAAATTACTGCCGGGCATCAGCTGTCGGTCGGTTGCCTTAGCTGCCAGCCGCAAGCCAACAACTACAAACTCAAGGGCTACGTGGCCACCTCGTAATATTTAGAATCTATAAACTACAAAATATGTTCGATGCGGAGTCAACTGGCGATTTATGGTTGTACCGTTGCGCAACCAAATATTTATGCACTCCTCTTCAGTTATGCATTCACTAGCTTAAACATCCATACATACATACTAAACTTTATTTATGCTGTCCGTTTGGTATGTAGACATTTTTGAGAAGGTAAAAAGTTTGTAATTGCAAATAGCATTGAAGAACTGGTTGGTGCTTTAATTTAGTGTTTTCCCTTTCATTCCACGAAACCGGCT
This sequence comes from Bactrocera neohumeralis, assembly GCF_024586455.1. Taxonomy (NCBI): domain Eukaryota; kingdom Metazoa; phylum Arthropoda; class Insecta; order Diptera; family Tephritidae; genus Bactrocera; species Bactrocera neohumeralis. Next base: position 42,754,625 of record NC_065922.1, read on the forward strand.
TAATCACTTCTTGTTCGATAAGAGGCGGCACATTTTTATTATTTCTTTTTCTGCTTTAGGAGAAATTCTGCTTCTTTAAGCACATAAAATTTATAATTGCAAAACTGGTATTGAAACGGTTATAAATTATTTAGTAAGTCTGTCACTAAGGCACTGAGTTAAGCAGCAGAAAACTCAGAACCGGCTTATCAACTAATTAAGATTTTTTTTAATTCTAAATGCAAATATTTCGATATACATATATGCATACGGTATAGTCAACTAGTCGACTATTTGATATGGAGATTTAAGGCTTCAGCAACGGCAGGTTTCGAAATCTGTTTCGTATGATTACACCTTTGATACTCTTGCAACATGTTGCTACAGAGTATTAGTTTTGTTCACCTAATCGTTATATGCATCACATAAAACTAAGCGAGATAAATATAGGGTTACAAATATATAGTTGATCAGGAAGATGAAATTGGTTGCTGCTCAGCTACATTTCGCTTCATTACGTACTTGGCCAAGCCAACCGTGAAACGCCTATATCCACTTTTTCGAGCTGTAAACAAATTTAATTCTTATTAATATTTTGTTTGCAATTTTATTGTAGGGAAGCATGAAACATTCAATACAAAATATTACTTACTTATTTAGTTCGGTGGCATGGCGCAAAGTAGTCTTGCAAAATTGCTTCCGAAGTATAAGAAAGATGCTCTTCGAGAGCCGGAAATTCTTCATAACTTGCGCATACATTTGAGCATTCATTGTGTAACATAAAAAGTGCAAAGATCCACGGATGTACGAGGGCTGCTATATATATTCTGGCCTAGGGCAACACTAAGTGTTGCCAGGTGCAATCTGACATTTCCATTGGAAAGTTTGACATTTTTTAGCATAACATCGCTCAGAACGTTTTGTCATTTAATCGTGAATTGTTTTATTTACAGGGAATTAAAAAATTCATCTCGGCCAAAAAATGGAATTAACTCGTGAACATTTTCGTGCGATCATTTTTCACAACTTTCGACGTGGATTATCACGACAAGAGTGCATCGATGAACTAAAATCTTTGTATGGTTATGAAGCACCATCCTATAGCACTGTGAAAAACTGGTACAACGAATTCAATCGTGGCCGACGTTCGCTCAAAGACGAATTCTGTGAAGGTCGTTCAAAAACAGCCGTTTCGCCAGAAAACATCGATGCCGTACGTGAACTGATAATGCAAAGCCGTCATGTAACATACCTTCAGATAGAGGCATGCTTATGCATTGCTCCCACCAGCATACATTCGATATTGCATGAACACCTGGCCGTAAAAAGGTTTGTTCTTGTTGGATCCCGCACAATTTGACAATCGCTCAAAAAAAGGCTCGTGTGGATTGGTGTAAAGAAATGCTGAAAAAATACGATCGCGGTGTTTCAAAAGACGTTTATAAGATCGTCAAGGTAAATTCTAACAAAAAACGTGACGAAGCATGGATCTATGCGTATGAGCCTCTTCGTTGAGTTAACATTATTTTAACCGGACCATTTATTCGACAAAAAAACATATATTATATATTTTTTCCGAAAATATCGTTGAAAACATTTTACAAAAAAATTTTGATGTGATGACAACCCAGCTCCTTTTAAGATAGTTAGTAAGAATTAAAATTAGATTTGTGATATTATTTTAACTTGGACCATTTATTCGTCGAAAAGTGCAAAAAGTTAGTAAGTCATGCGCAACTTCTTTTTTCTGTTGTAGAGATACTAACTGGTCATTGTCCTATTTTTTCTACGTGTTAATTTGGAAAATCGTAACTGATGCTACTTGTAGACATTTTATAGAAAAAGACAAGTTAGACACATATTAATACTACTTCTTTGACTGGGAGCAACCATGGATCGGCTTTGCACCACGTCTACTCTAGTGGATAATGCGCAACCTCAGAGAAAGTTTTGTTTTAAATATTTTCCATTTATTAGATTTTTTGATTTGGGAAGTCTATTGGCATTATTTCTGGTGGACCGGAGGTGATTGACACTTCAAAAAAGAATATTCGACGCGTTATTGTTGAAATACGGTCCCATTTGTTACAAAAATTGGCTAAAAAAAGGGCCTCTCGGTTGGAATTTATTCGAGCTAGCTATGGCGGTCCCTTACCCGAAGTCATTTTTAATCTATAAAGTGCGTTCCAAAGTAAACAGGATTAAAAAAAACAGAACAAATGTTTTTTTCGGCAAAATCAATTTATTTTATTCAAAATAATCTCGGATTCTGAGCAATTTTTCGTCGTCAGTCAATTTGTGGGGAACAAACCGTGCACACACCTTTCGTAAGCCCAAATGTTCGGTCAAAATGCGATAAATCAATGTTTTGGAGATGTTCAATTCCATTTCCATGAATTTCAATGATGATTTTTTTGAATTCACGCACAGTTTCGATGGAATTTCGGTGATCACAGATTTTAATTGGCCAACATGTTGATCGTCATTTATGTTCTCACGACCACTTTGAAAACGTTGAAACCACTCATGCACTCTGCTACGGGATAGGCAATCATAGCCATAAACTCGTTTCATCAATTGAAACGCTTCGGTAAAAGTTTTATCAATTTTCAACGCAATAACTTCACTTTCAATCAATGAAATGTCATGAAATTCTCACTGGACAAGTCTGATAAAGATAGCAGATTCTAATGCACCAGTCGACATATAGATGGCGCCACCAGGGGGCGCTAAATTCAAGAAGTCCTGTTTACTTTGGAACGCACCTTGTAGACTCTAAAAAGTACATGGCATTTTTTCCATAACGGGAAGTACTAAAATTGTTCTTTTCTTTATCAAAAGAAACGAAAACACTGCTGTTATAAACGATGCTACCGACATTATCAAAGGAAAGCAGAATTACAAACGACTATACCAGTGGTTAAGAAGTGTTTACATACTCTCTTGTATTTTATTCAACATGCAATGGTGCGATCGAACACCATTACTGCAAGGATAAACACGTTATAATCCTCATTGAGGAATCAAATTGTAAATATTAGGTATTTGTTATTATAAAGACATTTAAGCGTTTGGAAAGAGAGAGAAGTGACTAATAATTAGTGTACACTTTTCGGAAGCAATGAGGGTAAGATTAAATATTACTCTCAAAATATTTTTGGACTATTTATTTATTATTATAAGGCAGTATAAGTTGTAATTTCTATAAAAAAAATCATAAAAATATAAAGCCTTTATTTATTTGTTATAAAGTTGCTATTATTTCTCCTTAAGCGCAGTCATTCAATGTATCTAATCCATACTCCAAAGAGTATTCGTTTCAGAGTCACATCTTTCAATTGGGTATATGGTCACCAGGCTCATAAAAAATGCACATGTCAGACCATTTAGCATATGTACATACATATTTTACGAAGTGAATGGTATTCAAATAAATAAACAACTAATTTCGATTCTAAGATACATTTCAGAAGTAATTGTCTAACTAATTAGTCTTATGAACTGAAAGTAATGGATAGTAAATGGAATATTGTACAAAATACTATATAACTATATACCTCTCATCTAATTATTAAGCAGAATTGTAATTTGGAAATTTTTTAGTTTTTAATTAACACTCAAACCACTTAAAGACTGAGTCATTGGCTGAAATTCCGTAAACTTAAATTAAATTTAAGAAGAAAACAGAATTTAAATTTGCATACAAACATTTTTATAACTTATTTGAGGTGAAAACCGCAAGAAAAAATTATTATTTAGTAAACCTTGAATACCATGTATGCAAAGAAATATACGAGGGCTGTCTGATAAATAACCGACCTAACCATGATTCACGCGACTTTTTCAAAACTTTCAAAAAAAACGAAAGAGATTGCCTCCTCATTTGACAAAAATCTCTGGCCGTCGAGCGCAGTTTTAAGTTGAGGAAACAAAAAAAAGTCGCTTGGTGCTAGATCCGGTGAATAAGGTGGATGGTCAAGCAGTTCGAACCGCAATTCGTGGATTTTCGTATATATGTACATATAAATACTATATATAGTTTCCCCAGCAATTATATGACTAATATAATGTCATGGATATATGGAGATCAAGACTTCTCCTTCCACTGAAGACATTAAACAGATTTCAACAAGCGCTCTTCATTTCGACAATTAAGAATTAATAAGCACGAATTAATTAACCGCAAATCTTTTTAGCGCTAAATTCATAGGTTTCAAAACAAGAATTTGGCGTTAATATAATCTTGAAATACTCACACATATGTACAATATAAACACACACACTTATGAAATGAATGACAATAATAAAAAAAATAGTAAGTTAATTACCACTGTTGTTGTTGGCTTTTAAGTCTAAACCAAACGAAAGAATTACTGTATGTAAATATGTATACATACACACTCATTCTTATATTTAAAAACACATATTCACATTCAACAAATTGTAATAATTTAATTTCAAATATTTTTAGTTTAAATTGTATTACATAACTTTGCAGAATGCTTCAATTATTTCCACCCAGCAGTTAATCGGATTATTCGGATCATTTATTGCCTCATTCCGCTACTTTTTGTACACTGTAAGCGCTTTTTAATGCTCAACTGTGCTAAGTCGGTATAAATTGTTTAAAGTCATGTGATTCAAGTAAATTTTATGTATATTTTGCATTTTGTGTAAATTTTTTTTTAAATATCGCGCAGTTTTGGTGCAATTTATGGTAAAATCTGAAACTATAATGTTTAACTCTCAAAATAGTCGATTTGACACCATACACTATACGACAAAAATGAGAGTTTAAGTCGAAAGTAACTTATCCGTATATCGAAATATTTGGCTTTTTTTATTTTTTCGAATATCCGCCATTGTCCGCCTATGGCATACCATATGTACATGATAATGACAGAAAATTGAATCAAAGGTTTTAACGGAACTCCATTTCGAGGTTCCCTACTTTTTTAAACAAAAACCACAGAAACTTCAAACTTAATGGGGGATGTTTATTATCATTCAAAAGAACATTCTTTTTCACTTATTTTTGAATAATCTCTTTCAAATGTTGGCCGCGGCTACGTCGCAGATGGTCCATTCGTTGAGTCCAATTTTCCTTTACACTTTCGAGCATTTCGACAGCTAGTTGACGAATTATACGCTTGATGTTTAGCTCTAAGACTTGAATCGAAGCAGAATTGTCCCCACAGACTTTAGACTTTACACATTCTTACAGGAAAAAGTCTCGACCGGCCCAAAACGTGAAATTATTCGCTCACCCAGGTGTTCTTTCAATAAATCCTTTGAATCCTTTTGAAACCAAATGGAACCGAGATCACGAGCTTCAATTTCAGTCATAAAATAGTTGGTTATGATGGCATGATAAAGGTCGCCGTTAACGGTTGCGTTCTCACCGATATCATTTATGAGAAAATATGGACCCATGATTCCACCGGCCCAAAACCACGCCAAACCGTTGGTTTTTCTGGTTCAAATGGCAACTCTTGAATATCTTCATGTGCTATTCGTCCCAAATGCGGCAATTTTGCTTGTTTACATCCCCATTGAGTCAGAAATGGGCTTCATCGCTGAGCAAAATTTGACTCGAAAACGTCAGCTCTCCACGGTTTTCGTGTACACTCTCAGTTACGACTGCTATATTTTCTTCACTGGGTGCTAGACGTGGTCTCAGAAACACTAGCTTGCGAGTGGTACAAAGCCTTTAAAGACGAACAAGAGATCGTTGAAAACATGCCTTGTTTAGGACGACATTCGAGCTCTTTAACTGATGAAAATATTAAAAAAGTGAAGGATATAGGTGCCTGCAAATTATCAGGCAAATGTTGGAGAGATGGCAGGAGAGCTCGACATCTCTAACGAGTCTGTTTGAATGATTTTGGTAGATTCGCCTCGTCCCGACAAAGCTGAATTTTCTTAAAAAAGAGTACCGTAAACTGGTCTCTTTTGGACTTGCTTGATCGTGCGAATTCCGAACTCACATTCATGGTGGGCATTATAACTGCCGATGAGATTTTCAAAAAAGTCAATCATCAATGGAGGCAAAAAAACAAGCCGAAACCAAAAAAGCCACACCTAAGCCGCTCAAAAATCAAGGTGATGCTCATTGTTTTTACGATATTCGTGGTTTGGTGCATCATGAATTTGTTCCAGAAGGACAGACGGTCAATAAGGAGTTCTATTTGGCCATTTTGAGGCTTTTGCGTGAGAACATCCGTCGAAAACGTCGAAGAGATAAAACAAGGAAGGAGCGGAAGGCTATACTAAAAAGTGCTTATGAGAAGAGTTTCGCGGACTGAAAAAATCGTTGGCATTATGAATAATGATGAATAATTAAATGTTCTACGTTTTATTTACAATTTCCAGGTACTTTTTTGTCATAATTTTTCATAATTTATATAACATATAAATATTTTCGAACTTTCTGTTGACTTTATACCACTTCTATCAGTCAATAAGTGTGAAGTTTTGTAAGATATACCAAGTTAAGTGTCAAAAATAGGTGATTTACGATATTCCAGTGTACTATATGCCGAAGTTATTTTTATAAAAAAGAATGGATGGTTTTTGGTAAAGGATATCAATCATTTCTCCAGCCACCATATCCTGTTCGCTGGCTCTCGAACTTAGTCCTTGCTTCGTTGTTATTATCTTTCCTTGTATATATTTTAAACTCAACTCTAAACTGCAGTTAAACTTATTACTAAATTCTAGGGCGATCTATTAGCATATTACACACATACATACATTTATGCAGATACATCTCTTTATAAGAAGGAATAATGGAGTAGACCCGCTTATAAAATTGCAGCAAACGCAACACAGACCATCACGCGACTCTTTCAACTTCTATAAATTATGCCAATACAACTAAGCAGAGATACATATATACATATGTACATACAAATCACTTTTATCTGCTTACGTTTTCGCTTACGTGCAGCCACCTCTTCATGTGATCATAAGCACTCTTGCACAAGTTACACAAGTAAGTGGCACGTTGCGAGTAGCGTGGCGGGTATTCATAAAACCGCAAGTGAGGCCATGAAAAGTTCACACACACACACGTACATACACCAACGCATTCGTGTATTTCACTAGCGCAAATGATATTCCCAAAATCTCGAATTTGCTCACAAATTGCCAAAGTTGAACTCGCAATACATTTGCTCTAGTATATTTCCTCTGCATTTGCGTGCGAGTATGTGTGTGTGCGTGTGACTGTGTGCAAAGGTAGTTTAGCCAATATCCGTATGCATTACTCGGAACACCTGAGGTTGTCACTTGCATTCAACATTAATTTCATGCACTGGCTGCTTTTTTCGTTGACTCCACTTCGATTTGGCATCGAAGTAGTCAGTGGAATCCCGCTTACTCGCTTTATAAACAACTATATTGCAATACATAACTACCTGTATGTGTGTGTGTGTATATGTGCGGGTGCATGTGTGTGCTTTGGACCAATTACCGGTAATCCAAGCGCGCTGGTGCTGAGCAAAAGTGGGACAGCGCACAGGCAATTACACCCAACAGCGGAGGAGGTAGCGGCAACCCTGTTCCATTGCCCAATTTCATGATCTTCACAACAAAACAACAAGAAAAAACGTTAAGTTCGGCTGCACTGAAACTATAATACCCTTCACAGGTGCATTTCGTATAGCATAAAAGTGTACAAAAAGATCTTTAACTTGATTTTGTTTAGACATATGCTGAGGTGGTCGTTCGAATGGATGAAAACACTCCGGCTCTGAGAGTGTTCGACGCAGTACTCACCGGGAGAAGCTGAAGAAGAGAAAGACTTCCACTCAGTTGAAGAGATCAGGTGAAGAAAGACCTGGCTCCATTTGGAATCCCAAATTGGCGCCAAACAGCGAAAAGGAAGAACGGCTGGCGCGCTGTTGTAAACTTGGCTACGACCGCGTAAACGGTGTCTCCGTCAATAAAGAGGAAGAAGAAGAAGATATGCTGAAGTCGTCCGATCGGAACAGTCAGTTCTGAGCTTACAGCATTGCCTTAGACAATAATTCTTGCCAACTTTTGTTAATTTATCTTATGGAATAAAAAAGTTTTCCATACACGGATTTGACTTGGAACAAACGGTTTGTATCACAGCTATAGGGTTTGTCCGGAAAGTAATAGGACTGAGTCGATTAAAACAAATTTTTTTGAACCAATCGTTACAATTCTTTAAAGACTTTCAAAATAGGCTCCTTCTGCGTCGATGCAGCGCTGCCAGCGCGATTTCAAAACATTGACGGCGTCACGGAAGGCATTCTCCGGAATAGCCTTGGGAGCCGAGTTTAATACCACTTGGATGCCCTCTGACGTCTCAAAACTCGGAATATTGCGTCTTTGTCTCGGGATCATACTAAAAGATCCATGACTCTTCGCCTCTGAATACGTTATTCAAAAATTGGGGGTCATTTTCACATATCTTTTTTTCTTGGCACACTTCCGCTCGCCGCAATTTCTGGTCGTCAGTGAGTACTTTTTGGACCATCTTTGCGCATACCTGTCACAATGTCATGAACCACAGATTTGGATAAATTTAACATCGGAGCAATTAAACGAATACTTAGTAGACTGTCTGAGTTCTAAACTATACGCACACAAGTCTCATTGTCGGTCTTTGTCGAAGACGCAAGTCTCCCAACACGGTCTTCATCAGCGACCTCTTCTCGGTCCTTCAAAAAGGCCTGGACCCCACCGAAACACAACACTTCTTGCTAAAACAACATCTGGGTAAGCCTGCTTGATCATATCAAACGTCTCTGTCGCAGATTTACCGAGTTTCACACAGAATTTAATCGCGTACCTCTGCTCTAACGAACGTCTCATAGAAACACGTCGCGCGAAAATGTTTGTCTTGACTCTCCAGGTGCTCGGAGACAACTGACCAGCCGCTCGTTCGTTAGCTAGGAACGCGCTTTACCGAATCCAGATGATGCGCGCACGCTCCGAAGTACAGTCGCGACGGAAGAAAATTAGTCCTATTACTTTCCAGACAAACCCTGTATACGCTAAAGTGCTCCGATATCGACAGTTTCGACAAACGCGCAGCTTCTTTGGGAGAAACTGACGTGTGCAAAATTTCATTGCGATATCTCAAAAACTGAGCGACTGGTTCGCATATATAATTGATATACCGACAGACGGTCAACGTGTTTTAACCTTCGTCACGCTGATCATTTATATAGACTTTATAGGGTCTTCACGTTTCCTTCTGGTTATTGCAAACTTCGTGGCAAACTTAATACGAGTATTCCCTGTTTAGAGTATAAAAATTCCTCTAAGCGGGTTCGAGTCTGCAAATATGTAAATTTCCGCCGACACTTTCATCTTCTTTTGCTGACTGCTTGACTGGTTGACTGCGCGCGGTGCTGGCTGGCTGGCTGCCTGTCTAGCGCCGTTAGCTGGCTGACAAGCAATTTGTTGCTGTGCCACCACGCACCAATCACACACACACACATACATACATATGTACAGGCATGCGGGTATCAGGTCTTTACTTGCACATCCACCTACCGATTGTTTATGCAATTTTATCGCGTTGTACTAGTAAATTTATGTGCTATTTAGTTGTTGTTGTAATTACTTTGTACGCTATTTTTTCTTACGTTATTTCTGCCTTCGTTCACCACACACACACACACACGCGCGCATAATCGATTTTAATGAATTGCAGAAATTAAAATAACTGGTTGTGGAAATGAGTGACGAGAAAGAAAACAACAACAACTACACAACAACCTAAGAAATACCGTATAAAAGCAAAAATATATCAAAAACAGCAACAACAACAACAACAGCAACAAGAAATTATAGTCCATACCGCCACCGAAATCGTGGCCAGAAGCAAAACCAGCAAAACAACTGCCGCTACAACAACAGCGGTATGCAGCAGCAACAGCTTAACAACAACAACACTGAAAACCAAAAATACTCGCTTAAAAAGCATTCAGCGTAAACAACAAGAAAAAGTCCTAATGAAATTAAGAGTGTAAAACAAATAAAATGGAAATGAATACACTTTTCGGGTGTTATGTCATAATTTTTTTTTCTTTTCTTGGCTTTTGATACTTTTCGGTATTTGGGTCTCGCGGCTGGTGAATTGTGTCGCCGCTGGCCGGTTATGTGTGCCGTGCTGCCGGCCGCGGCTGCTGCGCTGAGCAACGTTGAGCTGGACCGCCGTACGCACACACACACACACGCATGTCCATTTATTTATTTATATGTGTTGGCGACGTTGTTGTTGCCGTGCCAATGACAGCTGCGACGTCGGTGCGGCGCGCAGAAGTGGTAAGTGGTACTCGCATAGCTGGTTTGTGGCGCTGATGAGGTTATAACGGCAGCCAGCAGCGGCTACTGCCAACGGCTTCTGGCTGCTGGCTGCCTGCCTACCTTGCTGACAACGTTGACTGCCTTGCGGCCGCTTTAAAGCTGATTTACTGCTGCCGTTAGCTTATGCGCTGCATCGTCATGGCATCTTTCGTTGTTGTTGTTGTTCTTCGTATGATTTTGTAATTTAGCTGCTTGGCGATTCTACTTCTTAGACGCATTTGCACTTTAGCGCACACGCTTGCCTGAGTCTCATCTTTCATCGCAAAAAAAGTGGATTTTTTTCAGTTTCTTTGTTTTGTTGTTGTTGCAGTTCAAATGTTTGCTCTTTCCATAAAGTGCAGCAAAAAGCCACGAAATGCAATACATTCTACTTGTGTTTTGCAACAAACTCGTATCGCGGTTGGGAATTCCAAAAGGCAAATGAAGCTTTGGCGTAATCGCAAAATTTTTTTCATTTGCGGTTTTCGTATATGTATGTATGTATGTATGTATGTATGTAAGTATGTATGTATATACATATATACATACATATGTATGCGACATTTTAATAAATTGGCGAGCGGTGTAATTAGCCGCCTTTTAGCTAATGTGTTCATTAATAAAAGTAATATAAATTATTTTTTGGGATTGCCATCAATTGGGAGCAAGTGCTTTAGGTCTTTCGGAGTGTCATCTACAACTGTAAATATTTCTAAAAACGGTTTGTTGTGTTAGCAAAGCACGGAAAAGATAAATGCGATTTTACTAATTAAAATAAGCTGACATTTGAATTTAAACTGCGCGCGTCGAAGGATTAGAGAATTTTTTTTTTTTAGGTTGGTAGTACTGTTAGTCACATTTATGTCAAATTTCATGTCAAAATATTCATTAGTGTTTGAGATACGTGTCGTTTTGTGAGCTGCTAAAAGTGAGTTTTTCGTTTTTTGCGATGTCGAAATTTGTTGAGCAGAGAATTTTGTTTACAGAATCAATTTTCTGCTGCGGATACGTTGAGGATGGTGCAGAAAGCCTTTGGTGATGAGGCTATGTCTAAAAAAAGTGTTTACAAGTGGTATAGTGAGTTCCAAGTCGGCCGTGAACGTGTCGAAGACGAAGAGCGTCCAGGGCGACCATCAACCTCAACCGACGAAGCTCACGTTTAACAAATCAAAGATTTGGTGTCGAAAAACCGTCGATTAACAATTAGAGACCTTGCTGATGAAGTTGGCATATCGAAAGGCTCAGCCAATACCATTTTGAAGGATGTTTTGGGCCTCAAGCGCGTCAAATCTCAACTGGTACCGAAAACATTGAATTTTTTGGAAAAAAGGCGTCGCGTTGAAGTGTGTGAAACGATGCTTTCCGACTACCAGGGTGTCATGAAACGCATTATAACTGACGATGAGACTTGGATCTATGCTTACGACCCCGAAACAACCGATCAATCGAGCGAATATCGTGCCAAAAGAGAGCCGAGACCAAAAAAATCGCGCCAAAGTCGCTCAAAAATCAAGGTCATGTTGACTGTTTTCTTCGATTATCGTGGTGTTGTGGATTATGAATTCCTTCCAACCGGTCAAACAGTCAACAAGGAATATTATTTGAACGTTATGCGTCGTTTGCGTAACGCTATCCGCCTAAAAAGGCCGGAATTGGGGAAAGACAATTCTTGGTTTTTACACCACGATAATGCACCATCCCATACTGCCCTCGTAATTCGTGATCATTTCGCCAAAAACTCAACCCATATCATTCCGCAACCACCGTATTCACCTGATCTGGCACCGTGCGACTTCTGGCTGTTCACCAAGTTTAAAAGACCGCTCCGGGGACACCGTTTTTATACGATAGAGGAGATTCAAGCCGCAGCGAAGACGGAACTGAAGACTATCCCGGAAAGTGACTACAACCGGTGTTTCGGAGATTGGAAAATCCGTTGGCATAAGTGCATTGCATCGGGAGGGGATTACTTTGAAGGGGATGAAATTGATTTGGAAGAATAAATAAAGAATTTTCAAAATAAATACAATGTCACCTTAGTTTTTGGGCCTTAGTATGATATATTTTCAGAAGGTGGCGCCAGTTATCGCAATTATTATAAAATGTGTTCAACCTAAGAAGTAAAAAAAACCTTTGATGACAAAATCGGGTGGCCTTTACATTTAACTTATTTTGCATATCATTAATTTATTGATAAAGGTTCTTTATAATCCATAGGATTTCAGTAATACTCGCAAAAACCTGAAATGACATGGTCGATCAGTTTTCATGCAGAAGAAGATGCAAGTGCAATTCTTGGAATTACTTAGACTTGTATTCTATTCCATCCGGAATGTAAGAAAATATTTCATATTCTAGTATTGATCTTAAGAAAGTCTTCCAAGCTAAACATTTGATAGAATTCCCTATATGGCAACCATAATTTCTTAACTTTTATTGTTTAAAAAAGGCTATTTATATGTCCTAATGGGATTCGTGGTGGGAGAGAGACTTCGTCGACGATTACTGGCTTTCACTACGGTGGGTGAACGTTTAGCCGCTATACATATCGAAGTCTTTCAACATATCACCGATTTGCTTCCAAGTCCCGATGGAAGAGAAGGACGATCTGATCAAAGATGTCTTCTATGAGCGGTTTGAGCGCTCCTAGGAGAGCTCCCCTGTCATGATGTCAAAATCGTGCTTGGCGATTTAAACGCCAGAGTGTACAAAGAATGTTTATTTGGCACAACGATCCGTAAATTCAGCCTCCATGATGAGACATCCCTAAATGGGTTGAGGCTTATCGACTCAGCCGGGGCTCGAAGTATGGTTTTTAGTAGTACTAGCTTCCCGCATAAGAAAATTCATCAAGCTGCCTCGTTGTCTCCGGATCGAAAAGCCACCAACCAGTTCGATTATGTTGTAATGGACGGAAGACACGTCTCTAGTTTTTAGGTGTGCGTACGATCCGAGGTCCTAGCATTGACTTGAACCGCTATCTTGTTGCAGCGAAGATACTCACGTCAACAAACAAAAGGAAGGTTCGACGTCAAAAAGTTGAAATCACAACAGACAGCCGAAAGATTTTCTACTTGACTTGCAATTCTCTATTTGAGAGCACTCATCAGCAACTCGTTATAAGAGAATTGTGGGACGGCATTTCAAGCTCCTTACGTACAGCTGCAAACGAAACCATTGGTTTTCAGAAAAGGCAGCGAAGAGAAAACTGATTGCTTACCTCACAACGTTACAATCGACCACAACACGTGCGGAATAGGATAGTTACCGAGAGTTGAAAAGAGAAGCAAGACGCATTTTCAGACAAAAAAAGGCTAGGCTGAGATGGGTGTGTACGATGAGCCTGACAAGTTGCCCGACTGGGGTAATGCCCGAAAATTTTACGAAATGATGCGGCGATAAACAGAAGGTTTCAAACCGGACCGTACTCTTTTAGAACCACCAGAGGTGATCTAGTGACTGACGACCAGAAAGAGTTTCGAATAAAAAATACCCAACTGAAGAACAACAAAGCGGCGGCGGTCGACAAATTGTCGACCGAACAATTAAATGCATGTTCGACGATTGGAATTTAAGTGTGCTCTGCCAATCCACAAGAAGGGAGACCCCACAATCTGTGCCAACTACCATGGGATAAACCGCCTATGAAAGATTAAAGCTCACCGTCAACATACTGATTGCAGAGCTAAATAGAGAAGGTATAATCTTATATTATTAGCATACTCTGATGCTATTGATATCATTGGCCTCAACAACCGCGTCCTTAGTTCTGCTTTCTACAGACTGGATAAGGAAGCGAAAGAAATGGGCCATCGACTGTCACAAATTCGATGTCGAAGTTAATTTCGTCTATCATTGAACCAGCATTAACACCAACAACAACGTCAGCCTCGAAATTCAACGCCGAATAAATCTTACAAGCAGGTGCTACTTCGGACTGAGTAGGCAATTGAGAAGTACAGTCCTCTCTCGACGTATAAGGAAGAGCTTTGAAAGTTTTCGATTCAGTACCCGCCGGTGGACGCAGAGGAAGAGGAAGACCTCCAGTTGGAAAGACCAGACGGAGAAGGATCTGACTTTGCTTGGAATCTCCAATTGGCGCCAAATAGCGAAAAGGAAGAACGACTGGCATGCAGTTGTAAACTCGGCTATAACCGCGTAAGCGAACACCTAGCGGATCTCATTTGAATATAACTTGAATATAATTTTCGCCTTTGGGAAGTAAAAAATAGAAGTAAAACTAAGTGGATCTGTGACCTTCAAAACAAGTAAGTATATACTTTTTATATTTGGTATACACTTACAGCTATCATAACGGGGCACTGGTCATTTGTAGAACATGTCCTACAATAGCACTTGCCGTAGCTGCAAACTCAAAGGAAGTAAGGGAACGGATCTACACTTCCTCTGTGTGTGTCCAGCTCTACCACAAATCCGACATCAAATTTTTGAGATCCATCAGATACCAAACCTTGTATGTCTATCTACAGAAATCACAACGGCGATAAGTAGTCTACTTGAGGATACCAACAGCATTGAACGTAATATCAAGACAAGGTCTTACGGTAGTGCATCAAAACGGTGCTACTAGCTCTAATTGAGCCCGAAGGGCAGCACTCTTCCCTACCTATCTATCTTTGAAAAATTGAAGTTCTTCCCCAACTCATTACGCAGTCTTACTTACTATCATCAACCACTGAGCAAAGTTTTATTTATTGTGAAAAGTGAAATTTGTGCAGAATATTCAAATAACGGTGCATGTTAAGTACACCGAAATTTAGAGTAGTCAATTTAAAATTACTAAATGTTTCCCTGCAATTTCACTGCAATTAGGAGAAAGTTTTTGGCGCAAGCATCAGGCAGGGTTGCTTGGCTACCAAGTAGTCACATAGATTCGTATGTATGTGTGGATGTATGTATGTATGTCGTACGTGTGCCATGTTGATGGCTGTGCACCGATGCTATGAGTAATTAAATATTTACCATCCATGCAACAAGTGGTGTGCTATGAATTTTGCCAACGGCGGACTGCCTAAAAAACATTTATATAGATGTATAAATATGGCATGCATGTGTGAGTGTATGTTGCCATATGCTCACTTAAATACATATGCATAAGTCTGGACTTATGTTTCGGAGCTTCTTTTTGCATATTAAACGCCAAAACTGACATTTTCTGCCAAAACGCTGCGCATGCACTGGCATACATTTACATATTTACGTGCAAATATGAAATATTATAGCCCTCCGTATGTTTACAGACAAGTGCACATACATACACATGCATGTATATATGTATGTATGCACAGCTGGCTGTTGGCTGTTTAGCGGAATGAAGGCAAAGCTGAGGCGCCGAAAGAGTTCAATTTGCCACCCCCAGACAAAAACAAGATGCTGAATGTGGAATGTTTGCTTGCTTTGCGCTGTTGTTGTTGCAATTGTTGACGTCCATGAGCACACATACACTCGAACAAAAATCACTTTATATGCCAAAAAGTATACATTTACTATATTTCGCATGTCCGTGTAAGCAAAACAAATTGGCGTATTAGTAAGTACACATGCAAATGTATGTGTGTATGTGTGTGTGTTTGTAAGCCCAGAAAAGTGTTGCTACATATTGCTCACTCAAACGCTTTGACTGCAAACTATTCAAGAGCTTTTGTACTCAATTGTGTGTGCACAAGATTTATGCATATATGTATGAGCAAGCACTCGCATACCCCCATACACGCCACACACACATGCCATGCTGGCTGGCGCGCTGCACCTTTTAGGGGTAAACGAGCGAGGGAAGTGCTTTCAAGAAAATCGCACTCACACTCGCACTCAAACGTGGCGCTCCATGTAAAAGGTCTGCGAAATGAACTTTAATTTGCAATTGACTCCTGCAAGTGAATGTACCGTATAGTCGGCAAAAGAGCATACCGATGTGTGCGTGTGGAAACTTCGAAATGCCAATGAGTGGCAGCACTGCAACATTTGGCTTTGCTTTTGTTCACTTTGGCATTTCAACCAACAGTGTGTACGAAGTGTGATTTACGCTGATAAAATAACAAATAATTTTTAGTTTTTATAAACTTCAAGGCATCAGGGACTTTCGGAGAGAATACGTTATCGGAATGGTTTTGACTTACACGGTAGATGGCGTTGGTAGTTAAATGATTCCTATAAATGGCATTTGGACCCGTTATACTACAAATTCGAAATATATTCTGAGGTGTTGTGAATTAAAAAAAAATCGGCTTTTTCGTTTTTATATCGAATATACTATATATATGCAATTTCACCGAAAATGTTCAGTACATTCGGCAAATCATTCGGAGATATGAGCGTATCTGTAAGAATTTTTTAACTAAGTGTAAGCGGCTCCCAAACTTTAAACGAGTTTTTCCCGAAACGCTTTCAGAGGCGTTCACGAAAATTTCTCGGTAACGGCTGGATCGATCGTCATAAAAACTTCACACGGCTTTCTTGGATATATTTGACAAGTAAAAACGTAGGACCATAACACGTGCGGGATAGCGTGGATACCGATAGTTAAAGAGGGAAGCGAGGCGCATTTGCAGACAAAAAAACCGAGAGACCCAAATGCGTGAATACGAAGAGCTTGACAAGCTGGCCAACTGGGGTAATGCTCGAAAATTATACAAAAAAATGCGCCGACTAACAGAAGGTTTCAAGACCGGAGCATATTCCTGAAGAACCCCCTGAGCATATTAAAATTGTGGAGGGAACACTTTTCCATCCTGCTGAATGGCAGTGAATGCATAACGCCAGGAGAAGGCGAACCCGATTCCACAATCGATGACGATGGAGCAGACAATCCATTGTCCGACCATAAAGAAGTTCGAATAGCACTTACCCGTTTGAAGAGCAACAAAGCGGCGGTGACCGATGTATTGTCGGCCGAATTATCCAAATACGGCGGCGAAGAATTGATAAGGAGCAGGCATCAGCTTCTTTGTAGAATATGGTCGTACGAAAGCATGCCCGACGATTGGAGTTTTAGTGTGCTCTGCCCAATCCACAAAAAGGGAGACTTCACAATCTGCGCCAACCACCGTTGGATAAGGCTCCTCAACATCGCATATAAGGTTTCAGACAAGGCGACTCCCTACCATGCGACTTCTTTAACCTACTTCTGGAGAAAATAAAACATGCTGCAGATCAAGGTACTATCTTCATAAGAGTGTATATCTGCTGACATACGCCGATGATATTGATGTTATTGGCATCAACACCGTACCGTTAGTTCTGCTTTCTCCAGACTGGATCAGAAAGCGAAACAAATAGGTGTGATAGTGAACGAGGGCGAGACGAAATATCTCCTGTCATCAAATAAACCACGTTACTATTGACAGTTGTAACGAAGTCGTTGATAATTTCGTCTATCTTGGAACGAGCATTGACACCAAAAATGACGTCAGCCACGAAATTCAACGCAGTTTAACTCTTGCCAACAGGTGCTACTTCGGACTGAGTAGGCAATTGAGAAGTAAAGTCCTCTCTCGACGAACAAAGACCAAACTATACAAGTCACTTATCATCCCCGTCATTCTACCATTCATGGTGCAGAGGCATGGACGATGACAGCATCTGATGAGTTGGCGCTAATTCTGCAGCGGACTTATTGTCTTTTGCGCATTGGCAACGGTGAATACCACAGTCGATGGTACAGCGAGCTGTACGAGATATAAGACGACGTAGACATAGTTCAGCGTATTAAGAGATAGTGGCTACGCTGGCGAGGTCATGTCGTCCGAATGGATGAAAACACTCCAGCTCTGATAGTATTCGATGCCGTACCCTCCAAGGGTAGCAGAGTAAGAGGAAGACCTCCACTCCGTTAGAAGAACCGGGTGAAGAAAGACCTGGCTACGCTTGGAATCTCCAATTGGCACCAAATAGTGAAAAGGAAGAACTACTGGCGCGACGGCTATAACCGCTTAAGCAATGTCTACGCCAATAAAGAAGAAGAAGAATATAAAGCATTTTGTAATGCATTCAGTTCATATTTGCCGAGTAGTTGTTGAGATATGCGGTTTCACTTAAAAATAGGTGCTGCCACACCCATTGTCAAAGTCTGCTGTATGATCTTACCGTTAACTTTAATGTTCCGAAACTGTTGTGTGGACAGTGGGCATGGTAATAATCCTATTTCACTCAGTCCACGCGCTGATAGAGAGAAATGTTTTTCGTAAATTTGGTTCGTTGGTAAGGTTAAAGTAGTTTGCGTAAACACATTTTTTAGTTTTTTTCCGTTTTCATAATATTTCGAGTTCGATCAACCGAAACGTCCCACCAATAAACACATACATATACACATATACGATTTTCCACCGCGTAGCAGAAAGATGCTTCATCCGACATTTCCCGAGCGTTGCAAGTTGCCAAGTTGCCAGCTCAATTGAATGCGGCAAATGCACACAATGGCAGCTAACAGCTTGAGTATGCCGAGCAGGCGGCCCAAGTACACAAGTTGTCAGCGAGTGAGACTATTATTGGTATGCCGTATGGATATGCGCATATGTGGCGCTGTATGTGGGTGTGTGTGGTGGTGCGTGTGCGGCGCAGAACATATTAACGATTCGAGACAATTGAATTGAAGCAATTGGCCGCAATCAAGCAGCGTTTTCATACGCACGTGAGCGCACATGCTGCCACTAGTGCTGACATAGTTGTTCTTGTTGTTGTTGCTATTATTGGCGTTACGTTTGCGACAGCAGTCACAACACGGCGCGCCGCTTTCAACATTTATCGATATATTTGTGCGCAAGTATGTGTGGCAGGTAAAATAATGTTTACCACATTTCAAACAGTGGCGCGGCCAAATACACACATACATACATATGTATATGCATGTGTGCGTGTGTGTCATTAAAGAAAAATTAATATTGCTCAATGTAGTTGTCATTGAAGGCGTTTGAGTTGAGATTGCTGCTGTTGCTGCCACCACTGCCGCTGACATTCGCTGGTGGCACGACGTGTTGGGTGAAATGAGCGCGGCAAGACGTTTGGTGGTTGGGACAGCAAACGATCGAACACCAACATACCAACTGTTTCTCTGGCTGTCCGTCTGACTGGGTGCCTGTCTGAGTGATTGCTGCGCGCGCACTGCAGCCTACGTGCCCGCTGCTGCCTCAAACTCGGCTATTATTTTCAGTATTTGCTCGATTGGTGGCAACTACGCACACTTGCACATATGTATATCAATACCAACACACACACACACACGCACATATGTAGACAGTCAATAAGACGTTGGCAGCCATAATTGGACGGATCAGTGTTGGCGCTTTCGCGGTCGATGACAAACTCCACTCCACGCTTAGCGCGCCAATATAGCCTGCGTGCCTGCCAAGAAACACTCGTAAATAGTCGGTGCAGCTTGTAGTTATAGTTAGATTGGCGCTCAAAGACGTTGTCAGTTTCCACAGCGAAATAGACGGCACCGATACCGTAAATACGCCGCTTTATTGTAGTAATTTTGTTGTTGTATTTTGTTTTTGGAATGAAAGTGCTTGTGTGTTTAGTTGTTGTTTTTCTTTTCGATTATTTTTGCTTATGGACTTGGCAATGATCGACTAGACCGCCTATTAGTTGGCGGAATGGACGGCTCGGGGTGTAGAGGGGGCGACACAAAAGAGTGCAGCAAACGTGCCGAACTGTATGGAATCAATTGCTTCTCGCTGGCTGCGTTGAAATAGTGAAATTTCGTAAAAAACAAAAAAAAATAAATATATAAAAAAAAATTGAAGAGAAAAACTGAAAACATCGCACGAATCGAACGCTCACCATTGTTAAAAAGTGATAGTCGTAAATAAAGAACAACAAATCGCTGTGCCAAAGAAAATACGGAGAAAATTAACAAAAAAATTAACTGGCAAAAGGTCGCACTGTCATTGCCGGCGTGTAAAAAATGTTTCGCGAAGAATCTTAAGGAAATTGACATCAATTTTCGAAAAAAGCAAAACAATAATAAAGTAGAAACACGAAAGTGACAGTGCCAAAATAACTGTTTGCTCTGCGATGCCAAAAATGTGTAAGCATGTGCGCATGAACTTTACAAATTGAGAAAGTAAAAAACATACAAAAATAATTAATAAAGAATATAAATGTGAAATATAAAATTAATTATAATAATAATATCCAAATACTAAAGTATAATATTTAATAAAAATATAATGGAAAATATAACATTAATAATAAAAATTTTGAAATAAAAAATAACGAAAAATAATTGTTTTTGTTAGTTTAATTTATATTTTCAAAACTTTTATTTAAATAACAGTGAAAAGTAAAGTTTCAGTACTTTTTAAAGCAAGCTGTTATAAAATATTCAAAAAGTTTGAAAAAACTTGTAACATAATAAAAATTATTAATTTTTTAAATTAGCGTAATAAATGAAAATAAAATATTAATAAAAAATTAAAATAAAATAATCAAAAAAAAAATAAAAAAATTAATAAAAAATAAGAAAATAAAAATATTAAAATAATAAAAAAAAATAATAATATATGAAGAGAAATCAATAACTAAAAATTAAAATCTTTATAAAACGAAATATGCTGGAACTGTATAACAAATTATATTTAAACTACTTATAAAAAAATATAAAAATAAAATAATTTAAAAAATGTTATACATTTGTATAAAGAAATAAATTTGAAATTTATTTTTAAAATGGTTTGAAAAATGTAATATGTCTGAATTTTGAAAAAAAAAGATAAAAAAAATCTTTAAAATAACACATAACATAACAGCTTAATAATTGAGTAATATAGTAATAATAATTAGTTCTAATTATTAAATTAAAATTAACCAATGAAAGTAATAAAATAAAATTGTATTGTAATAAAATGAAAGAATTAATAATTTAAGTAAAAAATTTTAAAAAATATGCAATCTTACAATTGAAAAATTTTTGAAATTTATAATACATATGCAGCTGCAGAAAATGAAATTAAACAAAATTTAATGCTAGTGTTATAATTATAAAACCACAAAATATGTAAAAATCATTAATAATAATTTTTTACCAATTTTTATAATTTTTTTTTATAAAAAAATTTATTATTTGTTTTATAAAAAATTTTATTATTTTTTTATTAAAATTGTTATCATTATATAGTGACATTTAAAATATTTTTAAATTTTCAGTGTCTAATTATAAGAATTCAAAAGTAAAAAAATTAACTAATTTTATTTTTGGGTATACTATTTATATATATTTTAAGAACACACAAAGTTTATGTAAAAGATTAAATATATTTCGAGTTATCCGCGGTCCAAAAAAATTCTCTATTCGAAAATAAGAAAAAAAATTCTCTACTTGAACATAAGAAAAATATAAAAAATTGTTGAAAGAGTGCCTTTTAAGAAAAGGTGAATTTAGCTCAAATATTTGTTCACTCTTGAACTGTAAAATTTCGATTTTTGATCAAATCGTAGTACAGAACATTTAGAAAAAAATTAAATGGTAATCGAATCATGTATACCACACTTTAGAATGAAGAAACTCAAAAAACTATTTTAAATGTGGATTGAAAATTTTAATAATATTTTTAAAAGTATAAACTGTCGATTATTAGAATAGGAATCGTTTTATAAAAACTTAACACAAACTTAAGTACAATAGATACAATTTAATTCTGAATATAACATCATTCAAAAGGCCTCCGCGACTTCGTTTGCAGGAACGAATTCGATGAACCCATTTTTCGAGTACTTTTTCTACTAAATCAAGTCGTAAGTCATAAATAGCGCGTTCGATATTGACTTCTAAAGCGTGAAGAAAGTCTAGTTAAATCATAACTTTTTGCAGGCCATTCAATGTCACGATTTCTTGAAATATTCGAGTCTCCAAACGTTTCCCACAATAATCGGTACTGTGTGGTACGTAGTCTCATCTTGTTGGCACCTGATGTTGTCAAGTTCAACTTCTTCCTCCAATTGCGGTCATAAACGGCAACGGTGTCACCAGCTTCATTTTGAAAGAAGTATGAATCGATGACTCCACCAGACTAAAATCCACATCCCCACACAAAATCACCAAATTCACAACGTTTGCGGTGCTCCAATAGCTTCAGTTCTCAAGTGAGAATAATTTGATTCGGACTCAAATCCAAATCCTTTCTCAAAATATACCCGATTGTGGTTTGAGACGTTCCCATTTTCAGTATGTAATTCGAAAACCGTCAAAATGACGGTCTTGGTAGATCTAGTGTTAAAGAAAATGTACGCTAAAAATTTTCAACAATTCGACAAATATCGAGCACAGGTGAACGATTTTTTTTTCTTTAAATCTAATCGAAGTATACAGAGCAAAAAGTTGGAAAACATGCTTATGTAATATTAAAAAAAATGCCTTTTATGACCTTTCTTTAATAGTTTCCCCGTTCACAATCTATGTATATTAAGGAAGAGCAGTAATCTAGAATCATATGACGATTCCTGCAACCAAGCAACCTTTCTTTCATTACTTTTGGATACTGTTGGAACAGTTCGCCGTATAAATTTTTCTAAATTATCTGAAAATTTATCTAGATAGTTGCGAAGATGGTCTATTAAACTTCTACAAATTTGTTCCTAGAGCCTGAAAATGTGTCAGTATGTTTTGCACAATTTCTTCGAGACTTGTTGCCTATTACCTATTTACCTAGCATATTTTTGACTACCAATAGAAAATTTTTCCAAGATTCAGTTTCCATAACAGTCTTAACTTTGACAAAATCTGTATCTTTCGTTAATTGCTGTTTTTGATGACCTTCACATTTCCACATTTTCACCTTTCCACTTTTATGTTTAAGCTTCTGAAATTATCAACAAATGTAAGTAAAATAATATTCTTACGCGTCTAATGCATTGACAAATTGCTTTATCATTCCTAAATTGTGACCATTTGCGAAAATCTGCATGAAACTGTTGACTGAAAGTTAAAAATAATGATACCACCAATATCCAGAAATCGGTATAGCCTATCACCAGTTTCTGGGTATTTGACGAGATCATTGTTTTTGAGTTTCAGTTAATAGTACTTCCATAAAGAAATTCGTAATCAGGTATTTTGAAAAAATCAAAGTTTCCTCACATATCCAAGCCAACAAAAAAAATTGTCCTTTTATATAATTATAATTTAAAATAATGACCAAGAACTTGATTTTATCAAACGCATAAGGGTTTTCCATTATGTTTTAAAAATGATTTCAGGTAAGTTACCTCCGCTGCCGGCCTGAATAAAACCAGCTCCGAGGTTAATTTTTTGCCCACTTTTTGCAGTTATTGGAACCTATTTTTTTTAGTAATAACGCGCCGAATATTCACTTCCAAGGCATCAATTGTCTCGAGCTTATCTGCGTATACAACGACCTCACATAACCTCACAAAAATTTACCGTGGGTGTTAAATGGCACGATCTTCAAGATCATACCATTGTCCCACGACATCAGACCAAAAATTTTCCTAAATAAATTCTTTGATTCGCTGCCTGTATAACATGTAACGCCGTTTTGTTGGAATCAAAGGTCGTCCACATCGCCATCCGCCGATTCAGGCACGAAAAAGCGTTCTTTATTTTTGAAAAATTATAATTCCATCTTCCCATAGAACACAGCAAACACTGTCTTTTTAGGGATGTAACGGCGTCACAAAATTGGCTTGTGGAGTATCATCAACCTAAATTGAGCTTCAACGTTGTAAATAATTTGCTTGTGAAAATCGGGTTCAGTTGTCATTTCGTTTTGGGTCCATTCACCAAACGTGCGATGCGCTTGATAGTCTTTCGGTTCTTCTGAAGTAAAAAAAACAGCCGATTTAAGAAATTGCTAAAAGTATCAAAAGTGAGTTAATTAGCAAAAGTATTATTTTCAACTTAATTAATTATATTACTTGAAATATAATAGGTTGTAAAAAAAGTCTTGCGGTATTTTCGCTAGTTGGCGCTGAAAGCGCGTAGTTCTAGTTTTATTAGTCGCATCGGATCATGCTATACCTTTTTGGAAAGCTCATTTCACGCGCTAACACATGTTTGATTGATTGTCGTTTCTTTTAAGTCGTTCGTGAGTTATAGCGTCGCAAACATGGAGCAAAATAAAGAGAAAAAACGGTATATTTTACAGTACTACTACGATAAAGGCAAAAATGCATCTCAAGCCGCCAATAAAATTATGGACCCGATACACTTTCCATTTCCACCGCACAACGATGGTTTCAACGTTTTCGTTGATTTCGTGATGCCACGCTCCCGAAGGCCTGTCGTCGAAAATTGCGATAAAATCGCTGAATTGGTCGAAGAAAACCGGTATAGTAGCAGCCGTAGCATCGGCCAAGAGCTGGGCATGAGTCATCAAACATTCATTTCAATTTCAATAAAAAAATCAATAAAAATACCGCAAGACTTTTTTGACAACCCATTATTTCCACTGTAAGATGCCAATACCGGAGCTTCTGGTAGCCATTGCACATTCACTTTTGTAAATAAATTACTTTACAATAATTTCACTTTTATTTAATTAATTCAATAAAAATATGTTATTGATATGGCAATTATTGCTATTTCCGCTGTAAGCCACGACACAGCACACTTTAAGAATAATGTATGGCAATCAAAGCGGGTATTAATAATAATTTTCGCACATACATATGTATATGTATGTATGTATGCATATGCTCATTCGTATATTGATGCACTTGTTTGTATATATGCATATAAATTATATGCAAAACAACTTAAACATCTTCATGGCTTCATTGCCTCGTCTTCGATGCGATTTATTATGGGCTTAACAAGAAATATTGTGAGCTCAATTTTCGCAACGCTTGCATTGAGGCGCACACACACGCATACATACACAAACAAACGCATGCCAACAGAAGCGCATAAAAGTTGACAAAGCCATATGCAAATGCAACGCTGCAATTGTTTTTTGTATTATTTGTCACCAGACCTGTTCTACATCAGCATCATCAGCGCCATCAAAATCACATCACTAAAACACCAACGCGCCAACGCGCCAACCACTCCGCCGTTGCGGCTGTTGCTGTTGCCGTTGCTCTTGCTGACGAAATAAATTACGAAATTAAAAACTTTTTACGCCTTTAAATTATTCAAAAACTAGATTTGCTGTGTGATAAGCTCATTATTGGCCAATAACAGCCGTGTCATAGTTATTCATTTGTGTTTGAGCGTTTGCTTGACGCAGATTTTGGTCTTGACGAAGCTGTTTTCGATTCAGTTCTTTTTTATTGCTAATATTTTTAGTATGACGATAAACCTTTGCAGTTGCTTCTTTGGTGTGATTTTTAGCAGCCTATTCCTTCGATTTGTACGTATTGATTTTATTGGCGTGTGTGTTGTGAGTTTCAAGGTTGAAATAGACATACATACAGGTGTATAGGCCATTTTTAACTTGCGTAAGCGTGCCGTTAATGGTTTAAGACGCTCCGCTGAAATTATTTGCACCAAAATGTGCCGCGGATTGCCACAGGGAGAGTTCCAAAGCATATAAATGTGTTAGATTTCAAAGTTCATTCACGTTTACTGACTCCGTTTGACTCAAAACAGTTTCCCCGGAGCGATCGTTTGAGTTTGTTTGAATTCACGTGGAGTTAAATCAGAAGCATACGCGCGTTCCCCACCTCTCCGATCAGAGCCGTTTTAGCCGAAGCAGGCCTACCGAGCATCCAGCAAAGAACTAAATATAATACCATGATGCTTCTACCTAGGATTCTCCATAATAGGAGCAAAACCTTTTTCAACATCCTCGAGACGTCTACAACTAGGATGAATGCATCGAACAAACAGTCCACCCTCATGCAATGCATAGCCCTGATCAACGACCTCAATTTAATATCCACACCCGAATTGCTCGTCGAGCCTGACCATCCACAATGGTTGACTCCCAAACATTCTTTTATAAACACTCTGTCAAAGCACCAGAAACTAAAAACCAGCTCCAACGATTTTTTTCTGCTCTTCAACGAGGCTATTGTGTCTTATAGAATGGGAACCCATATATACCGACGGGTCGAAAATGGATACTACTACGAAACGATCGGGGTGTCGCTATTACTGTCCGTGCTTTGCCAACATATTGCTCGGTTTTTACAGCAGAAGCTGCAGCAATTTACGAAGCGGTTCTATTCGCCTCATCAACAGGAAAAAAACATATAATATGTAGCGATAGTAAATCAGCCATTGATGCACTTCAAAACTCAGCAAATAACTCATGGCTAATACAGAATATACGCGACAAACTCTTCCATCATGAAAACAGCATAAAAATAATGTGGGTACCAGGGCATGCTGGTATAAAAGGCAATGAGACAGCAGATAAACATGCAAAAGAAGCTAGTAGAGAGCCGTTGATGTTCTTCCCTCACTTTACTACTAAAGACATCAAAGAACATATAAAAAAATACTGCCATCATATGCATCTCCGAGATTGGACTAGCTACCAACATCACTACAGAGATCAAAACCCAACTGGTGTAAAATCTATCTACCCATCGGACTGCTCATGCCACAACATCAAGACGTTCACTCGTCTTAGAATAGGCCACACTACAAGAACTCACAGCCATATTCTTAACGGTACCGATCAACCAAGCTGTCACCATTGCAACGCTCCCACCCAATCAGTCATTTACCTCATGGATGAATGTCCTGCACTGCATTTATTAAGGAAATCAACCTTTGGGAATAAGAGGCCTTCCGACCTTCTCAAAGCAACAAATAGCGATAACATCAGTGCCATTAATAAATTTCTTAAACTGTGTAACATCAAATAACCTTACTAAATATTTTCTTTTTACCACAATCTTAGTATTAAGAGCCGAAGGCCCTGGTAGCCAGTGCTGATTCTTACAAGTGGATTAATTATTTATAATTAGTTCTCTTTAAAATAAATAAATAAATAAAAAATAAATCAGGCGTAACCGTGGTTGCGGCACGATATTGGTTAAAAATTTGGCGAAAACCTTACGAAGAATCAAGGCAATAAGCGACGGTGCGTTATCGTGGTGCAAAAAATACGAGTTGTCGGCCCATAATACCGCCCTCTCTTTACGAATAGCTTCCGCAAACGACGCATAACACACAAATAGTATCCCTTGTTGACAGTTTGGCCGGTCGGAAGGAATTCGGACACCTTGGTAATCAAAGAAAACTGTCAACACAACCTTAATTTTTTACTTGCTTTGACGTGGTTTTTTCGGCTTTGGGTCACCTTTAGCACAATATTCGGCCGATTGATCGTCTGTTTCCCGTTCATAAGGATAGAACCAAGAATCATCGCCAATAATAATACGTTTCATGACATTCTGGTAGTCGGAAAGCATTGTTTCACAAACGTTGACGCGACACTGTTTTTCGAAAATGTTTAGTGATTTTGGAACTTATCGTGCATTCACTTTTCTTAGGTCCAAATGATCTTTCAAAATGGTTTTCTCTGATCCTACCGATATTCCAACAATGCTAGTGAGACCTTTGACTGTTCATCGTCCTTCCTATATTTTAATGACTTCTTGATCATCAGTTGATGTTGATGGTCGTCCAGTACCAGTGTACCAGTCAAAGCACTTAAAATCACTTACTCGCGACAAACAGTTATTACCGAAGGCCTTTTTCAACAATCTGCAGGTTTCGGCACCAGAAATTTGATTTCGCACACAAAATTTAATGGAACTTCTTTTTGGAATAATTTCACGCATCGTAAAAATCGCCGAATGCACTTTATGTACTTAAGAAGGCCAATCGGATATAAAACACTGAAGATTATTTTGATGTGACATTTGACACAGGTATCACTGACAGAGTCCGTTGTGATTTACGTGAGTACCTGACTGCGAAGGCCTAACCTCACGGCGCTTCCTATTGCTAGAAGCACGTAGATCAATACAATGCGTTGATCAGCGCCCCAAAGCATAAATGCATTCAGCACTCATACCTTCGAGAAGCAAAATATGAATGCCTTTTGCCCGCCTTGGTCGGGTTCAAGGCCGACCTATAACCTCTGCCGTACTCTGGGTCCGGCACCCGGCCGCAATACGACTCCACATTGGACAAAATGCCCTGCCTGCATTTAGGTTTAAACCACAGCCACCACGAATTTCCACAAAGGGCCAAACCCAATGAGCAGATTGGAGTTACCTCCAAGGGCTAACTGCTCCCCGTGGTACCAGGTTATAGTCTTTGGTGTGAATTTGTAGCTATTGCTACTACCAGTTGAGCTCCCCAAACTCAATGACTGGTGACATTTGTCGCTTGAACAACAAATGCCTTTATATTAGGAATTAATATAAAGTCTATAATATCATTTCAAGCTGAGTATTATAGCACTATTTCTGACTTAGACCATGCTGACATTTAAACCAAGACCTGTTATGTCAGACACAGTACATGTGGATTTTAGTCGCCTCTTACGACAGGCATGCCTTACCACGGGTATATTCTTCCCCCTCCAACCCAAAAGGAGCCCGCTACCCGCAGGGGGACAGGTATCACTGACAGTCATATCAACCTTAAAAAAAAAAAAAATTAAATAAAAAGTCTTACTACATTTGGCCTACAGCAGGAAAATAGTTGAGTTAAGTTCGTTTTTGGCAAATGAGCTTCAACGGGCAATTATTTACAGTATTCACTGTGAACTCATTCTATATATTAAAGCGATGAACATATTTACCAACGCAAACATATGAAAATACTTCAAAAATACCAAAACTACAAATGTGTGTGTGTATATGTAAGTTTATGTGCACACGCATGGAAGCTGGCTGGCATTAACCGCTATGATTTATGTTGTATGCATCAATTTTAGTGAATGATATTATTTTATTGCGTTTCGACTAATCCCCGATACGTGTGCATGCTGCTTTCATATTTAAATACACACATACAAAATATGCATACATATATGAACATTTAACCTTGGCATTGGGCCATGAGCTCTATAATAGTCCAATTACTATAATAAAACACACATACATATGCAAATTTTATATGAAGCACTAAGAAGAGTATTGACTTTCATTCCGTAAATGACAGCGTTTACTGTCACTGCACGAATTCACGGCTAATTTTGAAATTGTACTCAACGTGACTCAATTCACTTCAAATAATCGCTCATAAAAATTCATACTCGAATTGTATGATACTTAAAAGAGCACTATATTGCAGATATATGTATGTACATACATATGTATAGCTAGACTAAGTAGGCGTAGAAGAACTTGACTTTAAGTGGGTATACCGGTTTTGTGCATAATTGGCAATTTATATTATGGAACAGCAAATAATTATCCGAGCAATCTGCGAAATGGATATTTTGAAAACGTTTAATGTTTCGAAAATTGGCACACACACAAATGTGAACACTATGTTTACGTATTAAAGGTAACAATTATTGAAGTTTTATATTTAAAAAACAGGATACGGCTAAAGATTATGTCAAGAGAACTTAGCTATAAATCTACGAAAACTTTTACGGCTGCGGTGTCTTCATACTTGATACTTATATTCCTGTTTCTGCGAGGTTTTTCTTATGGAATAATTGATGTTTAAGTTGATTTTGATCAGTCTGTTTGTATGACAGCTATAAGCTACAGAAGTCCGATCTGAATAATTTCTTCGAAGATTTTACCGCTTTGTGTAATAATTCAGGCCAAATTTCAGAAAGAAGTTTTTCATACAAGAATTGGATTTTGATCGATAAGTTTCTATGATAGTTATATGCTATACTTGTGGCAGTGTGCTCTTAACCATTTCTTTGGAGACTTTCAAAATAGAAGAATTCTGCTTTGATGCAGCGCTGTCAGCGCGATTTCCAAACATTGAAGGCGTCACGGAAGGCATTCTCCGGAATAGCCTTGAGAGTCGAGGTGCATGCTGCTTGAATCCCTCCTGTCGTCTCAAAACGCTTGCCTTTCATCGGCCTTTTTAGGCAAGAACACAAAAAAAAGTCAGGGGGCGACATCTAGGCTGTAGGGCGGCTGCGGAAGCGTTGGGATGCCGGCCTTGGTTAGATAGCTGTTCACAAGAAAGGGGGTGTGAGCCGGGCCGTTGTTGTGGTGCAACTTCCAATCGGCTGCGATGTCTTGTCGGACCCGAATGACCCTTCGTTTGAGTC
Organism: Bactrocera neohumeralis; assembly: GCF_024586455.1. NCBI lineage: Eukaryota > Metazoa > Arthropoda > Insecta > Diptera > Tephritidae > Bactrocera > Bactrocera neohumeralis. The sequence continues at coordinate 42,785,056 of NC_065922.1, forward strand.
TCTTGAGGACTTGACGGTTGACGGGCGTTGACGGTTTGTCCAGAAGGAAAAAATTCATGGTAGACGATGCCTTTGATGTCAAAAAACAGAAACAGACTTTCCGTCTGTCTGTCGGATCATTTATACATATATTTTTTAAAGTCTCCGATGTTTCCTTCTTCGTGTTGCAAACTTAATATTTCCGGTTCAGGGTTAATTTTTACAACTATTAATGACCTATCTTCCAATAAGAGTCAATTAAAATATAAAAATATTTAGTAGGTATTTCCATAAGGTTTTTTTAATCTATTAGTACTGTTCCATTTTAGTTAGAGTTGAAGAAACTCTTCTCCGGTCGGCCATTTACGTAATATATTATATAAAATGTAAGCAATATACTAAATGTGAATCCTTGGAAACACGGGTAACACGTTTGAGTATTATTTATCATCATCGATTATATAAACTGAAGTGTCCGATGTATCTGTCAAATATCAAAACGATAGTTGGCCTTGCTGTTGTCAGTCTTGAAATATTTAGTTTAGTTGCTTAGTTTCAGGTCGAAGGTCGTTGGCCACGATCTTATTAAATCATCGCCTTCGCATGTCACAGAGAGACAACAACTATATTCATCTATTTTTCCCAAGATTTATTTAAAAATATTTGTAATTATAGTATTTATGACAATTATTTCTAATAATTAGTGGATTTCATCACAAAAGAACTTTCCAGCCTCTGTATTCCTAATAGTTTTAACCGGTCATGCAACTTGGAGCCGAGCGCTGTCTTGATGGAAAATTAGCGTTTTTTATGAGTTTTCGACACTTGATAATACAGCACGCTCTTCAGGACCCACCAAATAAAAAGCATTAGCTTGTCGTTAAGGATATTCGGCTTTGTCATTGATTTGGCTTTTTTGCGTTAGCATCCCCTGTCATAATCCGATGAAGAAAATTTTTTTTAAGCATTCAAGCATTATCGATGCCAAATCTCTTGTTTTTAACGGTTTGAAATGATGGCTAGTCTGATTCCCAAAGATTCTGTAAACTTTCCTGTGGTAATGCTTCCAGTTTCTTTTAATCTTCAAACTTTTTGGCCTCTCGGACATTCTTCGTCTTCTAAGCCAATCGCGGCAACCACTTTCGACACGTTCACTCAGCTAGAGCTTGTTCACTATAAACTTCCGCCAGAGACCATATAAGGTATATATAGTTTAACATATATGTATAAATGATCAGCGATTGCGCCAAGTAGTCCTTCAGTTTATGAGAAAGCTTTCTAACATTTTTCGCACGTCTCACTCTCTCCAAGAAATTGTTCATTTGTTGGAACCGCCAAACCGGTCCGAAACGTAAAATTATCTGCTTACAGAAGTTTTCTCTCAATAAATCCTATTGATTGATGCGATGTGTGGGAAGTGGCGTCGTTTTGTTGAAACCAAATGTTGCCGAGATCACGAGCTTTCATTTCAGACATCTTGGGGCGTTAACGGTCGCCATTGAAGGTTACATTCTCACCGGCATAATTTTTGAAGAAAATCCACACCAAACCGTTGCTTTTTCTGGATGAAATGGCAGTTCTTGAAGCTCTTCCCGTTGCTCTTCGTCCCAAATGAGGCATATGTGCCCGTATTAACAAAACTACAGAGGTTCGGTATCTAATAATGATTAGCTCAACATAAATGTTAAAAAAAAATAAGAAAGAACTTTTAGGCAGATTATATCCACTGTTAGTACCAATGCATATTCGAACATCGGCTTAACTAATGTTATCAAAAACAAATTTGTAACGCAAGAGACACTTGGGACTACAATTAATTTAACTTAAACAGTATTTCTGAAAACCTTCTAACGAAGAAATCTCTTTTTTAGAGACTGTGTACAGATCTTCGAAGTCACGCACTTTACTCCAATTGCACCAAATTGAGGACTTATGCAGCAATATTGCACAAAAAATAAAGAGATGGCTAACAACAGCGAAGCTTCAACTGGCAGGACAAAAAACAGAAGCAGTGCTCATATTTAGCAGGAAGAAAATGGAAGGCGTCACTTTGGATATTGACGGGTATAAAAATACGTCACAGTCATACCTAAAATACTTAGACGTAATAATTGATACGAGGATGAACTACAAAACAAACATAGAGAAAGCCTGCGAAAAAGCGGCGCGAGTTAACACGGCCTTAAGTCGAATAATGGCTAATACAGGCGGGCCAAGTCAGAGCCGAAGGCTATTATTGGCAAAAGTGACTCAGTCAATAGTCATGGGCTAATGCGCTAAAGCAAAAAGCGTATGCGAAACCAATAAGATCCTTATTTCGGTTAAGTGCACTTAGAGTTGCCAGCGCTTTCCGTACGATGTCTCATGAAGCCGCAGGAGTGATTTCAGGCATAATGCCACCTGAAATAGCTAGTGAGTTAAAAAGAGTGTGCAGTAAAAGCAAAAATAAAGGCAAACTCCTAACAGCTAGAGAGCGCGAGGAAGAAAGACAGCAGAGTCTAAAACAATGGCAATCTCTGTGGGATTCAGCGTCCAAAGGACGATGGACGCACAGGTTGATTGAAAATGTTGAAACTTGGGTTAGCATGTTGATTTTTACTTGACGCAGTTATTAAGTGGCCATGGCTGTTTTAGGGAATAACTCCATGATATGGCCATGTTCAGGTAGAAATATGCTCATCTTGCCGAACATGTCTTTTTTCACTGTCCGAAATATGAGGTAGATAGGACGATTTTAGAAAGGAAAATTTCTGAGAGAATAATGCCAGATAACATAGTGTCATACATGCTACGGTCAAAACAGGTGTGTAATTATGTTAAGCACTGGACCGCTAAGGTTATTCAAGAGCAGCGAACACTAGAGCGACTGCGATATAGCGAGGCCAAAACTAGTTCAAAAATCCCTGAGACGTTTTAGTCAATAGGCTTAGCTTGCTCTGCGATGTAATGCTTAATCGGTAGTTCCGCAGAGCAGTTCTCATTAAAGCTATGTGTCGTTTATTGAGATGTTTTTTTTAGTGGGTTAAAGTCCCACATGCTGTGTTGTAAGGGTAACAGTGTCTTTTGATGATTTATTACATCTCGTCATAAATATGAAAAAAAAAACAAAAAAAAAAAACACTTTACTCCTAAGTTTCTCCACAGCTACTAAATATGAGCAAAGTCGGTTCAGGGACCTCGTGTGTAAGAGGTGCAGACACCTCGTTGGATTTCTATCTGTATTTAGTATGTTTGACATCTTTCGAATTAAATTTCCCAATATCAATGCATTCATCATTTATCACAACTGCATTCTTGAGTGATAAAACTGAAAACTTAATTGGCCGAGTATCGGATAATTGCCAACTACTATTTGATGAATTGTCAACGCGATTTTAATGACAAACTTGACAGTAGATAATTTTTAAAAAAATGGGCTTTACACACGCACACACTTGCAGACATCTACTAGACATATGTATGTATGCACGCAGTGCGGCAAAAATGCAGCAGTGACGGTGATTTTGAGTTCAAACGAGTATGGTGGCCAAAATGTGGCACCAACAACAAAAACAACAGCAACAACCAAGACCACGACTGACACCGCGGAGAAAATGTTGTTCACCTTTAGGCAACACCGGTTGGGCCGGTCGCCTGTGAAGGGGCTGACGAAACAAACAAGCGGTTTTTACACGCCAAATGCACACACACACACACACACTGATATTTCAGTTTCAATTACATATTGTTGTTTTTATATATGTATGTGTATGTGTGTATGTTTGCGCATGCATAATATCAGCTAAATGCGTGTGTGCATAATGTGATTATGCTAATAAGCGCGAGTGTATATACATTTGCATTTTTTAGTAGCACCATGCTCACACGCACACACACACACGCACATTTTAACGTGACTAATTATGCATTAATGTTGTTGTGTGAGTGTGTGTGTATGTGCCTAAGTGAGTTGTAGGCTTTCAGTTGGATTTGATTGCGATAGACATATGGTTTGTCGATAATTGATTGGCAGCTCGGTTACCTGTTTGGGTGCGCATCCACCCATTTGGCCGGCTGGACGGCTGGCAGTCTGTCTGCCGCTATGTCGCTGCCATGTTTTGCATTAATTTCATTGTTTCCCGTTAAATTCGATGGTGTAGCATAAATGCCATTTAAATTAATCAGAAAATGTGCATTAAGCGCTGGCATTTTTTGCCCATTTCTCTGAAATAATTTCCGTTAATTGTTGTTGCACTCGGGTATTAAGCATGTACTTGCGGTTGATTGAAAACAAAGCACACAATTCAAATAGAAAAAACACTAAACGTTTGTTCATTTAGTGCATTTTCATTAAGCTTTCAACTCTCGTCTCGCCATAATTGAGCAGCGAGCGCGGCATATTGATGGCACTTCGTACAAAAATCTGCCGAAACCTAAAAAAACTTTAAAAACTTCAAAATAGATATAAAAATATTGTTATGTTTTAAATAATTGCTCATCAAGTGTGAATAAATTTCTATGTGACGACATGCTTGAACATTTATTGCACAACTTCCTGCAGCTGAATGCCGAAAAAATGAGGTCCCTGGCCGCCACACGACCTAAACCAAATGGCAAAATCTGAAAATCTGAAAAAATGAAAAAAAAAACTGAAAAGCGCTGGCACTCTACATAAATAAATATTGAATTAAAAATATAAATTACATTAACAAAAGTGAAGTACCGCGAAACAAAATATTTACCAATAAATATCAAATGAAATTAAATTAAAATTAAATCAGAAAGATATTTTTTTGATGCTGCGAAAGTATAAACAAAAATAAATAAGTTAAGTAAATTTCATTAGGATTAAATTAAATTAAACGTAAACGTAATAAATAAATTTAAAATTGCTAATATGATTAAAGCTGTTAAAAATCATAAAAAAACACAAAGAAAACCAATTAAAAGGATCAAATAATAAATGACGCGACAAAAAGAGTAAATCGCTTACGCAGTTATAGGCGAGTTAACAACCGCGCGCCAGTCGTCCTTTGCGTTGTTTGGCGCTAATTAGAGATTCCAAGTGTAGCCAGCTCCTTCTCCACCTGGCCTTTCCAACGGAGTGGAGGCCTTTCCTTTACTCTGCCCGGCTGGTACTACGTCGAATACATTCAGAACTGGAGTGTTTTCGTCCATTCGGACGACATGATCTAGTCAGCGCAGCCGCTATCTTTTAATTCGCTGAACTACATATGCCAATGTCGTCGTAAATCTCATACAGCTCATCCTACCATCGAATTGCAGTACTCGCCGTTGCCAATGCGCAAAAGACCATAAATTTTCAGAACCTTTATCTCGAAAACTCGCAACGTCGGGTCATCAGTTGTTGTCATCGTCCATGCCTCTGCATCATATAGCAGGACGGGGATGATGAGTGACTTGTAGAATTTGGTCTTTGTTCGTCGAGAGAGAACTTTACTTTTACTACATCGGCGTACGACAGCAGTTGTACACTCTTGTAGAAGATTTTACCTTCTCTATTTAGTTCTGTAGCTCGAATTATTTTCTCCAGCGATAGGGAGTCCCCTTGTCTCCTCATTTGCTATCGAACGATTTAGAAAGGTCCTTCCTTTTGGTATTCCTCAGCGTCAGTTTACTCAGCCGTACTAGTTTTGCGGGGATACCAAATTCAGACATAGCGGTATAAAGGCAGCTACGTGCTTTCGTGCTGTCCAAGGCAGCTTTGAAATCGGCGAGAGTGTTGTGTGTCGATCCTTTTTTCACGGGTCTTTTCCAAGATTTGGCGCACGGTGAATATCTGGTCAGTTGTTGATATTTCAGGTCTTAAGCCACACTGATAAGGTCCAATCAGTTTCTTGACGATGGGCTTTAATCTTTCACACAATACGCTCCATAGAACCTTATATGCGATGTTGAGGAGGCTAATCCCACAGTAGTTGGCGCAGATTGTGGGGTCTTCTTTTTGTGGATTGGGCATAGCACACTTAAAATCCAATCGTTGGGCATGATTTGTCCGACCATATTCTACAAAGAAGCTGATGCATGCTTCTTGTCAGTTGTTCGCCGCCGTGTTTGAATAGCTCGGCCGGCAATTCATCAACCTCCAGCGCTTTGTTGTACTTCAGAAGGGTAATTGCTATTAGAACTTCTTCATTGTAGGCCAATGAAACGTCTGGATCATCGTCATCGATTGGGAAATCGGGTTCGCCATCTCTTGGTGTTACTCTTTCACTGGCATTCAGCAGGCTGGAGAAGGGTTCTCGCCATAATTTCAGTATGCTCTGAGAAACAGTCAAGGGTTCTACAAGAGTATACTTTGAACATATTATTAGCGCTAAACCCCTTTTAAATTCTGGGCTTCCTTTAGTTTTTTTGCTTTGGGTCTTCATATTGTCTGATAAATGACGAGAACTAAAAAATCGAATTTTTGAAATTAAAACATAAAAAAAAAGTAACGAAAGCTAATTTAACATTTAACATAATCGAAGGTATCGTAGTCGAGAAAATACTTCCAGGTGCTGGTATCTTACTTTATATCCAAGATATTTCCAGTGAAACGGAAATTCTTGTATTAGGGTTTAGACCACAGTCTACATTGATTAAATTCGAAAACCACATTATGCTTATAAAAATATTGAAATATCACATATGTACATATGTGACCTGGTCTGAAAAAGGAGCTAACGTGCGAAAACTTGTGTTCTTTTTTGTTAAAAATTCTCATCTTCCATCCGAATCAACTAAAAAGTTATTTTTTGACGCCTAAGCCACCTTTCCGTAGACCAGGTCACATATATTGATCAACGAAGGCGGTTTAAAGTCAGCTAGAGAGGCGATAATCGTTATATCGGGCGTATTTAGGGTAGGCGAAGTATTTACCAGATTTTATTAAATTTTATACTCTCGCAACTTGTTGCTACAGCATGTAATTGCTTTGTGCATCTGACGGTTATACTAATCTCATACTTTAATCGACTTAGATGTTAGGTTATGTATATATGTATAAATGAATAGGATAATGAGACGAGTTGAATTCCGAGCGCCCTCCTAGAGGCTTAATGTACATATCTCCTAAATCACTAAAGCTGTGAGAACTAAATTCGCTTCAAGCAAATATTATAAAAACCGATGCGACGGTGTGAAACTGGGTGAAATCAAAGAAAACCCACGCCTACTTCTCATATAATTTAGTTTTAAATGATACAATCAAACGTTAGGAGGACAAAATGGTTATATTTTGTGACAACTTTTTGCAAAAGTATAAAAATACAATAATGTAAAGGAAATAATAAAAGTTTCAAACGCAAAAAAGAAATAAATTTATTAGATAAAGAAATGAAACTTAATTGAATAAGATATTAAAGCACAAAAAATATATAACTTAAAATTTTGAAAAATAATGATAAAATAAAATTGTTTAAAACTACTTAAAGAGATTTTAAAAAATTAAAAAATCAATAAACAATAATCCGACAACAACATGAATGTATAACATATGTATGATCGAGTCATAAATTCCAATTACTCCACCTACTCAATTACCGTTACGCAGCTTAAGTTGTAAGCTCGTATATGACTTATTTACTTCTTTCAGTGTACACTTGACTTAAAAGTCATTGTTTTTTTTATATTTTTTTCTATTTTATTTTAAATTTTTTATTTCTTAATTGTTATTATTTCCTTCATAGCTTTGTTGTCGCGGCGGCCAATGGCTGGCGGAACGTACGTGTACGGTGTGCTTAAAGTTGCTTATTCCACGAATTGCCAAGCTTAACTCTTGCATAATAATTGGGAGCGATAAATTTCATTTGTATTGCTCGCACCGTGTAATCAAGATGATTCTTTGCCTTTCCAACTGCGTCAAAACGCCACCAAAACTATGGTGGAACAGCAATGTTACCAACGCGACAGTCGTTACAGACTTCCACTCCGCTGCGGCTGAAGTGCGCCCGTTTGGCACAACAACACAAAGGCAATGTACTCGTACTTGTTAAAAGCATTGTCAATAAAAGAGTACAACAACTTTTTTAATTTCTTGTCTTTTGTTTTATTTTCGTATTCAAGTGCGTTGCGCAGTGCTTTTACCCTTTCTTTTATTGTACTTATTGACTGTTTTTTAATTGTAAATTGCTTACAACAAATGTTGCCGGTGTCGGGCGTTGTTGGCTTTAAAGTACTCGCGTTATGCGACGCTGTGGCAGCCACACCTTTTTAACAAATATTTGAAAAATCAAAAAAAAAAAATGCAAATCCGCACTGACGAATTTGTCATTTATTTGAGTTACGTAAGAGGCAAACTATTATAAAGATGCATACATATATACATATATATATTTACATACTTATATATACAAACATGAGTCAATGGACACATAAACACGGACAATAAATTCGTGGTTAGGTAGCTTCTTTCGCATATATTTGGGCTAGCAAGAAGAAATCCATTATTTTTCCAATAGATAGCTTTAGTAATCTACATATATCTCACATTTTCAAAGTGCGACCAGTTAACAGTATAGTATATAGAGTTAGAAAAATAATTTTTTTTACTGAACAAACTTTTCAGAGAGTTTTGGCATTGCATGACTCATTATTGTTTGAGGACGTATTAAAGATGGACACCAAAAAAGAAAAAAGTAATCACATTTGACATTTCTTCTTCGATAAGCGAGGAGGCTGAAAACATGAATTTGCAGTCCTCTCTTGAACTGAAAAAAAAACTTCCCTGTGGACTAAGTCTCTAAATAAATTCTAACCGAAATCTACAATATGAAAATTGGCGAATATGAAAACAGCATTTCATAGATCTTTTAAACATTTTTTTGAACTAAAATTAAAATTTCAAGTTTTAATTCCGCATTGCAGTTGTCTCGCATTAGCAAGAAGACGGTTCAAGTAGACACTGTGATGGGCATCGCTAGTGGACCCGCAGAATCAATTGAAAGGCGTCAAGCGCTAGCAATTTGAAGGATGACTAGTTTTCATGATCTACCTAACGGCACACCATTTGGTATCGCTAGGGACTAAAACTGGTCTCTCCGTGGCTCATTAGCCGGACTAACCTAATCTAACCCAGCATTTCATTATGCCACTCTCATAGAAACCCTCGTCTTATTAGCAAAAGGCTGGAACAATTTCTGAATGCAAATGTTTTACCAGCAAAATTATTCGCTATAGACAGGAAAAGGTCGTAATCACTTGGATGCATTAAAGCTTTCCAATCAAGCTCCCGGTGCATCTGTAGAGTCACTATCGATGTATGTGTGCTGGAGTTGTCCTGTTGGAAGGCAATTAGTCTCATATTAGTCGATCTGGGCGTTTGCTTCCTTTAGACCCCTTCATAATCTTTGACACTCTGCCAATCCCACCAAACATATAGCAAAACTCACCAGACCATCAATCCTGGTTTTGCTACCATTTTCGACAGCTTATTGCGATTCGACAACGACTAAGTTCCCTTGACTTTGTCGTAAGAGACTAACTTTTCATTACTACGTAATATTCAGATGATTTCTGTAAGAAATGAATCGAGTTTGCTTCGATTCAGTAGCGATAGAAGATCGCAGATAGAATTTCGATCCATAGAAATTGTTTGCGTTAACTCGTATGGCACCAACAAACAGAGCTTCTTTTCAGTTATATCCAGCCTTATTTAAATAATTCCAAACGATTTATTTTGGCAATGTCAAACTCTAGTACAATCGAAACAGAACATATCATCATATAGATGACTTGACTTTACAATTGGCATTATTTTAACGAAATTTTCGATAATTCGCCGTCCAGCGCGTGGTACACCTTTGACTTCAAAATTTCAGAAACATAATCGATGGAACTAAAACTTCGTGCATTAAGCACCATAGAGACCATTCATATTTTCAGCAGCTTAGTTTGCGTTTTCACTTTTATCGAAGAAAACAAAAACATAAAATATGGTGTGTTTTCCCTTTGCGAGTGTTCCTTTTTGACGAGTGCTCTAACAATAACGTACTAAGTCATGTCATCAGAAAAGTGTCTACAAGGTTTTTGTGTGGAACTCTTACCTTCCTAATGTCATTAGCTTAACCCGATCGCACTTATACGACGCGAGATACAGATTACTGAAGCTATCTATTGGAGAATGAATGGACTTACTTTCACTGAACCTCATATTTTCTCTCAACACCCTGAGAGCTTTTTCATATATTTTATTAACACACATAAATAAAATTAACTACAAAAATTGAATGTTTCCATATAATGTGTATTACCGAATATATAAGTCATTGGTCATTTGTCATTAAATGTGATTATTCGAACGGTTACTTAGGCAAAACCAATTATTAGCACCAAATGTGGTCTTCATTAGGGTATAATTTTCAAAATTTGTGCTTTGGTGCAAAAATAAATGTGTTAATTAATTATCTCCGCGCATCGTAAAATCACAAAAAAGCACGAACATTTTATTAACAATTTTTGTTCGGTTTCATGGTCATAATGCCTTGTGTGCGAACCAATTTTTATCTTTTGTGTTAAAAGTGGCTTGTTTGTCGTTCACAATTCACTTTACGATCTTCAACTTTGCTCCAAATTTTATGCTAACCGAATAATCCCGTTTTTTACCACGATATATTTTGTCAAATCACTCGATATCCATATAAAGTGGCTGTTCCAGCAAGTCACCAACACATCAACTGGCTTAAATACTTCCACTTATGTATAAGGCGATGTGCATTAGGGTGCAACGTTTTATGCTGAGTTGATTTTTTTATTAAATCGATAAATTTTAAAATTATGTTTCTAAGTGTACCTAAGGTAGATATATGTAACTGTTCAGTAAATATTTTTAAATAGCATTCCTTTGTATGGTATAGTTACGGAAATGGTTAAAGTTGTACAAGGTGCCTTCCAAAGAAAACAGGATTTTTTGAGTCTAGCGCCCCCTGGAGGCGCCATCTATATGTCGACTAGTGCGCTAGAATCTACTGTCTTTATCGATTGTTCAGTGAGAATTTCATGACATTTCATCCATTGGATTTGAAGTTATTGCGTTTCAAGTGTCAGCATGTTTGTGTTATCGGTGCGAAAATGGGCTTCGAACAAAAGGCCAACAGTGGTTTGCGGTGGAAACGAATTCATAAAAGAGAATTAGACAATCTCTTAGCAATAACGCTATGGAAAATGGAAGATGCTAATTGAGAGAAATTTAAGCATATGTGACGAATATTTCTATATTTATAAATAATTAAAACTAATATAGATTTTTGACGAGAGCTGATATATATTCTGGCCTAAAATTTTCGAACTCACTAAGTGTTGCCGAGTCATGTTTCCAAAAGTTTGACATTTTTTCAGCATAACATCGCTCAGAACGTTTCGTGAATTGTTTTATTTACAGGGAATTAAAAAATTCATCTCGGCCAAAAAATGGAATTAACTCGTGAACATTTTCATGCGATCATTTTTCACAACTTTCGACGTTTATTATCACGACAAGAGTGCATCAACGAACTAAAATCTTTGTATGGCTATGAAGCACCATCCTATAGCACTGTGAAAAACTGGTACAACGAATTCAATCGTGGCCGACGCTCACTCTAAGACGAGGTCGTCCAAAAACAGCCGTTGAGCCAGAAAACATCGATGCCGTACGTGAACTGATAATGCAAAACCGTCATGTAACATACCTTAATCAGATGAGGGCCAAAAATGCATTGCCCATCGCACATTCACATTTGACAACACCTGGCCGTAAAAAGGGTTTGTTCTCGTTGGATCCCGCACAATTTGACAATCGCTCAAAAAAAGGCTTACATCGTGTGGATTGGTGTAAAGAAATAAATGAAAAAATACGATCGCGTGCTTCAAAAGACGTTTATAAGATCGTCACAGGTGACGAATCATGGATCTATGCGTATGAGCCCGAAACATAACAGCAATCGACAAAAAAAAAAAATAATAAAAAAAAAAAAAAAAAAAAACATTTTCGTTGATAAATATGCCTATTTACATTATTAGGCCAGAAATATATATAGCAACCTACGTATGAGTTTAGTTTCAGCTTTTGTCATTTAGATAAGTACTATGAAAAAAATGGAAGTTTTTGCAGGTTTTTATTGAAGTTGGTATCCCTATAATTTTTAAAAACATGTTTGTATTGACCCAAAATTTAAATCAATAATGGCAACCCTAAATCTACAACAGTATAACTCTTAAAACCAGTAGTGTAGTAGTTTTCGAATTTTGTAAGGTGTCTTTCGCATATGTGGTTTCATAAATTGATATTTTCGTTGGCTAAATAACATGTAGTGTCGCCTCGTTGATACCAAAGATCATCCACATCAACATCCTGCCATTCAGGCATGAAAATATGATTAATCATGACTTATAGTGTTCCCCATTGACTGTAACATTATGGCTAAACAAATACATATATGTGGACCAATGATTCCCTCTGCCCATAGAGCACAACAAACAAATAAGTAAACCTTTTGAGAATTGTCTTGTGGATTATCATCTTTCAAAATGCGATAATTAAAGTACCCATTCAACCAAAAGTGATCCCATTAATCGAACGTGCGAAGCGTTTGTTGGTTGCTTGGGTTCAATTCTTGCTCGAATTGGATTATTAAAGCTCCCAAACCATGCAGGGCTTCAATTGTTGCGCGCGATATCGGTTAGACTCCTTTGGGTTTTTTCCGATACTCTAGAGTCAACGTAATGCGAACCCCCGATCTATGGTTGCTCGAATTACCAACTATGCTGAGCGATTACGATCATGATTCTGGACAGCGTACGGGTATGGTTAAATCTTATGTTTTTTATTAAATTTGCACGATTTGCAAACATTTTTCCGAAGTCAGTCTGTTCACTAATGGCGAATCAAACTGAGTAAAAATCAAGTAACAACTGTCAAAAAACCAACTCCGAAACAAGTGTTGCTCATTGAAAACTACACGTCCAAAAAAACACCCGTTAGATAAATAGCTGTAGTGTAAGCACAGATTCTAATCAAAAATTAAACAATATATCTTTTGGTCGAAGAAAAATTCGCAGCACCTTAATGTGCATGCAATTCGGCTGCTCGCCGACTGCTCGCATTACCATCAAAACCGAACTTGTTTACTTCCCTAAGAGCTAATGGTGCAAGCGATGGCTTATTGTTGTCGCCTTATTATTATTATATTGTTTTTGCTTTGTATTTTATTTAACTGTCTTTGTTTTTGATATCCATTTTTTCGCCTTAATTTATGTATGTCTTATTTGTTGCTGTTGGCTGTGTCATTAACAGTTTCGCTGCTGTTGGGTTTACATTTACGGAACCGGATTCGTTTGTATAAGCCGTTTGTTTTAAATGAAACAACAAAATATATACAAAAAATGCCATAAAACTGCAATAATGTAACTAATCTTACCTCATTTGTGATTGTCACTAGGCGCGAGCGTATGTGTGTGTGTGGCTGTGTGGCTGTGTGTCCGTGTGTCGTCTTTGTTTATAAATAACGCGTCAAGGAATGTGGTTGCACATACTAAATAGCAAAAGCGTTGTTGCATCTTACCGTACATACACACACACGTACACTGGGCAGCCATTGCAATTAATTTCGCGTGAAAAAAGCTCACGCTCCAGCCTATGCAAACGCAGCTGATTTAAAAGCATGGAAATTCGAATGAAAAATTAATCAGCGTGCAGCAAGCGAGTGGCGAGCGTTTAACCTATATTGTTGTTACTGTTGTTGTCGTCACACAAAGGTGTGTAGATTCATGAATGTGTTGGCCAGCTTGCCTGTTCACAGCTGAGTGACCAGTTAAATCAACTAAACTAATTACAAGAAATCAGGGTATGACCAATCACGCTGCAAACGCGTATGCGCCATCATAATGCAACATTTTGGCTTTTATACCCCAAACAGCGTATTTCAAGTTTGGCACGAAAGTTGCAACAACCACAAGGAAACGTTGCAGATCCTTTGAACTATGTATATAAATAAGGACAGCGACGAACTGAGTTGATTTAGGCATGTCTGAGTGTCCTTCTGTCTTCCACCAGCGGACAGCAGATTGAATTTGTCCGCGGTAAGAGGCAATTATAATCCAATGCGTACTATGTCTGTATTTTTTGGCTTGCCTCGAAAATTCAGCATGATCTTGTCAGAAGTAGTGCTATAATACACGGCTCGAACTAACATTATAGACTTTTGAATCAGTTTCCGACTACTGAAAAGACATTTGAAGCTCAAGCGACAAATGTCACCAATCATTGAGTTTGATGGGTGCTCAAAGGGTAGTTGCAAAAGCAACAATGTCTGACCGAAAACTTAAATCTGGTGCCAGTAGGAACAGCTAGCCCTTGGAGTTCGCTCTAATTTGCTCATTGGGTTTGGCCCTTTGTAATATATGTGGTGGCTATGGTTTAAAGGCAGGTACAATTCAATTCAGTGTGGAGTCGCACTACGGCCAGGTGCCGAACCCACAGCACGGCAGAGGCTTTAGATCGGCCTCTAACCCGACCAAGGTCTAAAAGATGCTCATTTCACCCGACCAATTGGAACTAAAAAATACTTGCAAATGGCATGTTGAGGCGCTGATTAACGCATCGTTTTGACCTATGTATTTTTAAGCACCGTGAGGTTAGGCCGTAGACGGCAGGTATTCACGTAAATCACAACGATTTTGGTCCTTCTTCTCACTTTAACTCGCCTTCAAACGGATGCTCTTTGCCTACCCAGTGGAAACTTGGTCTGTTGCTTGAGCCATATGTAAAATAATCGTTTTTGACCACTTCCAAGCGCTCAGAGAACTTCCATCACTTGCGTGAACTTCTACACGGGACTCCATCCATTATAAAGCATTGTAAAGGGTATTCTAGCTTTGCTGCAGCCAACATTTAAGTTAACGTTTTTCCACATTTTCTTTTCGTTTTTTTGGCTGTCATATTTTTGCTCTAATAAATTCGGCGCGCTTGTAAATGCGACAGAAAAATAAAATATCACAACAACTAATAATTACAAATGCGGGAAAGCAATTATCGCTTAGTTGCATTTTTTGCTTTTGTTTTGCTTATTTTCCGTTTTTTGTTGTTTCTTGTTTTTGTTTGACGGATGAGTAAAAGTCGTTTGCACCATAAACGCTGACCCAAAAACAAATTAGCCGCCACCAAGCCAACTGCTTGGTAAATTAGCTAATCACGATGCGGCACCTCAACGTTTGTAAATTCCATTTATGCAATGATTTCACGCTATGATTTAACACACACACGCACACATGCGCACGCTTAGCGATGTTAACTAGCTGGCAAAAGCACTTTGGTTATCACATCTTCTCACAAATAGTTTTAACAGTTAGATAACTAATTATAGTGGGTGATTTATTATACAATCGAGGGCGACGCAAGAATGTGGAAGTCCAAAAAGCAAAAGTGTTGTTGTTGTACATTTGATAAATTGTATCGATGCATGGGCCGTTTTGAAAACAATCATGTTGTGCTTGTTGTTGTATCAACATAATATACGCCTCCAACAGTTGGAGAACTTTACCTTGAGACAGTCAACGGTTAATGTAGACCACTCTTGCAGAAATTCTCACCACAGACTTTTTAGAAGTCGACCCCTTATGCATGACCTCTCGGAGCTGCAGGTTATTATACTTAGGCATTCAGCACTAAATTGAAACGAGAATTACTCCCGAAGTCATGCTCTAATTACCATCTTCATTGTAGACCCTGTTAGTGCCGTTATTAGAATTTGTTGGTGCTATACCGATCACGAAACACCAGTCAATGCTGGTTGGTTTCTACTACCGCTCAGTCCTTTCGTTCGTGACGGGGTCTTGTAAACCATCTTTGGGTAAAACATAAAGTGAAGTGTTTAGGAAATGGTTGGAGCCCAAGTCCTAGACCCTTGTATGGTTTGAAGATCAAAATATTTTGTGCCTGCAGTCTTTACCGAGCAAATGTTATACGTTTTGGTTCTTTGAGACTAACTATTGGTTTAACATTCGCACCTCATACATTCATATTGTAGATAAAATAAGATTCACTCTTTTAATGCGGTGAAGGCTTAATGTGAAGGGTTCTCTTTCTGCGTCGAAACTGACAAAGCGGCTTGGAGTTCTCTTTCCTCTCCTCTGAATTCTGGTCGTTAACCACCTGTTTAACCTGAAATATCTAGGGCTCATCCTGGATAGGAAGCTTTCTTGGAAACCGAATATCGAAAAGAGAGAAAAAAAAGCATCGATAGCTTTATACTGCTATAGAGGAGCCATTGGCGAAAGGTGGGGCTTTCATCGAATATGGTCCTCTGGCTCTACGATACCATAGTCAAGCCCCTTATGTTTTATGCAGTATTTATGTGGTGGGGGACTCTGGAAAAGACCACACTTGCCCAAAGACACCGTCGGAAAGTGTATGGAAGCATCTGGGTTATTAAAAGAACACGTATCTGAACACTCGGATACCCTCAAGCCCTTTTACTTCGTAACGAATCACTTGGAGCATGGAGTTGCCAAACCGAACTCTGGCAGCTAATTTTCTACGCATATACCGAGGAGGGAGTTGTGGGAAGCCGTTGGAGGAGAGAGACAGTGATCCTCTTTACGGACCTTCAGACGTCCTGACAATTGCAGTGTCTTCCAAGATCGCTGATCGATCTAGTGATTTTTTTGCCCTCAGTCTAACCAGACGCCATCTGCAGGCGCTGTATGAAAGAAGATGAGGTGGAAACAACTCAACACTTCCTTCTTGGCTGTCCCACGTTTGAGAGGTCAAGACTTAGGCACTTGAGAGCGCTTATCTTCAAATATCCCATCGAGCTATCGGGAATGGGCATTTGTATTAGCTACTAAGCGTCCTACTAATTTATAATTTTGAATACAGGAGTTCTTCTTTGCTATAGCTTTCACATTTGACTACATAACCATCTAACCTAACTTAACCTAACATAACAAAGCGGCTGTTATCAAGGTTAGTTCTTTTTAATCTTTAATTAAAATATTTAAACGACAATCTTCTTTAGACAAAATTAAACCAAAACGAAGTTTATAAATTTGAACGAAGTGTATACATGGCACATTTTCTATCAACAAAAATTAGTTGAAAGCTTTTGAATGATTCATTTTCTGGTTCAAAACCATTTTATTAAAACTCAAAAAGAAATCTAGCCGCTTTACTTTCAATTTTATTGCACAGATATCACTTTATGGCCAGATTTAATTTTCAATTTCGCAAAGCGGCTCCTGCAACCGGTCGTTAACTGGCACTCCAGCGGTTCGGATACAACGCTGCATGATCGCCTTGACATTTTCAAGTTGATTGACAGTTCAGAATTCAAATTGGAGAATAAACAAGTTGAAAAAATATTTCATGTTTTGCTGCATTTAAACGAATGCATTTGCTGTTGTTGGTATGCACAGCGGCACTGCAATGCGGCTGCGGAAGCAAATGGCACAGAGGCAGCCACTTTTCATTTCAATAAGCTGCGCTCGGCAAACGCACGGTGACATAGATATTTAGCATATTTGTGCATATACGCATTTAGTATATTCGCCACCACATGTTGTGTGTGTAAACAATAAATTTTATCCTATTACGTTGTTTTGTCAATTGATTTGCATAATTACCCAGTGGGAAAAGTTTGGCGGCCGAAATATTTTTATACTCTCGCAACAATGTTGCTAAGGAGAGTATTATAGTTTTGTTCACATAACGGTTGTTTGTAAGTCCTAAAACTAAAAGAGTCAGATATAGGGTTATGTATACCAAAGTGATCAGGGCGACGAGTAGAGTCGAAATCCGGATGTCTGTCTGTCCGTCCGTCCGTCTGCGTCCGTCACGTCACTGCCACGCCCACAAAATGGCGGAAACCGAAAAGCTATAAAGTGTCATAACTAAGCCATAAATAAAGATATTAAAGTGAAATTTGGCACAAAGAATCGCATTAGGGAGGGGCATATTTGGACGCAATTTTTTTGGAAAAGTGGGCGTGGCCCCGCACCCTACTAAGTTTTTTGTACATATCTCGGAAACTACTATAGCTATGTCAACCAAACTCTACAGAGTCGTTTTCTTCAGGCATTCCCATATACAGTTCAAAAATGGAAGAAATCGGATAATAACCACGCCCACCTCCCATACAAAGGTTATGTTGAAAATCACTAAAAGTGCGTTAACCGACTAACAAAAAACGTCAGAAACACTAAATTTTACGGAAGAAATTGCAGAAAGAAGCTGCACCCAGGCTTTTTTTAAAAATTGAAAATGAGCGTGGCTTCGCCCACTTATGGACCAAAAACCATATCTCAGGAACTACTCCACCGATTTCAATGAAATTCGGTATATAATATTTTCTTAACATCCTGATGACATGTACGAAATATGGGTGGAATCGGTTCACAACCACGCCTCTTCCAATATAACGCTATTTTGAATTCCATCTCATGCCTTTTCTGTATAATATATATACATTAGGAACCAATGATGATAGCGGAATAAAACTTAAAAAAATACGGTATTTGAAAAATATGTAAATGACGTATAATGAAATCTCGATTATCACTTTATCATGCGAGAGTATAAAATGTTCGGTGACACCCGAACTTAGCCCTTCCTTACTTGTTTGAAATAGTTTAGTTATGAAAACACAAATAACTTTAATACAAAATGCTGGATATACAGCTGTTGACAGCTAATTAGAAACGCTCGCTTTTTTGTGGGTGGCTGATGAGTATAATGATAAAAATTTTTGATATACCGTTATTTACATTCCTAAAAGTCTTGCATTGTTTGTGCTACTCTATTTACTACTAAATTCAATATGTTATGTAGTTCTGAAGTTAAAGTTCTTTTAATTTTTTCCCAAATAGTAATTGCATTACGATATATGTGAATTAAGTGCGACAGCTAATTAGAAACAGTAGTCTGATGTTCGAAGGTATGTTTGTCGTCCAATAATTCAAGAATTTGATCCACGCGTAGTTGAGTATGGTGGAAGATCAATCATGATGTGGGGATGTTTTATCTGGAATGGTGTTGGTCCTCTTCATAAGATTGAATTAATTTTAAATAAGAAGCAATACGTCGACATCCTAAAAAATGTCATGTTGCCATGGGCTGAGGAAAATTTGCCTGTTATAAGGAAGATAACAATTCAAAGCATACGCCTAAGTTGACACACACGTTTTTTAATGAAAATTCTATTAATGTTTTGGAGTGGAAATCGTCCAGCCCAGACTTTAAGCCGTATAGAACATCTCTGGGTGATGTTAAAAGAGCCATATGCACCAAAAATATCCCAAATATGGATATTCTTTGTGATGAAATTAGAACGGCATGGCAAGCTACACCATTGGTGCGGTGTCAGAGTCTTATAACGTAAATTCGGAATCGATGTGAAGCAACATTAAAGTAAAAGAGATAACCAACAAAATAATAACGGAAAGTAAGCTTTTGTTTTTGTTATATCATTATTTTTTGTTGAAAAAATATTTTCGTTTCTAACTAGTTGTCGCACTCAAATCGTTGATTCCACATGTTTTTGTTAAAATCTTCAAAACAAAAACGAATTTCAAACAAAATTTTTATTATACCCTGAACAGGGTATATTAAATTTGTCACGATGTTTGTAACACCCTGAAGGAAGCGTCGGAGACCCTATAAAGTATATATGTATATAAATGATCAGTATGTCGAGCTGAGTCGATTTAGCCATGTCCGTCTGTCTGTCCGTCTGTCTGTATATATACGAACTAGTCTCTCAGTTTTTAAGATATCGTTTTGAAATTTTGCAAACGTCATTTTCTCTTCAAGAAGCTGCTCATTTGTCGGAACGGCCGATATCGGACCACTATAACATATAGCTGCCATACAAATTGAACGATCGGAATCAAATGCTTGTATGGAAAACTTTCACATTTGACAAGATATATTCACGAAATTTGGTACATATTATTTTCTAAAGCAACAATGTATTCTCCGAAGAAATTGTTCAGATCGGTTAATTATAGCATATAGCTGCCATACAAACTGAACACATAGTTACTAACAGAAATGCACCTGTGAAGGGTATTTAGCTTCGGTGCAACCGAAGTTAACGTTTTTTCTTGTTACTATTAGAGTTAGGGTTTAACATAGGTTTCAATAAAATAAGTGAAATACATTTTCAGATATTTTTTTAAACTTGTGAACAATAAATAATCTTGACCAGTTTTGTGATATTTTTGTAATAATATTATTCTCAAATAATTATATATAATTAGTTTTTTATTACAGTTTTTCTATTTAACTGAATTCTCAAAAAACGGGTTTGAGATAAATTCTTTTCAATATTTTCAATCAGGTGAGAGTGTCATAACTTTAAATTTAATTCATGGAGTGAAATCTCTTCAGATTTTTAAAGTGGTGGGCAATTCTAATTTCTTTTAATATTCTAAACTTTATAAATTTATGTTAAATATTGTTCAAATTTCAAAAAGACTGCCAAAAAAAGTACCTTTTCACGTATTTTAATACAAGTCTCTATACAGACCTTGAAAATTGGTTCATTTATGGAACCACTCGCTGGATTCTTGGACAGTTAAAATGTCATAATCTTAAACCCACATCTCGTTGCTAATAATGATATGGTGATGTATGTGGTGACTATAGGCGACGTAGTCTAGTATCACTTTTGCGACTTTAACTCGACGTTGTTGCGTGGACACACTTCATACCCACAATATTAATCAAAATATTTTCAGTCGATTCATAAGAGATGATGAGATATTCAGTTAACTCGCTGATGCTAACACGCCAATTTTTACGTTTTTTTTTTTTTACTTTTACGATATTATCGTCATTAACAGGACGACTCACATGAGGCAAGTTTTCGATGACTTCACGACCTTCACTGAATGCCTTTTGCCACTCAAATACTTGTGTTCGGGATAAAGTATACTTCGTAAGACACTGCTGAAGTATTCTCAATGATTCCGGAGCTTACGGAATACTTACCGAATACTTTCACGGAAGTTTCCATAATCATTTATTTTTTTTATTGCAGGCAACTCTATTTCAAAATATGACCGAATTAAAAAGTAAAGCAAAATAAAAATCAAAATATGAGAGTACTCTAAGCATGAACAGGTGATATTATTAACTTGTTTCAGTTGAGAATAGTCAAATATAAGCCGTATGAACAACATTTTCGTTTGTATTTTGGGCACCGATTGAAGTTTAATCACAACCAGCAAAACTCAATTTTATTGTTTCGAAATTGCATGAAATACGAATCAAAGCTGCTTTCCTACCTATAAATATTTATAAATGTATCTTCTAATTCTTGTTCATGCATATTGAAATTAATTATATACACTCTTTTGCAAAGCAAGGAGGGTAAGAGAGAGGACTTAAATTAGTTATGAAACCTTTTTCCAGTAGTGTATTTCCAGCATATTTATTGTCACTACTAATTAGCAGTGATTATTCAAATTACAGCACTTTTAGTGCGCATAATTCTGCTCATCTCGCTGTTCAGTTATACCTATACAAACTAACGGTTATTGCCAATTCTGAACACATACTAATTAAATAACAAAAAAAAGTTTGTTGATTTTGCTGCATTTTCCGCTAACAAAACCACAAACTAATCGCAGAGCTTCGACAAACAGTTAGATCAATAAAAACAACATATTTAAGTATTAATAATTTACAAATATTTGTAGGTAGTATGTAAATATATATATGTATGTGACCTGGTCTACGAAAAAGAGGCTTAGGTGTCAAAAAATTAATTTTCACTTTTTAGTTCGGTAGTTTATTCGGATGGAAGATGAGATGCTTTTTCACGTCTAGTTTTCGCACTAGTTTTCGCACGTTAGCTCCCTTTTCGTAGACCAGGTCACATATATCTATGTTTATATGCTCCAACCAACAGAAGGTTACCAAAGGAATGACGTCTGCATATCAAAATTGTGGAGTTCAATTGCAACTCTTAGCTAAAAACTCGCTTAGCAACGTCAGGAATGCAAGTATACATATATAAACATATTTGTACATATCTGCATGCATATGTATATACATGTGGTGTCTTCATAATGCACCAACTTGCATGCACAAATATCTGCAAGTCTTCAAAAGTTGCATGCGCGCTCTTTAAGTCAACCTCACGGCTTGACGCTGCAGTCGACGCTAGCTGCGCCGCTGACAACCTTTGTTATAGTCAGTCTGAAGCTGCACAAAGTTCAAAATAAAAGTGAGCAGCTTTAATTTGTATTTTTTTTTTTTTTATTTTACCTTCTGATGTGAGTTTTTTGTTTTTGTTTTTGCATTGTCTTTTTGCTCGACTGCCATTAAAGAGTTTGTTGGCTTACCACTTACCGAAGCCGACGATCAAGTGGTGGAGATGGCATCGACTCCTGCCTGAAAAATTCCAGTGTTAAATGCCACTCGAAGTACTTAAAAGTATTCGAAAAAGCAAAAAAAAGGAACAAAAGTAACAAAAGCAACAATAAAAATACCAAAAACTACAGACAAGGGTGCGCACTTACATATCTAGTATACAGATTCACATATGTATCAGCATTTGGGAAACGTGCCGGGTAGAAAAATTCGTGATATAAAATTATTTTCGACTTTCGAGTGCTTCTTGTGCAATTTTGGAAATTTTGTTACTTTGTACAAGCAATAGAGCAAAGAACGCTTCGGTTTGAGAATATTTTTAATGAAATTCCTCGAACTAAAGTGTATGCCGGCGACGAATGATTCAAGACATCTCAGCATAAATTAATTTTATATTAATATTTGAACACGATCAAGCTTAGGCACAGCAAGTGCTTCGCCTTAAAGGCTTCAAAAGACTTTGACTGTTTTGTTCTCAACATACCTGTGTTTGAGTTCTTACATCGTTCATACCGTTAGTAAGGTTAAGATTATTCCGGATTTTTAAACTGATTTGAAATTTATTCGCAGTAGAGTTTTGACCCGACGAGATAATTGAAATCCAAGTCTTGGATCAATACTAAGGCTGGGTCTACTTCTGATCACCTTGAACAGTTAGTGAAGAATGAAGCGTGTTTAGTGCTCTATAATTAAAACAAATGTCGAACTATTTAAAATCTTAAATATAATTTCCCAATTACTTTAAACATTTACGAGATCTTCGTCAACAAATAACAATGCCTATCAAAGCAAACCATAAAAAGAAAATAAAAAAAATAAAAAATATAAAAAAACAAGTAAGGAAGGGCTAAGTTCGGGTGTCACCGAAAATTTAATACTCTCGCATGGTAAAGTGATAATCGAGATTTCATTATCCGTCATTTACATATTTTTCAAATACCGTATTTGTGTAAAGTTTTATTCCGCTATCATCATTGGTTCCTAATGTATGTAAGTATATATTATACAGAGAAGGCATCAGATGGAATTCAAAATAGCGTTATATTGAAAAAAGGCGTGGTTCTTAACCGATGTTAAGAAAATGTTACATACCGAATTTCATTGAAATCGGTGAAGTAGTTCCCGAGATATGGTTTTTGGTCCATAAGTGGGCGAGGCCACGCCCATTTTCAATTTTTAAAAAAAAACCTGGGTGCAGCTTCCTTCTGCAATTTTTTTCGTAAAATTTAGTGTTTCTGACGTTTTTTGTTAGTCGGTTAACGCACTTTTAGTGATTTTCAACATAACCTTTGTATGGGAGGTGGGCGTGGTTATTATCCGATTTCTTCCATTTTTGAACTGTATATGGAAATGCCTGAAGGAAACGACTCCACAGAGTTTGGTTGACATAGCTATAGTAGTTTCCGAGATACGTACAAAAAAACTTAGTAGGGGGCGGGGCCACGCCCACTTTTCAAAAAAAATTACGTCCAAATATGCCCCTTCCTAATGCGATCCCTTGTGCCAAATTTCACTTTAATATCTTTCTTTATGGCTTAGTTATGACACTTTATAGGTTTTCGGTTTCCGCCATTTTGTGGGCGTGGCAGTGGGCCGATTTTGCCCATCTTCGAACTTAACCTTCTTATGGAGCCAAGGAATACGTGTATCAAGTTTCATCATGATATCTCAATTTTTACTCAAGTTACAGCTTGCACGGACGGACGGACAGACGGACGGACAGACGGACGGACGGACAGACAGACATCCGGATTTCAACTCTACTCGTCACCCTGATCACTTTGGTATATATAACCCTATATCTGACTCTTTTAGTTTTAGGACTTACAAACAACCGTTATGTGAACAAAACTATAATTTCCTTAGCAACTTTGTTGCGAGAGTATAAAAAAGTTGTATAGTGCAGCAAATTTCCTACAGGACGGAGCTTTGTCATTTAAAATGATTTTTTTTTTCATTGAATTATAAAATTGGGAAAAAATCAAATTTGATTTAAAATAGTCAAACTTCAACATTTAATATCTTGTAAACCAAACCGTTTACGAAAAAACCGTAAGAGATATTTTTTCAAGTAGTTGGAAGCGATATATGGATAATATCTGATAATGCGAAAAAAATAGAAGACCATTAGGCGAAGGATCATCTTCTTACAATTAAGAACTCAACTTGAAGAGCCTTTCTTAGAGGTGTCTATCAACCAATTTTTCAGAACACGAAGCGTAAACAAAAAGATTAGTTTTTTCACCCACCCTAATGTATATAATATAAAACTACTTTTATTTTATTTGGAAAAACTACATCTATTACTCATAATTTTTGTCTATTCCCAGAACTTTTGGAAATTATATTATAAGAATGATCTTGTTTTGTTGCATATCAGCTCTAAATTGCCGTTTCTTTAATCATTCGTAACTCTTCATTATTTATGCATTTGATTTCAATGTCCTATCCTATTTCCAGCAGCTTTGCCTTTTGCTTTTTAAGGTTTGATTTCAAGAAATAATATTCTGATATACATTTTTTTATTTTCTGATACAACATACTTTATTATAGTATATTGGCTTTGCTGCCTGTAGACAGTAGAAAATATTAAACATTTATTGCTAAAACTCGACCGATGTGTCTTAAATATTTAATTGCATATTTTAATAGATGAAACAACGCCAATCCGAATCAAAGGCCTTTAACATTTAACAACCACTTTGGCAGGCTACAAGATCCAACCAAACAAAAATCTTTTTCTTTTTTATTGAGGAAGATACCGCTTACGCGGTTATGGCCGACTTTACAACAGCTTGCCACTCCTTCTTCCCTTTCGCTGTTTGGCGCCAATTGTATAGCCACATACTTCTCCACCTGGACTCTCCCACGGAATGGAGGTTTTCCTCTTCTTCTGCTTCTCCCCGACAGCTACTTTCAGAGCTGAAATGTTTTCATCCTTTCGGACGACGTGACCTAGCCAGAGTAGCCACTGCTTCTTAATTCGCTAAACTATGTCAATGTCGTCGTATTTCTCATACAGCTCATCGTTCGATTAACTGCGGTATTCGCCGTTGCCATCTTACGCAGAACTTTTCTCTCGAAAACTTATAGCGCCGACTCATCAGCAGGACGGGAATAATGAGTGACTTATAGGGTTTGGTTTTTGTTCCTCGAAAGAGGACTTTTCTTCTCAATTGTCTACTCAGTCCGAAGTAGAATCTTTTGGCAAGAGTTATTCTGCGTTTGATTTCGAGGCTGACGTTGTTGTTTGTGTTGATGGTGGTTCCAAAATAGACGAAATTATCTACGACTTCGAAGTTATCACTGTCAACAGTGACGTGCGGCTTTAAAATCTACGAAGAATTGGTGTGTGTCGATCTTCCTTTCATGGGTCTTTTCCAAGGTTTGGCGCGTAGTGGAAATCCGGTCGATTGTAGATTTTCCAGGTCCAGGTTCCATTGGTAAGGTACAATAAGTTTGTTAACGGTGGGCTACGGTCTTTCATAGAGTACGCTCGATAGAACCTTATATGCGATGGTGAGAAGGCTTATCCCATGGTTGTTTAATCTTTATAGCTGAAAAGTAGGCATCCTGGACAAAATTTTAGATCCAAAGTTGAGAGAAAAGGAATGAAAATTATGAAGCCAAATGCACAGTGAAAGTCGCCACGTCCATTAGTATGGGGAAAGTAATTATATCTTCCAATTATCGGCTCTAGTATATTTTCGGCCCACAAAGACTTCTAGGCCGACGAGATAACTGAAATTAAAGTCTTGGATGAATGCTTAGGCTAGGCCTCCGTCTTATTCCCTTGAACAGATTATGGAGAGTGAAGAGTGTTTAGTGCAGTGTCACTAGAACTAATATTAACCTAATAGAAATGGTTTAAGTATTTTTTCGATTAAGTTGGGCATTTGCTAGACGTCGAAAACGGCAGGAGTTGTAGAAGAATCATTAACGGAGTTTACAGGATGATAATACACCATCGCATCAAACCACTATTGTGACCGAATTTAAAGCCAAAAACGGTTGATTAACCACCGTATTCAGCAGTGCGTGTGAGTTTTTCTTTTTCTAATATTTTTCTCGAACAATCGGCCTCAACACCCGCGCCGTTAGTTCTGCTTTCTCCAGGCTGGACAAGGAAGCACAGAAAATGGGTCTGGCAGTGAACGAGGGCAAGACGAAATATCTCCTGTCATCAAACAAACAGTCGTCGCATTCGCGACTTGGCTCTCACGTCACTGTTGACAGCCATAACTTTGAAGTCGTAGATAATTTCGTCTATCTTGGAACCAGCGTAAACACCACCAACAATGTCAGCCTTGAAATCCAACGCAGGATAACTCTTGCCAACAGGTGCTACTTCGGACTGAGTAGGCAATTGAGAAGCAAAGTCCTCTCTCGACAAACAAAAACCAAACTCTATAAGTCACTCATAATTCCCGTCCTGCTGTATGGTGCAGAGTCTTGGACGATGTCAACAACGGATGAGTCGACGTTGCGAGTTTTCGAGAGAAAAGTTCTGCGAAAGATTTATGGTCCTGTACGAGATATACGACGACATCGACATAGTTCAGCGAATTAAAAGACAGCGGCTACGCTGGCTAAGTCATGTTGTCCGGATGGACGAAAACACTCCAGCTCTGAAAGTATTCGATGCAGTACCCGCCGGGGGAAGCAGAGGAAGAGGAAGACCTCCACTCCGTTGGAAGGACCAAGTGGAGAAGGACCTGGCTTCGCTTGGAATATCCAATTGGCGCCACGTAGCGAAAAGAAGAAACGACTGGCGCGCTGTTGTTAACTCGGCTATAATCGCTTAAGCGGTTTCTACGCCAATTAAGAAGAAGAAGAAGTCTTATCAAAAGTAGTCACAAAAACTATTAAAAGCAATCGATTTAAAATTTTTACAATTTATTTATACACTTATGAAAAGTACAAAAATATTTTTTTTGTTAAATAAAAAATTTTTAACAATTTTAAAAATGATGTCCATATAAGCTATCTTAAAAAATGACTCCCGGTTTTTTCTTTTTAAAAAAAGTCGATTTAAAATTTTTACAACTTATAATATGAAAAGTTATTTTTTTGCCGTTGTTGATTTTGACTCTTCAGAACATCTGAAACATAAAAACCAAATAAATTATTAATCACTATCGCTGAAACTACAACAAAAAAAAATTAAATTAAAAAAATTTCGCGCTTTTGAAGTTCAGATTCTGAAAACAGCTATTTTTGGACCAGTTTTAGATGGAAAAAAATCGAAATTCTTAAAATTAAAATTTGATCGTAGTCCCGGCGATAGATATTGATTTTATAAACACCATATTAAAATTTCAAGTGATTCGGATGGATAGTTTTTTTTTTTTTGATCAACGGCACGCCGAAAAAAGTAGTTTTGAGATAAATGGCGTACAAAGCATCCATTCATTGAGTCCCTCGACCGCGCGCTACCTGCTAAAACTCTGTAGAAGCTGAAATAATGTGAATATCCTTCCAAAAATTTTACAGTATATTCTTAAAGGACTATACTTTCGAATTATAAAACAAAAAAAAATCGATTTTTTGAAAATTCTAGACCACCGTGACCTCTTAAATTAAATTTTCTCAAAACAATTACATTTACTGGGTTCATTGGTAGCTGCCACTGTAGAAGTTGGAATGGATTTTGAAAATTATTTTTATTTTTATTGATAGAAAACTGCAAGCAACTACTTGAAAATAACAAATAATTATGAATAATCAGATATAATTTATAAGTATTTGAATATTAGCTTTTTAAAGCATGGATTTATGTCAGCTTAGGCTATTCACAAATCAGAAAAGCAGTTCATGAAATTGTGGTTTGCAAAAACTGAGCGCGCTGAGACATTACTTTCCACAGCAGCGGAGCCGCCAACGCTACCGTCGCTGCCGCCGCGGCTGTACAATGTTAAAGTGCCACAATAGTAATTAAACTTTGGCATTTTTGAACTGAAATGCAGACAAGATAGCAGCCGGCAGCAGCCAGCAGTGCATGGCCTTAGACTCCAGCCATGCATGTTTGCATTTAAAAATGTTTACAACTACACATATATAGTATATATTTAGGTATATGCATGTAGTGCAGATGTGGACATGAAAATGTATGAACTAAAGCGCACTCGTGCCGCTGTTGCAATACGCTCTTGTTTACATATTTTATTTACATTTTCTTTGCAATGGGCTTCAGCTTCAATTTCTGCTGTTTCTACTGCGTCTTTTTCTTTGTCCTCTTCTTCTTCTTCTACGGCTTAACGCTGCCATTTTCGCGCACTCGTGGTGTTTGCTTTCATTTAAGTTGATAAATATTGGCTGAGCGCATGCGGTCTGCATGAAATGCTGCAATCCACATACATACATATATATGCGAGTGTATGTGTGCGTTTGCTTGCCGCTATTTGTTTGCGTTTTTCATCTTTCATGGCTTGCCATTAAATTCCCTTTCCTTACATATAAATTTGCGCGCACGAGAGCGCTGCTTGCAACAGCTGCTGCAAATGCTTGTGTGCGTGTGTGTGTTGGCAATGCAAGTTTGCTGCTTAAGTCTTTTGTAGTGCGCAAATGGGCATTTGTTGCGTTCGGTCGAGCGCGGTCGCTTGTCATTCGCGCTTGATTGCAACTTAGCGAGTTCGCTGCTTAAGTCTTTTGTACGGCAAGCGCCGAGCACTTCCACCTGGCACAGGCCAAGGCGCGCACATATGTTTTGGAGTGTGCAAAAGTTATAAAGCTTCTATTTTAAGTACACACGGGAATTTCCAAGCCACTTTTGTGCTTTACTCTTACTGCCATCCATCATATATGTGCGCATGTATGTATGTATGTATGTCTTTGCGCATGTTTTTGGCAGCGCATAAAGCACACTAATTCAATATCAAACAGACAATCGGTGGCAAACTTCGTTGACATTGTTGCCTGCTTCTTTTATGACCGCATAGCCGACAGCGTCGACCGCAGGCGCAGCCACTGCCGCAGCCGCAGTAATTGCAGTCAGTTGGAAATAGTAAACAGCTCCGAGCTAAAAGCCATTAAGGTGTGTGTAGTAGGTAATTGGCGCGCCTTAAATCGCTTGTAGTCAGTGTTGGCGCTCGTTTGCGCTCGCGCAGCGCCCGAAGCTGCTTTGTTGTTGCGCTCATTGGCGCTCATTAACGGCAACTTCCTTCTTCTGCACGCACACAAACACGCACACACACAAACGCACATAAATAAAGCACACTCTTGTCTCTTAAGCTCTTGGACAACAGCCAAAACAACAACAAGTTGCGCACCTCTCACACTGTGCGGTGACTGCGCAGCTCGATGCCGCCGCCGACTTAACAGCTGTGCACTGGTTATTGGCACCAACAAGCAGACAGACAGACAAACAAGCTGGCAGCCTAGCAGCCTACAACCTACAGTTCGCTCGAGACATTTTAGTCTTCAAACTTCAGTACGCCAGTTCACCAGCCGCTAGCCACTGTGCGCCGCCGTAGTAAGTCTTCATTCTACAATTAAGACGATAGTCTATAATTTTTTTTTTTTGTTTTGTGTTGTTTGCTGCTATCCATTGTCTAGTCGTGTTGGCTAACTGCGGCTCGTGATAGTCTTTGCGAGTCTTCAGCGCTTGGTGCGCTCATCATTTTGCCATTTCTTGCTCGGCTGGCAACGAAACCAAAAGTGATTGTTAAGTGCGCGCATTACCGTGAAGTGTGCCAGTGCCTGTTTGCCTGCCAATTCGCTAGTCAGTCATTCTGCCAATACAGCATACGATCTGTTTGCCGTTAGTTGGTTATTATTTTTTCTGCTTTTTACTTGTGCTGAAAACGAATTTTTTTTTTGAGACTTTATTGAGTGTGTGTTACCTTGGAATGCATCGTCCAGTGGCGGCGAAGGCAACAACAGCAGCCGCACGCAGTTACACCCAAAGCGATCGTGTTGTGAATTTGGTGCTTTTTGTTTGCAATTGCAAAATTTTTTTACGTGTGTTGCAAGTTTGAAAATTCGCGCTGAATACCCGATATTTTATTATACATATCTACTTAGTAGGTTTTGTGATTTTTTTACGGATACATGAAACTTTAATACGACTTTTTGTGAAAATTTTCTGGAAGCAATGAATTTATTGAGTTTGAATTAGTTTTTGTACACTTTCCGTAATTCATTTCCCTTGCATTATAAATGTAAGTTTTAAAAGCAAAAAAATATTTTTTTAAATATAAATTTTTTTGAAACTTGTTCTAAATTTTTTTTCTATAAAATGCTTGTGTAATAATTTTTAATATTGAGTGCGATGTACTTAGCTTCCTTATTGTTATTTTTTTTTTGTTTTGAGTGCAACAAAAAAATATTTTTCAAGGTCTTTAATTTTTTTAACCTTTTTGAAATTATTTTTTTTTGGTAAATTAAAAAAAAAAAAGTTTTCGATGTAAATTTTTTTTAACTTTTTGAAAATATTTTTTTTGTTAATTTTTTTGTTTTTTCATTTATGTTTTATCGAGTATTTTTTTGGTGTGAGTTCTTAAATTTTTTTGAGTTTTCAAATACTTATTTAGTTTTTTGAAATTAAAAATTTCTTTTTTTTTTAATTAATATTTAGTTTCCGTGTGTGTTATACTTAACTTTCGAAAACGGAAATGTGAAAAATATGAGACATGTTTTAGCGTTTAAAAAACTTTTTTCAAGATTTTGAATTTTTTTTTGTATTTTTTACTACTAAAAGTTGTAATTTTATGAATTTAATAAATTTTCATGGAAGATGTTTGTTTGAGCTATTTAAAATTAATGCAAATTTTGTAAAAATTGTTGATGTAGTTTTTTAAACAACAATAAAACAATTTTATGCGAAATTTAAAATTTTTAGATTAATATAGTAAATATATATAAATTCAATAAATTAAATATATTTTTTTTTATATATTTTTAATGCACTTTTTCAATTTTTTTTTTATTGAAATTTTCTCTTTGAACATTTTACTTGTAGAAGCAAATTTTGTAAAAATATTAAGTTTCGTTATTTCAAATTTTCATAATTTATGATTTTTTGCTTTTAGAATTTTATGCCAACATTTTTTTCTATTTATTCTATAAAAAAACCTTGATTTTTAATATACATTTTTTATTAGTTTCTAAAAGAAATTATTATAAATATTTTCTTAGAATTAATTTTTAATTATTATATAAATATAAATTTGATTTTTAAAGACATTTTTTCCAAATTTTTATGTTTGTTTATAATTAAATTTTAACATATTTCTAACACACTTTTTTTTTAATTTTTTTCTTTTTTTTATTGAAATTTGCTATTTGAACATTTTACTTGTGAAGGGAATTTTTTTATAAATCATTAATGTTGAAATAATGAGTTAAAATTTAGTTTTAAGAATTTTTTTTTAACTATAATATTTTTTTTTGAAAATTAATTAAAAATACTTGTTTTTTATTATAGAATGAATAGAAAAAAATTTTAAAAAGTTTTTATAAGCAAAAAAATTGTAAATTACTAATTGTGAAATTTTTAAACTTTTATTTAAAAAACTTATTCCAATTTTTTTTCGTAACAAAAAATTTATTTTTTTGATTTAATTTTATTTTTTAAATTTATTTTTAATCAATGTTTAAAGTATTTTTTTATAGTTTTTGAAAATATATGATTATAAATTTTTTTCTTAGAATTCAATTATAATAATTAAAATATTTTTTAGAAATTTTTATTTTTTTTATACTTAAATTTTCATTTATTTTAAAAATTTTGATTTAATGATAATAA
Source organism: Bactrocera neohumeralis (assembly GCF_024586455.1). Classification (NCBI taxonomy): domain Eukaryota; kingdom Metazoa; phylum Arthropoda; class Insecta; order Diptera; family Tephritidae; genus Bactrocera; species Bactrocera neohumeralis. Next base: position 42,817,110 of record NC_065922.1, read on the forward strand.
TTTATTTATATTTTTTTATCAATATTTTTCAACTTTATATATGTATGTATAAGTGTATATATAAATTTTCTCAAAACTGAATTTCAAAATCTGCTATTCGACATTTGTAGGGCTATTACAGTTATGTTGTTATTAGAAATGTATTTCCCCACACTTTTTTCTTAAATTTTTTTTTAATATTAACGCGAGATATTTTTTTTTTGTTAAAAACATCGTTTACTGTTTTTTAGTATTTTTATTTTCATTTGTTTTTTTTTTCTTTTATTTTCAAAAGTTTTTTAGCTGTGTTTAATTTTTTTGTTATTTTTTGAATTCCATTATTAATCCACAATTTAAAATCGCCTCTTTACTGTATACTTTCCTTCCAAAAGTACACGCGCGACACCAAATAAACAGTTATTGCACGGCATTTAGTAATAAAATTACTCGGCAATTACAACAACAGCATGTGTGGCGTGTGCACAACAAATTTAAGATGCAAACTACACCAAAACACAACAAATTTTTCGCAAATTTTATAACTGTAATTAAAATAGCGCGCTGCTGCGAAAAAATCGGCCGATCGGACTAAAAAATAAAATTGCATATTTACAAATAAAAAATAAATGAAATGCAAAACATTTTTTGCATTTATAATTTAATATATATATATTTTTTTTGTTGTTTTGAGTGAAAAGTGAAAGTCGCAAAACTGTTCAACAAAATATTTGACGGCTAAACAATACATTCAGCGGACAAATAGACATTTCGCAAGCAAAAACTCTAAATACCGTACTGTGTGCATGAACTCTGTGTGTTGTTGTTTGACATGTTTTGTTTGCAATAAAATGCACGAGAAAAAAATCAATAAAAATAAAATAAAATTTTCTATTTAATTTTACTTGCAACTGCAGGTGTACATTTAATTGCGGCCCGCATTCAAACGAATATTGAATATTGAGCAGCGAAAGGAGTTGATAATCAAATATTCAGTGCACAAAGTTTACAACAATAATAACAAGAAATTACAACAACAAAGGCAAATATGTTGCTGAAAATGTAAGTATGAATTGAAAATTTTAAAACTGTTATTGCATCACTGCTAACGGTAAATTACATAATCGTGCGAGAAGGATCTCATGCGGATTATCGCTGGCGCATATCTATGTATTTTGCGAGACTGACTTCATTGACCTCTAAAATAGTTGGACATTCTTTGGAACAAAAATTAAAATTTAAATAGAGACTTAAATGCAATAAGTGGAAACTATTTAAAAAAAGTTAAATTAAAAAAATGAATTAAAAACACTAAATTCTTGATAAAAAAAATCTTTAAGAGAAGTAAAATTCAATTTATTTAGAAAAATTATTTATAATTTCAAAAAATGAAATTTTTGATTAAAAGAATATCTAAAAAAAAGTACAATTTAATTTAATTAAAAAAAATAAAATTTGGTTAAAAACAAATCTTTAAGAGAAGTAAAATTTAATTTAATTAAAAGAAATTTAAAATTTTGTTAAAAAAAATTAAAAAAATTAAATTTTGAAAAAAAAATCTTTAAGAGAAGTAAAATTTAATTTAATTAAAAGAATTTAAAATAAAAAAAAATTAAATAAATTAAATTTTGAAAAAAAAAATCTTTAAGGAAAGTCAAATTTAATTTTCCTTGTTTATAAAATAGAATTTTTGCGTTCCTATAAAAACAAATGTGTATAAATATTAATGATAAAATTGCTTTGTAACAAATTTAATTGAAATACATACTCGTTTTTCAAAATAGCAAACCCAATTTATTCAATCTTATTGATTAGTGTTGTTTTTAACTTCGAAGGTTCAGCAAAGCTTGTATGTGCAAAGGCAAAATATCACAAATGGTGGACGGCTTATTCGACAATTTTTGAAACAGCTTCTTTAATGTCGACTCTCTTAAGAAACCCATACCATTTTGTTTTAATACTCGTATAAACACTTCACAAAATATTATTATTGAGTCTAACATTGCATGTCAACATTAATATCGGAAATTGGTATAGGAATGTATAGAGCGGCTGAATAGTCTATCAGATCTTAAACAAGTGCACCTTTTCTGGAGCCCCGGCCACAAAGGTATAGCCGGAAGTGAACTGGCTGATGAGCTCACCCGCTCCGCAGCGCACACCAATATGGTTGGACCCAAATCTTTCATTGCGGTTAGTCCCCTTAGGGCAAAGGAGCTGCTCCGCAAGGATGAAGGAATGATAGGGAGGAGTATTGGCAACAACTCCAAAGCATGCGCTATGCCAAGTAGCTAATGGGTGGTTCCAACCTTAAAAGGTTTAAAAATGTAATCAACCTCCCAAGAGACAAACTCAGACTACTTGTCGCCTTCTACACTGGTCATTGTAAGCTCAAGAAGCACTTATTTAACTGTGTGAATTGTCGCTTCTGTGACATGGAGCCTGAGACTCCAGAACACCTGCTAATTGACTGCACAGCAGTCTGTAGGTGGAGGATAAAGACCCTTGGAACCATGTTTCCAAGTATCGCTAGCACCTAGCAGTATATTGGACTTTAACATTATGCTGGGGCTAAGAGAGTCGTTTTGACTTAAGAGAAGGCAAAATGATCTAAATCGCGGTGCAAACCTCATTTATTTATCTAATATAATCTAAGTAAAATCAGCTTTATGGCCTCAAATTTCATGGCGGACCAATCACAATAACAGAAGCATCCTAAAGATGGCGCAGTTTGTTTAAATCTTCTTTAAAACACTTGTTTTACGGGTGGTTATTGGAGAGATATGCAAGTTATCAGCAAGAATTTTAAACATAATGTCTTTAATTTTTCCATCATTTTTTTAAGAACTATCGACAACCATTCAAAGCTTTATAGCACAAAAATACTTGTGGTCCCTTTAAAAAAGTCTTCTAAAACGATTTTGCGTACAGAAAAATCGCAACAGCTTAAGTAATTTTTTTGTAAATAATATAATAATTTCCCTGTCTGCGTAAAAGTTGAGTCCTACAGAATTTTTACAACCTAATTTTCCTAATTCATATCGTTCATTTGTCCTCGCTTTGGTGTACATGAAAGATTAAAAAAGTTGGATTTTATAACAGACCCTAAATGACGTGCGACTAGACGCATAAACTTTTAAGCAGATACCCTTTAACTTTATTTATAAAGAACCTTCGCCAGAAGCAACTGTGGCAGATGAAGGCATCAAGTTGACTCGCTTGACAAGGGAACTGGATTTTACTGTTGCGCAAGCAAATATTTTTTCTTCAGGCATGACTACTGAATAGCCAGCATATGCACTAATCGTTACCTAAAATGCAAAATAACTTAACATAACTTTTCATAAGTTTACAGGCGAAATTTGAGTTTTGGTTATAAAATGGTTATACATTGGTTATATATTAGTTACATATGGGTTATATATTAGTTATATATGGGTTATATATTGGTTATATATTAGTTATATGTGGGTTATTATTGGTTATATATTGGTTATTATATCTGACAGAGATTTTCGATTTTTTTATGATTGTTTTGCATTTTAAGTGACGATATGTAACTAGTAGAATTCATATAAAATCAGCCTGCTTTGCAAAATTTTGCAGTTGAAAAGGTTAACTTTTTCTAAGTCCAATCTATAATATTTTACTAAAACAGAAACAAACTATCGATCCATCCATTTTCGTTCCACTTGCACACAATTTATGTTATGTATTAAATCTGAGCAAAATGCTAATACCTAAAGTCCAGTATATAGTATAAGAATGCTTACTGAATAAAGAATCGCTAGCAAGCTCAAAAGGTGTCGATAAATTCTCGTGTTAAACAAGAAAATTAAATTAATATTAATATTTTAAGCACAAAGCAAATGTTGCATATGAAATCAATATACCGTTATGTACTAGCTGGTATGTAAATGCATGCATGCCTTTCAAAGCAACTATTTTGTAGTCATCAAGAATGCATTTAATTTTTCCATCAAGTTTGCCTTCAACACCATCGCTCAGTGTCTTTCTCAGTGCATTTCTTGTCGCTGACGCTGCGAAGAAACTCGTTTTGCAGCCAAACAAACACACGGGCAACGGTGCACGTACGTGCGCAGCACACATTTATGTTTGTATGTATGTATGTATGCTTGTGTAGCAGGCAATGGTGTGCGCATTGAAGCGCGGGTGTTTGGCCCGGGTGAAAAATGCATGAATTATGGGCGCGTTCATTCCCACATAATTGTGAGTTTTCGCGTCACTCACACAGACACCACACAACTGAAATGCCTAACAATGACTGTTATGTGCTTAACTGAAAGCTTTTATCTGCATATATGTATGTATGTATGGGTGTGTGTGCACATGTCTGTCTGCTGAATCATAAATTACGACTGCATTGGTTAATTTTGTGCAAATTACTTGTTTAACTGAGCATGAATGTTATATTAACCGTTTGGCTAGCCAAAAGAAAACGGTAAACCTGCGTATGTGCAGATTAAAGCAACAAATTTCTAATGCTCATCAGGCAACCAGTGGACTTATGTACATAAATATGTGCGCTTATGCTGCCATCATGCTTATTGAGTAATAAACTGCACTGCCAAGCACCCACACACACATGCAGTCACGGAAAAAACATACACATACATACACGTAAATGTATAAATTATTATAATCCGCTCACGCTCAGCTTCCCGCCAACTCGCCCATTTACATGTATTACAAATATAAATATTGTATATAATGAAACTTCCGAATTTTCAATTTGAGTTGATGCGCAGCTCTACCAACAACTACAACAACAACAACAGCAACTAAACATGGCAAAAGCATGTTGTGAAAAACAATTTAGCAGCAAAAATAAACAAAGCACAAAGCACATCAAAGAGATTATGTGTGCAATTAAAAAATAAAGATAACAAAAAACAGCAAAAATAACAAAAACAAGAAAGGCCATGAATTTCGATTACACCGAAGTTAGTTGTAATACCCTTTACAGGTGCATTTTTTCTTGCATAGGGTACAAACAAAATTTTATCTTGCTTATATTGATCAGTGATATGGAAGTTATATGCTAAAGGGTGATCCATTTCGAGGTTACCTACTTTTTTAAGGAATAAACACAACAACATATTCGAAGGAACTTCCTGTGGCAATTATATTTTAAAGATTATCTCTTTCAAATGTTGGCCGCGGCTACGTCTCAGATGATCCATCCATTGAGTCCAATTTTCGATGACTCGTTCGAGCATTTCGACTGGTAACTGGCGAATGACAGGCGTGATGTTTTGCTCCAAGGCCTGAATTGAAACGGGATTGTCCATATAGACTTTTGACTTTACATATCCCCAGAGGAAAAAGTCTAACGGTGTGATATCAAAAATTTTGATGGCCAATCGACCGTCACAAAATGTAAAATTATCTGCTCACCGAAGGATTCTCTCAATAAATTCGATTGATGCGATTTTGGTCTTGTCGAAATCAAATGCCGCCTAGATCACGAGCTTCAATTTCAGGCATCAAATAGTCGGTTATCATGGAGCGACAGCGGTCGCCATTGACGGTTACATTCTCACCGGCATCATTTTTGAAGAAATATGGAGTCATGAGTCTACCGGTCATTAAACCGTTGCTTTTTCTGGATGAAGTTACAGCTCTTGAATTTGCCTTTTGTCACAAATCCGGCTATTTTGCTTATTTGCATACCCATTGAGCCAGAAATGGACATCATCGCTGAACAAAATTTGGCTCGAATACGTCGGATCTTCTTGGAACTTTTAAAGAGTCCATAGAGCGAAGCGATGGCGCTTGGGATTTTCGAGCCGTTTCTGTTCTTGTACAAGCTGTATTTTGTACGTTTTCAATTTAAGATCTCGACATGAATCGTTCCATACGTCAGTCCGAATGGCTGTGAACGACGCCGAATCGAATCTCCACAGCCTTCATTCTCAGCTACGGCAGCTATATTTTCTTCACTGCCTACTGTACGTGGTTTATTCGGTCTAATATTATCCAATAATGAATGTTGGGTCTCAAGATCGGTGACGGCGTTGCGAATAATACGCTCAGTGGGCCGATTATGTTGACCTTAAGTTGAGCGGAGCGCGCGAAATACATTCTTTACAGAACGTGAACTTTCGTAATAAAGTTGAACACTTTGTAAACGTTGTCTAAGGGTAAGTAATTCCAAGAAAAATAACATGAAAAGTACTTTTACTTGAATCACCCTCTATAATAGTCCGATCTTCGAATTTCTTCGGAGATTGTAGCACTGTGGTGGGTAAAAATGTTGCCGAATCCTTTGAAGTTACATTGTCAAATGAATAATTTTTCCATACAAGCACTTGAGGCTGATCGTTCAGTTTTCAGTAGTTCGATATCGGCGGCTCTGACAAATAAACAGCTTATCGAGGAAAAGGGGTAAAATTTCAGAACGATATCTCGAAAACTGAGGGATTAGTTTGCGTATAGACAGACATTGGTAAATCGGCTCAGCTCGCCACGCAGATCATTTATATACATACATGCTGTTTAGGGTCTCCGACGCTTCCTTTTGGGTAATATAAACTTCGTGCCAAACTAAGTATGCCCTGTTTGGGGTATAAAAGCAACATTTGTAATAAAAAAATAACAAAAATAATGAAAAAACAACAACTCAGCTAAAAAAGAGACGTCAATTAACGAGCGCTAAAAGGAAAATGTTTATGATTACAAATATTTGTTGTTGTAGTGAGTGTTTTTTTTTTTTTTTTGCTGCTGTTTTTTATATGTTTGCTTTTAACCGCAATGTGCAGCTCATACTCAAATATTATTATTATTGCACTTTGCAGTAGTTTACAAATCACCTTTTTTATTTGAGGGTTTTTCACACATTTTCATAGAGCGGGAATTCTGTCGAAATAGTTTCATAGTTTGAAAGAAATAGCTTTATTCTGGCATGAAATTAAAATTTTGCAATAGAAAATCAATGTAACTGTATTCGCATTTTTAAATGTGAAATTAAAAACGAATCGAATGCAAGCGATACAACCACTTTTCTGTATATGCGCAGAAGCTTATGTATATTTGAGATTAAATTTATTCATTTATTTATAAAAAAATTTTAAAATATTACAAATGTATTCGTTTTGGTAAAAATAAATGTTAAGTGGAATCTTTTTCCGAAAATTCACAAAGTAACTCATTTTGGTAAAAAATGTTTGCAAATGCATAAATTTGTTGTCTGCTACCGACCCGAATAATACTTTGAATATACTTACATAAATTCTACTTTAATAATTTAATCAACGAAATTTTATCGCACTTCTAACTGTGGAGGCTAACTGCTTCAAGCAACTAACAGAAAATGCATTTTTGACAATAAATTTTCCGACCGCTGTGCCAGAGATAGCTTCTTTTCTGGCGTTAAAGTCGCCAAGCACGATTTTGACATAGTGCAGCTCTCAAAGGTGGGATCCAAGCGCTCCTAAAAGACATCTTTAGTCGCGTTGTCCATCTCATCCATCGGGTCGTCCCGATATGTTGAAGAAATTCGCTTTTGATGCGTATGAAGTTCATCCACCGGAGTGAATGCCAGGATTCGACGAAGTAGTCTCTCTGCCACCACGAACGCCGCACCGAATTTGCGATCCTTTACATGGCCACTGTAGTAAATGCCACAAACCACATCGCACTTCTTAGACGTTGGTGATGTCAACTTTTACTCTAACGCGGACATCAATCAGCAGGGCATCGGCAACTTCCCAATTAAGGGACCAGACATTCCAGGTGCATGCCCTTAAATCGTAATGCTCAACACATTTGCAGTGGTCGTCATTAAAATGGGGTCATGCGAGGCTGTTGTGATCTTTTCATTGTGTGAGTTTTTTTTACTACTATATGCTATATAAGCTAATTCACCATCAGACTCGTTTGGGTGCCTGCTCATTACGAAATCGCTGGCAACAGCAAAGCCGCTGAGCTACTCAGCGGGCCTAAAATGGAAAATTAAACCTTTTTGCGAATTTAGGAGTTAGTTAAAATTATATTACAATATTATCTGGCTTTGGGTACTATAATCACAAACTAAAATTTTCTTTGGAAAATACATAAGTGCCCTCAGAAATGGAATTATGCTACACAAGGGGCGTTCCATAGTAAACTTTTTGAATCTAGCGCTTCTGGTGACGCCATCTATATGACGAATCTGCTACCTTTATCACTTGTCCAGTGAGAGTTTCATGACATTTCATCGATTGGAAGTGAAGTTATTGCGTTTTAAGTGTCAGTATGTTTGTGTTATCGGTACTTCGAACAAAGGGCCAACATTAAATTTTGTTTTAAAATTGGTGAAACTTTCGCATTTTGATCGAACATTTGGGCTTACGAAAGATGTGTGCACGGTTTGTTCCCCACAAATGGACAGACGACCAAAAATTGCTCAGAATCCAACATTCGAAGGACCAAAAATCACATTTTAACCATTAACCACACCCCGTATTCACCTGATATTGCACCATTCGACTTCTTCCTTTCCGAAAAAATGCATTTGCCCATGAAAGGAAAGCATTTTGCAGACATAGAGGCCATTCAAAATGCTTGCATTATACCGGCCAACCAGTGGCGTATCTACAACTTCGACGCCGAGGATTTTTTTTATCTACCTATTTTTCAAGTTTCGTGAGGCGGTTCGAACAAAAGTGAATTTTTACAAAATATCTTCGATATTAAGTATATAAAATTTAGGAACTAGAAGCCACGCAAATTCTGAAGTTCCAAAAATCTCACAATACGGTTTTTGAGGAAACTGATAGTAAATTTACAAGACATCTACGTCCTACTTTTATTAAAGAGAGCGAAGAAAAACGAAGAACAAATTGGATTTTCGCCAAAAAAAGTTTTATTATACATTTCTTCAATGGGACTGGAAGCCTACAAGACGTTAGCGACAGCTTTAAGAATACTACTCACTATATCTGTATCAGTTGCATTTTGTGAAAGATCTTTTAGCAAACTTAAATTGATCAAATTTTACTTGAGATCGACCATGAGTCAGAGTAGACTGTCCAATCTTGCGATTCTCTCAATAGAATGTGGAACTGCTTCAACTTTACAATTACAATGATATGATATGTGATTTTGCAGTGATCAAAGCTGTAAAAGTGCATCTTTAAGTTCTATCACTATTTTTAAGAAAAAAGATATATATTGTGACAAATTCAAAGAAGAGTATTCGAGTAAAAATTAATATTTTTCATTGGTAATCAGATTATTACATTGTGAGGGTACAACTCTTTATTTTTTATAATAAATTTTGTAAAAAAAATGTTGAAGTATTTTTTTGAATATTAAAAAACAGCGAATATCGTTTTGCCGCCCCCAAGACGTTGCGCCCGGGGCGACGGCCCCCTTAGCAATATTATTTTAACCGCTTGAGATGACCAAAAAACAAGGTCAAAATATTGTCTTGAACGAGCTTCAAGGAATTTTTTCAAACTTGCTCCATTGTACTATATTGAAACAGCAAAAGTTTCTAAAGACGAAGCGTTTAAATAGGACTAAGTGCATACAAACACCTTAAGAAATGCATTGTTGGAATAATTTTGAACAGCACTGTGCTAAACATCGCGCTTAAGTAGGACAAAAACAAAAAAAAAACTTACTTCTACCAAAATGTTTTTTCTTCAAGACCGCCTTGACTTATTAACCGCGCAATTTAAAGCATTTATTATTGCTACAATTGTAGCTCGGCATGCGTTCAACGCTATTTTAAGTTGCTACAAATAAATCAAGGTGTGATTTGATTTTGCCAAACTTAGCATGCGCGCCTTTGTTACTTCGACAATTGGCCAAAATTAAAACGCATTAAATAATAAAAAACGAAAAATTTTCGAAAAAATTTCGTGAGTCACTGACATTAATTTAATCATTTAATTTCTGAACACACATGTACACATACCTATAAAAGCATGCACGCACAGTCGGAGCGGTCAAATGGAATAAGCGCAAAAACCTCGAAGGTTAAGTGGCCTCTTTTATTTTATTTGCTTTTTTCTTATTCATGATTCTCTTATTTTTCCAATTATAAACTGAATCAGTTGCATGCTGCTTACAGCGACTGAAATTTACCCTTCAACTATGAATAAACTGCTTAACTATGCAGCAGCATAAATAGCAGCGCACACACACACACTGGCACGTATGTAGTTGCGTGGCGAAACCCTTCTTCAGGCCAACACACACCTTTGCAGAAATGAAAATAAATATTAATATCAGGCAGCAACAACAAATCGCGGAATGCAGCGCAAAAACGTGTCTGCGCACTTATGCAGCGATGGAAAATATTTAAATTCACATTTTATACAACTTGTTTTGTTGTTGTGATATTACTTATAATTCACATTCACATCTTTTTGCTCGCCAACTAAACACAGTAGCGCGCGAGTGAGTGAGTGACTGTCAAACGCATCCACGAGGCGCAGCACTCACATACCTATGCATACATACACACATATGCATATAATATATGTATATAATATCTATATATATATATATTATATTATCAATATATGAATACGAATGCCGACCGCTTTGTTTATTCCGCAATCACTTGCACTTTCAGTCTTTCCAACTCTACTACTGCAGCAACAACAACAACATGCATAAACAAGAAAAAACGTCAATTTCACCGCAAATCAAATACCCTTCACAACTAACAAAGTAAAGAACTTGCTTTTGATAGCTCAGCATGTATGGCAGACCTTGATTTGGAGCGGCCTTGCACCGATGGTGGCCCAGCGCTGGCCTGGCTTTCGCGAAGCTCAACTATCTAGTTGTAGAACGCAAGAGGACAAGGGAACGCTGACCCGCTCCCATTCTGCCATTAGCGGTTCTAGGGTGCCTTTCCTTGCAAGCTCATCAGCTTTGCAATATCCTGCGATTCTGCTGTGGCCCGGCACCCATATCAGTCTTATCACAAATACACTCGATGCTATTGATAGCGATTTTAGACACTCTTCGGCCAAACCTGAACCCAGTGAAATGAGTTCAAGGCTAGTGTCGCCGATCTACTATCTGAGGGATGGTCACTTCTTTGAAGGAGGCTGCACTACGACCAGTATGAAAGCAAAGTGTGTGAGGATATCAGAATATTAAGATACGTGTTCTGAGTCCGATAGCAACTTTCGCAATCATACACCTTCCGACGACGTCTACGGGAACTATGTTCAAGAAGGCGGCCATAGGATCTTAGTGCACCACACATGCTGATGACCGCCACCCCTTGAACGTTCTCGAGTTTCCTTGCAAGTGTGGTCTGTTCTAGAGCCCTCCACACAAAGGCTCCATAGAAAGTAATGGGATTTACTATGGTGTCGTGGAGCCGGAGGACCACTTTCGTTGAGAGGCACCATCTTTTGCCAATGGCTCCTCTTCAGCAGTATAATGCAATCGATCCTTTTTTGCTCCCTCTTCCGTATACTTTGGACATTAATCTGTGTCGAATTTTCTTGAAGATATCTCGTCAAATAATTAGTTTTCCATAGAAGGACTTGAATTTCATTATTAAGTTTGTATGGCAACTCCTTGGTTAGAAAAGGACTTGTTCGGAATTTCAGATCCATATCTCGAAAACTAAGGACCTAGTTCGTGTATATATCAGCTCGTCACGCTGATCACTTATAAGTATATACATTTTATAGGGTCTCCGACAATTTCCTCCGGCTGCTGCAAATGTCGTAGCAAACTCACTATAACCTGTACAGGGTATAAAAACACCATGCTCGCTGGTTATATTTGAATTTTGCTGCAAAACGCTCGCGGCGACTGCTCAACATGTTGTAAGTTGTTGTAGGTCTGCAACTTGTTTTTGTACTTTAGATTTGCTATTTTTTCTCCCGACCACGAGTTGCCTCAGAAAGTTGAAGTTGTCTACCTTTGCAGTGTTTTTACCACCGCAGAAATGTTAATACACGGTTGGAATAAAAAAAAATTACGACAATATAAAGCAAAACAACAAAACAACAAAAAAAATAGCAAAATGTACGGCAAAATATTTATTGTACAGGGAAAAGACTGCCCGAATGACAAACAGAAATAAAAGGCCATAAATATCAATATGATTGCGATTACGTTCGCGCCGCACACACACACGTGCACACAGTTACTACAACAACAGCAACTGGCTAACCGGCTGCAACTGAGTAATAACTCTGCCTGGGCTAAGGCACTCAGCATTCACCACTCGGCGCACAACTTGCGTTTTCCAATCCAATCGCTTGTCACCTGCCTCTCCCCCCCAAACCACCCGCGCGCTGCAGAGTCTAACGTTACGGCTACGCTCCATTGCGTCGTACAGCACTGCACTGCCCCATTTTCCTGCCGATATTCCATAATATCGAGTAATAACCAGTGTGCGATAACAACCACAACCGGAGTAAAGCGCTTGCCTGCTTCTTGCCTTTGGCTTTCGGCGCTGCCGCCACCGCTGTCGCGCTCGCTCTCTGTATTGTGGGCACCGCCGCGCCGCTGTTGAGCTCGTAAAAACAACTGCACATTGAAATGGGTTAATTTCGTGAGACTCTTTTGCTCCTTTTATTATTATACGTACATACATACAGACATAACAGTTTGTATGAGTAACTATACCAGTTATTTTTGTTGTTTTTTATCTTAGCGAAAGGGTGCTCTGGTGCTTTGCCACGCAGGGTGTTACCCAGCAAACATTTGATCGGTCAGTTGGCAGCTATATGATGTAATTGGTTCGATCAGCGATTCCGAGAAAGGTACATGTCCCTAGGGGGAGAAGGGTACGTCGAATACTTTCAGAGCTGAAATGTTTTCGTTCTTTCGGTCGACATGACCTAGCCAGCGTAGCCACTGCCTCTTAATTCGCTAAGCTATGTCAATGTCGTTGCATATTTCGTACAGCTCATCGTTCCATCGACTGCGGTATTCACCGTTGCCAATACGCAAAAGACCATAAATCTATCGCAAAACTTTTCTCTCGAAAACTCGTAATGACGACTCATCAGCTGTTATCATCGTCCACGTATCTGCATCTAGCAAGAAGGAGGTGATGATAGCTTATAATATTTGGTCTTTGTTCGTCGAGAGAGGATTTTACTTCTCAATTGTCTACTCAGTCCGAATTAGCATCTGTTGGCAAGAGTTATTCTGCGTTTAATTTCGGGGCTCACGTTGTTGTTTGTATAGATGCTGGTTCCAAGATAGACGAAGTTATCTATGACTTCGAAGTTATGACTGTCAACAGTGATGTGGGAGTCAAGTCTTGAGTCTGACGACTGTTTGCTTGCTAGGAGATATTTGTCTTGCCTTCGTTCACTACCAGTCCCATTTGCTTCGCTCCTTATCCACTTTGGAGGAAGCAAAACTAACGGCGCGATTATTATGATCACTGGATCGATGTCATCGGCGTACGCAAGCAGCTGTACACTTTTATAGAAGATTGCTGCGGCTGGAATTGTTTTCTCCAAGAGTAGTTTGAAGAAGTCGCACGATACAAAGTCGGCATGTCTGAAACCTCAGTTTGTATCGAACGTTTCGAAGAGCTCCTTCCCCCGATTGTAGTACGCCATCAATAATAGTCTCAGCAATAAAGCCTCCATAATCAAATGTCTTTGTATTCAAGGACTAATGGTGTCATCCACCGGACGGGAGTATGAGTTATGAAGACTTGCAAAAGTCGTAACAAAGTGTTAGAATATTGTAAATTCAAAAATTCAGTCAAAATCATGTTAGAATGTGGCGAATTTATTGTGATCAAAAGTTGAGGAATCTTGCGCTTACAAGCCTTGTAACGAATGGCTTCTTATAAATTCCTCCAAACGGTTGGGAAATATTATTTCTTTATAGTTTAGCCACCCCGAATCCATCACTTGATAATCAAAAGAAGGTAATTGAAGAAACGTTGAGTATTAAATTAAATATTTTCGATTTCGGTGCAGGCTTAGTGCAACGTATGATAGTTCGAGACCATGTTCAAACACCTCGTCCTCGCTAGTGATAATTCTATATGAGATTTCTAATTAATTTCGTGGAACTTTCCCACATCATTTGGTTAACGAATTTGACGCGACTCGAAAGTTTATATTTGATTATATTGGCTGTTTATTTAACGTAATGAGTTGATTTCAGTCATGGGTTTGATTTCACACTTGCTCATAGGTGATAACTGCTTTGTCACTCCTTAGATGCTTGACTTCCGATTATGCAACATAGTTTCCATTGTTTTCGTTGCGTTCGACCCCCAAATTATGGCCGACGGTAAGTCAATGTCTTGTAAATTATGATATGTGACGTTTTTCTACGTATCCTCTAGAGATCTCCTTTTCAACAGTTATTAGCAGTTATAAAAATATTCCTTCAACACATTACGTGTACTCTTTATGTTCCAAGCATTGGTTCCAGTTCCTCAGCGAAGTCTTAATTAATTTTCATATATGTGACCTGGTCTACGAAAAGGGGGCTTAGGTGCGAAAACTAGTTTTCTGGGAAAAGCTGTTAAAAATAATCGTCAGTTTCTCGTTATCTCATTAATTGTTCTCCTTTTTTTTGACACCTAAGCCCCTTTTCATAGACCAGGTCCCCCCTTTTCGTAGACCAGGTCACATATGTATTTTATACCCAAAATGCTGACTGCATCCCAACTGCTGCTGTTACATTATTACCCACCTACAAATTGTAGCTATTGCTGCCACATTTCAAGTATCTGCGTGGTAGCAGCAGCGGCAACGGCGGTAAAAACAGTTGACAACTAAATGAACGACTAACCGGTTTACCAGTTTACCACACTTGGCTGCCGTGGTGGCAACAAAGATGCGGGCGTGTGTGTGTGTCAATCTATACATATGTGTGTATGTGTAGGTACACCGCAATATTGAAAATAGATTGCTATTGCCTGTTGTTGCCGTCTTTGGTCGCATAATGAGAAATAGAGTATGTATTTGAAACAAGTTCCCGGTCTGTTTTACTCACTTCACTTTTCAGCGCACTTTCGCTGCGATTTTGCGCGCTCAATAAAGCTTTACCTACGAACTGGTCCATGCACACACGGCCATACATACATTACATGCGATTTACATCTCTACAGCACACACACAAATACATACATACATGGATTGCTAGCAGAAAAATAAGTAAATTGTGCTGACTTGGCCCGAACCGCTTAAGCATCTTGGCAGTTTGCCTTGAGCTTTGCTTTGTTGCCATCTATATACATCAACGGCATACCTTTGGTATTTCAATCAGCAACAACACATAAACAAAAAACAAAACAAGAAAAACCAATCTCCAACGGTTGCAATGAAACTATTATACCATTTACGAATAAAAGAGATTCCATGCAAGATACTTGAGTTTGAGCGGTCAGCTTGTATGGCGGCTTTATGCTATGGTGGTCCAATATATTTTTTCTTGAGGATCAATATCTCGAAAACTGAGATAATTGTTTGCTTATGAATAAACAGACGGACGGACAGACAAAGTAATATGGCTAAATCGACTCAGTTCGCCGCACTGACCATTTATTATATATAAAAGATAATATATTATATAGGATCTCCAACGTTTACTGCTGGGTGCTACAAACTTCGTGGCAAACTAAAAATACCCTGTTGAGGGTATAAAAACCAACTTACAAAAAATGCATGCAAAAGGCAATATATGTCTACGTGGAGACACACACACACACACACCTATGTGTGGCTTTATTTATTTCTTGAGATTTGCGGCGCATTCGCTGGCATATCGCATCAGCCAAGCGTTCGACCTCAGCGATTCGCATCGGTTCGCCTTATTGGCGCATTGTTCGATGTGCCTGATTATCTCTGGCGTGTCTGTCCGCTATATCGCCTGTTATATTCGCTGTTATTTGGGCTTGGCAAAGCATCTGCCGCTCATTGCACTAAGCGGTGCATGTGCAGAAATCACCTTTTATACGCCCAAGTACATTCGAATGCATGTAATGTGGCTAGGTAACTGTATCGCGGCACATTTGCGCATGCGCGTCGCACTGTTGCTGGCACGAACCGGTTGGTGGTCACTGCAGCGCTGCGGCAGAGCAAGTCGATTGTGATTTATTTATTATTTATATTTACATATTTACATCCTCAATATATTAGTATAAATCGAAATTATCAACCAGGTAGGACAAATGTTCCATCTGAAGAGATCATATACATATTTCTAAATGATACGGCACATTATTTTCCGCGATAACCAATTTGGATAAATCAGTTAAGTTAAGTTACGTAACGTTACGTTAAGTTAAGTTATGTTATGTCAAGTTATGTTAAGTTAAATTAAGTTTAGTTGAGTTGAGTTTTAAGTTAAGAGTTAAGTTTAGTTAAGTTAAGTTGAGTTAAGTTAAGTTAAGTTTAGTTACATAAGTTAAGTTTAGTTAAGTTAAGTTAAGTTAAGTTAAGTTAAGTTAGTTAAGTTGAGTTGAGTTAAGTTAAGTTAAGTTAAGTTAAGTTAAGTTAAGTTAAGTTTAGTTAGTAGTTAGTTAAGTTGAGTTGAGTTGTTTAGTTAAGTTTAAGTTAAGTTAAGTTAAGTTAAGTTTAGTTAAGTTAAGTTTAGTTAAGTTAAGTTAAGTTAAGTTAAGTTAAGTTAAGTTAAGTTAAGTTTAGTTAAGTTAAGTTAAGTTGAGTTGAGTTTAGATAAGTTAAGTTAAGTTAAGTTAAAATAGATAAAATCTGAATTTATAGTTTGATTCCACCTCTTTTATCGACGTTATGTTTTCCTTAGTGACGTTTGCCGAGTCCACAAAGAGCGAATCACTAATCGAAAACAACAATTTAAGCCAAATTCTTCTTCAGTTGGTACTTAAAATAAAGAGAATACCTCCTTCACACTCCATAGTCAATGCAAAAAAGTTTTTGAGTATTCGAAAAGCTTTTCTCTTTCGAACCCGTTAAGATCTTTGGGATCATATAGTTAGACAAATAGAATAAGATGCTGATACAGTAAATATTTTCGTATTATTATTTTCCTTATTACAAAAACAATGACTACTCCACTTATATTTCTTCTTTATGTGAAGAAAATTCACTCGTATAATCATATAACGTCTTTGACAAACCCAAGTGACGTCAACATCTGCGGTACCCGAAGGTCTCCTTATAAATGCTTTTGCTCATGTTGAATCTGATTTGTTCAAGTGTGAATACAGCGTCATATTTTGAAAACAATCTCAGATAACTTTGACTTTCATCCCTTAAAATAATGTG
Source organism: Bactrocera neohumeralis (assembly GCF_024586455.1). Taxonomy (NCBI): domain Eukaryota; kingdom Metazoa; phylum Arthropoda; class Insecta; order Diptera; family Tephritidae; genus Bactrocera; species Bactrocera neohumeralis. Next base: position 42,834,299 of record NC_065922.1, read on the forward strand.
GACCTATCAAGAGGTCACTAATTTTCCTTTCCTATTTTGCTTAAGAAAATTGGCATTTAGGCTTATAAATCTGGTCAGTAAAATACTATCAGATTCTTTGTTTAATATCTGCTTTTATATGTCAAACTTTCAAGAGCCTTCATATGACTTAAGTTTTAGCAAAGCTATATCAATCTAGAACTCTTCACAGTCAAGTAGTTCTCAATAACCGTATATAAAAATGGGTTTTTCTCAATATATGGAAGTTGAAATAAAGATAAAACCTTACAAATTGATTACTGATTAAGTCAAAAGGTCGACAGTTTTTCTTCTTAATTTATGACATAGAACGCCATTTCCATTTCTCACATCTGAGTACAGCATTAAAAGACTCACTAAACTCTTAACCCCGCTTGGAACCCTGCGTGATAGTCTCTAAATAGAGAAACCACAAAGAGATTGATTATCAGTAAAGTCATCCGTAATCAACTTGATGGGTTTAGAACTGAAGCGTTCGGTTTTTATTGTAGGTCCGCTCATCAATCAAAAATGCTTCTGGAAACAGAAAAATCTTTAGAGTACCAATTTGTTCGCATGTTCTATGTCAAGGGTTCAATCGAAATGTCTTATGAGCCATAAAGAATGAATTCAATAAAGAAAGAAAAAAACACATATTCTTAATGAACTTGTAAAAAAGAATCCATTTAACCATTGTCCGACGTAATTATTAACAACACTTAATTTCCTACTGGGTTTTTATTGTACACCTTCACTTTCTGTCGTTAATAACTCGTATTCTCTTATGCAAAGCTATAATGAAACAGCAACCAGTCATGCGACAGACGACTTACGGCATTCTTTAGTCGCATTAACCAATAATAATTACAGTTTGATGTACAAGCCTGCATACATACTGACATACATAAAAAGATACAAGTATTATTATGTGCCTAACCGGTTTACCCATTTGCCCCATCACTTATTGGCACTTATTTTACCATCACCAGCGTCGTCGCCAATACTTCGGCTAATTTATTCGTCCTTCTACGCGATTATGCAAATTTGCACATTTTGTATGCCGTCTGGCCAAGTGAAATATTTAATTACAGCCATTTCCTTTGTCCTTGCAGTCAATTAATATGCTGTCTGGCGCTGCTGGCCAAGGCGCAGAACTCCATCGAACAGCTGCCGGGCGAAATACAATTCGAAACTTCACATAAGCGACCGGACGAAAATGACTTCCAGACATCACATAAAATACCAAGACATTCTTTCTTGCCAGAAACAGATTTGGACTTACTGCAGGGCACCATGAATTTATTGCCGACCAAGGAACGCCCCGAACTGAATCCCGTTTTGAGTGCGCTCATCAATGAGGATGTAATGAAGAGCATCGAGGCGAAACGTGCCATTGAGAAGGAGGAGTTGGAACAGATTAAAGCCGAAATCGATGCGGCACGCAAGCAAAAGGAAGAAGAGGAACGTAGAGTGGCCGAGACCAGAAATGCGGTATTGACTACAGCGGCGCCGATAAGTAAAGCCGAACTCGATGATTCCAATATTGGCCTTGTCGATCAAGAGATTAACTTTGAAGCTGCCGGTACGGATAACAAGAAGTCACGAATTGAAATCAAAAAGGGGCCAAATGGACAAGACTATGAATACGAATATGTCTACTATTACGAAGATGAGGAGGATGCCAAGCCATCGGAAGCGCCAGCTAAGGCCGACTCAAGTGAACGCGGCAAATCACGTTACAGCAACATTGAACGCACCACAGCGGCGCCAGCTAGCAACAGTCTGGTCAGCAACAAGGCCAAGGGACGTTCATCGAGCTTAAGCGACAGCAGTGCTGACGATGTTGAAGCCGAACGTCTGCCAGCCAATACACGTTTCCCCAGTCGTGGCAAAAATGTGGATGCACAGCCAACGCCCGCTATAGATTCGCTTGAAAACGCCGCCGAGAAAAAGAAGATCAGCGTTAAGCGACCCAGCTTGGAACTGGTTGATAGCGCAACCTTCAACACGGACGAGAAACAGGTGAAGGGTATCCGTAATAGCGATACTGAAACGAAATCGGCAATCGCCATTGAACAAGAGCAAGCAGCTGCAGCAGCGGCGGCTGAAAAGAAAGAGGCCGAGGAGAAGAAACGCCGTCAGCCAACCATTGGAAGTGATGAAGAGAATGTGACCGTTAAAGATGCAGCAGATGAGGAAGTGGAACAGACCACCTTGTCGATGGAGAAGGCCGCATTAGACTTGTATGCGATTTTACAGAACGAAAACTTCAACATGGATATGACCACCGATGCTGATACCGAGGTGACCACTGTGCTGCCAGATACCACAAATCCCGATGACGAAGGTCTGACCACAATTGTGGATGAGGCGCCTAGCTCAACCACATCTACCACTACAACAACTACCACAGAGGCAACTACAACGACAACAACGACTACAACAACCACAGCAGCGCCTTCATTGTTTGGTGGCAAGCGTCCCGGCTTGAACTCAGCCCGTCCTAATCGTTTCAAGCTGAACAAGGGTGGCAAGAGCGAAGCAAGCACAACAACGACAACAGAAGCGCCCGCGCCGGAGGCACCAAAAACGGGCAAGAGTAAGTGTTGCACTTCCAAATGGAGTTCAAAAATGGTTTTCACATAAATAAACTCTTTTGTTATGATAGATCGTTTCTCACGTCCCTCGATTGGCGGTCGCGCACGTCCTGGTGCACGCACCACTACCGCAGCACCGGCGCCAGCAGCCGAAGAGGAGGAAGAAGTAGCCGCACCCAAAGAAGTGAAGCCTGTGAGCTCTGGTTTTGGACGTGGCCGTCGTAAGTTGATACATAGTTGTAGCCTATTAACCGAAGTTCCCATTAACTCACCATATATATTTCCAATGCAGCACGCAATCGTTTCAATCTACGCAGCACAACAACCACCGAGAAACCAGCCGGCGCTGACGCTGAGGAGACAAACGAGGAAGCATCTGTATCCAGCACGACAGCACGCACGCTGCGCGGTGGACGTCCACAATTGAGCTTGCGTGGTCGCAGTCGCACCACCACAGCCAAACCTGCCGCCGAAGAGGAGCACAAGGATGAGGAGACAGCTGCCAGCGCCGCCGAAGAGAAACCAGCACCGGCACCAGCGAAACCGGCATCACGTTTCGCACGACCAGGTGGCAATCGTTTGTTGCCACGCGGCAAGCTAGCACGCACCACTGAAGCACCAGCAGCTGATGACTCAGCCGCGGATAGTAGTCATCACAATGACGTCAAGGGTGAGGAAAATGGCGAGGAGGGCGCTGAGAAGGCGGCCGAGGCGGAAGCAAAGCCCGCAGCACACCATGGACTGAATCGTCTGAAGACGCGTCCACAATTGCATAAGACTGAGAACGCCAAACCAAAGGCGGCACCAGCGCCAGTGGCGCCACGCAAAGTCAATCCACTGTTGGCCAAGCGACGTCTACAGCTCGGACACTCCACCACGGGTGAGTCTTGGAATTGTTTAGTTTGTTATGGATTTTGGCATAGATATGTTAGTTATAATAAGAGTGCAGAGATTTGAATTCCAATTAGCGTTTGTGGTCACAAAGTTCAGACCACTAATAGGTCTTATAAACAACTAACGTTATCATGACATACTTTATGGAAACGGGATATTTTACTAATCTCTAATTTTAAGAACTGGCAATCGGGTTATAACCGCACTCAACTAGCTATGATATCCCTATAAACCTCAAAATAGCATAGCCAGCGTCAAATATACTCCACACAAGTGGACCATATGAAAACTTTGATGGGAGTGGGAGTTTCCCATCCTCCTTTGCATGAAATTCCATATCATCCGAACCTCACGACCGAATCGGAAAAAAGTATTTAGTTATGTTCGAATAACGACATTATTGTATGAATAATTTGAAGATGGCTAAAATCTTAACACAACCAGAGCTTCCCAGAAAATGTCTTTTTTGGAAAGGGTTTGACCTTCTTTGGCATTAACTCAAACATCAGCAAAAGTATTGAAATAGAACAAGCTCCAAACTAAGACAATGCTCTTCCAAAATTGGTCGAAAACGGTTCTCTACTTCGTTTATTGTGGACGATGTCCAATATGTGCAATATTATTTAAAGTAAGTGGAGTCGTTTGGGTACTGGAAATAAATGAGTTCGGTCCATATTCAAATCTATCTATCATACCTTTAAGTGGTTTTGTACCATATACCATATGTACCAAATTTTTAAACTCATTTTGACTTTAATTCACATTGTATTGACCAATTGAATATGTTTCTCTCTCACGCGACCCATCGTAGAAGCGCCCGCTGAAGAGGACAACGCCACCGCAGCCGAAGAATCGAAAACGGAAGAGGAAAGTGCACCAGCAGCCGCTTCCGCCGATGCGCCTGCCGCCGAAAATGCTGACAGCGCCAAGGATGAAGCTGCCGATGAAGCCGAAACGACAACAAAACAACAGGCACGCGGCTTGGGACTACTAACACAAAGAAGGCGTTTGCCGCTGCGCAAACCCGGCACCATACTGTAAAAGCTGTGAGCGTCCGCATGTGATGAAATAAATCCCGATGTGTGTGAGCGACAACCATACGAAAGAGCATTGATAACGGAGGGTGGGAAGCAAACGCGGGACACAACTGTTAACCTCACTGCAATTAGATGCTCCACGCTTGGATTGATTTAAGACAAAAACAAAAATTAAAAAAAAAAAAATTAAAACAAGAAAAATGAAGACAGGAAAAATGAAGACAAGAAAAATCATGTGAAAAGATTTTAATTTGTATGATTTAATACTTTAACTATTTGTTGTTTGTAGTTTGACTTGAAGACAAAAGCAAGAATACTCGTTAGAAAACCTATTTGGCTTTATTTCGGCCACAGTCGATTTTTATTAATTATTTTAATATTATATATATATATATATTCTTTTTTGTTTTGTAAATGCCCACTCGCTTTGCGGCTTAAGCTGAGAGCGAGCTGTAAGCCCCCTTTTTAGTACTCCACTGCCAGTGTTGAGTGTAGTATCTACATATGTACGCGTAGTTTAAGTGTGTGCCTTTTATTGTATAATTTTGTAAGCATTTATAATTACATACATATAAACAAACAAACATACATACATACATACATGACGAAATGTATACACAAAACGAAGGCGAAGAAAATTTTCAAATTATATGAAATTTCGATTATTTTTATTATTATTTTTGAGTAAAGTTATGATTTTTATATTACACATAACACACATAAACGCCAAACATACACCCACACACATATACACTTACATATTCACACACGCCAACACAAGTAATGCAAGTAATGTAGTTCTGTACGATTTTAATGTACTGTACAAGTACTATTTGCCCAATAATGTGTGAAGTTAAATTGAAAATTTGTAAGAGAGAAAGACAAATAAAAGAAAATTTATCTTAAAATATAAATACTGCACGAGCTATAAACTTTTCCGCGAAGAGAAAGCCTACATTCAGGCGTCAGGCGTCAGGCGGCACTGCATTGCTGCATGCAGCTTGGTGCTTCGCAGTTATCTCACGGTCATAACGCACACAGGCAAATGGCGCACCAAACACTTTGAATAGCACGAATGTGCATGTGTGCGTGTGAGTGTGAGTGACTGCATGTGTGCAAAGCTCATTGAGGCTAGCTCATAAACTGTGTTTACAGCTTCGTTATTCCACTCGTAAAAATCATGAGCAATAACAGTTTTTTTATTACATGAGTGTGTGTGTATGTATGTGTGCTCATAGGCATATAAACATATGTGTACCTATGAATGCATGTACGTGTGTGTGTCTATTGGCTATGCTGCTGCGGTTGTCACGGTTAGTTTGTTGTTGTCGTTGTAGGCTTGCTACTTGGCTGGTGTGTCGTTTGTTTTGTCTTCAGCTCGTTACGTTTCGTTTGGTTTCGTCTTTTAATGGTCTGGTGCCAAGGAAATGTCACAAAATTACCTGAATGCCTGCGGTAATGTGAATAGAATCACATTTCCAAGTCGCTGCATTCGAACTTTGACTAACTTGCGGCCTGCGGTGTGGCGTACTGAAGCATGCAAGGGTAAATGGCCACAACTGTACAAACATATGAACAGCAAGATGTAAAAATGTTCTTGAAATTTTTTGTATTTTTGGTTATCTTCTTTGAAATTTCTTTATGATTGGCCAAGATAGACAAGTTGGAAGTTATACTGTTATCCGAATGTTTTTCGATTGGTTGAGCGCAAAGCTCTCGTTATCGTCATTTGGTTTTAAAGATAACTTGGAAATTCAAAAACAAAACTCGTAATTAAAAACTAAAAAGAAAGAAGTAAGGAAGAACTAAGTTCGGGTATAACCCAGCATTTCATACTCTTGCAACTTTCACGGATTAAAGTCAGGGAAGTACCTTCCAGTATATAATGCTTGTTGGTCTTATGGGGTCTGCGCGAGTTTTCACCCGATTTTATTCATTCTAAGCACAAATATGCACCGTTATAACAAAAACACGTTCTCACAATTTTATTAAGATAATTCAGATGTTGACCGATAAATGCGGTATAATCACCCAGAATCTTTATATGTATTAGGTATAGCGGGGCTAAGTGAAATATTGACCTAATTCGACCATTTCGATGACAATAATCGATAATGTATCAATTTCTATCGATAAAAATCGATATTTTATTTTCAAAATTGATAACATTTCTTTATCGATAACAATATTCGATAATTTGTGGCTTTTTACTTTAAAAATTGTTTAATTATTTATTTTTAGAAAACAATTTTATCGCTATTATACCATCTTTTTCCTGTCGATATCAATACCCTTTGTTATTAAATTTCAATATATTCTGAAATAATTTGCAAAAAAACTTGAGAAACAATGACCATGAAAACCTTTAATAAAAATGGAATAACTGTGAATTGAAAAAAAATATTATCTTTCAGTGAACCATTCTATTTATGCGCAAAACTGTGTCATTAAAAGCATTAGATATTTTCCAATGAGAAATGTATTATTGCTAAAAATTCCGTTTCATCATTCAAATTATTTGAAATTTTGCCAATTTATCGATAACATAAAATAAAAAACTGTTATTGCTTTTTGATGCATTGAAATTATTAGGATTTTTGCCAACTTATCGATAACATTAACTTTTTTGGATTTTTGACATATTATCGATAACATGTTTTGATATATTGAAAATATTTGTATTTTTCCAATTAATCGATAAAACTTTTTGATACATTAAAAGTATTTGGATATTTGCAAATTTATCGATAACAATAAAATTATAATATTTGGATTTTTGCCACTTCATCTATTTCAATAAAATGTATCGATAACATTAAAATTATTAGGATTTTGGAATTTTTATCGCTACAAATTTTTGATGCATTGAAATTATTTGCATTTTTGCCAACTTATCGATAACATTAAAATTATTTGGATCTTTGCCACTTTATCGATATCATTAAAATTTATCGATAACATTAAAATTATTTGCATTTTTTGAAAATCTATTGATAACAATTTTTGGTACCTTAAAATAATTTAAATTTCTGTCAACTTATCGATAACATTAAAATTATTTGGATTTTTTACAATTTATCGCTAAAACTTGTTGGTACATTAAATGCAGTTAGGTCTTTGCTAATTTTTCGATAACATTAAAATTATTTGGAATTTTGTCACTCTATCAATATCACGAAAATTTATCGATAACATTAAAACTATTTGGGGTTTTGAACATTTATCGATACAAATTTTTGATGCATTGAAAATATTTGAATTTTTGCCAACTTATCGATAACAATAAAATTGTTACATCTTTGCCACTTTATCGATATCATTCAAATTTATCGATAACATTAAAATTATTTGCATTTTCGCCAATTTATCAAAAACAATTGTTGATATATATTAAATATTTTTTCGATTGAAAAGTCAATACTTTCCGATTTTTTTTTGCTATCTAATAAATGAAAATTATTTCCAAAAAATATCTAACTGTTTTCAAAATTCAATTTATTTAATCGACGAATGGAATCTTAAATCCGAAAATAACGTTAACTTATGAACACAGAATAGAAGTTATCGATCTAATATATTGGAACAAGTCGAGATCTGAATTGACAGGGCGGCAGCATTAGATACTGGTGCAATTTATAATAAATAAAGGTGTGTTTAATATTTAAATATAGACATATGAAGCCTATACTAAACGAAATTTGGATAATGGCAATCAGTTAACAAATCTTCTCTGAAGTCCTTAACTTAATTTAATAACTTAACGATGCATATTGTCCACTGCTCAAATTTATTAATACAAAATACCAAATTTAATCCAAAGCGCAATTTTATTAATGCCACAAACTTTCGTTACGCACTGTACTGGGACTGAAGTACGACTGCATATTATTTGTTTATGGCCTTGGCAGGGCTCGCCCCTGGAAATGCTCCGCCACCGCAATGACAATGGGCGCATGTGGCCTAAATGCACTGAGCTATGTTTGCACTATTGTTTGCAACTAACTGAGCTGCAAGGACGTGGTTAGAATTTAGAAGAAAAAGGATTATAAGATGCACGCTGCATGTGGCTTATTTGTGGGTAACAACAACAACAAATTATGTATGCACTCGCATAATGTACGAGCTCAAACGTTGCACTCACCTCAAACTCGTACATTCTTATATTCAAGCATACATGTCGATTGTGTGTGTTGCATATGTATACCGTTATGCGAATATAATGATGATTTGCTCATTAAGTACTCACTAACACATATACAAATTAGTTGCGTTCGCAAGCAACTGGCTGCTGAGTACCCAAACAAGGAGTAATTTGATAATGACGATTTACCTACATGCCGGCATTGTTATCCAATCCAATCGTGTTACTCAAATTCTACGTGTTGTAAATTAGGAAAGTTGTGCACGCAGTCGGTAAGGAATGGATGTGCAATTAGAACTTCTACATTATGGAGGTAATGAGAACTCTTTTCACATGTGGTCATAACCTAAATTACTAGGATTTAAATTTCATTTGAATGTTAATACAAGATTCTGAATTGAAAATCTGTCAAGTGAAATTCCTCCACTTCCCGGCGTGTACCGGCCTGCGTACCACGCGTGAGTGGAGTGAGTCTTACGTTGCCACATTTCGATTTCAAGAACGCATTTAAATTTGCCAACTGATCGATCAATTTGTTGTCGTCAATATGAACATTTTTCGAGACGAAAAACTTAATCGTCTCAACAACTTGTTCATCGCCGTTTCAGGAGGAAACCAGGGAATCGGTGCATTTTTCACGAAAACCAGGGAATTTTCACGAAAATCAGGTAATCAGTGCCGAAGGTCAAAATCATAATTATCTCGATGGAGAAACCTCCCGATTTTTTTCTGTGGACAACCGCATCTTCTAACTGAGTCAGCTTCACAGAATTTACTGACTTCCTACGGACGTATTCATTGGCAAACGTCGATTCCGCAAGATGATCGCAGCAGCTACTACTCGCTTCATCCCGGCTGGAAGAATAGCAGAACGCCCTAATTTCCCAGCCGAAGCAGCTGTTTTAGCTAATCCCCGAATAAGAGATCTCAAATTGGAGATTTGGCGATTGATAAACCAGCATAAGCGGACGAAATGGATAGAGCACCTGAAGTCCTGCAACCTCTCCACCGGTGTGAGTAAGCTTTGGGCTACTGTCAAGGCTTTGTCTAACCCGAAGAGACATGATGACTGCGATTCCGAAAAGTGCACAGCATCACCACAGCACTTAGCGTCATATTCTCTCAGATAGTTCGTGGCCTCAACCAGAAACCACCCTGTGGGGACGATCCTCGTAGCGTTGGACTTGTCAAAAGCTTTTGACACTGTCAATCACACAACGCTACTGCAGGACATCGAAAAAACTACGCTCCCTCCAGGACTGAAGAGGTGGACCTTGAACTATTTGAGCGGTCGACAATCATCCACACTATTTCGAAAAGAATCATCTAAACTGAGAAGAATTAAACAGAGGTTCCGCAGGGTGGTGTGTTCTCCCCGCTACTATTTAACTTCTACATCTCGAAACTACCAAAGCCACTAGAGGGTGTTTCCATAACCTCGTACGCTGATGATATTGACGTCGGGTAATGGAATCGATGGCATGTGTTCAAAAGTAAACAGCTATCTCTCCGACCTTCTCTTTCCTCTCTGCACGGAACCTAACACTCTCCCCCACCAAATCCACAGCGACCATATTTACGAACTGGACGAAGGAGTATAGACTTCAGCCTAATATTGCAGTCGAAGGCGTCAAGATTCCGACTGCCAATAATCCTCAGATTTTAGGTGTAACATTTGATAGTCTATGCTCCTTCATTCCTCATACGACTGCGATTATCGCCAAGGTACAGAGCCGCAACAAAACCCTCAATTCGCTAGCTGGCAGCACATGGGGAAAAGACAGAGAAACGTTGTTGGCAACTTACAAGACAATCGACCGGCCGGTCCCCAATTACGCCGCACCAATATGGTCGCCTGGATGCAGTGATACGCAGATGAGACCTGCAAGAACTCTGCACTCCAAACCACGACAGGATGTCTCTTGTTGTCTCCCATCGAACATCTGCATAGTGAGACGCTTATGCTCCCAGTTAAGGGGCAAAATGAACAGTTCCTGCTAGGATGTTTTCGCAGAAATCACCCCAGCAGCCACCTGCTTGGAGCGGAACCGCCTCCTAGGAACATCAACAGGTCTTTCCTCAATTACGTCGACGACATCGAACAGAACGCCGACCGGACTTCGGACGCAACTAACTTTCGACAGGTACCGACCGCCATTCGCAGTGGAGCTATAAACTCCTTTACCGACTCCTTTCCATTGAATGGCGTTCTTGGAGTCAAAACAGACGAAGAGCTCGAGTTGCCGCGAGAAACGCGAGTGACCATTGCGCAGTTTCGTTCTGGATACTGTAGCAGGTTAAATTCCTACTTAACCAGAATAGACCCTGACATATTAAATATATATCCAGCGAGCAATGAGTCCCCGCATGACACTGGCCACCTCTTTGCATGCCCCGCCAACCCCACTCATCTAAGACCCCTTTTCCTTTAGTCCGACCCCGTCGAAACAGCACGTTTCCTGGGCCTCCCATTAGATGACGTCGTCGACAACCTAGTTAACCCTTATCATCCTAACGTGGATTGGTAACCATTAGAACAACAACACAATAACAACAAGTGTAACAATTTATTGAATGAATTATCTCACATCAATATTTCAGAAAAAGGAAGTTCAAACTAAAAAAGAAATAGGAAGAAGAATTAAAAAAAGGGAGTTTTTTATTAAAAAATTAAATCAAAATTTTAAACGTTTTTTCAACCAACAAAAACTACGTGAAATATGTAAACTTAAATAAAATAATCGTGAGCTTGATCAAAATGTGTTCTCTTTTCAAAAAAGTGTCAGCCAAATGGCCACCGCGTCTTCACCGATGCGGCATTTCTTTTCATTGGGGGTGTTTTTTACGTGGTGAGTTCCAAACCCAGCCCACAACCCTGGAAAAGGGGTGTTTCTTCCTACTCACTTTAGCTCACTTTCAAACGCATGTTTCGCCTACCCAGAGGATACTTGGCAAAGCAGAACATCGTGAGCTGTAAAAGATCCCCCACCCACTATCTGCGCCAACTAACGTGGTATAAGTCCCCTCAACATCGCATATATAGGTTCTATCGAGTGTATTGTGTGAATGACTAAAGCTCACCGTCAACAAACTAATTGGACCTTATCAGTCTACAATTGACCAGTTTTTCACCATGCGTCAAATCTTGGAAATGTCCCGTGAAAGCAAGATCGACACACCACTCGTTCTTTGATTTCAAAGCTGCTCTTAATAGCACGAAAATGAACTCCCCGCAAACTAATACGGATGTGTTAGCTGACGTTAGCTAAACCAAAAGCTCCAAAAAAAAATAAAGTCAATCCTATTGGTTCACACTGTATTTCTAAATACAAATTTGTTAGAATTCTATGTTTGATGTGTAATTATTAAAATTATAAATATTCGGTTAATAACAATTTTGTTAAATTTTTCAGTTAGAAACGTTCATAAATATCTGAAAAGTAAAATATGCATATCTTCATTAAAGATATTCAGCATATTCACACTCACATACTTTCAAAATTATGTAGACAATTCTTCTTGAACAGTTTGCTGATTTTGACAGTTCTACTCACTCTAATCAGGGTGGCTAATAGCTTATTATGAGCATAAATTGTCGACTAACAACTCAACTGCTTTCCATACATAGTCGACATTCATTCGTAATGTAAAGGGTGATTCAAGTAGAAGTACTTTTTTCAAGGGCCATTTTTTAACAATATTATTAATATGGATAATATTTGACCGAACAGTCCACGTCTAGCACGCAGTGAAGAAAATATGGCAGTCAAAGCTGCGGGTGTACACGAAGACCGTCGAGAGTCGATTCGGCGGCGTTCGCAGAAACTGACGGGACGACTTGGCTTCTTAAATTGAAAGAATACAGCATAGATTAAATAGATTAAATAGAAAATACAGCTTGTGCAAGAACTGAAGCCGCTCTATGGGCTCTTGAAAAGTACCAAGAAGATCCGACGTTTTTGAGCAAAATTTTGTCTAGCGATGAGGCTCATTTCCTCAAATACCCTTCGGTAAGCAGAACATTTCACATTTTTTCTGTGGGGATATCTTAATTCTTAAGTCTATCCCGCTTCGATTCAAGCCTTGGAGCAAAATATCACGCGAGTCACTCGGCAGTTACCAGTCGAAATGGTCGAACGAGTCATCCAAAAATTGGACTCAACGGATTGACCATCTGAGACATAGCCGCGGCCAACATTTGAAAGTGTTAAACTTCAAAAAATAAATGTCGAAGAATGTTCTTTCGAATGATAATAAACCAATCCCATTAAATTTGAAGTTTCTGCGTTTTTTCTTTAAAAAAGTAGGGAACCTCAAAGTGGATACAAAAAACTATGAGCATGAAGAAAATATTTTCTAATAGCGTTAAGCGTCTGAATATTTTCCAATTATATCGATCGACGTGAAATTTTTACCCGACCTTCTTAGACATATTAATAGACGAATCGAAGGAATAAGGTTTAAGGTTGTAGGAAATTTTATTTGCTATAAAAAAGGTTCGAGGTCAAAATCGCTATCATTAATACTTCTCGAGATATTCGGTTGTTTAAGTAAGGCTTTATAGAATTTTCATGGATGGTATGATAATAGAAAATAATAAAAAATTAAAATTTTCTACAAGTTTGTCGTGTACATTTTTTCCATATCTCTTGTCATTTACGAGATATATACAAAAAGATGCAAATTTTGTGGAAAAGTCAGGTTTAGAGCCCCGTACTACCTCGTCGGTGTGAGTTACGACTTTGTTGTCCGGGGCACTTTTGTAGAGTGAACAATTCTGAGAAAAATGCGTCTACAGTCAAAGGATGCCATAAAATACCTCTGATCTGTAGGAATTTAAAGATAAAAACTCACGATTGTAGTGTATTTTCTATGGAAAATTTTTACATACCTTGGTCCAGTTCTTAATATTAATATTAAGGGATAAAATTTTCAGGGAATTTTTTTTAGGGTATTTCCAAGGAACATTTGGTGACGGGGCTGAAAAAAATTAATAGTTCAAAAAAAAACACCATAATATATATTAATCAACCTGTTAACTTAATCTGGTATGAACTTTATACAGTTATTTTCGTATAGATAGACCACTAAGAAGGACGTATATATGTATATGTAATATATAATTTACATGAAACTCACGTTGCGAATTCCGCTTGGCACTCAGTTAATACTTCGGCTCAGTACGAATAATATAAGTAAATGCAGAATGCAAAAGACTTAGCCATTGACAAACTGAAACGATTTCAGGTATACAATACAATAATGTTCAAATTATTTGTAATGTCACCATGTCTTTTACAGTATTGCTTTCGTTTATCTTACTCAAGAGTTGTTATCTGCTTGTTATAAACTGGTCAATGTTATTGTAAAATACCGATTAATTCCATACAATTTAAATGCAAGATAAATTTTGTGTTAGTTGTCATACGGAGCTTTGAAAGTTTTCCACTGCAACTGCACAAAGTGTTGGCACTAATACATGCACAGATATGCAGAAATGCGAAAATGCTTAATTAACAAATATTAAATTAATCAACCGAAAATGCACAATGTTTTGAGCTGAAACTACAGAAATGTTAATTTATTGGCCATGAAAGCTTGCATCTGCTCCGAAACCATATTGAAATTTAAATTAACTGCGACAAAGCTAATTTATGGTTTCTGGCTGTGGGGGGGCATATTTGAAACTTCACAAGAAGTCCCTACTATTGAGATACGAAATTAAGTTCAATGTACAATTATTTGAATTATTTGTTGGAATGTGAAGTTCAAGAACGGAATTGCATAATCTGCACGAAATTACAAGGAAAACATATAAATATTTTTGTTTATATTTATTGACTACAAAAGGATTACTTCTCTCTTCTCCGCTTCATGAAAATGTTTACACTTCAGTTAAGCTCTTGAAACAATAGGATTTAGTAAATGATATGGACAAGCCATTCGACCCCAAGCAATTGCTATAGATAAGAACACACTCTCATTTATCTTGGATACAAATTCTGTTACTAAAAGCGTTAGTTCAGTCTGGAGTTCTAAAAAGTCTTAACATCAACCATTTCTTCTGGGGGTAAGAAAAAAAAGAACAAAAAGTTTCGAATTTATTCTTTCTGTCCTTAATAAACCTACTTAAGATTTGATTGTATTATATAAAAAATTAAAAAAAAACGGTTTCACGAAAATCGCTTTTTAAGTTTTAGGCTTTTATATCCGAAAATTTCGACACTTTAGCGGATTGGATTAAATAGGTGTTCACCACCCCACAGAGAATCTTCTTCTTTATTGTCGCAGGCTGAATTTGTAACGCGCCAGTCGTTTTTCTTTTTCACGGTTTCGCGCCAATTGGAGATTCCAAGTGAAGCAAGGTCCAAGTAAAGCAAGCACCACCTGGTCTTTTCAACAGAGTGGAGGTTTTTTCTTCTTCTGTTCCCCCGACGGGTACTGCGTCTCACAGAGTGGGATCGTTGTCATCCATTCGGACGACATAACCCAGTCAGCGTAGCCACTGTCTCTTGATTCGTTGAACTATGTCAATGCCGTTGTATATCTCGTACAGCTCATCGTTCCATCGCCAATGCACAAAGAACCATAAATCTTCCGCAGAATCATTCTCTGGAAAACTCGTGATGTCGACTCATCAGATGTTTTTATCGGCCATGCCTCTGCATCATATTGCGCAATGTCAGTTTACACAGCCGCATTAGTCTCACGAGAATACCAAATTCAGACAAAGCGGCATAAAGACAGATTCTTTTCGTGCTGTCATAAGCACCTTTGAAATCGACTATCCCATGGTAGTATGCGTAGATTGTGCGGTCTCACTTTTTATGGAAATGTTCTGCAAAGAAGCTAATGCATACCCATTAACAGTTACCCGCATACGCGCCATATTTGAGTAGCTCGGCCGGCAATCAACCGGTTCCAGCCGTTTTGTTGTTCTTCATATTTGCTATTCAAACTTCTGAACTTCTTTACCGACGAGCAAAGGAACATCCGCTTCATCGTCATCGATTTGAGAATTGGGTTCACCAACTTCTGGTTTATGCTTTAACTGTCATTCAGCAGGTTAGAGAAGTGTTCCCTCCATAATTTTAGTACGCTTTAGGCATCAGTCATTACATCACCTCTGGCGGTTCTACAAGAGTATGCTCGGGTCGTGAAACGTTCTGTTAGTCGCCGCATCTTTTCGTAGAATTTTCTGGCATTACTTCTGTCGCCCTGCTGGTCAAGCTCTTTGTACTTACACATTTCGGCCTATCGCTTTTTTTGTCAGCAAATGCTTCCCGGGCACTTCTCATCGAACCAGGTGTTCTTTTGTTTTTTCCGAAAAGCAATGATTTCGTTTTCAGCTTGAAATGTCGTCACTCAATCGAGTAAAAAATCGTTCGGCGGTCTGTTGTGATTACAGGGTGTCAATGTCGACCCTTCTTTGTGTTTGATGACGTGCGCTTCTTTGCTGCAGAGAGGAGCGTGCTGCAATCAAGATAGTGGTCCGAGTCAATGTTATTGCCCTTAAATTTTAGATAAAATTTTTGTAGTCTACATTAAAAAACAGACACATGCGTTTCTCTAAAAAGTTTAGAGAAGTCTGATGTTTTCAATAGTTGTACATGTCAGAGATCCATATTTTGAACACCGAACCCAGTCACACAAATGAGAACCATTTTGAACCAATTCGTGTTCACGACAAGGTTAAAAATCCTCCTTGATTCAAACAAATTTCAACAACGGAATTCCATTCGTTGGGAATCGAGTTAATTCAAAGGCTGATTAGAAGTATATCATTATGGCGTGGATCGGGTTTTTGATCCTCCAAAGAAAGAGCATTGAAATGCCTTTTTAACAAGACAATATTCTCCAAAATGGCATTTATCCCGCCTTCTGGCACACCAAACTGTTGGACTATAATTTACTGTAAATTTATTTTTAGAGTCAGTGCACTGCTTACAATAAAACTAGTATCAACGTATGACAACTGCGTTTTCACGACAGTTGTGCCTACTTTACCTGAACGTACCCGCATTTTTATCCGGCCAAGCATCGGTAGCATTTCTTCAAATTACTTTAGGAATGTTTTCTAGAACAACTATTTCATTAGATGGTATTCTTCTCCTCACTAATAAGTAAAAATGTGTTCAAATTATTAAAAAAAAAAATAGAGAAACTTCGTCCGAATCAAGCGAAAGTACACAAGTCAAAACCGTAGTAAAATAATTAATATTTAATATTATTTTGCCCAAACTGGAGCTTATCATCAATCATAATCTAGCAGATGGCTTTAGTTTTTAATTGATTTTACCAAGAGCTTGCATTCTTTCGCTTTTGTTTCCCTCTAATTTTAACACAAAACGCTTGCACCTTTTCGTAATTTTCTTATACGAGCGTTGTCTGATAAATCTCTCGACCACATTAGGCAGTAGTGAGTGGAATGTATGAGAAGCAACTGTTGAATCATATAATTTCTGAATGAATTTTGTACAAGAAAAAGTTCGAAACAAAATGTACCAGACACTTGAAGCTATCTTCAATGTTGCATAACCTTGTCAGATATTGCCGCAAACAAAAGATGTTTGTGAATGCAGTTTAGCTTAGCATTTGGTACAACTAAACTCTTCATGCCAGAAAGAAGAAACTCATTGGGTACGAACAGATTTTAAGAATGAAAAAACCCTTCGACACAAAAGCTGAATAGGTGACTTGCTGGAAAGAGAGTTCGAATCGAAAGAAGTGGTCGTCATTGAAATATACAACTAGTGTCTAGAAATTGTACGAACCAAGTGCGCTGAAAGATAAAGTTCGCTAGATTATAAGAAAACATTAAAAAATGTTGATAGCTTAAAGTAGTATGCAAAAATATTTATCTCGACTTAGATTAATCAGTTTGTATGACAATTATATGCTATAGTAGTCCGCTCGGAACAATTTACTTCTAGTTTTTAACATTGCCTCGTTCAATAATCTTAATTTCGTTAAGATATCTCGTTCCATAAATGCGTTTTCCTTACTACAGCTTGATTTTAATTTGTCAGTTTGTACGGCAGTTATATGCTTTAGTGGTCTGATATCGGTGGTTTCGACAGATGAGCAGCTTCTGGAGAAGAAACTGACGTGTGCAAAATGTCAGAGCGGTAACTCAAAAACTGAGAAGCAGTTCGCGTGTATACAGACATACGAAAACACATATAGTATATGGCTAAATCGACACAGCTCATCATAAAAGTCTGCAAAGACGGTCGGGAGATCGTTGAAGACATTCATGAAGACATGAAGGTCCGGACGACATTCGATCTCTTCAACTGATGAAAATATTAAAACAATGAAGGATATATTGCTTGAAAATCGTCAGACAAGTGTTAGAGAGCTGCTAAAAGATTTGGTAGATATTTTGAGTATGAAACGCGTTCTTGCTCGCCTTGTCCCGACAAAGCTGAATTTTTTTCAAAAAAAAAACGATGACCACGATGATGACCGAATTTAAACCCAAAAACGCAATCAATACCAACGATCAGCCACCGTATTCACCAAACTTGGCTCCGTGTAATGTTTTGTTGTTCCCTTTCTGAAATTGCCGCTCCGTGGTACCCGTTTTCCGTCGATCGAAGAGATAAAACAAAATAGCTGAAGAAGCTGTAGGACAGACCAAAAAGTTCTTTTGAAAAATCTTTCGAGGACTGTACAAATCGTTGGCCTAAATGTAATACATCTGATGGGTACTACTTTGAAGGCTACAAAATAAATATTAATGAATATTGAAATATTTTCCGGGTATTTTTTTGCCACAGTGCATACCTGATTTTATTGCCATTTCGAGCGTACATTTTCTTTACATAACATTCAATTGCTAATAAGACAAAAACTGATGGAAGTAATAAAACTATTGCTGCCGTTCAGACAAGTGTTACTGAAGACCGCAATTTGTCGATTTCAAGACGTTCTCAAGAATTGGGACTGTCCCAATCTACAACCTTGCGGATTTTGAGAAAGGATTTGGGCTTGCATCCGTATAAAATTCTTCTCACTCAAGTAAATTGATTTTGCCTTGGAACAACTTGAAAAAAATTACGATTAAAAAAAAATCATCTTCTCAGATGAGGCTCACTTTTATCTAAGTGGTGCGGTAAATAAATAAAACTGGCGGAGAAAATCCACAAATTATTCATGAAGAACCATTGCATTCACCTAATTGTTTTTGGTCTGGTGGAATCATCGGTCCGTACCTTTTTCGCAATGAAGCTGGTGACACCTTTACTGTCAATGGGGAGCGGTATAGATCGATGTTGGTTAACTTATTATGGTCCCAATTGGAAGAAGTTGATCTTCACAACAACTGATTATTGCGAGAAAAGTTTGGAGATTCGAACTACCTCTTGTGAGATTATTTGAAGTTATCGGTCTTTAGCAATAAAACAGACAATCTTCAAGCTTTAGAAGTCAATATTGAAAAAAGTGCTATTCATGACATAGGACTTGATTTAGTTGAATAAGTACTCGAAAAGTGGGTTCATTAAATATATTTCTGCAAAAAAAGTCGTGAAGGCCACTGAATTATGTTTTGTTCAGAACTTAATAGTATGCATTGTACTTCACATTAAATAAACAATATCTGAATTTCCTTAACAATTAGAGTTTTTTAAGCAATCATATTGGTTGTCAAAAAAGTCTTGCGGTATTTTCGCTAGTTGGCGCTGAAAGCGCGTAGTTCTAGTTTTATTCGTCGCATCGGATCATGCTATACCTTTTTGGAAAGCTCATTTCACGCGCTAACACGTGTTTGATTGATTGTCGTTTCTTTTAAGTCGTTCGTGAGTTATAGCGTCGCAAACATGGAGCAAAATAAAGAGAAAATACGGCATATTTTACAGTACAACTACGATAAAGGCAAAAATGCATCTCAAGCCGCCAATAAAATTTGTGCAGTTTATGGACCCGATACAGTTTCCATTTCCACCGCACAACGATGGTTTCAACGTTTTCGTTCTGGTGTAGAGGTGGTCGAAGACGCGCCACGCTCCGGAAGGCCTGTCGTCGAAAATTGCGATAAAACCGCTGAATTGGTCGAAAGAGACCGGCATAGTAGCGGCCGTAGCATCGGTCACGAGCTGGGCATGAGTCATCAAAAATTCATTTCAATTTCAATAAAAAAAAAATCAATAAAAATACCGCAAGACTTTTTTGTCAATCCATTATCACCCTTATTGGAAAAATCTCTACTTTATAGGCTCTCCGATATTTCCTTCTGGGTTTCAAAAACTTCGTTGCAAACAAAATGCTACTAAGATAAGAGGTGCAGTGACAGAAGAGGTCGTACTACTTATACAAATGATGATATAGAGTAACAGCACTTATCAAAATGCCCTCGTATAATTCCACGAAAACTTGACAGCATTGCATAAAAATGTTTATATGAAGAATCCACGCGTCATGTGCATTCTGTAGCTTCTAAACCAAATGCCAGCTGTGGACCATCAGCTTCTATGCATGTATGCATGTATGTATGTACACACTTATATATAACGGTACACACATTCGTAACTGTCTTTCGACAACCGAGTGCACATGAAAACCGGCATGCAACTAAAGGAATGCCAAACAAGCCAAAAACACAAAAACACCGTTATTTGCACGGCTTTTGAAGTACCGCAGGATAAGTAAATCTTTACGGCCTATCCACAAAACCAACAAAAAAACAAGCATACCGGAAATAAAGCAAGCAAACAAAGCACGGAGCATGAAGGAACAGCTGCAAATGCCAGACTGCCAACAACCAACGCACACCCGCCGCCACCCAGCCACACAACAAAAACAACCAGCCGACAAACTTAAAGTTGCCGAAGTGCAAAAAAATGTTCCAACTGATTACGCCACTAATATATCGGTGCGAGCGAGCGGCCATAACTACTGCAACTGAGACTATGCCAGCGATTACGAGGTTGAATACGAGGACGATTATTCGCGCCGATACATGCAACTCCTTGCAACAAACACACATTCATGCACACACGCACATGCATCCGTACTAACAAAGCTTATTGCCGTCGCAATGCATATATGGTTGTATATACATATGTAAGGGATGTGTGTGTGTGAGACATAAAGCACCATCGAGTGGATTTCGCGAAGCGCTCGCCTTTCGTGTGACTGCATTTGTGGGCATGTGTTGGCGAATTCGCATGCATGCTGTCCGTCCGGCGCGCGGTCGAGCGCATGAAAAGCAAAACACGCAAAACATATCCAAGTTTTAAGTGTGGGAAAGCAACAACAAAATGTTGTTGTAACAACAAAAAGCACATGTGCGGTGATAGATGGAGCCGACGTGTGTGTGTTCGTGTACTTTTCAATTGTTGGAATTTCTGACATTTTGCACTTGGCACTGCAGAGTATGAGAGAAGAGTGCAATGGACGTTGTATATATAGACCGTATTCTCCTCTTGCTCTTGGAACGAGGCGTGAGATCGTTATTGGTAGTGAGGTATGCCTTATTTTCTCTACAATTTTACAGTAACAGTGCTATGTGGTCTCGTCTTTTGCCGATTAACGCCATAACAGGCGAGTGCACTTTATTCAAATAGAAGATATCGGAACATCTGGGGCAAAGTTTCCCTTATTAAATTAGAATTTTTTTCGTAAAGAATGCTGTTCTAACAACCGTTTACTATATAGCGTATTCAAAACATTCAGAACGGGAGAGTAATCATTCATTAGTGAATTTTTTCATATAGAAAACCGCAGGATCCAGGGACTCTAGAAAATTAACTTCTTCTACAACCGTTCGACATTGGAGCGAAAAGCTCTGCAGCAAATTTGGCTACGTTAGCCACGTTTCGGTCATTGCTCAATAAGCAGGGGTTTCTGCATAAAATAGATCACATAACCTCACAGTTTACTTGGGAGAGAAGTTCTCAAGTCACACTAGAAGAAGGTGAATCGCGCAGGAGTATGCGACTCGCAAGCGAAAAATACAACATCTAAACAGACAAATCAAATTGACTACTGGAGTGGGCGCCGGAATCTGGTGATCGGAGCGGAATCTTAGACGACAGTTCAAGCTTCCGAAATACTGCACCATCTTCCAGGCGGAAGTCTTTATGGTCAACTTAGCGGGCGAGATAGGTAACAACACGGAGAATAACATAAACAAGAATGTAGAAATAGATGTAGTGGCTGATGGAAAGCAGCTGCATATTTATTGGGTTCCAGCCGAAAAAGGAGTAAGGAAAAGGAAATGGCTGATGTGATTGCCAAAAAGCGGCATCCGTCTGACTGTACATGAGTCTGACAGGTGGTTGTGGTTGAAACCCAAATGCGGGAAGAACTGACTTTGTCAGTTGAATGTGGAGTCGTAAGAGGCGACTAAAATCCATATGCACTGTGTCTGACATTTACAGGTCTTGGTTTGAATGTCAGCATTGTATAAAGTCAGAAATTGTGCTATAATACTCAGCTTGAAATGATATTATAGACTTTATATTAATTCCTAATATAAAGGCATTTGTTCTTCAAGCGACAAATGTCACCTGTCATTGAATTTGGGGAGCTCAACTGGTAGTAGCAATAGCTACAAAGTCACACCAAAGACTATAACCTGGTACCACGGGGAGCACTTATCCTTTGGAGGTAACTCCAATCTGCTCATTGGGTTTGGCCTTTTGTGGAGATTCGTGGTGGCTGTGGTTTAAACCTAAATGCAGGCAGGGCATTTGTTCGGTGTGGAGTCGCATTGCGGCCGGGTGCCGGACCCAGAGTACGGCAGAGGTTTTAGGTCGGCCTCGAACCCGACCAAGGCGGCTAGGGTGTTTCCTTCCACCCGAACCAATTGGAACCAAGGTATAAATGCAGAATGCATTCATGTTTGGTTCTCCAAGGTATGAGTGCTGTATGCACTTATGCTTTGGGGCGCTGATCAACGCATTGTATTGATCTACGTGCTTCTAGCAATAGAAAGCGCCGTGAGGTTAGGCCTTCGCAGGCAGGTACTCACGTAAATCACAACGAACTCTGTACAGGAGATATGTAAGTACGTATATTAGCGAAACGATTTACAAAGACATTTCCGAAAGGGCTGTTTGACATATGAGAGTAAGATGGAATGCCTTAAGAACATGCAGGATTCCCAAGATTACGTGCAAGAGAGAGAGAAAGCGACGCATGCTTTTTACTTACATGATCTCGAAAAGACTGCATGACTGTTGTTGGACTAATGACAGCTCACAACCTACTGGCATATATGATGCCGAGCCGAATGGACATTAGTAACAACGATATATGCGGAAAGTACAGGAAAATAGGCATGAGGGAGAAGCTGGAACAACAGCCTTATTTAGAACCCGTCTTAGACATCTAGGAACTTCGCAGTTCAAAGGACCAGATGAAGTTTCAGAAATAGATACAAAGCCGCTCTTAAAGTTCGCAAGCATCGTAGAAGTCTTGTATGACGAATATATCGGTTCAAATTAAAATTAACCCTCATCTGACAATATTAAGGATAAGTAGACTTAACATATGTATGGCGTGACGACAAGCCATTATAACCTAACCTATTATGGGATCAGAGGTCTTTGAACAAATAAGTGACAATAATATCTTTTCTCTTTGGGCGGAATACGCAAGACTTACATTCAACATAACCTAAAATTAAGAAAAAATTACAGCAATACTGTCTCCAAATAGTGTCAAAAGATATGTTGATATTTTGCAGATGCTTCTAAGGTCTTAAGGGGGTATTCTGCTTTAGAAATTCGAAAAAATCGATTTTTTTTTACATATTTTTATTGTATAACCCTTCAAGAAAATGTCCCTAAGAGGATTGTTCGAAATTCAAATTATTTTCCGTGTTACAGCTCATTTTGTGACTCCGACTCCGACTGCGCGCGACTAGTTCTCAAACTTTAAACTCGATTTTCTCATAACTACTTTTCTAGAAACGGTGTGCATGATATCTCAAGTTCTACTCAACCGATTCACATGAAATTTTACACAGAGCTTTCTTATAAATTATAGTATTGCACTGCGAAGAGCTTTCGAAAGAATTTTTTTTTTATTTTTAAAAAATTCCAAACCACAAAAAAAAAACTGGGAAAATACGAAACTTTTTTCAAACCTCCACCATTTTGTAAAATTTTTTTTTTTCTGAAATGTTTCGTAGTGCGATAATTACACTTTTACTCTTCACGGATTTCGCATAAATTTTTATTTTATATCACGGAAAGGATTTATATCCTGCACACCTGGTCAAGCCATTGTTTCATCAGTCTCTACTTCGCCGACCCGCAGTTTTTTTTTAATTTAATTTTTTTCTTGTATTATTTATGTTTTGTATTCTTAGAATATTGATATTAAAGCTTGTAAAAAAATGGATAGTCAAAATAATTTTTAATTTTTTTTTTATCGCGTCAAAAAAATCCCTAAAATTCGGGCTTCTAAATCAGTATACCCCCTTAATAATTTATACAATTATATTAAAGAAACAAAAACAATTGATTTTATTCTAGACACCGTGATAATATTATATTTTTACTACCAAAACATAGCCTAACATGTTATAGTCTAGAGGACCGAAATTCGAACGGGATTTGGAATTTAAAAAATAATAATTTGATATTTTTACTATCAAGTCTTTTTACCATTTCTTTACTTAAGTATATTTAAAATATACACAAATAAATAATAAAATAATAATAATAAACAACGAAAATGGAATTATAAATTAAAATTTGTCATTTTTATTGCTTCATGTGATAAAAAGATATTTAAAAAGTATTCATTCATATGCGCTATTTCAAGTAGATGGGCTAATTAGAACTTGCCACGACACTAAAACGGTTATAACGGAAATAGTTCGAATTTTGGACAATCCGTTTAGGGATTTTCTTCTTTTTCCCTTCTTCATCTTCTTCTTTATTGCCGCAGACACCGCCTACGTGGTTATAACCAAGTTTACAACGGCCCGCCAGTCGTTCTTTCTTTTCGCTTTTTAGCGCTAATCGGATATTCTAAGCGAAGCCAGGTCCTTCTGCACCTGGTACCCCGGCGGATACTGCGTCGCATACTTTCAGAGCTGGAGCGTTTTAATTCATCTGGACGACATGACCTAGCCAGCGCAGCCGCTGTCTTTTAATTCGCTCAACTATGTCAATGTCCAATTGCCTACTCAGTCCGAAGAAGATATTTCGTCTTGCCCTGGTTCACTGAAAGACTCATTTGCTTTGCTTCTTTGTCTGCCCTGAAGAAATCAGAACTAACGGTACGGTTGTTGAGGCCAATGATATCGATCTTAAAACTTCTAGATTAGCAGAATATTCGTTTAAAGCTTGACGACCAACTTTCTTGGTTTGTAAACACTTTGCTGTAAAATCATTGATTTGACTTGAACTTAACTACTTATGGGAAACCTTGCTATAGTAATGGATATACATATGTTTTATATCGTCAGAAAGTAAAGGTTTCGGCGCAGAAAAGGTCAACCGTAATTAAAAAAAAACAGATATATTTACGTGAGAATTATCTATTGAAAGTTAGGGTTCTTATCGATATTTTGTGCACAAATAAATATTTTAAATAAAGGAATTCATTTTGGTCACTTTTTACCATTTTGAAAGGCTTCAACATTGGCCTACAACATACAACAAGTATCGAGAGAAATTATGAATGACTATAATTCATCATACGTCGTGGAGTACCTAACGAAAGTAACTCTATATGCAAAATATTCTATTATTGGATCACACCATTTTTTTAGATAATTACAAAAGATTTTTTCGATAACTGAAACAATTCGAAATTCGAAGCAAATATTTTTTTACGCCAAATTCGAAACAAGAAAAAGCTACATTTTATTCCACGAAAATAATTTATTTACAAAACCAAGAGTCTTACAGTGATAGTGCTATACCGAGGTAGAGTTGTATTTCATTAAATTCTTTAATAAACTAGCAAAATGCCAATCTAACCAAAGCAAGAAAACTGGCTTATATATATGAAATAAAGAAAATGAGCTTGAAGTCATGATTCTAAGAGATATTGGATAGCAAATATGAAGCCTCTAAGTACGATTCTTTGATTTTGATGAAGGTCAAAACAGATGAAAAAATCGTTCGAATCTGAAACCATGATAAAGATCTTAAAAGTCAGACAAAATGGTAAACTGTTTCTCCGTCTAAACAGCTTAACATCAACGTCCCTTAGTATACACTGTGGTCAAATGACACACACGGTTGCTTTCGACTATCGAAGTCGTTTGACAATTAATAACGCAAGCCTATAGGTATGCTAAAAAAAAGAGTCCACACATTCCTCAATGCTCTCATAACTAAAAAGTTGCTTACAATTGTATATCGCTCGGTCAAGTGGGCAAAATCGGAAAAAAGACGCATTGGTAAGCATTTCTTCAACATACACAACGCAGTCACAGCTGTGCCTGTTGTGTGTGTTAAAAAACGAGGTAAACAAACTGAAAAATTAAGCAAATATATATACATAACAAAATACACGCTTTCGATTGCAGAGCGAACGCAAGCTGAAAGAGAAATGAAAACAAAATTTCGCTGCGCCTTAATGTAGGCAACAGCGGAGAACAACTTACAACACCGGAGAGACACACTCGCTTGCGCTCAGCAATACAACAACACGACGCTCACGTGGAAAATACTGGGAAATCGACGACAGCATGTCGCAGCATCCATATTTATGGACTATGGCAAGTAGTCTTCTTCACACTATTGCCTCTAAATAATGTGGCCGCTCGACACTGGTTACGCGTTCGGCCAACAAATTGCTGGCTGTCAGTCTGTCGTGGATTAGCTTGGCGTACGAAACGATTTTCACAGCAAGAAAAGCGCGAGCCAAACGTGCGTGCATATATGTGGTGGAATATTTAGAAATATATATATATATATATATACATATGTAAGAAATATACATATACGTGTCTGTGTTTGTGTAAGTGTGTGCTTGAAGAAACGCCAGCTACGCTAAAGAAACTGCGACAGCTGAGTGTATGGAAAGAAAATTAAAAGTGAAAAATAAAGGAAATCGCAAAACTCGTGTGAATAAACGCAGCAGCTGATTCGCTGCAGGGAAAACCAGCAAAAAAATATTTATAGAAATTAAAGTGTTTCAGCGTAGATTTCGTGATTTCATGATTTCATTGTGTACGTAAGCGCGAATAAACTGCAGACACGCACACACACACACGCACACACTCGCGCCAATACAAGCATATAAATATCAGCAAGTGCTGCGTGTCGCTGCGCGCCGCGCACGTGTATGTGTATGTGTGTTTGTGTTCTAAAACGGAATTCGCCGCGTGTGTCTGTGCTGCGGGCGCGCGACGACGCGCAACAACGCTAAGTGGCTCCATGCACTCGCTACAGTTGGACGGCGGACGCGCATAGCCTACAGAATTTTAATGCGTTCACTAAATTTTTTAACGGTAATGAAGTAGCGCTGGTGTCGATGGCGTCGGCGGCAAGCGCAAAAGCTGTCTCACTGCAGATAACGGCATATACACTTATTTTCGTAGGAATTCGCAAGTGTTGGCTGATGTGAATGACCAGCAAGTGGCGGGCGCAGACCAAGTGTGCGGTTGGTGGGCGCATGGTACGCGGAGTTGAGGGAGTCCGCTAAACTAGCGTTGCGTTGCTGTTAAAAGCTTTTTAGTGTTTGATTATTTCTTTTATTTTTCGATTTTTTGTCTCGCAATGAAAGGACTTTCGAGCAAAGTACTATACATATATACATATATAGACATACTTGGGAGTATATGTGTGTGTGTGTTTGAGCGCAAGTGTGCGCATTGCAAATACTTTTGAATGAAACCAAGGCTGCACACACGCCAAGCGCAACGCATTGCGACGAATCCTAAATACACAGCGCTCCATTTGCCCCCTACCGCACTCCGCAGCGTGTCGCACTCACACACTTGAAGCACATGCGTTGTACGTGTCTGTGTGTGTGTATGCGTTGCTTGTAAACGTTTCAATTGTGGCACTGACAGCAATACCGTTATGGCATGTCGGATCCTGTGTACTACGCTTTGTAAATAGCTTTGGCAACGGACGGCTTATATATGTATATATTGACTAACACACATACATACATACGCACATAGCACATATTATGCCTTTATTTAATTTCCCTTTCAATTTTTAATTTTTAATGTATTTTCGAGTTCATTTTACCCTTGCTGATCACAAATTACGTACAAAACATACCAATACATACATACCCATACATACATACAAGTGTATACTAGCATGGAGGCATGAGCGTCTCTGCATTTCCATGCATTTGCATATTGTTGCTTCTATATAATTATGCAAACCCATTTACATGATGTTCTTCAACTAAAAAAACAACAACAACAACAATATATAAGTGGCGTCTGCGAGTAAAGCGCTGCAAATTTGTTTTCATTAAATTTTCCATTATATTTTATTTGATTTCGTGCTCGATTATTTCGCTGTGTACGCGTCCACTTTCGTTTTGGTTGACAAACTGAAAGGCACTGGCAAAAACAACAAAAAACGCAAAAAAGTAATACGAAATAATACGCGAGCAACGCAGCAACAAGAAAATCCCCAATAAAGCGAAAGCGAAAACAATTTGTAAAGGTAGCGCGAATTTTCCCCCATAAAAACCAAAATTATCTAAACGCTAATAAGAGGTAACGGAAAAGCAAAAGCAGCAACAAAAA
This sequence comes from Bactrocera neohumeralis, assembly GCF_024586455.1. NCBI lineage: Eukaryota > Metazoa > Arthropoda > Insecta > Diptera > Tephritidae > Bactrocera > Bactrocera neohumeralis. Next base: position 42,862,655 of record NC_065922.1, read on the forward strand.
CAAACAAAAAATCACGAAGAGAAAACAAAAAATATTTCAGCTGAAATGTATGAAAAATTTGTCCACTTGAAAAAAATATCATCTCAAGCGTCTACCACGAAAATATAAATGACAAAAAAATGGCGAAAAGGCGAAAACAACAAAATAAAAAAAAAATAATAATAAAAAAAAATAAAAATTTAAGTAAAAGAAAATTGTTCGGCATACTTTAACAAATTTAGTGGGGAAAAGTTGATGCGAAAATAAATGAGCACAACAACCACAACAGCAGCAACAACAACAGCCAGCACTACAACTACAACGTGAGCAATGGCAACAGCAGCCGCAGCGGCATTCGCAGTCGCCGCCGCCTCTTTTAATCTGTGCCAAAAAGAATGAAAAATTAAATCACCGTCGCATATAACAGCAGACGTTGAAATATTTAGTTCAAGTGCCAGGCGCAAGAATGAAATAAGCGCAAAAATAATGACACGATACACACCGACACAACGACACACAGCCACATATATATATGTATATATATGTATGTGTGTGTATGAATGGCAGAAGCAAAATTGAAAAATCTAAGCAGATCAAGAAATGAAAAAAGCAGCCATTTAAATGAAAATGGACATTTTTCAGTCAAATCAGGAGTATATAAGGGATATGCCAAGCGCTTTAAGGGGATAAATGGGATTATAGCGGTTTATTTTATTATTTATTTACTTTTGAAAGCAACTCCAATTAAACTGCAGTTTCTCAACGCTCATTAGAGACCGTCATTTTACTTAAGAGAAGTGATTCAAATAAAAAAAAAGAAATAATAAAAAATAAAAAATAAATGCCAGCTAACTGCGGCTATTTGGGTGTTTTAGTTTAGAGGATTAATGGCATTAAATGTGGCCTCATCCTTTTAGGCTTATAATTAAGGATTAAAACTAAAGGGAGATTTTTTCGAGGCTCTCAGCTTTTCTAAAGAAAAAACATAGAAATTCAAATTTAACGTGGAATGTTTATTATCACACCTAAAAACATTCTTTGGCATTTATTTTTTTAAATCATTTTTCAATTATTGGCCGCGGCTACGTTTCAGATGGTCCTTCCTTTGAATTCAATTTTCGCAGACTCGTTCAAGCATTTCGACTGGCAACTGGCGAATGACACGCGTGATGTTTTGCACCAAAACCTGAATCGACGCGGGATTGTCCGCAGAGTCTTTAGACTTGAAAAAGTTTGACGGTGTGTTATCACACAATTTGGTGACCAATCGACCGGCCCAAAACGTGAAATTATCTGCCCACCGAAGTGTTCAATCTATAAATCCATTGTTTGATGCAATGTGCGGGAAGTGGCATCGTCTTGTTGAAACCAAATGTCGCCGAGATCACGAGCTTCTATTTCAGGCATCAAATAGTCGGTTATCATGGTGCGATAACGGTCGCCATTGCCGGTTACGTTCTCAGGGCATCATTTTTGAAGAAATATGGGCGGTTGAAATTAGCCCACAAACCACACCAAATCGTTATTTTTTCTGGATGAAACGACAGCTCTTGAATCTCTTCAGGTTGCTCTTCATTACAAATGCGGCAATTTTGCTTGTTTACATACCCATTCAGCCAGAAATGGATCTCATCTATGAACAAAATTTGGCTCAAAACAAGTCCAAGTCGGTCCATACGTCAGACCGACTATCGACTATTCATGATCTTCACTGCGTGTTGGACGTAGTCTATTCGGTCAAATATTATCCAATAATGAATGATGGGTCTCAAGATGGGTGATGGTATTGCGAATAGTATGCTCAGTAGACCGATTTTGTTGGCCATAAGTTGAGCGAAGCGTTCGGAACACAATCTTTACAGAACGTGAATTTTCGTAATGAAGTTGAATTTGTAAACGTTGTTCAGGTGTAAGTCTTTCCATGAGGAAATGCCAAACAATACTGAACAAAAATAACATGACAGCTTGACTCGACTCATGCGTGATCTGTCGAAAAAAGGCTATTGAAAACAGTACCTCTACTTGGATCATCCGTTACTTTATAAAAATTCTTCAAATAAAGACATTTACCAAAGTTGGAGGTACATATTAATAAACAAGTAAGGAAACGCTAAGTTCGGGTGAAACCGAATATTTTATATTCTTGCAAGAATCAAAGCCAGGGAAATACTTTAAGGTGCAAAACCAATCATATAGAGTAAGGTCAGCCGGACGTTCGAAAATCCTGATATTAGTTATATAGGGATATTAGTTATCTTAGTTATCTTAGACACAAAGATGTATTGTTACTCTCCTAGTTTCTCTACTATTTTCATTGGGATAACTGACATATTGGCCGATATATGCGGTACAAAGTCACCTTGAAGTTCGAAAATATTTGTATTAAGTATATAAGGGCTAAGGGAAGCATTGGTCCGATTCAACCCATTTTTGACATACAGATATACCATTATAAAAGAGTGATTATCCTTTCATTTATATTTTAATTTATATATATGACGCATTGACCTACATTTTCGATCAAAAGTCAACTATAGGAACTAAGGTCTAAATATTCGGTATCTAGGGGCTTGAACAGGTTTTATTGGATTTCAACAGTTTTTGGTCATAATGTGGCACACACTAAAGACATTATTCATGCAAAGTTTGATCCCTTTATATCCCTTTCCTATGTACTGGAAACTGAACGAATGAAGTGGAATTTAAATGAAGTTCGGCGTGGTTGCAGTCCGATTTCGCCCATTTTCACATTGTGATATAAAAATGTAAGGAGAGTGCCTTTCCTTGCTAGCTCATCAGCATTGTATGTAATTTCCTGCAATTCCGCTATAGCCTGGCAATCTTTCAGTCTTATCACAAAGACACTCGATGTTATTGATAGTGAGGTTAGGCACTCCTCGACCAACCATGAAAGCACTGTTAATGACTCAAGGTTAGTATCACCGCTCTGCTATCTGAGTGAATGGTCACTTCCATGCCATGGTTGGGATGGTCTTCAATGCTATCAACGAGGTTGGGTTTGTTTATTATCGCCTCATTTTTGGGGAGCCATTCACTAGTTTGTTGGTCAGGTTTGATATCATACTTACAAACTCACGTATCACCAAGAATAGTGATGCGTTTAATGATTGTGTGGACCCTTGTATGTTGACAAGCATATCCTTTGCGATCTATGCTGGCTATTATTTTTGCAAAATATTCACTTCAGTCACGCTTTATAACCAAAGTGTGTTGAGTGAATTTCGAAGAAATTTCGAGATCATCTAATATCTTTCTGATACTAACACAACGATTTCATCTTCATTAACGGCGGTAGATGGACGGGGCAAGTTTTCGCTGATTTCACGATCTTCACTGAATGCTTTGTGTCACATAAACACTTGTGTTCGTGAACACTAGATAGACTATAACTCTTTGAAACACTTCTGCAACATTTTCAACGATTCCGTAACAGTAATTTCATTGGAAACATAATGCTTGAAACTTGTTTGCCATGGTAAATTTCGCTCTAAAACCCTTTTGGTTTATCGATTCGGTTTACGCGCACATTTTTAAGGAGGCAGTCCGGATAAAATTTGATCAGATGATATCGTTTCTAATCAAAAATTCTCATTGGTGTCAGTAAAAATGTGTCTAAATGAAAGTGCCCTCATTTGTCGGATAATAACAAGGGATATATTGTAGTGGGAAGAGAAAAGGCATTGCAACAATTAGTGCTGATTATAAACGTGTAATTAAATTTGCTCAACTTTGCACTTTGTTTATAGCCTAAAGCGACTAGTATGCAAATAAATCAATAGCGAGTAATAACATTAAATTTGCAAATTAATATCACTTCCGTTTTCCCATAGAGCTGACTATAAATGAATATAACAAACTTGACTCCCAACAGTGTGATCGTGGACTAGAATGTGCGAATTGAAACACCTTTCGGCTGAAACTACATATTTTCGGCAGAAAACAAGTTTATATTTATCTTATGTTTTAAGCGAATTTAACCAATAATACATTCAAGAAACTTTTCATTAATGTACAGGGTCCGGCACTCGAAGTGTAACAAACTTCAGACCGTTCGCGCAGCTGTGTGCAGCACTGGAATGATCTGTTTATAAATTTGCTGAATGACAGTTCGGAGTATTGTTCACAAGTGTACAAAAGCGTTTTGCCAAAAGTGAACGCAAAAAAAGTGATCAGCGCTGGAATTCAAACAGCCAGCAATTGTTCGTGACCTCAAACACCTTAATGTAAATAAAGTTTTTGTTTATCGCACCATCACACGTTACAATGATACTGGTAGCATCGCAAAACGCCATGGAGGTGGTCATCAAAAGACTCCAACGTCACGTGAGATGGTTCGGAAAGTGAAGAAGCGACTTGAGCGAAGTCCACGACGAAGTGCCAATCAAATGGCTAAAGAACTGAAAATATCCGACCGCAGCATCCGACGCATATTGAAAAATGAGCTCAAGGTCAAGCCTTACAAGTTCCACAAGGCCCATGATCTCACACCGAAGCAGCAACAAGTAAGACTTTAGAGAGCGAAGCAGTTGCTTCGCTTGGCCGAAAGCGGTCAAATTCCGAACATTGTGTTTTCTGACGAAAAAATTTTTCCAATTGAGCAATTCGTAAACTCTCAAAACGATAGGGTTTACTTGACCGACCGTTCATACGAGAATCTAAGTCATCGATTGGCCACCAGGAGGCAGCACCCGCCACAAATAATGGTTTGGGCCGCTGTCACCGCAGATGGGCGCTCTCCAATTGTTTTCATCGAGCCTGGCGTCAAAGTAAATGCGACATATTATCGGAAAAGTGTTCTGGAGGTTGCTTTGAAGCCGTGGGCAAACAAATATTTCGGTTGCAAACCATGGACGTTTCAACAAGACTCAGCACCGTCTCACAAAGCGCGAGTGAACCAAGAATGGTTGAAAAACAACGTTCCGAACTTCATTACGACCACACAATGGCTCTCGAATTCACCAGATGCGAATCCAATGGATTATTCTCTCTGGGCCATTTTGGAGAGCAAGGTCCGAAGTAAAAATACACCAGTCTCGAGATGCTGAAGAAAGCCATTGTCCGTGAGTGGGCCAAAATACCGGCAAGTCACATTCGGACAGCTTGCGATTCGTTTTTTGACCGTCTCAAGGCCATAGTTAAGGCAAAAGGTGGTCATATCGAGCAAAAGTGAATTGGTCCTGAATTTATGATTATTTTCACATATTTTCTACTTTAAAATAAATAAAAATAATTTTCCAAACCGACTTTATATAATTTAAAAAAAATATTGATATGAACGAATATTACAAAAATATATTTAAAATGCAAAAAGTACCGTTGATTGATAACAGTTCTAACTTTGCTTTTTTTGAAAGCAATGCAACAGGTGTAGAGCTGAGTTTTCGCATTTCTGATGCCTAATTTTCACCTATCAAAGTTAAAAATAAATTAAATATGGTTTCTAATCTCAATAAAATCGTAAAATTTTTTATTGCTTCAAACATTACTGGCTTCACTTCTAGAAAAAACCACATTCTACTATGTGGAATTACACCAAAGACTGCGAATAGCGGTACGAAAATAACGAGTAATTGTATTTGGCGGCTAGGGAACCTGGTGAAGGAAGCACAGGCAACAACAAATAAGAAGCAAAATGAGAAAAAAGACGAATAACTGCAAAATAAAAAGCAAAATAAATTGCCAATTCAAAGTGCTGTCCAAGCATTTTTCAGCACAGCCGCCAAGTTGCCGACGCGTTACCGCGCTTAATAAAAGCAACGACGCTTGCAATGCCCACTTCAACCCACTTCGACTCACTTCTAACTAAATGCGTATGTATCTATGTGTTTGTGTGTGTGTGTACGTCCACTGTATTACGCTATGGCTCCCTATACTTGTGCTCGCCAGCCCAAAGGCCTCTTCACTTTTACTCACTTCACAGCGCCATCAGCAATAACTAGCCTCCTTGTTTACCATACATACATTTATTATTCTTGCAGCTTTGTTATCTTCGCCCCACTACTCGCCCCCACCCATGTCTTCGCTATGCTTTACGTTTAACTCTTAGCCTCTATGCGCGCAGTCGACAGCCGCCTGCTGTGAAGCCTGAATGACAAGGTTTCGCCTTGCAGGCGCACACACACCACTCACACATAGTTATATACTGCTATCTCTATATAAAAATACTTGTGTGTGCACACATCCATACATAAGTACTTGCATACAATTGATTGTTGGCGTGTAAACGCACCCAAACAGCTGGGTCGCCATGGCGGATGAGCGACTTTTAGTTGTCGTTTTTTGCCCTTACACTTTCTTTTCATATACACTTAAATATAGTTGTTGTTGTTGCTGTTATTGCTGTTTTGTATTGCCTTGCCTTGACGCGCCACACTCTAATTTGCAGGGCACGCTGCCACGGCGAGTGCCGCCGTTGATTTGCGGTCTTGTTGTTGTCATGCCTGTGGAGGCAGTTACACTTGTTGGTAATGGTTGTTATACCCTGTACAGGGTATATTAAGTTTGCCATGCAATTTGTAACACCAAGAAGGCAACGTCGGAGACTCTTTAATGTATATATATATATAAATAAACACCGTGAGGGAATGAGTCGATGTAGTCATCTCCGTCGGTATATGTATGTATGTGTAAACGAATTAGCCCCTTAGGTTTTGAGATATTGATCTGAAATTTAGCACATGTCATTTTCACCCCAATAAACTGCTAATTAGTCAAAACCGTCGATATCGGACTACTATAGCATATAGCTGCCATACAAACTGGTCGCTCAATATCAAGTCCTTGTATGGAAAACTTTTTTATTAGGCAAGATATCTTGACGAAATTTGGCAAAAATTATTTTTATAAGCAACGCTACAATCTACATTTATATTTTTTTAAATCAGACCACAACAACATATAGCTGTCATACAAACTGACTCATCAAAATCGATATAAACATACTTTTATACCCTTTAATGTTATAAGCAATGCAACTGTGAAGGGTATTATGGCGAATTTATGTTTTTTCCTGTTGTTACTAGCGGTGCTGCCGTTATTATTGTTGTGTGTAGTTGTTGCAACTATCATTATTTTGTTGCTGTCGTTTTTGTTCGCTCTATCATTACTATGTTTTTGTTGTTGTAGCGCTTTTTTGCCACTGTCAATATTTATTTGTTGTTATTTTAGTGTTATTGCTGTTGTTGCAGCGCTCTGGTTGCCTTTGCGTGTTTTGAACCCAATGCGTCGCGCTAATAATTTCCTTCGCATAAAAATTTGCCTTTTCTTCTCCGCATTCACAAAGTTTTATTGCTGTTGCGCGCAAATATATACACACACATACATACATATGTACATACATACAAAGTCTAACGTTCACATTTTATTTACATTTACATTATTTTGGTTTCCAAGCTCGTAATTTTTCCTTGCTGCGTTTTCGGTTGTTAGCTATTGTTTATATTTATTGTTGTTGTTGCAGCGTATTTATTTTTGTTGCTGTTGCTGTAATTTTAAAGGTCTCTCCCTCGTTTTGAAGGTAAAGTTTTTCGCGTATGTCAAGCGTAAGCCCATTTATGTGCCCCTACAAGTATGTGTGCGCATGTACGGTTGTATATGCTTTTGCATGTATGTGTGTGTGTATACAGTGGCGGCACAAATTTCAAGTGAATTTTTATGCATACGACTACACATGTTTAGGTTTTTGAAACATAGCCACGTTGGCGCGCGCAAACAGAGCTACCTTCACACATACATACATAAAATACACACACACACACACACACACACGTACATGTATGCAAAGCAGATTCTTATAAATTCGGCATGAGCCGGAGCGAACGTTGAGTTCAGACAAGTGTCTACATAATTTATGCGTGTGTCTCGCGCACGCAGTTGGCAAGAGCCAATAAAACCTGTACGCAAAGTAAACACACACACACATGTACGCAGAAGCACAAATGTATACAAAACACTTTCGTGCAACAGCAACAAAAAAAGCGAAATGAAAATGTATTCAAATGGCAACAGCACTGTCAGCCCATTCACTCATTCAGTCATTCAGCCAGGCGCTGTGCGCTCACCTCTGCGAGTGTTTGTGTGCGGCTGCTCGCCTCGCTTGGGCCCGCAACGCGCTGACTGCCACATAGAGCGCACTCGATTGAATGGACGACGCAGTCTTCTGCCACTTATATTTGTTGCCGTTGACTTGAGCTAATTTGACTTGCTGTGACGGGCACGCATGCATCGGCAAACAACGACTAAAAGAGGGCCAAGGGCTCGACGGCGACGGGTACGGGGCGGCGGTGATGTACGGCATGAAAGCGTGTGCCCACAAAGCGACAAAGCTTGCCGCATAACTTGCCACAGAGCATGGCTGGCTTGCAGTGGCAGCTGCTGTCAGTGTGGCATGAAGGAAGCAAAAGCAAACGGCTTGAGCGGAAAATTTCTGAATTTATGAATTTCTGACTTTCAGCCCTTTCTAGCCTTATGCCGAGCGGCTTATGCCGGCAAAGTCGTCGTCGTTGTCGTTGTCGTCGTGCTGCCATGCAAACGGCAAGCCGGAAGGAAACGTAATTAAAAGTAATTAGGAAACATTAATGTATATAAATTTGTATAATTTTATTTTTTCGGAAAAAAGATGCGAGCGACGGAAGCAACAGAAATGAAAATAAAATTTCCAACACACACACAAATAAAATAAATAAAAATATGCAAGCTTATATAATTTTAAATAACGTGCATATCTATGTTATATATAATTTAATAAATATATACATACAAGTTGTATGGTAAATGGCATGTAAGCACTTACTTGCCACAGCAAACGGTCGCGCGGCAGCAAGTTGAGTAGCGTTGACTGGCTGAGAGCGCGTAAACACAGTTGAGCTGCAAGTAGTGAAGTAGAACGGAATAACGGAATGAAATGAAGTGTTACAAGATTGAGATTGGTAAATTTTAATGAAAAATCATAACGGCGCATGTAACGGAATGCCGATAATAACGCAGTTTATAGTTGGCTTATCGTTTCGATACTTTCGCAAGATACATAAATACGAGTACATACATACAAATATAAACATCTTCTCTTTGGTACAAAGATTGTATATACATTTACTCGCTGTTACTAAATATATACTTGTATATATACTTATGTGCATACATAGATAAGTAAATGTATAATATATATCCGCTTGCATGCCAATCACTTGACTGCAATTTGATCGATTTTCATATTTTTTTTTGTTGTACTGCAGGTTCTCATAATAAGCACGATTCGCCGGAAAATACAAAACATTTGGTACTTTATTGTTGTTTCTTTGTTTCACTACTGCGACTAAATTAGTTGAACTCATTAAACAATTCGTTGGAAGCTCGTTTATGTATTTGTACATAGATGGCGCTGCTAACATATATCTTCCGCTGCTTTTACATATAAGAAACCTACTTCGATTTAAAATATATTTTCATTCCCTCAGATTTGATGGATATGTATAATGCAGCCTTATTTCGAAAACAAGTCTTTTGTCTTGCAACTTGCAAGTATTAAGGGATCGTCTCGGTGTGACCCTCCGAAAATTCACTGATTTTCGTGATTTTTTTATGTTTAAGTTAACTAACCGGTCCGGTTTTTATACTCTCGCAACAATGTTGCTAAGGAGAGTATTATAGTTTTGTTCACATAACGGTTGTTTGTAAGTCCTAAAACTAAAAGAGTCAGATATAGGGTTATATATACCAAAGTGATCAGGGTGACGAGTAGAGTCGAAATCCGGATGTCTGTCTGTCCGTCCGTCCCTCTGTCCGCCCGTCTGTCCGTCCGTCCGTGCAAGCTGTAACTTGAGTAAAAATTGAGATATCATGATGAAACTTGGTACACGTATTCCTTGGCTCCATAAGAAGGTTAAGTTCGAAGATGGGCAAAATCGGCCAACTGCCACGCCCACAAAATGGCGGAAACCGAAAACCTATAAAGTGTCATAACTAAGCCATAAATAAAGATATTAAAGTGAAATTTGGCACAAGGGATCGCATTAGGGAGGAGCATATTTGGACGTAATTTTTTTGGAAAAGTGGGCGCGGCCACGCCCCCTACTAAGTTTTTTGTACGTATCTCAGAAACTGCTATAGCTATGTCAACCAAACTCTACAGAGTCGTTTTCTTCAGGGATTTCCATATACAGTTCAAAACTGAAAGAAATCGGATAATAACCACGCCCACCTCCCATACAAAGGTTATGTTGAAAATCACTAAAAGTGCGTTAACGGACTAACAAAAAACGTCAGAAACACTAAATTTTACGAAAGAAATTGAAGAAGGAAGCTGCACCCAGGCTTTTTTTAAAAATTGAAAATGGGCGTGGCCTCGCCCACTTATGGACCAAAAACCATATCTCAGGAACTACTAGACCGATTTCAATAAAATTCGGTATATAATATTTTCTTAACACCCTGATGACATGTACGAAATATGGGTGAAATCGGTTCACAACCACGCCTTCTTCCAATATAACGCTATTTTGAATTCCATCTGATGCCTTTTCTGTATAATACGGGTATATACATTAGGAACCAATGATGATAGCGGAATAAAACTTTACCAAATATCATGCGAGAGTATTAAATGTTCGGTGACACCCGAACTTACCCCTTCCTTACTTGTTTAATATACAGTCAAGGAAAAAAGTCTACATACACGCCTTAATTCATGAGTTTTATGGAGTTTGCGAAGAAAATGAAAAAAAAAATTATGTCAATATTTAAGGCACTTTTCTGTTAGTTTTTTTTTAAAAATAAGAAAGGAATACACTTACATAATAAAGCCAACAATAACAAAAGCATTAAAAATTCATGGGAAAAAAGTATACATACAGCGACAAAAACTTAGTATTCTAAAAAAAAAATTATAAATAAAATGATGATTTGTTATCTTTTAGTATTTGGTCGGTCCAGCTTGGGCATCAATGACAGCTTGAAGACGATAAGGCAATGATGACACCAAATGCTCCGTTATATTGGGTGTTATTTCGGCCCAAGCACGAATATGGGCGTTTTTTAATGTTTCGCGGCTGCTAATGGGAAATTTTCATACTGATTTTGCAAAACATCCCAAATGTGTTCCGTTGGGTTTAAATTTGATGACTGACGTGGTGAATTCAGCTGCCTTGGAGCATAGTATAGAAGCCAGTCTCGAACAACGTGCGCAGTATGCTTCGGGTCGTTATCTCGTTGGAAAATCCATTGATTTCCCAAACCCAAGTTGTCAACAGATGGCTTCCGGTTTTTTTCCAATATGGTTTTGTATTGATAACGGTCCATATTACCCTCGACAAAAACCAAACGACCCACTCCAGACGACGCAATGGCACCCCAAACCATAACGTTACCGCCACCATGTTTAACTGTGAGTATAATATTCTTTGGATCAAGTGCAGTATTTGGTTTTCTCCAAACTTTTGAACGGCCATCTTCTTCTTCTTAATTGGCGTAGACACCGCTTACGCGATTATAGCCGAGTTAACAACAGCGCGCCATTCGTTTCTTCTTTTCGCTGCGTGGCGCCAATTGGATATTCCAAGCGAAGCCAGGTCCTTCTCCACTTGGTCCTTCCAACGGAGTTGAGGTCTTCCTCTTCCTCTGCCTCCTCCGGCGGGTACTGCGCCGAATGCTTTCAGAGCTGGAGTGTTTGCATCCATCCGGACAACATGACCTAGCCAGCGTAGCCGCTGTCTTTTAATTCGCTGAACTATGTCAATGTCGTCGTATATCTCGTACAGCTCATCGTTCCAGAATGCGATATTCGCCGTGGCCAATACGCAAAGGACCATAAATCTTTCGCAGAATTTTTCTCTCGAAAACTCGTAACGTCGACTCATCGGTTGTTGTTATCGCCCAAGCCTCTGCACCATATAGAAGGACGGGAATTATGAGCGACTTATAGAGTTTGGTTTTTGTTCGTCGAGAGAGGACTTTGCTTCTCAATTGCCTACTCAGTCCGAAGTAGCACCTGTTGGCAAGAGTTATCCTGCGTTGGATTTCTAGGTTGACATTGTTGGTGGTGTTTATGCTGGTTCCTAAATAGACGAAATTATCTACAACTTCAAAGTTATGACTGTCAACAGTGACGTGAGAGCCTTCGCGAGTGCGACGACTGTTTGTTTGATGACAGGAGATATTTCGTTTTGCCCTCGTTCACTGCCAGACCCATTTCCTGTGCTTCCTTGTCCAGCCTGGAGAAAGCAGAACTAACGGCGCGGGTGTTGAGGCCGATGATATCGATATCATCGGCATACGCCAGCAGCTGTACACTCTTATAGAAGATGGTACCTTCTCTATTTAGTTCTGCAGCTCGAACTATTTTCTCCAAAAGCAGGTTGAAAAAGTCGCACGATAGGGAATCGCCTTGTCTGAAACCTCGTTTGGTATCGAACGGCTCGAAGAGGTCCTTCCCGATCCTGACGGAGCTTTTGGTGTTACTCAACGTCAGTTTACACAGCCGTATTAGTTTTGCGGGGATACCAAATTCAGACATCGCGGCATAAAGGCAGCTCCTTTTCGTGCTGTCAATAGCAGTTTTGAAATATACGAAGAGGTGGTGTGTGTCGATTCTCTTTTTACTGGTCTTTCCCAATACTTTGCGCAAAGTGATTATCTGGTCAATTGTTGGTTTTCTAGGCCTAAAGCCACACTGATGCGATCCAATCAGTTTGTTGACGGTGGGCTTTAATCTTTCACACAGTTTGCTCTATAAAACCTTATATACGATGTTGAGGAGACTTATCCCACCATAGTTGGCGCAGATTTTGGGGTCTCCCGTTTCGTGGATCGGGCAGGGTCCACCTAAATTTTAATCGTCGGGCATGCTTTCACACGACCATATTCTACTTGTACAAAGATGCTGATGCATGCTCTTTATCTGTTTTCCGCCGCCATATATGAATAGTTCGGCCGGCAATCCGTCAGCCCCCGCCGCTTTGTTGTTCTTCATGATCGAGCAATGGAAAGTCCGCTCCATCATAATCGGAACTTTCTCACTCGTGTGTACCTCTATAAATGGCTCCATCTTCCCAATCAAAAGATCGGAATCATTAAATTAGATATATGGAGTCTTGCGAATCCACTGAACAAATGAAAGATGTTTTAGACACAAAGTCAAATTATTAATCGGAAAACTTACTCTGTAATTCCATTAAGACATCTGACAAAAAAACGATATTTTCGATATAAAGTCGACCATGTTCATCGAGGTCCTCCTATCACATATCGGGAGCTGTATATCGGGAGTAACATTTATATTGGAACATTTTTCGTTGTGTTCCGCTAATTTTGGGGCAATTATTTTTGGATCCTGGTTGACTAGTTTAATAATACTACTAACATCGCGCCTAGAAAGTTTCTTAGGTCTACCAGTTCAGGGCTTATTTTCGGTACTATTGGTATTATTATAATTTCTAATGATCGTTTGTACAGTAGCACGATTTAGTTTCACGGCCTTAGCAATTTCTCCATACGATTTGTTTTCTTTTCAGAGATTAACCACAATATTTCTAACTGAAACGTGTATTTCTTTTCGATTGTCCATTTTCATTGACAAAAGTAACATGAACTCCACTACAATTATCGCTTGGTTTACTTAAATAATTGCATTGCTTGTAATTTAAAATATGGATATCAATGATAACTGTTATTAGGCTTTCTTTTCTTTTAATATTCTGTTTGATGTTAAGAGTTGCCATGCTGTATGTAGACTTTTTCCCGCTTATTATTATTATGATTTTCCTTAATAATTTCTATTTTATATTTTTTAATATATTTTCTTTCCTACAAATAATATTTTTTATTAGTGTCTTAAACGTTGATATAAATTTCTTTTTCAAACATCGCTCCTAATTTTCTGGTACATCAAAATTGGGGGTGTATGTAGACTTTTTTCCTTGACTAAATAAATAGATTATAATTAAATAAATGTTTATTTATTGGGTGTATAATAGTTGTTGAAATGACCGTAATTTTGTTCTAAAACAAAACTTTCAAAATTATTTTTAATATGTAGAAAAGTCGCTATCGCGCTCTGGAAGCTTTTTTTTTTGGAAAATTGACTAAACGGCGGAGGTTTCAACAAACAGTATCGAATTAATCGAAGAAAAAAATAGGTAGCTTTCAAAAAAAGTAAATAAAAGCTTCCATAGCGGAAAAGCGAACTTTAAAAATGTTCACTCCAAATTGGAACTATACATATATCTTCAAAACTCTTCCTTTGAAAGTGGAAACTGTTTTGAAAAACGCCATTCTGAGAAAAACACGTTTAAAGACTGGAGTTGCAGTGTTGCCCACCTTGTTCCCTTTCTACAAGAAACACTGCAGCGACCGTAATAATTTGAAATTCGATTTCAAAATTTGAGAGAATGTCTATTACAGTGAATCCTTAATGCAATAAAAATCAATTTTTTTTTTAAATTCACACTGACACGGTCCCCTAAAGCCAGTACCTTCAGGTACATAAGGCCTGTTAATTATATTATTTGTACCGTTATTAGAGAAACACGCTTCATTTTATGAAGATAACTCACATATGCGGTAGAAATCATCGGAAGTTCGAAAAGAGACAGAAAGGTTCTGAGGATTATTAGTGGTCATCTACATATACATCTTAATTTAGTGCTTAGTTATGGCACTTTATAAATTTTGGTTAATTAAAAGACCGATATATGCGGTATATAGTCACTTGGAAGTTCGAAAATATTTATAATAGATATATTGGGGCTAGGGGAAGTAAGAGTTATCACCAAACTATCTATTTTCTAATTTTATTTTCCAAAAGTGTGAGAAACATCGCTTGTATGATATTACACCAAATTTGTTTGAAATTGGTAGCGTAGTTTCTGAGATATTGGAGTTTCCCTAAAGGTGATCGCTGCCTCGCCCATTGTCCTATTTTACTCTATCTACTATAAGGCTTAACCCCATCATCGTGGTTGTGAAATTTAATGCTTGGAGCACATTTATTTTAGTAGTATTCAATATAACCGTTATATGGGGAGTAGGCGTGGTTATTGTCACAGCATGTGAAAAAGTGCGTCATATCTATCTTGATTAGTTTGATTGGATAGATAAAATTACAGTTTTGTAACTTAATTTATTGCTTATGTTACAAACGGTTATCTTAACAAAATTTCGATTACAAGTTAGTAGAATAAAATTGCTACTTTAGAACTAAACTTTATTTATAAACTAATTAGTCAAACAATTATTATTTTGCGGAGTTAGCTTGCACAGCGTCATATCTATCTTCATTAAACAACCGTTATCTTAACAAAATTATTATTTCTACGAACAACAGTAGTCAAACAAATATTTATAAAAGCACTAATACAAATATTACAAGACCTAATTTTATTTTCCATTCTCTTATTATAAGTCTCGGCAGTGATAGCCTTCTGTGCCTTTAGCCAATTTTAGTTTTCTCGGTTTCGGCTTAGTTTCAGGCACAATTCGCTATATTGTTGGATAGTTTCGACAGCATATTCATACACCCATGTGTCGTCATTAGCAATGATGACTTTGGTGGTTGGCGGTTCTCAGCTACGCTGTCAAGCATTTCTTTTGGGATCTCTACTCGATGTCGTTTTTGCAAAAGATTCAACTTCTTTGGTACATGTCTAGCACTGACACGCTTGATAACCTAAACATTATGCAAAATGTACAGATCAATTCAGTAGAGATGTTGAGATGAACTGCTATCTCTCGGATGCGAACACAGTGATTTTCAGTCACTGTTTCTTTAACTTTTTCGATATTAAAACATTAACAGTTGGGAATGAACAACCCTCATGAGGCAAACTTTCATTCACGATCTTCTCTGAATGTTTTGTTCCACTTCAACGCTTGTGCTCGTGATTAAACACCATTGACTCCACAAAACACCTCTGCTACATATTCAACGATTTCGTGGACGTGGTTCCAAAACACAAAATTTCAAGAAAACTCGTTGTTCAATTCTTTCCATTGTTAAATTTAAGACAAACTTTTCGCGTCGAAAAAAAAAGGATGACACACACTAATTAACATATGAAGACCAAGATTCATACGAAAATTAAAAAAGTTGTGGTTTGAGCGCATAGTTTAAATGAACTATTTCTTGATCGGATAATAAATTAGTGGAACAACCCATTTGTCTCGACGGTAGAAATTGTTCTTAAAAATATGTTCAAATGTACGCTCTTTTCTAAATCTTTATCGTAAAAACCAGAATGTTAAAAATTAAAAACATTAATGTATACACTAAACCCTTCAATAGTTTACTACTTATCGTGCCTAGGCACTGCCGCTGCATAAAAAATAATTGCTTTTTCTGAAAACCTGACAGTATTTAGTTGTTTAAAAATAGCTAAAATATAGAAAATTTAGCTGGAAGTAAACAAAACCCGTTTTACTTTTAATTTTTCTTTGTTTGCTTCACACCTGTTATCAGTTCGCTCGCTTATTTTACTTTTTCGTTAGAAAAGTCATGCGGAAAATTGCCAACCATTTTAACCCGCATATAAAAAGTGCTGTTGTTGTCCAAGTTTTTTGTCCACCAGCAGTTAGCTAAAAGCCTGAGTAAAATGCAGGGTATACCACCAACTATAAATTATGCAAAATAAAGGAAGCAACACTAAAATATATATTTTTTGTTCGCTTTGCTTTTTGCTGTTGGCAACTTTCAATTTGGTTGTTCTGAAATGGCCAACCAATTGGCAATCTAGTGAAAATACATCCGCATACAAAAAATCATGTCATAGGATGTTGCAACATTTCAGCGCAAAGAAAAAATCCGTGTCGAACCTGACACCGATAGGAAGGCAATATAGCTAAAATCACTATTAATTTTTTTAACGAGAAAATGTTTATCATGGAAACTTTTATATCTAGGTGGCAAATTTTTCCTAGTGCCTAAAATTTCACCCAGAAATTTTTTTTTATAACATTTTTAAAAATTGCATTTATGGCGTTTGTAAACTGTAAGAGGTCTACTGCAAAACCGAGCTCCAACACAAAGGCTGGTAGTTTAGCCACATTGTACTTAAAAGTATAAGTATAAGTATAAGTATAAGTATAAGTATAAGTATAAGTATAAGTATAAGTATAAGTATAAGTATAAGTATAAGTATAAGTATAAGTATAAGTATAAGTATAAGTATAAGTATAAGTATAAGTATAAGTATAAGTATAAGTATAAGTATAAGTATAAGTATAAGTATAAGTATAAGTATAAGTATAAGTATAAGTATAAGTATAAGTATAAGTATAAGTATAAGTATAAGTATAAGTATAAGTATAAGTATAAGTATAAGTATAAGTATAAGTATAAGTATAAGTATAAGTATAAGTATAAGTATAAGTATAAGTATAAGTATAAGTATAAGTATAAGTATAAGTATAAGTATAAGTATAAGTATAAGTATAAGTATAAGTATCCGATAGCCTCAGGTGGGGTGAGGTATTGAGACTCTTTCGATTCTATTAGCTAGTTCGCGTTAATTACTAAAAGTACGAGTCTTGCGAAAGCCGTATATTGATTCCAAATTGTCTTTCTTATGTAACTTTAATAATTGGTATACAAAAAAAAATTGTTGGGTTACCGCGAAGATGACCTTTGGAAACTTCTATACGTAGGCTAACCTTTTTTCGGTATGCAATGGTGACTCATGGGTTACGTGTGGATGGTTGCCTGAGCAATAATGCATATTTTGCTTATTGATGAAGCCATTTAGCCAGAAATGAGCCTCATCACTGAAGATGATTTTTCGATGAAGATCCGGATAATTTTCAAGTTGTTGCTCAGCCCAATTCCCGAACATACGACAATTCTGGTGGTCAAGCGGCTTCAGTTCTTGCATCAATTTTAGCTTGTAAGGATGTAGGCCATGATCTTTTCGCCATATTCACCATAACGACGTCACAGAGATGCCCAAAGCTAGAGAACGACGTGTAAAAGATTGTTTTGGGTCTTCCTCAATTGATGCGCTAGCGCCAACAACATTCTGGCATTACGGGCATTCTTTGTCTATGGATTCAAATTTTTCCACTAAACGCTCAATTGTTGATCTGACAGGACGATTATGACGAACATAAATTGGTTGTAGCGCTCTTAAAGTTGAGGCCACTGACCTGCGAGTTTTGGTAGTAAATTTTAATAATTTCGACTCGTTGTTGGTTCATATATCTTTCCATGATGAAATGGCAAACCTTCTTCTTCTTTACTGGCGTAGACACTGCTTACGCGATTATAGCCGGGTTAAATAATCAAAATGGGGGTTTCTCATCCAAGGCTCCTTTTTCATTGGGTACGTTTTTTACGTGGCTGGTCCCAAACCCAGCGCACAACCCTGCGAAGGGAGTGTTTCGCTTTCTCATTTTAGCTCGCCTTCACAGAGCGAAAAGTACCTAATAAAATAGAACAAAAATAAACTGATATCTCTATAGATTTTTGCTAACAAGAAGTTCTTCATATATTTGCAGAGAAAATTTTTTTAATATTTCCAAAGAGACATCGTATATTATTGTGAAGAAACCCTTACTGATATTTCCAAAGAGACATCGTGTATTATTGCGAAGATATCCTTATTGATATTTCCAAAGAGATATCTTTAAAGTTTCAATGGATTTCATACTATAACATTTACATATATCGGCACTTTGAGAGACTGTGACTATATCAACAATATGAAATGTAATGCCTTGAAAAAAGATTTCAGTTGTTGTTTTATATAAATTCAAATCTGGAACTAAAGAAGTTAAGTAGGCTCTATTTTCGGATTTAATATTTTCAGTATTTTTAATTGTGTATTCTTGTTGGAAAAAATCTTTTTTTATTATATAATTAACGAATCTCAGTGAGGATTTTATAGCTAAAGTCAATGAAATATTCGTTCTAGAGGTAATGTTTCTTGCATATTGCTTGTGAAGTTGGTGTACAGCCTCGAATCTAAATGACCATAAATATTTTAAAGGTCCTAACTTTTTTATTATAGATGGATAATGCACCAGATTATGATATTTTGGTTCTAAGTATTCTTTAAGTAAACTTTGGCATGTATCGTTATGCTGTTTAATTAACAATTGGAGGTTACTTAAAGATGTATCATTGTAATTGGGTAAAAGTAATTGATCAATTAAAGTTATTTCTAGTGTGCTTTGTTAGATGATGCTGAAATCTATATATATTATTGAAGATTTGATTACATCTTTCTTCCTTACAAATAAATTCATAAATTGTCGGGACGCCATGATCTGATTTCAAATGTTTCATCAGGTCATTCGGTGTTCGATAAGTTCTTGTACAAATGAAGCAAAGTAGTAGTGGCATTTTTCGTAAAAAGTAGACAGGTGTAGGTATGTAAGTAAAACTTATTATACTAGTTTGCTTAAAAGGTTTGCCACGGATGAAAATACCTCCGATTTTAGTTAAAAAAAAATTGCTCTAAAAATGCCCATACTTGTTTGCTTCTTTATGAGTATTCAGTATTAAAAACATGCGATACTTTTATAATAATATCAACGCACTTCATGTAGAAGCAGCACTTCTATTTAATGCCATCGCGAAAAATATAAAATTCGGAAATACGTGTAATGTCCGTTCCGACGGCGATAATTCTAGGTTGACATTTTTCTTTCAGCAAAACGATTAATTATTTCCATAACATTGGGCTGAATATCATTTGGTGTTGCAACAATAGTGACAAAGTCATTTTGAGCATCGGCTATTGTAAGTTTATCGATTTTATTAAGACGTGTAGGTGGTAGCAAAGCATGAAGAAGAATTGTAGTAATGCAATATTTTGTATCTATAAAGCTATTTATTTGATAAAAATTTTCTTAATAACATTAAAACCATATACTTACCATTTGAAATTTCTTTGTTGTATAAATGTTTTAAGTACAATTCTCTGCAAGGACAGTCGTTTATTTCTTTTTCAAATATATCCAATATTTTTTTATAGAGACCTTCCAATTGTAAGAATAAAAAGTTCCCTTTGCCTGGGTATAAGCTTTCAAAGTCTATTTCGATCTAATGTGAAAGAAAGAAAATTATATTTCGCAGAGGTTGAAAGTTTAACTAAAATGAAGTGAACGAAACACTCAATATAAAAAAGTAGTAATAAATACTTACGAGATTACATCCACTGTAGTCATTATACCGTGGAAATTCCAAAAAAATGCCATTTAAGGGGGGGTAAGATTTGACAACTTTTTTTCCATTTTTTTTTATTTTTTTTTTTCTGAACCATCAACATCTCAAGAATATTGTGTTAAAGTTTTAGGTCATTCGGAAAAAAACTAACGAAGTTACAGCAGGTTGAATAACGGTACCTCTAACATATGTAGGTTTGCGCGCCCTCCAGCTACCTGCACTGAGTGTACAAAACTTTGAATCGATTTTCCCAAATATGTCATTTTTAAAGTCGGTGACCAGCCTACAGAAAAAACTACTGCATCGATCGTTTTGAAATTTTGTACAAATATTCTACATATATATATATAGCTCTCGAATGACGTCGAGTTTTTCCAAAAATTTTAATTTCTAAGAATTTTACAATTTCGATTTTTTGGTCTAAAATCGTTAGTTTGGCTTGAAAATGGTACCAAAAATTAAAAAATTGAAAAATTAAAAAAAAAAAACTCGACGTCAATTGAAAGATAAACTAATAAACTAAAGAAAGCATTTTGATTTTTTGGTTTCAGATGATCCAGTGATGCTGTAGGCTGGTCACCGCACAAAAACTTTTTTTCGAGGTGCCTGCAGAGATCGACTATAAATCCGTTATTCCTCGCTATTTTTCGATAAAACTTTTTTTAAGTATCCTCCAAATGTTGTACTTTCATATAATAATAAGTAAAATAAACCTACAGCAATAATTTTTTCTAAGAAAAATTCACGAAAAACGGTCTTTTTTCGACGAAACAATAGAATAGAACCATATCAATATCTGTCTAGTCCATATTTATAGTTTAAAACCACTAGAAATTGATCAAATAATAATTACAAATAATTTTCACTTTCACCCACACTCGCTGCTTGTTGAATTGAAACTAGAACTATGTATATGAATTGCAAAAATAAGAAGCTTCTAATTTTCTGCTCGAATAAAATTAAAAAAAAGCAAAATACCGCTATAATTAGCGACTATTAAAATATTTAATTCAATTCTGATTGCATATGTAAGAGAAGAAAACGAGCCATTCATTTGTATTCCTATTCCTTAGATCCCATCGGAAAAGGTCTAAGGGTCCGTATCAAGTCTGTTCAAGTCCCTCGCCTAAAAGAAAAAAACGCAAGTGAATTTCTGAGGAAACCCAAAGGGCATTCTTAATATATTTTTTTTTTCATTTCTCACGTCCGGTCCACCTCTCAGCCCAAAACCTGTTCATGAAGACAATCTTATCAATTTTGAGTGGTATTTTTCGCTCTGTGTTCAAACATATGTTCTAAGGCTACCCAGAGGATACTTGGTCAAAGACCGGAAGTCGTGAGCTGCTTGAGCCATATGTAAAAGAATCGTTTCTGGCCACTTCCAAGTGAATGGCGATCAGAGAACTTTCCTCACTTGCGTGAACTTCTACACATGACTCCATCCTCCAAACCAAACAAAATGGCAAACCTTACTGAAGAGAAATGTTAAAAAAAGAGCGGTAAGAGCTTAAGATTACATTTTAACTTTAGATAAAGTGCATATACCATACGGAACGGAATTACCTTAATAAAAATTTGAATTTATTGTAAATATGTATATGTAATTACTTTCCGCTTCCTGAGTATGATTTAAGCTACAATTGATTTCTCTTTAAGCTCGTATGTCAACCCAAATAGCATGGTAAAAGAGTTTCCCTAGTAAAGCAGGTCTATTCCCTACTTTTAACTCTTAAGCACCTCATTTTTTACGGCTTTTGCTATCATTCCGATTTCACAGCCTCATTGACTTTTTTAATTAATTTCTACTTTACAGAAATTATGCTCACTCAGGCGACTCTCACCCTAAGGCTCTTCGTAATTCCATCTTAGTAGAAGTTTATAAGTGCCTCCTCTTTGAAAGGGCATCTGAAGTGGGTAGTAACTCCGCTTTGCAGAATCTGAAAAAAACTGAAGTAACGGTAAAAGCTTAATAATACAACTTCAGCCACCCTAAATGACTTGAATTAAAAATTTCTGTAATCTTACTGCACGGACTCCATATTTTTCCTACTTCCTTAGTTAAGATTCACTTTGACGAGTGCACTATTAACAGCTCTTGCTACCAACACACATACATGCAAACATATCTAGTTGCTTCGCCGGATTATTGTCATTCATATGCAGTTCGCATTTGCATTTAATTCATGTGAAAATAATTATTGGGGATGTCAACATAAAGTTGAGACCAAATAAAATGACTTGCAAATATCAGAGCTCACAAGCTTGCGCACTCGTATGCGTATGAATGACTGCATTTCTAGACAACATACATGTATATATATACTATATGTATTTTATATCTGAACAAATGCATATTCTCGCATTTTTCTCGGCAGCATTTACAATCGAATTAGGGTACGAGGCCACGTGCGCCATTAATTTTTACGCACACCAACACTTCAGTGAATACAAGTAGCAGCACACATTCATACATGCCAACGTGCATACGTATACATAAGTACAGTCTATATATGTATACACACAAACATACTCGTGTGTGAATACATTACAGCATAATTTGATATTAAATGTTTTTGCGCATATTCACGCTCATTTGATGTTCCTATTCATATCTTTAACTGTCCTCTTAATTGCATGATAAAGGGTGTTTCACGCTGGTAACACTGGTTATTATTAAAAAATATATATGCAAAAAACAAGAAAAAACGTTAACTTCGGATAATAAGCTAATATACCCTTCACAGGTGCATTTCTTTTAGTAACTATGTGTTCAGCTTGTATGGTAGCTATATGCTATAGTTAACCGATCTGACCAATTTCTTCGAAGATTACATTGTTGCCTTAGAAAATAATCCATACCAAATTTGGTGAAGATACATTGCCAAATGTGAAAGTTTTCCATACAAAAACTTGATTCCGATCGTTCAGTTTGTATGGCAGCTATATGTTATAGTGGTCCGATATCGACACTTCCGACAAATGAGCAGCTTCTTGAAGAGAAAATGATGTTTGCAAGATTTCAAAAGGATATCTTAATAACTGAGGGACTAGTTCGTATATATACAGACGGACGGACGAACTGACAGACAGACGGACATGGTTAAATCGACTCAGCTCAACATACTGATCATTTATATATATACTTTATAGGGTCTCCGACGCTTCTTTCTGGGTGTTACAAACATCGTGACAAACTTAATATACCCTGTTCAGGGTATAATAATTGATAAAAGTTCTTCAAATAAAGACATTTATCAAAGTAAAGACAACACAACGGGTCTTTTTTAAAACTACGCTACAAAGGTAGACCGCTAGGAACAATAAACGACGTCATATTTTTCCCCGCTCTTCAGTAAGCCTTTCCATTATGAAAAGGTATACCATCCAACAACGAATGATCTCAACTTTAAGAATACTACGTCCTGTCAGATCAACAATTGAGCATCTAGTGGAAAAATTTGAATCCACAGGCACAGTACAAAGTGTTGAAAATATTGCTGCCGCTAGCGCATCAATTGAGGACGACACAAATCAGTCTCCCAAACGTCGTTCTCAAGTGTTGGGCATCTCTGTGACGTCGTTATGGCAAATTTTGTGAAAAGATCTTGGCAAACATCTTTACAAGATCAAATTGGCGCAAGAACTGAATCCGCTTGACCACCAGAATCGTCGTATGTTCGTGAATTGGGCTGAGCAACAACTTGAAAATGATCCGGATTTTCAACGAAAAATCATCTTCAGCGATGAGATTCATTTCTGGCTGAATGATTTCGTCAATAAGCAAAATATGCATTATTAGTCAGGCAGCAACCCACACGTACTCCATGAGTCAGCATTGCATTCCGAAAAAGTTACAGTTTGGTGTGGTTTATAAGCTGGTAGCGTCATTGGGCCGTACTTCTTCCATGATGATTAATACCAGCAGGTTATTGTGAAAGGGAATCGCTACCGTTCAATGATAACCAAATATTTTTGGTCCGAATTGGATGATATGGACTTGGACAATATGTGGTTCCAAAAGGACGGCGACATTTATTGAAAACCAAGTTTGTTGAACGTGTTATCTCACGAAATGGCCCAGTCCATTGGACGTCTCGATCATGCGATTTGACGCCATAAGACTATTTTCTGTGGAGCTACGTCAACTCTGTGGTATATACCAATAAGCCAGCGACGATTGTTGAACTTTATACCAATATCGAATGTGAAATTGCAGCAGTATCGACTGATTTATTCGTGAAAGCCGTCGAAAATTGAGTTCAGAGTCTGGACTTCTGCTAGCGTGCCCGTGGCGGCCATGAGAAAGAAATCGAGTTTCATACATAATGGCATCAAATGTATTTTACAGGACAAAAGAATTTTATTGATAACCCAAACTGTTTTTGTTTTATTCAAAAAAACTCCTTTGAGTCCAAATTTCGATGACTCGTTCGAGAATTTTAACTGGTAACTGGCGGATGAAATACGAGATAAATTGCTCGAAGGCCTGAATTAAAGCGGGCTTGTTCGCATATACTTTAGACTTTACATATCCCCATCGGAAAAGGTCTAAGGGTGTGATATCACACGATCTTGATGGCCAATCGACCGGCACAAAACGTGAAATTATTGATTGGTGCGATATGTGAGCTGGAACCAAATGTCGCCGAGATCACGATGTTCAATTTCAGACATTAAATATCGGTCGCCATTGACTGTTACGTTCTTACCGGCATGAATTTTGATATGAATATGGACCCAGGTTCCCACCGGCCCACAAACCACACCAAATCGTTGTTTTTTCTGGATGAAATAACAGCTCTTGTATCTCTTTGTTTGCTTCTTTTTATACACTTTGAGCCAGAAATGGACCATCTTCTTCTTAATTGGCGTAGACACTGATACGCGATTAGAGCCGAGTTAACAACAGCGCGCCAGTCGTTTCTTCTTTTCGCTACGTGGCGCCAATTGGATATTCCAAGCGAAGCCAGGTCCTTCTCCACTTGGTCCTTCCAACGGAGTGGAGGTCTTCCTCTTCCTCTGCTTCCCCCGGCGGGTACTGCGTCGAATATTTTCAGAGCTGGAGTGTTTTCGTCCATCCGGACAACATGACCTAGCCAGCGTAGCCGCTGTCTTTTAATTCGCTGAACTATGTCGATGTCGTCGTATATCTCGTACAGCTCATCGTTCCATCGAATGCGGTATTCGCCGTGGCTAACGCGCAAAGGACCATAAATCTTTCGCAGAACTTTTCTCTCGAAAACTCGCAACGTCGACTCATTCGTTGTTGACATCGTCCAAGACTCTGCACCATACAGCAGGACGGGAATTATGAGCGACTTATAGAGTTTGGTTTTTGTTTGTCGAGAGAGGACTTTGCTTCTCAATTGCCTACTCAGTCCGAAGTAGCACCTGTTGGCAAGAGTTATCCTGCGTTGGATTTCAAGGCTGACATTGTTGGTGGTGTTTACGCTGGTTCCAAGATAGACGAAATTATCTACGACTTCAAAGTTATGGCTGTCAACAGTGACGTGAGAGCCAAGTCGCGAATGCGACGACTGTTTGTTTGATGACAGGAGATATTTCGTCTTGCCCTCGTTCACTGCCAGACCCATTTTCTGTGCTTCCTTGTCACGCTACGTCAGCCTGGAGAAAGCAGAACTAACGGCGCGGGTGTGATATCAATATCATCGGCATACGCCAACAGCTGTACACTCTTATAGAAGATGGTACCTTCTCTATTTAGTTCTGCGGCTCGAACTATTTTCTCCAAAAGCAGGTTGAAAAAGTCGCATTCGATAGGGAATCGCCTTGTCTGAAACCTCGTTTGGTATCGAACGGCTCGGAGAGGTCCTTCCCGATCCTGACGGAGCTTTTGGTGTTACTCAACGTCAGTTTACACAGCCGTATTAGTTTTGCGGGGATACCAAATTCAGACATCGCGGCATAAAGGCAGCTCCTTTTCGTGCTGAAGAGGTGGTGTGTGTCGATTCTCCTTTCACGGGTCTTTTCCAAGATTTGGCGCATGGTGAATATCTGGTCGGTTGTTGATTTGCCAGGTTGACGGTGGGCTTTAATCTTTCACACAATACGCTCGATAGAACCTTATATGCGATGTTGAGGAGACTAATCCCACGGTAGTTGGCGCAGATTTTTTTATGGGTTGGGCATAGCACACTTAAGTTCCAATCGTTGGGCATGCTTTCGCCCGACCATATTTTACAAAGAAGCTGATGTATGCACCTTATCAGTTCTTCGCCGCCGTGTTTGAATAGCTCGGCCGGCAATCCGTCGACCCCTGCCGCTTTGTTGTTCTTCAGGCGGGCAATTGCTATTCGATATCTTCACTGGAACGTTAGCTCCATCGTCATCGATTTAATCGGGTTCTCCTTCTCCTGGTGTTGTGCGTTCACTGCCATTCAGCAGGCTGGAGAAGTGTTCCCTCCATAATTTAAGTATGCTCTGGGCATCAGTGACTAGATCACCTTTGGGGTTCTTACGGAATTCGGCTCCGGGCTTGAAAACTTCCGTAAGCCGCCGCATTTTTGTAGAATTTTCGAGCATTACCCCTGTCGGCCAGATATCAAGCTTTCAACTCACGCATTTCAGCCTCTTTCTTCTTCTGTCTACAAATGCGTCTCGCTTCCCTTTCAACTCTCGGTATTATCCCATCCCGCACGTGTAGTGGTCGATCGCCATTGCTGCGACACGGCACTCCTCGTCGTACCAGCGTTCTTTTGCACTTTCCGAAAACCAATGGTTTTTCATGTACGTAAGGAGTTTTTAAATATGTCCCACAGTTCCCTTATACCGAGTTAACATGGCTCAAGCAGCTCACTACTTCCGGTCTTTGACCAAGTATCCTTGGGTAGCCTAAGAACATCCGTTTTCGAAGGCGAAATAAAGCTGGAATCTTCTTTGTTGTGCGCTGTTTTTACGTAAAACACCCCCAGTGATGAGCTACAACCAGCCTCGGATGAGAGACCCCCCTTTTTAGAAATGGACCATATCACTGAAAAAATTTGACTCGAAAACGTCGGATCTATTTGTAGCTTTTCAAGAGCCCATAGAACGAAGCGATGCTGCTTTGGAAGGTCGTACGGCTTTAGTCCTTGCACAAGCTGCATTTTGTACTCTTTCAGTTTAAGAACTGGACGTAGAATACGCCAAGTCGCTCCACACGTCAGTCCGAATTGTTACGAATGGAGCCGAATCGACTCCCCACGGTCTTCGTGTACACTCTCAGCTACGGCTGCTATTGAATAAAGTACTTCTACGTGGATCAGCCGTTACTTTATAAAAACGTTTCAAATAAAGACATTTACCAAAGTAGGAAGAACATATTAATAAAAAAACTGAAATGACTTTAGAAAGGTATTCTCCAAAATTTTAGGTCAGTTCCTTGTTTTAGAAAGTACTGCCTGCATTAAGCAACTCAGCTATTGTGGCAGCCTAAAAAGGCGATATTTCAGAATTAAAAGCAGTAAGCTTGAAACAGCCAGTAAGTCCATGTTTAATACACAATTTGGAGCCCGAAAGAACCTCTCCAAAATGCCATTGAACTTTGACCAAGTTTAATCGACCACTTTTAATCACCTAGCCATATATGGTATAGTCAAATGGAAAAATTAAGCTCTTCAATCATACTGATATTGTTATAACCTGAAAGCCACCAGATTTCCAAGGCCCCTCCAGAGTTACAATAATGTTAAGAAATAAGGACACCAAATCAAATATATGGTGAAAAAGCCCTGCTAGACAAGAAACTGGGCGTGGATTCATTCATTCAAATGTGTTTAAATACAACTAAGAGCAAAATTTAAAAATTCCTATCGAAGTACCCTTTACCTGTACATACCATGCACGTTCGCCATAAAAAACTTGGCTGTCCCTCTACGCAGCGAAGACAGACATAATTATGCAAATACGCACAATTTCCGAAACCTTCTTTCATTTTCCTTTTTCGACACACTTCGTGCGTTTTTTCCAAACTTAAAAGCACTAATTAAACTCTGCTCATTTAAGTATAACGGTTAAGAGGATAATGAAGTTGAGTGTCTTAAAAACATTACTTTCTCGCTAGCTACAACAACAGGCTAAAAGACTAAAGGTGCTACACGCGCCTTACACCGCTCACATCCGACCATCCACCGTTCGGTTAATTGTATATTGGCTTTTCTCAGACGCATTGGAAATTTTCCAAACAACACTTTCACTTAACAGTACTTAAACCAGAAATTTATCACTTTTGCCAACAACAACAGCAGTACCGCAAGTGCTGCGGTTTCCGAGGCCACTTTCAAATGGACCCCTCTAATTTATTCAAATCTAGTCGGATATTGGAGGGCTGCCTGTGCAAACAAGTGAAAAGGCAAAAAGCTCAATGGCAGTCAAAAGGGGGTAAGCTTTTTCCTTTATCCTTGTCATGCTTTTCATATTTGAAACTATTGAATATATGCCGTTAAAGGCTGCTTGGAGCAGTAGCAAGCCGTAAATATGCCGGTTTTTCGCTCTTTGTCTATTGCCGTTATTCAACTGGGAATCTGGGCAAGGCTTGTGTGTGCTGCTCGTTTATATTCATTTATGTATTAAATACAAATGGAAATACAAAACACAAAATACAAGTACAACTATGAATACAAGTGCACAGCTGTGTGCACGCGCTGCCTGTGCACTTTCTTGGCAGTCAAAGAGATTCTTTTATTAGCACTTTAAACTATAAGTGCGTTATTTAATATTCAGCAAATTAACTGTATTTATTAGTTAGAAATAGAAATGCAATGCATGCGACTGCATTTGATCGCTCAGCTGGTATTTATTGTGGTCCTGGCATTGTGCGGATAATTGTGGCATAAAATATGAAGAAAGTAAAATCATTTGCGGAAGTCAATGTGGTGATACATATGTATGTATGTCGCCGTTTCCATAAATATAAAGCAGTTTTAAAGCTTCATAACTGTGTGAACCGGCTAAGCAGCATTCGGTTGGAATTCCCAATGAAGGAGCTTATAAATGCAAAAGGGCAAGGATATCTTTAATAATTAAGAAATGCTACAAAGGAACGGAAAATTATACTTACATACATATATTTGGTATAGCTGATAAGTCAGAAGCGTTTTTTTCTTGTTCAAAAATATACTCCAAAGATTTACATGCCTCGATTAGCCTTAGTCACCAACAAAAATACTGTTTTTTTATATTTTTGAGGTTAGATTAGAACTCAAATGCACTACTTCTTAGTCAGACGCAGACTGTGTACATTTGGATGCGTTATTTAACTTAGCTCAGGTGTGATAGCGCTTACTATTAAAATTAATGGTGTACTCTTTATTCTTTTACTTTGAAAAAAAAAATAAACAAAGTTACTAAAACTTCAAACTTGCTCAACAAGAGAAATCCGTTTAGTGCTAGATTTCATGTAATACCATGTTCCGATCAAAATTTTAAGTGATTAAATTACATTTAATCTATTCACTAATCTAGACTGTCTTCACTGCCGTTGGAAATTGATAAAACAGCTGTTTCTGACATTAAAAAATTTTTAACAACACAAGAAAACATTGTAGTGTCGTATTTTGTTATAAAAGTCGTCTTATTTTAAACATCTTCCATTTAATGGAAATAATGGACGCATGTTGTGATTTAGGCAGCCGATTGCCAGGTGAATTCAGATGCATTTGCTTTCATTTATTTGTTTGTTTTTATTTTTTTCTCTTTTTGTGTCAAAATCACCTGTGTTTGTGGGAAAAATTTTCCTACCAACAAACAGATGACACTGAATCCGAATCGCTAATCTTTTCGATGCTAAGATTAACAAGTGTAATTTTTGCACGCCGGCGTCTTGCTAAATCCCGTAGATTAGTGAGATAATCTACTTAACTTGGTATAAGTAGTGTTTATGTTTATCTTGTTTTTAGTGTTAGGTTAGGTTGGGTTAGATGGCTGATCAAAGATCACACGTATACTAATAATGTAGTCCTTTGTGATGCCATTGAAAAAGTACTCCCGTGTTCGGACTTATAGATTGGCGAAGCGCTTTGTAGCCAATACATAGTTACACAGACGCTTAACTTCAACACCCGCGAGTTCGGTGGGATGTCCAAAGGTATGCGCCCGCAAGTGTCTAAGTCTTGACCTCCCAAACGCGGGACAGTCAAGCAGGAAGTGCTGGCTTGTTTCTACCGCATCCTCTTCCAAACAGCTTCTGCAGTCAGCATCTGGTAAGATATCCATTCTTACCGCATGTAGGCCAATAGGACAGTGGCCTGTTAAGAGTCCCACTAATAATGATAGGTTAGCCTTTGTTATCGGTGTTGTTGTAGTATAAAATATATTTGAAATAAAAAAAATTCGTAAGAATAGTTTAGGTAGACTCGACTGTGTTTTGAGAACGAAAAGATTAATGAAAATTATTTACCGAGTGATACTAACCAATAAATACTTGAAACTAATCACACGACAAAAAAGTAGAATTCTCTGCCAGTATATTTTTTCAAAACCCAAATTTTCCGCAATTTTGGTTGTTATCAGTCTGACAAAATTCGATTTTTGATTAGATCGAAAAACTGGTAGGGAATTGTATGGAAAACTATAAGAAATGTCGAAAAATGTTGATGGTGATCGGATCGTTTGTCTCTGAGTAAACGCTGCGGCAAGAAAAACGCTTTTAAAGATAAACTGATAGGCCTGATTGAACTGTAGTAGTGAAAAAACTCGTTTCAAGAAAGCGCTGTCTAAGCACAACCTTAGTCAGCATTCAAAATAAAAATGTTGGGCTTATTTCGGGAATTTTCTTATTTAGTCCTGTTGGGCCGAAAGAGTATTTACTTTTTATCACTTTTCACCTTTATGGTATATGGCATATTGAGTAAAACCTGTATCACAAAACTCCATAAGAATCTTTAAAGAGGTGTTTTATGTTTGTGTTTTTTTTTTTTATTGATAATAAATGTCATTCGGTTAAGCCGATTTTGAGATACGATGAAGGAAAGTTTGATAAACATATTTTTGAGAAAACGCGTTTTAAGCTTCAAGTTCGCTTAAACAACAACTGAAGTGCTTATTCTTCTAACTGTTCCATCTTTTAAAGAACTTCGAATTTTTAAAACTCAGTTTGCTACCATCTTCTGGACATGTTGATAAAGTAATTTATGAAAAAATGACACCCTTAAGTGGCACAAAAAATTATTTATTGGGTAGTCGAAAAACTCTTTTCGTATTTTGTCAATAGATGTCGAAAAAATATGTTGAAAATGGCATCAAATCAGCTGTACTGTAAACAAACACCTACTTTCAAAAACATATATTGGAAAAAGGTTTCATTCGTCGTAGGAAAGCATCGACCGTGATTGGAGCAAAGTAACATAATATTTACGGATGAGTTAGCTTTTGTATTTTTCTAACCCATGAGATGTCCTTGGCTAAGGAAAGAATAAACATTTGATCAAAAGAGTGTTAAGTACCCCAAAAGGTGTATGTGTATGGCTACTTCTCTGCTCACGGATGGCCATCACAGGCACTAGCCTCCAATCCAAAATCAAATGCTTGGGTTAATGAAAGCCAAACTTTTAAGCAAACATTTAACGTGAACAAAAGATTTCAAAGATTTTCGACATAACTGGTGGTCGCTTCCTGTGGAGTATGCGGATAATTTAGTTGCAAGTTGTTATCAAAGATGTGAGGCTACAATGGACAATGCAGGAGATTGGAACAAGTATTGAATGAACGTCAACTATAACAACACTTTTCGGAAAACGATATTTTTTGAGACTTTTAGAGGGCTTTTTTTACAGTGCCCGGCACTCGAAGTGTAACCAATTACAAAAGCCATAAAGTCGGTTTGGAAAATTATTTTTATTTATTTTAAAGTACAAAATATGTGAAAATAATCATAAATTCAGTACCAATTCACTTTTGCTCGATATGACCACCTTTTGCCTTAACTAGGGCCTTGAGACGGTCAAAAAACGAATCGCAAGCTGCCCGAATGTGACTTGCCGGTATTTTGGCCCACTCACGGACAATGGCTTTCTTCAACATCTCGAGACTGGTATATTTTTTACTTCGGACCTTGCTCTCCAAAATGGCTCAGAGAGAATAACCCATTGGATTCGCATCTGTGAATTCGAGAGCCAAAGCCATTCTTGGTTCAGTCAGACTGCTGAGTCTTGTTGAAACGTCCATGGTCTCTCATAATAGGCTTTGACGTGCGGTGACAGCGGCCCAAACCATTTGCTTTTCGTCGGTGTGAATGACCGCTGGGCCTTTCGCTCTCTCAAGGGTTGCTGCTTCGGTGTGAGATCATGGGCCTTTTGGTACTTGTAAGGCTTAACCTTGAGCTCATTTTTCAATATACTTAAGATGCTGTGGTCGGATATTTTCAGCTCTTTCACGCTCAAGTCGCTTCTTCACTTTCCGAACCATATCACGTGACTTTGCAGTATTTTGATGACCACCTCCATGGGGTTTTGCGATGCTACCAGTATCATTGTAACAAGTGATGGTGCGATAAAAAAAGACTTTCTTCACATTAAGGTGTTTGAGCTCACGAATAATTGCTGGCTGTGATTTTCCAGCTAAATATAAAGCAATCGCACTATTACGTTTGAATTCCCTCGCTGATCACTTTTGGCAAAACGCTTTTGTACACTTGTGAACAATACTCCGAACTGTCATTCAGCAAATTTTTAAACAGCTAATGCCTGTGCGACAGCTGCGCGAACGGTCTGAAGTAGGTTACACTTTGAGTGCCACCCTGTACATAATGTCTATTATTACAAAATAATTATTCGCCTTCTGAAGTCAAATAAGATATTATCGAATAACACCAGGTGGACCTATTTCTCAACAGACACCGAAGGATTCAAGTATTTTGAAATATACGTTAATCCATATTCAGCGTTTAAAAGGCGCTGTTACGATGAAGGCATCCCTACATTTGACGAAAACGAAAAAAGAGTGAGTCAATACTGATACAATTATATAGGTGACGAAACTTTTCAAATGAAAGCTTTTGCTACGAAATATTTTTTTGATTTCTTAAAACGATACTCAAAATACGAAGATATACATAAGTACAAAAATAAAATCCTGCGAAACTAGAGAATCTCCACTGAAGCAGCGCTTGTCTTTTTGCATTTTCAATGCACTTTCGTAATATTTAATATTTCTTGCGAAAAGTTTACTCGCACAGCACTTTGCTTCGAAAATGTACGAATTCATGCAATATTTATGACAGCTGTGCACTTCAAAAGTTTCACACTCGAAGTGTTATACCGGGTGACTTGGCGCTACTACACTAACACTTATACGAGTATATAACAAACCTCTTAATCCTTGGTAAATTTAATATTTTTAATGGCTTTCATCAATAATATTGAAGCAAAATCAATGAAGGTGACGTGACTTTCATCAAAGCACTTCCGAAGCTTTAAAGCACTCAACTACTTCAAATAGAAGCTAAGCTGATTGCCTGCTACACATACATGTTAAAAGTGCTACACATATGTATATACACATATGTATGTATATACTAGTTATGTATCAGTTAGATAGTATTTTCATATACATACATACATACATATATCAATTCCATTCACTTTCTCCACTCAAAAACTTTTATTATTTGTTTGTAGACGCTCCCTCTTAAGACCTGCCATTACGCTGATTTTGACCTTCTGCTCCGCTTGTGTTGTACCTAGTTACCGTCATTGCTATTGTTGTTGTGTCACTCATTAACAAAGAGTATTCACGTTTCAACGCCGCCATGTACTCATGGCAACCACAGAGGACATGCACACAGCGGTGGCCTTTGCTTTGCGCTAGCCTCAGATTTGCCCTTCTGCCACTTGCCGCAAACAAACAAGTGCACAGGGGTATAAGCAAACACATAGCTACATACAAACATACATATACATATATATATACATGCATTGAAATCATGTATAATATAATGTTAACACTATAGATGCCCTGCAGACAAATTCCTTAGTCGCATAACTAAGCGTCACCGCTGGGAAAACGGAAAACGGTTCCGTGCCAAACCTGGTTAGTTTAACGCTGAAATATGTACGGGTTGCATCTATTTGAAAATTGTAAGCAAAAATAAAAAAAAAAAAATAGAAGAAGAAAGACAAAATAAAATAAAAAATCGCAAACAGTGTTGGCACATATTTACAAAATTTTCAAATTATAAACAAAAAAAGAAATTTAAAGCAGGAAAAAGAATATGGGAAAATAAGATACAAATCTCAAAAAGTGTTGCCACATATTTGAAATATTTCTTTCACAAAGCTGATAAATTAAAACACACCTATAAAATTGTAATCAAAATAAACGAAGCTTAAAATAGCTTATGGTTGAACACATTTTTGAAAAGGGTTGCCACTCACTTAAATTTGTTAATTAAAACCTCTACATTAAATGAAATATTAAAATATTTCCTTCAAACTAAATTCGCGGGCTTGAGAAAATATTTAATTGAAGATATGCATATTTGAGAAGCATTGCCATATTTTTATAATTCCTTCATTAAATTGAAAAAAAATTTATAGCATATTCATCAGTTCACATACATCACAACAGTTAAGAACGATTTCATTAAAAAACATAAGAATTTTGCAGAAGCGTTGCCACATATTTTAAACGCTTTAGTTAAATTGATAAAAAAAAACACGTTAACCTCTGTTGCACCGACCCTATAATACAAAGAAACAAATTTGCAAACAAGAACTTTATTTGGATCGTCTTGTATTACAACTACATACCATATATGCCATAGTAAGTTGATACCGACGAAAAAGCAGTTACTTGAGAAATAAAGGACGTATGCAAAATTTCAGTTTGATATCTCAAAAACTTTGGAACTGGTTAGTATAAAACTAAGTATATAGACGGGTATGGCTAAATAGACTCAGCTCGAAAAATTGTATAGGGTTTCCGCAGTTTCCTGTGGGTATTGCAAACTTTCCTGTTCAGGGCACAAAAATACAATATTGTCTCATAAGCAGTGAGTGTAGTTAGTTCTTCTTCACACCGCTTACTTGGTTATAACCGAGTCTCCAACAGCGCGCCAGGCGTTCTACCTTTTCACTTTTTGGCGCCAGTTGTAAATTCCAAGTGCAGCCAGGCCCTTCTCCACCTGGCCTTTCCAACGGTGTGAAAGTCTTCTTCTCTCTCTGCTTCCCCCAGTGGGTCCTGCGTCGAATACTCTCAAAGCTGTAGGTTTTCATCCATTCGGACGACATGACCTAGCCAGCGTAGCCGCTGTTTCTTAATTCGCTGAACTATGTCAATGCCGTCAAATATCTCGTACAGCTCACCGTTCCATAGACTGCGGCATTCGCCGTTTCCAATGCGAAAAGTACTATAAATCTGCCGCATAAACTTTCTCGTAACGCCGACTCATCAGATGCTGTCATCGGTCATCCCTTATACAGCAGGACGGGCATGATGAGTGACTTGTTGATTGTTAAGAAAGGACTTCACTTCTCAATTACCTACTCAGTCCGATGAAGAGCGTATTGGCAGGATTTATTCTGCATTGGATTTCGAAGATGACGTTGTTGTTGGTGTCTATGCTGGTTCCAAGATAGACGAAATTATCTAAGTCTTCGAAGTTATGACTATCAACAGCGATGTGGGAGCCAAGTCGCGAGTGCGACGACTATTTTTTTGATGATGGAAAATATTTCGTCTTGCCCTCGTTCACCACCAGACCCATTTGTTTCGTTTCCTTATCCAGTCTGATAGTCCAGATAGCAGAACTAACGACGCGTATGTCGAGGCCAACCATATTAATATCATATCGTCGTATGCCAGCAGCTGTACACTCTTATAGAAGACTGCACCTGCTGGATTGAGCTCCGCAGCTCGAATTATTTTCTCCATCAGTAGATCGAAGAAGTCGCACGATAGAGAGTAAAGTTAATTATGATGAGATATTTTGAATAAAGGTTTCCACATGTTTAGTTAATTTAATTAGATATGCATATTTATAAACAATTAGAGATTTTGGTTTCATACGAGAAACAGTTGAGAAATATTTGTAACACCTAGAAGCATTTAAAAAAGTACCAATAGGTTATGTATCGGTTATATGGACATAAATATTATTACTCTTCTTATTGAACAGAATTTTGATGAAACAATCTTCAGTTTTGTTATGAATATTTCAAAATATATTTTTTTCAATTATCGACCATAGTAAAAACAATAATCTCATCTTTATCACTTTAACGTCTTGCTAATTTATCAATATTGGCAATTTATCAACAATTTTATATGCAGTGTTATGAAAAACAATTTACTTGATAAGTTGTTAAGATGACAAATACTCTTGACAATGCTTTTTACCAAAAAAAAACAGAAATCTGCTTTTTCTGTCCTTAAGCTTTTTATTTTTCAATTTTTTTTTTTTCATTTCGAAAGCATGTCAAAAGCATTTTTACTTGATAAGAATCTTGATAAATTAACAATATTTTGTTGATGTGGAAAGTATAAGGATTAGAGGTTATAGACACCGTGTTTAGCTGCTGTTGTTGTGGTTAATGTAGCGGCTATAGAATTGCTACTTATTGGAACTTATTCTAGACCCTTACGTTGTCTTTAATAAACGATTTTCTTGTATATACACACTTAAGAATCGATACTGAGTTACTTCAAAACATCAATTTCACCTGTTCAACCTAATTAACCTACTTCATGTTATTGGAGATGCCATAAAGCGATACCGGTACATAAATATTATATCAACGAGTGAGCAGCTTTTGCGCCATTAATCCACATCTACAACAAGCTGGCTTACATTTGACGTAAAGCTCGAGTTCCACAATCTTATTTTATCTAACCACGCTATGCTTTCCTATAGGGTACTTACAAGTCTATTCACATGTATTTACTATATACATATGTGTGGCTTACACACACATTTTCGCATTAATGCTGAGGTAGCATTCATTTAATTATGCGGTCATTTCATCAGCGCCTTGTTTATCTTTATTATAATTAAGAAATATCCCAGGGGAATAACATTTATGCGGAATTATATAAACATGGAAATAAATATATTTTTTTTTTGTTTTATATAATATCCGTCAGCATATTGGTGTTGATATAATTGTGGGTAGAGTGGCTTTTATAAGTGGATGTATGAAGATTAGAAATATTACAAAAATATTAATGCTACAATCTCGTTGCTTAAACCTCTGTTAAATATTTGACCACGCTTTGACTATGGAAGGACTTTCTTCAATTTGGGTAAGCACTTAACTAAAACTTACATTATGGTTGAAAAATGGCTAGATAGAAGAAAACTATGCTAGCTACCTAGTAGTTTTCAAAGATAAGGACCGATTTCAGCCATATTTAGTCCATATTACCTTATGCAAAGATTAGTACCTCTACCTCATTTCAAGATAGCTCGGTTATTCCTCCATACATTCACCGAAATATTGCGTTTCATTACATCAAAGAGAGAGAGCTCGTGTAAAAATGTCGTTTACTTTTGATGACTTTCATTCAAGTTTGTCTTGATAACTTCTATAATGCTGAAAAGATCCTTGAAAATCATAATATTCAAGGCAATTAACTAATTGAGATTTGTTAACTTCCAAAAATATTCCACACCGAGGAAAATAAAACCTGAACTAGCAAACAAATATAGTAAGTATATATTAAACAAACAATATCTAGTAAGTATTGCACTCCTAACAGTGCTAATATTTACGACCGCCACTGTAACAAAGTGCTTTTGACTTGTAATCACTGGCACACATACACTCAAACATACGGCTTTTGACTGCCCATTTAATTACGTACGAAATTCTTGCGGCGACGTCAATTGTCGAATTTTCCAGGCACCACCAACAACAACAACAACAACAACAGCAAATTTTTCCACACTATACACATTACATTTTGGCCATATCAAAAATTTAAGGCGCAAATAAAACTAAAGCTCGTTAAAAGCGACTTGGTTACTCGCCTACATATCATACTTAATGGTATGCACAACCGTAAAACAATACAAAAACAAAGCAAACCAAAAATGAAATTGTTGGCCAAACTTTGTTTGATCACAGCGGAAGGCTTAATTTACTTACTTGTAAACTTTTCGCAGCTTTTCAATGAACATAATTTTTCATGCATTTATTATAAAGACGTTACACATGTATTGTACATATGTATACTATGTATGTGTACTTCTATGTATTTGTAAGTATGAGCATACACAATTGGGTATAAACTTACGGATGTGCGAAACTTAGTATTTTCATGCACATAATATTAGGGTATTACCTAATAACTCGAAATATTATTATTATATAATATCAAAGTTCAAATGAAGAGAAGCCGGGCTTAAAGTCGGACGATGAGCGTGGCACCGACCACATTTCGGTGAAAAGCCATATCTCAAGACCTACTCGACCAATCCACCAATCGGATTATACACGCCTACAACCTATATACTTGTACAAAGTTTTAAATTCCATCTGATTCCTTCACTTTCCAGAATGCAAATCAAGCCCCAATGACTTTATCGAGATAAAACTTTGCCCGAATAGTTTATGTAAAGTAGGTAACTTTATGACCAAAAATCCAAATCGAACTATTTAACTTCCCAGATATGAATATGGGTCGAAAGTTCCAAATGCGAAATTTCTATCGAAAATATTGGTCAATCTGTGAGATATATTATGTAAATTCGGAGAGTATCTTTATCTGACTGTATGTCAAAAATGGTTCGTAACGGTTCAATAATTTCTTTAGCAACTATATGCATAATAGAAAGTTTTTCGAACTTCCACTAGACTTTATACCGCATATATCGGCAAATGTGTCAGTTATTTTAATAAAATTGAGTGAGCACCTTCCGATTTCTGAGTATTTTTGTGCTTAAAATAAATAAAATACGGTGAAGCTTCAACAATTTTAGGATTGGATTAGGTGTGGAAAAGTTGTTTCTCCTCAAAATTTTCTCAAAGCCTAAGCAGACCCTTCGATCTCAATTTGCGTTAGATGCGCTATTTTCATACATTATCCTAAAAACTTTATACCTTTACATCACATTTCATTGTTGTGTTCAAACAAATTGATGCTCTCAATCGTCTCGTCTTATATTCGTTATGATTTTTTTATCCGCAGATCCTTAGAAACCTCAGATTGATCAAGAGAGGCTTAGCCTATTCGTTGTAGAAACTGTTCCTGTAATTGGGAATCCAAATTATGAACAAATGGAGCCTTTGGTGACGTAAAGGCTAGTTATGGCGTTTGTATTCTGCCGTAGTTGTTCAATAGAATACCATAGACCTTCTCTATGCCTAGTACTACCGCTTGAAAGATGAAACGTATCGAGCTAATCAGAGTTGTTATTGCCGTAGCAACAGAACACATTCCTGAAGTAATTTCGCGGCAAGGCGCTGAGTTGAAAGTCCTTGGCTTGCTAGTCCGCTCCGGTTACTAACACCCAACTGCCTACATCGCCGTCCATTTTAGACCTGTCGACTTAGATTGAGATAGTGTCATTCCCTTCTCCATGCACGTCTAGAGGGTATTCTCACCTGGAACTAACTATTGATATACAACTTTGGGAGGATTATGGCAGTCAGACTTATTTAGATTAGTTACGAGCTGTTTTAGAATTTCGCTATGTCTATAACCACCAATCTCATTAATTTTTATAGCAGAAAATGTTGTCACTACCCATTTAAAAGCATCTATGGGCAGTTGATGCATAGTAAGCGCATCAATCGGACATGACTTCTTGGCACCTGCACCTAATATTCTCTTGTTATATTGTTTCTTGGCCATTAAACCAGCGTTATATAGTATACGTGAGAATTGCTCTAATGACAGCTGTATACATCTACATGACTACATACGGTTTTAAGGCCAGCAGCAGCTGAGTACCCCATTGCACGTATAAGAGGCTATAACATCCCTTCAGTTTCGTTTGATGTATAGCAGTGTTAGGGAAGTGGAAATTGAGTTAGTTTATTCGGAACCAGCATCATTTCTGTCTTACTAAAGTTAATCCTTACTACGTTATTCACGTGCCAAAGGTGGAACCTTCGTAAAGATCTTTCCATAATCTCACTAATTGTGGAATAAAACAGCCCTGATACTCCTTAAACTATATCTGAATATGCCACTGCTTTCACTCCTTCTTTCGTTAAGTTTAAGTAGTGTACTGTTATAAGAAATAATTGAAGAATCCGATTTAAAGAATTTTTAAACGCACACAACTTCTTGGTCCGCCCTAATGCGGATTATTTCAGCATATTGCTTTTTAATATAGTTAAGTACTATGAAAAATGGTTAGTTTGCAAAAGTTTGGCATAAATATATTAAGCTAACTTTAGCGATATTGCCAGTTTA
The DNA here is from genome assembly GCF_024586455.1 of Bactrocera neohumeralis. Taxonomy (NCBI): domain Eukaryota; kingdom Metazoa; phylum Arthropoda; class Insecta; order Diptera; family Tephritidae; genus Bactrocera; species Bactrocera neohumeralis. The sequence continues at coordinate 42,903,159 of NC_065922.1, forward strand.
CAGCGTTACCAAAAAAATGTGCCCCTAAAAGTATGCAATATGTTTTTTTGTTATTTGCTTATTTCGGGTTTTGCGTTATTGAAAATGCGTAATGAGCTTTCAATTTGTTTTAGATTGTGACTTTTTTTGAATTTTTTTCGCATTTTGTGATTAATGAGCATATTTCTATATCATATATGTAAATATAATACATATAGTATATGCTATCGCATTATCGCCAGCCAGCATGTGTGATAAAAATTTTCGAAATTTACTTGCATTGGTATGCATTGCGTATTTCATTGCATGGCATTTCAATTTAGTGGTTAGGTTGTAATTAAATTGAATGCAATTATTTTTAATGCGTAAGAATTTAATTGCGATTTAATTACCAGGCGAAAGATTAAAGCGCTAACCTATGTGAGGGCGTATTTAATGAAAGCGATTTCGCACATAATAATTAAATATTGGTGATTTTCGGGTTTTGTCTGCTTTTATTGTGTTATACCCTGAACAGGGTATATTCAGTTTGCCTCGAAAATTGTAAAACATAGAAGGAAACATTGAAGTCCTTATAAAATGGATATAAAAATGACCAGCGTGACGAGGTGCGTGGCTTTAGCCATGTCCATCTCTCTGTATATACGCGAACTCGTCCCTCAGTTACTGAGTTATCATTCTGAAATTTGGTTTGGGTTCTTTTCTTCCCAAAGAATTGCTTATGTGTTGGAACCGCCGATATCGGGCGACTATAGCACATAGCTGTCATACAAACTGCTCGATCAAAATCCAATCTTTCTATGGTAAACTTGTTTTATTTGAAAATATATCTTCACAAAATTAGGTACAGCTTATTTTCTGAGATATATCTACAATCCCCGAAAAAATTATACCGATCGGACGACTATGGGATATAGCCCCCATACAAACTGATCAATCAAACACAAATCCTTGTATAAAAAACTTGTTTATTGGACAAGATATCTTCACAAAATTAGGCACAGATTATTTCCCGAGACATCGCTACAATCCCCGAACAAATTTTTCAGATCGGACGACTACAGCATAAAGCTGCCATACAAACTGATCAATCAAACACAAATCCTTGTATGAAAAACTTTTTTATTGGGCAATATATCTTGTACGGACACATTTTTATTTGTAAAGGGTATTATTGCTTTGGTACAACCAAATTCAAAGTTTTTTTCATGTTTTATTTTGGTTTTAATTGCGCTTTATGCAGTGGCATAGTGCTGATCGCCATCTATCGACGCATTGCCATTAGCATTGCCATTAAATATTGTTTGCTGATATACTTATATACATATACAGTTAACGGCAAATAAATGAGCAAGCACTATTTAAGCATAAATTTATATATAGACATTTGCGTAACTGTATTTTCGTAAGTTGTAGCTCCTCATTCTCACTAATTGGTTTAATTATTTGCCCACTTTGCCACAAATCCCTTTTACTTATTCATACACACACACACAAACACACATTTACAAACATATTTAACCACTCATAATATAAGTGTGTATTTGTATGAGCAGAAGTGCGCTTTTATGCTCACTCTCATAACCACATAATTGCCAATTAGTGATTAATGTGGAAAGTGTTTTCCTTGTCCTTTATATGGTTGCCACTTTGTTTCAATGAAGCATAACTGCGCAAGCTTACATATTGGCTCTTTCTCTTATTTAATATTCAAAATTAATATTTATTACATTCACATGCACAAGCACTCACACATACATACATATACATATACATATGTCGAGTTGAATTTTGCCGTGTAAATGCTTGGGTTAATTGAATTCGTTTGGCTGCTGACAAAATAGTTTAAGTTGCAGTAAATTAATGCCGATGTACTCGGCTCGTATTTAAGCTCTTTCGATACATGTGTATACACGTATTCAATTATTGCGTAATTTGGAATGCGAAATCAACTTGTTGTTAAAATGTACACAAATATTTCAATTACACTTAAAGCGTAACCAAAAACGCCACAAATTTCACTGAGTTGACCTCGCTTGGCCTCACTTGGACAAATCAGCATTTTCTCCGACTCTAGCAATTGTTACTGCTAGCATTTTTCACTGTTAGTGTTAGAGTTCGCTTGAAGTGCTAAATTTAAATCAAACATATACTTACATACATACATCTGATCAAATTTGATCCGGACTGATTTTTATTTTTTTTTGAACAAAAAAGAAAATATTTAATTTATATAAAAAAAAATATTTTTGTAAAAAACAAAACAAAATATTTTGTAAAAAAAAATAATAAAAAAAATATTTTTGTTAAACACATACTTTTGAAAATTACTAATATTTTGTAAAAAAAAAACTTTTGTAAAAAGAAAAAAATTGTTAAAAAAACTTTTGTAAAAACAAAAAATTTGTTAAAAAAATATTTTGCAAAAAAAAGTATTTTTAGTATCTAAATACAAAATACGCCTTCATAATAGGCTCCTTTAGAGCTTTATCAAATTTTCCCTACAGTGCCCAGCCAATTTTGGTTTTCCGGTTTCAGCTCATAACTGGAGCATTCCAGCATTGACACAGTTTATAACCAAAACATTAACCAAAATGTGTTGAATCCATCGATAAAACATGTTAAGAGCTTCTCTTATCTCTCTGATGCCAACGCGACGATTTTGAAGCCTGTTTCTGTAGCTTTACCGATGTCATTATTAGACTTTTCGGCCTTCGCTTTCAGTCTTTGCCGCTCAATTAGTGGTGTTTGTGATTCGTGATAAAAAAAGACTCACCAAACCGATGTCATTATTAGAAATTTCGAAATTTCAAGCATATTCGTTGTAAAATGTTTGCCCATATTAAAAATTTCCAGACAAACTTTTACCGTCGTGAACAAATAGCTGACAAACACCCACTAACTGGCATATGGACATCAAACTTCGCACAGAAATTTAAAAAGGTTCTATTAATCTAGGAAAAGACGTTTTATTTATTTGGTTTTCACACGAAGTTTATATGGATCAGTCCCGGTCAATTTTGAACTCTCAAAATAAAAGGGATGCTTGTTGCAGACACAAAATTTTTTCTGGTTTATCCTAACCTACAAGTAACAACTTGGTTTCAACAAATAGGTACAATACACTTGAGCAAATTGTTTTAAAAATCGTCGAAATTTATTTTAAAAAAATTCCATAATTATGACTTTCTATGAAATGGCTATAAAACACATCTCCGTCTTGTCGGGTAGCTTCATAAGAGCGATATTTGGATTGCATATATGGTTTGAAGCATTCATCAGTCTTCCCATACATCAATGAAGATCGTCACAGGCAAATGCTGTCCGACTTTGGTGTTTCCCACGGGCATACTTATCAAATGTCCATATGCTAATGGACTAAAGGGTTCCAACAGTCCTTTTACTGAGTCATATCAAAAAAAGGATTCGTCAATCCAACACTAAGTTATGTGATTTGATTCCGTTGGACTACTTTTTGTGGGGACATAAAATCGTTAATCATTGATCTAGAGTAAACCAACTACGACTGACTAGTTAAAAATCGAAATTTATTATTTTTTTTTTGGGAGTAAACAGGGTTTTCCAATAAGAAGAATATGATTTATTTTCGATCTAGTTTATTGCTAAAGACCAATGTCTTCAAATAACCACACAAGAACCAGTCTATTGGTGTTAAATTAGATTTCTTGGAGGCCATTAAATGTTCCAATTTCTTGAAATAATCGAAACTCCAAACTTTTCAGGCATTAATTTGGTTGTTACACGTACTGTGTGGCACGTAGCCTTGTTGGGACCAGATTTTTTCAAGACCAACTTTTCCAATTGCGAACATAAAGTTAATTGTCATCGCTCTATACCGCTCTCCATTGACCGTAACAGTGTCAGCAATAAATCACACCACTCAGATGAAAGTGACCCTCAATGCGAGCGGATAATTTTCTTAAAAAAATCGTTATAGTTTTCACGTTGTTCCAAGACAAAATCAGCAAATTCACGCCGTTTACTGCGGTCCAATGGCTACAGTTCTTGAGTGAGAACAATTTTATATGGGTGCAAATCCTTTGTTAAAAGAGGCCAGGTTGTGGTTTGAGACAGCCTTAATTCTAAAGAAAGTCTTGGAATTGACAAATTACGGTCTTCAGCAACACTTGCCTGACGGCAGCAATATTTTCATTATTTTCAGCGGTTCTTTGTCTTGTTGGCACTTGAGCATAATGACGATTATTACGACCTTAAAAAAGCAAAAGCGTAAGAAAAGTTGCAATTTAAAACGATTATTTTAATAACAGAATTGAATAATTTGAAAACGTTGTTCTTGCGTATATCTTTCTCTGATGAAATTGTAAACATTACTGAATACAAATAAAAAAAATTAGCTCATGTCCGATTAAAAATGGTCGAAACAACACTATGAAATCATATCATCCTTATTAGAAAAGCCGGTATGTGATATACACTCGTGGCCACGCAAAGCTTACCACTTACGTTCGGACTTTTTTTCGGACTTTTCCGATTCGTTCGGGATTGTCTTTAATTTTGTTTTTGAGTTTTTGTTCAAGAAACCCTGAGCCAATAGTTTCAATTCTTTTCTTGTATAAAGCCTTACATTTGCATGGAAGATATTTTATAGTCTCTTTTTCTTCAAAACCATACATTTTCATGGAATATATTCTATAGTCTCTTCTTCTTTCAGCTACTGACAGCTTTCACAGCAGCTATTGTATGGTGTTGTCAGGCTGCTGGCATGTCTGCCCATTAGAAAGTGATCTGTAAGCCCTTTTCCTAGTGTTCTTATGTCCTTTTGAATTTTATTAGTCGGCATATGCGACCCATATTCCATATATGCCATGTTTGCCTGCTTGTTGAGCAAATTAGAGATTGCCTCCACTGAGACTCAGTGAATGAAGTAAAAGTTAATTCTTCGAATTTTACAATGTCTGAATTTATTGAACAAAGAAGTGCGATAATGCACCACCTCATACGGCATTGGTTATTCGGCATTTTCAACTAAATACCCTCTATTCTAGTATAGGGTGATGTTTCCTCTGGCTAGTTCATCTTCATCATATTTATCTGGGTTATCAATTAGTCCTAGAACCCATTGCGAGTTTATCGGGAAATAGTATGTTAGATCCACCAAGTAATCACAGATTATTTCTCTATCTTTGATGAAACAGTAAAAGATTTTATTGACCGTCTGTTGTGAGCACACGCGATATTTGCCTAAAACTATGCTAGGTAATTTTTCTTCCAAATTATTTCGTATTTCCCATTCAAATCAAACAATATTTTCTTATTATTACCATCAAGTCAACCACATCAACTAGCATTTCTCGTCTAAATGACAATAAATGTCTAAATAAATAAAATAAATAGTAATAAACAACGCATACCTGGGATTGCAGCACAAAACCACTTAACTGTAATTGACCAAATATGCTCTGCAAACGTTTAACACGATTATTAGTGTTTCATTACACGTCAGACACACATACACACAGACATTATATGTATAACTAAACATCCACATATTATGTAAGTGTACGTACATAAATTACATAACTGTAAATGCCTTAGCCAATTTATTTATGCCAATCTTTATTTAAATGACGTGCGTAAATTAGTCAGGACACACAACAAATGAAACGCCCGATATAGATGAGCGCCATAATTCCTGAGGTACTTTCAGCAAGCTGAATGAGTATTCACACACACACACACAAACTAAATGAATAAATGATTAAGTGCTAAAGTGAATGAATGAATGAATGAATGGGGCGAGTAATATATAAAGATATATATATATATATAAATAACAATAGATGAAATGGACAAATGTCATTCATTCACAGCGCCGAAGTGTTGGTGGCAAGTGTAAAGAACAGTCGAAGACAAAAGATAAGAAGAGGAAGCAGCAGCATAAGTAGAGTGCTTAAAAGGAAAAACATTGCAGTGCTTTGTGCTCAAATAAAAATAACAAAAACACAGTGAAAAATAAGTGGCAGTCGAGCAAGGCTGAGAAGGTGGGAATCGCCACCAAAGTGGAGACATCAAGTGTGGTCTCATCGGTGCTAAATTAAATTTATACCATCGAGCGCACGAAACAGACGTTATCCGGCCGCCCACTGTGGTTAACACAAAAGGATGCGAGAATAAAATAAAATAAAATAAATAAAAAATAAAATAAAATAGGAAAAATAAAAACAGAAAACAAATAAAATAGGCAAAACAAGACGACGCAGCAGAACGTAGAAGACAAAACGAATGGGCTGCAAGTCCATGTGGCAGCCGACGTGGCAGTCAAATGTAAATGGAACACTCATTGCCGCTGAGCCGAGCGCAGCGCAGCGCAGACAACAATTCACAGTGCTATCGGTGTGGTAGTCGGTCTTTAACGGCCTGCAACCGACGACGACGATAGCATTGGACGGTAGGCGTGGGAGCGACCAACCGCCGACGAAGCAAATGTATAATAAATTGCATGAAAAACTCAATCATTACGCCAGCAGCAGGGAGCTAATTTAGTTACACACATCACCAGCTAACAGCCAGCCCACAGCCTTGGCAAAGCAGCAGGACCAACCTATCAGCCGGTCAACTGCTGGTTTGTGATTTTGGGGGCTCAGATTGAATGACTTGTTCACACTGTGGTGTCGCAGCAGAGGCAGAGACAGAGACAGCGACAGCAACAACACAGTGAATTAATTTCATTCACAGTTCTCATCAACAACAGCAACAACAAACCCATTTTGAACAAGAACAAAAACAACAACAACACATACTATCATTATTGGCAACGCTGTTTCATTTGCATTTGCTTGCAGCCACCAACAGCTTGAGGAATAACCAAAGACACGACACAGTTGGGGTCCGGTGCGCAAAGGAATGAACGTATTAGTCGCTGTGGCAGGCAAAGTGACGGTACCAGTAAGACAGCTTATGCCATAGTCGCCTTGGTGTCACTTTAAGTTGCCGTCAGTGGAATAGCAACAAATCACTGTCAAAGGGCTCATTGTCGGTAGTGTGTGTGCATTAGAGTCGGTCGAACTTTGCAGACTCTATAGTTTGGTTTCGGAGTAGTGGCGCGTAGGCTAGCGTCCGCTTGACGTTCGGTCGCTTGTGACATTTTGTGATAGTAAACATCTGGCTGTTTGTTGTCCTTCGTCGCTTGTCGCTTGTCGTTCGTCGTTCGCTGCGCGCCGTGCCAACGTCATTCGTCGTTCGAAGTTCGAAGTGTACCCAAAGGCGTTTGTTCGGGCGGCTGTGGCGTTGGGTGGGTGATGCCAACCCATTGAGAGCAAATGATGAAGCACAAGGGTTCCAGTTATTGCTGTCGCTGGTTCACACTTTTCTTGCTCGCCATGGGCATTGTTCTTGGTAAGTAGCATTCATTGTCTTTGTATTTTGTAATCATTATTTGTTTTCGCCCTTTAATGGATTCGCTAAATATCCCGCTTAACTGCTGCTTTGTTAGTCATAATAATTAAAAGTAATGAAGTACAATTCTTGGTTTAATAAAGTTTGTCATCGCTAGTTTATTGGTGGGTATTTAAGATAGGCGTGATAACCGGCACGATATGCAACAGATAAAAGTGTGCTTGGGGAAATGAGTTCGAAAGGAATTCAATTGAAATTCTTGATTTATATTTGTAATTAGTCAAGTGTAAAGTAATGTGAAGGTATAAACCCACGGGCGAAGGTTATTGCGCAATCGAATTAGATATGCATATATAAAGAATAGTAAGCATAGTAAGGTTATACCTGAATATGAACCTTAGTGAAGATCATCGTTCCATCTACTACGGTACTCGCCGTTGCCAATGCACAAGAGACCATACATCTTACGCAAAACCTTTTTCTCGATAGCTGCTAGGGTCGACAAATCAGTTGATATCATTGCCCATGCTTTGACACCATATAGCAGGACGGGAATGATGAGGGACCTGTAGAGTTTGGTCTTTGTTCGTCGGGAAAGAACTTTACTTTTCATTTGCCTGCTCGGACCAAAGTGGCAACTTTTAGCAAAAGTGATGCTATTTTGGATTTCAATGCTGGTATTGTTGTTGTTGGCGTTGATGATGCCTCCAACATAGACGAAATTATCTACGACTGCAAAGTTATGACTGTCAACAGTGACGTGCGAGCCAAGTCGCGAATATAATGACTGTTGGTTTGATGACAAGAGATATTTCAACTTGTCCTGGTTCACAACCAGACCCATACGCTTCGAGTCCTTATCCAGTCTAGAGAAAGCAGCTTTGTGGGGATACCAAGTTCATACATAGCGGTAGTCAAAAACAGCTTTGAAATCGACGAAGAGATGGATCATCTTTTTACGGGTCTTTTCCAAGATTTGTCGCGTGCTGAATATTTGGTCAGTTGTTGGTTTTTCAGACCTAAGGCCACACGGATAAGGTTCAATCGGTCTGTTGACGGTGGGCTTTGATCTTTCACACAATACGCTTGATAGAACCTTATTCGCGATGTTGAGGAGGCTTAACTCACGGTAGTTGGCACTGATTGTGCGGTCTACTATTTTGTGGATTAGGCAGAGCACACTTAATTCCAAACGTCGGGCATGCTTTCCTCCAACCATATTCTACAAAGATGCTGGCAAGCTCCTTATCAGTTCTTCGCTGCCGTGTTAGAATAACTCGGCCGGCAATCCTTTTTCAAAGATACTTTAAACACTATTTAATGCAAATCTAAGAGCAACAAGAAAAAATCATACAAACTTTCCCAGATACTGCCGTATCAGAACTAGTAAAATAAAGGGTGAGTTAGAGAGTGTTTTTGTCTGTAAGTTTAGATGGAGCATGATTACTAAATACGTAGAGCAGAAAATATTAAATAAGGAGAAATTGAGAAAAAACTCCTATCTATTTCATAAAATGGATATCAGATTTTAAGTAGTTGGTGACAGGTCTTTTAAATTGCATTTGTAAATATTTAATATTTTAGGCTTTAATAATCGTCAATTGTTGTTAAAACAAACAACAATGGGTAACGTTGGTCTAGAATATTCAACTATTAATGATTAAAAAATTATGAAAGATAAGAAACCAAAAGCGCCAGTTTTTAATAGTGTACGAAGATTTAACGAGTTTATCTCTCTTTTTCATTTTGAAATGCAATTTTCCACCTTAACTCCCCTTTCTAACATTGTAAAAAACGTCAACAATTAATCTCGTTTTGCACTAAGACTATTCATTACACTGTAGAATGAATACTAACCCACTGATGGTGTGAAAACGCCTGGCGCTGGTAGATAAACATAAAACGCTGGCTGTCCTATAATGAGCAAAATATGACTTTGTTATTTTTTATTAATTTTAAAATTCTAAATTTTTCTTTAAAATCTATTTCGTCCCCCGCAAAGTAATCCCCGTTTGAGTTTGCCGAATAGCCAGAAGTCAGTAAGATCTCTGACTGTTAATCGGCGATTAACAATCATCAATTCCTTTATTTTATTGACGAGTTGATCATCAAACAGTCAAAAACAATTATCACCGAAGTCTTTTTCCATTATTCTGAACGTTTCGGCACCAGAAATTTGATTCCGCACACAAAATTTATTGGAGTAAATTTGCTCATCGTAAAAAGCGCCGAATGCATTTTATGTACTTCCGAAAGGCGTATAGTAAACACCAATGATTATTTTGATGTGACATTTAAAACAGTTGTCGCCGACGGTCATACCAATCTAAAAAAAAAATATTACGACGGGTTTCCACGCGAAATTTAAATTCAAAAGTCTTATTTTTTTCATCAGTAGTACACTATGTACATATAAAGAAGTATCTTAGATGGCAAGGGTTTCACTAACAACTGTTGTCAAACAGCTGAAGAAAGTGCAAAGGTTGACATGTGCCCAAACACTGCATTGAAAGTTGTTCTGGACCTCACCCCATTCTATGCCGTCGTGAACATGACGCCAAAGAGGTCTACTTTAGCCTTGACTCCTCCAGGACTGGGAAAGAATAGGGTAATAAACGCCCAGAAACAGATGGCCACTTGTGTGGTCCTAACGATGACAGTCTTTTTGGCAACGCCATTACTTTGAAAAAGTGACATGTCGTCAATCTCAGTGATAGTTAAACATAACTTCAACAATTTTATGATATGATGATTAGGGCATCAAAATTTTTAACTGTGGATCCATAACTTATAACATTTCATCAGCATGGAGGCATCAAGGGTAACCACCTTGCCTCTTTTCTAGAGAAAGAAGCTGCGCAACCAAGCCAATAGTACTGGGAGAATTTATTGCAATTAGATTCAAGCAGCTAAATGTTCTCCATAGTGGCATATTAAGGAAACTAGAAGTATTTTATGCAGGTGACTGCTGAATAAAGTGCCACCTGCATATATTGGGATACTGTTTTACAGATCTATGTCGGTTCTGTGACCATGAGGCAGATACCACATACCACTTGATTGTTCTGCAATAGCAGGAGGAGTAAAGCAATAGCGACAATGTCTCCGCTAAGAAAATTAAACCCAGAAGCTTTACTATGTCTCTTTGTTTCAACTGGATTAAATGAAGTGTTTCGAAACCAAGAGAGGGTACAATAGACAATATATCGCACTACCAGAATTTAATTATTGATATCTTTATAAAAGACTTCGCTTTACACTAGGTTGTTCAATAAGTTTTGTCGTTTGATAAGAAAAACAAACTTTTATGATCCAAAATACACTTTATTATTCAGTATAATATCCCTGAACATTAATACACATGCTCCAACGATCCTCCAATCTGCGGATCCCATCCCTGAAGTGAGAATCCGGAAGGTCTGCAAAATACGCTTCAACAGCCGTTATGACCTCTTCATTTGATGAAAAAAGCTAGCCACGCATTAATTTTTTGAGTTCTGGAAACAAATGGAAGTCGCTGGGGGCCAAATCTGGTAAATACGGTGGATGCTCCAACAATTTGAACTTTAATTCATGGTTTTTATCCATTGTCAAAATGCTTTCGTGACACGGTGTATTGTCCTGATGAAAAATGATGTTTTTCTTCTGCAACCCGGTTCTTTTTTCACGAATTATTTCCTTCAACTTGTCCAAAAGGTTGCAATAATATTGAGAATCAATTGTCTTACCGGTTTGCAAACGACACACACAAACGAAGTTTCTCTCGCATTCCAAAAAATTGATGACATATTCTTCTTGACCGATTTCCGAACAGGAACTCGTTTCGAAGCCGAACAACCAGGTTCACACCACTCTTTAGCCCCTTGTTTTGATTCGGGATCATGGTGATAGACCCAAGGCTCATCCATAGTGCTGAATCGATGCACAAAATCCACTTTATCCTTTTTAAAATGCTCCAAATGTTGCTTAGAAGGTCTCAGTTCGTTTTGTTCCATTGTTAGCGGATGCGGCACCCATTGTGCACACAGCTTTCTAAAACCCAAAATTTCATTTAAATTATGACTCACACTGCCTAATGAGTTGTGTAGAGCCTCTACTAAATCTCCCTCAGTCAATCGACGATCTTCCAAAACCATATCCTGTATTTTGGCTACGATTTCTGGTGTTGATGCGCATTTTGAACGTTTTCGCGTGGATCGTCTTCAAGGCTTGTACGACCACGTTTAAATTCAGAAACCCATCTTTCTACTGTTCTAATTGTAAGTGAACAATCATTATACATTTTTAACATTCGTTCGTGAATTTCTTTTGGTGCTACACCTTCCAAAAATAAGAATTTTTTCACTGCACGATTTTCAATTTTTTCCATTATAAAAATATACTGTGACAAGGCGCCACTAAATGGCTTGTAAACAAAGAATGAATTGACAGATTGAAACGAAACTTCACATACATACGTTTATATGAAGAGTGTACCAACAAAACAAAGTGGGCTAATTGCAGCGCCCTTTCTTATCGAACGACGAAACTTTTTGAATAACCTGTTAAGTCCCGAGATTCACATATGTAGATATTGAAACACACAAAGTTCGCACACATGGTCGTCACTTTTAAACGGGTTCCCCTGTAGATTTATGTTGTCCTCCTTAGCCAAATCAAAGTGAATAATTTAGTTGTTATGCAATGCAATTGATTTAAATTCTCGCCATATTGACTTGCAAATAGCATATTTTCAAAGCTAAACTAATACAGGAAAGGTGGAAGGAAGCATAATAAATGCGTTTATACAAATATTTGCAATTCTCCTTTGCTGCTGCGCTCTGCACTTAAATTATGGCTGGCCGAAGCCAGCAATATTTACATTCTCTCATTTCCTTGTACATACAACGCAACAACCAAACATTTTTACATGGTCAAAGCAAAAATGAAAAATGTGGAAACCGAGAGTGTGTGTGTGTGGCACACAAATACACGCATATTTTTAGATAAATTGGTCGGCGGCAGATAAAAGGGAACGTGTCACGAAACACTTGCTCGTTGCGATAACAGACAAGCTACAGAGTTGTGCTGTGGGAAAATAGCCGGAAATTGCCATTGAACACTTGTTCGCCGAGACACCTGGCTGGCTCTTGCTCTTGCACTTGCTCTTGCCCTGGCTGTGGCTGTGGCTGTGGCTCTTGCTCACCTGTGTATTTTGCTCTGTTTACTTTTGTTTGTGTTTATATTTTTACAAGTCCGCAATTTTTCAACATTTCATGACCGCAAAGTCATACAAATTGTGCACGCACACACACTCACACACTTTTACTGGCAGTAACTGTATTTTATGTATTCTCACTCGCTTTCTCTCTCTTTCTACTCACACATCTTCTAGTTTCGCCAGATATACACACGAATTTTGCTGACAACAATAAACAAACGACAACCAAAGGAACAACAGCTAACACAACAACAACAATAATGTCAACAACAACAACAACAAGAACGACAACAATGCAAGCAAATACATTGCGTACAATGAAAATGCTAGAAGCAATGGGTTTCATTGACGCCAACAGGTACAATGTCAACGATAAGAACAACAACAATAAAAATAATTTTAACAACTACCATTCAAATCTGTTGATTGCCAACGGCAACAGGAACAGTAAAAACAGCAACAAAATGTACATTAGTGCACCGAGCAGGCAGGAGCTGTGGCGTCAGCAATTGCAGCAGTTAGCGGATCGAGCGCTGCCGGCGGAGAAGGTGGAGCCGAAGCAGGAGCTGGAACAAGAACTGGAGGAACATATGGTTTCAACGCCTCAATCGATGACAATAATGGTCGAAAAACCCACAACAAGCCCAGCAGCAGCAGCAGCAACAACCACAACAACAATAAAACAAATAACAAATCCAACAAAAATAGCAACAAAAATGCTAAGCGTCAGCACGGCAACAACGTTAGCCGCAAGTAAACCGACGACGACCACAATTACAATAGCAACAAGCGCAATCACAACGCGACACAGTGGCAGCACAATAAAGTTGCCGCCTGACAACATGGCCAATATAAATGTCAGCGGCATAAATGCGAAAGGCACAATGATATATAAGCAACAACGTCAACGGCAACACGAAGAGCGAAAGCAACAACAACAACAGAAGCAGCAGCATGAAAGGCAGCACCAACAACAGCAACCGCAACACACACAGACACTGGTTGTTGTTGCTGGCAATAGAAGCGCAAAGCAACCGCAAAAGTACATCGGCCATACTCTGTTAGGCGACAGCGGCAGCACGCAGGCATCCGCAGCGATGATTGTGGCAACGCCTGTGAGGCGTGGCGGCGAGTTGGCGAATGTGACAGCTACAGCACAAACGCAAATAGCAATCAACGGTAAGAGCAACAGCAACAGCAACAACAACAACAATAACCGCAATAGCAACGACATTGTTGATGGCATTACAACGCCAATAACTGCAGCAACAACAAGAAGAATAACAGTAGTAGACACATTCATAATAACGCCAACACCATCAGCAACAACAACAAAAACGCTAAGAACACAAAGCAAGCAATTTGAGTCAGCGCGCATTTCATACGATTACAAAGCAACTGACGCCAACGACGCCACCGACGCCACCGACGACTTGAAGCGCACGACGGAAACGGATGCGCCAATGATTGCGGCAAGGCATGAGGAAATGGAAGTGGTTCGTCAATATCAACACAAATTTTCCAGCTCATACTTAGACGCCGCCGGCAACAGGGACCACGCTGCTGCGGCGAACTACGGCAACACACACAGCTTTGCGGCGCTCGTACAAATGTCGGCGAAGCAGCAAGAACAGCAGCAAAGGCAGCAGCAGCAGCGCAATCGCTGGGTGCGTCAAGCGGAGGAGGAGCCGATAGACAAATGCCGCAAGTTTAATGAGGGTGATGCGGCGAAAAACGAATTCTACAGTCCCGATTATCCGAACGATTACCCAAAGAACATCAGCTGTACACGCGTGATTAAAGGTGAGTTGTCGGAAGTCGTGAGTTCGAGAGTTGAATGCGGCATGTTGCATGTTAAGAATTACGCATACATAACTCATACGCCCCGGGCGCCAAGGTGTTGCGTTAACGTCGTTTCGTTCGAACATAAAGCACACGTGTATACATAATTGGCAAAGCACACGCCACACACCTGCCGTTACAATAAACGCGCGAACATGAAAGCGAAAGCTACAAGTATATATACATATGTATATATTTATATAGGTGTAAATACTTGTGCCACGTTTAAGTATGTATAAATCCCATTTTTTATTCATGCGACGCTGTTTGTAGTCACATCTGAGGGGTGAGGGGTGAGGGGGCTTGATAAAGGTTCGCTGCGTTGACAAAAAAATTTAAATTTAATTTTCAAAATTTTAAATCTTTGCATTGTACAGTTATACCGGGGGTCTAATAAAATTGTTTCAGCCTTAAACAGTAATACTCACTTGCATATAAAAATACTCGTTTACCTGTGATATTTTTGAAGAATCATCTTATTCAATAAACAAATAAAAATAATGCACGTTTACACAATTTAATATACTCTAATAATCGAACATTTATTGTGTAAAAATTTGGATTCCATTGGTTCCGAAGGTCTTCCCAAAATAGTGTCTGGCGGCGAGAAAGTTTTTTCTGATTATTACCTGAAATTGTAGTAAAAAAGGTCAAATATATCTAAGAGGTTTATTACCTAATATAATAATAACGGCTGAGTCTACGTGATGCCATTGTTATTCAGTTGTTCCATGTGACTCTCTGGACCAGAAGGCTTTTGCTAACACCACTAGTGCTAACAAACGGTTACTGAGCTCGTAAGAAGTAAAGCAACATTTCCTCGATTCCATTCAATTGAGATTTGAGTAAGGGTGCCCTTTCTTGCAAGCTCATTAGCCGAACAGTTTCCGACTATTCCGTTATGATCAGCCACCCAGACAAATTTAATTTGGAAATACCTTAATGTCATAGCTGGTGAGGTTATGTACTTCTAGACTAGCTGTGAGCTTTATGACAGTGAGTTCGCAGGCTTGTATAGCAGCTCTTTCATTGGAGTATACAGTGTACACTGTACACTCTTTCACTTTTCAAAATTTTACCTCTTCAAAAGAGGTCGCACTTTGTAGAAGTACTTGTGCTGCTACCTTGATGGCTTCTGCAGTAATCCGACAATCTGAAAGAATCCTTGAGCTTCGATTCATCCGTGAAAAAAGCTCACTGCCCCTTTCTGCAGCGACTCCGATTCCTGAGAGATATATACGAAGAAAAGACGCCGCTAGGAGTACGTTACGCTACGCAGTAGTCCAAGTTAGGGCTGTAATCGAAGTGAGAGAGAATTCCGGAATGGTCCTAGCCAGCTTCCTTAAATCTGAAAGCAACCTTCACAACAATTTATCGGCATTCACCGGATGGCATTAACTACGTTTCGTAATATTGTAAGAAGAGTTGTTTATATTTTTTTTTTTTTTAATTCACAAGTGGATATAACCCTTCACTATATTCAAAACTTGTAGCAATCCAAATCAACAGACAAATACACCATAGATCAGTATTGGCTTAACTACGGTTTCGTAAGCCAAATATTTCTAAGAAGATTGTGTGAAATTTTCAAACTATAAAATATTTTTTTTTTTATTTTTAATTCACAAGTGGATATAACCCTTAAACTATATTCAAAACTAGTAAAATAGTGTATCTCAAATTTGCAACGGTTATTTTTATTTAAACGCCAAGCATTTTGTTTTCAGTTTTCAAAATTTTGAGAAAATATTCTCTAACAAATAGAAGCTTTACATCATAACAGGTTGGCATCTTATTTTTCTGGATACTGTCATATAACCTATTAAAACGTCTAGCCACGCAACTGAATCACTTAGAGATTTTCCTAAAATAAGTTCCCAATTACTCGTATTATCCGCAAACTAAAATATATATTCCCCTTAATTACAACAACTCTGCTGGAAGCTCCTGAAAGCTTTTGACGTCACAAACCCACTCATGTCAGGTTAGGTATATTTATATTCAAATAACAAATGTTGATATTATCGAGCACTGGTATCAGGGTTTGAGGATAGATGAATACCAGCGATCTGCAAAGACTTTGAGATACATTTTCTACTCAAATACTCAAAATATAAGCTTCTAATGAATAAAAGAGGACCGATTCATATTAAAAAATAATCTTTTCTTGGAGAAAGTTTCATGACCCATGCAGATACTGCCACAATTTTGTCTTTTTCATTACAAATTATAGACCTTTTCTTCTGTTGCATTAGATACCAGTGAGTGGAAGAAGAAGCACAGGTATTCAAGAATAGACTCCTGAAACAATGCGACTATACATATTATCGGAAACTCCTCAAAAACACAAAAATATATTGCACTTCAACACCCTAGTAATATAATTAATCCAACATTTATTTCGCCGTCCAGCTCTTAACTTTTTAATCGAACCCTTGTGAGTCCCCCCCCCCACCTGTGGCTATACACACGGGTGTTGTTATGTACACGTGAGCTTTTGAGCTGATGGCGTTTACTTCCGCCGATTGGTTGCTACATTTTGTATCACTTTATCTTATTATGTGTGTGTTTTTTCTGACGTTTTATTTTTCATCTTTACTTTGGCTCTTTGGCTCCTGTAGCGCCGCCAGGACAGATAATCCGTTTAGATTTTCGCAATTCATTCCACATTGAAGCGAAAGAGGAATGCAAATTTGATGTTCTCGAGGTAAGAGCACTCAATTATATGGCTCATTTGCTTGTATAAAGTGTTAAACGGTAGTGTAAATACTCGTGCTTTATATTTCATTCTCAACCATATATGTATGCTTTATTTCATTTGTATGTGTATGTGTATATATATATATATAGATACGTGATGGCCAGTACGGCTTCTCGAACTTGCTTGGCAAATATTGTGGTACGGATTTTCCACCGGAAATCACATCGAAAGAACGTTACCTCTGGTTGCATTTTCAATCGGATGAGAGTATCGAGTACTCGGGTTTTACAGCCGTTTTCGAATTTATGGATCGCAGTAAAGAAGGTGAGTTGATAGCAACGAAGTTAAAAGAGTTTAAGTTATTACTGCTTCGCAAAATATTTATACCGTATAAGATAGCTTATAAAACTACTCGTATAATACCGAAAATAACTAAAAAAAAAAAATTTCGCAGCCATTTAAAAGAAGTGAGTTAGGTCAGGACAATGCCAGGTCACACTCATCGATCGTGACTCGCTAAAAAATTCAGCAGCTTGATTGGGAGGTTCTTACGCATCCTCTGATTTGGCTTAGTTCTTCTAAATTAGGGCTATAACTTTTAAAGCTCCCGATATGTGATAGGAGCACCTCGATGAACATAGTCGACTTTATATCGAAAATTTCGTTTTTTTTTTTGTCAGATGTCTTAATGGAATTACATAGCAAGTTTTCCGATTAATAATTTGACTTTGTGCCTAAAATATCTTTCATTTGTTCAGTGGATTCGCAAGACTCCATATATATTTAATTTAATGATTCCGATCTTTTGATTGGGAAGATGGAGCCATTTATAGAAGTACACACGAGTGGGAAAGTTCCGATTATGATGGAGCGGACTTTCCATTGCTCGATCATGAAGAACAACAAAGCGGCGGGGGCTGACGGATTGCCGGCCGAACTATTCATATACGGCAGCGGAAAACAGATAAAGAGCATGCATCAGCTTCTTTGTACAAGTAGAATATGGTCGGGTGAAAGCATACCCGACGATTGAAATTTAGGTGGACCCTGTCCGATCCACGAAACGGGAGACCCCACAATCTGTGCCAACTACCGTAGGATAAGTCTCCTCAACATCGTATATAAGGTTTTATAGAGCAAACTGTGTGAAAGATTAAAGCCCACCGTCAACAAACTGATTGGACCGCATCAGTGTGGCTTTAGGCCTAGAAAACCAACAATTGACCAGATATTCACCGTGCGCAAAGTATTGGAAAAGACCAGTAAAAAGAGAATCGACACACACCACCTCTTCGTATATTTCAAAACTGCTATTGACAGCACGAAAAGAAGCTGCTTTTTTGCCGCTATGTGTGAATTTGGTATACCGCAAAACTAATACGACTGTGTACACTGACGTTGAGCAAAACCAAAAGCTCGGTCAGGATCGGGAAGGACCTCTCCAAACCGTTCGATACCAAAATATGTTGCAAACAAGACGTTTCCCTATCGTGCGACTTCTTCAATCTACTGCTAGAGAAAATAATATGAGCTGCGGAGCTGAATAGATAAGGGACAATATTCTATAAGAGTATACAGCAGCTGGCGTACGCCGTTGATATTGATATCATTGGTCTCAACACCCGCGCCGTTAGTTCTGCTTTCTCCAGAATGGACAAGGCAGCGAAGCAAATGGGTCTGGTGGTGAACGAGGGCAAGACGAAATATCTCCTGTCATTAAACAAACAGTCGTCGTACTCGCGACTTGGCTCCTACGTCACTGTTGACAGTCATAACTTTGAAATCGTAGACCCTGAACCAGCAGTAACACGGAAAACAACGTTAATCTCGAAATCCAACGCAGTAGCATAGGTGCTACTTCGGACTGAGCAGGCAATTGAGAAGTAAAGTCCTCTCTCGATGAACAAAGACCAAACTCTACAAGTCACTTATTATTCCCGTCCTGCTATATGATGCAGAGGCATAGACGATGACAACATCTGATGAGTCGACGTTACGAATTTTCGAAAGAAAGTTGGAAAGACCTGGGTACACTTGGAATCTCCATTTGGAGCAAAACAGCGAACAGAAGACACGACTGTCGCACTGTTGTAAACTCGGTTTGCGCCAATAAAGAATAAGAAGATCCTTTGATTGAATTTTGCTGAATATATCGGTTAATATGTGAGATATTGTACTATAATTATATTAGCCATGTCCGTCTGCATATACCCGAACTAGTTCTTCAGTTTTTGCGACATCGATCAGATATTTCGCACACGTTCTTTTCTCCTCAAACAGCTGCGCAGTTGTCGGAATCATCGATATTAGATCAATATACGATACAACCGATATCCAACGAAATTAACATTTTTTTCATATTACTTTAAATATCTTCAATAAAATATATGTGTTTGTGTGTATTTAAGTGTTTTCTTGTGGCACTTTAATCGTATTAATTGCTTGTCCAACAGCTCCCTCCACCGACCTGAACTGCACAATCGAAAAGTCGGGTTTCGAGGATTTCGTCAACTCCACCGATGTGCCCGAAGACATTCGTGATACTGCGATTAAAAATCGAGTGCCGTTAGATTGCATTTGGCACATACAGGTGCAGGAGAATTGGAAGGTCAGTCGCGACGCCAAGCAATATAATTTGATTAAAACTAATTTCACGTTTTCTTTTGCTCTCTTTTCTGATACTTGCAGATACAAATGAAATTCGTGGATTTCCGTTTAGTCAAACCGAATGATTGTGAAGCGAATTTCTTGGACATATTTCCCGAACAAACCATCATGCCGCTTAGGTGAGTAAGTAATAGGCAAATGGAAGCATTTAACGCGCATTAGTGTGTGTGTGTGTGTGTGTGTCTGTGTGTTGGCAACATTTTACTGTCGCTCTTGCTCAATTTGATTGTGGCCACAAAATCACGACAAACTTCATTTAACATGCAAACACAAGCAGCATAAAAACCATACAACCATGTGTGAGTGTATTTGTGTGTGTGTGTGTGCAGATAAATGCATAGCTTTCAATCATCAATGTCACTTTTACTATAAAATTACAAAATGACAAACTCACACTCGCTGACAGCGTAATATGACGAATGTGTGGGCGGCTGTGTGTATGTGTGTGTGTGGCGCATTTCACTTTACTCATTCAGCGTGACCAATCAAAGACAACAACAGCAACAAATGTTGTATATATATGTTTTATATAGTGTCAAACGTTGTTGTTGTTGTTGCTTTTGTTATTTTTGCTTGCTGTTTTCAGCAAATCCTTATTTTTTACTTGTAGAAAAAAAAACTTTTGCGGATCTGCTGGTGAAGGCATCACATCCGATTCGAACACGCTGAATATTCGTTTCTTTGCTGAGCCAGCGGCCATCAATTCAACTTTCTCCATTTTATTTACGGCTTTTCGAGATAAAGGATCTGGTAAGTGCTGACCAACAAAACCAAGAACATAACAATATAAGTAAGCAATGCCTAAGTTCTGGTGTGACCGAACATTTTATGCTTTCGCGACAACCGGAAGTTTAAAATTCTTCTATAGTACAAATCAATTTTCTTATTCTCTCTGAATTTCAATACTAGAAATTTGAAATATGCACTAGAGTCCACATATTTAGTGGCTAGGTCTCGGAATTGGTCCGATTTTGAAAATTTTTGGGATGTGAATAGATATGGGTTTTCACTCAAATGTGGGCTGTGTCATACTCATAGTCCAAATGTGATAATGGCTCGTATAAAGAACTTTCGTACCATCTCGGGTGTCAAATTTTATGTCTCTGGAGCATTAATTTATGGATTTATATCACTTTTAGTGGGTTTTAACGAAACACTTTTAGTGGTTTTTAACAAAATAACCAACAAAACCATCATATGGGGGTGGGCGTGCGTATAATCCGAATTTACCAATTTTTACAGGGTGGATATGGATGCCAAAAAGATTTGCTATACATTAGATTTATCAGAAGGCAGGGTCAAACCTACTTAGTGGATATTGTGGAGCTTAGTTATTGCAGGTTTTCGATTAAATGCGTTTCATAGGTGTGGCAATGGTCTGATTCCCGATTTTCCATCTGCATTACCAACCCTCCTTGAGTTCAAAGAGCATGTGCACCAAATTTTAGCAAGATGTTTTTACCCAAGTTATCGCTTGCATGGACGGACAGACAGACAGACAGACAGTCACTCGGAATATGACTTCTTTAGTTATCCTGATCTTATATATACAACTGTGTTCGAAATAATAGCAGTGGTGTAATCAGGAATTCAAATGGAGCGAAAAAACCGTTGATTTGATTTTTATTATGGACTAGAGGACCCGTCCACGCTTCACTGTGGCTGATACATAGATAATACTACTACCATCTATATGATTTCTATTAGTTGGATTATAACTATTAGTTATTGAGATATAATATTTTGTGAAACAACTTGTGTTAGTTTACAAAAAAATGGATCATAAAGCATTTCGTGTGTTTATAAAGCATTTGGCTTTTTGGGGAAAATACTGTTGAATTTGGGCTCAGGGAAATCCACCGTTGAAAAGATATTTGCTAAGCTGGAAACAGGCGAAATGAGCAAAGTAGGTGCCACGCAAGTTCATAATCCAACAAAAACAACGAATAACTGATTCTGAGAAGTGTTTAAGTGCTCTCTATCGGAATAAAGTCGAAATTTTTCGTCAGTGATAGAAATATAGCTCCATTATTTCCCAATGGAGTCCAATCGACAGTCATTCTAGTGGACTGCACATGATGTACCGGTGGAAAAACGAAAAAGGCGGCGGGAAAGAGCGTTTTGACCTCTTGTTTTTGGGATTTGTTTCATTTGGTATAATGCATACTGAACATCTGAACAAATCTTATAATCTGTTTCACTGCGTATTTAGTTGAGATTCTTTTCTTGTTTGACTCATGACCCATTTTTCAAAATAAATATGTTTTGCATTATTTTTGAGGAAGAACTGTTTAAAATTGAAACATATATTCAAATGATTCCTACAAACATGAATTTTGAACAAATGCTTATGGTTTAAAATATAATTTTTGTATATATGAGAAATATCAAATTTTAACATTAAAAGATAAAAAGTATCCTATGTTATAATGGTCTCTATATCTGAGTTCCCCACCAATTTTCAGCCAAAATCAGGTTATGACTCAAAAACGTTCTTGATATTTGTTATAAATGGTGTTAACTAAACACAAATTTCTTGTATATATAAGATATCTTTGGCTAACAAAAAATTTTCCGTCGAATGAAATCCAACAGAAATCGGAACGTTTTCTAATTTAGTTACCCATATGGTATAATACATATTTATATAAGGTGTTCATCTATGAAGGCTTCTGTACAGCCGAAGTTAACGGTTTTTCTTGTTTAGCTTTTATGGAGATACATTATAATAAAATGTAATCTAAGCTTTAGGATTTTGATAGCGTCTAATGACATCTTGCGGTCTAATAAACGAAATTATGACAAAGCGTTATCAAACAAAAAATTTCTATACCTGTGTTAGTGTTTTTTATTTTTATTAGATATTATTTATTAGTTCTTTTTTTATAAGTTTCTTTTCCATATTTGCACTTAATTCGATTTATTTTTGATATTATTAACTTTTTCTTGTTGTTTTTGATACTAGGAAGTTGCACAGATGAAGAATACGATTGTGAGGATGCCACATGCATTGACCGCAAGCTCAAGTGCAATTCACGTGACAACTGCAAATTTCGTTGGGACGAGGAGGGTTGCAATGTAAGTGATTTCTATCAATTGTTACTTTTTCTCGCTTGCATGCTAGTAGTTCAATCGTCCAGTACCACAGTTAGTCGTATTATCACATACATTATATACATATACATATATGTATATTAGGGTGTTTTCGTTTTTTTTTTTGAACTATTAATTTTTTTCAGTCCCGTCACGAAATTAATTACACTACAATCATGAGTTTTTATCTTTAAATTCCTACAGATCAGAGGTATCTTATGGCATCGCTTTGAATTTGGGCGCATATTTATAGATTTGTTTATACATACCATCTATAAAAATCCTATAAAGCCTTACTTAAAAAACCGAATATCTCGGAAAGTATTAATGATAGCGATTTTGACCTCAGACCTTTTTTATAGCAAATAAAATTTCCTACAACTTTGTCATGTACATTTTTTCTATAGCTCCTGTCATTTACGAGATATATACAAAAAATGCGAAATTCTTGGAAAAATCAGGTTTAGAGCCCCGTACTACCTCGCCGGTGTGAGTTACGACTTTGTTGCACTGAGCACTTTTGTAGAGTTAACAATTCTGAGAAATATGCGTCTAAAGTTAAAGTGATGCCATAAAATACCTCTGATCTGTAGGAATTTAAAGATAAAAACTCACGATTGTAGTGTATTTTCTATGGAAAATTTTTACATGCCTTGGTCCAGTTCTTAATGTTAATATTAAGGAATAAAATTTTCAGGGAATTTTTTTGGGGTATTTCCAAAGAAATTTCATAATGGGACTGAAAAAAATTAATAGTTAAAAAAAAAACACCCTAAATATATATATATGTATTTATTAGAGTAACTTTTATTTCTAAATAATTTCACTTTTCCAATATATTTAACATGGAATTTTTTGATCTTTGCTCTGCATAAATATAATCAACTTGGGACATAACGCACACCCTAATGTACATATATACATACATTTTACATATATCGTATATATACATACATACGAGTATGCATGTTAAAGTCGTACGTGCTTCCTTATGATGACAGCAATTGCAGTGGGAATTGGTCAAGTTTAGCTCTTAAATGGAATCGAATGAACTATCAAGTGACTGAAATGGTGAACGAACAATGAAGCTATCAACCTGTCAAAGTTGTAAAGTGCGCATGTTGTTATTGTTAACTGCACTTAATGGCATATACTTTTATTATAAATGCAGCTGTCGAACTGAGAAATTGACAATACATAAGTATAAGTTTAGAGGAGAATACTATGATATACTTGTATATTTGTTTGGAAGAGAACTTGAAGCTTTTCACTTGACATCAAAAGTGTGTAAGTTTGTCGCTGATAACTTTTATTCCCAAAAGTTCAATACAAAGTGAGAAAGAAATATTTCAAAATACATTCACTTCGATTGAAGTAGTGTTTAGCTACTTATGTAATTTCTGGGAAGCTTAAAGAAACCAGTGAAAAAGCACCAAACATACTCTCTCGTCTTGCTTTTGCTAACGGTGGAGAGAGTGAAACCTTTTTACTCTTTGTTTGAGGATTAAAAGAAATTTCGGATAAGTCTTATACTGAAGATTCCGCGCACATATCCGGAATACCACCTAAGCGGTTTTTCTCAACGTTATAAAAAGCTAAAGTATATACCGCATGTGATTTTCTATAGTTCATTTTCTAATAAACTTCATCCGAATCGATCCCCCTCCTGTTTTCATATAGATACGATGCTGTATCAGTTCATGTAGCACAACAATGGTTCATTCGCCTCCGTTCTGGAAATTTCGTTGCGAAAAATGCATCTCGCTTTGGTCGATCTATCGTTGAAAAAGTCGATGAAATTATGGAAAAGATTGACCAAGACCGTTCCATAAGCAGCCATGACATCGCTAAGTAACTTAATAGTCATCATCAAACGGTTTTGAACCATTTAAAAAGGGCTTAATGCACCGAATTAACATCTGCGATTCTTTGCTGAAACGAAATGAAATCGAACAATTTCTGAAGCAAATGGTAACAGTAGACGGAAAGTGGATCAAATACGATAATAATGTGCGAAAAAGATCAAGGTCCAAGCGTGGTGAAGCTCAACAAATGGTCGCAAAGCCAGGATTGACGCCACGAAAGGTTATGCTGAGTGTTTGGTGGGATTGGACTGAAATCGTCCACTATGAGCTGCCCCAGCTAGGCAATCAAAAACCAAAACGGCCAGAACTGATCAACAGAAAGGGCTTCGTCATCAGGACAACGCTAGACCACACATATCTTTGATGACTCGGCAAAAAGTGGGAGAGCTTGGCTGGAAGTTCTGATGCATCCACCACCTTGCACCATCGGACTACCATTTGTTTCCCTTAATGGAGCAAAGTTGGCTTCAAGAGAAGCCTATGAAAATTACTTGTTGCAGTTTTTTGCCGAGAAACCAGAAAAGCTTTACACTGATGGAATAATGTCTCTAGCGGAAAAATGGCAAAAATTGGTCGACCAAAGTGATACATATTTGGTTTATTAAAGTTCATTATAAATATAAAAATATAAAAAAATATAAAAATATAAAAATAAATAAATAAATAAATAAATATAGAAATACGAAAATACTTTTTTGACTATCCAATAGAATAATTCCATTTTTCATAATTTAAAGAAAGGTAGATCAAGTTAGTGGTCCCAAAATTCTGTGAAACTCATTTAGATAAACATATAACGGCTTATCATGCCTTGAACTACAAGTTTCTTTATCAGCTTTATCATTTCCTTCGGTTTTACATTTCTCTAACCAAAGAATTTGGTCGAGATCTTTGAGAAATTTGGTCATTGGTAAGCACTGCTAAGCCAAATAAAAAGATAGTTGAAGTGTTCTCAGATAATACCATTTTACCTAAGTTAAAGAGAAGAAGAAACCTTATTTCGTATACAAACTACATTGCGACGCCTTTAAGAGTTTTCAAATCAAATATGACAAAGACTACCAAGAAAGTGCCTTCAGCGAATTTTAATTTTTTTCAGTTTCGACTCATATTTGGAGCGCCATCCACTAGATATGCCACTTAACTGTTGTGTTCGTGATAAAGTAGAATCCGCAGAAACTTCCGTAATATTTTTAACGACTCTGTCGATTTCTATGGAGAATTTTCTCCATAATCTCTACCCAAACATTTCAAGAAGGGGCATGTGACATATAGAAATCCAACTTCACACTATCATAAAGGTTGTACCAAGTTTAAAAACAAGTATCTATTTGGTTTCCGCGTGCAGTAAATATATTAAATCCATATTATTTATATAAATATATATCTATATCTACGTATATGAAATTCGTACTATTAAATTTATTTAACTTAAATGAACTTTATTTATCCCTAAATAATTTCCAATATTTCTTTTTATATTTAATAATAGAAAGAGACCGCGGAAGGATCTGAGCATATTTACATTATCATGGTTGTCTTCGGTCTAATCTTGGGTGGCATGATTTTGACATTCCTAGTGAATTGCATACGCAAGATAATGCATGATCAGAAAATCATACGGGTAAGTGCAAGAAATTAAATTAAATACGCATATACAGGGTGCACCATCTTTTAGGTTAATTTGAAAATAATGTTTTTTCGGAATATTTCAATAATCGAACTATTTCTCGAATACTAAATAGATTAAGTGGCCACCTCTATTGACCCTAGCAAAATGATGATTATTGTTGTTTTTTTTATACCCTTAACATGGTATATTATTTTTTGCATGAAGGTTATAACACCCAGCAGGAAACCTCGGATACCCTATCAAGTATGCAAAATTATCACCGTCTCTCTGTCCGTCCGTCTGCTGTCTATATATACGCGAACTAATACCTAAGTTTTTGAGACACCGTTTTGCAATTTTTCACACGATCTTTTCTCAGCAAGAAGCTGCGCATTTTCAGAACCGCCGATATCGGATCACTATAGCTATAGCTACCACACAAACTAAACAATGGGAACCAAGCAAAATATCGTCTTGTACCCTTTTATGCTATAGAATAATGTACCTGTGAAGGGTATTATAGCTTCGGTGTATGGTGGGCAATAAATAGTAAGACTTTTTAATTTCAACTTTGCGCAAAAATCCATTCGTCGAAATATTCTAGGTTGGTATGGCTGTCAGCGACATCTGTGCCAAATGTCACGTCAAAATAATAATTATTGCTTAATATACGCTTCTGGTGCCGAAACATTCAGAATTTTGGAAAAGACCTTCGGTCACAATTGTTTGTCGCGACAAGTGTTTTTAAGTTACAAATTATTCAAAGAGGGTCGAGAAAGCGTTGACGACGAACTACGTCCAGGACGGCCAGCAATATCAACTTATGATCAACAACTCTATGAAGAAAATGGTGCTTGAGAATCAACGATTAACAGTCAGAGAACTTACTGGCATTGTTGGAATATCGGAAGGATCACTGAAAACCATTTTGAAAAATAATTTGGGACAGTGAAAAAAGTGAAAGCACGATTGGTTCCAAAATATCTCAATTTCTTCTAAAAACAGCGTCGCGTTATCGTCTGTGAAGCGATTCTTTCCAACTACCAGAATGTCATGAAAAGAATTATTACTGGCGCCAAGTCTTGGATCTATGCTTACGACTTGGAAACAGACGATCAATCGGCAAAATATCGTGACAACGGTGAGCCCAAGCCGTCAAAGCAAATAAAAATTCAAGGTTAACATTTGTGTGGTGTTGTGTAGTGTACTCCGAATTCCCTCCGACCGGCCAAACAGTTAATAATGAATATACTTATTTGAGTGTTATGCGTCGCTCGCTTGAAGCTATTCTTAAAAAGAAGCCGACAATTCTTGATTTTTGCACCACGATAAAGCATCGTCAGATACTGCATTACTTCTTCGTGAGTTTTTTGCCAAAACTTCAACCAATATCGTTCCACAACTGTACTCACTTAATTTAGCTCCGTGTGACTTATGGCTATTCAGCAAACTCAAACGACCGCATCGGGCATATCGTTTTAAGTCAATTGAAGCCACTAAACGTGAATCGCTATGCGCATTGAAGACTATTCTGGAAATTGACTTTCACAACTATTTCGAGGATTGGAAAACACGTTGGCTCTAGTGTATTGCTTCCAAGGATGTTTACTTTGAGAAGGACGACATACATTTTGAAGAATACATTAAGGATTTTAAAATTATGAGCAAGTCTTACTATTTTTTTCTCATAGTAGTAAGCGTTTGTTCTTGTTTTATTATTTTTGGACGATCTCGAGTGGTAAAGCGATGATTTCTGGCTGAATGCTTGCTTTGAGCTCATCAATAGTACAAGGATTACTGGTTTGATCTTATAAACCTTCAATCAAAAAGTAGGGGAAATCAAATCTGGAGTTTTTGATGACCTGTCAATGTCACCTTTTTTATTGACAACACTTCTTTGAAAATTTCCATTACCAAAACTGCTCTGTGTGACAAGGCAAATTCGCTTTTTTGAAACCTGTAATAGTCAAAACCCTTTTTATACATATCGAAAAAAATTAAATATTTTGAAGTTTCTCGACATCTCTTCAACGGCGCTAAAAATGTTCCTCATCAGCAGCAGTGATTCTGCTTTTCTCCATGGCGCACTTAGCCTAGCTAGCCTCGATCGCACAAGTTCTCAAGGCTGTATCTCCGAAACTATTACTCGGATTTACTTAAAAATTTGGGACAATATTCCAGAGGTCATGTAGAATTTAATAAGACAAATAAAAAAAACGATTTTTTGAAAAGTTCAAACCCGGGGGGTAGCCCATAAACCTAACCAAAAACAAGAATAAACGTTAACTTCGGCTGCACCGAAGCTAACATACGCTTCACAGGTGCATTTCTTTTAGTAACTATGTGTCTAGTTTGTATGGAAGCTATATGCTATAGTAATCAGATCTGAACAATTTTTTCGGAGATTACATTGTTGCCTTAGAAAATAATCTATACCAAATTTCGTGAATATATCTTGTCAAGTTTTCCATACAAGCCCTTGATTCCGATCGTTTGGTTTGTATGGCAGCTATATGTTATAGTGGTCCGATATCGGCAGTTCCGACAAATGAGCAGCTTCTTGAAGAGAAAATGACGTTTGCAAAATTTCAAAACGGTATCTTAAAAACTGAGAGACTAGTTCGTATATATACAGACAGACAGACGGACATGGTTAAATCGACTCAGCTCAACATACTGCTCATTTATATATATACTTTATAGGGTCTCGGACGCTTCCTTCTGGGTGTTACAAACTTCGTGGCAAACTTAATATACCCTGTTCAGGGTATAAATATATATTTTATATATATAAATTATTGCATGTACAAAGATCTAAGGTCGATAAAAAATAGAAATTTTGGAAATAGTGGCGTTTAAAAAAATTTTGAATTTTTCTCAAATTTTTGGTAGTTTTTATACAGTCGAAATTTGATTTTGGGTCAGTTCAAAATGCTGGTACAGTAGATGCCCGCTAATCCGGATCAATTAAAACCGGCCCCTATCCGGAATATAAGGAAATCCGGATTGCCAAAGACATATCAGAACTATGTATTAAGAAAAAATATTTATAAATTTCTGTTTGTTTATTATAACAAATAATACACATGTTCCAAAAACAAAAAAAACTTAAAACAATAAAGCATAAAAGCATAAAAGCGAATGTAGTGAATAATAAATATGTGATCCGGATTAGAGAATACGGATAGAGAATGTCGGTCCGGATTACAAGGGACATAATAGAAATTTTGAATTTTTTAACCCTGTCCGGATTACAGTGGAATCCGGATTAGGCCGTGTCCGGATTAGCGGGCCTCTACTGTAGTTCATTGTTTTGTGAACTAACTGTATATTTTCAAAACATGCAAAAATAATTGCTGGTGATCGGTTCATTTGTTTCCAAGTAAACACGCAAGCAAATTCGACAAAAACGCGTTTAAAAATGAGCTGATGGTTTTCACAGAGGTGTATACTATTAAGTATGCTAGGTACACCAAGTTGACGCACCCTGTATGTGCATATATTTGTACCTGAATTGTAAGCGCTTATCAATCATACATTAGAGCAATGAAATCGATTCGTAAATAAGTGAATTTAGCATTAAATAAATGAAATCAAACTAAATGCAACAGTGTTGCCAACTCACCAAACACACCATGCATACGCTAGTAGCCAATTTAGTGTAGAAAGTAATTACGAAACACTAGTATGTACTTTGCAGTAGTTAAGCAATATTTAGTAAGATAAATTGTAAAAAAGTGATGTAAAGAGTTTTGCATGAACTTAAATACTGATTTTGAATTATGTGAGTTTGAAAACTAATTTTGTTTTAACACTTTTTTAAACATTATTTGCACGTTTGTTTCACCGTAGCTTATAGCAAAAGAAAACTACAACAAAAAATTTAATATTCTGCTAAAAATTAGATAAAAAAGTGAAACATTGAAATTTTGAGGTTCGCATTTGCTGAAATTCGTACCAAAGAGTTTTCATATCTCATACTCATACATAAGTTTAGAACACAAATAATGCAATATTACACACACACACAGCTATATATACAATCACACAACTACATATACACATATACAATTATACACACACATACACAACTATATAAACGCACTTATCCCTACATATTTCTTTCAACAAATTTTGGTGTTGAAAATTTATGACTGTCCATTATCAACGCTTTGCATTTATTTTTAAGTGCCGTTAGCCATTGAAATAAAAAAATTTAATAAAAGTATATAAAAATAGCGTTTGCGCCCCCTTGCAGCTTACAGCACTCGCATTAGCGCGAAAAAAAGCTGCTGGCACTTAAAAGTTACCTCTTTTTTTTTGCTGCTAAAGCCTCCACCATTATTTCAGATATATATTGAGTGTACTAAAATACATACACATAACTACAAAAAATTCAAAAAATTATTTACAGTAAGGCAAAACACCCTAAGGCTTCTTACAAGCATACAATTTGTAGTCATTGGTGGGGCATATCACACACACATACATACATACAAACACATAAATCTTTCATACATTTCATTTAGCATTGAATAGAATGGCCCTTAAAAGCATTGGCCTTGAAAATGGCGAAATTTATGCTATATATGCTACGCCACAAGCTGCCACAGTTCGGTAACTTAAAATAAATGTATTTCTTATTTTTGGAAGTGGCATGCAACATGCGCGTGTTTCCTTACATTCAACATTTGCAAATGTAACTTTAACCTCAATGCAATAGCAGAGTAATTAACCTAAGTGATATTGTTGTAAATTTGTATGTATGTGCGGAAAATAATATATTTCTAACTTTTGTTGAAAGGTGGATTTTCGGCTGTCAATGCTAATTTAATTGACGGAGAGTTGAGCTACAATCTGCTCTACTATTTTTAGCGAAACTTTCAGAGCACGCCAGCTGTTCGTTCGTTTCGCCATCGCCCACTTGTTTTCGTCACATATAAAACCGAGTGTGCTCAATAGTCTACTCAAGCAAAACTAGAAGGCATGTTATGAGTGAATCCATATTATATTTCAAATTGATATTGTTTTCAATGTTGACTAAATCAAAATTGATTAAATTTTCGCTGAGATACATATGTATAGCTGAGTGGGGTATTATTTAAGATACAGATAAAGGTTCCTTTTACATACACGCATATGTTAAATTAAAATTTTCAGACATAAAGGGAAATTAGGGCGTGGAACGTGTGATTTCATTTCATATCAATGGTTCTTCGATTTAGAACATCTAACATGTATTCTTTTTCTTTATTGGCGTAGACACCGCTTACGCGGTTACAACTGCGCACCAGTCGTTCTCCTTCTTCGCTGTTTGGCGCCAATTGGAGATTCCAAGCGTGGGCAGGTTCACTGAAGGACCAAGTGGACGGAGTGGAGGTTTTCCTTTTCTTCTCCCGGCTTGTACTGCGTCGAATACTCTCAGCACCGGAATGTTTTCATCCATTCGGACGACATGACCTAGCCAGCGTAGCCGATGCCTCTTAATTCAATGGGCTATGCCAATGACTTCGTATATATTGTCAATGTCCAAATGACCATAAATCTTCCGCAGAACCTTTCTCTCAAAAACTTGTAGCGCCGACTCATCAAATGTTGTTATCGTCCATGCCTCTGCACTATATAGCAGGACGGAGATGATGAGTGACTTGTAGAATTTGGACTTTGTTCCTAGAGAGAGGACTTCATCTCAACTGCATACTCAGTCCAATGAAGCACCTGTTGGCTAGAGTGGCCGTGATCGTCATCGCTGTCTCTCAGACGAGGCTGTTGTTTCTTTTAATTGGCAGCGTTTTTTACATGGCGAATCCCAAACACAGCGTACAAGCCTGGTGAGGGATAGTTCGCCTTCTCACTTTAGCTCGCCTTCAAACGGATGTTTTTTGGCTACCCGGAGGATACTTGTTCTAAGACCGCAAGTCATGAGCAGCTTGAGCCATAGCTTCCTTCAATAAATTGAATGTTTTGTTCGTTGTATGGTATGTAACGCCGTCTTGTTAGAAACAAAAGTCGTTCACATCACACTCTCCAATTTAGAAACGAAAAAGGTACTTTTCGTGGCTCTATAGCGTTCCCCATTGACTATAACATTATTGTCAGCTTATTTTTTGAAGAAAAATGGGCCAATGATTTCCTCTGTCAAGATAGGAGGACACCAAATAGAGACGTTTCAGCAAGGCTTGTGAATCATTAGCACACTAAATGCGAAAATTTTGTTTATTAACGTACCAATTCAACCAAAGGTCAGTTTCATCGCTGAACAAAAGTTTCTTTTGAAAATTTGGGATCAGTGGCCATTACCTTTTGGGCCGATTCACTTAACGTACGACAAGTTTGAAGGTCGTTCGACTTCAATTCTTACTTGAGGAATTGGTTTTTGGATTGGATTTTGTAAACCAGCAAACCAAGCTTCTTCTGCGAAATCCATAAAGATAATGGGCACAGCTCAAATATTTGCGCATAAAGATGGAAGGATTCATTTCTTTCTTCTTTGAAACTATTATTGACAACAGAAGTAGCGTCTTTGAGTACGGCGTCTCTGAAGTTGCTCAGTATCCAGTGGAGTAAACGTGGTGCGAAGCTGATCCATGATTGCTCTAGCCTAATATGCGTTACTTCCAAATAACGGTTTCTACTTTGATCAATAATATAAATGGATGAAAAAGGGTTCGTTTCGATTGGTCTATGACATTGTGAATTGTGAATTTACTTGTATGAGCCCGAAAGTAAACAGCAGTTGACTGTATGAGTGTTTCAAAATGAATCGAATCTAAGAGAAGCTGTTCGCGTTGCCCCTTTCTTTTGGAGAAACTGGACATGTCACAACAACGCACACTGGTTCTGAGTGCTACATAATCATTTCTTTGCCAGTTGTCTTTCAAGAAATCAGGAGAACCAATCGCCGAAGACGGATCACTGTTCACCACGACAACGCTAGATCTCACACATCGATTGAAACAACTGACTTTTTCAGCACTCAAAACATTGATTATATGAATGATCCAACGTATAGTCATCCTACGTATAGTCCTGACTTGGCACCGTATGACTTATTTTTATTCACCGTTGTTGCGTGAAAAAGGCATGTTTTGCAGATATCTCAAACAAAGTGGTAAAAAGGCTTTTGGTTCCAAAGCATGCAAAAGTGTATAGAACTTTATGGAGAATATTTTGAAAAGCAATAAAGCGATTCTCGATGCTTAAAATTTTTTTTTGTTCTCGAATCCCGAAATATAAAAGGCGACCCACGTATTCGTTTAGAAAGCATTAAAAATTGGTCTACTCGTATGGTTTCCATGATATCATAACAGAGCGTAACTACTTCAAATTTGTGTTATAACCTCAGGAAAGCCATACGAGTATACACTAATACGCTACAACCCCATAGTGCAATCCAACTCAGTTTGTCTGTAGTCACGCGAACTAGTCTCTTAGTTTTTGAGGTCTCGATCTGAAACTTTCCAACAAAAAGTTATTTTTTTTTCATTACAATTGAAACTTTTTATTTATTTATTCATTTATTTTTTTTTTTTTTTGAAGACAATATTTATAGTTCTGCTAGAACTTATCATTTCAGCCAATATTAATCCTTAATTTCCGGCTAAAAATGAATTTTCAACAATTTTCTTTAACAAGAAGATAATTTTGAATAAAATATTGAAGCGACATGTATAACCTGTAACCTAACTATCTTAAACGCAGCTTCGTCAAGCGAGTTTTGAAAAAATTCTACAGCAATTTCTTGCCAAACAATCAGCGCTGACACAATTCAAACACGAACTCGCCGGTTAGCGCTGAAATTAAATCAAAATAAAGCGTGGAAATGTCCGCTCAACTGCACTCATATTTAGCTTGGCAGCAATTTGACTGCTCGCGTGTGGGACGTACCGTTCCCCTGACAACGTGTCAGGTGCTGACATGAAAAGGACAAACCATTCACTGTTGTAAATGGATAACTTTTTATTATTTCACACATGCAGCCTTGTCTGTCAGTCATTGGCTGCGGGCCCTGCTGGCGCATGTTAGCCAGCTCAGCGGCGCTGACTGTGCGTACATATGTATGTATGTCTCACATGCGTGTGTCACACTCTGCTGAGAAGACATTCGATTCATATGAGCGTTGGTAAACTAATACCATTAGTTACTGTAGCTTAGACCAGCCTTTCCTACGCCGCTGAGTCCATGCCTCACGCTTTCACTTCACTGCATCTCACTTCAATGCGCTTTACACACACACGAACGCACACACACACTAATGGGTTAGGTTTCTTTTATGTATGAATGTAAGTATGTAAGTGTTGATGTAACGTAGCTGCTTTAAATACGCATTTTCATTAATTCTCTGCAACATTGTCGGGCAATTTTTTCTCATCACCACACACCACTAATGAATGTTGTCATAACTTATGCTATTTACATGCTGATGTGTAGTCAAATGCGAAGGCGCGTGTGCGACATCTAACCCAACCCAATGCCGGCACAGCATTATCTTGTAGCCACCCACTCACAAGGCACTCGCACACATGCAAACCTGTGTAGAGCGCGTAGCACAACTGAAGTCACCTCCATGAAAGTGATCCTCCCGCATTGCTATGGAAACCTTATTTATTCTTTTGTACTCTTTTTTTCTGCCTTTCACTACTTTTTTATACTTCCTACGCCGAACACGCGCACACAGACACACTGACACACCGACACATGCACAAATTCCTAAGCTAACTAGAATAGAAGTATAAATTCACCATTCACCATTATACAATAGAAATAATGCAGTTTGCATAAAGACACGTACATACACACATATATGTACTGTACAAGCGCCAGTTGTGCGTATTGTATGTATGTATGTGTGTGCGTGTATGTGTGTAGTTGCCTAAGTACCATTAGTATTATAATAAATTCCTTTTGCTCCTCCTGCTCCCGCTCATGCCAATTGTGTGTTGTTATTGATGTGTGAACACCAACAAACCAAACCATGTGTACGCTCGCTCACTCTCTATATCGTCTCTCGTCTTTCGTCTCTCGACTGTGCTCTTCTGTTCTCTGCTCTGCTCTTATCCGCAGGAGATACCAATGCCGCACGCCAGCGATATTTATCACATCGATTCGTTCATCTGGGATGCACCCAAGACGGCGATATTCGTTGGCTTGCAAAACGATTACATGTCCGAGCACAATTGGCAATTGCACCAACAGCAACAACAGCAGCAACAGCAACAAGCCTATATGCTGCAGCAAGCCCTACAGTCACAGCCACACCCACATGGCAGCCAGCAACAACTCGACGACAATGGCAATTGTAACGGTCAAAGACAGATCCCCAGCCAAAGCCAGAGCCAGAGCCAAAGTAATGGCGACGGCAGCACCAGCGGCGGTAGCGGCAGTGGCAGTGGCAGTGGCAGCGGTAGCGCCTTCAACAGCCACTACAGCAATCATAGAGGCGGTGTCGGCGGCGGCGTTGGCGCCTACGTTGGCTGCCACACAGCAAGCAAACAGGATGGCAATGATAATTTATATATTCATGGCTTGAATTGTGATAACGCAAATGGTTCCTGTTCCGCATGCACTTACCAGCCGAACGTCGTCAATTTCAATGACGACGAATTCGTTATTGTAACTAATCGAAATGGCAGGGAATATCCGTTAGGCGGCGGCTGCGGTGCCGGCGCTTATCCGCCCGAACTTCTGGCCAATAGCTATGGTTATGATGTGACACCGGTTTCAACAGATTCAATTACTTCCTCTAAATCATCACCGACAACTGCCACCAACTAAGCCGACAAGACAAATCAAGCGCTCCGATTTACGCAATTGGGACGCAACACAAGTGTTAAATGCGGACGTAAAAAAAAAACGAAGGAAATTTAGAAATACGTATTGCTAAAGAAATTTAAAGATAACAAGTATAAGGAAATAAAGCAAACTTATAAAAAAAATATATGAAAAATATTTGAAAAAATTTAAAATGAAAAAAATTAAAAAAAAATTTTAAATAATTAAAGAAAAAATTAAAATTAAATATTAAAAAAATCTATTAAAAAAATTTAAAAAATTAAAAATAGTTAAAAAAAATTAAATATTAAAAAATCTAAAACAACAGTCGTTTTATAAGCCGTATAGCAATGAATTCTAAATTTAAAAATTGCGGTCAAAATTATTTCGCCTAAGCAAAAATCAGAAATTTTAAAATAAAAGTCTATGGAGATTGAAAAAATATAGAATTAAAATCCAAATAAATAAAGTAAAAATGAAATAAATATAAATAAAGTAATTCGTCGTATTTCGTATCGCAAAATACCACACTAACAACTGCCTTTTCATTGCTAACAGTTATGCTTTAGAGCACGAGGAGCTCAGCTGGCGCTATGTCACCACCACACAGATTACTTATACGCACTGACTAACTTTGTTATCGAACTAAATACAATTAAGCGTTTATTTTCTGTGCATACAAACTGGCATATATGTATGTATGTAATTACTAATATTTATGGTGTTTAATTTTATTAACTTTTTTCTCCCTTATTACAACAAATAATTTACAGTTACACTTTGAATATAACAAAAAATTACAAAAACACCTACAGCTATTTTAGAATATTTTAAGATTTCAGTTTATAAATAATTTTATATAAATCTACCAAACGTGTATATAATAGCATACATAACCGAAAAACAAAAGTTTAACAATATTATTCAATATATAATACTAGATTATTATCTAACATACATATTATATATATTTTTTAATATACATAAGTAACAGTATTAACGAATATATTAAGTTTAAGAGTAAATATTTCTAGATAATAATTAATTTTGCTCTAAATTAGTTTTATTTTTCTATAACAGAAATAGCAATCAAGCCAAGTAGCAAGAATTTCGTGGGTTATTATGAAAAGAGTAGACTAAAAGGCATCTTGCTTAATGGCAGAAAAATCTAATTTGAGACAAGCGAATTGATGGAGACCAAATGTCAAAATAATTCTGGGGTAATACTAAGTCCAGATTTTAAAGTTTAGTAAAGAACCAGATTTTATGCACTCAGCGTTGATTTTTCAAATGCCTTTTTGAATACCCTTTTTTGCAAATTTTTAAAGTACAACTAAAATTGTGATAGTTTTAGTAATATTAGTTTATACTTATTAGGTACTTAGGCAAT
The DNA here is from genome assembly GCF_024586455.1 of Bactrocera neohumeralis. Lineage (NCBI taxonomy): Eukaryota > Metazoa > Arthropoda > Insecta > Diptera > Tephritidae > Bactrocera > Bactrocera neohumeralis. The sequence goes on from NC_065922.1 coordinate 42,940,656, forward strand.
AGTTAAGGTTCTACAATATGGTGTGCGTCTGTGCTAACTTATGAAGTCTTAATAGTTTTCTGCTCAGAGGTGCTGATGGATGTTATTATGTTACAAAAAGAAAATATGAGCTTAAGAAACTGTGAATTTTTGCTCATGTGGTTTGAGTTTTGAATACATGACTCGTCGAATCGAAGGTACTTACTTTATGTGTCACCTCTTTGGGATATTCTGTAGTACAGTAACCAGTTAGTGTAGATTGTGAAATCATTTTCTTGGAAGGAATATTTGTGAAAGGTATTATAGCATCGGTGTAACTAACGTTAACGTTCTATAAGAAAAGTACCTGGCAAGGGTATTAGAGTATCGGTTCAAACGAAGTTAACGTTCTATAACAATTATATTATTATAATTTTGGTGCAGCCAACTTACTTATTTTGCCCCTCTTTGGCTGCATGTCATTCATATTGACTAATTTGTTCTATATCTCAATAAATTTAGAAGAGGCCGTATAGTTTGTATGGCAGCTATAGTAATCTGATCTGAAAAATTTCTTCGTAGATTTCATCTGGCATAGACAATAAAAATTAAAAAGTTTCCCTTACAACCACTTGAGTTCGATCGTTCAGTTTGTATGCCATCTATTTGCTATAGTATTCCGATACCGGTAGTAGCAGCTTCTTGGAGAGAAGAGGACGTGAGCTTAATTTCAGATCGATGTCTCAAGAGCTGAAGGACTAGTTGGCGTATATACAGACAGTTAGACATATGTAGATACATGGTTAATTCGCTTCTGGTTGTTCGTAAATTATTTATATATATATATATATTGGGGTGTTTTTTTTTTTAAATATTAATTTTTTTCAGTCCCTTCATGAAATTTTCTTGGAAATACCCTAAAAAAAATCCCTGAAAATTTTAGCCCTTAATATTAACATTAAGAACTGGACCAAGGCATGTAAAAATTTTCCATAGAAAATACACTACAATCGTGATTTTTTATCTTTAAATTCCTACAGATCAGAGGTGTTTTATGGCATCGCTTTGACTTTAGACGCATATTTCTCAAAATTATTCACTCTACAAAAGTGCCCAGTGCAACAAAGTCATAACTCACACCAGCGAGGTAGTACGGGTCCCTAAACCTGGTTTTTCCACAAAATTCGCATTTTTTTGTATATACATATCTCGTAAATAACAAGAGCTATAAAAAAAATGTACATGTCAAATTTGTAGAAAATTTTATTTGCTATAAAAAAGGTCCGAGGTCAAAATCGCTATCATTAATACTTCTCGAGATATTCAGCTTTTTAAGTGAGGGCTTTAGTTTGATCATGAGTCTGTCGCACAACCTCTAGTGGTCCGACATCGTAAGTTCCAACAAATGAACAGCATCTGGGGGAAAAAGAGCCGTGTGCAGATTGATATTTCAATAACTGAGAGAAAAATTGGCATATGTATTAATGTACAGACGGATGGAGTTCCATGTATGAGGACAAGAAAAGGTGTATAGTGATACCCAGCATTTTTTAGAACGCAGCTTCCACATGTCCTGGGAACCACTACTAAAAGTTCAAAATGGTATTCAAGAGCAAGTAAGCATTGCTGTATGCCGATTTACCTCTTTATAAAGCTCCAATAATATGGCAACAGGACACTACTTCACACCAAATTTTTCTGAAATTGGTGGAGGAATTTGTATTTGCTACCCTTTTGCTTTAAGAATGGTATGTAAGGATATATATCAATATCATAACATAGTGGGAAGATATGTGCAAGGGAAAATATAAAGAATTTAAACACTTATATGTATTTGACATAAAGAAAAAGAAAGCAAAGGTCATTAGACAAAAAAGAGCATAACTTTTATGTAAACAACAGATTCCGACTTAGAGTTCGCTATATGTAAAGACAATATCAATAACTATATCAATTTAATGTGGTAGAACAAACTTTTCACAAGTTTTTGTGACTCTGGACTACAAAAGAGCGATGCGTTAAATCGGAGAATAATCAATCTGCAAGCTTTACTACAAATTCCTATAATGGTAAAGGCAATATATGAGTTCACACTTTCAATAAAACTATTAATATTAAGTGGAATTATAAGCTAATCTTCATTGGATAAATTAAAAAATATTTTTGCTTGCATCCATCACACCAACTACTAAAAAGATTCAGTAAAATTCGCAATTTCCATTTTCACTTAACATGATTGCTTATTTTCAAGTATGAAATATTGGATTAAATTCACTTCATTTCGCCTATATCCAGATTAAAGTTAACGGAAATTGCAGGGAAAATATGAACAGTTGCAATTGCATTTACTCCCGTTGGCATACCTATGTACAAGTATATATAGTACATATTTACAGAAAAGAAAACTACACAAACAAACATTTTGCAACTGCAACTTGTTGAGCCTTTCCGAAACAAATACCGAAAATGAACATTTGCAATTTCTGCTGCAAATAATTGTGCAAGCACATGTTGCATATGGGATTATTTAACCGTTAGAACAAGAAGGCTTCGATACTGGGATGGGTTGTGTTATTCTTCGTTTGTTCTGTAAGAAAAACAATTAAGCATTGATGATGATCAAGGAGAGGCCTAAGGAGATATATGATGTAAATTTTCTTGAGAGATAAATATTAATTTATGAAAGACAAAGACGCATACTGTACAAATGCGCATTATTAAGCTTAGACCTTGTTCATGTTTAATATGATGGCAGCATTAAAGCAGAAAGATCAATTAACAAAGATTAAAGAAAAATTAAGTTGTAATATTTCCGATTGGACACGAATTATAACAGAAATATTTTTGGAAAGGTTGCCACCTGTTTTAAAATTTGCTTCATAATCTGATGTTTAAAGAAATAGTAACATATGGCTTTCTAACAAAATTGGACTTGTAGTTAAAACTATTTTTTAAGGTTGCCACCTATTAAAAATTTTTAAAATTAAATAGATGGAACAAGTGTAATATTATAATATGGGCTTAAAGCTGAAATGATAAAATAAATCACAAGACCACAATGATGAATTCAGAACGGAAAGACTACTACTACTACTGAGAAAAGAGCGTTGCCAACTGTTTATGTTTTTTTCAGTGGTAAAATAGATTAAAAGACCTGGACATGATTCTAAACGCATTTGATATACAATGTATATATAATGTACGCACAAAAAATAATTTTCAGTCGAAACCTAAAACAGATCAAACCTGTCCTCGAATATTATTTTCAAAAACCTTGCTCAAAACCAATTTTCACGACGAAGTTTTTAAATATTAATAATAATTATGAGGTATTTATTAAAACTAAATTATTACATATTTTTGAAATTAATAATGTATATTGTAATTATTTTTACACAAGTCCTGAATCGATTTGGCTGCGGTTGATCAATAGCAGCACGCACGGTTTCAAACCAAGTATATTTTGAACATCTCCAAATTTCGGTGCGTTATTCGACAGACCGTCTTCTCCAAATCTGACTACAAATTGTAGTCCAATGTATTCAAACCTGAACTTTCAGATGGCAAATCCTCAAGAACAATGGTTATAAGCCACTGGTGGCCGTTTTATGCCTTATGCGGTAGAGCAGAATCTTGCTGGAAGATTCAATCTCTCAACTTGAGAGTATTGCTTAACCGCTTCACCACGCCTTCTATAACATCCTGCTAATATACTTTAGGCACAGTTTTAACCCCTTTTCCACAGAAGTGAAGAGTTGTAACGCCTTTACAGAACACCCATCGCCAAACCATTAAAGTAGCTGGATGGTCTAAAAATTGAACACTTGGAAAAATATTTTTTGCTCTTTAAATGTTATTGCGTAGATTTTGTCGTTTTGCTTATTAAAAACTTCTTCGGCAGGGAATTTTTTCATCTGTAAAATGGAAGATTGCCAGTTAACCAACGGTTGGCTTTCATGTGGAGATCATCTCGAAAATGTCTTGAAATTGACTGGTCGATATATCCAATTCCCTTGAAATAATTTTCTGTTTTCTAAGGGGATTTCTGCAAATGAAGAAGTCATTTAGGGCAACATTAATTCGGATGAAATAAAATTAAATAAATAAAATAAAAATTTTATATATTCAATGAATCGAAAGGGCAAGTATAGCGAGTGTTTCCTTTATAGTGAACAACTTTAGATCCTGGTGGCATCGTTTCTCACATAGAAAGGAGCCCCCATTATGTTACGCGGAACTTTATTTTGAAATACTTGAATTCGTTTTAAATTTGAATTCGTTGCACTGCCCCAGATTTGAATGTCATACGTCCAGATCGGCTTACCTTATAAATTAGCAACTTATTCTTCAGACTGACGAGGAATCTTAGCCTAAAGAGCCAGTATAGCAACGCCAACTTTAATCTTAGCTGAGTTATTTTTATTTTTGCGCGATCTTTCCAAGTTCTCGCCTTATCAATTATAATCCCCAAATATTTTGCGCATGTGTTTGTTAGTAACAGCTGACCATATAAAGCTACTTGAGGCCAAGTTTTTTGCTTGAGGGTATACAAGTATATTACTTTCGGTGTTGATTTCAATATTCCATTTGGTGAGCCACGGTGCTAGAGCATTCTATTGCATCTGCAGTTTTCCGGAAGCAGTGGTAGGGTTGCCACTTGTTGGTAGCACTGCAGTATCATGAGCATAGGTTGCTGTAGTTGTGGAGTCAGATTTGATCACCGAAGGTCTGCTGTATAAAGAATGTAGGGCACATAGTCCAGTCATTTAAGCTTAAATTAGGTAAGAATCTCGGAATTCGATATACCCATTTATATGTCTGTAAATACTTGTATCGAATTCCGAGGTGAACTTACTATAATGACTGGACTAACAGGGACCAGACAATGTCTTGGTATTCGCCAGCCCGAACTGGTCTCAAATCCGACTCAGCATCACGGCATCCTACGTAGAACGTCCAATTGTGCAAGTGAGACTTTAGCAGCAAATAATAAGGTATTGGTAGTTTTTCGCTTTAATTTAAATATTAGGCCTAGATGCCAGACTCAAGGAACATAGCAGATCAGTTTTTATTATTTTCCATAGCATTGGTTATAAAGTTTTGTGTGGAGCAAACACCCCTGCTGTTTAAATTATTATTAGACATCGGCTTATTGTTTTGCCTAATCGCATTCCAAAGATTGTTTGCTGGATCTCCTGGCATCGCAGCAATCACGCCTTTAGGGACTTATTGCGCAATTTCTAGAGAACATGCTTCAGCTTTTTTGTGGACCGGTTGAGACGTGTTTTGTCATTAAAATTTATACCAACTTGCCAGGCATACCGAAAACGTCTCTTCTGTCTGAGCTTCATCACTACCTCATTGGACCAGAGTTGTCTGTCCCGCTTGTGGGCGCTCTGTGTGGCTACCTTCTGGTGTACTTATGTAGGCCGCATTGTGCATGCTTCTGGTCAAGATATCCGCAGCATAATCCATATCTGCCTCAAAGGTACTTTTTTCTGAACATTTTCACTTACTATATGCAGTGTAAAGTTTGTAACAGAATTTATGGCAAGACCAAGTATATATAATTTTCATTTCGAACCTAGTTATATATATGTATATACTATTTACCCATAATACTAAACTTATTTAGCAAAATATAATTTTTTCAACAAACTAATATTATAGCTTTAATAATAGTTTCAGGATAGCTGTTAATATATACCTAATTACATATATAATTTACTAATACAAGCCCAAATTCCTGGATCCATAAGGATTTTAATCAAATATACATATGTACATAGATATACGAGTATATAACGGAGAATAAATTTTAGCAAAACTAACATTTTCTCATATTACCAATACTATATTCTAGAGTAATTAATATTATATAACAATAACAAAAACCAATATGTTTATCCTTATGTATATATAATATATATATCTATATACTTGTAAGTGCGTTTTGCAATGGTTAACTCCTCCTCTGTTTGCTCCTAACAATATTGTTACCGAATGTCGAGTACAGTTATTTAATATAACATAAGAACAACAAAACAAAAGAAAGAATTTCGCCTTCACCAAAGAAGTAGCACATATTTAGACTGCTTGGTTTGAATTAAATTTGCAGGAACACATACGCCAGTCGAAGGAGAGCAAACTGAACGAGTTGGGCCGCAATTCGAAGGCGCGCTCAAGGGAGAATTTATCGAGCACAATGCCGAGGTAAGTTCCTACAAACACATGACGGCGCAAATATGCCGTTATGTGCGATTGCAATTTGTAATATGCAATAACGCGCACGCATTGTTGTTGCGCATGCAATGTAATGCATTGTAATGCAATTTCTAGCGAGTACATGGCTAACTGACACATTTACCCCTCACTCTCTCCGCAGACCCAAGCATTCGCAGACATCGTTGCAAATACTTAACGACGCATCGAATCGCTATTATCGCGAGGTGGTGCCCATGTCGCGCGCCAGCAGCAAAAGCGATCTCAAGGAGCGTGAACACAGCATTCTGCGGCAACGCAACGACATCGTGGTGCAGACGAGCTTCTGCGTGGATGACAACAGCTCCGAGGCGACGGTGGAGGCAGCGTTGGCGGCAAATGCCTGCGATATGGGCTGTCAGACGCGGTAAGACAACAGACACGAACATACATACATAATAATAACAACAATAACTGTAGCGGTAATGGAAACTTACACAAATCCACACACACGTACAGGCGCACTTGCATATTCATATGCTTAACAGCATATTTGCATATTTGCACACTTGTCCCCAATGTTTGTTTAGCAATCAATGAGTTTCTCATGTCTCTGCTTGCAGCGAATCGCTCTTCGCCACACCGCTGATGCACCAGAACTCGATGGGCTCGCTAAAGGACAAGGCCAGTCTACATTCGCGTTCACGTTTCTCCACATTCGGCTACGAGACCGCACAGCCGACGCCACCACCACCATCGCAGCAGCCAGCTAGCGCCCGTGGCGGCCAACTAACGGGACTAAATATACGCGACGCGCGGGAATATATTGAGATGCGCGAACGACATCCCGGCCCTAAGCCCAAAATGCCGCATATGCATCGCATGGATGCACTGCCGCCCACACCGCCCACGCCAGCTGCGCCGGCCGAGATGTGCCACCATCATCATCAACATGCCGCACACACGCATGTACACACGCAACAACAACAACAACAATCGCAGCCGCAGCAGCAGCAATCACGCCAGCAATCAGCACAGCAACAGCAACAGTTGTCGATGCAGCCATCCAAGGAGAGTGCGGGCGGCGGTGGCGGCGGCAGGTCAACCGCGGCAGCAACAACAACAGTAACCACGGCGACATCAGCTCAGGGAAAAGGCAAGCCAAAGCTAAGTCAATCGACAGCTTACATAGACATTAGGAATTCAGCGCCGGATGTCATCATAATGACATCACATTGACATTTAAGTAACTCAGCGAAAATCACGCCATATCCACATGGGAGCGCACAACAGCAACAAAAACGCATTAGCACACTCGAGCGACTATGGGAATGTGCTGGCAGCAGCAAAACGGCCAACGTCGGTGCTACGGAGCGCGAATTTGAGTGAAAAACGCACACGAATGAGCAAGTCATTTGGTTGGGCAAAGCTTTTAAGCGCACGGATGTGCCGACACATACCCAAACACACACATATGCTCAATGTTGGCAGCTTGAAGTCACACAACTTACCTTATTAAATGCTTGATTTGCGAAAGGTTATTCGGCGCAATTATATTGAGGTTATGTTGGCGCAGGAAATCGATGAATTTCATTTCGCAACGCTTTAATATCAACAAATATGTATTATTAACCGAAAATATGTAACGAAGTTCAATTTTTAATCTAACACTGGCTCCTTAAGCTTAATTTCAAAGCAAGTTTTAATTCAATTAATCGAGATTATTCGGTTCATGTTTAGATTACTTGGCGGATTACCGTGTTTTACAATATCTAGTTGGTATTAAAAAAGGTAATTAAGTTTTAATTTATATAAATAATTAATTAAGCAGCGATTGTCTAAATTATCATAAATTTTCAATATCAAAATTATATGACGAACTCTATTTTATAGATTTTAGTGGCAGAAGAAAATAATTAACAATTTTAGACAAAATTTATATCGATAAACAGAGTCTGTCAAGCTGATGATTTTTAACACCTATACCACAAAATAACAGTAAATATCTACGTTAAAGCTTTCTTAAATTGTCGGCTGAACTTCGTCTCTCAATTGTGAAATTCCTCTGAGTAACTGTTGAAATTTTATGCGTAGTTTTTTCCTGCCTTTAAGAAATACTTTTTTTTAGCAATGAGAAAAAATAGTAAGACTTTGTTCATAATTCTAAAATTCTTAATTTATTCTTCAAAATCCACCCTCGGCTCCATTAGACTTGTGCTAACAAAACTAACAACAACATCCAATCTTCGAAACATTTGTTAAAGACAATTTCCGGAAAAACCTGCAATGCGCGTAGCGATTCAGGTTTAATGTCTTCAATTGACTCAAAACGGTTTCCCCGGAGCAGTCGTTTGAGTTTGCTGAATAGCCATAAGTTACACGGAGCTAAATCAGGCAAATACGGTGATTGCGGCACGATATTAAGTAGTTGAAAATTTAGAGAAAAACTCACGAGGTACCAATGCAGTATGCAACGGTGTATTATCGTGCTCAAAAACCAGGAGTTTTCGGGCCATAATTCCGGCCACTTTCGACGAATAGCTTCGCGCAAACGACGCATACCATTGAAATAGTATTCCTAGTTGACAGTTTGGTTGGTCGGAAGGAATTCGGAGTGTACCACATGTCGATAATCGAAGAAAACTCCCAGCATATCCTTGACTTTTGACCTGCTTTGACGTGTTTTTTCGGCATCGGCTCACCATTGCCAAAATCTTCGGCCGATTGATCGTCTGTTTCCGGGTTGAGGTATAGCTACAAGACCCATCGCCAGTAATGATACGTTTCGTGGCATTCTGGTAGTGAGAAATCATTGTTCCATAGATGTTTTTCGAGAAAATTGAGTGATGTTGAAATCAATCGTGCTTTCACTTTTCTTAGGGCAAAATGATCTTTCAAAATGGTTTTAACTGATCCTTCCGATATTCCAAGGATGCAAGTAAGTTCTCTGACCGTCCTAGACGCGGTTCGTCGTCAACTCGTTCTCGACCCTCTTTGAATAATTTTTACCAATCAAAAACACTTGCTCGTGACAAACAAGTATCACTGAAGTCATTTTTTAACATTCTGAACGTTTCAAAAGTTTAATGGAACTTCTTCACTCATCGTAAAAATCGCCGAATGCACTTTATATACTAAACACTAATGGTTATTATACCCAGAACAGGGTATATTAAGTTTGTCAAGAAGTTTGTAATACAAAGAAGGAAGCGTCGGAGACCCTATAAAGTATATATATAAATGATCAGTATGTTGAGCTGAGTCGATTTAACCATGTCCGTCTGTCTGTTTGTCCGGCTATCTGTATATATACGAACTAGTCCCTCAGTTTTTAAGAAATCGTTTTGAAATTTTGTAAACATCATTTTCTCTTCAAGAAGCTACTCATTTGTCGGAGCTGCCGATATCGGACCACTATAACATATAGCTGCCATACAAACTGAACGATCTGAATCAAGTTCTTTTATGGAAAGCTTTCACATTTGACAAGATATTTTCACGAAATTTGGTATAGATTATTTTCTAAAGCAACAATCTAATCTCCTAAGAAATTTTTCAGATCGGCTTACTATAGCATATAGCTACCATACAAACTGAAGGATCGGATTCAAGTTTTTGTACGGAAAACTTTTTCATGTGATGAGTTATCTTCATCAAATTTGGTATGAGTTATTGTTTATAGAAATAACATAATATCGAAAGAAATTGTTCAGATCGGCTCCCTATAGCATATAGCCATACAAACCGAACGATCGGAATCAAGGACTTGTATGGAAAACTTTCGCATTTGACGTGGTATCTTCACGAAATTTGACGTGGATTACTGCTTAAGATAATAACATAATCTCCGAAAAAATTGTTCAGATCGGATTACTATAGCATATAGCTTCCATACAAACTGGACACATAGTTACTAAAAAGTATATTAGCTTCGGTGCAGCCGAAGTTAACGTTTTTTCCTGTTTTTATGTGACATTTGGCATAGGTGTCACTAACAGTCATACGAATCTAGAAAGAAAACATTACTTACTTTTTTTTCGCGACAAAAAAGTTTTAGTAAGCTCTTAGTTTGAAATCTTGAGTTAAAATCAATAAAACTTCATCCACAGAGAAGGCCGGAACCACTGCAGCAGTGAGTACCTATTTCTTAGCGTCTTGTTTTCATAAAAAATTAGAAGAATTTTAAAATATGTTTAAATACACACTGAAATATAAAACAATTTATAAAGTAGGTGTGGCTCTTGTTAAGGTATTCTTTCTTGCATCTGCTAACTTTGTTGTTGCCTTTTAGTGAAATTTTTTTAACAACATAAGTAGCAAGCAGATAAATGACGAATCGAAGACAGCTAAATATTCGCCACTTTTTAACGCGGCATGTAAGTGCGAACCTAAATTGAACTACAAGGTCTGTCGCAAAAGAAACAGAACTTTTTAAATATAACTGTTTCTGGTGGTGCCACCTATTGGTGGGTGTATGAAATAAAAAGTTTGATTTCTTGTTGACATTTCTTAAACATTTTAAGAAAATTGGATAACTACAATCGTTGTTATCGATCAAAAAGTGACAGCAGCTTTTGGTCATCGGTCGTAAAATGCATTTTGAACAAAGAGCAAATATTAAATTTTGTTTTAAACTTGGGAAAACGTTTACTGAAAGATTTCAAATGATGAGAAAAGTTTATGGTGATCAATGCCTATCCCGTAGTAATGTGCATGAGTGGTTTAAGCGATTCCAAGAAGGTCGTGAGACCTCTGTGACGATCAGACAGAAGTCAAAAATAAATGCTTGTTTTTACGATTCCGCCGAGAGTTCGTCCCACCTGGTCAAACGATTAATGCTGTGTTTTACCTTGGTATTATGGAGCGTGTTTTGTCACGCATTCGTCGTGCTCGACCACAATACCTTGAGGCAGGGTCCTGGCGCCTGAAAAATATTAATTTTTTGTTGTTTTTTTTAACAGTCCTATTTCTTTTGCGACAGACCTTGTATTACGCTAATCGTTCCAAGCATGGAATGCACTAGCTCTACGCCTTTTACGTAAACTAAAGTTTCTCTCGCTATAACTATATATATATTTAACTTATTTATCTTCTATTCTTCTTATCTTATCTTATCTTATCTTCTTCTTCTATTAATAATTTAAAATTATATGAGAAATGTTTGAATATCAGCGCGATCAGCCAAAAGGGGGTCATACACATATGAATGAGCACTCTTTTGACCTACTAAATTTTTACTAACTCAGCTATTTCATTTTCCTAGGTCAAACATACATATGTATTAGAGTGAGTCAAAAAACGTTTTAAGAAGACAATGACTTCCTCAAATGCATGGTACATCCAAGCAAAATAAGAAAGTACTACTGTGTTATTTATATATGATAAATACATAGGAAATCGTAAATTACAATGCGCCACCTGTTCATATTATTCTCCAAAGCTGAAACTTTACTAGCATTCTTTACGTCACTTCGGACGATATTTTCAGGGTATTCAGGAAAACACTAAACGGTTTTTGGCCCGCTCTAATATGTACATATATACATTTCATTAAAAAAAATCAAGTTGGGTTACTTCTACGGTAAATTAATCATATAAAACTACAAATACATATAACATAGTACTCGTAATGTCATAACATAGCAACTAATATGATATTCGTAAAAAGTTAACTTATAGTGAATTTTCGAAGTGGTTTTTTTAAATAAAAAAAAACTTTCTACGAAATAAAAACAAAATTTAGTGAAATATAATAAATATAAAATAACTATAAAACATAATTTATAACTTTAAGAAGTCAAACTTTCACTAGCTAACACAGAATTTCACAAACATAGCAAAATTATGAAGAAATAAGCATAATAATTATTAATATCATTTTATACAAAAAAAAAAAACAAATAATAACAAAACTCTAAATAACGTTACACTAATTAATGCAGAATAATGCAGCGGAAAATTTAGAAATTTACAAACTTTTTTAATACCGCAGCTATCACGTGACACTTGTATTACTTTGACATATTTACACACTTTTGGTTTAGAGTTTAGTTGTTTAGTTGTTTACTTGTTTTTTGTTAGCTCAGCATTTATAAAATGATATGAAAATATTAAATTGTAATACAAAACATTTACACAAACAAATATGTGTTTGTGTGTGTGTGTGTAAATAAATGTTATGTCATATGTTATGTAAATATGTGTACATGAAAATAGTGGAAATGCATAAATCGCAAAACTTGTAAATTTCTCTTAGCGAATTATTGAGTTGAACTCCCTTAGAATAACTGTTAATAGCAACATGATTTCAAATAGAAAATAATCATTATAATTCTAAATAATTGAAATTAATGTATGTGGTGTGTAATTAAAAGATTTGCACAATGCTACACATAAGAATAAACAAACAAACATATACACATTTGTAATAACAACCGTAACTTAGCCTAATACATATGTATAACATGTATATATGTATGTATGTGCATGCTATATGCATATACCGTAATAAAAACTGTGTAAAATTAGCGTTTGTTAAAGTGCGATTCTATTTTGAATAAAAAACTATGAAATGTCAAAGTTTCCTAATTTCACTTTTGGGGATTATGGTCTAAATTAAGTAATTTTTTATACCCTGAACAGGGTATATTAAGTTTGTCAAGAAGTTTGTAACACCCAGAATTAAGCGTCGGAGACCCTATAAAGTGTATATATAAATGATCAGTATGTTGAGCTGAGTCGATTTAACCATGTCCGTCTGTCTGTCTGTCCGTCCGTCCGTCTGTATATATACGAACTAGTCCCTCAGTTTTTAAGATATCGTTTTGATATTTTGCAAACGTCATTTTCTCTTCAAGAAGCTGCTCATTTGTCAGAACGGTCGATATCGGACCACTATAACATATAGCTGCCATACAAACTGAACGATCGGAATCAAGTTCATGTATGGACAACTTTCACATTTGACAAGATATATTCACGAAATTTGGTATGGATTATTTTCTAAGGCAACAATGTAATCTCCGAAGAAACTGTTCAGATCGGTTGACTATAGCATATAGCTGCCATACAAACTGAACGATCGGTATCAAGTTCTTGTATGGACAACTTTCACATTTGGCAAGATATATTCACGAAATTTGGTATATATTATTTTCTAAAGCAACAATGTAATATCCGAAGAAATTGTTCAGATCGGTTGACTATAGCGTATAGCTTCCATACAAACTGAACACATAGTTACTAACAGAAATGCACCTGTGAAGGGCATTTAGCTTCGGTGCAACCGAAGTTAACGTTTTTTCTTGTTATATCATCACAAAGGTATTTTAGTGATCATTTGGACGCTTATACAGCTTGTTTAGAATACATAATAAACTCGGGCCTGATCGAAGGTTTTTTTTTTTTTTTTGCAAAATTTCGATTTTTTAAGACCAATTAACTGTTGATTTTTTCCCAAAAATTTCCTGAGGCCGACATTTTGTTAATTTTTGGAAAAAAAAATCCTTCGATCAGGCCCAAGATTATCTATTTATAAAACCAATTTGTTTTGTCTTATTGATTTTATATGAATCTCCAAGGACTTATGGTTGTCACCGCAAGTACCTTTTTTTGGAACTGGGTCAACACAAACAACTATAACTTTGGAAATTAAATTTTTTTTTTTTTGAAATTTTCGTGACTTCAAGTCAACACATTCTATAATAATGCCATATTACTACTTTTATAAAATAACACGATTTAAAAGCAAAAAAAAATACTGAAAATTCTCATTTTTTCGTGCCTCTGACTACCCCTGATCCCTTAAAAAAGTGGTCTTAATCTACCTACATTTATATTGATTTGTTAGTGAAGTATGTATGTATATTTTAAGCTTCACATTAACACTTTGTAAAAAACCGACTTGTAAAAATTTTTCACCGGAAAAATTATCTTCCAAGCGGAAGTACTAGATAAGGAGAAGGCCTGTTCTATTGCTCATTTACGAGAGAATACACAACGCAACTTTATATATGGACAACTCGGCAGCATTGCTATCCTTGTCGACACCCCAGATAAATTCCAGCGTAGTCAACAACTGCAGGACAGATTTAACTCCACTTGTTCATAATTTAGGTTCCCAATCAAAGGAAACTTTTCGGCAACGAAAAAGCAGACCAAGAAGCAAATAAGAGCTTTATCTCCATTTCGAACAAATATCTCGAAGCAGAACTCAATAACAAGTTGCGAGAAAATAAAGCAGATATAACCAATATATGACAGAAAAAGAACCAAGGACCTACTACTTGGGATCAGATATAATATAAGTATATATACATTTACAGCGCCAATAACGGGGTACTGGTCTTTAGTAGAGCATGCGCTAAAAATGGACCTCGATAATAACAATATTTGCTGCAGCTGCAAGCTAGAAAGGAATAAGAAACGGGTTTTCACTTTTTCTGTGAATGCCTAGCTCTAGCACAAACCCGACTCAAAATAATTGAAACGCATCAGGCGCCAAACCTCGAATGGTTGTCCACAAAAAGCATAACGTATGCGAGTAGAGCACCAAATGGTTTGAACACAGTGACGAAACGTGATTGTAAGATTATAAGGTCCTTCAATAGTGCGCATCAAGCACCATAGTGACAGCACTCCTACCTACCTACCTACCGGAAAAATTAGCAGTCAACCTTTTATAAAACTTCGAAACAATAAAAAAGAAAAGAAAAACTCTATCTTCGGCCCAAGGTGCATCTCTTAAAACATGTACCATACAACTAAATCTGAAAACGTAGCCGTCATAGCATGGCTTGTATCGAACGGATAACGTTTTGGTAGTTCTTTCTAGCTATGTTGTTTAGAAAATAGATATTTTATGAATTAGCTTTTTTAAGTCGGCTAAGCCAGTGTTGGCTACGTCTCCTAATTCGCAGAAGGTTAGACTCCTGAGATGTTTCAACCTATCTTGCAAAGGCTGGATAATAGAGGAGAAAGTATCAACGTTTACAGGATATGAAGGGATTGAAGAAGGTGAGAATTTCGGCATGTGCATATTCGGACCCATTTATATGCGCGACTTCCCAGAGCTTTAGAGCTCATTTCGCAGCAATGTCCCTGCCGGAAATATCCACGGGTGCTATGTAAATGGCGTTAAGTGCTATATATCTGTGTATACACTGCATCAAATATCAATGAGAGCCGCTCTTTGGACACATTTAAGCTTCTTGGTGAAGAAGGGTACCTCATCAATAATTGATTTTAACCTATTTTTTATGTATGTATATGAGCAAGTGGTTAAAATCGGGGTATAAACCAGGCATTAATGAGATTTAAGGTACCATACCCTCATTCATCATCATTTAGTGTTTCTGACGTTTTTTTGTTATTCCGTTAAACTTTTAGTGATTTTCTAACCTTTTTTTATTTATTATCCATTTCCACGCCAAAAAAAATAAAAACGAAAAATAGCTAAAAGTTATAAAACAAAAATAGTAGGGGGGGGGCCAACAAAAAATGAACTTCCGAATTACATATAAATCTTTATTTATGGCTTAAACCTACAGATAGATTTATCTAAGATCTAATCCCAACAGTAATATCTTCAATACACAACAACATTCCTTTATTTCAGATTCTAACATTAGTAAGAGATCAATAAATTCAACTCAACTTGGGAAATACAAGTATCGTGTGAGAAAAGACTCAGCTAAAATAAATATTACAGAAAAGAGAACTACTCACATTTTTAGCTTTGTATGATTATGAACACCAACTCTCATATTCTACACCAATACAGTCAACTTTATGACGAAGAAAAACAACTAACAAAGAGTCCAATACTAACTCAAAATACTATTCCAAATTGGAGAACTCTACTACTAAAAAGAAATCTAAAAACCCCTGACACCATAGCCAAAAACATCCAATTGCACTTTTAAGTTATTTTCTTTTACAATTTGATGTTTTTTAAGAAAAACGTGTACCATGATATTATTATATGAAAACTATAACCCTTCTGAAGCCAACAGTTTTTCCCATCTTTATGGCAATTTCGCCAAAGAAACTTCACCGGCTTGGCGGTCAAGAATGAATCAATCCAATATTTAATACCCTGTTTTGATGTGAAACGCATTCCGGTAAGGGCGTACTGCAACAACCGGAACAAATGGCAGTCGGTAGGAACAAAGTCTGGGCTATAAAACGGGTGAGGCAAAACTTCCCAGCCGCTGCGTTCCAAATTTTGTTAACCGGTTTCGCGCTTTTAAATCAAGCAAATCACTTTTGCAACATTCACTCGGCTAAAGCTTGTTCTCAATAAGCTTCCGCCAAAATACGATGAATTTTGGCTGAAGTTTTCGTCATATAAAAATGATGAAGAAGAACCCCCGTAAAAAAATTCTTTCAGATACAAAGTTCGAAATATTTGGGCAAAAAAAATTAGTGCTGATAAAGCTTCAAATAAATGACTTATGCTGAAAATATGCACGCATGCTCGGAACAATACAATAATAATAACTAAAGTTATGTAATTACGGACCCAATAGAAATAAATTTACATGAAATTAAAAGAAATTTAAACATCGTTTAAAACCTTAAGTAATTTAAAGTATATTCAATCGTTCATTTATCTATTTTATTATCCAATATCATTTTATCCGCAATAATACATTTAACTTAACTTTAATGAGCACCAAAGGCGTATGAAGAAAGGAGCCGCCCCGCTGTGTAATGTGAAACTTACAACTCGCAGAGACCCAAAAAGCTTCCAAAAATATTCTTATGCACTTAAGACGTTATGACTGATCGAAATGTAATAAATTTAAGTTGAGATTGGGAAACTTAATAAACTCCCACATTAAGAGACCCTAAAATCAATTACAAACGTTATGAACCATCGCATTAATGGAAATAATTAAATAACAATGCAACCATTCACACGACGAACGCAAATTGTCATGAGTATGTCTAAAATTAAACATTAACTCAAGTGCGACGAAAACAACAAAGCAAAAAGCGAGAAATGAATGTGTCAAATTTAATTACTCAAAGCCTTTTTAAACTGTAATTGACAGTGGCGCATCATAATACTTACAGAGATCGCATTTGCTTAAATGTTATTGAGGCACATTAGGGTGGTTGCTGCAATGAAAAATACTTAATTTTTGCAAAATGTATGATTGGAGGAGAAAACAAAATAATAAATGGTGGTTGCAAATATGTATTTTTGGCGACATTATCACAACTTTGTTAAGGGGGTATTCTGGTCTAGAAGCATGAATTTCAGGTAATTTTTAAAGTGTCGTAAAAAAAAAGGCAATTAATATTTTTACTATCCATTTTTTTTTAGTTATTTGTTAATTTTAGAAGAGTACAGAAAAAAATTAAAAACTAAAAAAGTAAAAAATTTCAAAAATTATGAGCTGACGAAGTGGGGGGTCTCTAAAAATTTCCACGTGACCATACTCATGATTTCAACCCTCCTAGCTATCTGAAACCAAAAAATATAGATTATTAATCTAGAATAATGTCGCAATGGCCGGAAAAAAAGTTTTTTTTCGCAAAATGGCGACTTCCTTGAACAAAAAAGTTTTTTTGGACTACTTTTTCTGACTAGTTCGAATTTTTAAAAATAATAAAAATAAAAATTTGGGGATGGGGCTAGTTCCAACCATAGACAAGCCTATAAAGGAGACTCTATAAAAATTTCAAGTAAATCGGTCCAGTAGAACCTGAGAAATCGTGGGTATCGTTCCGAAAAAGTCAGTTTTGAGAAAAACGCGTTTAAATTTTCGCGTAAAGTCTTTTGTTCGATTAGTTCCGGCCGAACCAGTTTGGATGCCGAATCCGAAAAATGCCTATATCTCCGAAAATAATTTGAATTTTGAAAAATCCTCTTATACACATAATCGTATTCTTGAATAGTTAAACTTTGAAAATATAAAAAAAAATTTCGATTTTTTTAAATTTCTAGACCAGAATACCCCCTTAAGGTGTTTATTAGGTGTGGTCAGCATTGTAATGAAACGATAGGTTGATAGATGAAAATATGAAAAGTTTCTTATGAATCAGTCCACATGCCTCGTATAACTATATTCGTGCGGTTTGCCATGCAACTTTATTATTATTCATTGTTCCAATATTCCGAACATCCGCCGTAAATCGTCCTTTTCAGTATATGACATTGATTTGAAGTGGAAACAATTATATATATTTTCCTTCCAATATGTCGAACTTTGTGGCTAAAAGTGCTTTTAATGGAGTTCTGTTACATTATATTAATATGAAGAAATCTTCATCCAAATGTTTTCGTATTTTGATGGAACTTTATGCTGATCATGCTTTAGCTGAGCGAAGTGTTTTGCATAATTTAAAAGTGGTAATTTTGGCTTGGAAGACGATGAACGTTCTGGGCGTCCAAAAAGTTTGAAAAATACTCTATGAAAATTGTTGCCAAACACAAGAAGAACTCGTAGAATCTTTGGTGGTTTAATACTCAAACAACCATTTAGAAACCTTTAAAAGCGACATTCGCTACCAAGAAATTTAGGTTCCATATGAATTGAAGCCAAGAAACGTTGAAAGATGATTTTTCCAGTCATGCTGCTGACACGCTATAAAAAAGTTATTTCTGCATCGACAAATGTATTCATAACAGCAATCCTAATCGCAAAAAATCATATGTGAAACTTATACGAAGCTTTTAAACCCGTGTAACCTTATCCAAGGTTAAGGTTCACATCGATACAGGGTATCAAGAACTTTTTTCATTCATTCTTGACTGTCAAGCCGCCGAAGTTTTTTTGATGGAATCCACAAATTACCTGAAAGATGGAAACATGTTATAGCTTCGTCAATGCTGGAGGGTCATGTGTTGGAGGGTGGATCCATGTGTAGAAGGTCACGCAAGTGAGGAAAGTTCTGTGATCGCCATTCACTTGGGAGTGGTCAGAAACGGTTCCTTTACATATGGCTCAAGCAGCCCACGACTTCCGGCCTTGGACCAAGTAGCCTCTCGGTAGGCAAAGAACATCCATTTGAGCACGAGCTAAAATTTGAAGGTGAACTATCCCTACCCAGGATTGTGAGCTTAGTTTAAGACCCGCCACGTAAAAAGCGCCTCCAATTAAAAGGGAACAACTGCCTCGGATGAGAGACCCCCTTTTTGATGCCGACCACGGCAAAGACATTAAGAATTACAACTTAAGGGCAGCACCTGAAATGTCCGGTCCCTTAATTGGGAAGATGCCGCTGCCCAGCTGGTTGATGTTCTCATAGGAGTAAAGGCTGACATCACCGCCGTCCAATAAGTGTAATGGACGAGACAAGTACTGAGGCAAGTAGGTCCTTGTGGCATTTACACATAGTGGCCAATATACGCACCAGCATCTGTGCAGCATAAAACGCACGTCAACAAACACCAGGAAGGTTCGACGTCGAAAAGCTGCAATCACAACAGACAGCCGAACGATTTTCTACTCGACTTGTACTCCTGCTCTCTGAGAGCACTCATTTCAAGCTCTCTACATACAGCTACAAACGAAACCATTGGTTTTAGGAAAATGCAAAAGAACAGCTTATACAATGAGGAGTGCCGTGTCACAGCTGAGGGAAAACAGACTGCCTACATGCAACGTTACAATCAACCTCAACACGTGTGGGATGGGACAGACACCAAGAGCTAAACAGGGAAGCGAGACGCATATGCAGACAAAAAAGAGAGAGGCCGGAATGCGTGAGTATGAAGAGCTTGACAAGCTGGCCATCGAAGTTTCTATGAAAAGATGCGGCGACTAATAGAAGGTTTCGAAACGTTTATAGTACCTCCAGAGGTGATATAGTGACTGATACCCATAGCATACTAAAATTGCGGAGGGAACACTTTTCCAACCTGCTGAATGACAGTGAAAGCATAACACCGGGAGATGGTGAACCCGATCTTTCAATCGCTGACGATGGAACAGATCTTCCATTTCCCGAATCATAAAGAAATTCGAATAACAGTTACCCGTCTGAAGAATAAAAAAGTGGCGGTGGCAAAGCATAGATATGGAGCATGCATCAGCTTCTTTGTAGAATATGGTCCGGCGAAAGCATGCCCGACAATTGGAATTTAGTGTGCTCTGCCCAATACAAAAAAAGGGAGACACCAATATACTCCAATTACTGTGGGATAAGCCTCCTCAATATCGCATATACGGTTCTATCGAGCGTACTGTGTGAAAAACTGAAGCCAAGCGTCAACAAACTGATTGGACCCTATCAGTGTGGCTTTATAAATATATAAATATATATTGATTTCATTCACTTCAACAACCGCACCGTTAGGAGGGCAAGCCGCACTCACGACTTGCCTCCTACCTCACTGTTGACAGTCATAACTTCGAAGTTGTAAGAAATTTCGTCTATCTTTCAACCAGCGTTAACACCAACAACAACGTCAGCCGCGAAATCTAACGTAGAATAACTCTTGCCAACAAGTGGCTCTTCAGACTAAGCAGGCAATTGAGAGGTAAAGTCCTCTCTTGACAAACAAAGACCAAATTCTACAAGTCACTCCTCATCCCCGTCCTGCTATATGTTGCAGAGGCATGGACGATGGCAACATCTGATGAGTCGGTGTTACGAGATTTCGAGAGAAAAGTTCTGCGGAAGATGTATGGTCATTTACGCATTGGCAACGGCGAATACTGCAGTCGATGGAACGATGAGCTGTACGAGATATACGACGGCATTGACATAGGTCAGCGAAGTAAGATACAACGGCTACGCTGGCTAGGTCATGTCGTCCGTATGGATAAAAACACTCCAGCTCTAAAAGTATTCGACGCAGTAAACGCCGTGGGAAGCAGAGGAAAAGGAAGACCTCTACTCCTTTGGAAAAACCAGAAGGAGAATGACCAGGCCACATCTCCAATTCCATTCCAAACTCCGAATGGCGCCAAACAGCGAAAAGAAAGAACGATTGGTGCACTGTTGTAAACTCGGCTATAACCGCGTAGGCGCTGTCTACGCCAGTAACGAAGAAGAAGATTCTACAAAAGTTTTAGAATTAAACAAGAGAATCAAAAAATCGTTATTATTGTGAAACAGATTAGCTGCGATTGAAGAAAATACATTTAGCACGAACAAGACAACCCTAAAGTGGCTCAGCAAGTGTAGAACAACAAGTGCAACAACAAGTGTACAACTAGCGAATAAATTTCCATAATAAAAAGTATTAAGGAGCAGCACAGCTCTTAGAATGCATGCAAATGACCCCGCTCAAAAACACACACACGCGTGCAAAACACTCAAAATACGCAGACAGATGCTGTCGCCGCCATCAAACGCTTGCCAAAAATGCTACAAAAACACTTTATATGAATATTATAAATTTATGTAGAAATATATACGATGGGAAACATAAATTTCAACAACGCCAAATATTGCAAGAGTGCTGAGTTGCTGAGAGAATATATGCATGTATGTATGAAAAATGAAATAAAAACACAGTTAAAAATTCGTAACGAACCAAAACAGTAAACTGAATAAATTGAAAAACAAAGTAAAATAATAATAATAAGTTGCGGAGATTTGTTTGCGCCAAGTGTTGGGCGCATACAAACTGAGTGGACAATTTGAAGATGACTACGTTGTTTTTACAATAATTTATTACCGCGAATTCGGCAACCGAACAACTCCAACAACCACACACGCACACACATGCAAGCATATGGAAATATCTTCGCTGGGTGAAATGTTTGACTTTCGGCTGAGCTGCTCACTTGCGCCAGTTAAATGTTATACTTAAGTAGGTGCAACGCCACTCATGCATACATACAAACATGCAAACATATGTGCAAACGTGTGTGCGCTCGTATAACTGTAAGTATATTCATTTATTTTGCAAGCGAACAGCATTTTTCGAACGAGATTCCGCCAAAATAAACGCGAAGCAATACAAAAAACGAAAAAATCTGGTTACAATCCCGCTAAAATGCGTTTAATATGGCTTAAATGCGACGAGGCCGTTAGGCGCAAGTTTTTTAAGACAAAGAATAATTGCTGCGCGCAGGAGACAGTAAAGAAACGCACATATGGCGAATGCATAAAAAAGCAGAGCGCCAAAACGCTGATACCAATATTAATAAGGTATTTTATTGTAGCCGTTACGCTGCTGTAGAGCCTCTTCAACAGCTTCAAGAAGAAGCTGAAGAAGTAGATATTTGACATTTTTCGCGGTGAAGAAAATTCTCTGCAATTTGATGAGTTCATCGCCACTTCACTGCGCTACGGGGCACCTGATGTGAACGAAAGTTGGATAGTCGCCGTACACTTACAGTTATACGGAACTATACAGAGGGATATACACATGTGTATAGAAATTTGCACCCTATAGGAGCAAACTAAGAATGTTCAACTTCGAGCTTACGATATATTTAGCTAGAAAGCATCTGAAATCTCCATCTCGTAAGTACCAAACGACAGAGCAAATTTTAGAAAGCTTGGGGGAGAGCGACACCCTACCTCATCTAGTGTGGTAAATCAGCTGTAATACTAAACAAAACCTTTCCTTCACCCCCTTTCATAGATGACGTCACGAATAATGTATTTATCTGTCAAACGCACTCCAAAAAAAAGTAACTTGTCGATAATGTCGTAATCTCTATTATTATCATTTAAGATATACTCATTGAACTTATGTATTTTTTTACTATTCTCAATATATGAATATGATATGAACTGATCAAATTTGACTGGGAAAAAAAACACTTTCAAATATTTAAATTTTTATTAGCGCCTTCAAAATAGGCTCTTAAGCCAATACAAGCATATGAAAGCTTCTTCCAATTTTTCACAATTTTTAAAAACTTCGGCTTAAGTTAGTTTTGTTAAAGGGTTAGGGGTAGTCAGAATTTTCAAAAAAATTCCTTTTTTTTTGCATTTTCATTAAGTGTAATATCTTAAAAATATTCTCTGAAAATTTCACGTTGATCCGATAATTAGTTTTTGAGTTATTTGACAAATAACTAAGAGAGCTCAGGCACTTCAAAGAGCTAGTGTGAAACTTTAAACGCGTTTTTCTCAAAACTATGTTTTTTGAACTCGTGACAACTGTAACTCGAAAACTGCCTAGTAGATTTTAATGAAATTTATACAGCTTTTAGAATACATAATAAACTCAGGCCCGAGAAATGATTTTCTTTTTTTTTCAAAAATTTCGATTTTTTTAGACCAATTAACTGTTGATTTTTTCTCAAAAATTTAGACAAAAATTTCCTGAGGCCGCCATTTTGTTAATTTTTGAAAAAAAAAAAAATCCTTCGATCTGGCCCAGGATTATCTATTTATAAAACTAATTTTTTTTTGTCCGATTGATTTTAGATGAATCTCCAAGGACTTATGGTAGTCAACGCAAGTACCTTTTTTTTGGAACTGGGTCAACACAAACAACTATAACTTTGGAAATTAAATTTTTTTTTTTGAAATTTTCGTGACTTCAAGTCCACATATTCTTTAATAATGCCATATTACTCGTACTACTTCCGTTAAATAACGCGATTTAATAGCAAAAAAAAATACTGAGAATTATAATTTTTTCGTGCCTCTGACTACCTCTAACCCCTTAACAGAAAAACGTCACATGGAACCGTCTAGCTGAACTATGACTCTCGTTTCGTTTTGGTCAAAAACCCAGCTAGAATCTGACTACACATCACATTAAGCGGTGGAAAATCCATGAATTTCTTTCCACAAATCAGCAGACTTCTCAAAACAGTCACGTAGGAATCCTAGTTGACAGGTCCACCCTTTCAAACGAATTCATCATTAATCGCATGATCATAATCAAAGAACGTAATCCTGACTTTTTACCTACATAATTCAATGTAGTTTTTTTCAGTTCTGGCTTTTCTTCGAGCGTCATTCGCTAAACCCACGTCTCTTCATCAGTAATAATACATTTTATGAATGTGGGGCCTTCAACTAATCAAGTCAAGCATCACTCTTGCGATCTCTACTCGCTATCGTTTTTGTTCATTCATACTAAAAACATTAACCAAAACGTAGTTGAGTCGAGCCATAAAAGATGTTGAGATCCGCCGATGTTATCTTAACCTCCTTATATTCTCCAGGAATATACTCTATGCATAGTCATTGATATTATTATATAAAACTTGGTACGCGCGTTTTTTAGTTAAAAAAAATGCGTAGACTGGCGTAATCGGACCACTGCCACACCCACAAAACGCCATTAACCGAAAACATATAAAGTACAAGTAAAGTAAAGAACTAAGCACTAAATTAAGATATAGAACTTCTTGCAGTAGCAAGAAGCACTTGTGGGCAGAAAATTTTGAAAAATTGGACGTTACACCGTCCTCTAATAAGTTTAATGTACATATCTTCTAAACTGCTACAGCTACAACACCCAAAGTTACCCAGCTCAAATACAGTGTGAAAATTGATGAAATCGGGAGCTATCCCCGCTCACTCTCCATATAACGGCACTGTTAAAAACTACCAAAAGCGCAATAACTCAGTAAATAAATACGTCAGAGACATTAAACTTTACACCCGAGGTGGTATTAAAGTGCTTTATGGTAACCGATGTTAAAATCTGACAATGGGCGTGGCACCGTCAATCATATATCACGGGACCCGACTGACCGATTTAGACTAAATTTAGTATGTGTCAATCTTCTCATATTCCTATGTCACAGTACGAAAATGGGCGAAATAGGACTATAGCCTACTTGCCATATAGCACAATTTTAAATCCATTTGATTCTTTCATTTTCTAGTCTACAAATCAGGAAGCAATTGATTTAACGGAATACAACTTTGCATCAATATTTCTTTTAAAGCATGCCACCTTATGAACAAAAAATTTCTTAAATCCATCCAAAACCGTTCAAGCCTCCATGTACCGAATATTTAGACCCCCGTACCTATGACTTGACTTTTGATCGAAAATGTCGGTCAATGTGTGAAATATTCAATTGTGATTCAGAGAAAATTTTTTGCTGGCAGTAGTATCTTTGTGTATCAAAAATGGGTTGAATCGGGTAGTTTATACTGCATATATGGCCAAAATGTGAGTTATGTCAATGAAAACGAGAGAGCGTGTTTTACTCATAACAGTGTATTTTTGCGCTTAAAATGGATAAATTTGAGCGAAAACTTGACCTATTCCCCATATAATTAATATCAGGATTTCTGAACATCCGGCTACTTTCTCCATATGATTGATGATTGTATGTGAGGTACTTTAATGTAGCCCAGGGAAAATTTTTTTAGTATGTGGCATGATAATACCACAACTCTCATATACTACGTATAATGACTATCGTTTTTCTAACAAAGCTTCTGCAGAATATGTATGCCTATGAGTTATATGAAGTATATAAAAATATAAATTTGCTTCGATTCCGATTTTCTGGTTGATATTTTACACCTTAAGTTATTTCCATGGCTTTGACTCCTGCAAGATGCGGGTGTTCAGTTGCACCCGAACTTTGGTCGTCCTTACTTGTTTTAATATAACTTTTTTAAATACAAAAGCAGCTTTTAGAAAAGTTTCCAATTAGTATTCTTCTATCAAAGTGTAAAAAAGAGCTTTGACAAGCAATGTGTGAAGTTTTGTTGTTCAAAGAAAGCACCGAGTCAAACGAGTCTTAAAATATATATGCTTTATTAAGCCATGCTTACTAGAAAGCGGGATGAATTTAAGACGTTTAGGCGTATGAAACAAAAATATTAGCCTTCTTCGATTCATCACTCGCTATGCTTTTTTATTAAAAGTTTTGTCAGTGAATGTTATGAAATCCAATTCAATATAAGAGATAGAAAACCTATTGTAGTGGTAAAACATACGTGGATTGTTAAAAAAAATAATGATAACTTTCTTTTTTTGCAAAAAAAAAAATATTTAATCACTTGTCTACATACATCTTTATCTCCTTCAAAATATTTCCCAATCGATATTATGCACTTATGCCAGCGCTTCTTCCAATCAGCGAAACTCAAACTCAAATTTTGGAATAGCCCTTAAATCTTTCAGCGATGCGCTTTTAATGCCAACTATGCTTGTAAAACGACGACCCTTCACCGTTATCCTTATTTTTGGAAATAGGAAAAAGTCACACTGAGACATGTCTAGCAAATTTAGAGGCTGGGAAATCGTTACAGTATAGTGTTTTTGGCCAAGGATACACGAACAGGCAACGAAGTATGCTCATAAAACCACGTCTAACCTTGGCGGTTACTACAGTCCAAGTAAGCAATGTAATCATTCTTCAGGGGAATGCATATCAACATATAAACAAAATTTAGTTGGACTCCCAAATCCTCGAAATTTTAAATTTTGATATTAACATTTCCATATATTTTTTGCACACGCCTCGATGTGTTTTCTCTATTCGAATATACGAAACCATTCGCTTATGCCATTTCATTCGATTATACCAGTCTATTTGACATTCAAGCGAGTTGTTTGTTCGATTCGCTACTTGCTAAATTTTGATGCATCGAAGTCAAGTATTACCATATACAAGCTAAACTATTTCCTACCGGGCTGCGATCAGCATGCAAGAAAGTAAGCGCGGATAAATTTTGAATAACACATTTACGCGTCACTGGTCAACGACCACTAATAACATCTGCATATTTGTAGTGGATATAACCTACTTTTCGAAAATATGCGCACACGTAAACTAATAACGCAAAAATACAAACAATAATGAGCAAATACTCGTTAAGCCCACGCACACCGCCACATCTGTGCTGTCCTCTGTACAAACGCAAATTAAACAAAATTTTAGCACACAGCTTAAATGCACTTCGGTGCTTTTTTTTTTTGCAAAACTGCAGCACACACACACACGCATGCAGGCATGGACACGCACGCGGTTAAGAATTTCCGCACACTTAGTATAGTCCACTCGACCCAAAAAATTCATGGAATTCTTATTATGGCTCATATGCACTTCTGTCAACCGTCCTGCCTACGACTAACTGCCTGTCTACCTACCTACCCACACACACACACACATGCGGTGCATACAGTCACCGCCAATATGATGCGGCCATTGCAACTGAAACTGAAAAATATACATAAGTATGTATGTTCATTATGAAATAAAGAGATAACAACAACAACAACGTCGGATGACAAAGAGGCAGACAGCGCTTGGACGCACTTCCCCCAATCAATTGTGCGTGAGTGCGAGTATTTAACCAAGGCAATTCTGCAGAAGAAGGCATTAACAAATTACATTTTCGGGTATAAAAACCAAAGTTCTGCATCCCTACGGCGGCATTGAGGCAACACCACTGCAGCGCTAAAGTTGTTAATTGTGTTAAACCAATAAAACGCGACGAATGTGAAAATCGATATTCGGAATTCGCAACTCTCAACTCGCAACTCGCAACTCGCCAAAATAGTCGTTCAACAATATATTGAGAAAAAGTGCGCCATAAAAAGTTTTTGTGCAACAAAAAGGGGAATCAATAAAAATTACTGTAATGGCGCAATTTGTGGTAATCTGGAGCATATTCCTGTACGCTTCCTGTCTGCTGCTGCTCAGCAGTGCTGAAGTCCCACAACAACAACAACAGCAGCAACTCACCAAAGTGCCATTGGTCAGCAGCAATGTTGTTGAAATGGTTTCGGCTGTGGGTGGACAGGGTGGAGTGGGCGTTGGTGTGGGTGTGGCAGGCGGTGTAGGTGGCGCAGTAGCGCCCAGCGTCGGTTCAGTGGCGAAGGAAAAGGAGCGTGTGTACTACCATCCGGCTGCGGTAACCAAACCACGAATCATCGACCAGTATGATCATCGCTCCTTGGACGGACACTTTGAGTACAGGTAAGATAATTAAATTGTTGCTGCCATGAATACATATATTAAATTAATGATAATTGTGTGTGGATTATGTGGTTATCAGATGAATAAGTAGCTTATTTTCGGGCAGCTAAGAGGAGGAGTAGCACCGCAAATGGACATGCAAGTGTGGCAATGCGAGCGCTTTGGCTCTACGCATTGACTGAAAGAGCTCTATCGTATTAGTATACATATTGAAGATGAACTAATTGGCTTAAAATTATAGTATTTGTATATCATCGTTGTCTACCACAAATAAGGCTTCAGGGATTAGTAATTGAAAATATTTGACAAAATTGGTAGAAGAATTTGTATAAAAAAACATATTTTTGCTCTCGACCATGCAAAGCTTCGTTTGTAGCTTGGCTAACTCAATATAAATTTACCGAAAAATCTCAGTGAACTCGGCTATTACCGCGTAAGCGTTGTTTACGCCAATAAAGAAGAAGGAAAATCTCAAGTGTCAGAAAACCAACAAAATCTTTATACCAGACTCTATAAGCCAAATTGTCATTACCGAGGCGCTTCTTAATTGTTCTATCAAAATTGTTTCTAGTTGATTTTCCTTCTTATCCTGTCATCCTTCATTTAAGCTGATCATTCGAGAACCAATAGAAGTTACAAGAATATATTGGTACGAACGAATTTTTCTAACCCCAAAACCGAACTGTCTTCTTAATCCGTGAATATAATTTATAACCAATCCCACTACCTATTATGACCTTTATTCCTTTTAGTAACATCAGAAGCCATGACTTATGCCTATTTGTACGATAGTACATTGGAACTTGACTAAGACCTCAACCTAGCTTTCTGTTCTAAGTCACTAAAAACATACCGCAAAAATAAAAAGAAACACCTATAGACATTTATCAAAGGGTAGTTGAGGTCATCATGTTCCATGAGAGCTTTTATTGCGAGAATAAATATATATATGTGACCTGGTCTACGAAAAGGGAGCTAACGTGCGAAATCACTGGATTCTATCACGTGAAAAAGCATCTCGTCTTCCATCCGAATCAACTAAAAAGTGAAAATTGATTTTTTGACACCTAAGCCCCCTTTCCGTAGACCAGGTCACATATACATGTATAGGAGCCTCGATCGATTATTTCAATCGTTACTAAACGAATAGGATTAATGTAGTGTGAATTAGTGAGAAATGTTGTTAAGACACCAGTCGAACGGTGTTCGGTGTCAATGCACCTCATCCCTGAAAGCTTATTCTTCTTCTTTATGCGCTTAGACCCTACTTACACGGTTATAGCCGAGTTTACAACCGCACACCAGTCACTGTTGACACCAATTGGAGATTCCAAGTATAGCCAGATTCTTCTCCACTTGGTCTTTTCAACAGAGTGGAGGTCTTCCTCTTCATGAAAGCTATGTTTTCTTAAATTTATAATATTGACCTAGACTTCGTTTGAATTAGAATCCCATTGAAAGGTAGTCACGTTCTATATTTTTATTCAGGTACTACTATTACTATTACTAGGTTATAACGCTATCGCCATAATGCTAGCTATCATTTAAATATACTTGTATATTTATACGTTTATGCAATTTCTACGTATGATTCTTCTCACAGATATTTGCTGAGTAACGGTGAAGCTCGTTATGAACGCGCCTACTGGTTGCCAGCGGGCAAAAATATGGTGTTGGCACGCAAAGGATATTACTCTTACCCAATATCGAATAATAAATTCCTAACCGTCTTCTATACTGCCGATGAAAATGGATATCGACAGGATTCAAGTAAGTTTTAAATCTTCTTCTTCTTCTTTATTAGCGTAGACACCGCTTAACCGGTTATAGCAGAGTTTACGACAGCGCGCCAGTCGTTCTTCCTTTTCACTGTTTGACGCCAAATAGATATTCCAAATGTAGTCAGATCCTTCTCCACCTGGTCTTTCCAACGAAGTGGAGGTCTTTCTCTTCCTCTGCTTCCCCCGGCGGGTATTGCGTTGAATACTTTCAGAGCTGGAGTGTTTTCGTCCTTAAAGACGCTCTGAGAACTTTCCTCGCTCGCGTGAACTTTTATACACGACTCTATCCTTATAAGTCAGTAGAAACTAAGAGCTTGAACTCAGTTTCAGTTATGCATAAATCCATATATCTAAAACTTAATAATCATTTCATCTTTAATTCTATTTCGTTGCAGCCACATTTAGTAGAACGCAACCACATCTCCCGCGTAGTATCGAAGTGCCGGAATACGTACCACAATCGGTATACGCCGCGCATTCACCAGTAACACAACATCACAGTAAACCACATGTGCACACCTCCACCACAACCCCAAGGCCTTTTGTTCCATCAACCGATAATCCATTCATTCAATTGAAACCAACAGCGCCTCCACATGTGCCGGTGCATCAATCTATTGTAAGCCATGGTCAGCACTTGTATGGTCATCAATCACAAGCGCAACATTCAGCTGCTCATTCATCAGTAGGGGGTCATGTGGCGTCAGACGTTCACTCATCTACTGGTGCACACCAACCGGCAGGACCGCACCATTCATCCGTTCATTCATCGTCAGCTGCTCATTCTTCAGTAGGAGGTCATGTGGCGTCAGACGTTCACTCATCTACTGGTGCCAACCACCAACCGGCAGGACCGCACCATTCATCCGTTCATTCATCGTCAGCTGCTCATTCTTCAGTAGGAGGTCATGTGGCGTCAGACGTTCACACATCTACTGGTGCACACCATTCCGCAGGAGCTCATTCTGCATCGATTGTCTCCTCTTCCTCTGGAGCTCACACCAGCATTGGAGTTAAGCCTGGCGCAGGTCAAGTATGGCAGTCGTCAATTGCAGCTCCTCCCTCGTCAAATGTGGTTTCATCTTCTGGTGTTTCCCAGTCGTCTGGAGTTCATTCCCAAGCAGTTCACCCTGCAGTACCTAGCCAATCGGCAGTTCATTCTCCTTCCGTTGTTCAACATGGAGTGGAAAGTCATTCCCAAGTTGGAGTTCACCCAACTGTTCCCTTCCAACCGGCAGTTATTTCTTCCTGGGCTGGTCAGTCTTCAGGCGTTCATTCCCAGACGGGAGGGCATTCAGAAGTTCCAACGGCTGCCACAGTTCACCCCTCAGTAGGCGCTTACTCACCACCTTCAGTTCATTCCCCATCCGTAGTCCAAACTTCAACAGGAGTTCATTCAACAGCTGTCCACCACTCACGCCCCACAGTACGCCCATCCAACCAAGTGTATCAATACCAATCAGTTTCACAAGGTTCTTCGGCACAACCTTCAGTAGGAGTTCCTCCAACGGTTGCTTCGCCCATAGGCCCAGTTCAATCATGGCATTATAGTTTTTAAATAAACAACACCTGATTGCGAATTATGGCAATTAAGTTGGTATCGGTATTTTGTCTTGGCTTACGACACTACATCATATTATTTCATGTATTTAAAAATCGAAAATAAAATATACTTTCTTTATGCAGTGCTTTGAAGTTTATTATATCATTGAACTTAGTCTGCTGCCATAACTGTGAGTAATTAGTTCATCATAAAATGGTGCATTATATTATCAACTTTGTGGTATCTCAGCTGTACGAGTATACCCTGAAAAGGGTATACTCAGACGGAAACGACGGAGACTCTTATATATACAAATGATCAGACAATTTAGCCATTATCCACCTGTATATATGTATGTCCCTCAGATTTTGAGTTATAGATCTAGAATTTTGCACTCGTTGTTTTATTCTCTAAAAACACTTCATTTGTCAGAGCCGCTAACATCGAACCACAATAAGATATAGCTGCCTTACAAACTGATCAATATAACTCAAGTCTTGTTAAATTTCCCAAGACCTCTTCAGCAAATATGGCACATAATATATTATTACTCATGACAATGCTACAATCTCTGAACATTTTTTTGAAGTTCACATTTTCTCTAGAAGACTCAACAAAAATTTAAGTATTGAGATTGTTACGCTAAGAGTGGCATAAGAAAAAAGTTAGGTTATATTAATCTGGTAGGCTAATAAGCCATATATAGACCGAGATGGAGTTCAGTTGCTAGGTTCAAGAGGAGTAGACATCCTATAGGATACCTGCGAACTTTAACAGACCCAGCAGCCTCACTATCTATACTTCCGCCAGTATG
Source organism: Bactrocera neohumeralis (assembly GCF_024586455.1). Lineage (NCBI taxonomy): Eukaryota > Metazoa > Arthropoda > Insecta > Diptera > Tephritidae > Bactrocera > Bactrocera neohumeralis. The sequence goes on from NC_065922.1 coordinate 42,972,780, forward strand.
TCATACCGTGGGGACCCCAGATGCTTACAGTGTAATCTTGCCAATGCGGACAAGTGCACAAGAGATGTTCCATTGTTTGCCTGGTGCCCTGCTCTAGACATTTCCTGCAGTCTTCTCGATCTGTCAACCCCATACTGCTGGCGTGTGTTGCCCTCATATTGTGACTAGATAGTATTACCATCATGTTCCCAGGGTCCCTTCTATCGAGTGTCAATAGGAATTTTGTGTACTTCCGATCTACCGTTTTGCACATGACTTTTGCAGTTTTGCTCCCAAGTAGCTCATTCCATCGGGTTTTGATTTTCTTTACCATGCTTATGTCGAGAACGTCATATAGACAATGCATGGGTTTCCCAATGTTGATCACGTTTTCGGATGTTAGCCGTACATCATTCTTGGCAATCTCGTCCACTATTTCATTGCCCTCAATGCCTTGGTGGCCTGCATCCAGTGGAAGTGAAGTTGCTTCTGGAAAACCTTTTCATTGCTGCCCTCCCAAGACACTTCTGGCCGATATGCGATACGAGGTTACTGCCTTGATTACTGCTTGGATGTCTACTTAAATGCTGACTGTAGAGCCTGCCTGCAGTTTCATTAGAGCCCACCTCCGCGGCTATCGCAATAGGAATTGTTTTTAATATCCATTTTACAAGGTCTGTCGCAAAAGAAACTGGACTGTTAAAAAACAACAAAAAAATAATATTTTTCAAAAGTTATATTTTTTATTCAAAGTAGTTTCCTTGTGCTTCGATACAGCGTTTAGCCCGGTCAATTAGCATTTCAAATGAGTGTTTAAGGTCATTTTTCGGAATGCTCTTGAGAATATCGGTCGTCGCCTTTGTTTGAAATGATCTGAAACCAGTGACCTTTCATGGGCAAATGAAGTTTTCCAAATAGGTAAAAATCACAGGAACACAGATCACAGATCAGGTGAGTAGGGTGAGTGATTAATGGTTAATATGGAGTTTTTTGTCAAAAAATCAGTGGCAAGCGTCGACCGATGACACGGCGCATTATCGTGCAACAGGCGCCAGGACCCTGCCTCACGGTATTGTGGCCGAGCACGACGAATGCGTGACAAAAGACGCTTCATAATACCAAGGTAAAACACAGCATTAATCGTTTGACCAGGTGGGACGAACTCTCGGCGTACAATACCGTCGGAATCGTAAAAACAAGCATTATCTTTATTTTTGACTTCTGAAGACGACCGACTTCTGATCGTCACAGAGGTCCTCACGACCTTCTTGGAATCGCTTAAACCACTCATGCACATTACTACGGGATAGGCAATGACCACCATAAACTATTTTCATCATTTGAAATGTTTCAGTAAACGTTTTCCCAAGTTTAAAACAAAATTTAATATTTTCTCTTTGCATTTTACGACCGATTACCAAAAGCTGCTGTCACTTTTTGATCGATAACATCGATTGTAGTTATCCAATTGTCTTAAAATTTTTACGAAATGTCAACAAGAGATCAAACTTTTTATTTCATATACCCACCAATAGGTGGCGCCATCAGAAACAGTTATATTTAAAAAGTTCTGTTTCTTTTGCGACAGACCTTGTATAATTTTGTAGGAAATAACACTCGGATCAGATAATTTTCATTTCTCATCATGTGAGCAGAAAATATCTGAAAAAATTTCTTAAATCATTCTTGGAAAATCTTTACAAACATGATAGAAAGTTTTTACGTTGGCAACTGTCGAAGAGTTGGAAATTATACCAAAAGTAATGGAGCTCAGTTCTATTTAATTTCTGACAAACATTTTTAGAGAATTAATGATAGAACTTGTGACTGACTTGGGTCAGTGTATTCCCGTCTTATACCGGTCAGACTGAGAGGGGGCCACTAGAATTGAATTCAAACGTTTTTAAGTTAAACCTAGTCTTTAACAGATATATACTTGTAGTATGTAGAAATTTCGCAGCTGGTCGGAGCGAAAGCGGCTGATAGACATAACGTTTATGCTATCGTTGGATAGGCTAAAGATATGTGTAAGGTGTGTGCCGTGATTCAAGGTGTCACAAATAAATGAAGCAAAGACGTGAAATCGTACGCGATTTTTGTAAAATGAAAGGAGCTTTTTAAAACCTTTTTTTAATGAAAGTTAAATATTTCATTTCACTAATTGCGTGGAATCATTTACAAGGAATATATCATAAATATATAAGTAGAATATTTGTAATGAGGTTTGGAAATGAAATTTAAAATGTGGCTGTAGGCATTAGACAAACTCGTCTAAAATTGTAGCATCTGATAAATATAATGAAAAAGGTGAACAAACTCATAATTATCCGCAACGAAATGACACCTAAACACGAAATTATAAATTTGCAAACACGGTGTGGCAGAAAAATGTGCGGAAAGAACCGGCTACCAATAATTTGCGTTTTTATTTCATTTACTTTTATTTAAAAAGTGTGAACCGTTAATGTGACAACGGTAAAAGTATACATTTTATGACAACCATTTTCATTTCGGTGTGACATATTTTCGGTGGATGTTAACAACGCCCAAAATTCCATAATGTATGTAAGTACCTGTGAGTTATACGAAACTATAATTTTAGCGGCAGAAAAACTGACTCTGAGCTGCTATCATACTCATTCTCGGTTTGTATGCGTGTGTGTGTGTGTTTGTGTTCGGGAGTATGTTGAACTTTTCGAAAACATTTAAGGCCTGCAGCACGTTCTCCCTTATATTTATGTTATAGATATAGAGGCAATTGCTGCTACGCTAGCGCGCTGTGCCCCAATGAGCCGGCATAGCAGACGCGCTGCAGATCTGATAAAAGCGAAAGAGCGGAGCGTTCAAAATTTCAGTCGAGGACAACAAAAAACGCAGGAACGAATTACAGAGGTAAACATAATAATTACAGTGCCACATTCAATTGAGCGCGCATGAGGTAAAAATACAAAAAAAAAATCGCTTATCAAGCGATCTTCAATGCGATCAGCCTCGGCGAGGTGGCCGCGCTCTGTTTTGTGCCGCGCTGCCTCTTCCTGCCTTCGCAAGGCAAGTGAACGCTGAACGGGAAGCACACACAATTGTGCGCGCAAATTTCTTTGAGTGCCGTGGCAAATTAGAAGCCAAAACTTAGAACTTGTGTGGCAAACGGCAATCAAGTTGGCAACAACAACAACAGCTACAGCAGGTGAGGCTGAATTATGCGTGCGCAATTAAATGGTCAGGCACATACAAGCATACACGCTTTCAAAGCACTCGCGCAGATGCCGGCTGTGATTACACGCGCCGCCGTCGCCGCCCGCGCCGCAGCGACTAAAACTCAGCGCGCTGGCCGACCGAACCGAACGCCGGGTCGTTTAGCTGATGAAGCGTCTCCAATTTTTGACATCTTTATTTAGAGGCGCGCTTGCCGCGCACAAACACACATACACAGGCACACGCATATGCTCGCCCGTAAAGTGCTTTATTCGCACAGCGCCAGCAGCTAAGTACTATAAAAGCGCTCGCTTGGCCGGCATTTACATTAAACTGTCTTCGAGCAACAAAACCGCAGCATACACGCCCACACACAGTCCACAGTCAAGCAGGTGTGCAGCAAAACTTTTGGAGCACCACTTTTTCGGCAAAGGATTAATTCTACAGAAGCATACAAACAAAAACAAACAAAATGTGTCGCGTGAGTGAAAGCAACAAACTTTCCGCATTAATCGTCTTCTGCAGTCTGGCTTTGGCTTGCACACAAGCGGCTGTCAGCAACAACTCAGCGCGTCCAAACAATCAATACTCATCAAGCTACCAACAAAATGATGCAGCCGCTGCGACTTATTTCACAAATAATCAAAATCAATATGCGCAGAGCAGTCGCCTGAGCGGTGGCAATCAGCAGAATTACCAACCACCGCAACAACAGCAGCAACAGCAGGATGTTGTTAAGGAAAAAGACGTTTTGGAGCGCTTCCATCATCGCTTCCCGGATGGCAGTTATGAGTTCAGATACGAATTGACCGATGGCACTGCGCGCTATGAACGCGGCTACTTCCTTATCTACGACAAAATAAAGACGCTAGTTGTGGTCGGCTATTACTCTTATCGTCAAACTGACGGCCGTTACATTACTGTTTTCTACAATGCCGATCAAAATGGCTACAGGCAGAATCAATGTGAGTATACAAGCGACATATGTATGTATGTATGTGCTATATGGATGACAGAAGTGTGAGTAAGCTCAAAGCGAGAATTCGCAAAATTTAATTTAGACGATATTTAGTATTTAATTTATTGCAGCCGGTTACCGTACAAGCACTTTGACTAGCGAGATTTCATTGTATTAAAAAATATTAACTCGTCTTTATGAATAATTACGAATTATGTGAAATTGCAAGCTTACTTACTCGTACTTCAACAACTCAAATTATATTTGACAGCAAAACAAAAAAGTTCATCAGCAACCAGTTTTGAACTAATTCGATAGTAACTGATTCTGGGTGTTTACAAATATTTAACTCAAAATTTTAATTTTTTAATCAGCACTAAACACGTTTACACAGTATCAACCAGTTCGAAAGTAACTTAATCTGTGTATATACTCGTAAAAAAAGTATCTTTCCTATACACATTTTTTATTTATGCTCATAATGATTATAAATACTTAACTTGTTAGGGCCAAAAGTAACTACTTCCACAAAAACTAGTTATCAACCAATTCAGATCTAAGTAATTTTTATACACATTCGCATTATTTCGAATGAATGCAATACCAACTGTAAATTTATAACTGGTCCGAAAGAAACTAGTTGTGATGTAGTTAATTTTTATTTTTTTTATTCTAATAATTATATATGTACAAATTTTCTTTTTAACGTTTAACTCTCTTAAATAGCATAAAAAACATTTTTTTACAGTTGTGGGCCATTTAAATAATTTTTTTAATATTTGAAATTTTTATAAACAAATTCTATAAACTTTTATCTGGTCCGAAAGAAATTAGTTGTGGGTTAGTCGATTTTTATTTTTTTTTTTTTAATTCAAATAATTGTAAATTCAATCTATAAATTTTTAACTTGACCGAAAGCAACTAGTTTTAGACTAGTTTATATTTTTATTTATTTTTTCAATTCAAAAAATTATACAAAAATTTTATTTAATGGTTTTTATAAACCAAATCTATAAACGTGTGTCTGATCGGATAGAAACTAGTTGTAGGTTAGTCAATTTTTATATTTTAATTCCAAACATTATAGATTTAGTCTTTAAATTTACAACTTATCCGAGAGAAACTAGTGGTGGTATTTTTTTCAATTCAAAAAACTTTAAAAAATTCGAATTTAATCATTTTTATAAACAAAACTATAAACTGATGTCTGGTCCGAAAAAAACTAGTTGTGGTCTAGTTTTATTTTTATTATTTTTTATTTATTCAAATAATTATAGACATAAACTATGAATTTATAACTTGCCCGAAAGAAACTAGTTGTGGACTATATTATATTTTTATGAATTTGTTTTTTTTTTAACTCAAAAAGTTTTTTCGTATTTAATCTCTTGACATTTTTGAATGACATCAAAAATCTTTATATATGATATTTCAAGTTATTGATATTTTAATTATTTTTTACATTTCCATCAAAGTAGCTCAAAAAGTTTTTATTTGAAAAATTTCCTTAAAAGATTCTAAAATTTCCAAAACCTATTAAGTTCTCAAAGTAACTGCTTATGCAGAGTAAGTTATTAACAAATCTCTCTTCTTTTAGCCATCACTCCACAAGTCTACCCGAATTTGCCGCGTTCAATCGAAGTGCCACAACTCCACGAAAATGTCGATTATAACACAGACAGGCCGAACAAAGGACGCCAGTAATTTTTAAGTTTCGCAGTACTTAACTTAAAATTCAAAAATCCACAAAGCAACAGTATTTTCTTAAATATAAACAAAAAACGAAATACGAATACAAATGTGTAAAATATAGTGTATACTTGAAACGTAATAAATTTTAAATCCGATACCGTTTCGGATTGCAGCAAATAAGTCAATTTCAATTAAGACCCACATATGCTAATTAAGCATTTTGTTGTAACGTTATCAATACACCATAAAGCGTTACACGAGTTCTGTCAGTGTTATCAAAATTCAGCTGTTGGTTTTTCATATAAGAAGTAAAGCTTTTAGCGCTGAAGCTTTTTCTTAATTATTACGTAATTGCTTAGCGACGTACCGGTTGGATTGCGGTAAATTACTTCAGTACATTAGGTCTTCGTTTTGATCATTAAATATGTGGTAGAGGTGAAAGCGAGCCTTCTTCATATACATATGTCGATTAATAACGCACAGGTGATTTTGAAATCAATTTTTTTGGATTTGGACTGGATCTAGTTGGCGCTACACCAGCAAATTAGAGTTGTATGTACTTAGGATAAGATGAGTATGTGAATACCAATGTTTTCATTAAACTATCCATATCACTACCTACGAATTTGTAGACTGCAACAGCAGGAAGGATTCCTGACCTGAGTCTGAATTTAGTATATATAATTACAACCTTCATAAAACTGTATACAAAGGTAGTTGGAAAAATCACCACGAATTGTCAGTAAATGAGCCTCTAAATAAGGTTAGTAGTAGTAGAGTATAATTTTATTTAATTCTCTGTTAGAGAATATAATTCGAAACACTGATACAAAATCTTTCAACAAGCCGCATACTACTATTTTCTTGGGAGGACTTTTTGTTTAAATTATACGAATTTCAGATCAACATAGTAACGCGTTTTTCAATAAGAGCACTATAAAAACGGCCTGGGATATCAATGAAATTCTTTATTCCTGTGAAAGTACATTCGATGCCATAATATATGAAATTCGATTTCTTTTGCATGGCCATCACGGGCTCCCTTGCAGAAGTCCATACGCTGAACCCTATTTTCCACGGTTTTCAAACATAAATCGGCCAATACTGGTGAAATTCCACTTTCGATATTCGCATGAAGTTCATCAATCGTCGCTGGCTTGTTGACTTAAACCATAGACTTGACGTAGCCCCACAGGTTTATTAATTGACTGTGCCATTTCGGGTGATAACATGGTCACCAAATTTGGTTTTCAATAAATCGATTGTGACATTCGCTGTGTGGCTTCACAGTAACGTGCCGCTCGTGATCATCACGGAAGAAGTACGGCCCAATGGTGCCGCCGGCCCATAAACCGCACCAAACTGTAATTTTTTCGAGATGCAATGGTGACTCATGGAGTACGTGCGGATTGCTGCCTGACCAATAACGCACATTTTGCTTATTGACGAAGCCGTTCAGCCAGAAATGAGCCTCATCGCTGAAGATGATTTTTCGATGAAAATCTGGATCATTTTCAAGTTGTTGTTAAATTCACGGACATACGACAATTCTGGTGGTTAAACGGCTTCAGTTCTTGCGTCATTTTGATCTTTTAAGAATGTAGGCCAAGATCTATACGCAAAATTCGCCACAACGACGTCACAGAGCTGCTCAATGCTTGAGAACGACGTGTGTGGGACTGATTTGTGTCTTCCTCAATGGATGCGCTAGCGGCAGCAATATCTGTACCTGTGGATTCAAATTTTTCCACAAGGCGCTCAATTGTTGATCTGACAGGACGGTTAGAACGACCATAAATTGAACGTAGCGCTCTTAAAGTTGAGTCCACTGCCCCCAAATTTCGCTAAAAAAAATCTAATAATTTCAACTCGTTGTTTTCTTATATCTTTTCATGATGACAAGGCAAACTTTACTGAAGAGAAATGTCAAGAGAGCGGGTAAAAATACGGCGTCGTTTGCAGTCCCTATCCGTCTACAATTGTAGCGCCCCTATTGAAAAACCCATCACAACTTATCTTAAGTCTAAGTCAATTCTACTGCGGCCAAAGTAGGTCGTTCGAATGGAGAATAGAAACGAAGCAACTTCGATATAAAAAGCTTCGTTAGATGATAAGTTGGTTTCACCTTGCCTGGGCGGCCGATGGTGTTTAGAAGTGTGGCACTTTACTCACTTAGGGTTTTAAATACTAATAAAGGCGAATAAAATAATTTTTGTGCTCAAGCCACGGCTGAATCTGATAAAAAACAGCATTTATGGAAACCTGAAGATCTTCATAAATAAAAATAAATTAATGAAATCAACGGAGACTAATTACCACTATTGAAAATCGATACTTAAATCGTAGCTTTCAACTAAAATCTTCGCAGCTGCACATATTTTTGGCAAACACTGTCACTAACCAACTTCAATATTAATCAAGTTTAAAGATTAATGTCCCCTAGTTACTTTTCAGAAGAAACAAAATTAATGGGTTTAAAAAATGTTAATTATTCAATAAATCGGCACATGTATACATAGATTTAGGTATAATTTCTCACAAAATCGGTTCGAACTGTAATACTGTTTGTTTCAACAACTTCACTCCTCCAAAGCTTTACACTGATGCACACTGGAACAAGGTTGTACTGCAAATAAATCGAAATAAAAAGAGGCGAGTTTGATTCACGATTGTCCGCATGCTACCGAACGACTTAAATTTTGAAAAGACAAAAACAACTCACCTCCAACAATCCGGTAGCCCTTCTCGTCGGCAATATAATGAATTATGTTGAATTTATTTTTCTCTGGATCGACCGGCACCGAGTAGTAACCGGACTGCACATAAATTATATCCTTGCCAATATGCTTCTTCGTTATCTTCTTGTAATCGGACAAGCCGTTGCTCAGACGCAGTCTTTGGCGGAAAGATAATCATTTATTTTTTATTTGGAAGTAAACAGATATCGTGCACTTACTTGTATTCGTTAATGCCTTTATTGGAAATGATTTGGTAATTCTCCAACACGGTAACATCGTCACCACCACCACCGGGTTTCTGATAGCTTGGCGTGGTTGTGGTAGTGGGACGTTGAGTCGTAGTGGGTCGTGGATAATGTGGCAGCGGTGGCAACTGACTTATTGGGTATTGTGGATAATGTGGTGGTTTTGGAGGTGGTGTGGGATACTGTGGATATAGTGACGGATACTGTGGCGGGCGTGGACGTACAGTTGTGGGGCGAGTTGGTGGTTTTGTTGTTGGGTAATATGGTGGATAATATGTTGGTCTTACTGGCGGCGGTGGAGGTGGTGGAAGTATGCCAACTGGAGGCCAAACCTCTTGTTCCTCAACGGAGTCCTCGTCATCGTGTAGTGGAAAAGCAGTGACTTGGTCCTCATAGTAAGATAGATAATCGTGGTAGGCATCGTAATCGTCTATTTTTACATCATTTTCTTCGACGGTGTGCACTGCAGCGGGCTCTGAGGCAGGCGGAACGCCAGCATTGCCAACTACAGCTGACAGCTGAGTATTGAATGCTATTTGTGGCTCTCTATTGTGCTGTGCCGCGACGCCAACTTGCTGTTGGCCAACTGGTGACCCTGCCACAACTCCATATACGGCATTGAACGGCGCGTTTGTGGCCCAAGCAGCTACTTGTTCTTGAAACGTTGACGGGCGATTGGGTTTTTGCTCCACGTTAGGTATAGCCTGTATACCGGCACTTAGCAATGTCGTAAGTATCAAAAATTTTAAAATCATTTTGGTTTTCTTTTTCTCAACAAATTTTGTGTTTTTGTTCCGTTAGGATGCTATCGTACACCAAGTGTCTTTCGCGTGCGCTCCGTGTAACTGTTGTGTGTTGAAAGATCCTCGGTGCCTTGGCGTTGCTGTCTTTATACACTACACTCACTGCCAAGTTCTTAAGACTTCTTTATATACCCACATATCTAACCATCGACAGCACCTTGGCAAAGCCCATATACACGCCTGCATACATACACACACTTAAATGCAAACACAATTAAATAAAATAATTGCAGATTTTGTTTACGATCCACGCATGTTGCATATCTTTTAGGTTTTAAGTAGTCAGCGGCCCGATGAGCATTTGCATATATATGTGTATGTGTGTGCCGTGATTTGTATTTGCAGTACATTTCCTACCCCAAAATCAACAAAAATTACTTAAATTAAATAAGTCGATTTCCGTCAGCCGGTTCGGCTCATTTCACACAACTTCGGGATGCGGCGTTTCCTTAACGACCCTTTTCACTCTTCTTTCGCGCAGGCACACGCACACACACACACACACACACGTACAGAGATGGTATTTATTTCAATGGTTTGTTTAATCTCTTGCGATATTCTTGCCATCATAAAATTTACTGTTGAAGGCATTCTTATTTTTGGCGATTTTTCATTTGTGTTGCTTGCTTTGTTTGTTTGATCGAATCTGTTGCCAGTTAAGATTCGACTAATTAAAATGTGTCAAAAGGGATTCAAGAACTTTGTTTACTTGCACTCGTGTGTGTTGTATTTATTGCAGTTTTGAGGAGGCTCGTAAAATGACGTGCCGTGTTACCGTTAGAGCTCGTCGATCGCATGAGAAGTCGCGACTTGTGAGGCAATTTTATTGCATAAGTGAAAGCCGCAAAGTTCTACCAATTTGTGTACCATATAATGACCGCAAAACGCTAATTATTTGGGTTGAAATATGACTCAACGGAATAATATTTAAAAGGGAAGGCTCAGGTTCAGCTTTATTTTAGAAAAACAAAGGCCAGCTAGTGAAGCTATTGGTACTCACGCGTTTCGGCCTCTCTCTTTTTCTGTCTGCAAATGCGTCTCGCTTCCCTTTTTAACTCTCGGCATCTATCCGATCCCGCACGTGTTGTGGTCGATTGTAGCGTTGCGAGGTAGGCAGTCTGTTTCCTCTCTACTGCGACATTCCCCAACGTACCAGCTGTTATTTGCCTTTTCTGAAAATCAATGGTTTCGTTTGCAGCGGTACGTATGGAGCTTGAAATACCGTTTCACAATGCCCTTATACCGATGAGTGCTAATGAGTACTCTCAGAGAGCAGGAGTGCAAGTCAAATAGAAAATCATTCCGCTGTTGTGATCGCAGCTTCTCGACGTCGAATCTTCTTTGAGTTTGTTAACGTGCGTTTTTTGCGGCACAGAGGCGGGTGCGTATCTTCGCTGCAACAAGATAATGGTCGCGTCAATGCTAGGGCCTCGGAGCGTACGCACGTCTAAAACATTGTAGACAAGTTTTCCGTCTATCACAAAATTAGCGATCTGGTTGTTGGCCTTTCGATCCGGAGACAGCCCGATAGCTTGATGAATTTTCCTGTGATAGAATCTAGTACTACAGATAACAGTCTTTCGGGTCCCGGCGAAGTCGATCAGCCTTAACCCATTTGGGGATGTTTCTTCATGGAGGCTAAATCCAAGTCTCCAAGCACGATTTTGACATCGTGGCGGAACAGCTCACAAAGGTACGCTCCAAGCGCTCATGGAAGACATATTTGTTCACTTATTCCTTCTCTTCTGTCGGGGCGTGGGTGTAAATCAGCGATATGTAGAAGAACTTCGCTTGGAAGCGGATTCTGGATAGACGTTTATCCATCGGGGTGAATGCCAGTACTCGGCGACGGAGTCTCTCTCCCAACATGATTCCCACACCGAATTTGCAATCCTTTACATGATTACTATAGTAAATGCCACAAGGACCCACTCGTCTCTGCCCTTGTCTCGTCCTTCGCACTTCTTGGACGATCGTGATGTCAGCATTTACTGTTACGAGGACATCACCCAGCATGGCAGCGGAATCTTCCCAATTAAGGGACCGGACATTCCCGGTGCATACTCTTAAATCGTAATCTTTAGTACATTTGCAGTGGCCGTGGTTGGGGGTCTTTGACGTGGCGGGTCGCAAAACCAAAGTACAACAAGTCGTAAGCTGCTTGAGACATATGTAAAAGAATATTTTCTGGCCACTCCCAAGTGAATGTCGCTCAAAGAACTTTCCTTACTTGCGTGAACTTTTACATATGACTCCATCCTTCTCAGAGACCTTACACTGAATATATAAAATAAATTTGGTATAAATAATTGTGATCGGCTTGGCAATGCCCTTCTGTCTATCTGTTCAAGAATATACGCGGACTAGTCATTCAGCTTTTGAAATATCGATCTGAAATTTCGGAAACGTTCTTTCCTTCACTTCACATGCTTGTCGATATCGGAACACTATAGCATATGGCTGCCATACAACGAGATCGATCAAAATCAAGTCGTTCTATGGATAAACTATTTATTTGACAAATTATCTCCACCGATTTTGATATAGAAAGCGTTACTCTTCTCCGAACAAATGGTTCTCAACTGATCAATCAAGATAAAGGTCTTTTTATGCACCTTTATGCTATAAAAATGCACCTGGGAGGGGAATCATAGCTTCGGTGCAGTTGCTTTTTGTTCTTGCTCGAACTAATCACTCCCTTACTTCTTCATAAATAAATACAAGTGTAAAAAGTCACATAAATATTACCAATAATTCTTTTGCACGCTAAAAGCTCATCTCTTGTAAAATGCCAAATGCATTTGTTGATGAACGCAATCGTGACAGTTTATTACCAAATTAATTACACGATCTTATCAATCACTTAAATTGTAGTCTGGACACCCAAGGAACAACAGAAAAATGTTTATACATATCTACATATGAACGCATTTGTCGGCCATAAATAGAAATCGAATGAATCAGTATTAATGGATGCTGACAGGTGCACCAAATTAGGATTGGCTGTACGATCGCAATCAAAGCACTCACTTTGCCGTGTAATTGAAACGCCAGGCTGATTGATCCTTTAACCATCAATAAAGAAAACATTTTTCTTGCGCCAACGAAGATAAAATAAAGTAAAGAGTGGAAGCGTAATAACAGCATCAGAAACAACATTGGAATTAAGAGTGTCCAGAACCACCAAAGCACCCAAGATATGCAGATGCCTAACCGGCAGATCCTGGGGCTGCAAACCAGATATCACCAGGCGCCTGTATATTATGATCACTTATGAGCCGTTGCTTGGGCATCAAAGGCTAAGCAGTCTTCGGTAGGCCTTCAACTATCGAAGCTGCAAAGACTCGCTTGTGTCTGCACTTCAAGGTCAATGTGCACTTGCCCAACCGCAGCACTTCAAGTCATGCTGGAGCTCACACCGCTGCATTTAGTGATCAAAGAGGTAGCTAAACCTACCATGCTGCTCATGGCGGCAGAGTGTTTCGGCAAAGGGAATATAATACCGTCTCAACAAATGAAGGGCTTAGAGGAAGACACTCCTACTGGCCCTTCTTCCAAGGGACGGTGTTACTCTTGGCAGTAAGGCGGAGTGGAGTGATTCCACGCTCGACCTACTACTGAAGGGCAGCACTATCTAGTGGTAAACTGACAGCTCGAAAACACCGAAAGGTATTGGTGCAGTCTTTGTGGGGCCTCATACCAAACTATCCATACCAATGGAACGTTTTTCGAGCAACTTTCAGGCAGAAGTCTTTGCTATAAATCAGTGTGTATAAATCAATCTCCATCGCAACTATCGCAACCAGCGTATCGCTATACTCAGCCATAGTCAAGCGGCATTAAAAGCGATCTCAGCTTATGAGGCACATCGCTGTTAGTGGAGGAGTGTATAGGAAGGCTGAACTGCCTATCAGTTTGCAACCGGTTACACCTGATCTGGGTGCCGGGTTATAAAGGCGTAGCCGGCAATGAGCTAGCCGGCGAACTAGCCCTCTCTGCGGCAGCGTCCAGAATGATGGGACCAGAACCATGCATTGCGGTGAAGCTCCACACCATAAAAGTGTTGCTCTGCACGGAGGAGAAAATGGAAAGAGGAATGCGCAGGAATGCTCCACGTCGAGCTACTACCGGGAAGGTACAATCTTGCAAAGTTTAGGGATATGATACACCTCCCCAAAGAGAAATTCCGTTTCCTTGTCGCGCTGTGTACAGGACACTGCTGGCTCAGGAAGCACTTGTCCAACATGGGCATAGTCTCTTGAGTAAACTGCCGATTTTGCGACATGGATCAGGAAACTTCAGAACACCTGCAGGATCAAGGCTTCCATCTAAATGGGCAGGCATCACATCACCTCAATCGCGGCCGGCAGAATCTGGAATTATTCAGAGTGCTGGACCTTTGTGAGCATATGCGATATAGGAGAGGGCACAATAGACCATAGGTCGCAGTGCAAAGCCTCAATTATTTTCTATATATCTAAACGACAGTAATTATTCTGGATTTCTTAGCAAACTGGGTAGAAGGTCTATGAGTAATAGCTTCTCCGTACTCTGATTGATGGCAAACTTTCCACCTTTCTTTTCCATAATCGAGGCTTTTTTCTTTTAAATCTATTAACATTTTTTATATATTTGTAATCTATTAACATTAACAGAAAAATCTGTATACAAGGTACCAACAAAAAAAAAATAACTTCAGAAACTTTTTGAATTTTATAAATTAAAATATAATAGAAAGTCGGATATGCTTAACGATTTCAGACTTCCACTGGAGGTTTTGGCATGGAATCTACAAACTTAGAGCTTTCTGTTGGAGGGATTTGGGTTCCATTCCCCATCCAGCACATCTTTGAGCATATCCTTTGAAGTAACTGTGCAATGACGGATTTTTAAGTTCCAGTGAATCTCATAGGTTTAGTATTCAAATCTGGTCATTCTGGTAGTATTTGAAGTTGCTTATGAACGTTATAAAGTAATTAAGGCCTAACTACATATGTCTGCTGTAAGATTCAGGTTGTTATCCTGTAGGAAATAATAGTCACTTCCAAGACCCAATCTTTAAGCCTTTGCCTTTGCCTCAATTTTATTTTTAAGATATTAAGTTATGTATATTTGTCCATGGTGGAGTTTGTATATTCCATTCGGGCCACACAATGATTAGCTTTGCAACCCAGGCAATGGCCTTTCCACCACCGTTCATCACAGTATGCATCAAAATTTCCTTTTCAAGAGCCGTGCTCATTTTTCGCCATAAAATCTTACGCCCCTTGATTCCAAAAACACAAAATTTGCTGGCATCGGAAAAATAACTTTCTGCCAAACATGTCCTGGCTTGTTTAAGTGCTCTTTCGCGAAAGTATTACGTACAGAGTTTGTCTGGAAAGTAATAAGACTTATTTTCTTCCGCCGCGACTGTACTTCGGAACGTGCGCGCACCGACTGGATTCGGTAAAGGGCGTTTCTAGCTAACAAACGAGCGGCTGGTCACTTGTCTCTGGGCACCTGAAGAGTCAGGACGCGCGACGTGTTTCTGTGAATGGTGCAAGCCGAAAATGCAGTCTTCGTTAGAGCAGAGATACGCGATTAAATTCAGTGTGAAACTCGGTAAATTTGTGGCAGAGACGTTTGATATTATCAAGTAGGCTTACCCAGATGTTACTTTAGCAAGAAGTGGTGTGTTTCGGTGGACTCAGGTCTTTTTGGATTGCCGGGAAGAGGTCGCTGATGAAGACCGTGCTGGAAGACCTGCGACTTCGACAAACACCGACAATGTGACTCGTGTGCGCAACGTTTTGAACTCAGGCCGTCGACTAAGTATTCGTTTAATTGCCCAGATATTACATTTATGAAAATCTGATTCATGACATTGTGACGGAGCACTTGAACATGCACAAGGTGTGCGCAAAGATGGTCGCCAAAGTGTTCACTGACCACCGGCTTACACCGCCTTCCTTGTGAACAGCTACCTAACCAAAGCCGGCATGCCAACGCTTCCGCAGCCGCCCTACAGCCCAAATCGGAACGGTACGGATTCAGAATGTCGGAGTTTTCGCTAAACACTTTGCAAAACATAACAAGTTTGACATTGCGCTAGTATTTTTGGCCACTCCGAACGGGCTTAAATATAAAAGCGACAATATGTTTATAATTTTTTATTACTCTTTGTATAGAAGAATGTTATGTGATTATGCTCTAAAATGTAGTATATTAATGTTATTTTTTTAACAAAAGAAATGAAGACATAGGCGTGTACGCAGACTTTTTTTTGGCGAGTATTTGTGTTATTAGATTCGTTCAAGAGTAAGTTTTCCACTATAAAGAGATACTTTATTTTATGATGGATGGTTCGCTATGAAAACAAACCACTTTATTATCGACGCACTGCTTTAACCACGCAACGTTTTTACACTATTACTCGCCGAAGACAATGCAGTACGAAACCGGACATGAACATCTGAGTATCGGCAAAAATTTTAACTAACAAACCACAACCAAAACTAAAATTTCAAAACTAGATATATTCATATATGTATATTATATATTACCGGAAATTTTTAAACTATGTGAATACAACACGGAATATATATTTTATAAACACACTCAAAAATTTAATAGTTTTTACTTAAAAAAAAGCACAAAAAAAAATAAAAAAATAATAATTTAATATTAATAAGAAAGTTTAATTATTTCCTGTGAATATATGACATAGTATGTAGATTATAGAGGAGCTTCATGGGGTCGATAATATAGGAATATTTAATTTTTTGATGAGGCACTCACCACAAAAAATTTTAAGCGGATTCCACCAACATTTAACATCAGAGGATTTGACAGTATCAGAATTGAGCATTTTCAGTGCTAAATTAGAAAAATTATGCTTATTTTATTATTATTAGAAAACATCTAATATTCATGGTTTAAAACATTATAATATTCACGTAGTTGGCAACGCGATATATAGTTAAGCGCTGGCAATACCGCTAGGTAAGTCTGCTAAATGTCAAACAACACACAAATACAATTGCCAAACGTCAAACATTCGCGTCTCGCTTCGATGTCGGATTTTTCATACGCGTATTTCCATAGCTTTAGTGAAATTTAAACAAACACAAATCGAACAACCACTTTTTCCGCCCGCATTGTGATAAAAGTACAAGGAAGCGGCGTTAATTGAAATTGCATTGTGTATTAATAAAAAAATATAAGATTGAAATCTCTCCTTAAAGGGCGCGAGGTGCGGCAATTTAGCGGCCGAACAGTTGCCATTGTGTTAGTGCGCTTATATGTGCGTCTGCTGCTTTGACTGCTACCAGTGACCGTTGTCTGCAGCTTGTCGGTCGCCGTACTCGTACTTTAGCACTTTAGGGCGGTGAACGAAAAATCGATTGTGGCGCTGACTGTTAGCCTTTTAGTTTGTCAGCCCAACTGTTACTATTGTCCGTCTGTAAGTGCATCTGCCTCTCGAACAGGCCTCTTCTAGCGGTTTCTGTGCCTATTTTTCAATCATAACGAAAGGTGTGTAAACTTGTGACAATAAAAAACGCGACAAAGTGAAAAAAACATGCGAAAAAATAATATATAACACGCTGTAGTGCTAAAAAAAACTCAATGCTTATCGCTGTTGCTGAGATCGAATGCGGAAAGCGTTTTTTTTATCTTTCAGCCCGAAAAAAACGTCATAGCTGTCAAGATACTGGACATTCTTATATTTGATAAGGTTTGTAGTTAGTTAATTAGTGATATAGTATTCATAACTACTTATGTAGTATACACAGTGACTCCGAACACGTCCGTCGCATTTAAAACCGCCGGGCTATCGGGAATCAGTTAGCGATTCGTAGCGCGTATGAAAAATAGTTAAAAATCATCATATTTTATGTTGAACAACCGCACAAATGTTGTTTTCTCAAAAAACAAACTAAAAGGTATCTAAAAAATTACTAAATTTTTAACTTATTATACAAACTATGGAACGATGACTAAGTCATGCGAAACACAACATTTTATTTTATTTATATGCATATGTACTTATATTGATGCCGGAAAATGTACAACGATCATCTACCTGCCCAACAACAAAAATTGCGCTTTTGACTTTGTTTTTGCTATAACAGACGCAGTTAATATACATACATACATACATATGTACACAGCGTTCTCAGTTTTATATTCGTTACACATTGTACTGTGATCGGTCAATGTCAATTTTTACAGGTTACTTTCTTTAATTTGTTTTATTTTGTATAATTATAACTTATACAATATATGTAAATAGAGGAAAGCTTTTCTGTATTTAATTAAAGGTGTTGCTACGCACTTTTAATTGACTTAAAATGATTAAATTCCCACTGTATCGGTTTCAACATTTTTTTTTGTAAAAAATCGCATTCTTAATCAATAAGTAGATAAAGTACTCATGAGTGCTTTACGCAGGCGTAGATGTGAAGGATTACGAAATAAACAATGATTAATTCATTTAAATAGTAGTATGACAAATGATTCAATACATATGTATGTTTGTATCCATGTGCAACCTTCGCAAGGTTGTTTAAAAGCACATTCTAAGAAAATGTTTCCTTTGTTATTGTGTTAGCTGCAATTAGCAGCTAATTGGTAAATGTGCTTCACATAAATAATAACTTGTGTTGTAATTTATAACAAAAATGAAAGAATTCTAAGTATTATCCTGTTACATAATGCCTTACCTCCGCTACTGCTTAGTACGATTGGGTAAGCATTTATAAACTTCAGCACAACTTGGAGGCATATATGTATTTACATTATGTAAATATGTGTATGTATGTATATGTATTTGTATGTTTATACATTCCAGTGCTGTGCAATTATCAGCTGTTAAGATACGTGTGTACTGTGTTATCAAGTAAATAATTTCAGCGCGTTTCAATCATAGTGTTAACGATACAATCGCACAACCTTGTGGACCCAGATGTCCAAATTTGTTTGCATATTCATGAGGATATACGAAACGCTAAATTATGGCAATTATTTCATAAAAAAGTGTTGATGTTAATTTTTATCAATGAACTAGAAATTGAGTAGAATTGTTTTAAGGTGTTTTAAAAACCTACCGTAGGTGAATTGAAGTTGAACGTTTGGATAAGAGAAAGATCTGTGCGCTTTGTGTTCCACGGGTATTAAATGAAGACTGAAAAGTATATGAGTTTTTTATGAAAAAAACGAATCTAACACCATGTGTCATTCAAACAGCTGTATCGGATGTGCTGAAGAACATTCCTATAAATGCCATAAAATAAAATTATGAATAAATAATAACTTTCAAAGATGATATACATATGTTACATTTTATTCTATATCGAAAAAGTTCGGTTATTTTTTAAGATAAACCACTCATGTTATTTTCATAACTGAAAAGATTTCTCGTAATAAAATACGCAAAACTTATGTCACACCCATTAAATATCGCATTTTGATGTCACAGCACGGATACAGCCTATCTTTCCTCAATTAATGTAATATGTATATTTATGTTTACTTTGTTGTTGCCATGCTTAAATTCCCTTCAAGTTTACGTTATGAATGGAATAAAATTACTGTTACTGTAGACGTGCGATTGGATTTCGAAAGTCATATTTCTTATCATATGACTGCTCTCTGCAATGCTAAAGTACTTACTTTCCGGTGCAAACAGGGTGAGTCATTGAACTGCGGTTACTTGTGTATGTCTACATCAATTGAAATAACAAAAGCAAGAGTCGGTAGTTGTGATTCATACGTGATTATCAAAAGTTTTATTATATAAATATATTTAAAAAAAACGTCATTATGGCTATAATTAAGTACATACATTTGTATATCTATTATGCGTGAGTTTACTGATAACAAGACCGACGTAGACTGTTCTGCTTGTATGTATGTATGTGTAAAGGCTGCTTTGCTGTTGACATTTATTAAGACGAGGCTTTAAAGATAGTGTTTAAATACAAAATAATTAATTTGACTTACAAAATTGAATTTTTTTTCTCTTTTCTAACTTTTCTGAGTCTCTAGATATGAATATACATATGAATGAGCTAAATCTTTAATATAGTTTTATTATCGTTTCCAGCAGCATTTCTCAAAATATTGGCTTACAACAATGAGAAAGAGTGTTAATTGCGTTTACTATGCAATAGAAAGTTGTTTATTAGCTCCTCTGCTGATTTCAGTGTAACCGAGGAAAGTGCTCACAGGCAAACATATGTATGTATGTACATATGGCAACCACAAATATAATAATAAACAGATCTGTGTGGATACTTGTTTATATAAGTACACTGTATGGATGTAAGAATATACATAGCTTTCAGAATGTAATCTACAATACAAACTTATCGTTCAAATTGCAGTTCTTGTATGGAAAACTTTTTTATTTGTAAAAATATAAATATATGAAAATTTACATTGATTATGGTCAAAGTCAAGGTTACAATCTCCGAACATATTGTTCAGATCGGTCCACTATGGCATATAACTGCTATACAAACTGAGCGAACGCAATCAATTCCTTGTACGGGTTTTTTTCTTGAGAGTACTTCGGTACTGCCGAAGTTAGCGGTTTTTTCTTAGATATTTTTTTGTATGTTTATTCTACTTATAATCAGCGGTAATGCCACTCAAATCCTATACATGTATGTACATACATACATATGTATGTACGTATTTTCACATTTTCAATGTACTCAGTTTAGCAGCAAGCCTGACCCGGTCTATTTTTGATAGGCGTACGTTGAACTTGAAATAAACCTGTGCCAGTGCTGGCAATGAGCGACGATCACCGCAGCGGCAGCACAGCAAAAATATTAAAAAACTTGGGCGGCGTTTCCACGTATGATCTCTTCGCTAATACTCACATACTATACATATACTATAGATCTATCTAAGTATGTATATATGTATATAGTTCTGCAGTATTTTCGTTATTTGCTTTTGAATTTGATTCTTGATCTCTAGTATCAATACCGCTTTTTATTGTTATTGTAAAATTGGGGTCTGGTGTGAAAATGCAAAAGAATTATATTCAAATTTTCGACATGTATTATACTATAGATTGAAATCGCATGCCAACAAGGTTTTCCGCACAGTTGTACTTATGCGCTTATGTACTTAACATACTTAATGCGGGGAAACTTACGTATGTACATACATATATACATATATGGGTGCACCTGTATTGGTTAACATGCCTTTGTGCTTACGTTTATTTTGCGACTGTGTGCCAGTGGTGCTCATCTTTTGTGTGGTTATCAATATACATATGAAATTGGTTATATTAGGATGGATCGCTTTGTAGATTTTTGAATAAATTTCGAGAATTATAGAGATTTGAGGATAAATAAAAACAAAATATTAAATTTGTGTGATTTTTGATTATAATTAGTTTTTTAAAAACAAGAAAACGCTAATAAGCTATAATGCCCTTCAGGATTAAAAAGGTTAATGTGAAATTTCATAAGGACATGACTAAATCTACTCAGCTCGTCACTGATAGGGATTTTGTTGTTGTTGTTGTTGTACCGGCATAAAAAAATTGCTCAAGTAATTTTGAGTCATGGCGAGTTGACAGTACTTGGCCAATTGAAAATCCTGGTCTGTTCAGGTATTTTAGAACGGCACTGATACGGTTCTTATATATTGTTGAAATCTTTTAGGCGAAAATATATAATTTTTTATTGGTTAAGAATAAATTATGCAACCTACTTGTTGCTTCCAGGCTCTTACAACGGATTGTACTCAAAAATAATAATTTTTAATTAAAACGTCACTTTTTTCATTCCACTTTAATGTTTTTAGGTATGTAGTATATAGTAAACGCAAATGCCAGACATTTATCAAAAATGAAATTTGTATATGGCACGAGCGCCACCGTTGGCGATTCGCGTGTAGCCATTTAAAGCGCAACACACATATTGACCTTACAATTAATTTGAACCTTTAAATAATATTCGCATTTTTTCCTCCACCACTAGCATATTTCAAATATAAATGCTGACTAATTTCTATATAACTATTGCTTGATGCCACAAAAACTTGCACTCTAACATCAATAATAAAAATATTTGAGACAGTACGCACCAAGCTATGCTAACAATAACTTATTTATTAAAATTTCAAGGCTTCCAAATTAGCTTAATTTTTAGGTTACAATTTCAGAATGAACCTTAGCCTCTTTTATGGCGCTTATGGACAGCAGCTGAGCGCTCTACATTTCAAAGTAGAACAAATTTATTACTTTCACATGTCACTAATTGCACTTGAAGCTGAAGTTCTACTATATATTATACATACATACATACATATATACATATGCATATAGTATATGCTTACAAAAACAAGTTTGCCGGTTCAATAAACAAATAAAATCGCTTGTTTGGTTTGTGTATTAACGTTAATCTGACTGCAATTTGAAAATATGTACATACATATGTATGTAAAATATACATTTATCAGCTGCTCACATATACCTGTACAGCTGTGAACGAATTTATATACTATGAACTGACTGTTGCCAAAAAAATGAAAAAAATCGCTGAAAATGAATGACACGTTTGTAAATATCGGGTTATCGAACTGACATTCCATATTTCACCTCTATATTGAAGTTTTTTATAACGGGTTTAGATTTCACCGTTTGCAAATGTACTATACTTACATATCCAACAGACATAAAACGCCCCTTACATTACTATAAGAGATTATTGCAAGGTCTCCTAAATGAAACTTTATTTTCGCATTAAACTGAAACTTTTCTGTAGCTAAGTTCGAATGATCTGAAGCAAGTCAAACATGCACCGAATTGTTCTATAACTTATTGGAATTCTGAAGGTAATGTCATAATACCAGCCCCAAGAAACTCTACAATTCAGCAAAAAACTAACAACGAAGCCATAGAGAGGCTCAGAGAGTAATCACTAGATGCTACAGATAGTAACGCTAGGTCCGGAGTATAAGGTGAAGGCATAGGAATCCCCCAATCTAGCTTTCAGAGCCTTTGGCGAATCACTGCATGGCCTAGCCTTGTTTTGATGAAACACAATTCCTCACCTATTGGCCAATACTGGAAACTTCTGTGCGGTTGCTTATTGTTGGCAGCACAAAGCCGTGTTAAGAGTTTGACCGTAGGGAAAGAGCTGTTGTTGTTGTTGTAGCGACAGAAATACTCCGAGCTGGCAGTCCTTGGCCGGATAAAAGTCTGGGTCCGTACCGATTTCGTAGACCCGACCCTCGAGGGAACGGTGTTCATTGTACCTGCAGTTGTTTCTCTGCCTATCCAACACATGCAACCCGAGGTACAGATTACTGAAGATCTACACCTAATATATGTATACATATGTACATATACATAGGTTTTGCTCCTGCCGCTCTTTCTATATCTCTCAGTGATTTCGAAATTTCGAAAGCTAAATACCGGCTTTATTTGGTCTTTGGGTATGCAGAACGACCTCAGATTTTTTCTCGCCAGGATCTGTCAATGCGACATTTTTTTTTTAAATTATTTGGTAACTGTTTTCTGACGATAATTTGGCACTTGCATTTTTTATTTTCTATTGTTAACATATTTTAAGGCGCTTTAATATATTTTTTATTCTTGTTATAACTCTATTCGAAATTTATTTATGTCCCTGACTAAATTCCTCTGTGGTAGTATGCCTCCACCATTTTCATCTGTTTCAGGCAGTCTAATTTTCTGTTTAGCTTTAATGCTTAAACTGGTTAGCAACACTAAAAAGTCTAGCTGTCTAACAGTTGGAATAGTTTACGTATTACGATTAATATATATATGTATGTAGGTGCTTCTGTGATCTCATTATCAGGAGCGTTTCAAAAAAGTAGTTTTATCACCTGTGAGATACGTGCATGTTAAGTTTTGTTTTGTTGGTATTTAGAACCTTTGAACAGCAGTAAAACAACCCACCTGACTAAAAGCTCTAAATCTTATCATCGGAAACATTAGGTCTGCACTTAAAGTTATGATTATGATTACAGCGTTTCGTTACATTATCTGTTTATTTGCTTTTACTAACGTAATAATAATTTCTTCCCGACGGTGTCGTTCATTTGCACTTGATAAAGTAAGGTAGAATCACATATATTGTCCCATAAACTCATTGTAATTTACTCACACTCATTTTTTATACATACTTTCATACATACATAGCATGTGTCTAAAGATAAGAGTCAAATATGTAGTTGTAGCAATTAATATAATTCGCTATGAGCTTTTGTTGCATGTACCTCCCTTATCTCGCACTACTCTGTCGCCCCAAATGAACATAAATTATTTATGATATCATGCCAACGAAAAGTAATATATTTTAATATGGTTGGGTTTTTAAAGAGCAAAATATAAATACAAATGTAATTACTTTGCACTAAATTCTTTGCAATACTTTTCCTTGTTTCTAGTTGTTATTTTGTATGGTAGTTCGATTGATCAAGACCGAGATTGATAGTTCTGTTATGTTTTCATATATAAGTTGTCATTTACTGCATTTGTTTTTGACTAAAAAAAATCGAATGGATTATTATTCAGTAGTTCTGCGGCTATCGTCCCTACCAAATACATCGAACTTCAAAAAAAAGTCACGAAAATCTTGTTTTTTCGCTAAAAATCGTTTAAAAAAATATGAAAATATTTTCGAAAATAAACAATTCTGGTAGGGACGATAACTATAAATGAGTAGAAGAACATATGTATGTAAATTTTAAAGCAATCGGTTGAATACTTTTTTTTAGGACCATGACAGTTTCAGAAAATGATGACTCGAGAAAACAAACAATAGAAACGTAGCAGCTGCAGACTTGTCATGGCGCCTAGTGGACAGTCGCTTACGACACGTCGGCGACTATGAGCTGTAACTTATCAAAAAATATGAATTTCGGTCTGTCAGCATGTTTTCAATAGGTTTTATATTTTGCTTACGTCCTTTTCTCCCCCCAGAAACTGTTCATTTGGCGATGCTGCCGATATCGGACCACTAAAGCATATTTTTTTGTTTTACTATATATTATTTTATTTGCAATCTATCTGAAGACAATCAACAACTTTTATAAATGTAACCATCATAACAGGAGTGATTGGGATCCATTGAGACTAATCGATATATTCTTCAATAACATAATTTGCTAAAAAATATTCTTAAAAAATACTTAAAATCTGTCTGGAAGGTCCAAAATTGAGTTCTTTTTAAGCGTCTAACATGCATACTGTTGTCTTGTAGATTTACTGCCAGTAAGTTTTCATGATTACAAAGTCTATCAAGGTATCTTCGACAAACTATGCTGATTTCTAAGTTGCTTATATACCAAGGAGCACTTACAATGCTTCTTAAAGTCTTAGATTGATATGCTAAGAGGATTTCAATAAATACGTTCATACTGGTTTAAGGACTGACTCTTAGAGTCGTACTTTATTTTCAAGGCTAAGCTGTGATCGCAAGCCTAAAAGCCAGTACATTTTTCTTGTTTTAAATTTGAGCTGCTTCAATTTCTCTTTTATGTGTGTCTTCCAAGTGAGTCTTCTGTCCAAATAAGGACCTAGGTATTTGACATTTTCACTTTCAGGTATTGTAGAGCCATTTAATGATACAGAAGGACTACTCTAGCATATAACACGTGGATCAATAAGTCCCGGGACTAAATAAGAAAAACACATTTTGTTTGGCAAAACTCGACTTTATTCATCAACATAGTCTTCTTCAAGAGCAACACAATCAGTCCAGCGCTTCTCTAACATTTCAATACCTTTCTTATAGAACGATTTATCTTTGGCCTCGAAATAAGCGTTCGTTTCGGCGATGACTTCCTCGTTGGAGTAGAATCTCTTTCCTTGGAGCATTTTTTTGAGGTCTGCAAACAGGTAGTAGTCGCTGGGGGCCAGATTCGGTGAATATGGTGGGTGCGAAAGCAATTCGAAGTCGAATTCATGCAATTTCGCCATTGTAGCGAGCGACTTGTGACACGGCGCATTGATCCACCGTGAGCAAACGCGGCACCCACTTTGACAACAGCTTCCTCATAGACAAATGTTCATGCAAAATAGTGTACACACTGCCGTATGATATCTTTAAGTTGTCAGCAATTTCACGCAATTTCAATTTACAGTTTTCAAAAACGATTTGGTGGACCTTTTTGATGGTTTCCGGTGCGATTGCGGTGCGTTCAGCATCTTCAGTGTCTGTACGACCACGTTTGAAGTCAGCATACCACCGACAAATGGTTGTTTTTGATGGAGCAGATTTCCCGTAGCACTTTTCAAGCCATTGCTGAGCTTGCACTGTGTTTTTCTTCATCAAAAAGCAATGATAAATCAACGCATGAAACAGTTTCGAATACATTTATTTGAGAATATCAAGACAAGCGTCACTTAAATCACTGTAACTCGTGAACCAAACATCAGAATGATATGAAATTTTGACAGGTATCTTTTGAAGGTTGGTACTTATGAAAAATCATACGGAACTTTTGTGGCAACGCCATCTATGCGTCAGTCCCGGGACTTATTGATCCACGTGTTAGCTACATATATTATAACTAAACCATCAAAATTAAGTTCTTGTATGAAAAACTTTTTTATTTGACAAGATATCGTCACGAAATTTGGCATGCATCGCAAAAATCTCTGTTAAAAAATTTCGTATCAGCCCATTATACATATGTACATACATACATGTATATAAATATGTTATAGCTGCCATTCATACTAATCGATCAAAATACATACATACAGTCTTTGTATTGATTCTTTTCAATTTTCTTGTTTTGTTTTAATTATGTCATCGGAAAGGCGCTTTGTTGTTTCTTGTAATATTTCTGGCACTAAAAATCAGCATAAATGCAATTTTCTTACAATTTGTCATATTTCTTAGGAAGTTATTTAATATCGATTAGCTCCCAGATAAAAAAAAACATATAATGAGAACTTTCACACGATAAAGGGCCTTAATATACATACATACATATGTATATACCGTATTTGTGCACACTCATATACATACATATGTGTATATATTATAATTGGAAAAACCAGCCTAATGTTTGGCTTTTAAAAATTAATTATATTTTAAGCCCTTACGAATTAGTGTGTTTGTGGCTAATTAAGCTGATAAATGCATACTTTTATTATGACACATTGGTTATCCGACTCGCATAATTTCAGTATTGCCAATAAGCCGCAATATATAAAATTTCAAGGCATCGGCTCTCGTTGCAAGAAATGTGTCATCATCGCGTTTCCCACATGCGAAGCTCCGCTGTTTTTATGGATTCTTAATTTGGTCATGCGTATGCGCCTATACTTACATACTGGACATATGTACATACATATGTATGTATGTATTAGTGGCTATGTGTTGGTATGCTGCCAATTCATTTGCCAAGCGCCTCAAAGGGAGCAATTTTTTGCTTCGCCTTGTTCACAATAAATAAACTTGAACTTGACATTGCCTTGATACGTATTGCATATAAATACATTGTATGTATGTATAATTTGTACATAAATTACCATATTTACAACTAAGCGTGTATCTATAAAATTCCAACAGTGTAAAAGCGAGATTATTTGCATAATTGCGCATAGCATAAGCTTTGCGTAAAAAAACGATCGCCAGAGAATTATTGTATTACGGTTAAAAATTTATTAAACTTTGAAGGCATGTGGTAGCAAGAATTTTATTTATAGATTGGCGAAAATATTCGTTTTGGTTTAGGTACACATTCAAACATACCTACATACGCACATATGTACATACATATATTTATACTCGTGCATATGTAGGAGTATTGGTTGATACACGGTATAGCCACTATGTATTGTGTTTAGGGCTGCGCTTCAGCTTTGTTGTGAAATAAAAAGCTGAATGATGATTTTGATGTCACGTGTATTTTTCGATCACACATTTTTATTTTTTTTTTATTTTTTACTCTTATCCCAAACCGTTGATGGATGATTTTTTTATGATCGATTATTTATTATTACTTTTAGATATTAATATTTTATTTTTTAGTGTAACGATCTCTATTATAAGTTTTCTATTTAAATTTTTTTTATACCAACGGGTGATCCAAGTAGAGGACTTTTTTTTTGCCTTTTTTTGACAGATCACCCATGAGTCGTGTACAGCTCTCATGTTATTTTTGTTCAATATTGTTTGGCGTTTAATCATGGAAAGACTTACGCCTGAACAACGTTTACAAATCGTTCAACTTTATTACGAAAATTCACGTTCTGTAAAGAATGTGTTTCGCGCGCTTCGCTCAACTTATGGTCAACATAATCGGCCTACTGAGCGTACTATTCGCAACACCGTCACCCATCTTGAGACCCTAGCTTTCATTATTGGATAATATTCGACCGAATAGACCACGTCCCTCACGCGGTGAAGAAATTATAGCAGCTTAGAGTGTACACGAAGACCGTGGAGAGTCGTTTCGGTGCCGTTCGCAGCAACTCGGACTGACGTATGGAACGGCTTGGAGCATTTTACGACGAGATCTTTAAATGAAAGCGTACAAACTAACCAAGCGACATCGCTTCGCTCTATGGTCCAGGAAAACCGACGTTTTCATGCCAAATTTTGTTCAGCGGTGAGGTCCATTTCTGGTTAAATGAGTATATAAACAAGCCAAATTGACACTTTGGAAGGGCAATTTGAAGAGTTTCAAAAGCTGTCATTTCATCCAGAAAAAAACACGATTTGGTGTGGTTTGTGGGCCGGTGGAATCATCAGTGCATATTTCTTCAAAAATGATGCCGTTATGACCGTTATCGCGCCATGGTAACCTAAATAGTCGCCTGAAATTAAAGCACGTGATCTCAGCGATTTTCAAGAGTGATAATAAACATTCCCCAATAAATTTTAAGTTTCTGTTTTTTTTTCTTCAAAAATGTAGGGAACCTCGAAATGGATTACCATATAAATACACCTCATTCAGCTAAAATCTAAGCTGAATAAGCGCTGAATGCGAAAAAAACCTAAAATAGTCGATGTACTTACATATTACAAATAATGCTAACTCTCTCTATATCAGGCTTTCCAGTCTTTCAGTCTCGATTCAGCTATTAGATATTGCTTTATCAACGGGTTGACTAAAAAATACTTAATAGATGCCCGTTTAATTCCAAATTGAAGCCAGGCCTCAATAACAATTAATGAGACTGGAAGTTCATAACTGGCGTTTTGTCATTCAGCACCTTATTCAGCTAGCTTTCTCTTAAGCTGAATAGCCTCTAAGTGGTCTGAAAAGTCTGGTATGAAATTCCATTTTTATAAAAATCTTTCTTAGTGAGCCTTCTAATTGTCAAATTCACAGAAAGCCTAGCAAATTTAACATCAAAACTCTTTTAATTGGCAACATCAACCTTGGCTAAGTTTATTCGCAACACACAGGTGCTTATGGTCAACTCCCATACCAATAAACTAACCTTCAAGTGATGTATTGATAGTTTACGGCCCGGAAAGCAATATCCTTAAATATGTAGAAAATTTGTCAATATTTTCTGTGTTGCGCAATACCATATGTTAGAGCCACGCAGCGTGCCTCGCATACATATTGCCTCCAATTCGATACACTTCGTATACTCTCATAATATATTGTATATGTATACTATACTATGTGAAGGGGTTCACCTGCAGTGATTGAAATCAATTAATATTTTATTTTCGTGGATATGTATGTGTGTATTGTACGTGTTTTATACAATGGAACTTGAAGTAATTAAGGCAACGAATGCACGCGATCACTGACTTTGACTACTTGTAACTTTTCCACTGATTATTTCCTATGAGCTCTTGTGTAACTACATAGTTTTGAATGTGTAGTCTGTATGTAGGTGTGTACATATGTATGTGCATGTGTTAATACTTAGAAGAACGCTTGTAATATTGAAAGCAATAACGCAATTAATTTACTATTATTTTTATCATTAATTTTAATAGGAATAATTATTTCCCCCGAACTTTGCTCTATTAGATAGATGCATTGTGCTGCTGGATTATACAAATAATAGAACTATTATACTTTTCTGTAAAACATTTTCTTCACAAATATTTTTTTGATTTTGTAAATTTATTATGTCGACTTCTAATTTATTCGCTATAAAGCGAAAAGTTTAACAGTTATAAATAGCACGGAATTCCAAAATAATTCGCCGAGTCTTTTCGCGACCTAACCTAACATTTTCGTGGGTTCTTTGCAAACCTCCATCCCTAGCTCTTTTAAGTATTTGTTATTGAATTGGCGTGATATCTGCCGTACATTCCTTCCTTGGCGCTATTTCGTCTTGAACCCACTTATCAAAAATAAATTGCAAGGGCAACGTTTTGGGACACTTGAAGATATGGTCGCTTTGCTTGTTAGCTGCAGAGCAGCTGATTTTATTTATTTTTCATTCATTTCTCTATTCTGATTGTCAAATGTGTTTTTTTTGTTGTGCATTTGTACCGTCATGGTTCTTCTATTTTGTTTTGGTACTTTTTGTTTTTGTGGTGCAGTTATCAGCTTGCATGAATTCCCCTTGGATGTGGCTATGAATATGCAAATAAACGAAAAATACAATAGTCTTCTTGAATGAACTTCAGCCTTCTGTCTTCTAAGAACATAATTTGTGGAAGAACATGAAAAATACATGAACTTGTCGATTTCTTAGACTTTTGTTTTCTTATGTACGGTGGTTTCTTTGCCCTAGATCTCAGTTCATGAATTTTATCTAATTTTTTTAAATATGTACATATACATATGTTATGGTTTATATTTTAATTAAAAGTCTTTTAAAAGGTGATCCATTTCGAGGTTCCTTACTTTTTTTTAAAGAAAAAACGGAGAAACGTCAAATGTTTATTATCATTCGTGAGAACATTCTTTGACATTTATTTTTTTAAAGATTATCTCTTTCAAAAGCTGGCCGCGGCAACGTCTCAGATCGTCCATCCGTTGAGTCCATTTTACGTTGACTCGTTCGAGCATTTCGACTGGTAACTGGCGAATGACACGCGTGATGTTTCACTCGAAGACCTGAATGAAGCGGGAGTGCCCACATAGACTTTAGACTTTACATATGCCTACAAGAAAAAGTTTAACGGTGTGGCATCCACGATCGGGTGGCCAATCGACCGATCCAAAACATGAAATTATCTGCTCACCGAAGTCTTCTCTCAATAAATCCTTTGATCGATGCCATATGTGAGAAGTGGTCCCGTCTTGTTGAAACCATATATCGCCGAGATCACGAGTGTCAATTTCAGGCATTAAACAGCTCTTAGCTACGGCTGCAATCTTTTCTTCACTGTAATAATGAATGCTGGGTCTCAAAATGGCTGATGATATTGCGAATAGTACGCTCAGTAGGCCGATTATGTTGACCATATGTAGAGCGAAGCGCGCGAAATACATTCTTTATAGAATTTTCGTAATAAAATTGAACGATTTATAAACATTGTTCAGGCGTAAGTCCATCCATGGTGAAATGCCAAATAATACTGAGCAAAAATAACATGACAGCTTGACATGACTCACTCGTGATCTGTCAAAAAAGTCTATTGAATAAAGAATCTCTACTTGGATCACCCTTTATGAGCATTTCTTTTATATTTTTACAGTTGACAATCTCTTTTTAAGCACCATCTGCAATCAGCCCATCAATCTAGATACCTTTCTAACATCACTGTTAGATCCTGGTGCTATCGCTCATTATGCGAAAATTAAAGCAGACGGATCCATCTTGAAGAGATAGTCCAACTTGATATATACATTCCTCCAAGGCTGTCTGTAATGTAAAATGTAAAAATTTTGTTTTAACCCTTCCATGTCCAACGTTTTGACACATTGCCTTATCATTCTTAATTTGACCACGTATTAATGTTGCGAGACGCGAGATTTTCATTGAGTAAATCAGGAGATTTTGTGGCCTGTAAGTCTAGATAGCTTCACATTTGATTTTTATTACAACTGATGGTGATGATCACGAAAAGTTTATATCCGCGAATAAAGTTCACGGCAGCCCAATCATGGCTGGAAATATAAATTTTATTGCTAGCAAACCGATAATTGATCAAAATTTAAGATGTGAAATAATCATAAAAGCAAACACATTCAATACTTTCAGGAAACAATTCGTAACCTGGCATTTGAGAAAATGAATAGTGCTGTGTATATATTAATATTTGACTTTTTTTTATTATTTATTTCTTTTATTTCAGTTTATTCCATTTAATTTATTTTATAATTTTTTTATTTTTTTTTTTTATTTTTTTTTATCTTTATCTGTATACTTTTTTATAAATTTGGAAACTTTTCCGCCAACTATAATTAATAAAACGACAAATCATTATTCCGATAACATATGTAACTGTGATAGTGTATAAATTTCTCGGTACACACTTGAAATTCGCCTTATCGCATTTACCACTATATATTTTCTCCCTGTTTGCAGTAAGCCATTTGAATGAGAAACTCAACAAAATCACTTCTTTATAACATTTCAAGGTTACCGAAATTTTTAAAGTAATTTCTGCTTTTTTCTTAATATATGTACATATTTTGAAATCTTACATATCTTGTATGTACATTAGAGTGATTCAAAAAAAAAAATTCTTTTTCGTTTCGTACTCGGAAAAATAGGTTCTTAGACACCTCTAAGAAAGCCTCTCC
Organism: Bactrocera neohumeralis; assembly: GCF_024586455.1. Taxonomy (NCBI): domain Eukaryota; kingdom Metazoa; phylum Arthropoda; class Insecta; order Diptera; family Tephritidae; genus Bactrocera; species Bactrocera neohumeralis. Next base: position 43,005,055 of record NC_065922.1, read on the forward strand.
AAACATGAGTTTTTAATTGTAACGGGAAGGTCTTCCTACATACAGTTTTCTATTTTTTCTTATTATCAGATAGAAAAATGTATATCTCGCTTCCAACTACTTGAAAAAATATTTTGTTCCTTAGATTTTGTAGGAAATTGAATGCTCTACAAAAAAGTTATAAAATTCATAAGAAATAAAAAATTTTCCCAAAAATAATCATACTTCAACCGTTAATATCTTTTAAACGGTTGGGTTTACGAAAAAATCATAATAGACATTTTTTGTAGAGCATTCAATTTCCTACAAAATCTAAGGAACAAGATATTTTTTCAAGTAGTTGGAAGCGAGATATACATTTTTCTATCTGATAATAAGAAAAAATAGAAAACTGTATGTAGGAGGACCTTCCCGTTACAATTAAAAACTCATGTTTGGAGAGGCTTTCTTAGAGGTGTCTAAGAACCTATTTTTCCGAGTACGAAACGAAAAAAAATTTTTTTTTTGAATCACTCTAATGTACATACATACATACGTATGTATGTATGTGTGTAAATATGTGTTTCAACTTTATTATAATTCTTCATTACCGAACAGCGAATTGTGTCAGTTTAAAACAACGATTTAGCACTATAAGAAAATTAATTTAATTAATGCACTAATACAAGCATATAAATACGTACATACTTGTTTATATTATTGTATAGTTTTGCAATGTGTGGGTGCACAACAATATAAATCGGAATTTTTGCACCTCTAAACGGCACGATTCCGATTACTTTGGCGGCGGGGTAAAAAAAACGAATTTCCATATAAATGGGGTATGTGCGGATAGGGTAGCTTCTCCAGAGGAGGAATATCCGAAAATAATGTAAAAATAACTAATATTTTTTGAAATATTCACGTTTAAAAATTCAAAAATTTGCACTAAGAAAACATGTTATTTCTCTATGTTTCTCTAAATTTTTTCACATTTTTCTCTTGTTATATTTAAATATACACTTTAAAGATTGAAATAAGTTCACATTTCACTTTTATTTTGTAATATTTTACCTATATTTATTAATTTAAAAATCACTTAGAACACTCATCGTTGCAAAGGCTAGATTGTTTACAATTATGAGGAAAACGAGCGTTGCCACATCTCAAACACCAAATTTGTAGGATTCTTAACGATTTTTCTTTGTTTATATACATATGTATATATACATATGTATACATATATACTATACATATGTATGTATATGTATAATATGCGATTTATGTTTAATAAAAATAAATAAGTAAAAATCTATAATAATATTGTAAAATTTATATCATATCGGGGTGACTGAAGTACTTTCGCGTAGTACTCCTTTCTGCGTTGGCGGCCTTCGGCCGCGTTTTAAAAAAATAACCCTGGTCGAGCGAATACCCGGGGTGACTGAAGTACTTTCGCGTAATACTTCTTTCCGCGTTGGCGGCCTTCGGCCACGCTTTAAAAAAATAATCCTGGTCGAGCGAATACCCGGTGCGACTGAAGTACTTTCGCGTAGTACTCTTTTCTGCGTTGGCGGATTTCGGCCGTGCTCTAAAAAAATAACCCTGGAGAAGCGAATACCCGGGGTGACTGAATTACTATCGCGTAGTAATCCCTTCTGCGTTGGCGGCCTTCGGCCGCGCTTTAAAAAAATAACCCTGGTCGAGCGAATACCCGGGGTGACTGAAGTACTTTCGCGTAGTACTCCTTTCTGCGTTGGCGGCCTTCGGCCGCGCTTTAAAAAAATAACCCTGGTCGAGCGAATACCCGGGGTGACTGAAGTACTTTCGCGTAGTACTCCTCAAAAAAAATAACCCTGGTCGAGTCAATAGCCGGGGTGACTGAAGTACTTTCGCGTAATACTCCTTTCTGCGTTGGCGGCCTTCGGCCGCGTTTTAAAAAAATAACCCTGGTCGAGCGAATACCCGGGGTGACTGAAGTACTTTCGCGTAATACTCCTTTCTGCGTTGGCGGCCTTCGGCCGCGCTTTAAAAAAATAACCCTGGTCGAGCGAATACCCGGGGTGACTGAAGTACTTTCGCGTAATACTCCTTTCTGCGTTGGCGGCCTTCGGCCGCGCTTTAAAAAAATAACCCTGGTCGAGCGAATACCCGGGGTGACTGAAGTACTTTCGCGTAGTACACCTTTTGCGTTGGCGGCCTTCGGCCGGCCTTTGGCCGCGCTTTAAATAAATAACCCTGGTCGAGCGAATACCCGGGGTCACTGAAGTACTTTCGCATAGTACTCCTTTCTGCGTTAAAATAAAAAAAATATATTGAGTTTCGTTATAAAGTGGTTATATTTTTTGGTTATCTTGCACTAATATTCAAACAAAGTTTGAGTTTTCATTACAAAATGGTTAAATATTATTATATAATATTATTATATAATATTAGTATATAATATTACATATTTGTTTATTAAATTAAATAAAGAACATATCCATATGAATGGATAGAGGAATTTTTGGGAAAAAAGGCATTTCAGCGAATTTCCTTATTATCACATGGCAGCGCTCCATTTCGTCGTAATTTTAGCACACACATGATGTTCACTACGAGTGTAAAATGTAATTTTTAAAATAAAGATTTCTTCGGTAAAAAAACTGTTAAAAGTGTAAAATGTGGATTTATTTAAAAGTTTATAGTTTAAATTAATTAATTTGAAGTGAAAAAATGTGAGTAAAGTGTGTTTAATGCGGTAAAATAGCTTGTTGAAATGCTCGAATTTTTGGGAATTTTTGAACTTTAAGGTCGAATATCTCGTAAACTAAGCGTTTGCGGTACCTATAACCCTATATATTTTTTAATCAGGAGGACTTCCTCTTTCCAACGGTACCTTCAAATCGCGGCGCCAAAGAAATCGGAATTGTGCCCTCTAAACCCATATGTAAACAATAATTTTATTATCTCGTGAAAATGCACATTATATATACATACATACATACATATGTATGTATACATATATCTATATACATACATATGTATGTACATATGTATAACTATACATTTTATTATTTATATATAGTACATGCTAATATTTTTATTGATCGCTTCGAGCGCTTTCCCACTCGATCAGCAATTACGAGTATTTATTCAATCTCTAAAATTTCCATAATAAATAAATCGCTTTGCTTATTGAAATGCGAAATACAATCGCAGACAGCTCGTTATTTCACACGACCGTCGGGAAAAGACTGTTTTGAAATGTAAGTTTCTCATAAAAACAAATAGAAAATAAAAATGCAATGATTCATGAAGGCTTGAAAATTCCACGAACGTACTGCTTGAATAGCATTAAAAATAACAGTATGCACACACTATGTCAGCATGGCATGCCGTTGCCGGCTTGCACAATACTCATTGTATAAATAGCTTCTTATCGTTCGAAGTTCGTATGTTTACGAACGAGCAAGCTAATAAATGCAACAACAAACAATGGAAACTGCATCGGTCAGTAAGTTAGCTAGAAGATGCATAGTGGGTAGTATGGAACACTATAGAAGGTATAGAATTATCGATAGTTTTTAGTAACGTGTTTGATTAACAAAATGCTCAGATCGGACCACTATAGCATATAGCTGACATACAAACTAATCGATCACGGTCAAAGTAAATAACTTTTTGAACCCTTTTATGCTATAATAAATGAACCTGAGTGAAAAGCATTCTAACTCAATTAACGATTGTGAATTTTCTTTGATTGTGTCATCACTATCACGAATAGTGCATTGCTAGCAGGAGCAACGGGCGTGCATCGGCTTATTATGCTGTAACTTCATGCACTCAAACTCCCTTGTCTCAACTTAGCTATGCCACTTTGCCCACTTTATAGGTGTCATTAAATGTAACAAGAGCAGCAAAGTAATCAATTTCACACTCGCACTGCGCATGACTTTATTTCGTATTCGCTTGAATTTGTTGGGGACACGTTCTGCTTAATAGAGATGCCAACTGGTTCGGATCTCTTATTTTTATGGAATATGTAGTATATTGAAAGTATTTATATTCGGTTGTCAAATACCTCCCTTCCGCCTTTTTGCTCTTTATTCAATGCTTTATAAAAAGTGTTACAGTAAACGGATTTAGTTCAAATATGCGCCGTTTCGTTCGCTAATCTGTTTCCATCTAGACGGCAACTTCAGTATACCCCTGTCGTAGAAGCCCCCCTCCTTATTTGCGAAGAACTGGGACAGCCACTTTTCACAAGCCTCTTTTGAGTTAAATTTTACACCAACAAGGGCGTTCGCCATGGACAGAAGCAGGTGGTAATCACTTGGCGCTATATCCGAGCTATATGGTGGAAGCGATAAAACCTCCCATCAGAGCTCCCGTAGCTTCTGACGAGTCATCAATGAAGTGTGTGGTCTGGCGTTATCCTGGTGGAACACTACTCCCTTCCTGTTGGCCAATTCTGGACGCTTCTGGTCGATCGCCTGCTTCAAGCGCTCCAGTTGTTCGCAGTAGATGGTAGAATTAAGCCTTTGGCCATATGGGAGCAGCTCATAGTGCATGATTCCCTTCCAATCCCACCAAACACACAGCAAAACGTTTCTGGCTGTCAATCCCGACTTGGCCACTGTTTGGAACGATTCACCGGCCTCCGACCACGACCGTTTTCGCTTGATATTGTCGTATGTGATCCTTTTATCATCGCCAGTCACCATACGCTTCAAAAATGGTTCGAGTTCGTTCCGTTTCAGCAGCATATCGCAGGCGTTGATTCGGTCCAGAAGGTTTTTTTGCGTCAAATCATGCGGCACCCAAACATCAAGCTGTTTTGTGTATCCAGCCTTCTGCTGATGGTTTAAAATGGCTTGGTGATTAACTCCTATCTTCTGGGCGATGTCACAAGATGCCACATGCCGGTCAAACCCGATGTTTTCCATGATTTGATCGGTATTCGTCGTCACAGGTCTTCCGTCGGCTGGCTTATCCATGGTGTCGTTTTCACCCGCTCTGAATCGTCGAAACCATTCCTCCGCAGTTCGAAGTGATAGAGTACCATCCCCCAAAACACCATTAATTTCACGGAACGTTTCTCTAGCGGATTTGCCTTTAACGAAGGAAAACTTTAAAATAGCGCGAATTTCGGCGTTAGTGAACTCCATGTTTACACGTCTATAACTGTTGGACGCAATATCCAAACTAATCATGCATAGCGGTTATGTCAAGACCTTTCCAAAGATGTATGGTATTGCCAGATACGAGCTCTCTAACGATTTATAAATAGCCGCGAAATTCAAAAATCAAAAAACCGGAAGGGAGATATTTAACAACCTAATTAGGGCTCTCAAAATTATCCGAATAACCTGAAAACCGATTATTCGAATATCCGATTCGTAACCGTTCGTATGACTATTAACCGATTAAAAAATGGTAGAAGTTGACCGCTTCCTATTCGAATAGTCGACAACTTACGACTATGCGAATACTGCAAATATTATTATTCGAATATTGCCTTATCCGCTTAGTCGATTAGTCGAATACCAAGCGCTCCAATTTGTATATTTTACATTTAGTTATTTTTCTTAACTTTGCCATCTTTAAGCTTCTTGATATTGTCCGGTACATGAGGGATATTTTTTGGGGTTGTATTCAATCGTGAATTTCGAAAAATCTTTTTCTTATATATCAAAAGTTCAAATATTTGAAAAATTTCCCAAAAAATTTAAGAATTTCTTAACTTGGCTCGGCGGTTAAATTTTTAAACGCGTTTTTCTTGAAACGCTGTTTTCAGTCGATGAGAAAATTGCTCCAAAACGACTGGATCAACCGATTTGAAATTTTCACAGGAACTTCCTAAGGTGATATTTTTCTGGTAATGATCAAAGGAATAAGATATTTTATATTTTCGACCATTTTAGCCACTGTCTAGAGTAAATTTTTTCGCAAAAAAATACCCATTTTGTAAAAAATCAAAATTTTGAATATAAAATTAATAATTTTAAGCAGGAAATTCTTCCTTACCGCCAGACACATATTTCCGAGGTCCTCCTGGGGTCGGCTACGGGATCAAGGGTATGCAATATGTTTCAAAATGGATTGATATTGATCATGTAGAGTCCTACTTCTAAAAAAAATTGTCTTATTTTTTACCTATTTGGCATCCCTGTCATGAAATTCAAATACGTTTAAGTAGCTGATTTATTTTCATACTTATTTCTGCGACTCATTTCGCTGTGCCCTCCGCAAACTCGTTTGTTGTAGTTCGCAATCAATCTGCTGGCGGCACTCAGCGTCCAACAGTGCACCACTTTGGCACTTAATTATACGATTCCCCTGTCACTGAGTAATGTGTCGTTGACACAGCGGTGGGTACTGTTCGTGTAATAAATGCAATGTGCGAGTGATATATCCACACATACTTTATATAAGTAACTCCACTCCGGTGCCATACCCACTTAAGCAACTTTTTTGTTTTGATAACACTTTCATTGACATTTTCTGTGATTGCACAAAGTATGTACATCGGTACTCATTTCACGCGCTCCAAATTATCGTGTACTCATTTTTTAACAGATAATGGATTGCTTTCTGTTAAACAAATTCTACAAACCCCTCGATTTTTTATCTGTACCTACCTTGTAGTATTCATTTATATCTAGGCTAATAAGTTCAGTGCAAATATATATAATATTATGTCGTTATGCCGGTTAATTATACCGGTCAATAATATGATAAGAGATTGTTCACTTCCAGGAACTGTTTACCATTAATTCGAACAAAAATTTCTTCTCTAAGATTCTTATCATTTGATGATTAACCAAATTCTGACAAATTAATCGAATTATTCTGATGTTGTGAAACGATAATTATACGATCAAGGTAAAACATGTTATATTTTCTTAAAATAATCAGTATTTCTTCACACATACTTATGTACTATGGTTATGCACAAATATAATCTTTCAAGACCTATGGAAAAGTTTGGAGAGATATGACTACAATCAGCGTACGCCAGATGGACGCCACTCTTATAAAAGATGGTATTATTTTCTCCACGAGAAGATTGAAAAAGTCGCACGATAAGGAGTCAGTCGATTTGTTTGAAGCCGATCCCGGCGGAGCTTTTGGTTTTGCTCAACGACAGTTTACACAGCCGCATCAGTTTTGCGAGGATACCAAAGTTAGACATAGCGGCATAAAGGCAGCTCCTTTTCGTGTTCTCAGAAGCAGCTTTGAAATCGACGACGTTGTGGTGCGTGTCGATCCTCTTTTCAAGAGTCTTTTCCAAGATTTGTCAGTTCTTGATTTTCCTAAAGCCACACTGATAAGATCCAATCAGTTTGTTGACGGTGGGCTTTAATCTTTCAGACAGTACGCTCGATAGAATCTTATGTGCGATGTTGAGGAGGCTTATCCCACGGTAGTTGGCGCAGATTGTGGTGTCTCCCTGTTTGTGGATTGGACAGAGCACACTTAAATTCCAATCGTCCGGCATGCTCTCGTTCGACCACATTCTACAAAGAAGCTGATGCATGCTCCTTATCCATCGACCAGCCCATCATCTACCATGGACTGCTCTCCACGACCAAAATCTTAATTCGGACTTGTACTATCAACAATTAGACTATCTAAATGAAGCAATAGCCTAGAAGCGGCCAACTAAGAATTATGACAATAGGAGAGTAATTGTGTTCCAACAAAACAACTGCATGCCGTACATATCGATACTGACTCGTGCACAGCACCACCACTGCACATAAACACCAAGATAGTGGTGTACTCACCGCTATGGTCTCAACAAAAAACCACTCGGCAAGAGGACGATCCTCGTAACGTTAGACTTGTCAAAAGCTTTTGACACAGACGCTACTTGCGGACATCGAAAAATCTACGCTTCCTCCAGGTTTGAAGAGGTGGACTACGGACTACTTCAGTGATCGACAATCATCCGTAGTGTTTCGAGGTAAAAACTCTTAATTGAGAAGAAATAAAAAGGGGGTTCCGCAGGGTGATGGTCCTCTCCCTCACTAGAGGGAATTTCTACCTCGTACGCTGATGATTGCACGTCAATGGCGTCGGGCAATGGTATGTGTTCAAAAGTAAACGGCTATCTCTCCGACCTTTCTCTTCCTCGCTGCATGGCAGCAAACACTCAATACAGAGCGACCATACTTGACCCCCTCTCAGTGAATGGCGTACTTGGAGTCAAACCACCATCCATTACAGACGACGAGCTCGAGTTGCCGTGAGAATAGAGAGCGACCCTTACGCAGCTTCCTTCTGGATACGGGGCAGACCTATCAAGTATATGTCCAGCATGCAAGGAGACCCCGGATGACTGAAACCACCTCTTTGCATGTCCTGCTAACCCTGCACATCTGACATCCCTCTCCCTATGGTCCGACCCCGTCGAAACAGCACGTTTCATGGGCCTACCGTTGAATAACTCGATGACAACTTCTCTGAATCTTACCAACCTAACGGGGACTAGATAACCGGTACAAAAACAACATAGTTCGCCCTTAGATCCGGGAGCTTGGTTTAGAGGTTATTATAAATCGATGTACCTTAACGTCTGAACCAAGTGATTTCCAAGTATTCCTGAGCATGACAAATGATTTGGCTGATAAAAAAAATCGCCGAGAGAGGCTTCCGAGAATCAACTGTTACGGTTTTTTGCCAAATGGGTCGAGCGTGTCTATGAAAGTGGCAGTATGAAATTACAAAATGACAACAAGTTAACCAAACGGTGCATATTTTTTAAGGGGTCAGTAGGGTAATCTTTTAAAAAAAAAAAATTTTTTTGCATTTTCTGTTCCCTTATACCCTTAGAATTAATGCATAAACCCACTTTACCAATGGAAGGTTTCGTAAAAGGCCCAAAAATAATAATACCGCTCGACGTTCGGAGCGCTCGGAGTGCCTCACCTTAAACTTTAAACGCGTTTTTCTCAAAACACACTGTTTTAAACTGGCGGACATGATTCCGGTCGAACTACTCAACCGATTTGCTTAATTTTTTTTTTAACTGTTCACAAAACGCCTGGCTATCGTCCTTATATTTTTTATAATTTATTGACAATGTTATGACAAAATTTATGTAAAAAAACATGGGGAAAAATTAAAAAAAACGTTTATTGCTTTTTTATTTATCAACATTTTTTCATGTACTTTTAAAGAATAAATTGGGTTTTTGTGTTTCAGATGATCCAAACATGAGAAATCGTGTCCGCCAGTGAAAAAACGCATCTCATTCACTCAGCCACTCAGCCATTTCTCCGACAGCTGTCATCAAAAAATCCCGAAAAAATTTGTTTATACACTCCATGATATATCTCATGATATGTGAAAAAAGTTCTGTTGTAGAATGAAAAAAAAATATCAAAAAAACAGACCAGATTACCCTACTGACCCCTTAAATCGAATAAATCTAACTTGGCTAAATAAAACCTTCAATTCAATGCATAAATAAATTTCTTTCTACCAGATCTTATACATCATATCTTTTTTGAGGAAATACTTTTTCCAAATGAGGTGGCAGCTCTACAAAATAATAACTTTATATTCAGCTTGTTAACATGTCGTACTTTAATGCAGATAATAACTTGAAGCAATATAATTGTATGTCCTGCAATAAAATAATATAAGCAATTACTCACTAACTCTGTGCTTCTACATTTATGAAAGCAAAACTACAGAAAATCAGTTATTATTACGTTATTCGTGAGAGAAGTAAATATTGCTAGACCCGACTTAAATATTACGACTAATAACTGTGATTTGTGTGTGTTACATACTTTGTCAATAGTCAAGTTATTTACAACACAGGGTGTGTGAACATTTAACTAACTAAAAAAAGTTTTTTGTTAATTACTAATAACAGTAAAGTGATTTAGTCTAGAGTATACTTAATATACTAAACTATAACATAACTTAGCTTCACTTTAAAAAATATGAGAAACCTTTTTTTCCACAACCAAACTCTTCTGTAGTCTACTCGCGTTAGAACTGTCTTCAACTTTTTAAGTGTTTTTTTTTTCTTTTTATCGCGATTACGTTGATAAAGTTGAGATAATACGCGTACAAAGTTTCTTATCTGCTCCTTAATTAAATGTCTAAGTGCATATCATCTATAAACATTTAATATTTATTTAACGACTTTTAAGCGGAATAAACGTCTCACAGCCAAGCAGACGTTCTTCTGGAGAAAACAAAATTTTAGCAGCTTATAGATAAAAAATAGTAAAAATTTTGCAAGTACCATCTGATCAAAATCTATAAAAAAGTTTTTTTCGCCAGATTGGTACAACCCTTCTTTATATTCGAGTGAAGTTTTATCACCATTAGTCAATTGGTGTGCGTTCGACAGCTGTTTGTTTTCGACGCGAAGAGATTGTCTGGTAACTTTTAACATGAAATAAGTAATCGAACAACGATTGTGTTTGAAATTTTGTGTTTCCAATGGCAAAAACAAGAGAATTCCGTGAAAACACTGAAGAGCTTACAATAACAAGTGTAAGGAAAAATAGATGAATCATTGGTGTGCTTGTGCAGGACCCTACATTGAAGACTATCAATACTGTTGTAATGGGGTTTTCAATAGGGACGCTACAAATGTAAATCGATAAGGACAGCAAAAGAAGCTACATCTTCTCCCGCTCTTTTGACATTTCTCTTCAGTAAGGTTGGTCATTTCATCATGGAAAGTTATACGATCCAACAACGAGTCGACATTATTAAAATTTACTATCGATATTCTGAATCAGTGGCCTCAACTCAACTTTAATAGACAAAGAAGAGTCCGTAGTGTCGAGAATATTCCTGCCACAAGCGCATCAATTGAGGAAGACCCAAATCAGTCTCTCACACGTCGTTCTCAAACTTTGGGCATCCCTGTGACATCGTTGTGGCGAATTTTGCGAAAAGATCTTGGCCTACATTCTTAAAAGATCAAATTGACGCAAGAACTGAAGTCGCTTAACCACCAGAATCGTCGTATGTCCGTACCGAAAACATTACGGTTTAGTGCGGTTTATAAGCCGACGACATCATTGGCCGTACTTCTTCCGTGATGATCAACACTGTGAATGTGAATCGCTACCTCTCTTTGTAAACGAATATTTTTAGCCTAAATTGGATGTTATGGACTTGAGCAATATATGATTCCAACAGGACGGGTCACTAGCCACACAGTTTTGTGAACGTGTTGTCTCACGAAATGCCCCAGCCAATTGGCCGCCTCGGTCGTACGATTTGACGCCGTTAAACTATTTCCTGTGGGGCTACCTCAAGTCTATGGACATGCCAACAAGCCAGCGACGATTGATATACTTCGTATGAATATCGAACGTGAAATTGCAGCTGTATCGGCCGACTTATGCTTGAAAACCGTCTTGGGTTCAGCGTCCGAACTTCTGCAAGCGTGTCCGTGGTGGCCATGCAAAAGAAATCGAGCTCCATACATAATGGCCTCATTGATATCCCAAACCGTTTTTGTTTTATTAAAAACAATTCTTTTAGAGCTCTTATTGAAAACCCCGTTATTAAAAGAAGTGAAAATATATATTTTTTTAGTCCGTGTCAAATTTGATCAGAACTATTTACTATATTATAAATATTTTATGTAATACATATGTATATAATGTTTGAATGCCATTAAATTAATTTTCTATATTTTTTTTATTGCAGAACTGTCAACAATGTCAAGCTCATGAACACATAAACAACAGTTGCAACGTTCCACGTAGAAATCAAAACAAATTATTGTCCAAACATTTCAGCGCACACAACGTACCGGCATCTCGGCGAGACAAGCAAAACAAACACAATCATGAAATTCTAGCAAAAAACTTATTTGAAAACTGCACAAAATTGATTGGTGCATAGCGATCAAATAGCAATAAAAATCACAGAAAAAATCAACAAATGTAATAAATACATATTTCGATAAAAAAAAACACCGATTGTGTCAGCTCTAGCGATAAGTGAGATTTGCAAGGCGAAGATTTAACGCAGCCTAGGCTAGAGTTTGCACACACACGCAGCGCGAATGTGACGTGATTTCTTCGTTTGGACAGCAAACAAAAATTATCAGCAGGCACAAATCTAAATAAATCTGAAAGACGACATTTTTTTGTTTAAGCAAAAGGAACATACAAATTAAATATAACTAAAAAAGTCAACAACACTAACGCACGTAAGCCTATTAAGCACGTAACGATCGCACCAAAACCAAAATTAGCAACTAAGAGGAAAAGTAAACAAAAATCGAACTCAAAAATATTATATATGTAAATATATATATATATATATACTTATTTAAAAATACAACGCCAGAATATCTTAACTGCAAGCACTTGAAACTTAAGCGAAAATAACTTAAATCCCTAACTCAATTTACAAGCAAACAAAAATATAAATAAGTAAGCAACAGAGCAAGTGAACAAATTGCAAACAAGCATTTCTGCGCACAACAAAGTGCGCTCCTTCATACACACAAACTCACACACACACACATCCGTCTCAGAAAAGCCGCAATAATATAAAAGCAAAAAGTCAAACAGAAAAATTTTTAAAAATATTTATTAGTAAATATTTGAACAAACTCGTAGCGCATCCGCAACAACAATAACAACCACAGTAGCAGTACTAGCAATAGCAACAACAGCAGCAGCACAGCAGCAACATTATGAACTCAAGCACAAAGCACCTGTTGCACTGCACACTCCTTATCACTGTGATAATAACATTTGAAGTATTCTCCGGTGGTATTAAAATCGACGAGAACTCATTTACACTTGTCGATCCATGGACTGAGTACGGCCAAGTAGCCACTATACTATTGTACTTACTACGTTTTCTAACTTTCCTAACGCTGCCGCAGGTCTTATTCAATTTTTGCGGTCTCGTCTTCTACAATGCCTTCCCCGAGAAGGTGGTGCTAAAGGGCAGCCCCATATTGGCGCCATTCATATGCATACGTGTGGTGACACGCGGCGACTTCGCCGATTTGGTCAAGACGAATGTGTTGCGTAACATGAATACCTGCCTGGATACGGGTCTGGAGAATTTCCTAATCGAGGTGGTCACCGATAAACCCGTCAATTTGGCACAACATCGTCGCATACGTGAAATAGTCGTGCCAAAAGAGTATAAAACACGCACGGGCGCGCTGTTTAAGTCACGTGCTTTGCAATATTGTCTGGAGAATGATGTGAACGTGTTGAACGACAGCGATTGGGTGGTGCATTTGGATGAGGAGACTTTGTTAACGGAGAATTCGGTGCGTGGCATTATCAATTTCGTTTTGGATGGCAAACATCCATTCGGTCAGGGTCTCATTACCTATGCCAATGAGAATGTGGTCAATTGGTTGACCACGTTGGCGGATAGTTTCCGCGTCTCGGACGATATGGGCAAGTTACGCTTGCAATTCAAATTGTTTCACAAGCCATTGTTTAGCTGGAAGGGTAGCTATGTTGTTACGCAGGTAAGTTCAATTGTTATATAAGTATAAGTTCTAGTAAAAAAAATATATAGTATATAAAATGGTAGGTTTTATTTAGCATATTTTAAATGACCGCTTTAAGTCAAATATGACCGTTTTGAACCTAACCTCAAACTTCGTTTCTGCTGGCAAAAAACTGGGACAATCCATTTTCAACAGTTTACTTAGAGATCAGATTAGATTAGATAAATAAATAAGGATTGCACCGCGACATAAGGTCTATTCTAATATCAGTTACAACGACTCACCTAGCCCCAGCAAATTTATTAATTCCTGCTAGGTGCTATTGAGGCGATGTGATCCCTATTTGGAAAAATGGATCCCAGGGCATTTATACTGCGCCTACACACTGCTGTGCAGTCAATTAGCAGGTGTCTCAGACTCCAAATCGCAGAACCGGAAATTCACACAAGAAGCTAGACCCATCTAATATAAGTACTTTTTGAGCTTACAATGGCCAGTGTAGAAGGCGACAAGTAGCCTAAATTTATCCCTTGGGATGTTGATTACATATTAATACTTTTTAAAATTATAACCACCCGTTAGCAACTTGGAATGACGCATTCCTAGGAATTGTTGCCAATACCTCACCCTACCCACCGCTTCATCCATGCGGAGCACCTCCTTTTTGGTAAGGGGACGAACCGCAATGAAAGGTTCGGGTCCTACCATGTTGTTGTATGCTGTTTCAAAAAATAAATCTTCAATATCCAAAGTACATTGAATTCTGTAAATGCATTTTTTTTATTTATTCTTATTTATTAAATTAAATTAGGATTATAAAGGGTGTCAGTTGGTTACAAAACGTCATATTTGCACATACATACACATTTAATGTTTTAAGTTGTTCGGATTGGTAAACAACAATTCAGCTAAAATCTTCAAATAAGTGAGGTTACATTGAAAACCAGAGACGTACAATATTTCTGTCCTGTAAATAATATTGTCCAAACTCATTATAAATATTGTCATAATTAACAGATGCAGATTTATTATTCCGTTACTCTGGCAGTCGGGTCTAAATAACCGAACGGATTTCTAGCCGGCCAAGGACTGTGAACTCGATACCATTCCTCGAAATTGCTTCAGGAATGTATTATGCCGTTACAACAACAACAAGATTAACTATTTAATTTAGTATCAGAACGATTGAAATTTATTTATTTTTATTTTTACTGCCGATTCATTTAACAAATGGACGCACTTTATTGTTTATAAATGTCATACACTTCAAGTACTTTTCTCAAGTGTTTCGTAAATAATTAAAGCTGACTAAGTCTGACCTTGGTTCAAGTAGTTAAAAAGAGAACAAACAAATAATAATAACGGCTTTTTACGTAAGGATAGAATTTTAAGAGCTTCGTATAAAAATACGCTGCATTACTAAAAAATCCATAAAGAAAATAATTCTTATTGCATAAATAGAATTTTCTCAAATATCAATGCCATTCTTTAATATTATTAAACCATTTGTTAATCACTTGTGTTTTTTTCACTCCATCCATAGGTTGGCGCCGAACGACAAGTGTCCTTCGACAATGGCATCGATGGCTCCGTGGCCGAGGATTGTTTCTTTGCAATGCGCGCCTTTTCACAAGGCTACAGCTTCAACTTCATCGAAGGTGAAATGTACGAAAAGTCACCATTCACGCTGCTCGATTTCCTGCAACAACGCAAACGCTGGCTCCAAGGCATACTACTGGTGGTACATTCGAAAATTATACCGTTAAAGCACAAACTCTTGCTCGGCATCAGCGTCTACTCCTGGGTCACTATGCCCCTGTCCACATCGAATATCATTTTTGCCGGCCTCTATCCGATACCATGCCCGAATTTAGTCGACTTCGTTTGTGCTTTCATTGCCGCCGTCAACATTTACATGTATGTCTTCGGTGTGATAAAGTCGTTTTCACTGTATCGTTTTGGCTTGATGAAATTTATGGCCTGTGTGCTGGGCGCCGTTTGCACCATACCCGTGAATGTGGTTATTGAAAATATAGCTGTCATTTGGGGTCTATTCGGCAAGAAGCATAAATTCTATGTGGTACAAAAGGATGTGCGAGCAATGGAAACTGTGTGAGCGGCTGGTCACATACGTATATGTTTATGGGAAATTTTTTTTGGCTGCGGCTGTAACAGCCGCCATGTAAGCATTATGGTGAGTTTAAATATACGTATATGAATATGTATGTATTTCAATTGTAGTTATGTATACCCTGGACAGGGTATTATATACATATGTATATGTGATCGAGCGAATTGAGTCGCTTTAGCCATATCCGTCAGTCCGTTTTGCATTTAGGCAAACTAGTACCGCAGGTTTTGATATCTTGAGCTGAACTTTTGCACACGTCTGTTTCTCCCCAAACAGCTGTTCATTTCTCGAAACCACCGATATCGGAACACTATAGCTTATAGTTTCCTTACAAACTGAACGATCAACATCACGTCCTGGTCATGTGTTTTTTTTATTTGAAACTTAGCATTGAGTATTGTCCATGACAACGAGACAAATTTTCAGATCGGACTACTTTAGCCTATATCTACCATACTAATCGATCAAAATACCGTTCTCACGACAGTAATTGACCCGGATTTTTATCCGGCCAAGGACTGTCAACTCGGTACCATGCTTCGAAATTACTTCAGAAATGTTTTCTGCCGCCACAACACAACACAATCAACAGCGTTCAAAATTAAGTTATTCTAAGGCAACTTTTTATTTGTGAAGGGTATTCTAGCTACATATATTCTTGTTTTATTGTGCCAATGAAGGTCACAACGATTATTATATTATGTACATAAGTATATAGTAATTGTAATTGTATGGGTGTGGCTTCATTGCACAACCCTCATTGCTATAACATTCCTTAATTTGTGTAGAATTTAATACACATATTTCTGTTTTTTATTTTTTTATTTACAGAATGTGCTCTACAGGACTTACACCCTGAAACTCAACTACCAAAAACAAAGCAAAAACAAACAAACGATTACAAGCAACTTTTGTGGTGCGATACTCACTAAGCTTATGCGACCTTTGTCACCGCCATTGCCGCCAATGCCCAATTAGCCAATGCCATCGCCTGGACATCGTCGATATTTGTTCTTGCTGCTACCGCAAAACTATCTACCATGCACTATTCACCTTTTGTTATAACCTAAATTAATACTTAAACAAATGAGAAATCACGCACATACACATACGCGCCTCCATACACGTACACCAACACGCCACACCACACCAAGCACAAAACATGCAAAACAGCACAAATCCATTTACACGATTAGTTCACTAACACACATGTAGCATAAATATCATTATAGTTTACTATATATTTTACAACAGTAATTAGATCTAGATTTGTTTAATATTATTATTGTCATTATTGTATATTATAGAAAACGGTTATTACGCAGTTGTATGACTAATAATGATTGTTGATTCCGTTGATGATTAGAGAAATAATATTTTGTTGAACAATTCATTCAAGCGCTAAGTATTTAAATATTACCTATGTATATGTATACAACAACAAATTTAAAAAACATAAGGAAACTTGCAACAAATATTTGTAAAATTACGAAAATCACTCATGTATAAATAGAAAAAAATAAACTATTTAATTAGAACTAGGAGCATCCACACTAACTGTAGTCTAACGTAAAAATATTGGTGCCGTCAGACTGCAAAACACGCGTGGCAACAACGTTAACGCGCATAGGACACATAAACCTTTATTATGTTGCATGCGTCTGACTCAAGATACGACCATATCGCGCACATTTCCTTACATTCGTAAATTTATTTAATTTTGTAGCATACAATACGTAAAAAAGGTTAGTTTCTCTCCTCATGTGATTTCAGTAATTAGTTTTTGCAAAATAAATAGAAACCTAACTTATGTATTAAGTTGAAAGTTCATCAAATATATGTATATGTAAAATAAATTTATTTTTAAGTTAAAAGCGTAATTCGCAGATTTGTTGCAAGTGTTGAAATTAAATGAAATAAATTAAATTAGCATTGCAAACAGAATACACAATGAAAGCTTTACCAAGTTAAATTATTAATTATGTACATATTATTTTCTATTAATATTGATTTTCTTTTTTTACATTTATATGTATATATACAACATTTTTTATTTAATTTTATTTTGTTTCGTTTTTGTTTATATATCATTGTCGCATTAGTGGTAAGCGTGAAAATAATATGAAGCAAATACTTGAATTGTTAACACACATACAATACAAAAACGTAAACGAAATAAAACAACAACAAAGTATTACCATAAATTGGGCTCTTTTTATTTTTATTTTACACATTTCATTCATTGGTGGCATACATATGTATGTACATATGTAAATGCAAATTCTTGAAAAATGCACCCAACGCAGCAAATGTGCACTGAGGAGTAACGGCGCTAAAAGCTTTTAATAAATATGTCTACGCTACTTTGTTTCCTTATATTAAAAACTGTAATGAATAAATAAAATAAATTTAGAAATTGGAAAAAAATTAATTGCTCCAGGTGAGGCTCGAACTCACAACCCCGGCATTGCTCACTAGTTACTGATTATAAGTACCGTGCGCTAACCAATTGCGCCACTGGAGCTATATTCATTCATTGACAAAAAACATACTTGAGCAACGACGCAATACTTCATCGCTATTACTGCTTTCATAAGTAAACAAACTTTCAGGGTTGTTTTGGCAACCAAATAAAATAATTTGTATATTGTTGGAGACTCATTATTTATTACTTATATAAAGAATATTAATATTAATATATATATATATATAATAAAACAATATTGAGATCTACAATTATCTCAGAACTCTAACATAGTATTTATAAAAATTCTGCGTTTTTTCTTAAAACAACTTCGACATATTACAACGTATAAATTTCTGCCTCTGCAATATATTTTTAGATAAATATATTTATTTATTATTATATTTTAAATTAATATAGTTACAATTTAATATTTTTACTCTTTATTTAAGATTTAGTGTATTTCAATGCGTACACATCTAGCTAAATAAAATAGACATTTGAAACTGCAGCCGTAAAAGTTTGTTTATATATAGAAAAGGTCGACAAAGGAGAAATGTCAAGGAAGGAACAATTTTTACTTAAACTTTGATACAATTTTTCAATTAAATGAATATATTTGGGTAGTCGAAAAAGTATTTGCTTATTTCTAATCATATTCAAACTTTTTTTTTTATTTTTATACTAATAAATTTCAAAATATAGCTGTAACTTTTTTCAACTTCCTCGATTTTAATTTTATTTTTGGTTAAAGAAAGCTAAAAATCTCAGCTTTCCAACACTATATGATATGACAAAATGTGAAATACGAAAAGACTTTTTCGACTACTCAATATTTCAGTTATAAAACTCAGTTCTTCCATTAAATGGTTTTGTTGAACAACCCTGAGCAGTGCATGTCAAATGCAACACTGTTATTATTTAGCAAACAGCTGGCAAAAAGAATAATTAAATGTAAATAAAAGCAGTGCAAAAAATTAAATGGTGTATTTTTGTAGAAAATAATGAGCTGGTTTGAAGCGAAGGGTTTAAATTGGGCGAAAAGTGCACTCAAAGAAGCCGTGGCATCCATAGACAAAGCGCTAGATATACAAGACGACAATGTGGGTGGTGAAAAAATTTCCCAAGTACAAACGGCTTTGCCTACGTCGTCAGCAGGTGGAGCGGTGCGAAAACAAAAGTTACCAGGCGGAGCAAATCGCGAAAGAAGCGACAGTCAAAATGTAGTTGCCACACCAAGCATTGCAGTAAAGAGTACCACGGTTTCAGCACCTACCACACCGACAGCGCCTATGGTCTCCTCGACTTGGGGTTCCTTCACAGGTTCTTTCTTTGAAAATCCAAATGCGCAAGAAACTATAACAGCGCCACCGCGTACTAAAGCAGGTAGCGTGGGTATGCTGCCAACCGCTGCTGTAATGAAAGATACAACTTCTATGACGGATCTCGCAGTTAGTAATAACCAGTCCACACAGCGACCATCAATTACTTCAACAACTACGTCAGATTCAGTAGAATTGCTTTCACCACCTGTATCGAGTAGCTCCGACTTGCAGTCACCAGTTTCTGAACCAAAAAGTAGTGCAAGTAATGAAGCGTCATCATCTGTGGAAACTATTAGTGGTACAGCAACGTTGGAAAATGAGACGATTAATAAGGAATTGTGCATTTCTGTAAGTGGCTCACTGCCAGATAGCATTGTTATTATCTCCGAAAAAGATGAATACGACATTGAGGAAGATTCTATTTCATATAAAACAGTTGTGGGCGATCTACAAGATACTGCAGAAACCACAGGTACATTTCTAAGTTGTATTATTCCATTAGATATAGCTTTCTTTCTGAAATTCCAGAAAGTCACAATGTCCCCACTGCAACACATTACCCAAACACAATTGAGCAACCAGTATCTACAACCAGCTGCTCGCCGAGCCAAAAAATGATCATATCCTTAGAAGACACACGCAGCGATTCACATCATGCGGATTCGGATTCCACACAAAGTTTCGAGGATGTACAAATGCAGACGAGTTGTGCCGTTAGTCAATACTTGGAAAAAGCGCAAGCAGTTTCACCAGCATCGGACGACCAGAATGATGCAATGAATTCCAAAACAAATTCATCACCACACAATTCCAACGATGAAATGGAAACAACAACATCCTCAGATATAGAAATTATATCTAACCCCAATGGTAATGGTGATTCCTCCAGTACAAATAGCTTGACGCGCATCAGTCCATTAAAGTGGAAAAAACTTATGAGTAGCCAGGGTGTGGGCCAATCAACCACCATGACATGCTCGAAAAAAGGACACTTTCGTGGTCCTTCCGAAATTTCGATACTTTCCGAAGACTCACAGTCTGAGTTGGATCGGCTTATGCAACGCATAAGTGAACTGAGTGATACTTTAGAGGCGCGTGAATTGCGACTACTACAATTGGAGCGTCAAAATTTAGAGTTGCAGCAACGCAACGCCGAAATGGAAAACACGCTGGAGACTTTCAAAACCAGTGGCAGCACCGACACAACAGAAGGCTACACACAACGACTGTCAGCCTTGGAAAAGAAATTTCAAGCCAGCATACGCGAGAGGGATGCTTTGCGCATACAAATCAAGGACCTGAAAGATGAGCTGCAGCTGAAAATACCCAGAGAGCGTTTGACCGAGAGCAACATAATGATAGAGGAATTGCGTTCGGAAGGTATTTCCAACATCGCATAGCTTACAAGTGTACATATATTTAAAAGAAATTTGTTTGCGTTTTTAGGTGAAAAATTGTCGAAGGAGATACTGCAGCAATCTAATATCATCAAGAAGTTACGTGTTAAGGAAAAAACTAGCGACGTCACGCTGAAAAAGAATAAGGAGGAAATCGCCAGCTTAAGTGATGAGCTTGAGCGGATGAAAAAGACATTGAACGCCAAGGAAGAGGTGGAGCGGTCACAAATCGAGGCTGTGCACAAAATGTCATCCGAAAAAAGAAGACTGGAAGATGAAAACGCACAGCAACGAAGTAAACTGGAAGATTTGCAATCGAAGTTGTCCACGCTGCAGGCGAGTTTCGAGGCGGCTAAGTTGGAACTACAACAACGTACACGCCAACATACGGATCTCACGCGCACCGCCGAAGAAGCGACCGCGGCAAAGAAGGAACGTGAGTCACTAAAAGCAGAAAACCTGGAAATCCGAAATCAGTTGAGTGAACTGCGTGAAAAGCTACGTGGCACCGAGCAGACAACAACAAAACGGGAACAACAGTTACGCGAGGAGAACAGAGAATTGATGCGTAGACTGGAGGCGACTGAAATGCGCGCCGAAGCCGCCGCACAGGAGGCCAGTCTGACTACGGTGCCGCTAATGCGACAACTGGAATCACTACAGAATACGCTCACGCAACGCACCTCCAACTGGAATCAGGAAGAAAAGTTACTCCTGGATAAATTAGGTAGGCAGAGTAGTTTTTAAACTGGAAACTGGAACTATATATTTTTACGATTTCTTTGTGTAGCGGCATCGCAAAGTAAATTGAAATCATTGGAAAATGTCGAGTTGAAATACGAGGAGCGTGTCGAATTGCTGCAAAAACATTGCACAGAACTAGAAGACACGCTTTCTCACGCGTTACTGCAGGAGGAAAAGGCCAAAATGGGCTTGCAACAGGCGCAGCTTGAGTACAACATGAAAGAGAGCAGCCTGAAAAGGTAAATATTTGCGTTGGCGCACTAACAATTCTTATTATTGCAACGGTGTGTACGGTTTTTCAGCCAACAAGCGGAACTTACCAAACAAATTGAACAGTGCACGTCCAAAGTGGAGGCGTTGGAGCGTGAAAATAAAGTATTAGAAGAGAAATTGCGTGCGAAGGCAGAGGAAAAATTACCAAGCTTCGTTGGCGCTGGCGAGCTGCCACAAATAGGCACGGAGACAAAACGGATTGTGCCGCTTTCCGCAGCTACATTGGCACCGCATGAGCTGGCACGTCAGCACTCGCTGGAGCAGACGCAACGTTCGCAGTCACCGGCTATGAGTTTTGAGCGCAATTCGCAAGAGGAAACGATGGAGGGTGGCAGCATCGATTGGCAGGCGGTAAGTGCAAGTGCTCTCCAATGGGGAAATAATTACATACACTATTTCATTGTAACGCTTTGCAGGAAGATATAGATTGCATTTCGAATTCAGGCCGTCAAATAGGCAACTTGGGCTACGGTATTAATATGAGCTTTCTGGGACACAATACGTCAACGTTGGAGCACTTGCAATCGATGTTGAAACAGCGCGACGGTGAACTGGTGCACATTCAGTGGGAGTTGGCGCGGTTGCAGGAGGGGCGCAGCGTTTTGGCGGAGGAAATCGCAATGTTGACTACCGAATTGGAGGCTGTATGTAATCACTTATATAATACGAAATATCTCTTCATACTTAAACATTCTTTTTTTTTTTGTTTTCCAAAGGCTAAGGAAAAGCTGCTCTCCTACGAAACGTTGGATCAAAGCTACGAGGAGCTCCAGCGTAACTATGACGCGCTGCTACAAATGTACGGTGAGAAAGTTGAACGCACCGAAGAATTAGAATTGGATCTAAAGGAGGCGCGCGAGGCATATAAGGCGCAGATCGATGAGCTGTTGGCCCAACCCTCACGGCCTACCACATGATATTTATAAAAGTGGCAATTTGGACTCTGTCATCGGCTGAGTCATATATTCACTCTACTTGTTATCTAAATCCACTGTAGTTTTTAATTGTAATTATGGTATTGTATGTAGTTATGTTATAATATTATAAATTTTAATCGAATTGTTGCTGGCTGGCATATTGGAGCTACAAAGAACGGAAAGGTATGATTTAATAAAGTCATTTAAACAAATTAAATAACAAATATTTTGCACGTTATTGCAATTTACTTCGCTGTTTATGTTGAAAATAAAATTTTAAATATGTAATACGTGTATAAAACAACAAAAAGTAAACTAACTAATATTAAATATACACAATTTATATATTAAGCATAGTGGAAACAAGCAGCTCGTGCCTGGTGCAAACTAAACGACGTTAGTTGGTCGCGCAGTGGGTGGTTGTGCACTTGGTTTTGTCATAATATCGACGGCATTTTTAAATAACTGCGTCTTGACGAAATCCGTTGCCGCCGTGTTGAGATCCTTATTTGCACCGAAATTACATTTAACATAACCGAATAAATTAGCGCCATTGAGTGCCAGTGCAATCATGACCAGCAAAAGCCATTTGAATTTCAAGCCAAAAAGTGCTACCACGAAAAATAGACCCCAACAAACGGGGAAGAGTATTAGACCCAGCCAGAATACGCGCGCTTCATTATTATTTACACGACCCTGCTTGGATTCGAACACCCAGTGTGATACGCCTTCGTCATCGACGTAATTCCACCAACGTAGTCCCACCAATAAACGACCAGTAATATTTTTAACAGTCCAAAAGTCGGCCGATAAAAATAGCACAACGAACACGAAACTTGTTATGAAGGAGTCACTGAACCAGCCACAGAACATATATACAACCACTGCGGCGCCACGGAAGAACAGGTGGAAAAATGTCACGTAGGGATGCCTATAGAATATCGTAACAGGTATAGTAACGATAATGCTCAATAACTATTTCATACATACGCATATCTTTTAGCGGCTGCATTTGGATCGCGCATTTCATCTTCCTCACCGAAGGGAATAGTGTCATCTTCCAGTAATGGCACCTATATATTTCAGTACGCAGAACATAATGATTGTGTTAATAGCAATGGTTTTGTTTTGGAACAGGTTAGTTAGTAAAAACCAATCCTGTCGTTTAGTGGGGCGGAAGCATGCAAACCTACATTTCTTACCGTAGCCGAAGCCATATTTTATTTCTTTATCGCAGTTTAATGTTTTATTGGAATGTAACTGTTACGTTGTTTGCTAAAACTTCTTATGTTGTGGCAGACTAATCAGTTTATTATTTACTATCCCTGTTATTTACACTACCGTGCTTACGTTTAATTCTTGGCAATGAACAGAAAATCTTTAATGAGCTGTCATCGAGATTTTTCATGTAAACACGGCGAATGTCAGGGGATATGTCATAAAAGTGATGAAACTGAAAGAAAGCGCAAGCAAAGGTTGTTGTTTCAGATAAAATGTTTCAGCAACATCTGATTGTTTACACATGTACACTGGAAAAATTATGATGAAAATTAAATATTTTTATGCATATCTTACAAAGGTTGTTGTTTCAGATAAAATGTTTCAGCAACATCTGATTGTATACACATGTACACTGGAAAAATTATGATGAAAATTAATAACAGGACACTAATTATTTTTATGCATATCTTACACAATGATTTTATGATACTATATTGAGACTTCATAAATTTGAAATAATAGGTTATGAAAATTATGTTGAATACTATAAAATACCGATCAGCATAACATTCATTTACAGACATTGCCAGAGATTTTTGTAGTACTACATGTTTATTAGCATTATATATAACAGTTTTTTTTTATCAATACAGTTAAATTTTGTGCATATTCAATTAATAACATATGATTTTTAAAAATTAGAATAAAACATGTGTGAAGCAAGGCGCTAGCAACATGTTAATTATGAGCCATATGTTGCTACAGTAATGTAGTATTTCAACAGGGTTGCTTCGTGTTGTATTCTTTTAAAGCCTATATGGTATCAGAAGAAATTTGCACAGCTCTTAATTATTTGAATAAGAATTTTGTACATTTTTTATTTTTTAATATATTAAGTCCAAAATTAAACAATTTCCTCACATATCAAATTTAATTTGTACCAAAGAACAGTTTTCAGCATACAATCCACACAGCACACAACACACAGCAGAATTCAGACATGCAGCAAATGCAACCCCGTCAAAAATAATGCGGTTGCGCATATGTTGCGCATATGGCAAAGTCGGTCTCGTTCTATTCTCACAGTGACAGTTTGCTTGTCATGTGCACCGGTTGATTTGATAGATTTGAAAAAGTGTGATTCGTGGTGTGCTAAGTAAAAAACAGTGTGATAATCGTGTAGCAATAAGCTGAGAACACTTTGAAATCACAACTGATAACGATCGCTGCAATTAAATTGTGTAAATAAATAAAGAAAATATTGTAACTCATTCATTTTCAAATTCACCGACACACAGCAAGTTGAAATTTTGGGTGAAGTTGGGTCGAGAAAATAATTTCCAAAAAAGTGTGCCGAAAATAGCGGAGCGTGATATATAAATCGTATACATAAGTATATTGAGAATATATAGAAAGTATAAAGCAACAACCAAGTATATAATATAAATTTGTGAAATTTCGCAACGTTGCTTCAAAAAATTAGCCGAACCTTAATTAACAGCCAGGATCTACGGCAAAAGAAAAAAAATTGTGATAAAGCAAAAAATTTGGCATTGTGAAATCGTAAAAGTGTTTGTAAATACAATTTTGAATGTCTGAGTAATGAATTAGCAAAGTGTTTTGATAAAAATTATATATCAGTGATCGGAGGTGACGAAAGACTGTTTTGCAGTAATCTACAAATATTTTAATTCATAGTTTTCGGTTGTTGTAGCAATATGGACCTGTTGTGCACTGAAAATTTAAGGAATGATTATGATTGTGACGTATCGTATGTGCCAACGCAAATGCGAGCACATACTTATACCGAATCACAGCTACAGCCACACCTGCTACCGCAACCACCGCCACCAGCAACAGTAACCGAACAACCAACAAAGGAATGTCTATTAAAGGAGCCACAAACAAAAATAATGCCAGGAGCACCTTCACCTTATTCCAGTTCCAGCTCGTCTTTGTTATCACCGGGTTCAAGTTCACCATCGTCCGGTTACAATTCAGCTACAAGCAACAGCTCGCATGCAAACCAACCGCAAATGCTTCATAATCGTCAATATCATCGGGAAGAAGATACGCAAAAACACCATCAATATGAACAACAGCAAGAGACAAAGCAACACGAATATTACGATGCTGTATATCTGAAGTCGGTGCCTAGTCGTGATTTAGGTTTCGTCAATAACGCTACCGTGGATCCGATATTTTTAACCGATCGTTGCTTGGAGAATGCCCTAAAAGCAGAAGAAAAGCTACCACAACCGGTTTGCACATATTTTAAGACAGTGCAAAAAGACATCACACCGCCTATGCGCAAAATAGTTGCAGAATGGATGATGGAGGTAAATTGTTATTAAATTTAGTTCTTTATTGGCACATACAGCAAAAGCAAAAAACACAAATGTTTATTTGGACAGAGTGGTTAACATTTGGTTCGCTTTTAATATATCACAAAATGTATTCCAAAAAATATGTAACAGCCAGAGCTTTTGTTAATTGTTTTTCTTTCTCCTTTGTATACATAAAAACCAATTTAGTATATGCTTTTTTGTGTATATACATATGTATCTATATACATATGTGGAACAATTGGTGATAAGCAAAAATGTTGAACGCCAGTTTAAGCCTCGAGAAATATGTGCCTATGGCTTAAATAACTATTTGCACATGTGTATATACACAAATTAAGAGTTATTCATTCATCATTTGATCACTTAAGTACGTTTTAGTGTTAAATACAGAGTTGGTTGAGCTACGTTTTAAATACTGCCTCTTATTCATTAAGCGTGCAGCTTGAATGCCACAGGCGTGAGATTATTAAATTACTAGATTCATGGCTTTCAGTTTTACTGCCAAACTAATCGAGCAGTTTTGGCCAATCTGGATTATAGGCTACATACAAATGGGTATATGGTGTGTATATACATATATGTATATAAGTGTATATGTTAAATTTATAAAAGCTTTGGGGTCATTAGTGCATAAACTTGAACTGAAATGCCTACTTATGTACAATAATATGTTTATACATACATAAGTACAAAGTATGGAGCTGACTAGTTGAAGCAGCTAAAATATTTTAAAGTACAAACATTAAATACTATAGTGAATTAATCAAAAGAAATCTGTGTATATACTAAACATGTTTATGTATATGTATATACTATACACACGCGTAGTATAGTGTGTGTTTGTTCAAATTTTGAAATCGTGCTAAGTGTTTGTCCGTTCCATGACACACTACCATAGAATTCGTATATAGTACATGTGTTATTGTACATGATTTAACAACTTTCCGGGAATGGTTTGCACAGCGTAAATGTTCATTGCGGTTACAATTTGCCAAACCTTGCACTTCGGGTTGGATTTTCATGTGATGATTATTTGCAATGGGCAATTCAATTGCATATCAACCGGTAGATTACGAATTATTTATAATGAAGGCAGATAAGGAAAATAATTATTTTATACCTAACAACAAAATTTGCTGGCGCCAGATCTTAACCTTATAAGTGGTACTAAAAAGAAAACAGACATTAAATTATTACTTACGTAGGTTCCTACTTATTAATATGCACTTAAATGCATATTTGCAAATACTTACACAATACAAATAGTTATTAATAAAAATATTTTCATGATTTGGCTGTTTCTGAAGTTGTATGACATCGTATCATTCATAAAATTATAAACACACAAGTAAATATATAAATTTCACGTGGGATTCCTTGAAGATTACATGCTGCGCCTTATCAACAACAAGCGTCTGGGTGTGTGTGTGTGTATGAATTCAAAAATTAAATTTGCTCAGTGATTTTCTAATTTGCTGACTGTAGTTTGTGGCTATTAAAATATACAATTTAAAAACCATACATTAAAACAATTATTTGTATGTATATATGCACATATGTAATGGTAACGATTTATAAAGCCGCTGCAAATATGTATATACATATTTAATATGTTTGTAGTATATGGAATTTTTAAATAAAAATATATTATATAATGCTTTCATAAGCTTTTTTACTTAATGAAAAATGCGTTTGCAAAATAAAAAGTTTCCATAAAATAGTTTGATATTAATCGGTTAGTTTGTGTGGTAAATATATGCTATAGTGGTACAACGAAATCAATTTGTTTGGAGATGGTGCTGTTACCTTAGGCAAAAATCCATGATATACATATGTATATGTATATTTCGTGAATATATCTCGTCAAATATAAAAAAATTCCATAGAAGGACTTGATTTTGATCAGTCAGTTCGTATGGCAGCTATATGCTGGCGGTTTCGCCAAATCAACAGCTTTTTGGGAAGAAAAGCATGTGTGCAAAATTTCAGATCGATATCCCGAAAATAGAGGGACTAGTTCCCGTATATAGATATATCAACAGACATGTTAAATCGACCTCACCTTGTCACGCTGATCACTTATTTATACATACATACATATATACTTTATGGGGAAAATATATATGTATGTATGTATGTATATAAGCCTTGAAACTATATTCAAAAGTAATATGTAATTTTAATATAACATAACTGCCAAAAACTGCTGGCATCCTCGACAATTACAAGCAAATATTTTTCCTAATCTAATCAACTACTATATATACAAGTATATGCAAGTAAATATGAATTATTATAACCAAAAAAGAATAAAAATAAATATGGAGGGGTTTGCTCTCTTACGCACTGATACGACTTTCAAAATATACGATTATATATCATTTCTGCTAACTGGCAGCATTTACTTTGCGTTGCTATACTGAAAAATCTTTGTCACATATTATTATGTAGGTTAATTGCTTCTGATTGCTATCACAAAAATAATAATAACAATCATAAAAAAAATATATATATATGTATATTTGACAATCATGCGAACAATCAACAGGAGCTACTTCGGCAGAGAGAAGCCTCGGAATATGGCAAATGTCCAAAAAGTAGGAAAACTATCGAAGTAAGTGTATGTGTTACCTTAGAAATAATGGAGACTACAAAATATTCCACGTGAACAACACTTAGCACTGCCGTTAAGTGTGTGCTGATAAGCTAAAGTCGCATAAGAATATACAATATAGTGATATATGCATGTTACTTGCGTTATATAGCAGCGACTATATACTTAGACATGTTTGTATGTTTATGTGCTTCGTGCATGACAGGTGGTATTACTGTGTTGACCGGTTGGAATACACGCGTACATACATACATACCTATATCCGTATGTATATGCAACTCAGTTTGCTACCAGAAAATGCGACTGCACTTGGGCCGTCAACACTGTTCGATTGCAGCAAAATGTGTAACATCTGCTGTTTTGCTCTGCGATCGTTGCCACGAAATATCGGATATAAACAAAATACAAACGTAAACAATAACAAGCGATTCGAGACTGTATTTTTTGTTCTTGCTACCTTCATGAATAACCAGTACCAACAAACAGCGCTGCTGCAACCACGTCTGCTGCACTCTGTTAAGCGAGAAATGCAAAGAGTCAAAGTGCCAAAGAAAACGACAGATGCAAGTTGTAGACGCTGAGCGACTCAAAGGCGCACATGTTGCTGCATAAGTGACGGCCTACAATCAAGGTAAACTCTAGCCCAATAGCTGTACCCTTGCGTCATCGGCAGCATGCAAGTTGGGGTCCTGGCTGGGAACACCACCGTAATGCGTACACTGCCAGGATCACGTTGCGGCACCCGTTTTGTCGTCCTGGTCCGCGTCAACGCGAACGACGTCTTCGGTGTCGTCAAGGTGTGCGCGCAACAGCTAAAGCGCCGCCGCCCTATGCTTCAGTGCTTGATTTAATAGTGTGTGCATGTGTGCGCCGTTTGCATGAGGGCAGGAGTCGTCAGTCAGTTGGGCTTCACTATTGCCACTCGGTTGTTTTGTGTTGAGTGGCCGAAATGCCGACGCCGGTGTATGAAAGAAGGGTAGGAGATGTTCTGTTGTTGTTGTTATTGTTGACTTACAAGAAACTAAAGAAACTTTTGCAGCTGCCTGTTAAGGAATTACAACTACATACGTAGACCTGTATGGGCATGCCAATAGGAAAAATGTTAGTTCAGTTGGAAAGTTGTTGGTGTTATTGTGTTACGATATTTGGCAATACCGTAAGCGTTCCGAATAATTAGCAAATTATCAATTAACATTTATTGCGATTGCCTTTGTTAGACTCAATTTTATTTTTGGCTCTTTCGCAATATCTGGAATATGCGACCATTTCAACAAGCGAGTTGTGACTCAAAAGAAAGCAAAAAAAAAAAATATTTCTACGCGAAGCATTCAGCTGTGCAAAACGAGTATTTTTCTATTAAAAAAAATATATACATATATATTTTATATATATTTATAAAATATATATTTTATATATATATTTATAAAATATATATTTTATATATTTTTTGTACGAAGTACATTTTTATGTATTTTTTTATTTAGAAAAATATTTTTTTTTTATTTAGAGCTTCGTTCGTGACTTGGCCGCAGCTAACGGCATAATATTTATGGTGTAATAATTTTAAAAATTCTTGAAAATTCCACGAAAAACTCATTCCAGTCCAAATTATTGGTGGGCAGTGCAAGAAAACTACCTGAAAGGCAGCAGTGCCGCTGTAGAACATCAAAGAACACACAGCAGAGTCTTCAAATCTCCAACAGCGCTCATTTGCCTTGCCACTGAGTACACACTTAAGCGCTAGACATCCTACCGCTGTTAAGGAATGCATTTTTGTTGTAAACACTGCTGTTGAATGTTATTTGGCTATGGATATGCCTTTCCGAGAAGTAATAAAGCAAACGAAATGAAAAGGAATTTTCAAAAGGATATTTGCCTTGGGAACGGCCACGAATGTATGGCTGCATGAATACACACACGCACACACTTATACCAATAAGCATTTACAATTATTAATAGGTGTGCATGTATGTGTGCGCATGAAACTTAACAAAAAACGCTAGGCGAACAAATAAGTGCGAAGGACAAGGAGCAAGAGCGCACAGGAAGCGAAATTTTCTCCACAGCCACTCAGAGCGTGTAAATAGACCAAAGGTACGAGGTACAAGGTACATACATTGCTCTGACGGCTGTGAAATGAAGGGCAAAAAGGAGGCACAGCACATTCTCGAAGTGAACTGTTGCGTCTGCGCAGAAGTCTTAAGCGTTGTTGCGTTGAATGCGCGTACAGTTTCGCAATTGTTGACAAAAGGACATGCATACACACACACACATAAATATGTATGTATGTATGAAGACTTTGCAAAGTTACTAGCATTTGGCAGCACAATTATTCTTATGAGAACGCCGTGTACTGGCATGCGCATAACCGCTAATGTACGCATTTGTATGTTTGTGTAAATGTCGTTTTGTATGTGTGCCATGTACTTCGAGGCTCATGACAAAATTGTAAAACGATCCTTTGCCACGGCAAATACAACCCAGACTGCTAACAAGCGTCAGTTGCGAAATTTAGCAATCCTCATTTGTGTTGGCATAAATTAACCCTTTTCCAACAAATGCATGTGGCAAGAGTTAATGAACTCTTTTCTGTGGAAAATTAATGAAAACAAATTGTATACCCATACATTTACATATGTACTTACATATTTATATTGCATTAATTTTGTCACTTGCGGGCATTGGCTAGCTTAAAGCCGTTGTCGCTTGTGTTTTCTAGCAATTTTCGACATTATTTTTATACTCTTGTTATTTAATATAAATTGCATTTAATTTTACTTGCTTTTAAATTTTTGCTTATAAAAAAATATTTTTGTTTTTTATACCCTGAACCGGCTAACACCCAGCAGGAAAAGGCTCTATATGCGCTAACTAGGCACTCAGTTTTTGAGATATCGAGCTGAAAGTTTGCACACCTCCTTTTCTCCCCAAGCAGCTTTTCATTTGTCGCAATCGCCGTTATCGGAGCACTATAACATATACATAGCTGTCATACAAACTGAACTAACTAATATCAAGTTTTTGTATGGAAAACTGTTTTATTTAACAATATATCTGCACGAAATCTCGCGCAATTTATTGTTCAAGGCAATGCTGTAATCTCCGAACATATTGTTCAGATCGGACCACTATAGCATATAGCTGTCATACAAACTGATCGCTCAAGATCAAGTTACAATTCCTTTTATACCCCAAATGCACTTGTGCGGGGTATTATAGCTGCGGTGCAACCGAAGTTAACTGTTTTTCTTGTTTCAGTGTCTTTTTATTTTTCTTTCATTGATTTACTTACAATGTGACTCTTCCGAGACCTTGAAAAAGTTCGTTTTGCTCTTTCGCCAATATTATTCTTTGTGTTAAGCTTGGCTTTGGTTTCGTTTTCAGTTTCAGTCAATATTTAAATATAAGAAGACTATGAAAACTGAAATTCTTTGCAATAATTATTTCGATGCGCAATTGCCGAAATATATACTTACCTATACATGTGGATATATGTATGTGTATGTGTGTGTATTGAGTAAGTCAACAGCGAATGATTGTAGTCAGCTCAGAGACACAAACAAAATATAAACGTGTAGACAGAACATGTTGTTGGTGTTGTAATACAATATTAGACACAATCAGCAGCCAGCTCGCTAGCCAACGGCAGCTAACACTTCGTATATTTGGCAGTTTTATACGTTACCTGTTGTTGTTCCCTAAAATATTGTGGATATTATTAGTATTGTGATCATTATAGCTCGTATTTTATGAAATGCACTAAATTGGCAAATTTCATTACGGTCAGAACGATACTACAGCAAAACCAAAACAACAAAAAAAGAAAAAATGCTGAAGTCATTCTTATTAACAGCCAAAAATTCGTTTTGTATCGGCATTTGTGTTGGCATTACGAATTCACTGTCACGCTGCTGAAAGTACACGCTCACGACGGTCTTGACTGACTGTGGGTGGGTGGAGTGGAGTGGAGTGGCGTGCGTGGTGCCGGCTGTGAACTGGGTTATGCGGGCCGATCGTTATTGTGTATATATGTACTGATAAACGCCAGTCGGCAGAAAGACAATGAACTTGGCCCCCAAAAATTCGACACTCAACTGGCATTCGGTGCTTGGCTTGCTTGAATTTTCGCTATTGTTTTTGTTACTGTTGTTATTGCTTTTCGCTCCCGTTCTTGTTATGTTATAATCGGGTAAAATCCGCGTCAATTCCGGTATCATAGAACCGGTTGTTGTTGTTGTTGTAGCGGAAGAATTCTGCCGAGTTGACAGTCCTTGGCCGGATAAAAATCCGGGTCCGTTCTGGTTACAAAGACCCGACTGTCGTGGGGACTGGGTTTTTTTCGCTTTTCTTCTTCTTCGCTTGGATTGCTGCACCCGATTGGCGGTATTTCTTTGAAATTTCTTCTGTTACGTCGTCATCTTTTGTTGTGAACATGGTGCAAATAGTAAAATATTGTAATGAAAACAGACAAATTCAATTCTGAAAATCTGGTAATTTTTCATAAATTTATTGTGTGTTATATTCGCAAAAGTTCAAACGTCTCACATCAGTTTAGTTCTTTACTCACTGTCTAGTTGTGACCTTGACTTCTAGAAATTCGCAATTCATTTGCTTGCAATATTGCTCTCTTAACAGTAGTAGACGCTGTTATCAGCACGTATGTATATTAGCGGCAATATTCATTAATTTCAGTTTTTACAATAATTTGCCTTCGTTTATATAATATTTATTTTCCCTGCTTTTATGGTGCCGTAAAGCCGGAGATTCTTAAAATTTTCAGCTAATAAATACAGAAAATAGTTATTCGACGCTGCTAATGATTTAATTGCTTAATTTCGTGCCATGAACTACATTTTTATACCCTGAACAGGAGTTATTAAGTCGTGACAGAAACAAACCGAAGGAAACGACGGATGTTCAATAACATATATACATATGTACATACATACATATATATAACTGATCAGCGTGACGAGCAGATTCGATTTCGATCTGAAAATTTGCTAAAACAAACGTCGTTTATTGCTATTATTGTAAAATAAGCGCCGTTGAACGCCTGAATGTATGCAATGCCCGAAAAATATTATCTATTTTCCACCTTTCACTTTCTCTTCGCTTACAATTTTGCTTTATTTTGTTGATTGCCGGTTTTGGTAGTAAAAAGTAATGCTAGTTGTGTGCGTATTGGTAAGCTTTCGAACAGAACAGGGACAAAAGTTCTCTTCCCATGCAATGCTGAATTTTCAAAGGTGTGCTCAGACACAAAAAATTTCAAATTTCTAATTTAATTTCAATTTTATTTATTTTTATTTAGTTGTAATATTATTTAGTGTCTAATACACTGTTTGTTGCTGGCATGCTTTTATCCATCCATTATTTACTAATTTCATTTATTACTTTTTATTTTAATTTCTTTTTTAACTTAGTATAATTACTATAATCGCGTAAGCGGTGTCTACGCCAGTAAAGAAAATAATTATCATTTCATTTTGTAACATATTTTAAATTAATACTTTATATTTTATGTATTTTTATTTTTTTTTATTTTTTACATTTTTTATAATTATATTAATTAATTGTAATTTAATTAATTTTTTTTTTTATTTAAAAATATTTTTTTTACTCCTTTATTTTATCTTTATTATATTTTTTATAACTCTATTAAACTCTTTTCTAATTTAGTTAATTTTTTTTTAATTTAAGAATATTTTTCTTTAATTTTATAACATATTTTAAATTAATACTTTATATTTTATGTATTTTGATTTTTTTTAATTTGTTAAATTTTTTTAATTATATTAATTAATTTTAATTTAATTAATTAACTTTTTTTATTTAATTTTTTAATGTTTTGTTAGTTTATTCTTTGTTACTTTAAATATATTTTTTTTACTCTTTTATAATTATTATATTTTTTATAACTCTATTAAATTCTTTTCTAATTTAGTTAATTTTTTTTTTTAATTTGAGAATATTTTTTTTTTAATTTATTCTTTGTTATATTTTTTATAATTAATTTTTTTTTATTTTTTTTTTAATTTATCAAACGGGTTTTAAATTTATTCTTTGTTATTTTAAATATGTATTTTTTTTGTTATTTGTTATATTTTATATAATAATTTTTTTTCTAATTTATTTTATTAATTTCTTTTTTTTAATATGTTTTTAATTTTTTAATAGCTTTCCTTTGTTATTTTAATTATTTAACATACATACATACACATATATTCGTTGTATTTTTTATATTTTCTACATTTTTTATAAATTTAATTTTTTGTTAATATATTTCCTTTATTTAAAATAGTTTAATTTTTGATTATTTTTTGTAATTCTCCTAAGTTTTTTATAATTTAATAAATTGTAAACTTTTGTTTTGCAATTTTTTTATAATGAATTCTTTTATTTCCTTATAACTATTAATTTTTATTTCTTTTTATAATTAATAGTTTTTATTTTTTATAA
Organism: Bactrocera neohumeralis; assembly: GCF_024586455.1. Lineage (NCBI taxonomy): Eukaryota > Metazoa > Arthropoda > Insecta > Diptera > Tephritidae > Bactrocera > Bactrocera neohumeralis. The sequence goes on from NC_065922.1 coordinate 43,040,368, forward strand.
TTAATTCTTTTATGTTCTTATAATTATATATTTTTATTTTTTAATTTTGTTGTTTTTGAAGTTTTTATAGCTATTATTTCTATTATTATGTTTTTTTTTATTATTTTTTGTATTTTGTATCATTTAATAGGGGCATTGCTCTAAATTCAATTAGCAGAAATGCGCTGTCCAATAAAAACTGCCACTCCATAATTGCCATTACCTATGCCTAAGCCAGAATGAGTGCCACCTGTTGTTTCCTGTTGTTCGGCTACTGCTCAATGTCAACTGCGTCTGCGCATGCCTGCACTTGCATGCCTATACATAAGCATGCGGGCATCTTCTGTGAGTGTGTGACGTCGTACAGTCAAGTTTGGCGAATGCAAGAGTGGCTTGATGCCTCGAGAAGCTCTCTGTCTTGTGTGCTGCTCAACAATTCATGCGGTAAACCGCTTCATGAGACATGCTCAGCTGCAAACACTGCACTTTAGTAAAAATAATAAATGTACAAATGTGCGTATGTATTTTTGTATGTACGTATATATGATTGCATGTGTATAGGTGAGCAATGTTAACTTGCAACACGCTATACTCGCCATAGCGCAATGCCGTGATCTTGCAACAGACATTGGCCATGAGCAGTGTGGCTATCATTAAATGCTGTCTCTCTTGCTGTTGTTGTTGCTGCTACTGCTAATTGCTACAAGTTGCGCGGCACATTTGTATGTTGTCACTACTGTGCAATTGCTGGGTCAACGCCAAAGGGCACAAAGTGCATATTAAATTACATGTGTAGTTGGGCACACACACATACACACATGAATATGTACATTCCTATATCCGTATACATACATACATTAATATATGCTGTTCAAATAGTTTATTAATGCTTTTATCTCATTTTTTGCTCATTATAAATGTAGATATGTATGTGCATATGTATATATGTGATAATTGTACAAATTGCCTAAAACATTTGGAAATCTCGCTGGCGCTTGTTCTCTAACACACAAATGCAGTTATAAAAATTTAAAATTTTCTTCTAATTTTTTTGTGATATTTTCACATTTTTGTTATCTTTTCGTGCTCGCACACGCACACACCCACTCCTGCGCACCCATACAACTACAAAAACGAAAAAAAAAAAACAAATACACCCAGTGATTATTCAATTCAATGCCAAATGCTTATCAGCAGTACTGTTTTTTGCTTATTATTGCTGTTGTTGTTGTTGTCGTTGCTGCTATTGGAACAAAAGCTTTGCACTTGCAATTGAGCGCTTAATTAGATACAAGCCACATATGTAGCATCTGTTGTTGTTCGGGCTTTTTGTTTCAAACACACAATGTACCGATGCATATATGTATGTATGTGCGTGTGTGCACTTGCATGTAGCGTGCCCACTGCAATTGCGTACGCATTTTGCGTTCATGTGCAATGTTTGCGCTGGGACCTTGCCACACATTCCCATTGTGCTCGTCGCGTTTTGTCGTGTGTCAACTTAATTACTTTGTAATTATCGTAATTATCAAAGTGACATACATACCTAGCTATGCGCAGGTATGTACACACACGTGCGTCTGTGTGTGTGTGTGTGTGGATGTTCATCGCCCTAATAATTGCGCCCCGTTAGTGTTGGTGTTTGCGGGTGTTACATTTGGACGCCAGCAATTACAGCTGCATCAGCTGCTTGCGCTATTAACACACATGTGCCTACACTGGTGGGCAAATAATTGGGTGTAGTGAAATGTTTGTGGATTTTTGAAAGTAAAATACTAATACATTTTATCGTTATTTACAGTTTTTTTAAATTTATTGCATATATGAATTTTTTAATTAAGAAAATTTATATATTCTTAATTTATTCTAATTTGTAATATTTTTGTAATTTATTGTACGTCGGAATATTTTTTTAAATTTTTTTGAATCCATATATTTTTTTAAATTTTTTTGAATCCATATATTTTTTATTATTTTTAGATTTTTTAAATTTTATTTTGAAATTTTTAATTTTTTTACACCTTTTTTATTTAATTAATATTTTTTATTAATTTTTTTTAGTATTTTTTATTTTTTTTATTTAGTATTTTTTATTTTTTAAATTAAGAAAACGTATTTATTTTAATTTATTTGTAATATTTTTTTAATTTATTGTACCTCGTAATAATTTTATTTTTTATTCATAAAGTATTTATTCTTTTGTGATTATTTTTAAATTTTGATTTATGCTTTTTATTAAATTTTTATTTATTTTTATATTTTTATTGAATTATTATTTTTTTTACTAAGAAAATTTATATTTTTTAATTTACACTAATTTGTTATTTTTGTTAATTTTTTGTACTTCGTAATATTTTTATATTTTTTGTATCCATACAATTTTTATTATTTTGTGCTTATTTTTTATTTCATCTTTACAATTTTTTAATTTTTATTTATTTTTAGGGTTGTATTTAATTTTTTAAATCTTTTTTTTGTTATTTATTTTAATTTCTTTTAATCTTTATTTTATTTGTATTTCTTTTTAATTTTTTTAATTTTAATTTTTTTATAACTTAATGTTTTACTTGTTTTTTTATTTCTATGGTATTTTTTAATGTTTTTTATATATTTTTATATCTTTCTAACTTAATTGTTATATTTTTGTTATTTATTAAAATTGGTTTTTGATATAATTTAATTCATTACCTTGAATTTTATTAATTAAAAACATGAATATGTTTTTTGAAGTTTTTTTTAATTGAAATATATTTATTTTTTTTTAATTATTTTTAATTTTATATTTGAATTTTTTCTATATTTTTTTGTTTTATATTTCATTTATTTTTCCTAGATATTTTTTAAATTTTTAAAATTTTTAATTATATAAAATTTTTTTTGGTATAATTTAATTAATAAAATTTTTTTAATTTAATTACAAGCATATCTTCATATTTTAAGTTAAAACATTTTTATAAATGCGCTATTTGCCGATTCAACTTCAAAATTTTCAAGAAATAATAAGCAAAAAAATATATTTTTTTAAATTCCCAAGTGGGTGATCCCCTAAGGCTTTCAAGAGTTCTGGTAACTCACTCTTTAAATAACTATATTAATTTTTATTCCTTTCTATAACATTATTATTATAATAATTATTATTATTATTGTCAAAAATACTATATTGCTTCTATATTATGTCAATTTTGTGCTCACAACTGTGCAATAATAATATACATTTTTGTACGATATGAATATATATGTACCTATATATTTTTTTCGCGCAAATTTTCATATTTGCATTATGTTTTGCATCATCCAGTCGCAATTTGCGCTCACATTTTGTAGGCGTTGAATTAATTTCAGAGTTTTCCTTTGTACTTCATGAATGTGTTTGCGACTCCCCTTTCCACAGCTACTTTATTTATGCATTTATTATTTTTGTGGCTTTGCCTGAAGTTTACAGCATTCCTGTGGAATCTGCTGACCACAAATTCCTGTGTAAGTATGAGCACTTGTGTTGCAGAGCTGTTGATAATAATACAGGCCAAACCGTATTTTCTTCCGTCATATGGTGATGCAAGTGACCAGTCTGCTGCAACAACATTTCTTGCGATCATATTTTACTTGTGCACATGTTTCATATGCGCACTTACATACATTCCACTTGTCTTGTTCCAATGTCATGCCAAGTCTTAAATTTCATGCCAAAATATCGGTTAAAATACCAGCGCTGGCGGAGGGGTAGCAGCAGGTGATAAGCGGTGATGTTAGTCCATAAACGCGCACAAACAGTTATAGAGTAGTGGAAGCCCACTCCCTTTTACTCGTGAAGTATACATGTACACCATTAGGGCGAGCCTAAAATAAAAAAAAAATATTTATTTCAAATGCTCGATAAAAGTAGTAGATGAAGAGTTGGAAAAAATCACGAAATCAAATTTGCTTTTTCCTTCATTTAAGCACCACCCTAATGCGCATGCACTAATCACCTGCCCAGCACCTGTTTTGCACTCCCAGTTCGCACGCGCAACCAGCGCACTTGATACCCTGGCAGGCGCATTGGATTCGTGTAACCACATTCTTGAATGAAACTTTGGAATTTTGTTCATTCACTTTACCTGGAATTGTGTGCTTTTTTTCTCATATTTAATAATTAAACGTTATATTGTGCTTATTAGCGGTTTATATATACATATACATATGTGTGTGTGTGTGGGTGTATGAATAATAAAGCACACTCGGGCATGCAAAAGTTCATTGAGCAGTTTTCTCACAGATTGATAGTTAAATATTATTACATAAGCGTGTTTATCGGCACTATTTTAAGATTTTTTCAAGTTCCACAATTCCTATGAACTCATAAGTAGTTGCTGCACGCTTACAAAGCCTATAAATGACAAATAGTTTTTCTTGCGAACTGGAGCTGATTCGTTCTTTGTTATGGAAATTCATTAGATAAACAGCAGTCGTCGACTGGGGAATGCTTTTGGAATATTGAAATGCGATGCACTTCGCGAGATTGTGCAAACTGACATATTTTAGCTATAAATTTGAAAAAAAAAACAAATTTTAAATAAATATTTCTCATATTTTATAAATGAAGAAGGCATAATAATATTTGATCTAGTGGGGAAGTCAGCCGAAATTTAGGCCTTCTGGTAACTGTTTAATGGAAAACGCCGTTAGAGCTTTAAACTGGCTTAACGCCCTAAAGTAGGCAACACTCTATGTAAATATATAATTCAATTGTATAATGGCCAATTATTAAAAAATAACTGAAAAATATTTAAATCTACAGAAGCGTGAAAAATATAGTACAAAAAGTATTTTTGAAAATTGTGTATTAAAATCTGATTTTATAAAAAAAAATTCTCACAAAAAAGATTCTTAAAATTAATGATTTGTTTAAACCATATTTTTTTTAACCGATTAAGTATATTATATAAAAAATATTTTTAATTTAATTTTTTTGTTTTAAAATTCATAATTTCGATTTATATTTTTTTTATTTTAAAATTCATAATTTCTATTTAAATTATTTTTTAATTTTAAAGTTTATATTTACAAAAAATAAATGTAAAGAGTATTATTATTATATTTTTTTTAATTATTTAAAAATTCATAATTTTCAAATTTAAGGAGTATTATTATTAAAATTTTTTTTTTAATTTTTTTACATTTTTTATTTTTTTTATTTAAAAATTCATATTTTCGAAATTTTTCGAAAATGAAATTTAAGGAGTATTGACATGTTTTGTTTTCGTGAATATACATATATTGTATACATATGTATTTTATTATTTGTATATACATATTATGATCTACAAAAGTTGTTGATGCCTTCAGAATTATTAAAGGATGGAAGAGTCGTTGAGGCTAACAAAAGTGGGCAAATGAAAACGATGCACATAAAATTGAAATATCTATATATTTAGGGCGATGTTTGGTAAAATAAAACATTTTTTACATTACGAAAAATAAAAAAAATGTTGAGTTTTTTAGCAACAACTTCTCTTCAATTGTAAAGCATTGAACTAAAAGTTAAAAAAATTTTATTAATTTATTTTTTTTTAAGTTCTGTTAAAATATTCAAAATTATAAAAAAATTTCTATATAAAATTTCGAAATTTATGTAATTTTTAATTTTTTTGAAAATATTAATTTTTTAGTTTTGTTAAAATATTGAAAATTATTTAGCATTTTAGATATCAAATGCGGAATTAAAAATATTAGACACATTTTAAAACATGATTTTTTTTTATTTTTGCTGACAACTATAACAAATAACTAAATTATACTGTGTTAATTTTTTAATTTGCTAAATACATGTTTAATTCTGAATTTTGAAGGTTAAAATTCTCAAGGAAAAAAAATATGCCTGAAAAGTATGTAAGTATAACGTTCCAAGTACCAAAAACAAAAAATTCCACCCATTCAAAGAAAATACAATCTTATCGCTCAGAAGGGCTCGAACCAGCCTAGATAATTAATCAGACCTTTCTAAGTGAAAATCAAAAAGACTTATTTCATATTTTTAATATTATTGTTTTCATTTAAATCACCTGAATAAAAATAATTAATTAATATTTCTCTTCACTCTACCAAACCGAAATGATTCCACAAGTTTCTACTTATGAGGTGGCAAAGAAAGAAATTCAAATACCTGCCAAAGAGAGATACACCGGCATACGCATACATACAGACACCAGCGAATGGGGCTGATAAGAAAGTAGTGTATGTAGTGAGCGAGTGCAGCAACAAAGTAGCCAACTAACTATGCGGGTATTGACAAAAGTAAAAAATTGGGTTATTCAAACATAAAAAATACTTTTACTTTGACGCCTGCGACTTCGCCTTCTGCTTGGATACAATATTTTTGTTTTAACTGCAAGCTAAAAGGTCTCTCGATATCTCTCGCTTCTGCATTGTTGGTAAAAAAACCAATCACTTGTTTCCCTTTTTTGTGTTCTTTCACAAAATTTATTCATTAAAATGTTTGCACTCCAATGACGGCGTGAAGTGTGCGGCACATTTCTAAAATCTATCTCTCCGTTTGGCAATAGGGCAGACGCTCCGCAAACGCTGCCATGTGGCATACGAAGTCTTGTAAACTTTCGAAGTGTTTTTTGTTATTATAAAATTAACTGTAAGAACTTAGCGATTCATGTGCTTTATGCGATATTTGGTACACAAGTGGGTAAATATGACGTCAGTAGTGTGTAACACCGTTTCTTTATTAGTCGTGCGAGCTTCTATGAGTTTATCTGCAATATTAGCAGATAATGCGGTGTGTATATATGTACATATGTATGTATGTATACTACATATTATTTTACATGACTTTAATTTTCTTCACAAACTCGCGTTGTTCTTACTTGCTCCGTGAAAGGTAATAATTATTAATTTAAAATGTGAGAATTTGATAAAAATTAATATGAAAAAAAATTATATTTAATTTTACAATTCCTAGAATTTTCTGCAATTAAATAGTATCTGTATATTAGTAAAGATAATAAAAATAAATAACAAAATAGAGCAAGCAACAAAAAATAAGAGTATACAAAAGGAAGAAAAAAGTATAAATGTAAATATAAATGACTAAACAAAATTAAAAAGAGTAAAAAAAATTAAAAAATAAACAAAAATTAATAAAAAAAATTAATAAAAAATTCAATAAAAAAACTTGATATAAAAATTGATCAGACTAAAGAAAATAAGCTTATAAAAATTAATTAATAATTAATAAAAAACTAAAACATATAAGTATGTAAAAATATAAATTATTAACATAATTAAATAAATATTGAAGTAATCAAATAAGTAATAAAATGAATGTAATAAAAGTGAATAATTTAAGTAACAAAATAATTGATAAAAATATAAAATATTAAGTAAAATTGTGAAAATTTAAGTTGTTGAATTAAAAATAAAAAAATTTGTAAGCGTAATATTTAAAGCAGGCACAGACACTTTGTTGCCTTGATTTATTATATTTTAGTGCTTTAAATTTAGTTTCATTTAATTTTTTTTATTTGGTTCATACTTCATTTTTTTATATAACATTGGCGCCGCCCTGATAAAATTACTGATAATATGCTTTTCAAAATCGAATACCATTCTAAATTATTTTTCCTATACCAATTTCATTTTCTCACCAGCATTTGTGTTGCCATCTCGCTGGAAATACCTTCGCCTACTATCTGTTGTTTAAATCGTCTATTGTTTAAATTTTATGAGCGAGTATTCATTAGCTCCTGCATTCTTACTCAATATTTTTACTACACAAATTTTACAAAAATTAACACGCTTTCATTGTTTCTAACATAATGCGCTCAGTAAATGCCACTAAAAGCTACTGGTGCATGCTTTGCTAATTTTTAGAAATTATTTACGCGCTCACGAACTACCTTTTTTAACTAACTGAATATTATATATATTTTTATTTGTATATTGTATATAATATGGTTTTTTAAATTAAAACAGCATGTGTCATATAACTTCTATGTGTCGTATCGGGTATGTAACCCATTTTTATACGCTAAACTTAATATTGTTGGCCACCTAGTTCGTAACTCTCAGAAGTAAACGTTGGAGATCCTATAAATATATATACTTACTAGTCGATTTAGGCATGTCCGTCTGTACATACGCGAACTAGTCCCTCAGTTTTTGAGATATCGGTTTGAAATGATAGCATATACAATGTAACTGCCACACAAACTGAACGATGAAAATCAAAATAAAGTTGCTATAAAAGTGCACCTGTGAAGGGTATTAAAATTAGTTTTTTTTCTTGTTTTAATTTAGTGCTTGTATTATTTATACTTGATGTATATACATATTATAAGTCTTTATAATTAGGTATTTCCTCTCCTCCTGCACTCGTTTATTTACATTTTCTTCTGAGTGCCTCCAATTTTTGCACTAAACGCCGAAGAATTAGCGTAATAAATAAAGAATAAACAAGATAATACAAAAATGCATTAAGGCTCTTAAGCTCAAAGGTCTGGATTGTTTTATATACATATGTATGTAAGTATACATATGTATATTCTTATTTTTTGCTGTCTGCAATTTTACGGTTTTGCTCCGGTTTCGCCTTCCTAAGCAGCTCTCGCCGGAAAGCAAACAAAATTCGTCAAAGAGAGATAAAATTTGCAAACATTTTGACTGCTTCTACTTTCTGAATTGTTTTTATTTTTTCTTTTTTTTTTGTCAAATTCAACTTGAAATTCAAATGGTAGAATTCAGCTACATACGCTCAATGTGGAATGTTTTATAGCACGCTGACGCACTAGCTCTTACACACGAATAGTTTAAATGTCTAAATTTAATTGCATATAAATTATAATGCGCTCCTCACGCTTCCTTCCGGCCACATGTTGGCGTTTACACGCGCATTACAACGTGCGTCAAAACAACATAAGCTTTATATTTTTTATATATATTTTTTTGCTTGAATACCCGATCGGCGTCATCGTCCGCCCATTGTCAGTGTCAAAACGTGGATGTCAATGTGTTAATAAATACTAAGAATCGCTCATTTGGTTACACGCTACAATTGGCTCTAATAATTGTGTGTGTAATTGTAAAGAAAAAGTCCATTACTGCGTCAGCTCTTCCCTGGCAGTTGTTGTTATATCTTAGATTTTATTTATTTTCATGATTTTTTTATCATTATTGCTGCTTTAGTGCCTTCTGGCTCATTAATAATCTTTCGATTTCTTTCCCTTCCTGCTAAGTATGTGACTTTCTAATTCCATACACATGCATACATATACGCACACACACTTGTGTATATAGATTTTCATATATTTACATATTTATTTGAATTCCTTTTTATATTAAAAATCATTTTTTAACATGTTTCCAAAGCGTTTCATTGTTGCTTTGCTCATACGCCGCACAAATGTTCCTTCTATTATATTTAAATTATATTTTTTTCGCACAACAACATACACACATTCACATGAACACACACACGCACATGGTGTGTCAACAAACACATACTCACTCGTAAAAAATGTGAACAAATAGCTGAAATAAACCGGCAAATCAGCTGATTAAATGCTAGAAGAAAGAATAACAAAAACAAAAACAAAACAAGGCACAAGCGTTCACGAAAATAACGAGAAAGCAACAAAAACAATGAAAAAGAGCACAAATCCGCACATTCACACGCTTGACGAACGAGTGTTGCGCTACGAGCGGTTTTGGGATCTTTATTATTTGCATTGCAGTGTTGTTGTTGTTGTTTATTTATAATTTCACATCTATGTATAAATGTGTCAGCTGTTGTTGCGGAGTGTGTCGTTTTTATTTTTTTACTGCTTTGCGGCATTTGAAATATTTTTTTTTATTTTTTTAATCTATTATTTTTTTTAATTTTATTTATTTTTTTTTTGATTATAAGAATTTATGTACATACAATATATGTATATGTATGTATATGTGTTTACTATATATTTGTAGGTTTTAGTTTTTGTTGTATTTGTTCATCTACATTTTAGAAATTTTTATTTTAATTAATTAATAATTGATTATTTTATTTTTTATTTCCTTTTTATATATTTTTTATTAATATTTTTATTTATCTTTTTTTTATTATTATTATTATAGATTATTTTAAGATACCTTTCAAGGCTTATTGCTCGACTGTTATTTAAAGTAACGGTCCTGTGATTTATTCTAATATTTCTCCAAGTTTTGTTGACACCTCCTAAAATATGTACCAGGCCCGTTATAGACTGCTATGTGTGCTCTCGAAATGTCGTATACTTTTATTACTTCATATTTCAGCACAATAGCCCATAAAAAATTTTACTCACAGTGCAAGTTTCGATTCTTCTTACATTTGTTGTTGTAATAATATTTACTCCTCTCAAAGTTTTCATCTTTCAGCTCCTCCAACATTTATTAGCGAGAATTTCAGCTTTGAGCGAAATCTATTATTTTACAAAACCGTAAAAAATGTAACGGTTCTTGAATATGCAATATACACTAGTCCATAAAATACAAAGTCGAGGCTTAGATTTTCAAAAATTAAACCATTCTCAATTGAACTAAAATTAAAAAAAAAATGTTTGTTTAATTTACAATTTACAATATGTAGCATACACACTTGCGTCACTAATGCCGATCAGTCTTCAATTACTTATAGTTTTTATGCGTCTTTGTTATTGTATTACTTTTAGCTATTTTCGTCTTTACCGACATTCAAAGCATAGCAGCGGCAGTCGATCTCAGAAGCGATTGGGCCGCGATAAACGGAAAGTCGACGACAACGACAACGATGACGACAACAACAGCGAAAGAATGGTTATAAAAAGCGCAACAACACCGGCAACTTTGCCGATGACGATGCCACAGACACACAGTCACGCACATAAACGCGCAACAACAGCGCCGGCAACCACTACAAGCACACTTTCATACATTATGCGTTTGTGTGTGTGTTTATATGCATGTGTGGGTATGTTTGCTATGTGGCGATGCCTCTTGTTAGCCGACGGGTGGTACGCCTGCTGTTGCTGTTCGCTCAGCTTATTTTGGGGGGTTTTCTGTTGTTGTACTATTTTTTTCAGCTGTCAAATCCAAAGCTTGCGGCCATACAAAGAAGCACAGCCAATGTTTGTATGTATGCAAATTTTTTAATGGGGCTGTGGAAGCAGAACGAGTTTGTCGCATTTTTTTCATTCCTTCTGACAGTGTGAAGGGAAAGCAAAAACAAAAACAAATTGTAAGATTGAAGTAATGAGAATGAAGAATCAAGCATTCTTTACGCCTGAAATTCGCAGATCGAATTTGAATTTAAACAATTATATGTGTACTTTTACGTATGTAAGTGTCGTGTCGAGGTCTGCTTATTCGTGCAAAAGTACGAACGCCAATAACTGGTCGACCAAAGTTAATCTTTTTTCTTGTATTTTTTTAATATAAATTTTTTTTAAATTTAAAATTTTTTTTTAATTAAATTTTTTTTTTTTTTTTTAATTAAATTTTTTTTAATTTAAATTTGTTTTTTTGTTTTTATTATAATTTTTTTTTAGTTTAATTTTTTAATTTAATTTATTTTTTTTAATTTTAATTTTTATTTTCTGTTTTTTTTTTAAATTAAATTTTTATTTTTTTAATTGTAATTTTTTTAAATTCTTTTTAATTTAAATTTTTTTTAATTTAAATTTTTATTTTTATTTTTAATTATTTTCTTTTTTGATTTTTTTGTCCGTGTCGTTTGTTTCGCAGTTAAATGTGGCATTTTCGTTATCTTTTGGCGTTTCGCCCTAGCGACCAGCGTGTAGAACCGCAAACAGTGGGTGGATACGTATCGTTTTGCGCTTTAACAGTTTTAATTTGCTAATTTTCATTTAATTTTTTTTTTTTTCTTATTTATCAACTTATATTTCATATAAGCGTTCATAGAGCAGTCAGAATATTTAAAATAAATATCATACAGTAATTTAAACATTTCACTTGATATTTCACACTGAAAGACCTATATACATACAAACATATGTACATATGTACATCATAATCAGCAGCACAATCATTCGCCCTGACAACATTGAAAATTCCATATTACCAAATAAAAAAGAAATTGTTGCTTCGATTGAAGGTATTTGTGTATATATATGTATGTATGCAGCTGGCTGAGTAGTTGGTTGCGGCAGTTGCCAGCGCCTAGCAAACACTTGTACGCGCGCACCGCATACCCACACACACAGGCATATGTAGCTTTACACTTGCGTGCGGTCAATGCCCTATTCGAGTAAAGAACGTTTTCACGTTGCCATCGCCACACCGCCGCCCTCCGCTCTTTTATTCACACTTGGTGTCATACTTTTGGGCAAACATTCGCATGATTTGCGTCTCTTTCAAAAGTCGTAGTATGCGTACGTAGGTATGTGTATGTATGTATGTGTGTGTGTGTCCAAAAATAATAACAAATATTACAGCGTTGAGCATCGCGGCACTTGTTGCGTTACATTTTTCATTCATAATCGATGAGAAATAACTCACCGTCATAGCTCTTTTGTATGCGTATGTGTGAACACTTAGCAGAACCACTTCATTCTCAAACACCAGCTCAACTGCCACGCACACTTCACCGGCGCAATGTCAAACAGAACAAGCCGACCGTTAAAAGGCGATCACTCCTCTTTCATTCATTCTGCACCCATTAAGTTTTTTTATTTTTATTTTAAGATATTGCTTATCACCCGAGTTTACCGTTATCGTAAAGATTCTTATGCCATTTACGAAATGTTTTGTCAACGTGTATTTATTACAATATTTTTATACAAAAACTGACAACTTAACCTAAAAGTGAATTTCAAATTGTTTCTCAATCGAAAAGTCTCAAACTTTATTAACCATCAGAAAGTTTCACCACATTAAAAGGGTAAGCATGAATATCTCATTCGAAGTACCGCTATTCGACTATATACACATACATACGTATGTCAAATCGATTTTGTTGTTTTTTTGTAGCGTCAGAAAAACCATTTTCAAATAATTTTGAAGAATGTTGCCGTGTTAACAGTGCGTGGCCGGATAAACATCCGGATCCGTTTCGGTCACGGTAGCTGAAATAGATCTTGTTAGACCCTTATAAACCCTAATTTGACTTTCAGTGATAATGGAATGTGTGAACCAGATACTAGTTTAAATATTTCTCAACCGTATGAAGCATAGAAAAGCATAAGTTGGTAACGATTTTTTTATTGAACTGCACTGGAATGGTATATTTACTACAAGCTCAACATATGTACATATGTATTTCTATGAAGGTGTGATTTTTATCATAAAGTTGCCACATGCAATTCAAATAAAAGAATTGCTGCGCTACCGTTTGGTAATTTTCTTGTGACCCAACAATTAACACATGCTTTGCCCTAAGCTTCATGCACGATATATGCTCGGATACATTTTGATAAGTGCATATGCGCTCTCTAAGAGGCCATAAATGAAAATTTTCAATTAAAATTTCTTTTTCCACATCTCAGCATGTCATTATTTCAAAATATTAATAATCTACTTGCTTCCTTTTGATCTTCAACACAAAATACAAATGTGCTGCTGTTATCCGCCCATCTCGGATAACCACGGATAATCAAAAATATGTCATATATTGAGTATTTGCATTAGATGTTTAAAATTGGTGTATTTGTAACTGTGCTATTGTTAACCGCAGCCACCGGATAAGCACGGATAATAAAAAACATGTGATTTATATACTATTTTTGTTTGAGCTTTAGAAATTTGTTATCTACAATAACACTAGTGCTATCCGCAATACGCGGATAATCACGGATAAAATAAATTTGTAAATATAATATTGAATAATGTTTAAAAAATATAAAAAAATTACTTAGAATATTAAAATTATATTTCTTACTAAACAACTTAATTTGTAAATAACCGTTAAAAGAAATTGATAAAAAAAATACTAACATTGTGATAAATTTCGTAATATTTTCCCACTTTTGTAATAGACTCTATAAAAATTGTGGGTATGCACAAAACAAAAATGCATTGCTCATTCACAATTCACAAGTAATTTCTATGTATGTATGTACGTATGCATGTATTGAACATGAAACCAGTATATTTTTCCGCTTAATTACAATTCCTCTCAGGTGCGCTGCCCAGAAGTTCCTCCAATATTTATTTAGTAAGTAGTTCAGGTTTGAGGAACTTTTCCTCACTTTACCAAGTGTTTTTCGCCACTTGACGAATTTATTTATATAATTGTGCTTGCAGCATTTCTTGTTGTGCAAGGTAAGAGTATTTTTGGATACTCTCGTTTCCCAAACATTTCAGCTACGATAAATAAACTGCGAGTAATCGTAAATTTTCCAATTTCCATTTTGTATGCAAGAGTTGCCGCTGAAAGAAGCAAGAATTGTCAGTGGTCAGCCCCAACAGCTGATGGAAATGTCAAGTGATTATGTATCTAACATATGTATCATATGTATATATGTATGTATGTATCTACAGCCATATGTTAGTTTAAACACCGTTCACATGCCAATTAAATCACACCTGTTCGTCTGACACTCGTTTTTGTTCATAAATATCCCCCAACCGTGTTTTAATAACCCTCAATGTTTCAACGAAGCGTATAGTGCATGGGGCAGGATCATGCGTACTTGTGGCGTGTGCGGTCTAACTCATTTTCTATTTGTTCGTAAATCAGCGGAGTTTAGCGCAGCGAAGCACGTCACGTAAAGGGTGTTTTATATACTTTTTCACACATACATACTTACGCGCAATATTTTTCCTCTTTTTTCAAATAGAAAATTAAAAAAAAAAAAAATAATGAAAATAGTAAAACAAAAAATAATGAAAAAAGTAAAAAAAAAATTAATGAAAATAGCTAAAAAAATGTAATAATAATAATTATGCATAATGGGCTAATGACTGCTAAATTATTGATTGGGTCAATGCCTTTGCTAGATATACGCTGTAGTAAATTGTTTTTTTTTTGTCAATTTTTGTTCACTTTTGAAAGAAATTACTTTTACTGAATTTGGGTTCACTGAACAGCTAATTTTTATTGTTTATAAATAGTTTTTGTTACGCTGCCTTTGCTTGTCCCAAATTGCACTTTTTGGTTTTGGCGCCCATTTTGTCAAATTTCCCTATTTTTTTGGCTTTGCATTGCCACTTATTGTGATATTCTAACCATCAAACGTGTACTAACTTTCATTTGATATTAAATTTTATTATTTTGTATTAAATCATTTCACTAAATAAGTTGTTAAAAAATCATATTATTGCGTGTTCTATCCAAAATTACCTATTACACAGTTTGTGAATAAAAACATAAAAATAACAAAGACGAATTGTTAGCCTGAAAACCTTTCAAAAACACGTAAGTGGTTTTTTTATCAATATGCTGGGGCTACGTGGGTCTTTGTGATTTAGGAGAGGGCACAATAGACCTAAGGTTACGGCGCAAACCGCATCCATCCTTACTCTTTACGTATATGGTTTGAAAGAGACATTAACCAGCTGAGAATTAAAAAAGCGAATGCAACGTGTGAATGAAATTACTTAAATAATGAGATTAAAAAATGCGAGTATGTCGTATAGTACTAGAAAACACGAGAACAAATCACCAAATGACTATGGAAAAGGAAAAAATTATGAAAAATGGGAGAAAGGGGGACGTCAAGGGGTAAAAAATATATTTATATTGTTTTATAACAACATATCGTCACCTAAAATTCGAAATAACGTAACTTCACTTTTCATAAGTATACAGGCGAAGGAAAAACGTTATAGTAAAAACCACTCATTTTGAGACAAAATTTGTGTTTTGGTTATAAAAATGTGATATATTGGTTATCATACACTGATATTTGTATGAAACAAAATTTATATATTGGTTATAAAATGGTTATATATTGGTTATCATACACTGATATGTATATGAAACGAAATTTATATATTGGTTATAAAATGGTTATATGTATATCGGTTATTATATCTGGTATCGATTTTCGAGTTGGTTTGTTTTTTTTTTTTTTGATGATACGTTGTTTTGCATTTTAGGTGACGATATGTAGGTCAATGAAAACCGATTTGAAGCGATTGTATTCCAGATTAATGAAAAAATCGAACTTTCATAAAATTGCGCAGGTTTGAGTAACGCCTCGACTATGCAAATCCCAGCACTGTAACAAAGTAGCTAACAAATTCCGTAAAAAATTTGTAAACTGCAGCAGATTTTCCAAATCTCTTTCAAAACACAAGCTAAGGTCAATGCCACAGCCAACAGATTGCGCTTCAGTTTTATTGTGCAATAAATATAATGCAATAATAGCTCAATATAAAGGGCATATCAAGCGTTGACTTTCGTATACGTATGTATGTATGTGTGCTTGTCTGCTCGCCACGAGTGGCGTCTGTCTGGCTTCAAGCCCGCTGGGGGATTCGTGCAACACCAAGCCACCAGCCAACCAACAACCAACCGATTATGCAATTCAACATTTCTTATTGGTTTTTGTTTGCGCTATTTTACACGTTTTTGTTGGGATGGTGCATTGCATTTCATAGTTAGGGGGACAGCAACGGTTATATGTACGTATATCTCTATGCTCGTGCACTTATATTCTATATGGAAGGTCTTCTCTGCTTGTTGGGTTGAAAAATCACACTAAAGCCTGTTGAAATCATATCAAACACTTGGGAAATGCTTTCGCAACTTGAATCTAATTATGAGCATAAGCAATACGCCCAGCACACGAAACATAAACGGCATTTTGAAATTCATAATTTTTAAGGGGGGAACACACATTGACGTCGCGATTTGGTTGCGCGACTGCGCGCTGAGCACGCGATCTCCTGGGTGTTGGGTGTGCGGTCTTCGCTGTTTGGGCGTTTCGTGGCGCTGCAGCGCGCATTCATTGAGCTGCAAAACTTTTAGAATTATATAAATTTAATTTTGTGTTGGATTTTTGCAACTTGCAGGGGGGTTAATAAAACCAAAAATACCTAAAGCGCTTTCCTTAGTGCGCGTCTGTGTTTTCTTCCGTTTGCAACAGCTGACTGGTCGCTTGCTCCACCCTCTGCGCTGGAAGATGTGGTTATTGACCGCGACCAATTATATGCCGCCATCCATAGTCTAACTGACTACTCGGTCAAGCGCGGGCAGCTGGATAGATGTTATCAGGAAGTATATTAGACGATAGGACTAACGGTGCTAATGCGGCGCTGCGCTCTTGCTATCGCGCTTTTGACAGCATTGGCGAAATTGTTTGCTGAACTCACGAGATTTGGCGCAGCGCGCAGTGAATCATGACGCAGTATTTGCAATAAATTTTAGTATGTTTTAGCACTTAATTCCGCTTTTGTTGTTCTTTTTTCGGCTTTTGGAAAATAGGAAACCATATGTAGACCGGCGTGGCTACTTTCTGGCGTGTACATAGGTCCAAACATACATATGTATGTATGTATGCATATGCCTTGCGTATACCCGTTGCGTACGTGAGACAGTTTTTGCAACCACAACAACAATACTGCATTGAATTTAAACGAAAATGGTGCGATAAAGCAGATAAAAATTTGCACAACAAAAAGTGTGAGCAAAGCGAAGGCGTACAATTATTTTTAGTTTTTTTGTAAATGAATTCGCATGTTGTATATGTATTTGTATTCGCAATAAGTACATTGTTTTTGCGCGTTCTTTTATTGTTTTATTTATTTTGTTTTGTTTTTTTTTTATTTGTTTTTTGTTTTTTTTTTTTTTTTTTGTATTTGAACATTGGAAATTAATTTTCAAACCCAAAACATCTGGCAGCCGCTGCAGTAAAAGGTTTATCTTTTATTCCTATTAATATTACTGTTGGTTTAGTTTTTGCAATTTCGAAATTTTTGGCATTTGCAGTTTTTCTTAGCTAATTTTCTTTTTTCCTGTGTGTGTGCCATAAATCATTTTGGTGAAATGCTTTTACGATTTTTTGATGGACCATGAAGTCAATTTGCATGCGTAGTTTTATATATGTAAATGTATGTATGTATATGCAATTACATGGACACTTGAAAGAGGCAGCGCTGTCTGGAGTATCATAAAAAATTCGAGATGAAGATTGAGGAAAAATTTTGTTCATATACGGCACAAAAAAAAAAAATTGATGTTGTTTTAAGGGGTGACATGGGTTTCCTCGGGTAAAAACAGCCTTTTTTCAATAATTTTTTTCTCATATAAAAATTTATTATTTTATTAGAATTTTTTATTTTTATAAACATACACTACGTATTAACAAAGAAATTCTGAAATTTTTGGAAAAAAATATTTTAAACCGGTCATTGCGACGGCATTTCTGGTGACCCCTCGGAAAGAAGATGCGCCCGCGTTGGCAGGATAACTCATTACAGGATCATCTAAAGTGAAAAATACGTGTCTTAGTTAAAACCATAATTTAGAACTTGAATGAAGGACAAAAAAATGAAAATTTCAGTGAAAATTCCGCGAGAAAAATTTATTCTATGTGCTAAATTTAAACTCTGAAATTGCCTGCTTATACTTTTATATGATTGAATTAAAATTAAAATTTCCGAGATTGGAACTAAAAATTGGAAATTTAATTTTCACTCTAAGACCTATGTTTTTTAATTAATAATAAAATTTAGAAACTTAAATTATTTTAGTTTTTTATTTTTTTCGTATTAAGTTTTTTTTTTAATTTTAAAATTGGGGTAACAAACAAAAAAGTGAACACAAAACGATCGATTTGTGGAATTGAAATGTTTTTTTTTAATTTCAGTGTTTTGGATTAGTTAAACCCGAAAAAATTGATGCTCTAAAAAATAAATTTTGAAGTTTTATTTTAAAAAATTTTCCATTTTTGGAATTAATTTTTTTTATTCCAGTATTTTGGATTAGCAAACCCGAAAAAATTGAAGTTCTAAAAAATAAGTTTTAGAATTTTAATTAAAAAAACGATCGATTTTTGCAATTAAAATAATTTTTATTTCATTTTAGTATTATTTTGGATTCAAATTTTAAAATATTTTTAAATTAAAATTTTCAGTATAAAAAATAAAAATGTAATTCTAATGTTAACTCATTTTTTTTTAATGCATTGTCGTTGTCAGGCAACTATATATGTACTAGTTGCCTAACAGAATAGCGCTATAAGTTAAATACAATAGTTTATTTAATGCAGTTAAGTGGGAAACAAGAATGCCGACAAATGATGACTATTTCATTTATTATCAGTGCAAATTTGCTGTCATTCCGATAATGTCTGTAATTATTTTACTGATACTATAGTCAATAGTGATTCATATAGATCGTATTGTATTATATAAACGCAGTCAAACTTATTGTTTTACATGTGTACAAACATACCTACTTTTACCTTGCACGACAGCGTTAATAATATTTGTCTTTTAGATCATAAGACTTTTGCGGCTTTATTACCAACTTTGTGGAAGGCGTTGCTGACCCACCAAAAGCAATTGTAAAAGTTATAAATGAGCGCTTTAAAGAAAGCCATTGCTTTAGATGCATCATATCATAAAAAATTTTTGCGGCAACCCTACCCTGTTTAACCAAACCTTTCTATAACTAATTGCCTGTACATTGAACCTGCTACATGTTCACACCCTTATTTTACTACTTTCTTTTAGATTCAAATGAAAAAAGAAAGAAAGCATAAAACAAAAACGAAATTGAAATTAAAATTAAAAGTGTGGCACTGCCTTGCCTCGCGGCCCTCCAGCAGCAAATGGCATTAATTAATGATCATACGCTATTAACTCCTGGCAGAGCAGCGCAAGCAGCAGACAGTAAGGCGCTTAGGCGTTGCTTTTAAATCTTTTATTAAGCTGCAGGCGTGTAGGCTGCGTTGCAGTTGCCAGCTTGAAGAGAATTGAGCGTGAAAGGAACAGTAATTTGTAGAACAAAAGTTGTTTGCATTAGTAAAGCCGTAAAAAATTGTTCCAAAGTTTTTGGAGTTAGCTAGTAGTTGCCTGTTGTTCCAATTTTTCTTTGTGAACACTAACCATATCACTGATTTTCGGCTTCATAAGCGCCGAATCGCCACCTCGTTTATATGCGAGGGGAGCGTCGCCGTTATTTATATACTTCTGTATTTATGTAGTACCTACCTGTTATGTGTTTACTTATGTATTAATATGTATTAATTTTTAGGCCTGTTTTCATGCACATGGAAACACCTACTAAGTATGCCAGTAGCGCATTAGTTTGCTTGATTGATTTGGCTATGCGACAATATGGTGGCGGTGGCGTCGGCGTTGGCGCTACCACGTGCTTTTTGCTCGCTTTTCTCTCTTGTTACACACATATGCTCTAATTACTTATTAACACTGCATGCTGCAAGCTAGCCGTGCATTAAATTATATTTTTCTTAAATCGTGTGTTGAATTTTATAAGAAAGCATTTCAACTGTCAAGAGAATCGCCCGGCCACATTACATTCCAACGTCGCTTTAACATGTGTCATCACACTTGAGTTGTCATATATGCACGTATGTATGTACGCATATAGTATGGCAGTACATAAGTATGTACGTATGTATTTTATATACCGCTGTATGCTGTATATGCTTTTGTTTGTGGCTGGCCAACAAGCTGGTCGATTACCTTGTGATTTCTATAGGCCTACATGTTGGCACGTTCACACTTTTTTCCATCACTCGCACAAGCATTTGCCATGCGGTTTTCGTTTCTTCAATTTTCAACGTGCTTGAGCAATACATGCGTTAAATTTACTGACGGATTCACGCTGCGTCTCTAATGCTTCTTTTTCTGTTACTTAATTTTTTTTTTTGGACTGTAAGTTGAGCACCGAAAATTCGGTAGTTTCAATAGTTTTATTAGTGCCTGCCATATGTATTAAGCGCGTAATACAATATTCATTATCAGTTGAGTAGACATAAGAAAGCTAGCGCGATCTACTTGCTTGCCGACATAGTTAAACGGTAGAGGAAACTTTTTCCCAGATCAAACTTGTGCACGGAAAGGTCATGAACACTGCGTATATGTTATAATACTTATCTTATGGCTAAACCGAAGTTGAAAGTTGGCTTGGTTACGCTTCATAATGTTAAATGAACAAGAGTAAAGTGAAATGAAATGAAATTTAGTATAAAAGGCCTATTTTTGAGCTCTGCTCCAAGTAAATTTTCTAAAATATATTTCTGCAAAAATTTTCCTAGGCTTTTAATAATTCTTTTGTTGAAAAAATCAGCTTACTTGCTCGTAACCTCGTGGATTTCTGCAATTTTCTAACGGCAGATAATTGTCAAGTCACTTAATTTTGTTTTAATATATTTCGAAGCCAGAAAACTTTTTCTATTATCCTTCTACATTCTGCCAAAAATAATAATTTAAAAAAGGAAAACTCTCTTATCAGATATACCATTATTTTTTTGTTACCAGCACATTCCGCTCTGCCTAAAGCGCTAAGTTTGCCTTGCTCTATACGGCGTACTTCTATTTCCTGTCTAATTTTCTGAATTTTCTACGTTTACGGTTGTTCCAATAAAAATTTTAAACGTCGAACCTAGTCTCGGTAGGATTAGAGCTTGGTTTTTACCGCACTCAACTTAAGTATTGATATTCTTCGTGTTCTTTATTGGCGCAGACACCGCTTACGTGGTTATAGGCGAGAAGTCCTTTTCATTGGATTTTCATTATTAACGTGGCGGGTCACAAACCTTACGATTCACTAGATCATATTATATATATGTATGTAGCATAAACTTTTAAGCTTCCGCTGTCAGATATAACTGGTATATAACCATTTTATAACCAATTTTATATCCAATTTATAACCATTTTATAACCAAAATACCAATTTTGTTTCAACATGATTGGTTTTTATTATCTTTTTTTCTTTTTATTTTCACTTGTAAACTTATTAAAAACGATGTTACGTTATTTTATTGTTTTTTAGTTCGCGAAATATTTTTTGCATTAAAAATAGTTTTGGTTATCTCATTATATTTAAGTTTTACTGCTTTTTGAATCAGAATACTGCTATCAATTTTTTATATCGAACTAAATTTAACTTTGTTTTTCTATTTATAAAAACTTCATCCTTTTTTATTACATTTAAACCTTTTTGTTCACTTACATTTATTTGACAACTAATTAGTGCAAACACTTTCTGAAATAAATATGAAAGTACTATATACATACATACATATAGTATGTATTTGCCCCTAGCCTTTCAAAATGCTCTACTCTATACACAGACATGCAAACAAATGCTTATTACACTTGCCATTTCGCAAAAGCTAAAAGCTAAAATTAACGATATTTATAACATTTGCCTCATAATCGTCAGAAAAAAACCCTCTTGATTAACCCCTGAGTGCTTACTTAATATACTAAGTTGCTATAAAGAATTGTGATAATTTTTAAACTCGTTGTCTGCTTCTTCTTAATACACATACATACAAACAATTTAACTCAACTCGCCTATACATATATATTATATGCTGTGCATGTGTGTTTATATGCATTTCTTCGAGTCTTCCTCGTACCTTGCTGCCCAGATGTCCAAAAGTCTATGATTTCAATTATAATGCGGCACCGACGAATGCTCGTAGACCGACGACGGGCCCATCTACATACAAACAGCCATATATAGTATGCACATGTACCCCATAGCCCCGCTGGACAACCCCTTTGTGAGCAGAAAATAAATAAATTTATACATATTTATATATGTATGTATGTATGTATGTGTATATAAATAAATAAACCGCATGTAGATAAAAGCGCGATTACACTCCACTCCTTCCATTGCCATTACTTTTATATACCATATATGTGCACTTATTTATATACATAATACCGTATATATAAAGCATATATACATGTACATACATATGTATAAATTATATGTACTGAAATTGGGGAAGCGCCCACCACTGTATGGGTGTGCTGTTTCCAAAAAATATTCGCACTGTGGCCTTGAACGTTTCGTTATAACATGTATTCTGTTTAGACGAGTTCATTCTGTTTCCCACAACAGCGCTACATGCTGTTCCCCAACTCGTCTGTTGGGGGGCTTGTGTTCACTCAACTTTTGACTTTGCATTTTGAGTTGTTTGTGTTTTTACGAGCGTAGTGTCGAATTTTATCGTATGAGTGAGCTTTCGCGTACTGTAGGCTCCGGCTATTTTGGCAATTGGCTCGTTCGTTTAGTTTGAGTGGTGCGGTTTGTTTGTTGTTCGTTTGATATTCGTGTATGATTGACTTGTGTGACCGCTGAGTTGGTTGATTCGGTCGCGATTGCTGTCCGGTCAAACGATCAGCTGTAGCTTTGTTGGGGATCGTTGGGGAACGCATATTTAGTACGATTTCTGCTCTTCTCAGCATTTGTTGTTTTTCTAGTTGTGGTGTTATATCGCCGCTCTTATAAGTTCCGACTCGCCACAAATTTGTCGGTCTGCCTGCCATTTGGCTACACTGTCAGTCCTCATGGTAATTTCAGTTTGGCATTGCCAATGTCGAACTGCTGAGTGGATGGGCTGTCGAAGAGTTGTACATACATACATATGTGTGGCTGTCTGATCATAAATCGCTGTTGTCTGTTGTTCTTTTCGTGTCTTTATTATTTTATTCTTATTTTTTGTTTACAAATACAAATGGATTCATTAGCTTTTTTGCAAGTTTTGTGTCTTTTTCGCATGGCTTCCTCTTTTGTGAGGTATTGCTTTGTGTGACCACTTACTTGTATATAGTGCGTAATGCGTACGTTCGTATACTATTGTATTATATACATACATACTATAAATTATGTACATATGTTTGTATGTATAAGCACTGTGATTGTATTTTTTGTTTGCTTGAATATATGAATTTAAGTATTTGGGTCTACTTTCGGCAAAATCGCTTGCCATTTATAAACTATATAGATACAAATTATACATACGTACATTTCTAAGTATATATTACATTTTTCTAAAACATAGTATCAAAATCCTCATGGGAAAACGAATAAAAATTCGCAATCTTTTGCTAATAATTTTATATTATTTAATATTAAAAGATTTGTTGCTTTTGCGAAAGTCATTTCTTGCCAGATGTTCATAGTTTTGAGATCAGGAGGAATATATAGCGCGTATTGCTGACAAAAATCACTAAAATCGTAAAAAAATTGGGAATAAAGTTTGTAACGGCGTCATCTAACGGAAGCTTCAGGCAATGTATTGTAACGACGGAGTCGAGTCGTAGGAAGTAGGTGTTAGTTATTTTACTACAGCAGAACGTAGTAGGTTACCTGATTGCACAAGAACTGGAATTCAGTGATTTTTAAACCGCTAAGACTTACTTCAGCGATCTAATCCTTTTTCGATCTGTGTTTTAAGTTACCAATGAAAAGGTTTGGTCTTCTACAAAACCTGAACTTTATAGTTAAAAAATAATAATTTTTAGAATAATTAGCGATTTCTTTTTGGTTTTAGTCTCAAAGCTGTGTCATAGTTCAAAAATTTCCACTTAACAAAAAAGGTATTTCAATAAATTTATATACATACATATGTATGTATTTATATACTCGTATTATATTCAGATGCAAAATCTTAGCCTCAAATCCTAAAAAAGTACGATGTAAAGCTTTTTGGAACTGAATCTGTTGTTGGCGTTCGATTTTAACTTAGTCTTTGTTCCAGATCTATTGCTGATTTGTAACATCTTTAGAATATTGTTCTAAATTTTCAAATTGATCCGGGTAATAGCCTTGAAAAGTTGAGCACTCGAGATCAGCTATGTATATCAGCTGTAATCTCTCTGATGGCTTCTGCTCTCTTGAAAAAAAAAAAAAAAAAAAAAAATACATGTAAAAGTAACAACAAAGTTATCGAGTTGAATTCGTGCTAGATTAAAACAGTATAGCCGTGTTTCCCAAAACTTTCTTTTCAAAGTCGGCTGTCAAAAGTTTTAGTGAACCACTCAACCAATCTTGATGAAATTTCTCACAGGTCTTCGTGATATTATTTACCAGGTCTTGGACAAAGGATTTTTGTTTTTTTAATTGTAATTATTATAAATATATATATAATAATAAATATAATATGTATTTTTTTAATATAAAAAAAAAAGCTTTGGAAGGGGACAAAAAGACACGTTTGCTGAAGAGCTAGAGAGTTATAACATTCCATTGAAATTTTGTAAAAAACCGTTAAACACGGTTTTATGTATAAAATGTCAGGATTCATGGTTTTCTATGTCCAGTCTCCATAAAAATGTGTAGAATGAGAAATGTTTGCTTAAATCTAATTTATTTTCCGTAAATATATATAATTCTATATACATATACATACATACATATGTATAGGTATATGTACATATATTTAAATTTTAATTTGCAAATGTGCGCAGTGGTCCATTTGCCATTTTGCCGATTTTTTTTTGCACTTTTACGTTTTTTTTCTTTTTTTTCTATTTTTTTTTTGGTTATGTGTATGTTTGTATGTTTGTATGTACGCCAGTAAAGAGAAGAAGATGTATGTGTATGTGGGTATATATTTTCCTTAAATTTAAATGTGCGTCGCATTGTCAAAATTAAGACAAAAAACAATCTGGCTATTTGGCCACACATAAATAATACTAGATAATAGCCGCGCGGAAGAAGACACGTACAAAGGTATATGTGTCTGCCTGTACATACATACTTATACGTATGTAAGTATTCGTGCTCGTAAACATCAGCTAATCCAGCTTGCCTCTCTCGCCGAACATTTAGCTGCGATTAGATTGTTGTGGAGAGGCTTGTGTTGTTGTCTAGAGGTTTATGCACTCTGCTTGTTTTACGTTCACCGTAAGCATGATTGATGGATTTACAAACATTAATTACTTTTTTCTTAATTTTAATTACATTAATTTCTTCACTTATGGTTTCTGAAGATATTGCTTTCATGAAAGGGAGCGTTAGTTAGGCCGAGCATGCCCAAAACTCGCAGCAAAATATTTTTATGATTTTCAGACTTGAATTGCAAATAAAAGCTAATGATGAAAATTATATATTAAATTAAAGAAAAAATATGAATTTTGTATGTCAGTGGCAAATCATTTTATAGGCACATTCGGGAGCCGATTAGCAGTTGGCAATTATTAAGTTTTATTTTCTATTTGCCTAAAAAAATCGCCAGTAAAAATGTTTACGTGTCGTGAAATGCTTGTTTTTGGTAATATCAACTCACTTGATAATTTGCAAACGATTATGTCGTTTTAGAGCTTTGCCAAAGTCATCCTTTGGGCCCACAACGTGCTTCTCCATTTCTTTGTCTCTCTGTTTCGTAATGTTGCTTTTGTTCTAAAACACATTAATTGCAGCAGTTCAGCAGCCTTTAAGATTGCTTCCACTGGAATTGTTTAATTACATATAAATCTACATATATACATATATATATAAACACACAGTTAGCCTATTTTGTTCCCACCAGGGTAACTTCTCACTCAACAGATTTGCATAGCTGCCGAAAACGTGAGAGTTTATCTAGTTCTTTGTAAGTGTATACATACATACATACATATCTATTCTTTGAGTAGCGAATTCACGCTTTTGATCTCCACTTTGTCATTCCCATCATCGTTCCACCAATTGCTTTTAACCGAATGCTTCAGTGCGAAAATGATGATTTAAGAACCTATTAAAAATTTTAATAAGCCTGTCTTTACTCATATGCGGACAGGTGCGAATCTAATTTTCTACTTTATTAATGATTATTCAAATTTTCGTCTATATCGTGCTTATTTTGGTGTTCGTAGCTGTATTTTAGAACAAAATAGGAGTGGAAGTCTCCAGAGCTTAAGCGCGTGAAAAAAACTGATTTATGAGTTCATGACTTTGTAGCTCACAAAAATGTAAAAACCCGAGTGGAGAAAGGGGTATAAGTGATTTTTGCATAGATTTCATTTTAGCAATTTCCCATGAAACCTATTGTCGCAACTCTATTTTTAAACATCGGAAACTTAACCGATCGTTTGCAAGTCGAGAAAAGTGTGAAAGCATAAAAAATATGTGTTTCCGTTAGCAGCACCGTTCAAAGGTAACGGGTTCGTTAAATTGGAGCTCGATACTCTTTTTGCTATTGTAGCAGTTATGAAACCTTGTTAAGTGATTAGAAATTGAGGATTACTGAAGAATAATTGAAATAAAGATCACGACAAAGTCATAACATGCTTGGAATGTATTGCTCGTGAAGTCATGGAAAAGTTGACGAATGAAAAGGAAGAATGGAGAGTATTGTAGTGTCTCAATCTTTAGGTTATCTTCAGCGTGCACTAAGAGCAGATACAGGACCGTTCCCACGACAGTCGGATCTATGCAACCGGTACGGACCCGGATTTTTATCCGGCCAGGAACGCGAGGCATATTTCTGCCGCTGCAACAACAACGACCTTTGCTGTTCTGCTCCAATAGAACACAGACATTATTGCGGTTACCAGGCTTTTCAGTCTTGTTTCTCTTATATTCACATATCTCGAAGTCCATACTTAAGTAATATTGCAGAAAAGTTTGTACTGATATTATTTTATATGAACTGGTGGGTCCAATAGTTGTTACAGTTTCCGCGTACTTGGAAGGCAATCACTGCGTTTGCAGCCGATCTCAATGTCGGATCAAGCAAGGAAGACTTCTAAAAAAGCTTACTAAAAACCTTAAAGAGTAACTTAAGGCGACTATCTTGAGACCGATCAGCGGTAACTGTGTTCTCCAGAAGTTCTATTATTGACTCAGTCGTAGAGCGGCCGATATTAAGATAGCTTTATGGAAGGTTTAGGCTTACGACTTTCGAATACCGTTCAAATTTTTCCAGATAATTTCTCATATATGAAATATATTTCCGGCAACTGTTCAAACTGATTTTTTTTGTCCATTTTTTTTTGAGTTGTTGTCTTCCAATTTTTTTTTTTTTTATTAATATTTACACACGGCCTATCATACTTGCCTAAGACCTCTGTGCAAATAGAGTGGAGTAAGTAACCTCGTGACGACCCGCAAACGCCGACGCCGACGCCAACCGCGACGTCGCCTTCCCATTCAAGAAATCGACCATTTGGTGTTTCGGTTTGATTTTGGTTGGCGATTTATTTGTGGAGGGGCAATGGCTTTTGCTGGCTCTCAAGCCAGCCGGCGAGCTAAGTGAAGCTCTTTGTTTGAAAGACTGTCGTAGGCTGGAAAGTGTTTGGGCTCAAAAGGCATTTACATTGCCTTATGTGAGCTTTTATTACTTTTTGATAATGTACTTGTGTGTATGTATGTGTGCTTGCGCTTGTGGGGGTGACGTCGAAATATCATCTGCCTTTGCTTTGAAGGCGTTTGCAAGCTGTCGCTAAGCAAATATTTGTTACAACAGTTATAGATAGAATTTGAGTAAGCCCAAAGACGCTATTGCCTTTGTCGTTGTTGTTGTTAAGTATGTGGGTTATGTGACATTATTAATATTGCTGATTAGAATTATTGCTTTGTTCAATTGCTTGCAAATTAGCAATGTAGCAAGCTTATCTCAACGGCCGTATATACATACATATATGTACATACATATGTGTATACATTGTATATTAGTAATTGTACATGGACATTTGTATATTTCCGTAATTGTCAGAAAAAATGAATGAACATATGATTGCATGAATGAATGCCTGCGCCGCGATAAACTTTGCCTCTTTCCGTTGCAAAATTCAAAATCAAAAACAAATTCGAAAACAAGAAAAAATGTCAACTTCGGCTGCATCGAAGCTATTATACCCCTCACAGGTGCATTTCTTATAGTATACAAGGGTAAAAAAAATATTTTTGACTTGATTTTGATTTATCAGTTTCTATGGCAGCTATATGCTAGAGTGGTCCGATTTGAACATTTTCTTCAGAGCTGACAGAGTCACATTGGAAAATAATCTTTTCCAAATTTCGTGAAGATATCTTGTCAAATAAAAAAGTTTTCCATACAAGGACTTGCGTTGGATCGATCAATTTATATGGCAGCTATATGCTAAAGTGGTCCGATCTGAACAATATGTTCGGCGCTTGCAGAGTTGCCACGGATAACAATACGTGCCAAATTTCGTGAAGATATCTTGTGAAATAAAAAAGGTTTCCATACAAGGACTTGATTTTCATCGTTTCGTTTGTATGGCAGCTATATGCTATAGTGGTCCGATATCGGCGGTTCCGACAAGGAAGCAGCTTCTTGGGGAGAAAAGTACATCTGCCAAATTTCAGATCGCTAACTCAAAAGCCGAAGGATATACAGAGACATCTGGACATGGCTGCTTCGACTCAGCTCGTCACACTGATTATTAATATATTTTTTAAGGGTCGCTATCGTTTCTCTCTGTTCTAAATGTTATGCGCTTCATGGCAGACTTAATCTACCCTGTCCAGGGTATAAAAATACAACATGCAAATACATATGTACATACATTTGTGTATTGCACGAAGCACGTCATTTTAAAGTCTATGCCTTCACACACATTGTCGACGGAGGAAACGTTAATTTTGTGACTTTTTCACCAGTGTTCTGTTTGACAATTTTATTTCCCTGTTTTATTTGTGTCACTTTTTTCAGTTTTTGTTTTTGTTATTTTTATTTTTAATGCATTGAGGTCAGTCCGTAGCTTTCGCTCGAATTTCTTTATTTGCTGCAAAACAGTAAAAATATGTTTGTATGCGCACACATACATGTACATGCAAATAAACCATACTTCCTTGCCTGTCTGTGCCATGAGCTGCCATATGCAAGTCCATGCGCAGAGTGTCTTCATTTAGATTTTGCAATTTTTTTTCGCAAAAATGAAAGAGAAAAGTAAACGCAAAGTATATTCAGCGCACACTGCTTTTGCTTCAGATTTTTAATATTTTTGTATTATTTATTTTTTATTTAATTTTTGATATTTTTTTCCTTTTGCGGCTGCATCTCCGCTTGCAAATAAATAATAAATAAATAACTCACAGCCAACACAACAAACGCGTTGCGAATTCTTAATGACGGTGGCGCGCAGCGTAGGCATACAGCAACAAAAAACAATAACAACAACAATAGCAACAATGCGTAAATGCTGCGCTGCTACTGAATGCCAAAATGTCGTTGAATTGATGGGCCGGAAGTTGAATTTGTGCAATGTCGTCTTTAGTGTTTGAGTTGGTGTTTTGCTGCTGTTGCGCTTTATTTGTTTGTTGCTATTGTATGCTGTATGCCGTATGTTTTTATTACACTTATTTGCGCTACTTGTTGACTTGTGTTTGCGGCGCGCAATCTCTGCAACGGATTTTCGGGAAATTGCCAAACGGAAGCGTCGTCATTCTATATATACACATGCACACACACACACATGCTAACAAAAAACCATGTATACATATCTATAGTGGCTTAGTAGCAGAACCGTTACAGCTTGTATGTGCAAACAGTTTCTTCTGAAGTACTCTCCACCCACAAGTAGGCGTTAATGGGCTGTGTAGACTTTTGACCAACGCGCGCCAGCGCCTAACGCTGTTTGGTTACCCTTTCGTAGAGTTATCGTTGCACTAATGCACACACACGTTTACACAAAACCAAAACACACACACACACACACAGCGCGCGCACCGGCATCTGTAATGGCTTAATTGTCGGCGAACATGCAACAAGTCGTCGAAACCTTGGCTTTGTTTACCTTTTCAATGGCAGCGACAGCAGCAAGTAAAGCACACCACGCCACCGCACGGCACCGCACAGCCTAATAGCAATAGCTGCCTATCGAAACTTCAGCAGCACTCGGCATTAGCCGCACTGCGCTCCAGTAGTTTGCTAATGATTCTTCTGGCAGGCGCGCGCGCACCGTGCCATTTCCATTTCTGATGCTTGAATGTTGCTGCCGCTTCAATTAAATGCACTGCAGTTCGAAGCGTCTTACCTTGTTACGTGCCTTTCTGCATGCCATGCACGTTGGCGTAGGTTCAGGTTGAGCCCCTTTTCGTTTCGATCGCATTTGGCTGGGGTAGGGTGGCGCGCTGATCATGAGCATTATAGCTAATGTGGCAGGCCACCAATTGCACGGCGGGTGCATTAATGAATTCTTAAAGGGGTCCAAAGGCGCAATTATACATTAAGTGTATTAGGCATTGTGTTGTAAGTGTTGTTTGGTCAGAAAAAAACATCATAAACCGTATAAAAATAGATTAAAAAGGTAGTGTCATTGACACCTAGTGGGGGAAGTTGCGCTGTGCTTCGGTGTTCTGCAATGATAGCTCAACACTTTTAATACTGCTTATTTATTTAAATATATTATTCGATTTTCCGTAACGGTATTTTACTTTTATGTTTATTATAAAAAAGAAGTTTAAGCAGGTAGCAATGCTATAATCTCTGAGCACATTGTCCATATCAAACCACTACAACATAAGTTAGAATGAATTTTTTTTGTAAATTCGAAATCTCTTGAGCTCCTAAAATAAGTAACTAGAACTAAATTGTTTTTATATTTGAAGTGATTTTGGAAAAAAATTCAATGAGACATTACAACATGCATTGATCTACCGAAAAAATTTGCATAAACCTTGCCTACATTTCGGCGCAGTGAGTTAAAGCAAATTCTTTTTAAAAAGGCATCGTTACAACTTAAAGTTGATGTAGGGAATCCTAAGCAGCACAAAGCTCAATTTTGATTGTTTTGATGAGACGTTTTTTGCATTTTAGGTGACGATATGTACATAGATATCCACAAAGCTCAATTTTGATTGTTTTGATGAGACGTTATTTGGCATTTTAGGTGACGATATATAGATATAGCCGCGGGAAACTTATAGTTTCGAGAAATCTTCGTTTAAGGGGCTACACCAGTGTGTATTTTTTTTTTGCTTTTTCAATAGTTTATATTTGCAAAAATATCCTGTGAAATCGGCAAGCTCGTATCTTGAATAGTTTTTGGATGGCAGCGTTCTAAAGAGCGACCGCTCGCAGGTATAAATTGTTGAAACTTTAAACGCGTTTTTCTCGAAACGACAATTTTCAAAATTGCTGACAACATAACTCAATGACAAATTGACCGAAGCACTGAGTATTGTTGAATAAATTTACTATACAATGACCGACGATCTTTTTGATTGGTTGAAAATTGTCAATTTGGCATTAAAAAAATAATAATTTTTACCTAAAGAAACGACATTTTTTTAGAACTACGCCATTTTTAAATTTTGATATTTTTCAAAAATTGTAGGTCATTGTATGGGAAATATCTTTAAGTTTAATAAACTTTTTGAATGTTTTTGTTTCAGCTACTCATTCTGTCGGCATCATGTCAGCAGTTTTTTTTTGGCACCTCCGAAGTCAGCACATAACTCCGTTATTTTTCAATAGTTTTGTAAAAGAAAAATCTTAAAGTATAGCTGAAAATATACCTTATTACGTCCAAAAAAGCTCGAAACATTCAATCGAGTATTTTCTTTTAAAAAAATTCACGAAAATCGCCTAATTTTTCATGCGTTACACTGGTATAATTCCTTAAAGTTGAAAATTTCAATTATTTAAAGTTACTTTTTTTGATTAAAAATATATTTCACGTTTTCATTTTATATAATATATTTCACTTAAATACCTACACTTCACTAATTCGTTACATTGCACATTTATTTCATATTATAAAGTGCAAAAATAGCTTTTATTCAATATTTGACTTACTGTTCAATTCTATTTATTTGCACAATCACAAAACGGTTGCATGCTGACAAATAACCAGTGTTGCCATCCTAATATATTTGCAACCAAACGAAAATAAGACAAAAAGAAAGATGATGCACCGTAAAATAATTTTGCATATTTCTCTGCTCTTGAGAAACCAAGGTATTAGATGGAGCAGTGTTCTTGTTTTTTTAAAGCGCGATCGTAGGCCTCCAATGCAGAAAGGAGATCTGAGTAAAAAACTAATAATATTTTATTTGTTTCCTGCCATTGTGGTATAATCTGTTTACTTATTTCTTTCGGTTCATTAACAAAAGTTGTGTCGGTAAGGTAACACTTACTATTTGTCAGTTTGCAACCCTTTTGTTATTGTGTAAATAAATAGCATTGAAGAATAAGTTAAATATTGAGTTAAACTCATTATAATAGGAAATAAATGTGCACAAACGAATTAGTGAAGTCTGAGTGAATATATTTTATAATCTTGATCTGGAGAACCTCCTCTATCCGCTCAAACCCATTTCAACCCCAAGAACTGGGGACGGTATTCTAATGTTCTTCTTACAAACATTATTTTTAAACAATATTTTCGATATTACAAACCATGGTTAAGTCCATTATGTTCTATGAAGTCTTCATGTGGTGGAGGGCTCTAGAAAAGAACACACTTGCAAAACACCTTGAGAGCGTTCAACGTTCGGCACTCATCAGCATGTGTGATGCACTAAAGCCCACTCCAATCATGGCAATTAATGCCATCTTGCACATAGTACCCGACATCGTCGGAAGACGTATGGTTGAGAAAGTTGCTATCCGACTCTAGAGTATCTGGGTTCTTAAAGGAACACGTATCTGAACACTCGGATATCCTTACACACTTTGACTTGAAAGGATCACTTAGATCATGGAGTTGCCAAACCGAACTTTGGCGGCTCCTTTTCTGCGAATATATCAACGAGGGAGTTGTGGGTGGAAAAAAGCCGTTGGAGAAGGTAGGTTTAAGGATGGGTCGCAGCTTGGTGGAGAAGGTTGGTGGAGGGGTTTACTGTCAGGAGCTCTCTATCTACTCCAGCTTCAGACTTCCTGACTATTGCAGTGCCTTCCAAGCCGAGGTTGCAGCCATTAAGGTAGCATACATCTACTGCTCCGGAGTGTAGCCTGCTTCAGAGAAGTGACCATTCGCGTAGACAGCAGAGCGGCGATACTAACCTTGAACTCATTAACAGTGCTTTCTGGGTTGGTCGAGGAGTGCCTAACCTCGATATCAATAGTATCGAGTGTTTTTGTGATAAGACTGGTATGGTGCCAGGCCATAGCGGAATTGCAGAATATTGCAAAGCTGATGAGCTAGCAAGGAAAGGTACCCTAGAGCCGCTATCGGTAGAATGGGAGCGAGTCGGTGCTCCCGTATCCTCTTGTGTTAGTAGATAGCTGCGCTTCGAGGAAGCTTGCCTAGCGCTGAGCCACCATCGATACATGCGCTGTCGCAAAAGCCTTTTCGTCCTAGATCAATCGCAAGAGATCAGAGCCTCTTCTTAAGTGTGGGGCTTTTAGCAGACCATTGTCCTATTGCCGTCCATGCTGTAAGTTTGGGAATATACATATACATATGTTATAAATAGATGAATTAAAAGAATTGAAGTTTTTGTGAAAGAAACCTTAACGATTTGTAAAAATTACTTTTGTAAACAAAATAATTTTTCTGCTTGTTTACCGCATGACTTTATCCCCGCCACGCTCTGTGCGC
Organism: Bactrocera neohumeralis; assembly: GCF_024586455.1. NCBI lineage: Eukaryota > Metazoa > Arthropoda > Insecta > Diptera > Tephritidae > Bactrocera > Bactrocera neohumeralis. The sequence goes on from NC_065922.1 coordinate 43,074,721, forward strand.
AACACCCTGTATACGATTTACCCCATTTCCCAGCTAATGCGCACCTTCTCAAATCACTTCACTTACATTCTTACTTAACCAAATAGAGTAATCGGCGCGCTTTAACCCACAAGCGTGCATTAACAACAACAACAACAACAACAACAAGAAAAAATAAACATTGAATATACTATGATTACACGGCTATGAGAATATAAGAAAGTAAAACCGAAGCGTAAAACTAATTATGAGATACCTAACTGATTGCATGTTCCACGGCAGTGCACTTGCAACACAAATATAGCGAACAGACCTGCCCTGCTGTTGATGAATGGTAGGGGAATAAAAATAAAAAACATGTATAAATATAGAAAAAAATTAATAGAAATAAAAAGAAAAAGCAAAAATAATAAATGAAAAGAAAATCAAAAGAAAAATTATGAATCATAAAAAGAAAAATAAGCTACCAATACAAACACTCGCCAGCAGTAAGTGCTGTACTAGCTGCCCCTCAAATTTACCGCGCCTCAGGTGCTTCAACTGATCGTTGCATGCATTTATCGACGCTCCCCAGCACCCACAGGCGGCATGCGCGCAGGGGCACGGCCCTAACATATATTTATACTTCTTTGTATGTATTACTTATAGTTCTTTCGCCAGACTTCACTGGTTTTCCAAGCCTTAACTTAACTCAACTCAACTCAACTTAACTTAACTTAACTTAACCCCCGTCGACTCCCATTAGCAATGTTGTTTGCCAAAGTATTGGAAAAGTGTCAGTCTAAGCACACACACATGTACATACGTGCTTAAGTGTGTGTGTGTTTGCTATTGCAGTTGGCATGGATTTCTGCAATTGTTGGCTCGCTGGTTAGTACGCAACGTTATGTAAACGTCATTAAGCCATTCAAAGTGTTGGTGCTGGCGCTGTGCAAGCGTATCGCGTCATCGCGTCTGCTTTGTTTGGAATTCGGACATAACGCGCTAAACTAACTGCTTAGCTAGCATAGTTTTATTGCCAAGTCTATGCTAGCTTAAGCTTCGTTTGTCTTCTAATGTGCGTGTATTTGCTGTCAAGCCGGAAATTGATTTGCTAATAATTTTCTTTTTCGGAATAGGAAGTAGTAAATTGATTTGTGCGGTCAGTGGAAATAAGTGGCGGACGATAAGGTTAGAAATGGCTAAAGCGCTAAAATGTTGCCGCGAAAGACGAGGTTTCGCTGAGAAAATTATTAACAAAGTGTTTCGTAAATTCATTTGAAAGACTAAGTGATCTTTACCACCGAAGCTAGCGTGGATTCAGCAATCCAATGACACAATTTAAGGCTGTCTTCTCTGATCCGAAAAGCTGGTCTAAAATAATTTTTTTAAAGGAACAGCATTATCTCCTGAATCGAGCTCAATTCGCTACTTTTATCATTGTCATCATATATACATTTGCGGATAGATTTTAGACCGTGAGCAGCGAGGAGTCATTGAAAGTAGTCCTAGATGCTCATTTTCCTTTGAACCGCTGAAGAAGTCCCACTTGGGGAGCTTTGAGAGGACTGTACAGTCTTCTTGAACCTCTTGGATGAACGTCACCTTACTTGGGCAGTGGATTCATTCAAACCCTTTAAGTCTCCGGCCCCATCTACATGAATTGTGTTAGATTAGGCCATGTTTCGAAGGCTAGTTACATTTATACTGACAGCTTGAAAGAGCTTTCACGTCAGTGCAAAGGATTTCAGGCCCATTAGCCTATGCTCGTTTCTATTGAAAACGTTGGAGAGACTAATGGATCTATATATTAGAAGCAGAATACCGAGGGGTAAACTTTATCAAACGCCTGTTGATAAGGTGAAATACCTGGTGCTTATTTTTGATAGAAAGCTTTCAAAGAGACCAAATTTTGAAGAGAGATTAAAGAAGGCATCGGTTGCTTTATATGTGTTGCTGTATAGGAGCTATCGGCTGGCTAAGGTGGGGAATCTCACCAAAGGTAATGTTTTGGTTCTACGAAACCGTAGTCAAACCAAACATGTTCTATAGTGTATTCGTCTGTGGAGTGCGCTCGAAAATACTACAATTGCTAAAGAATGGCATTAAGGCTCATGAAAGCTGGATATAAGAAGGGGTCCGAACAAGGCACGCTTAGTTTCTCTCCAACTTCAATTTCATTCCTGAAAACTTGGATTACTGCGTCGCAGACGCCACTACGGGCGGTTTCTTCTCTGCTTACATACCGACGATAGAGATGTGAATGGGGAGAAGTCGTTGGAGAAGAGGCGCAGTAAGCTTTTTCACGGATGGGTTGAAGGTAGAAGGAAAAGATGACTGGAAACTTCCTGAAGGGAACTCTCCGTTAGACTTAGCTTTAGACTACCGGATTACTGTAGTCATTTTCAGGCAGAAGTAGCTGCTATAAGCTGGCGGTAGACTGCTACGAAGTGCAGCCTCTTACTAGGACTCTTCGACAGCAGAGCGTCAATACTTGTGCTGAGCTGCATTCAAAGTTAGTCAAGGAGTGCATGTCGCCAGTAGAAATAACATCAAGCTACTTCAACATGAGGTTTGTTTGGGTGCCTGGTCTTAGCGGAATGAGCTTACCAGATTGGGCATCCTTTCTTGACTCGCATCGGAATCGGGCCGAGTTGGAGCAGCGCGTAAACTAAGCGAGCAGAGAAATATAAATCGAAGACGGCTAATAACTTTATGTTCATTATAATATTAATGTAGTCAATTATGTGGCAAATACTGTATTTCCGTAATGGAATGCATTAAGCAAATAACAGTGTATTTTCTATAATGGTCACAATATCTTAACCTCTGTTTTTTTGCTTCTTCCAGGTATGCGCCGAAGAAAAGTCCCAAGAGGAGGTGGTGCTCTTAGCGCTCAACTATATGGATCGCTTCCTATCCACAAAATCGGTAACAAAGACACATCTGCAAATATTGGCGGCCGCCTGCCTGTTGCTGGCTTCGAAATTGCGCGAGCCCAGTTGTCGGGCGTTATCTGCCGAACTGTTGGTATTCTACACCGACAACAGCATATACAAAGGCGATTTAATTGTGAGTACTAAATCAACATACAATTTTACCTGTTAATTGCCCTAATAGAATTTCAAACATTACTTAAGTATGCTAAAACAGAAAAAAAGAAAAGACGCTTCTAAGACACAGCAAACACACTGGGAAACGTTCAACAACGGAATGTGTTTGAGTGTATGTGTGAATGCGTGTGTATCTGCGTGTGTGTGAGTGGTGCGACTTCCTGTTTAGCTACGGCACGCATCCAGGAATTATCACCTAAACATCTTCCGCACACTTTGCTCCATTAGTATGTTGCTCGAAACTGTTATATTTGGAATTTGCTTGCCAAATTAACGACAGCATCAACAGTTTGTTCAAATATACTCGACATTCGCCCAGGCATAGTGTAAATACACACACACATACACACACACACATCCATACACACCCAGTTCAATATTCGCACTGGCAGTTTGCGCGCACATTGAACTTGTCAGAGAAGGTTGCTGGTCCGCGCGCCGCCCTCTTCTCTGCCAGCCTTCTGGATGCTGTTGAGCACCCAAAGAACCAGCCAAAGTACCATAGTCAGCAGTCAGCAGTCAGCATTATCGCTGGAAAATTTAACATAGTGCTAAAAAATTCGCACGCATCGACGCGTCGCGGTCAATCGTTGTCGGTCTGCTGCGTTGATTTGTTTGTGGTTTGCTATTGTTGCTGGCGGTCAGTTAGCCACTTAAGCGGTTGGTCAATACATCGCCGGTTACATAGTTGGCGCGCAAAGGCGTTGTTAAGGTTTTGCTACATGGGAAAAGCAAATATTAGCGGCTTGCCGGCAGTCTGTTTCGCTAGTTGGCCAGCTAACTTAGCTGCAGCTGTCGCTGAGCGCTGCCGTTGACGCTGACGCCGACGCAGTCATTGCTGTCAACTCTTAAGTTCCTTCGCACACATTAATTGCGACAACGTCGATCTGCCGACGCTGACGGCGCAACCCGTCGAGTCGATTGTTACTTGCATATTCTTGCTTAGTGGCAATCACTACGCAGCCTCCGCCGTTGTTGCGTTGTCATCTCTTCACTTCTGCAAATATCTCAATCAATTATAAACGAATAGTTTGCCAAGATTTCGTAGGCAAATACTCGTACGCCTAGTGTGAGCTGCGCTTTGTGCGAGCGACGTCGGCGCGTCTGTGTGCTCTTTCAAAATGTTGCCAGGCAACCCTGCTGTTATGCGTGTGTCACCCATGTCGCTTGCACTCGCTCATCTCCATTTACATACCGACATATTTGCTAATTGTAAAGAGTAAAAGAAAAAAATTAATTACACATATTAATAAAGAATCTTCAGGCTTTTATTAAAGCGTCTCGCGCCTTGCTGCGGTCGCTGTGCGCATGCGCAACACATACTAACCTCCATAAATATTTGTAGTTGCGCATTTTTGCCAATTCACGCATATTTTTGTACGCACGCGTATTTACAGGGTTTTCCAATAAGAGTGTTATAATTTCTTTTCAAAAAGAGACAAGCTAGTTGTTAAGGAAATCCAAATGTTTTTATTTCATGTGAAGTAAAATCAATACAATTAAATTCTGAATATATTTAAAAGGGTCTCCACGACTTTTTCGCAGGAACGAATTCGATGAACCCAATTTTCGAGTACTTTTTCCACTTAATCAAGTCGTATGTCATGAATAGCACGTTCATATTGACTTCTAAAGCTTGAAGAGAGTCTGGTTTATTACTAAATGCCGAAGGCTTCAGATAACCCCACAATAAGTAGTCCAATGATGTTAAATCACAACTTCTTAGAGGCCATTTATTGCCACAATTTCTTGAAATAATCGAAAATCCCAACTTTTCTCGCAATAATTCGGTTGTTGCACGTACTATGTGACACATAACCCCGTCTTGTTGGCACCTGATGTTATCAAGATCAACTTCTTCCAATTGCGACCATAAAAGGTTGATTATCATCGATCTATACCATTCTCTATTGACAGTAACGGTGTCACCAGCTTCCTTTCGAAAGAAGTACGGACCGATGGTTCCATCAGACCTAAAACCACACCAAACTGTCAATTTAGTTCAATGTAATGGTTGTTCATGAATTATTTGTAGATTTTTTCTCACCAGAATTGACAGTTTTGTTTAGTTAGAGCACCACTCAGTTGAAAGTAAGTCTCATCTTAGAAGATGATTTTCTTAAGAATCGTTATCGTTTTCAAATTGTCCCAAGGTGAAATCAGCAAATTCATGACGTTTACCGTATTCCACTAGCTTCAGTTCTTGAGTGAGAACACAGTTCCAATTTTTAAGAACGTCTTGGAATCGAGAAATTGCGGTCTTCAACCTGAACGGCCGCAGTATTTTCATTACATTGAGCGATCATGTCATATTAAAAATGACCGAAACGACACTGAGATGTCATAGCATCCCTATTGGAAACCCCGGTATGTATGAAAATACTTGATAACCGTCGATCGTCCTGTTTATTAAATGTTGCAACTCTTCATTTCAAAATATTTGCGAAAGAATGTGTCGACGTGGCGGGCGGGGTGCCTCTCATTCGCTGTGGATTCATACTGTGTTGCTTGAATCGAACGAGCCGCACACTGTGAGAAATAATGTGGAATCTTGTTGTTAAACTGAAATGAGTAGTACATTTTTCTTCATATTAGAGTACTGATTCGTTACTCTGGCTGATTCTGTCAACTCGACCCTACCGTTTATTCGATCGTGATTGCTGAAGAAATGATAGCATCAGTTCAGTTGACGCTGGTTGGTACTTGCCGTGATTATCAATATTGTATATGATCAGCCGAGCTGATTTGATTGTTTGTCCGGCAGCTCTATGGCATACAATTATATCGAAAATACTCGAACTGAAATAAAGCAAGGTAATAAGAGTTCAGATTGCGTAAGGTCCCAAGAAACTGATGGAGGTAATTTGCTACCAGCAGATTTATATATATCTTCAGAACTCATGATCGGTTGCTGATTACCAGGAAATGTTAAATCCAATTGTGTGGCCTACATTTAGGCGCACTGCTTATTGCCGTTGATTGGCTGGTCTAAACTGTTTCTAAATTCTTTTTCCTTGTTAGGATGTGAGTAAATTCGAATGGTTATGTTGGATAGACGGGCTTACTGAGAGCATCCAGTTGCAGTTATAATTAAATTTTTCTAATTGGTTCGTCAAATACGAAGTACACAAGCCGTCTAGAATGGATAAGGAAAATATTTTTTGAAATAATTTCTCGTAATTTTTTCTATATTTCTGCCATCTCCATCCAAAGTTTTTTGTTGTCAGTAATGCACGTGGAACTTCGACATTGCTTGGTTAGGAATCGGCGTGTATCGTAAAAAAAATTTAATCGTCGAATAACCGAATACTAAGGTGCCAAACTCCGGGTGGAAGACTGTCAACTCGGCAACATACTTTCCTTTCTACACCACTAAACGTATAAGACAATAGTCGATAGAATTTTGATTTGATGGACCCACCTTCAAACGTTCCCCTTTTTTTCGTACCCAGGTCTTATATAATTTTATGTAGGTATATATTTCCCCAGTTTTGATACTAAGTGCTCAAAAAGCTTACTAAAAACAGGTGTGTTGGTACCCTCCTGTGCGTCCAGAATTTTTACCGTGTCTCCAGCATTCCAATTGTACGTAAGTAGCAAAGTGCAATAATCCGCCTAGTGTTGTGCCAGCGCTGGGCGCGAATGTTAATGATTTGCCATTTAACTCGGCCCAACTCTTAGTTGGGACCCATGCTCGTGCTCATACATATGATTGTCTACTGCCCGCCAGCGCCGCGTCCCACATGCTCAGCCATAAAACTTTAAGCCTTAAATCGCTGGTATTTGGCTGACTACTTGACTGGCCGGGTTGGTTGGTTTGTTGGGTTTCCTTGTTGTTCTTTGTTATGCAGCAGCCAACAAAAACCGACAACAAAGCAGTTGAGTGGCGGTGGTGGCCGGTGCCTTTAATGTCCCACTTGCTCAGCACTTCTAAAAACAACACAAACACACACGCGCCAGGCTAGTCCAGGCGATGCCAATGAATGCCAATGTTACCAATGAATGCCAACCAGTCAGCCAACCGGGTTTGCAGGCTAGTCAACCTACGCGCCTTTTGCCTTGCAGATAAGCGCATGAATCGTGTCAACTCGTCTATGGTGGCGGCGCGGTAGTGGGGGACGGCAATGACTGGCGACTACTCACAGCTTACCTACTTTTAATTTTTCACTTGTACTTTTATTTTGCACGCGTCGCTGCCAGACTCCACACACACATGCGGTCCATGGCAAGGAGTCGGCGGAAAATGCACAATACCTGAAAGCGAGCAGACAGTTCGGCGAATATATGCAAAAAGAAGTAAATCTACAAAAGACTTGTTCAAATAGTAGTTTCCCAGGGTCGGCACGTCGGCTCCACATGCACATATTTCACTTACATACATACAAACAGTTGGTATGCTGCATCGAGCGTGCATCCTTTGGGCTGTGCGGCAAACTCACTCTTCATTGTGCTACAAAATTGGTAATGGCGTTTGAGCTGCTCGTACGCAGCGCCTCACTGCCGCTATACTAGATGGGCCGTCGAGTTCAGCAACGTCAGCGGAGGCGACGTAGCGATTTATTTTTGTTAAGTGCCGCATTTTGATCTCACTTTCCGCGGAACGTTGAATGCAGCGTAATCTCTGCGCCAGCCGCCGAACTGGCTTGTTTGCTGACTAGCTGACTAGATGTCTTCTTATTGTTGTTGTTTTCTAGTTTATGTTCCTTTGGGCAGGCGAAGGCACAGATGATTTCTCTGCTCGGTTGAGTTTGTTGATGTTTCTGCATCGTCAGCACCTTGGCATGTTGCGCCACAGCAGGTCCTCTTGCGCTGCTAGACGGTTTGTTTTTTTCGATCTCATTCTCAATGGCAACGTCGCATTGCATGCCAAGTGCCAGCAACAACTTGTGTCCGGTGTGTATGTGCGTGTTGTCAATGGGAATTCAATAAACGGCAACTAGTCGGCTGTTGCTGGCAGTGTTGATGGTTGGTTGGTGGTTCGTATAAATAGAGGTGCTGGTGGAGGTGGCTGTCGATCTTTGGCGTATACAATAGTCGGGTGTATATTGCTTTTGTAGTTGTAAATTCCATTTCAGACAGTGTTGCCAATTGCCTTATAAGCGGTTTAGTTCAAAATATATTTTCTTCGTTGAGCTTGTGGATTCTGGCGAAAAAGTTGTTCCGTAGTGATTTTTTGGCAATCCGTAAGCTTCGAAATCTTTTACTGAAAGACCTACACATACTCACGATCTCCTGCAGCATGTTCAGCTTTCTTGCGGTCGGGGTTGTGGGTTCTGTGTTATTCTTTGTTACCAAATACCAAGGTTTTACACCTTTTCCTAGAAGAACTATTGATACGATCTCGCAAAGCATTGTCAGCTTTCTTGCAGTCGAGGTTGTAGGTTCTGTGTAAAGTAACAGCTAAAAAGTCAACCTGTGCCGCCTATAGCTGTTCTTTGTTACCAATTACCAAGGCTTTACACTTCTTCCTGAAGGAACTATTGATACGATCTTCCAAAGCAGCTACTGTTTTTGGTTGTGGGTTTTTGACGAAATACTGACAAAAATTTTTAACTAATCCAACTAATTGTCCCTAAATCCCACGATCTCCTATGGCACCGTTCCCACAACAATTCTCTACTCACATCTAATTATAGCCTTGAAATCAAATATAAGTTCTAATTCGACCCAAATACCTACTCTCTATGGACGTATGTGCAGAGAGGTCTTGTCTAGAGAAATTATCGGTTCTAAAGTTGTTCTGTCCTTTATAATCATATTTTTGAGATGGAAGAAATTAGGTTAATATGTTTAACTCTCGTTCAAAACTTAACTATATAACTTCGCGGGTTCCTAAAGCATATATTGCATTGCTATTCTTATGGATATCCAATATATTTCACTTTTTTCTGATGTATGTGGGATTTTAATCCCAAATTGTTTATTCTCTCGAAGACTTAAGTTCTAGAACTTCACAAATCTAGATATATAACATTTATTAATCTTCGAATTTCGTTTTTTAAAACATTTGCCTAATCCTTGCTTGTAAACTCGCGAAGGAACTGCAGGATCTTATACTATATCATCGTTTATACTACAACAATTTCTTCTTTATATTCTTGTTTTCAATGTTTCTACTCTGGCAACCCTACTTTCATGTCAGACCCAACCGGCAACAGTACCAATTACTAGTACATACCGCAGACTACCTTTTAGGCCATTTAATTCGCAAGGTCGTTGCATTGAACATTCATTTAATTGTATGTGATACCATTACAGCCATTCCAGGTAATCGAAAGGCACGATAAAGATCACCGTCCTCTGTGTAAGACACCTATACGGCTTTTATTTTCATTTGTTTATATGTCATAGCTTTGTTTTTGGTTTTGTCGACCATTGTTATTGTTGTCATCAGCTGGTTGCGACCAGATAAATCTTAGGCTGTAGCGGCAACATTTTTGCCACAAAGCGAGCGAGTTGCCAAAATAAGCGAAAAGAAAAGCAAGAATGTCCTGGCGGAAAATAACCAGAAAGCGAAGAAGGAGGTGGCGCGCTTACAGGGTGCCTGCCAGCAATCACTTGAAAATTGCATAGCTTTTTATGGACCTAAATTTTTGTGGAGAATGTCGTGCCGCTGACTGCCCAACGCAGCGCCAACTATTCATTTATTTCGGTTCGCCGCTTGTTTGTACCTTACCACCTTCTTCTTCTTCGTCTTTTTCCTCCTGTGTGCAATTTGAGGTTATGCGTTGTTTTTGGACTGCTGCGGTGCTGAGTTCGACGGCACTGCGCTTGCTCGGCCTGTAGGCACCATCAAGCGTGTGTGAATGAAGGCAACAGCGCCGCCAAGAATTCCTATGCATTCTTCACAATTCGCTGTGTTTCGTGCTCTGACTTTGGGCTGGGATTTTAGTTTTCGCTTTAGCTTTAAATGCCTGCCACATCACACAACCGCGGCGCACAGCACTCGGCATACAAGCTGTAGTGGCATTAAAACTGATGATTCTGCAATATTTTTTTGTAAATATTCGTACTTAACAATGTTCAACGTCTCACAAACGCACACACTCGCATGCATGTGTGAAATTTGCTGCATTGCGTCGCCGTCATGCGGCCATCACCTCTTTTGCCGCGCCCGCTGCTGCTGCCGCTGCATTTGTTTGGCACTGCGCATGCGTTACTTGCATGCCATGCAGCGCAGAAATTGAGACTTTTTCTGGAATATTTATTTATTTCAAGGATTCATCGTTCTTCGCACACAAAAAGCGCCGTGTCTACAAAATTACACACATTCACACACACACACACGCATACATATTCGCTTATGAATATATTTATGCATGTGCATAAGCATATTGACGGTTGCATCGATGAGAAAAATGTTAAACGTTTTGTTGCGTTGCAAAAGCTCACCCCTCGCCGCCACTTCTCTCCGTCCCATGCGCCACTTTTGCTTTGTACTTTCGGTTTGGCGTTTTGTCGAGTTGTTGTATGTGCCTGATTGTTTATGCTGTGCTCATATATTCATTCTCATGGCATTTCAAGGATGTGTCCATCTCATCGTGTGGACAATGCTGCCGCTTTAGCACCTTGTCACCCCCTCCTCCGCCTACTCCTACCATCCAACCAACCAAAAACAAACAGCGTGCGCTCAATCCATACACTCACACACACACACACATGCCGAGCGCGAGAGCTGCACGCCTTCGCGCATGAACAGCTAAACATTGTTTTCGCGAACTTCTGCATCGTATTGTAATTAATTGAATGGATGTCGTCGAGGCAGAAAATCATTAAAATCGCATTGTCTCCCTACCACACACAATGATAAGAGTTTGTTTTCCTTTTGTTTGCGTTTTTTTTTTGTTTTTGCTATTTTGCGTTTTTGTTTTTATACATATTTTTAGACTTGTTTAACGATTTTGTAATGATGAGAAAAATATTTTGTGTTTACATTCTTCGAGATCGGAACAATTTTGCTTTTGTTTCACCAGAAATCGCACTGTAATGTGATGATAAGCAAATGACGCTTCTCGTGGGGGTTCTGAAAACATGTGCCTGGCTGCATAATTACTGGAAAAACGCATATAATGAATTCACAAATAATCAGCGTGTGAAATATAAACATTGTTTTAGTTTGTTTTTATAATCTCATAAACACTAATTGTACCAAAAGTTCGTTTAATCCATCCGTGTGGTCCAATTTTCTGGGATTTTATAGCAAAGATCTGCATAGATATATCCGTTTTGCGGTGTTTTGGTGCGCAATCTTAGCATATTCACAAATTTGCCATACAGAACCCCAGTATCGTATCCTATAGAACTCTAGGATCCGCACAACTCTAAACAAAACTCGTTTTTTATTCAGCGTAGATACCACTATATCGATTATAGCTGTCTCACTACCTTGTGATATATGTAAATTTTTGTAGAAAGATTTTCTGTTAATTTAAAATAAGCCTCAGTTTTTTATTTATTTATTTTTTTTTTTTATTGAAACGTAACAAAGATATGGTTTTACATTTCATTCGAATTGCAACAAGTTACAAAAGTACTAACAAGCAATATTTTTCATAATTTATAAGGTAAAACAATAAAAGCTCTATTAAGAAGCTTTTTTACAAAAACTAAACTTTGTATTAAAAACTAAATATTATAATATTTGTTATTTGCTTAGAAGGTCATGAAACGTTGTTCTTTTCAATCTGTGCCTGCTATTTCTAGTTCTATTTCTAATAAGCCTCAGTGTCGTCGGAAAAATCTCCCAGAGCCACATCTGGCGAAAGCAACTTTCTTATCATGCTAATTGATTTATTACACCGTGCATTTACACAATATAATTTATTATTTTCAAATGATGTCGCCTTTCAGGTTTCAGGTTCCACAAACGATGTTTTTTTCGTTTCGCGTTAGTTGTGTTTAATTGTTTCATGAACACTCTAAAATATTGCAGTCCGCTATGAAAAATAATTTCTCCAAATTTACCTTGGTAACAGCCTCTTTTCGACGTCCAGTGGCTTCATGTTATCCTATGGCTTGTAGTGAATTTCAAAAATCACTCACGAATGGCTGCTTCGCTTGGCGCAGAGCCCTGATAACGACCAACAAGTAATTTAGAATCAACAGTATAATATTTTTCAGCAGAAACAGCTGCTTTGTTAATAGAATAAATCCTTTATATCCACTCATGTTTTAAAATACTAAATTTACAAAGTGCTCCATCTTCTCCGAAAACTGTGATATTTATACTCATTCTTCCTAATGCCTAACTGTAAAACACACGGCTAACATAGAATATTTTTTTTTTGATAAAATTTTATTTTATTATTCAATATAGTTGTCTTCAAGGGCGATATACTGATTATAGCGCGGAAAAAATCTTTCAATACGATTTTTATAATACATTTGCCTCAAAATAAGATGCAGTTTCTGCGATTAAGTCTTCATTGTTGCTGAATATGTTACCAGCGAGCATATTCTCTTGAGATCTGAGGACAGGAAATAGTCACTGGGGGCCAGATGTGAAGAATGCGGTGGATGCGAAAGCAATTAGAAGCCCACTTCATGAAATTTTAACAAAGTATTTAGTGATTTGTGACACGCTGCGTTGTCCTGATGTAACAGCACTTTCTTCTTTTTCAAATGGAGCCGTTTTTAACCATTTCCTCTTACCAATGTTCCAACAACGGATTGTTGAAGATGGTCGATAAATAATATGAGCATCCCAAAATACTGATGCCATGATTTGTCAGCCGACTTTTGCGTTTGCTTTGCGGTCGGTTTTTCATGTGAAATGATGAAGCCATATGTCATCTATTGTCACATATCAAAAGTTTCAAACACTCCTCAGAATCATCAACTCGTTTTTGATGGATTGTGCGCCCGATGGATGCCGCATTGTGCACAGAGCTTTTACATACCGAAATTATTTAATGTCCTTGAAGTCTCAGCTTTCTCAAGCAACTTCAATTTACGGTCATCCAAAATTAATTTGTGGACTTTTCTGATGTTTTCGTCGGTAACAGCGTCTTTTGGGCGTCCACTGCCTGCATCGTCCTCGGTGCTCACTCAAGTCTCGTTCAAACTTAGCAAAACACTTTTCAATGCTTGATTTCCTTGGTGCCGAGTCGAACTAATGTTGACCAAGCTAATCCTTGGCTTCAACAACATTATATCCTCGAAAGAGTAATACTTTGTTAACACACGAAACTGCTTTTGAATTCCATTTTTTTGTAAACTAATACAAGTTGCTTCACTCAAAATGCTTTATCTCCTAAATTAATAGTTCGACAGCTGTCAAATTTTGTACAGGAATCTTTTAAAGGTAGGGACTAACTAAAGCATCGGTTAGATTAGACCAGTTTTGGTCCATTGCGATACCAGATGGAGTTCAGTTACTAGGTCCATGAGGAGTAGTCATCCTTTATAATGCCTGAGCTTGACGCAAATTTTTACAGTCTCTCTGGCCTCACTTTCGATACCTCCTTCTGTGTATCATACGGTGGCGAACTCAGATGCTTATAGCGCAGTCTTGCCAATGCGGAACAAGTACACAAGAGTTGCTCCAATGGGTTCCTAATGTTGATCACGTTTTCGGATATAGCCGTTCTTGGCCTGGCACCCATTAGAAATGAAGTTGATTGCTTCTTGGAACACTTTCCACTGCTGCCCTGCTTCCCAAGACACTTCTGGCCGATATGCAATGCGAGGTTACTGGCTTGATTGCTGCTTGACTGTTTACGTAGATGTTGACTCTGGAATTGCCTGCAGGTGCATAAGAAGCAAGCTTTCGCAATAGCAAAGCCCTCAGCTTAAAAAATTCTAAATAAAAAATTGCCTTATTTCTAACTCTGGATAGTATATTTCCGCACCGACTCCGTTGTCCATTTTCGAGCCAGCCGTATAGATGTTTAGAGTGTTGCGCGTAGCTAACATAACTTTACGCCAACCATCTTTACCCATCGACCTTTGTCCGAAGGTTCTATTTGTAAATTCTCCTGCAGCCAGTAGTCGTCCCGCCGATTTTGCTGCGCAGTTTTCAGCGAAGAGGTCTATGCAGGTGGCAGGTTTAGTACTAGTTCAGAAATATTAGTGTGTTTCTTGTTTTCTCTTTATTATACCCTGAACAGGGTATATTAAGTTTGTCACGATGTTTGTAACACCCAGAAATAAGCGTCGGAGACCCTATAAAGTATATATATAAATGATCAGTATTTTGAGCTGAGTCGATTTAACCATGTCCGTCTGTCTATCTGTCCGCCCGTCTGTATATATACGAACTAGTCCCTCAGTTTTTAAGATATCCTTTTGAAATTTTGCAAACGTCATTTTCTCTTCAAGAAGCTGCTCATTTGTCGGAACGGCCGATATCGGACCACTATAACATATAGCTGCCATATAAACTGAACGATCGGAATCAAGTTCTTGGATGGAAAACTTTCACATTTGACAATGTATCATCACCAAATTTGGTATAGATTATTTTCTAAGGCAACAATGTAATCTCCGAAGAAATTGTTCAGATCGGCTAACTATAGCATATAGCTACCATACAAACTGAACGATCGGAATCAAGTTCTTGTATGGAAAACTTTCTCATTTGACAATGTATCTTCACCAAATTTGGTATAGATTGTTTTCTAAGGCAACAATGTAATCTCCGAAAAAATTGTTCAGATCGGATTACTATAGCATATAGCTTCCATACAAACTGAATATATAGTTACTAAAAGAAATGCACCTGTGAAGGGTATATAGCTTCGGTGCAGCCGAAATTAACGTTTTTTCTTGTTTTTTATATCAATTAGTAAAATATGCCAGTAGCAATTCTTAATTATTTTCTTAACAGTATAATACATTATTTCACTGGCTGTTAAATAGTATACATCATATTTTCATTCATTCATTTGTATTTATATATCGGTACATAAGAATATATATATGTACATATAGGCGCCAGTACTCCCACATTTGTATGTATTTACATATGAACATGTGCATCTAAATATTTTCAACATGCATCATTGAAAGTCAATAGTCCAGTTAATTGATTGTCAAATGATTAATGGCTTACGAGACACGAGCTTCCAGCGATTATGTAGTTTGTGCGAAAACTAGAAAAAAGTTGTCTCATTAAGCTAATTATAAGATGTTTCAAGCTCACCACATTCCAGAAATATTACACATTTATTTTTTATTCTTCTTTGTTTATTTTTCTAATTCGCATTCTGTCAATAAACTCAGATTTGTCGCAAAAGCAGCAAAATTTAAGTCAAGTTCACATTTTGCAGTTTTCAGCGCGTATAGCCTCAAACTCACAAGTGAAAATTAGAAGAAATCAAAACAGTATTTTTCCTGACGACGCTTTACATTACCAAAGTAAACAATAACAATTTGTTTGAGCGACGAAATCACGAAAATTCGTGCAAAATGTGGATTAGATACGTGTTGCCAGCGGTCACTGCTACCTCAAGACATAAGCCGATGATCGCCGCGTCCAATTAGTCATTGTGAAAATCGAAATCGGCTTTTCCACTTTTTTACACACTTAAGTATCTACATATGTGTATATATGTATATAAATGATCTTGCAGCATTTGCGCTTCTCCAATGGACCTGTTTGCCCCACGCAAAATGCGCTGTGCTCAAGCGGCCATCTAACACTGTGTCTACTGCTACCAATTACACACGCTTTTGTTTTGTTATTATTGCTGGACTTAGTTTGTGGACAAACAGTTTTCTACAAAATCATTTCCGTATTAATTGCTTTGACAAAGAAAAAAATGGTAAAAACGAAACTGACGTAATTCAAGGCGAATGAACTCGCCGCTTCGTTCTTAGCGCTCCCCAACGCGCATGCGCACATGTGCCTGTGAATGTGTGTCAGGCAGTAGGAGTAAGTGTAGTGTACTTATTCCGCGGTAATTCATCGCACATAATAATTAATTTCAAGTAAACCCACAACTTACAAATTGTATTTGTAATCATTTTACTCTTGCTAATTGTTGACATTGCGCGCTTAAAGCGTGTGCGTGTGAGTGCGTAAGCGTGCAGTTGTTTCTATGTCGCCCATTGTTGCTTACTGTTTCCACTGTTGCCTTTTATTTGGTTACTTATTCGGTTGGATTGCTGGTTACTCATTTTTGCGGTCACAATGGCTAATTGTTCGTTGCCTGAAATGCGTAACAGCATTGATTTGTTCTTTGACTTTCGATAGTTGTTGTTGTTGTTGTGCTGAAATGTTGCTGTGCTATGCCAAGTTTCGTTGCTGGCAGTTGAGGTTCCTCAGCAAAGGTGCTAATCGCAAGATTAGCAAGACAGAGAACCTAGTATACCCACGTAGGGCAAAAAGATGCTAGCAGTAGTCAAATTTGACACGGACTGACAATAAAAAATACATTTTCACGTATTTTTATACAAATCCTTATTATCACCCACCAAATAGGCTCCGTAATGATGCGTTTGGTAAATGTGGGGTTCTCAGCTGTGAAGTGAAGTATCTCTTTTGTAAATAGAGGTTGACGCCGTTTTTGTTAGATTTAGGTATTTTTATACGATGAATGTATTGAGTCGATCCAAAAGAGATGTATATGTATATATATATTCTGCTATCGAATGCCATCACGACACTTTTAAAGCATTTTTGTTTTACATTTTTGATTCTATTGTGATTAACATACTTAGGTAGATGGTTGGACGACTCGCTTGAGGCAGACTTTCCACTGTCACTCCAATATTTGTGTAAAGTAGTAAGATCCCCCAGAACACTTCTGCAACATTTTCAACAATTCCGTTACAATGAAGTGGTTCGCTTAGACATTTTCTCAGTAGAAATCCGAATTCGTACGTAGGTTGCTATATATATTTCTGGCCTAATAATGTAAATAGGCATATTTATCAACGAAAATGTTTTTTTTTGTAATTTTTTGTCGATTGCGGTTTTGTTTCGGGCTCATACGCATAGATCCATGATTCGTCACCTGTGACGATCTTATAAACGTCTTTTGAAGCACCGCGATCGTATTTTTTCAGCATTTCTTTACACCAATCCACACGAGCCTTTTTTTTTGAGCGATTGTCAAATTGTGCGGGATCCAACGAGAACAAATCTTTTTTACGGCCAGGTGTTCATGCAATATCGAATGTATGCTGGGGGGAGAAATGAATAGGCATGCTTCTATCTGAAGGTATGTTACATGACGGTCTTGCATTATCAGTTCACGTACGGCATCGATGTTTTCTGGTACAACGGCTGTTTTTGGACGACCTTCACGGAATTCGTCTTTGAGCGAGCGTCGGCCACGATTGAATTCGTTGTACCAGGTTTTCACAGTGCTATAGGATGGTGCTTCATAGCCATACAAAGATTTTAGTTCATCGATGCACTCTTGTCCTGATAATCCACGTCGAAAGTTGTGAAAAATGATCGCACGAAAATGTTCACGAGTTAATTCCATTTTTGGCCGAGATGAATTTTTTAATTCCCTGTAAATAAAACAATTCACGATTAAATGACAAAACGTTCTGAGTGATGTTGTGCTAAAAAATGTTCCAATGGAAATGTCAGATCTCACCTGGCAACACTTAGTGTTTCCCTAGGCCAGAATATATATAGCAGCCCTCGCATCACCGACGACTTTTATTTTTCATTCTTTGCGAATCTTACAAGTTATATTATAAGTTTTGGTTTTAAGTCAGCCTTTGAGGATCTTAAGCTTTTAAATTTTACTTCAAAAATAAGTGTTCGGTTGAAATCGAGTACCGGAGACATGATCAAAAAAATTTATTGACAACTTATACATCTCACCCTTGTTTGCCCGAATCAGCCGGTAGTTAAAAATATCTAGAACATCTACCCAAAAATATACTTTCGGTTTAATATACTCTCAGAGAGTGAAATTTATCTCTATTATGGTTATGAAATCTGGGTTAAGAAGTGAATGAATTATCATTTGCCTTATTTGAAAAGCGTCAGCTCTTCTAACATTCGATATCGTCATTCCTAGTTAACAAGTATCTTGATTCTTTGAAAAAATCCATGTTTCAGACTTATATGTAATCTATTTGGGCTGATAACTGTAAAAGTCGCTCGGTCGGATTTTATCACCATCATTTTACGGTTTCAGAGTTTAATTTCTCCTCTATCTTTTCAAACTCGATTGCTTTTTGCAAGCATTATTTGGTTCCAATTGGTCAAGTGGAAGGGACACCTTTTTCGCCTTGATCGGGTTTGAGGCCGACCTAAAATCTCTACCGTGCTATGGGTGCCGCACGCGGCCGCAAAATTGAATTTTCAATTCTACCTGTCTTTAGGTTTAAACCAGAGCTACCAGGAATCTCCCCTAAGGAACAAACCCAATGAACATTGGTGAATCGGAGGTGGTACCATAGTACCAGATTTAAGTCTCCGGTCAGACCTTGTAGCTTTTGTTATTACCAGTTGAGCACCCATCAAATTCAATGATAGGTGACATTTGTCGCATGAACTTCGGCTGTCTTTTCATAAGAAGGAATCTCATTCAGAGTCTATAATATCAGTTCAAGCTGAGCAATATATTGGATATTTTAGTCGCCTCTTACGACAGGCATACCTTACTGCGGTCAAATTCTATCAGCTGGGGGACATACCGTCTTATAATTAGAAATGCGTGCTTCTTCCGAAGCTCTGCTTTAGGGCATCCTCTCGCCCCTCGTTTCCTGTAGCAAAGATACAAATCACTGCCAACCAACGCGAGCCATAATATTCTAATTCATCTTACTTTTCGAATGCTTAATGTGGTGTCCACTCGCATTGCAGCGCCAACGTCATTGTCCGCATTAATGACTTAAGAATTTTGTGCCTTACCATAAGGTACATCGCTCAATTAATTTTCAAGTATGCGAACGCCTTGGCAGCCAAGCAACCCATTCGAGGTGGGGGTAAACAATGTTTTGCACTCTACCTCACATGGCTTTGGGCCATGCGTTGCGTCCGTCCGTTGTTGGTTTGTACGCGCCTCGGTCAATGTACCTGTTGTGGTGCTATGGCTGGCGCAGGTTTGTCGCTTCCTTAATGAGTACTTTTTCCTGTGAAACGTTGGGGCAGCGCTGCCGCCGTCGCCACCGTCGCGTACTTAAATATTCGTTTATCGAAATGTACGGTCCGGTTGAGTAGTTGGCAGGCTCGCCGGCTCGCAGCTTTGTTGATCGTTTGGTCGCCTGCATCGGTCCTTTGGCACCTCCAGCCGACAGTGATGAAGGTGGCATAGCACGGTATGGCATAGCGCGGTGGTGTGCTGGCGACGATTGCGGCAGCGATAGCGCGTCTTACTCTTCATATATACCATCGTAGTTGGCCACAGAACACTCACTCTGCATTCCAGTGTCGGTAGGGTGGAGGGCGCTACGAAAATA
Source organism: Bactrocera neohumeralis (assembly GCF_024586455.1). Classification (NCBI taxonomy): domain Eukaryota; kingdom Metazoa; phylum Arthropoda; class Insecta; order Diptera; family Tephritidae; genus Bactrocera; species Bactrocera neohumeralis. The sequence continues at coordinate 43,094,163 of NC_065922.1, forward strand.
CTTCGTTTTTTGTACATACATTGCAAGTGTGTTGCCCAATCAGTGATGCTGTTGCGGCAGGGATTTCTGTTCGTGTTTTGCGTTACATACTGTATCCTGTTAAGGCGAGAGTTCGGCCGCTGCGGCTGGTGGTGGTGTTTGTTTGCTCTCGCTGATAGCGCAAATTGTATTTAGTTGGCGCTGTAGATATGCTCGGCTGACAGACTGCGGCGCTCGTTTGATCAGCACAACAATCAGAGAGACGGTTATGTTGGTTGTCGGTTGCGTGGTCAGGCGGTTAGCTCGATTGTTTGGGCAGCGCTTTGCTAGACGCTTCGTTTTATTGCTTTGTTGCTGTTCAACTTTTTCTCCACTGTACCTTCACCTCTCTGCTGCCGCTTTTTCGGTGCCTTCGTTTCGGTAGTTTGCTACCCAATTCACCGTCGTCTTTTCCTTCACCGCGCAATGGACATCCCTAAGTCGAAGACGCTTTATTCAATGGCCGGCGTGGTCTCGCTTAGTCGCGGGCACGTTTAACTGCACGTCGCTCTGCGGCGCTCCAGCACAATTCAATGGCAGTGCTTCTGATTTTGTGCGCGTGCGAAACAAATAATCAGATTGCCCCGACGATATGATCGAATTCCTGGAACTTACTTGTGTTGTTTGAGTACCTCGTTGTCGTATGCTTTTGCTCTTACCTACTAACTGACCGACTGAGCAATATTTTGTACTTTATGTTCGTGCTTTTTTGTGTAGTCTCGTCCATAACGGTTGGACACAGGGATCGACGGTCGGTTGGCAACTGGAAGATGTGGGCACACAAAGCCCAATGAAGCAGTTGTTGTATATAGCAAAATAAATGGCAAATGCACTTACATTCATTAATTCATACAAGTGCTTGTGTGTGTGTGTTGCTTGTCTACTGCTCGTTTGAAGTATCTTCACTACCTTTCAGTTCACTTTTTTATACCCTGAACATGATATCATATAAAGTATGCCAAAAAGTGTGTAACATTCAAAAAGAAACGTCGGAGATCCTGCAAATTATATACATACATACTTATAAACGGTGCTCCATTTCGAGGTTAGCTATTGTTTTTTTTTTAAGAAAAGGCAAACTTCAAATATAATGGGGAATGTTTATTAACATTCGAAAAATCATTCTTTGGCATTTATTTTTTGAAGATTATCTTTTTCAAATGTTGGCCGCGGCTACGTTTCAGATGACCCATCCACTGAATTCAATTTTCGATGGCTGGTTCGAGCATTTCGACTGGTATTTGGCGAATGACACGTGTGATGTTTTGCTCCAAGGCCTGCATGGAAGCGGAATTGTCCACAGAGACTTTATACTTTACATATCCGCACAGGAAAAAGTCTAACGTTGTGATATCACACGTTCTTGGTTAATCGACCGGCCCAAAGCCTGAAATTATCTGCTCACCGAAGTGTTCTCTCCATAAATCCATTGATTGCCAATCCAATTTGGTCGGTGATCAAAACGGTCGCCACTGATGATTTACACAGGCATATTTAAAGAAATATGGACCGATGATTCCAACGTCGGATCTTCGTGGAACTTTTCAAGAGCCCATAGAGCGAAGCGACGTCGCTTGGGAAGATCGAGCGGCTTCAGTTCTTGCACAAGATGTATTTTGTACGTTTTCAATTTAAGATCTCGACTTAAAATGCGCTAAGTCGTTCCATACTTCAGTACGAGTGGTTGCGAACGGTACCTCTTCTTGGATCGCCCGTTAAATGATTAGCATGATGAGCTGCGTCGACTTATTCAAGTCGGTCTGCCCGTCCGTCCGCATAAACGAGAATAGTCCCTCAGTTTTTGAGATATTGATTGAGATTTTTCTACTCGTTTATCTGAACTGCGAATATCCGACGACTTCATAGCTGCCATACAAACTGCTGATCGATCACACTCAAGTCCTCGTATGGAAATCCTTTTTATTTGACAATATTTATTTACGAAATTCGGCATGAAATATTGTCGAAGACAACGCTATAATCTCCGACCGAATTGTTCAGATCGGACCACTATAGCATATAAGTAGCTGCCATATAACCTGATCGATAAAACGTTCAACGTTAGACCGTTTAGAAGCGCACCTGTGAAGGGTATTACAGATTCGTTGCTGCCGAAGTTAACGATTTTTCAGTTTCAATTTCGACAATTGATAACTCGTTGTTGATTCAGGGCGGGTGGAAGGTGTTGAGGCGTGCTATGTTGCTGTACATTTCGCTTTGTGAGTAAACTCATACATACTTATGTATAGGCTAGTACATACTTATGTATATATAAATACCTACACGTAGCCACATTACGACATTCGAGGTATTCTGAAAGAAAGATGCTGCCGAGTAAAGCTTCTTCTCCAAAAAAAGATTTTTTTCACAATGATTTTTGTTGTTTTTGGTGTTTATTTTTTTGCTTTTGCAAAATGTGCACGATTTCTGCTCATTCAATGGCATGAAGCGCGGCTCTGTGCGTTGCTTGCTGCTTTGAGTGAAGCTCGCCAAGTTTGTTTTTGTAAGTATATGTAAATACGTTTATGTACGCAACGGTATTCTCATATGTATGTATGTATGTATGATGTATTTATTTCTATATGCCGATTTTTGTATGCGTAAATTTGTATGTGCTTGCATAAATTGTCGGCATTTTTTGAAAAAATTATTTATAAATACATAACAACGACAACAACAACAACACATCACTCTGCTAAAATATACATTCCGATACAAAACACGCGAGCGGTAAACACGAAATGGACTAAAACAAGCATTTCCAAAAAAAGAGAACCTTAAAATCGCGAATGTAAGCTGAACATTTCGCTCGACGATTTCCGAGTGTTGGCTATACCCATAGTGTGTGTGACAGCAGGCAGCGTCGCTCCGCCGCTGGGTCCAGTCTCACTGCGTCGCTGGCTGCTGCATATTTTCTCAAGCCATCACGCCGCCACGGAGGTCCCACTGCCCCATTGTGTGTTTGTGTATTGTTGTTTTATGTGCTTGTTGTATTTGTGTTTTCTTTGCTTAACGCTTCTCAGACCCTTGGAATCCGAGCTGCTTTGTTGTTGGTGTGTTTGTGCAAAAAAATGCGCGAAGCATGTAAAAATTTGTTGTTTTGACTAAAAAGGAGTAAAATGCATTTTCATTGCTCGCTGCCCATTAATGAGCTGAGCGCTATGCTGAGACGCGCCGCCGCACTGTACTGCGCCTTGGACTTGTTGTTGTTGCAGATTTTAATGAAGTGCTGGCGGCTCCATAGAACACCGCTCAGCGCTTTGTGGTGTGACTGCGTGGTTCCTGCGGCTGCTGTGCTGTTGAGCGCATGCGTATTGTTGTTGTCGTTGTTGTGCGCCAATTGCTCGTTGCTCGTTGGCATGTTTGTGGCCGCTTTAATGGCTTTTACCGCCGCCACTTAATTTGCTGACAACATTGTTGTTGGAATTTATAGATCGCATTCTTGTTCGCGCATTTATTTTATCGGCGCAACAAAGCGCTGCTAACTCTTCGAACGCCTTCAATGCACAACAAAAACAACAACAACAACAACAAAATTCATGGTCATTGGCGATGTTTTAAAGGTGTTGTAATTTTCTCTTGGCCATTTTTAGTCTCCATCGGCGTTTGTTTTTCCCTCATGTCTAAGTTGTATTTTATTCCCTGACGTGTAATCAGTAAAAAGACTTGTCTCTATTATATCTGCGAAACGCGGCTCCCCTAAGAGGGGATGTCTTTAGTAACATTTTATATGAGAATTTGTTGATGAACTTTGAAAACAATTTTTGGCTGGGCATAGCTATGGCTCAATTTAGGCGAAATGTTTCGAACCATCTGAAATCGAGTGGAAATATTAATCAAATCTTATTGGTTAGCATTCGTTAGGTTTTTTGAAAAGCGCTTAGGTTAGGTCCAATGGCTGGTCCACAAAATGCGGATCGCACTTCGACTGTTAAATACAGTTCTTTATGCAGTAACTAAATATAGTATGTCTGGTAAGCCGATCTTATAAGTCGATAAATTTCTGCTAAAGCATTTTACTTCTATTCCCAACAGTTTCGGGATGTCTGAAAGTGTTTCAGCTTGATCTCGCAAAGGCGAGTCAAAAAGTAAGTGTTGATATGACTTTGCCTCAAACTTACCGCGTGAATAGTTAGAAAGCCTTTAATTAGGACAAAGCTAGCGTTAGTGAGGTCGAAGAGCTCAGTAAATCTCTCTCTCTCCACCTTGGGCCATATGGATCTTGCAACAGCACATAAATTAATGGTACCCCTGTGCTGGTGAAGTTATTTCGATGTAGCGACAAACCCTGCGCTAGTAAAGTTCGCGCGAATCCCAAATATTCAGTAGTTGAACGAAGGATGTTAGTGTGGAGCAGCGCACCTTTCACAGTCTATTGATAGCTGGGCTATGGTAACTTCTTTTGCCATCTCGTCGGCTTTATAAGCCCTGAGTTGAATTTTTTAATCATTAGTGGTTGTCTTTAGAAGTTATTTGTATTACTATACAGCGTGATCTTAAGCAAAAGCTGGAGGGTAAGACTTGCAAGGTCTGTCGCAAAAGAAACAGAACTTTTTAAATATAACTCTTTCTGGTGGCGCCACCTATTGGTGGGTATATGAAATGAAAAGTTCGATCTGTTGTTGACATTTCGTAAAAATTTTAAGACAATTGGATAACTACAATCGATGTTATCGATCAAAAAGTGACAGCAGCTTTTGGTCATCGGTCGTAAAATGCAAAGAGCAAATATTAAATTTTGTTTTAAACTTAGGAAAACGTTTACTGAAACATTTCAAATGATGAAAAAAGTTTATGGTGATCAGTGCCTATCCCGTAGTAATGTGCATGAGTGGTTTAAGCGATTCCAAGAAGGTCGTGAGGACCTCTGTGACGATCAGCAGTCGGTCGTCTTCAGAAGTCAAAATTAAAGACAATGCTGATTTGTTTTTACGATTCCGGGGGTATTGTACACCGAGAGTTCGTATCCCACCTGGCCAAACGATTAATGCTGTGTTTTACCTTGGTGTTATGAAGCGTCTTTTGTCACCCATTCGTCGTGCTCAACCACAATACCGTGAGGCAGGGTCCTGGCGCCTGTTGCACGATAATGCGCCGTGTCATCGGTCGACGCTTGTCACTGATTTTTTGACAAAAAACTCCATATTAACCATTAATCACTCACCCTACTCACCTGATCTGGCACCCTGTGATTTTTACCTATTTGGAAAACTTCATTTGCCCATCAAAGGACACTGGTTTCAGGACATTTCAGCTATCCAAAAGGCGACGACCGATATTCTCAAGAGCATTCCGAAAAATGACCTTAAACACTCATTTGAAATGCTAATTGACCGGGCTAAACGCTGTATTGAAGCACACGGAAACTACTTTGAATAAAAACAACAAATAAAATAACTTTTGAAAAATATTAATTTTTTGTGGTTTTTTTTAACAGTCCTGTCTCTTTTGCGACAGACCTTGTATGTGATCTTTACAAGGTCTAAAAGTAGATTTCGGAAGTCTGAAGCAAACAAATAGTCTTACCTGAATGATGCTTCGTTGATCTTCGTGAATGACATGATCGTACAAAAATGGGCGGAGCAGAACACTTAAAGATCTATGCTCATTTCTTCTACTATACTATTACTTCACTCGTACTTTAGAACTCGTAACTTAACTCAGAGATAGTTTTTATTTCCTAATCATCTGAGGGCGGCCGTCTGTACACTAGCCGGCGCTAATATTTCAATTGTCTTTTACAATTCCAGAGTCAAAGCGTAGGTTGTTACTCATTATTGACACGACTGCATTAGGCATTTGTTTGCTTGCCTCACTAAAATTCCGAATCCCCACCACGATCATCATAATCCCTATGATCATCATTGCTAGCAGCCAACAATCGCTGTTTGTTTGATTGCTGATTCGCCACCGGCAAATTTATTTTGTTTTGAAATTGAATGCAACGTCGCAACAACCTACGCGCCTCATCAAACCGAGTGGCTAGCCAACATGAGTACCAACAATATGAGTCTAATAGGGCACGAGAAAATATTTGTGAGGTCCAATCAGTACGTGGACCATATGACCACGGCACACATACATACATATGTGCATAAATTTCTTTGAACGCAGCCACAAGATCAGTGCAAACCAGTGATTGGGTTTCAGTTCTTTTGTTTGGCGCTTCCATGAATTTGTGCTCTCATGTTTACACATCCGTGGCGGCGATAGAGGATCAGATTAAATTTGTGTGTGCGTGCATTTGTGTGGTTATTCGTGAACAATTACTGCCGGTACTGGTAGTGGTGTGGGTGGATGGTCTTCTTCGTGCCTTGCGAGTATTCAAGTCGTATTAGTTTAGCGGTTCTGCGAAATAACGCCACGCAGACGCGGTTCGTCTATTTAAATGCACTGCCAATAATGAAAATGTGCATAGCCTGCTGTGAAACATGGTCCAGAATACTATACTGGGTAAGGTTAACCCAAAAAGTCTTCAATAAAGAATTTTCTCTTTTTGGTATATAAGGGTTATACTTGGATTAATATTGTAGAGCTAAGGGGATCACGTCAGGTGATTGTAGAATACGTTGTACCGTTATTTAGCCGCTGTTCCGTGAACATTATTTTAGCTCAAAAAATTTGTGTTTTTTGTTATTGTCTCTTAATGACCAGATATCTTTGAGCTGACTTTTGAGTTGAAAATCCCCTGACCTTAGACAAACAGGCTGTGTGAGTACAACATACCACTTTCCTTATTAACCACTCTCACCAATTTGTGCTTTACCTACCGGCCACGTGAGTTCATTTTAAAAGTTTCCAGTGTGAGAACCCTTATCTTAAGGTATTTCATTTTAAATGAAATGCGGTAAAAAATCACAGCGACAAAGTGAATGGAAAAGAAAAGAAGCAAAAGAAAAAATATAAATTTACCTAACAGAGGTCCATATGGGCCTTAAAGGATTAAGTGGTGCACACTAATATATAAACATTTCAACAATAATGCTTCCACAGGTAAACACACAGGTAGATAGCAGTGCATATACCCTTTAAAATGTCGAAATTGTTATTAGTTAAAGACTTATTTGATGTGGACTCATTTTCTTTCAAACATTTCTCAAAGCTGCTCAACACGTCTAAAGACCGAAGCGGTCGTTATATACTATTCTTCTTCTTCTTCTCCTTCTCCACTTGGTCTTTCCAACGGAGTGGAGGTCTTCGACTTCTTCTGCTTTCCTCGGTGGGTACTGCGTCGCATACTTTCAGAACTGTATTGTTTTCATCCATTCGGACGACATGACCTAGCCAGCGTAGCCACGGTCTCTTAATTCGCCGAACTATGTCAATGTCGTCGTATAACTCGTACAGCTCATCGTTCTATCGATTGCGGTATTTGCAAAGAACCATAAATCCTCCACAGAACCTTTCCCTGGAAAAATTCGTAACGCCAACTCATCAGATGTTGCCATCGTCCATGCCCCTGCACCATATAGCAGAACGGGAATAATGATTGACTTATAGAGTTTGGTTCATTGTCGTCATCAAAAGAGGGATCTCTCATCCGCTGTTCTTTCCTTTTCATTGGGGGCGTTTTATACGTTGCTGGTCCCAAACTTAGCGCACAACTCTGGGGAGGGATGGTTCGCCTTCTCACTCTAGCTCGTCTTCAAGCGGATGTTTTTTGGCTACCCAGAAGATACTTGGTCTAAGACCGAAAGTGGTGAGCTGCTTGAGCCATATGTAAAATAATCGTTTCTGACCACTCCCAAGTAAATGGCACTCAGAGAACTGTCCTCACTTGCGTGAACTTTTACACATGACTCCATCCTTCTTTCAATAAGTGTAAGCCCAAAAAGTAGCAAAGCTTGACTCGAGCACTCAAAAGTTCCATAGCCTGTTACAAGAAAAGGCTTTAGTCCAAATAGCATATCTAAGAGATTCCGAGAGTGGTAGAGCAATATTGAGTTTATGTTTGTTGTGGGCATACTTCTACGTGGTATATACTTGTTCACATATCTCTTGTCGCTGCTTCGATAGTTTTTCTACTTTTCATTGTCGCTGTTGTTGCGGCTTTGCTGCTTTTTTCGCTGCAGAATTCAATTGGGTGGCAATTCTTGAGTATTGTGGCTTCCTCTACAAGTCGCGTTGTGTGTCAGTCTGAACTCTTAGTGGCATTACCTTCGTCTTTATCGTGACTTCGTTTCGGAATTGTATTCATCTGTATTGCTGCTTGGTTATATGTGTTTGAGTGTGTGTGTGACGTGAAATTTCATGAATGAATTTTGTGCACTAGAGCTCACACACAGCTATGTGGGGGATAGTGTGGGGTTAGACATTGGACTCGACGGCTGCCTGCCTGCCTGCCTTCCACATTCTGTGCAGCCTCATTTGGTTGCTGTGGCTTCGCGATCTCATAAATACATATGAACCATTCAAAAAGTCGCTGTCGCAAGTCCTGACTCTGCGGTCTTCTCCCCTCATTCGTGAAATGTTTAAGGAACTATACGCTCATATTCGCTCATGAGTGTGTGTGTGTGTGTATGCATATGTGGTTAGTTAACTAGCTGTTGGGTTGCTTGCTTCGCTGATTTCATTTATTACCCGTCTGGGGGGCACTTGTTGCTCTGCCCCAAACAACATAATTTCTGTGTATGTGTTTATGTGTGTGCGAGAGTTGTGTGCGCGCATGCACGTTGTTTCCTTTTGCTGTTGTTTTTGCGCTTTTTGTGCGCTTTTTTGCGGCAAAGGGAGGTATAGCAAAGCAAATTCATTCGAATCGGTCTGCGTGCAATTTTTATACCCAATACTTTTAAATTACTTTAAATTATGTATAGGCTCACATATAGATTTATATGAGCGCTGTTATGCGCTGTGGCGCGTCTGGTCTGGTAATCTATTAATACCAATTCTTCCTGGAATTTTCTTCAAATTGCAGCATATTTGTTAAAAGGTTTTAGCACTAATATAGCACCAAGCCAACAACAATGTTTTAGATGCTCACAGCAGATAAGCCGCGTCCATTGCTCCAGGTAATTTCCTAATTTATGGCTTGGACCAATAAAAGTGCCGCCCAAGTGTGTGGAGTGCGTGACTACTAATCGCTAGTTTGTGTGTTCCTTTCGGATATGGTGCAAATATAGCGCTTATTCCTCCGAAATTCAGGTGTTAGCCTTTCTTTCACCTAAAACTTAAATAGCAATTATTAAGGAGACTGACCAAACTCCGGCTGGTTTATGTTAGCTAAAACTGTCAAAATCATTTTCTTGCATATTCTGACTAAATTTTTTCTAATGTTGGCCTTGCGGCTGGTCTCTAAGACCATACTTCGAGAAATCCGCCTGTATCGTTAATATTGCTTGAACCCATCTTAAACCAATTTATACAATTCAATCTAATTTTGCAAACTGACGTTGATCAATACCAAAAGCTCCGCCAGGATTCAACCTCTTCGAGCAGTTCGATACCATACGAGGTTTCAGACAAGGCGACTCCCTATCGTGCAACTGCTTCAAGCTACTCCTGGAGAAAATAATTCGAGCTGCAGAACTAAATAGAGAAGGTACCATTTTTAATAAGTGTACAACTGCTGGTGTACGGCGATGATATTGATATCATTGGCCATAACAACCGCGCAGTTAGGTCTGTTTTGTCCAGGTCGAACGAGAGCAAGACGAAAAGTCTCCTGTCATCAAACAGACAGTCGTCGCACTCGCGACTAGGCTCCCACGTCACTGTTGACAGTCCTAACTTCGAAGTTGTAGATAATTTCGTCTATTTTGGAACCAGCATTAACACCAAAAACAATATCAGCCTCGAAATCCAACGCAAAATAACTCTTGCCAACAGGTGTTACTTCGGACTGAGTAGGCAATTGAGAAGTAAAGTCCTCACGACGAACAAAGACCAAACTCTATAAGTCACTCATAATTCCCGTCCTGCTACACGGTGCAGAGGCAAGGACGATGATAATATCTGATGAGTCGTTGTTATGGTCCTTTGAGCATTGGCAACGCCGAGTACCGCAGTCGATGGAACAATACGAGATATGCGGCGACATCGAATTAAGAGGCAGCGGCTATGCTAGCTAGGTCATGTCGTCCGAATGGATGAAAGCACTCCAGCTCTGAAAGTATTCGACGCAGTACCTGCCGTGGAAGAGAAAGCCCCACTTCGCTGGAAAGACCAGATGGACAAGGACCTGGCTACACTTGGAATCTACAATTGGCGTCAAAAAGCCAAAAGAAAGAAAGATGACTTCTATACATTTGTAAGAAGCCTCTGATCGAATGGCCTTCAGTGCCTTAGCGGATTTTGGTTTCTTCCTTATCAGCCAATTTTTGGAGCGCCATGTACTAGATTGTTGCACTGTTTCGGCGTCGTATTCATAGATCCACGTCTCGTCAGCAGTAGTCATGCATGTGATGAGCTCTGTTTTCAGGCATCTCTGTTCCAATCTTCACTCAAAATCGTTTTTACAAAAAATTAAGATAAGACGTTAACATTGACACGCTTCATACCCAAAAGATTATCCAAAACGGTTGAATCGATCCTTAAGAGTGGTTGAGACTCTCTCTTGCCAACACGCAGATTTTCAAGCACTGTTTTTTAACTTTTGCGATCTTACTCCTTCTCATTTTGTGGTCGTAAGTTATACCAACTTCTTATCTTTTATCTTCACGATAAATATACATTTTTTCAACGCTTACACTCTGAAAAACCTGAAAATATATTTATATACGTATATGTATGTGTATTGTAAACGATTTTCGAAAGCATAAAAAAATGAAATAATCACAAGAACTCATAAATTGTCTTCCTCTAACTAGCTGAGCTCACATCTTTATATCTCTTTATGTACGCGTGTGAGTTACAGCCTCCAACTTCCTACGCTGCTGCACTCCTGTTTATTCTTATTTAGCGACACTGTATTCTTTTGCTTCTGCTGCTGCTAAATGTTGTGTCTGGAAGAAGAACTTCACACCAAACGACTTCCGGTTGTTTTCTACTTATTGTCATTCTATCTAATTCCACAGCTAGTCTTTCACACGAATTCTCATGAATTTCGCTCTCACTGCAATGGTAATGCAGCTGTTTGTTGTTGTTGTGGCATATTGCTATTTTATTATGCCGCACTGCATCACCATGTGGCAATGTGTGTGTCCGCGCATTGGACGGGTTAATTGCTCTCAGCGCATAATGTTGCCGCCGCCACACGAACGACAATAACTGCATGCAGCTGCTTGTGTGCGTGTTTGTGTGTGCGAAACAATAATCATTTTTATTATTGCGGGAACATTTCTTATAGTTAATAATTTTATTAACCCAACTCTTGCCCACATAATTATTACGGTTTTCCTTTTTCAAATATTTCACTTCACTTTCTTCGCCACAACTTCGTTTTTTGCCACAGCGCAAGTGCAGCGCGTACACTTGTTAGCATTTCCTTTTTGCCACGCTGAGTCATGCGCACGCAGGAGGCCGACAGACAGTCCAGCGGCAACTAGTTTTTGTTTAACACTTTTGTTTTTGTTGCGCGTTGCATGCAAGAAAATGCGCGCACATTGTTGTCAACTTGCGTCTAGCGTCTGGGCGGGCGTTGAAAATAAACCAAGCCAGCGCCAATGCGTTTTCACTTTCTTTCTTTGGGAAATTTCATAAGCTTGCGGACGCATTTGCAGTGAACATACTCAGCGTTATTACAGCTAGATTTAGACGCTTTGAAGCTGTGAGGTAGACACGTCGTTGGTGTGAAACCGAGTAGTCGCCGCCAGACCCACCCCTTTCTGGCGTGTTAATTGTGGTGGAAATTTTCTCTTGCGTTTGAAGGCACTTTTTGTGTGTACTTGCTATTGGATCCTGCCCAGTGGGTTTTTTAGTTTTATTTCCCATTATTTTCACTACCTTCCAGTGATCACAAGGAATTTTTCCGTCCGCTACAATCTTTTTTGCTATTTGAAATTTTTTTGTTAAGATATATTATTCTTCCTTGTATGGATTATTAGTTGTAATCACTCGTAATTATTGAGTAATTACACAATATGTTTTCTTTCATGTTTTTCCAAGAAAGTTGAAAAAAGTCCTACAGTAGCAATTTGCCATAATTTTTCAAAGTTCATATAAGATCGCTTTACTTTGACAACAACTAACGCTCTGGTAATCGTAACCTTTTACGGCTATTGAGCAATGAAGGTTCTAATATTTATTTACCTCTAAGTAATGGCGTTATTGGTAAGGTCCCTCGAGGTCATTGCAAAAATGTTTCATTAATTTCTCCCCTGATATGCGCTGTTTCTTCTTGCCGGTAACTGAAATATACGAGAGAACTTCCTTTACCACGGCTAATCTAAGATTAGGTTAGGTTAATCTGGTAGGCTAATAAATCACGCACAGACCAGTTTTGGCCCTTTGCGATACTATTATAGATGGAGATTAGTCTTTTAGGATGCCTGCGCTCGACGCGAATTTTAACAGACTCTGCAATCTAACTATCAATACCTTCTCCAGTGTACCGAGGTGACCCCCGGATGCTTACAGCGTATTCCCATCCGTACACCATTCTTGGCAATCTCGTCCACAATTTCTTTGCCCTCAATGCCTTTTTGACCTGGCACCCAGTAGAAGTGCAGTTATTTGCTTCTGTCAACACTTTCCACCGCTGCCCTGATTTCCAAGACACTTCTGGCCGATATGCGATACGAGGTTACTGCATTGATTGCTGATGGCGGTCTACATAATTGTTGACTCTGGCTTTCACAATAGAAAAGACCTCACCTTGCAATATACTGCATTGATCCGGCAGCTTGAAAGGTTGCCTTATGCCTAACTCTGAACAGTATATTCAAGCACCAACTGCATCTTCCTTTTTCGAGCCGCAATTACAAACTGAAGGGGAGCGCAAAGCATCAGCAAATTTTACCGGTCCAATATGGAAAACATTTAGTTGAGTTATGAACCTTTATTTGTCAAAATGGTTCGAAACTCGGAGGAGGCTTGTGTTGAGGAATTTAGAGAAAACAAAATTACAAATCATTAACCAGCTAAAATAGACTATTTCAACTACATTTCATAAACACTTGATAATGAACTAAAATTCTCAACCGGTTTATAAAACACCTCTTATCACTACGTGACTTTTAAAAATTATTAGAATCCTAATTAAACCTCTCAAATTAGCACTCACTGCAGAGCATAAAACATATAATCATGAATTCTACACCATGCGACGATCTACCAAGCTACGCATTGCCGGTCGTTTTGAAGAGCCCTCCAAGGTTCGTCACTTTCTTTAGTCCGTCCATCCTTCCGCTCATTAGCTTTACAATGTGCGCGGCTTGATGTGTGCGTCAAAATTTTAATTTCATTTTTATTCTCTTCATTTTCATGAAATATCGCTTTCCATATGGCTTTGTTTATGACTTTGTCTGTAGCACGACTCTTTCACTCGCCGCTTACTGCTGAGTACGTACATTTTCATAGGGGGTGCGAATTGCTTAACCCGACATCCTGCAGCAGCAACAGACAATAATCAAAATCGAAGCATACCGACAGACACACAGACGGACAGATAGCAGCTAACAAGTCGTATGAACACTCGAATGACATGAGAATTTATTTTACAACCAGCAAATCGCCTACAGTGCCGTGCTAAATTCGTTGCCACCACCGCCGTCCCTGTCCCTTCAACGACACGAGCTTGAGAAAGTTGCGAACGAGGCGTTCCAACTGCAGCGTCATCAAATGCGGAGCTCTTATGAAGACTGTGTGAGGCGTTTGCAGGAGTGCTGAGCTCTGAAAGACAGGACGAAACGGCGGGTGTCGGCGAAGGCGGAGGACGGAAAACACATGTTGATTCGCGACAGTCGGCCGGTGTCAGCACAACAAAGTGCGAAGACTGCGTACTTGGCTAGGATGAGTTCGGCTTGAGGAGGGGAGTTGGCGAGATGCGCCACAATGCTGGCGAACTTAATGAAATAAATGAAAATTATGAACTATTCATACTTGCGCGTTGCGGTGGCGTCTCCACGATAGCAATGAAAACAAAGTATGAAAAGTATTGTTGCAAGCATATGTTGCACGACAACCTTCGCGTCTCGTCTCGTCGCGCAAGGGCTTCAATGAAAATGCTTAACGACAAGCACATTGGAATGTTTGGCCACTCCAATGGACGGACGCGCGCGGTTGTTGTTGGGGTTGTGTTTGTGGTGTGTGGTGTGCGGGTGGGTAATCGTCGGTGTGTAGGCTTTAACTCTTTACATGCTAAATACAAGTTAAAAATCAAACAACGCGCACCAAAAAAGCAGAACAAAAGCAAGAAATGCGAGGAAGACAAAACGACTAACGCGAAGCCGTGCCACGTCCGCTGTTGTCTGTCGTACATCGTTCAATGCGGCTACGTTCGTCTATCATCGTCACGGTCGTTGTTGAGCAGCTCACAATTCATTCATAAAAATTGTTCAGCATACACAATTTGCTTAAGAATTCCAGGCACAAACGTCATGAACGCGCAGACGCAGGGCGGTGCTTGACTCATATACATAAGCTCCGTGGCCGCAGAATTGAAATCACAATTGGCGTACAAGCGGCCGACATGTGCAGTAGCTCACTTGCTGCCCGCGCGTCTCACTCTACGCCGATTGCGAACATAACGCCGCTGGCAATGAATGTCTGCACATGCGCATCGGAGACGAGAGGATTCTACCACCACAGCACACTGCGGCAATACGCAGTGATGGGCGGCATTCGGCAATTCCAAAGTCCGCGCAACGCGCAATTTAGTCTTTCGCTGTGGAACCAGCGCGCTGCGGACGGACGCCTTGCTGCCTGGAATGTAAATGTGTGATCGAGGAGCAGTGTTGGTCCGCCGAGCGTAAGTGTAGTTTGTGTTGTTGGCAGCGGTAGCTGTTGCTGGCTCGGCAACGATAAACGCCTTACAGACAGACGTCCGTCTTCATTTCGCGGCTGTCACTACTGCATGCGTCTCTGTGCGGCTGACGACATTCGCACCGACGACAACTCAAGTTTATTACTATTTAATTGCGCGCAGACAAGTTGCGGGCGGCGGTGCGGCAGGCAGACGACAGATCGACACCAACGTGCACCACCGTCGGGGCAACAAAGAGCCGGGGGTGGTATGTGTGCGTGTATGCGTATGTGAATCATATGCTGGGGACCCAGCGCGCCCCGCTCGTTGGTCGCTGTGTTCCCGGCGTTTTTTGCGCGCCGTTTTGACAGACAAGGACAAGCGTTTGACATGTGAACAAATTAAAATATGCAAAAAAAAAAAATGAGTAGAGAAAAGCACAACAAAAAATAAGACCAACTCGTAATGTGAAATTGCTGGGACGCGGTGTGCAAAAAAATACAAAAGCAAAGCACGCAAAACGAGCAAACAACCGGCAAGTTCCTTTCGACAAGTGCTGGCCGCAGACGTGCTGGTGGTGGCGGTGGGAAGCAATGCAAAGCAATAAAATTTCGCTAGGAGTAAAGCAAGTAAGGCAAGAATTAGAAAAAAAAGCATTGGCAGCACTGGAAGACAAATGTTGGAAGATGCAGATTTTTGTATTCGTTTGAAATCGCTTGGAGTGCCGATTTCCGCTTGGTAATTCTTTACGCTTTACTGACTCTGTCAAGCTTTGGGAGGCCGTACGCATTGCAGGCGCGGGCAAGGCGCTTGGCCTCCTCGGCAGGATACGAGTTTATGTTTTATGTGGCTTTACACATACCATAGCTTAACATTCCGATCGGCAATTGCTGTTGTTGTTGTTGTTGCTGCTGCAGCGTTTTATGGCCAATTGTTTGTATGGCTTGTGTACATACATACTTGTTATCACTTCTGCGAAAAAGGCATGCGAACGGCGACGCGCATGCAGAAGAAGGGCATTAAAAATGCCAACAATGTTGGCTTTAGATTTACATGCGTTTCTTAGTTCCAGGCATAAGCTAAGCGCACACATACATATGTACATATGTGCATACATGTGATATGCATAAGTATTTGATGCGATAAAAGTTTTATCACTAATTCAAAGTGTCTTTGGTGGGTGATAAGTTTATATTTCTGATAATAATTGCTGCAATTTCCGGGTTCTACACTCGTTTATGTTGATAATAATAATGCGGCAGATGTTACGCCTAGTTTAGCCCTTCACCGTACAAATGTTAGTACACATTTTGACTGGAGTCTTCTGCTATCGAAATTCAAAGCTGTCCGCCAAAAAGCAGTAAGATTTCTATTCGAGTTTGATTCAGTTTGGTTGTCTCGATCCAACAAATGTGCAAGATGATGAACTGCGAGTTAGCTAATTACATCTGAAAAATGAGCTTTTTAGAGATTGTTTATAATTTCGCTATTGGACTCTTATTGTTTCTTTTATGTACTTTGAGAAAGTCTGGAGTTGATATAGACCTCCTGACAACTTTACCCCCAAGCTTTGACTCATCCATAAAGAAGCTCACTGCATCTCTCTTCCAACGGTTTCTTCACACTCACAACTCCTTCGTCGGTATATGGGCATAGAAGGAGCCGTCAGGATTCGGCAACTCCATGATCCAAGTGTTCCGGTATGAAGCCAAGTGTGTTGGGGTGAACCTTAGTGCACCATATATGTTGATAAGTGTCGGACTTTCTTTGCAAGTGTGGTCTTTTCTAGAGCCCTCCATCACATAAAGACTCCACAGAACATAATGTGCTTGACTATGGTGTCGCAAAGCCGGAGGACCACTTTCGGTGAAAGGCATCACCTTTTACTAATGGCTCCTCTGCAGTTGTACAAGGCAATCGATGCCTTTTTTTTCCATTCGATATTCGGCTTCCAAGAAAGCTTCCTATCCACGATGGAGCCCTAGATATTTCACTGCATCCGCTGGTTATAGACGTGTGTCTCCCAATTGCGGCAGCGGTGCCACCGGTGTCTTATATCTTCTAGTAAATAAAACCATCTAAGTTTTACTTGGGATTGATGGCGAGACTACTGCCGACTGCCCAATTTGTTATGACGCTGAGATATCTCTGCGTCAACTCGTACACGGTATCAGGAGCTTTGCTTTAACCAGAAGTGCTACATCGTCTGCATATGCAATCACCAACCACCAGCATCCTTAGAAGAGGAGATAGAACTCCACTTTCTGGCGTTTCCCTACTCACATTTCGTCGAGCACGTGCGTTACCTCATTCCGTTTCAATCACTCTGTCGCACAGAAGATGGAGAATGTGGTGATTGAGGTTTGATTCAACCCCAAGACCGTCCAGAGTAGTAGCGATAGGACGGTTTTGAAAGCTCCTTCAGAACTATAAGGTGAATGAATAAGAATCACCCAAACAAGCCGCCGGAACTGCTGCGGATTCACAAATGAAACACAATCCCTCTGCTAGTGGCCAAAGCTGGTCGTTTCTGGGCGATTGTGTTTCGTCGTTGATAAACTCTATAATTTGGCGTATTTTCTCTTTACTGATATTTCTCCTTGATGTGTGCTTAAAGAATACTAAGTCAAGCACTCGCAAAGCTGTCTGAGAAGATTTCATTGAAATATCTTAACTTTTTAACTGTATATAGTGTAACCCTTTCACAATTTTACAAGGCGTGATACAGATTACAAAAGCCAAACATTGGAAAATAATGGTTATCTTTTCACTAGACCTTGTATAATTGGAAGCCTTAAACATTAGCAATGACAATCCTAAAGGCTCTTAAGGTTTGCCTTTCCCGTTTGAAAGCTTCGAAATATTTTCATCCCAAATATTAGTTTTAATCTGATAATTTTATTGATAAAAATGTCAAATAATAACAAGATTTCAGTGATAACGTACAAAGTATTTTCTATTTTGTGCTTCACATTTCATTCGTTGTAATTCTCAACCTACTCTTGAAATTGATGAAGCGCTTCGTTAGGCTTTTCAGCTTTTTTATTTGAACACTAAATACATATTTAATATTAAATAAAATTGCATCCCATAAAAAGGCGTGCAATTTTTTTATTACTTTTGACAAGAAGGCACTAAAACTTAAGCCCTATGGCGCCCAAGTTTGCAGTTTGTTTAGAGAGACTCTCAACTCAACTCAACTCAAGTCTAGCTGCCTAAGTTCAGCTAATACATAATCAAACAACTGTATAAATTTTATAATTAAAACAAGAGTGTGTAAATTAAATAGACTTTGCTGAGTTTCGCACAAAGCAGACACTTTATATGTATGTACATACGTGTGTATGTGTGTATGCAGGTGAATATATACTTCCCTAATGCGCTTTTATGGCTACAAATGGAACAGTTTTGTGTGTGCTCGTTTTTTCCCTCACAAATGTGATGGCATATTGGAATATTGTGGCGTTCGTGTGTGTTGATTGTTTTATCGGAGCGCGAAAAAAATAAGAAAAAAAAAGTTTTCCTATCACACAAAGTGCTGTTATATATTTTATTTGTATTAAAATTTATAATATGCACTTTGTTGTTGTTGCTACTGTGTTAAGCGCATTGAATGGCGCATTGTCAATATTCAATGTCAACCGGAATTATGCTAGCAAATGTTCGGAGCGTCTTGCTTTGCCTCATAAATGAGCAGGAGATTAATTGCCATCAATGCACCCCTACACACACCCCTAGATGCCATCATAAATGTACGTGTTTGTGTGTGTATGTGTGCATAATTGCAAAAGCAACACAAAGGCGCTAACTGTGCGCAGCGCTACGGTGCAACGCTGCTGCACGACGCCAATGACACCGCAACGTTTTGTAGGGAATTAATGCAATAGCACGTTTCTATTCAATAATGACCACTTGTATGCTCAAATACCTTTTGTTCATATCTGCTCACTTCACTTCACTTATAAACTCACATAGATTGCGCATATTTGCTTTGCCTTGTTCTGTTGTTGTTGCTGTTTTTTGCGGTTCAAGGTGCAGGAGGCGTCTTTATTCCATTTTTATTTAATGCTTGACTTTGAAGCGCTGCTTCCCTATAGTCAGCCATATCAATGCCTCTCTAATCATATTTACTTAAAGCACAAGTACAAGCACATATATACAAACATACATATGTACTTAGATTGCTATTATTCAATAGTATTCTCATAATGTCTGTATAATTTCATATTGCACCTGTAAATGCGCCGTTTCATTATCATTTCCATATAATAGAAATTAGTTTCTTTGTGGGTGTGTGTGTGTAGCTCATAGACGCAGGGTTCTAGTTGTAAATCACATTTTCTAGTTTTTATCATTTACCCATTTTAGTTTATTTGATAAAATTATTTGCAAGCATTGCTATTTTTAGTGAGGAGGGCCAATATGAAAAAACAAAATCGTAAATCACAAAGAGGACTTAAAAATTGATATTGCATTGATGTGAAAAGTGTAGAAATATACGTAAGAAAATGAAAAAAGACAAGAAATAAACTGAAATTTGTAAAATTATAAAAGTGAAAAATGCAAAAGTCACATCAAATTAAATAAATAAAACTAAAAAATATAAAAGAAATGAAATAAGTGAAATAAAATTATTTACATAAAAAAAATCAGATAAATAAAATTAACTAAAATGAAATAAAATAAAGTAAAATAAAACAAAATAAACTAAACTAAAATAAATACCATGAAATTCTCAGTTAAGATTTACAAATAATGTTATAATTAAAATTAAAATTAAATATTATAATAATCTTATAAATATAACCAAAAAAAAAAAATAAAAAATAAAAAAATTTAATAATAAATAAAAAGAAGAAACCAACGTTAACTTCAAACAACAAATACAAAATATTAGTAACGAAAACTTTGATCGCCAGTTTGTATGGCAGCCACGCCGCCGGCACATAAACCGCACCAAACCCAAATTTTTTCGGGATGCAATGGTGACTCAGAGAGTACGTGTCGATTACCGCCCGATTAATAATGCATTTTTGCTTATTGATGAAGCCATTTAGCCAGAAATGAGCCTCATCGCTGAAGATGATTTTTCGATGAGAATCCGGATCATTTTCAAGTTGTTGCTCAGCCCAATTAACGAACATACGACGGTTTGGGTGGTCAAGCGGCTGCTGTTCTTGCGTTAAATAGACCTTGTAAGGATGTATACCAACATCTTTTCGTAAAATTCGCCACAACGACGTCACAGAGAAGCCCAACGCTTGAGAACGACGTGTGAGAGACTGATTTGGGTCCTCCTCAATTTATGCACAAGCGGCAGCAATATTCTGGTGTTTTTCTAAGTAAGCAGGAGTTTTGAACCTAGCGCCACCTGGTGGTGCCATCTATATGTCAACTGGTGCGTTAGAATCTGCTATCTTTATCGATTGTCCAGTGAGAATATCATGACATTTCATTGATTGTAAGTGAAGTTATTGCGTTTTCAGTGTCGGTATGTTTGTGTTATCGGTGCGAAAATGAGCTTCGAACAAAGAGCCAACATTAAATTTTGTTTTAAAATTGGTAAAACTTTTACGGAAACGTTTCAATTGATGAAACGAGTATATGGCGATGATTGCCCATCCCGTAGCAGAGTGCACGAGTGGTTTCAACGTTTTCAAAGTGGTCATGAGGACATAAATAACGATCAACATGTGGGCCAATCAAAATACGGATCACCGGAAATTCCATCGAAAATGTGCGTGAATTCATCAAAAATCAGCCGAAATCATCATTGAAATTCATGGAAATGGAATTGAACATCTCCAAAACATCGATTTATCGCATTTTGATCGAACATTTGGGCTTACGAAAGGTGTGTGCACGGTTTGTTCCACACAAATTGACTGACGACCAAAAATTGCTCACAATCCAACATTCGAAGGACGCTTGTGACCGATTATTTGACCAAAAATCACATTTTAACCATTAACCACTCCTCGTATTCACCTGATATGGCACCGTGCGACTTCTTCCTTTTCGGAAAAATGCATTTGCCCATGAAAGGAAAGCGTTATGCAGACGTAGAGGCCATTCAAAAGGCTTGCACTGGCATACTGGCGGTCATACCGGCCAACGAGCTAAAACACTCGTTCGACATGCTTTCGGACCGTGCAAAAAGCTGTATTGAAGCAGAGGGAGACTATTTTGAATAAAATAAATTGATTTTGCCGAAAAAACCATTTGTTCTGGTTTCTTTTTTTTTCAAAATCCTGTTTACTTTGGAACGCACCTTGTATGTAGTCCTATGTGAAGCCATAGAACAGAAGAATTGTGTTTGAACTTATAAATTAGCAAAACCCTTAGTAACCAATACAAAGTGTTTAAGTCTTGACCTCCCGAACGCGGGACAGTCAAGAAAGAAATGTTGAGTTGTTGAGAGACTTGCATTACCGAGGGCAAAGAGATCACTATCTCTCTTCCGACCGATTTTGGGCTAGAAGGCTTTTGCGACAGCGCATGTACCTATGGTGGTCAAGCATCTGCGAAGCCCAGCTATCTAGTAGTAGAACACAAGAGGATACGGGGCACTGATAGCGGTTCTAGAGTGCCTTTTCTTGCAAGCTCATCAGCTTTACAGTTTCCTGAGTTTACAGATTTCGCTTTGGCCTGGCACCCATATCAGTATTATCACAAAGGCCCTCGATGCTATTGATAGCGAGCTCTTCGGAGATGGCGTTCGCGAACAGTTTTCATGGCTGCGTGGATTCAAATTACATGGAATTATGTGCAAAAAGTGATAAATAAATCTAAATAAAATATACGTTGCCACCTGTTTACAGATATTCAAAGAAAAATATGGCCTGTATTAGGCTGTATGCATTTTCAATTGATAAATTCTAAATTTTACTCAATCAATTAAATCTCACCATTTTATGCTTCCAATACCAATACTTATTTTAAACCTTTGAAAAGGATTTTTTTTTTATTTTCGAGTTTCTTTTTAGTTTCGATACACTTCTGGGGTGCACGCAATTTTTTACTGTTATCAAAGCATGCTCGTTTGTGCCGCTCTATAAAGCATATAACAGCTATGTAGGCAGGTCGATAACAGCGTTTTTATTGCAACACCTTGTTGCAGCTAATTATGAATAACTATGCAACATTTTGTGGCACATACATACTATGTTCTGCTAACCTAATTTCCAATTGTTGCCACACCGCTAACACTTGTTCTCGCTGCCACTGCTGTAAAAAACCGAAATGCTACAATTGCACCGCTATGTGGCAAGCCTACCAAGCCGAGTCTGGCAGTGCCACAAATGGTAAAAAACGCTAATTTCTTATCGCTAACGCCACACACAACTAGAACTGCAAAACAGCCAATATTACTATTTAATATTAAATATGTAAATTTTAACTTTATATAAGTACTTATATAATTTGTATTTATGTATGTGTAAATATATGTATAGCTTAGCTAACGTTGGGCTCGTAAAAAGCTGCCACGCGGTGCGAGTGTTCGTCGGTGGCGCAATCAATTTGGGTTTTTCCTAACAATGCAGCGGCGAAACAATAATAGAAAAAGCGGGGAGTAAAAAACACGAACTGCCAGCGTTAAGTTCCAGTTAAGAAGCGGCAAAAAGTGCTAAGAAAAAAGTAGAAAAATCGAAAAAAGTTGCACTGGCTTGCGCATACGTAATATCCCCCAACGCTTATCAGTCGCAATTAACAACGGAATTGTTTTTGCCTTGCCATTTTTCATAACCGATATAATCCGCATGCGGGGACAACTTGGAAGTGGGTAATTTTTGCATAAATTTTATAAAAATTCAATGCATAAACGCTTGCTTCCATTCAGCGAACGGCTTGCCAGACCCGTCTACAAGCGCGCTTATATATAATGGGTGCCTTAAACAGTCTTCAATAAAAAGTTGCATAAAGTCAATTTACTTAAAAAATCGAAAACATGTGTAATTGTTCTAAGCGCGCTCATAAATCTAACTTTTCGTTATTGCAAATGAATTTATGTGTGATCTGTGCTTGTACTTTTGTGGTGTTGCCCGATCGCACAAATGTCAGAAGTTTGTAATTAATTAAATTTTTTGTAATGGCGTTTAGGTTTTTCTTTGAGTTTTTTCGTCGTTCCATGTTAATAAATTAAATTTTCGCGATTTCCATTGTAATGACTTCCTCAATTATTACAAAGCCATTACTCATTAACCTACTGAATTATCACCTCCGCTGTCAAATTGATTGTTTAAGAGCGTTAAAATTTTTTTCAACAGATAATTGTTTAATTGTTTTGGCGTTTAATTGTTTCGTTTTCAGTTATTGAATTATAAAGTCTTTGTGCAGCCGAAATAAGCAACTATGAAAAGGTAAAAATATTTAAAAATTAAATATAAAAACGATGTCCTTTAAACTTACTTCAAAGTAAGCAAATTAATCAAAGTAAAATAAAGTAGTAAGGAAGCGTTAATCTCGGGTGTAAGCGCACATTTAATGTTCTTACAAGTCGAAATAATCATCAGGGAAATACCTTAAGGTGCAAACCGTCAACTCGAGCATGAGAAACCAAGCAATTATATATGCAGTTGAACTTCCCTAACTCGAAACGCCACAATCCAAGAAACAAATTCGAGTTAGAGAGACTTCGAGTTATACAAGGAAATTTATGTGAAATTTGTATTCTATTGCCAATTCAAGCGTTCGAGTAATGGACGGTCAACATATGCTGGTTTGTTAGAAAAACGAAAATCATATGTGGTATGTGGGAGCTGCGGGTAGTATCAACCCGATTTTTTCTATTTTCTGCCAATACTACTTTCTATTAATATGCCACATACTAATAAAATGAACCCTGAGGTTCATTAAAGTATGCCACATATTACAACCACCAACCATATGGAGTAAAGTCACCCGAATGTTACTATGTGTTTGTTAAATGGGAGCTATGTCAAGTTGTTTCAAGATTTGTAATCATTTTAGACAGAAAGGCTCACTATTATGAGCAAAAGACGCTCCTTTATTTTCATTGAGATAACTCACTCAATGCCCGATATATGCGGTATAAAGTCAACTGGAGGTTCGAAAATCTTTGTATTAGGTATTTTCTCATTCTTGACTCACAGATATACTATTATCAGGAAAGGATTCTCTCTGCATTTTAATTATATGTCTCATATATTGACCGATATTTTTAACAGCTGCAACAGTCAGCTATAAGTGCTGGGGTCAACGGTACCTAGGAGCTTGAACAGTTTAGGCCCGATTGTAACCATTTCTGGTCATAATGTCAGAATAGTGTACTATATGTTATGCACTGAATTTGCCTGAAATCTGTCCAGCGAGTCCCGAGATATAAGTTTTATCTAAAAGTGGGCAGTGTCACGCCCATTGTTCAATTTTTATACCGGCTCCTATAAAGCCTTCTAATCCGATATTGGGGTACAAATTAATGTCTTTGCCGTATATAGTTATTGATTTAACGCGCTTTTACAAGGTGCGTTCCAAAGTAAACAGGACTTTAAAAAAATCCAGAACAAATGGTTTTTTCGGTTCGGTCATGTCGAACTAGTGTTTCAGCTCCTTGGCCGGTATGGCCGACAGTATGCCAGTGCATGGGCAAATGCATTTTTCCGAAAAGGAAGAAGTCGCACGATGCCATATCAGGTGAATACGGGAAGTGGTTAATGGTTAAAATGTGATTTTTGGTCAAATAATCGGTCAATGATGTCCTTCGAATGTTGGATTCTGAGCAATTTTTGGTCGTCAGTCAATTTGTGCGGAACAAACCGTGCACACACCTTTCGTAAGCCCAAATGTTCGGTCAAAATGCGATAAATCGATGTTTTGGAGATGTTCAATTCCATTTCCATGAATTTCAATAATGATTTCGGCTGATTTTTGATGAATTCACGCACAGTTTCGATGGAATTTCCGGTGATCACGTATTTTGATTGGCCCACATGTTGATCGTTATTTATGTTCTCACGACCACTTTGAAAACGTTGAAACCACTCGTGCACTCTGCTACAGGATAGGCAATCATCGCCATAAACTTGTTTCATCAATTGAAACATTTAGGTAAAACAACAAAATTTAAGGTTGGCTCTTTGTTCGAAGATAATTTTCGCACCGATAACACAAACATACCGACACTTAAAATGCAATAACTTCACTTCGAGTCGATGAAATGTCATAAAATTATCACTGGACAGTCGATAAAGATAGCAGATTCTAACGCACCAGTCGACCTATAGATGGCCAGATCAGGGGGCGCCAGATTCAAATCCTGTTTACTTTGGAACGCACCTTGTATGAAATTAAGTTGTTATTTACTTTTGAATTTAAGTTGTTATATCCCTTTGTCAGAAAAAACGCATTTTTCTGTGATTTTGTTTGAAGAATCACTTTTTTTTTAATGAATAAGTAAAAATTATTTACGTTTACAGAATTAAATATACTTTAAAAATCGGTGATTTATTTTGAAAAATTTTGAATTTCCTTAATCCTAACCCTTGCCTAATTCTGTAGCCGGTAGAACCTCTGAATACAAATTAATTTAAAGATTTTAACAAAATCCACTCAAATCTTAGTTTTCACACCATATTTTACGCTCTCTTGCAGAAATGGGAACTGTACGTGCTCAGTCGACTCGGCTGGGATTTGTCCTCCGTTACGCCTTTGGATTTCCTTGAATTGTTATTAATCCGCCTGCCTATCAAGAGTAAAGAATGTCCTGATCTGAGTCTCGATAAAGTCAGGCAGCATGCGCAGGCCTTCATATGCTTAGCAGCCAAAGGTGAGTACTGTCAATTAACTTATTAAGCTATTTAATTAATGAAATGTACTGTCAATTAACTAATTAAGTAATTTTATTAATGAATTGTGTTAATGCTGCACAAAAGTTTAATTGCCAATTGGGCAAATGAACTGCGGTTGTCTCATAACGCATACCAACGGCACGAAACCAGTTGTTTGGCAGTAAACTTAGCCACATTCTTATTCAAACTGAAATATTTCGTATAACCATTTATAACATATTTCATAACCACTGGCACTGCGCCTCGCGCTCAGCTGTTTTCTGCCGCTTCATTCACACCACAAAGTTAAATTATCTCTGCAATTGTGGTCAAACGACTCTACCTGCTGTGCTGTGCCCCGTCCAGCCGACTTCGACTGCTATCTATGCGCCGCATATCCTGTGAATGAAGTTGCCCACCTCTAACTGGCGTTAGGTG
The DNA here is from genome assembly GCF_024586455.1 of Bactrocera neohumeralis. Classification (NCBI taxonomy): domain Eukaryota; kingdom Metazoa; phylum Arthropoda; class Insecta; order Diptera; family Tephritidae; genus Bactrocera; species Bactrocera neohumeralis. Next base: position 43,120,245 of record NC_065922.1, read on the forward strand.
GTCGGTCGGTCGGTCGGTTAGCCGGTTGGTCGCTTGGCTTTCATGTTGTCTGCATTGCACAGACGAGGCCCTGGCCAAGGTACAAAGGAAGATGGGTAATGAAAACAGCACACAAATATAAAACATTAATAAAAATCGCAGACCACGCAAATAACCTGTCTGCGGCTTTTTCAGGGCATTATCAACGGCAACAGGACAAGCGATAGCATCAAAGAGAAAGAGCCAGCCACCAAATGAGCAAAACAAAAATGTAGGGGACGCGCATGCGTTACTGCCAGCAACACACCAAATGCTCGTTTGGTTTCGTTCATTATGAAATACTTTTTTAATGGCTTGGCGTGTGGCTTCAGGATGCCAATGGTCTCCTCATATTGCGTCCATCGCGAACGTAAGTTTCTCGGTTTTTAACTAAAGTTCGGCATTGCATTAGCATTGTGGTTGCACGTTTGCGCCTTGCTTCGAAGGCAACATTGAATTTTATTGATTTTGTATTCATTGAAAATTGTTTGCGCTAACAGTTTCGCGAAACCTCAAACACCGACACCGAGATTTGTCTGGCCATTCGTCTGTGCTGTTACACCGCATTCCAACTAATTCATTATTGATTGACTCAAGCGAAGGATTGCCTTTTACAAAGTCCACGAGCGAGGTTTACTATACACCTTAAAGTTGTCTACAGTTGCGGTGTCATTAAGCGAAGAGTAAATTGGTTTTCTAGAAATCAATTTCAATGAAACATAATTTGTATGAAGTGTGTGCAACTGTAGAAACGGTCTCACTCACTTAGGTGATGGGCTTCGTAATCCTTTCATTTATAACATTCAGCTCTTAGTTTGAACTAAAAATGTTTAATTATGTTCTAAATAGTTTGACAGTGAATTTCTACTATCTTATTTGTGATATGAATATTTACGTGTATATAGGTCGTTCATTTTGAGATCACTTGAAGATCGTTAAAATTTATTTTATCCTTGATCACAGTGTATCTTGACTGCGCAATGCGAAAATCTCTAACAACTTAGTTCTAAGGCATCAATGGTCTCCGATCGTTAAGTTCGTTCATTTTGAGATCACTTGAAGATCGTTAATTTTTTTTTTTTTTTTGATCACGGAAATCTCTAACAACTTTGTTCTAAGGCATCAATTGTCTCCGATCGTTAAGTTCGTTCATTTTGAGATCTAAAATTTTCAAATATCACATTTTCAAAGAAGGTTTTTATAAGAAATTAACAGTATAAGAACTTTAGTTGATCAAGAAATTATTTCTTCTTATTATTTCTTTTCGCTACGTGGCGCCAATTGGATATTCCAAGCGAAGCCAGGTCCTTCTCCACTTGGTCCTTCCAACGGAGTGGAGGTCTTCCTCTTCCTCTGCTTCCCCCGGCGGGTACTGCGTCGAATAATTTCAGAGCTGGAGTGTTTTCATCCATCCGGACAACATGACCTAGCCAGCGCAGCCGCTGTCTTTTAATTTGCTGAACTATGTCAATGTCGTCGTATATCTCATACAGCTCATCGTTCAACGCGCAAAGGACCATAAATCTTTCGCAGAACTTTTCTCTCGAAAACCCGCAACGTCGACTCATCCGTTGTTGACATCGTCTAAGACTCTGCACCATATAGCAGGACGGGAATTATGAGTGGCTTATAGAGTTTGGTTTTTGTTTGAAAGAAAGAAATTATTTATTTAAACGTGGTTTACCGCAAATGTTGCTACTTATTCCGAAAATATGGTATGTTACTGTAAACAAGATCCTCAATTGATCTAGAGTCATCAATACTAAAGCAAATAAGCTCAATTGGGTCAGCGTTAACCGGACATTTTTCTAATCCTCTTGCCAAAAAAATGTCGTACGCTTATATCTACCCTGGAAATATAATATTTTTGTCTACAGATTCTTCTACTAACACGTGGCTAAGTCAAGCGTTTACCAAATTGAAACAGTGGCGGTATGAAATTTTATACCCAAAACCCATAATGTGAACAGCCACCGAAATCAATTTGAAATATCACAAAAGTGCCGCCAATATTCACCAAAAAAGCCAGTTATTCGCTGTTTGTATAACAGGCACATCCTCTGCAATGAATGGCAGAAAGTTAGTCGCGTGGAACAGCTGTACAAAAAAGAAAACGAAAATATTAAAAATTCAAAAGCTATATAAAATAGCTATAAATATGTCATAAGCAAGCTTTCGGAGTGCCCAATCGATTGCTTAAACAGAATACACTTATGAGCTTTTGAAGTGAAGAGTTCGGCGTAAATGACGAAGGTTTTTCGGGAAGCTTGCTACTAATATAATATACATATATGAAATACGATGTTAATGCAAAGCAATTAAAAATACTCTTCTTAGTTCTTATAAACTTATTCATAGTTCACGAGTATAGCTTTTATACAGTGTTGTGCAAAACATAAGTAATTTATATCTAAAAAGGTTTATGTTACAATAATATTAACATTATATGTAAGACAGAACAAGAGAAAAGTTTATACAAAGACATGAGTATAAATTGCTTCAAGATCGGTTATAGCCGAGCTTACAAAAGCGCGCCAGTTGTTCTTCCTTTTCACTGTTTGGGGTCAATTGGAGAATTCAAGTGTAGTCAGGTCTTTCTCCACCTGGTCTTTCCAACGGAGTGAAGGTCTTCCTCAAGATCGTCGTAGGATTAAATTTTGTTCAATTGTCACTATTTTGATTAGTTCTGCACAACTGGCATGGATCCCAACACATTTTAATTTTTTTCACAGAAACATTCTCCAAATGATTTTCAAAATCCTCGCTATGTTAATCCAACACATTTTATAGATCCCCGGTGAGGGTGGTGACTTTTAGTCAATATCGCCAATTTCTAAATATACGAGCACAACATAACCTAAAAAATGATTTAGAAGTTACAAAGTTACAAACTTTTAATGTATTCATTATTATATGTTTTAACCTTATTTGTTGAGGTTCTGATTTAGCCATGTCTCTTTGTCTGTATATATGTACATGCACTAGTCCCTCAGTTTATGAGATAATGAGCTGAAATTTTGCACACGTTCTTTTCTCCTCAAAAATCTTTTCATTGATCGGAATCGCCGTTATCGGAGCACTATAGGATATAGCTGCCATACATACTAAACGATCCAAATCAAGTTTTTGTATAGAAAAGTTTTTCATTTGACGAGACATCTTCACGAAATTTGGCACAACTTATTGTCCAGGACAATGCTACAATCCTCGAACATATTGTTGAGATCGGACCACTATAGCATATAGCTGTCATACAAAATGAACGATCGCAATATAGTGCTTGTATGGAAAACTTTTTCATTTGACGAGACATCTTCACGAAATATGGCATGCCTTATTGTCCTAGCTAATGCTACAATCCTCGAACATATTGTTCAGATCGAACCACTACAGCGTATATCTGCCATACAAACCGCCTATGTTTTACTCATTAGTGTCCCTATAAATTTATGCTGTGCGTGTTATTAGGCGCAGAGGTAAGCTAAAAGATTGCGTGTTTTTCACAAAAAAATAATAGATTTTTTTATTACGGTCACCGAAGTTGGAGAGCGTTTTAGTTGTAAAAAAAGTTTTCGAATTTAAAATTTTTTTTTGCATATTTTTTTCAGTTTCAAAAGAGTTAAGTAGCAGGTAACGCATGCCAAAAAAATTAAGCGAATCCTTCTCACACACGTTTTCCCCCTATTTGAATATTGCACAATTTTTTCCCTTAATGAAATCGAATTGTGTAGCGGCTCCCACTACGCAAAAGTGTCGGGTTACAAATAAATATTTTCGCAGCGCAGAAAACTGAAAAAATTACAACAAATACAAAAAAGGTTCAGCCCTTTCTCGATCACGATTTCGCTATTTTTTAAATGTCCCATAAACCTTCAAAAAAATAATTTATGATTTTATAATATGTATGGCGATGAAGTAGGTAGTCACATTAATATACATAATTATATATATAAATAAGTGTGTGTGTGTGTACTAAATTGTGCGTTGGGCTTAATGCCTTCCATGGAATTTTTTTCCCAATCAAAAGCGGCGCCTCTCTGTTGTTTTTGCTTTCGTACAGGTAATTTGAGCTAATTTCCAATGCAACATTGTTTCACATACTCATGCGCATGTGTGTGTGTGTGTCGACACTTATTGAGCGCTTATTGATATATTTATTTAGGTGTGCGTGTGTGTGTGTATGTGCGAATATCGCATAGCACTTTCGTTCACACTACCCACACATCCACATATTAAATGCATAAATTTGCCAATTTAATTTCTTAATTAAATGTCGCTGGCAAATGAGTTGACGACATAACACATACAAGAAATTACATACTACACCTTTTCGGCGCTGCTTGGCGGCGGCTTGCAATCCTTTTACAGCGTTTTTTTGTGTACCCCCGTGCCCCTTTAGCATAGCTGCACACATTTGAATGTGTTTTTATAATATTTCTTATCGTTGTTTTTATACCCTCAACATAAATAATATAATTTAGATGTACATAGTATATACCATAAATGGTCAGCATCTCGAGCTGAATCGATTCAGCCAATTCCGTCTGTCTCTCCGTCTGATATCGATCTGAAATTTTGCACATATCCTTTTCTCCACAGAAGTTGTTTATATGTCGGAGCCTCCGATATCGGACCACTATAGCATATAGCTGCCATACAAAATGTACCATTAGAATAAAGGCTTGTATGGAAAGCTTTTTCATTTGACGAGATATTTTCACGAAATTCGGCATGAGCTATTTTCTAAGGCAGTTACGCAATCTCCGAGGAAACCATTAAGATCGGACCACTATAGCACATAGCTGCCATACATAGTGTACAATAAAATTCAAGTTCTGGTATGGAGAGCTTTTTCATTTGACGAGACATCTGCTCTAAATTTGCCATGGGCTGATTTCTAAGGCAGTTAGGCAATCTCCGAGGAAACCGTTCAGATCGGACCACTTTAGCACATAGCTGCCATACAAAGTGTACAACAAAATTCAAGTTCTTCTATGGAAAGCTTTTTGATTTGGAGTTATATCTTCACGAAATTTCGTTAGTTTGCTATGCGAGGCATCGCTACAATCTCCGAACAAATTCCAACGTACCGATCGAACTTCTATTGCTATAGCTACCATACGAGTGGACCGATAAAAATAAAGTTTTTGTTTGAAAACTTTTTTATTTGTGAAGGGCATTATAGCTTCGGTGCAACCGAAGTTAACATTTTTTCTTGTTTTGTTGTTGCTTTTGGCGGCGCACGCATTCACCAGCATACCCATATCGCATTTGCATAAAATTCGTAGTGTAATAATAATAACAACAATAACAAAATGCAGGAATGTGTTGCGGCATGCAACAGTGTTAAGGAAACCGGTATACATACATACATACACACATTCACATATGATAATGGGCGCTGAAAACATCTTCACAATAAAAAAGATATGCGCGCACAATCAGACGCACTTACTCATAACGAGTGGCAAATGAAGCCTTCAAAGCAGACGAAATCCAGTTTCTTCGTGGCGGCGCAAAAATGCAAAGGATGCGCTGTGTCTTTAACTTTTTTCTCGCTTTCGTTTTGTTTTTGTTCTTATTTTTGTGCTCTTTTCTTATTTATCTTTTTTGCTGGCAACAAAGGTGAGACGACACCGAAGGAAGTTCGCTCGCTTTGTTGTGATTTTATCCAAAAATAAAAAGTATTCAAAAACGAAAAAAAAAGAAATGCAGCAGCAAAGTAAAGCAAAAAAAGGCAAACAGAAAACGCAAAAATGCGAATGCCATTGCGAATGTGAAACGATCGTAATTCATTTCTCAGCGACCACCTATTGCTTCAATGGCAACAGCGCAGACAGAAACACAAACAACAAAGAAAAAAGAAGAAGAAAATACAAACACGCAGACAAAAAAGAGTTTACAGGCAAAGGAAGAAGCGCGCATGCGCGCCCTGTGCTCTTGCCTGTTTTGCGCAGACAATCGCTTACACACACACAAACACGCACACACCTGCATATGGCTACGCCGTTATGCGCCATGGTAGTGGTGTGCTGCTGCTGCCTGTTCTGCTCCTTGCTGTTGTCGCTGTTTGTTGCTATTGTTGTACTTTGTTTGTTGCTGTTGTTGCACTTTGTTTGTTGCATTTGTGTTGCTATTGCATTTTGTTGCTGCGCACATTTGTTATTGTTTTTAACTGCAATTCACCTTTTGATTGTCGCTCACTTGCCGCCACAACTATAGCATACTTTCAACTGCTGCGATTGTTGTACTTTCTTCGTTTTGTTGTTGTACTTTTTTGGTGCCTCCGTCATTTACAGTGATTTCTTTAATGTATTGATCCGTTGGTGTTGTTATTTTATACCTTTTAAGGAGTTGGGCGACAATGTCGCAACGAACACCCAATGTTGTGACCCAACTATTGTTGGTGTTGTTGCTGTTGTTTCGAGGACATGCTTGCATAGGTGAACAGTGGTTATGCGGGAGAATACTGCCGTTTTTTAGATATTCAGAAGCCTCTTACAAGTTTTGAGAGCTTCGAGCCAAAGTTTTATAGACGATTCCCAAAAGGGGATGTCCTTAGGACACATGCTTGAAGCGAATTGTAAAGTTTTGGCAGGCTTCGAAGCTATTCGCTGGGTGGGGTAGCTGGGTATGCAAAGAGGTGATTAGAGTCATGCGAGGACTCGTTGCATGCTGGATGTATGTTTAGGTCGTTTCTGGATAAGTTAAGAGTTAAAACTGCTACAGCATGCAGAACGAAGCTGCGCTAGGGGGAGTTTCGATTCTCGCAGCAACTTGAGCACTTCGTCTGCATTGGGTGGTGGTTCACCTCCAAGTACGCCATTCACTGAGAGGCAGTCGTTGAAGGTGTTTCTTTATGGCTCCAATGTGAATGCTTGTCTGAAGTTAGTTGCGTCAGAAGTCTGGTCGGCGTATTGTCTTATGTCGTCGACATAGTTGAAGAAGGACCTCTCTATGCTCCTAGAAGGCGGTTACGCTTCAAGCAGATAACTGCAGGAAAGGTTTCTACCAAAACACTCCAGCAGAAATTGCTTGAAGAGGAGTTCGATAGAAGACATCAAGAGGCATCCCGTAATACTCCGGCGGCCAGTGTTCTGACAAGTCTGGAGCTTTTTTGTTTGCGTTTCACTGCATCCAAGCGACCATATTAATGTGGCATAGTTAAGGACCGGTCAGCCGATTGCCTCGTATTTTGCCAACAAGGTTTGTGCTGCCGGCTAGCGACTTGTTGCGGCTCTGTACTTTGGCAATAATCGCAGACGTGTGAGGAGTTAAAGCCATTGACTGCGGAACCCACTGTTAAACTCTTCTCAGCTTAGAGTTTTTACCACGAAACAGTACGGATGATTGTCGACCGCTCAGGTAGTTCATAATCCACCACTTTAGCCCTGAAGAGAACGTTGATTTTTCGATGTCCTCAAATAGCTATGTGTGATTGACTGTGTCAACAGTTTTTGACATGTCCAACGCTACGAGGCTTGTCCTCTAGCAGGTGGTTTTTGATTGAGGCCAAGAACTATCTGCGCGTTTATGACGCTAAGTACTTTGGTGGTGCTGTGCATTTTTCGGCAGCCAAGCTTGGTGGCTTGCTAGACTCAGTTGGTGCGTGAAGGTAGAGAGTTAACCTCAAGTGTCTTCACTACTGGGGAGAAGAGAGTTATCGGACTCTCCTTTGTTGGTGGGTTTCCCAAGTTTCAGTAGTGGAAGCGCTCTTCCGATTTTCCACACATCGAATATTTGAAGAGTGCTCAGTGAAAGTTTGATGACCTTGGTGAGGACAACACCGTCCCGAGTTGTTATAGAGCTGATCGAACTGAGCGGTTACATTCTAGAAAGCTGTAAATTACAAACTATTTGCGATGTCGACTTAATATGTTGGTCTGACATTATTAAGGGTATAAACTATTGAATTTTGAAAAAAAAATGAAGTTTTTTAATTTCACACCAGCTATGCCCACTTGAAAGGGTTGCCATTTTAAAAAATATGGATGCAATTTGGCAACTCAGGTTAAACAATTCGCAATTATTTGAGCCAGATAACACATTTTCCTCTTTAATTTCTGATGAAAACTCGTTGTAAAAGCGTTTAATTTTTCGAAAACCACCGACACCACTGTGCAAGTATTTCATTTATGTTTATTGATTTTATTTATTTTTTTTTGTTATATTTTTTTTGTTTTGCAAACGAAATCGAACGACATTTTTGTTTTTTGTATATCACTCGTTCGCGTCTCCCAGCGCCGCATGTTGCACGCCAAAAGCTGTTCATGCGAGCGAGACCTTCAAGGAATTTCAAGATAATTGGCTTCATTTTTATGTCTTTTTCAACACTGTATGTCTGTGTGTTGGTGGCTGTGTTCATTGCCATTTCATTACATGGAAGATTGCCTGGAATGCGGCGCATCGGATGGCAGCGGAAGAGGCAAAGGATTGCACAGACGAAGGATTGTGTTGCGACACAAAGGCTGTGGCTAAAATATCGGCTGCTCAAAGAGGTGAACGAAAGGACTTTAAGTGAAATTGGCAGACGATTTCGCTGTGATGTTGTTGTAATTTTCATTGAACATTCAAATTAGGTTATGTTTTGGTATTTATTTGGGTCTTTGTGGCGATTTTGCACGCGCTTCACACGTATTTAGGCCGGGATTTGAACTTGGTACATGGTGGGGCCAGCGTCGCTGTAGTGCGCGAAGAGGTCTCTTACAGTTATTGCCTTACTTAACGAGCAATTAGCTGCGGTTGCCCTTCACCACCGCCGCCGGCACCATATTGAAAGCCGTAAATGCATTACACCATATGCATTGGCAATAGCAACAACAATACTAGTAATAATAGCCATAACAACGGCAACGAATCGCCGCCGATGAAGCGTCGGCTTGCTTAACATTGCATTGCTAATTAAAACTGTAAAAAGCGGCAACGTCGTGCACGTCGTGGCGACCGGCGATTGTTGGGGACTTAATGTGCTATACATATGCGTGAGCTTTATGGGCCGCTCATGTCTGTGTGTGTGTGTGCGTTATATGGTTCGGTTTAATAGTCATTTTGTTATTAGTCCTGTGTTTCTCTGCTTTTTTTCGTTTGTAAACGACTTCAATTCGAGCGCCTGCAGGCGTCTTTAGAGCTTGTAAACTTACAAAACTGCAAAACATGCGAGTACTCACCTACATACAAGTATATGCTTGTATATGTGTGCATCATTTATGAAAATGTGCAAGCATGAAATCTATGAACAACTGCGTCTGAACTTTATGTTCGCTGCGCTGTCTCGCAATAATTTCTACGCCCATTTCCGGTCGCTCAAATATGTGCGAATGCAAATACAGTCAGTCTGCTGTTAATGTAACGGACTGCAGCAAAAAGCGCAGCGCCCAGTGTGATCGTTTCTTGAGGCAATTACTTAAAAAATTATTACTGCTTTGGAAAATGTGAGTTTAAAAATAAAATAACATAAAAATAAATACAAAATTTACGCAATTTAAAACTAGAATTTAAAACTTTCTTTATTTTTTATAAAATATTTTTTAAATAAATTTTTTTAATATTTTTTTTATAATTTTTTTTTTGCATCGAAAAATATGATTTAACGAAAATGCTAATAAAAAATATTTAAAATATTTATGTTAAAATTTATAATATCTTTAATAGATGTTTACATTATTTTGATCGATCACTTTATTTTTTTATAAAATATTTTTTAAATCAATTTTTTTTTTAATATTTTTTTTTTAATTTTTTTTTCATCGAAAAATATGATTTAACAAAAATGCTAAAAAAATATTTAAAATATTTATGCTAAAATGTATAATATCCTTCATAGATGTTTACATGTTTTGATTGTTCACTTTGTATGACAGCTATATTTATGGTGAATCGATAAAAATATATACATTATTCGCAGGTTATAGCGATGCTTTGAGCAATAGTCTTATCAAATTTCATGAAAATATATTGTCAAATGAAAAAGTATTCCATAGAAGGATTTGTGTTGGATTGTTCAGTTTGTATGACAGCTATATGTTATGGTGAATCGATCTGAATAATTTCTTTGGAGATTGTAGCGCCGCTTTGAACAATAGTCTGTATCAAATTTCGTGAAGATATCTATTCAAATAAAAAAATATTTCATACAAGGATTTGTATTTTATCGATCACTTTATATGACAGCTATATGCTATAGTGTTCCGATCTGAACAGTTTCTTCGGAGATTACGTAATTGTCTTAGAAATAATCTATACCAAATTTTGAAAATATCTTTCAAATGAGAAAGCTCTCCATACAAGAACTTATTCCGATTGTTCACTTTATATGGCAGCTATATGTTATAGTGGTCCGATATCGGTGGTTTCGACATATAAACAACTCCTTGGAGGGAAAAGCAATCCCTCAAAATTTCAAATCGATATCTCAAAAACTGTAGTTTCGAGTATATGTATGTAGAAGGACGGGCGGACATGGCTAAATCGACTAATGCTGAACATACATACATATATTCTTTATAATGTCTCCGACGTTTTCTTCTGAATGTTATTTATATATATGTATATATATCTAAACTATAATTTTTTTTTTAATTTTGTTTAAATGTTTTATGTCTAGGGCCCACTGTGCGGCGCTGTGATTGAATGTGTGAATGAATTTAAAATGTTGAAATACTTTCACACATTTTGCAAATCAGTTGTTGTTGATTCTGTTGTTGTTTTTTCTTTTTTTTTGTTTGTTGCGTTTATGGCTTCAGGGTCTCACCATTGCTACGCAGATCAAATGAAGTAGTTCTCAAACTCCGTCATTTGACTAGAAAACAGATGTGGCTTTTGTTTCGCATTGTTCTTATTATTGTTGTAACAGAAATTTTCGCGCTGGTCGTTGTAATATGCTTACATTGCTGCTACACAAGGCACACACACACACACACATATGTATGTTTGTATGGTAATTCGCAAGCTGGCGATCTTATAACCTCGGCTAATAATAAATTTCGTGGCAACATCATCGCCATTGATGAACGGTTAATTCGAATCGCATCGATTACACGTACGTATTCATGCACAAACACACACACGCCGTTGATTGCAGTGCCAGCACAGAGGGAGGCGGACGACGAATGATACTTTGCACAGCTGCATTTTGAGCTAATACTATTTGTGCGTGACTGTCTAATCATGTTGCATGTGGCAGGGGCATGAGTTGTAGGCAGTTGCGAATTCCATCTGGGAAATGTGGGCAACATCGAACTGTCTGCGAAATGTTTGTGTAGCGCGCATTCACTCAAGCAGAGTTCCATTTCGCTGTTTGGTGATAATTCGTTAGGCACGGTTATGCGCCAGCTCAGACCGTTATGTGGTGCATGTGCTCGACAGTCGAAGAGTTCTTGGAAAATGCACCAATGAGTTGACTATGTCGTGAAATTGAGCCGAATTGTATACACATTTTCTAAGGGTCATATCAATATGCGTTAATTCGTTGGGAGAAGGGCTCAAGGGCACGCGCTGGAAATTTTCATAATTAACTCAATGATATGGCAAAATATGGATATGGTATATAGCTGATTTATAGCTGGTCATATGGGTTGAAACGCATTCTATGTGTGCATACTTTCACTTTCACCACCATTTCTACATCATTACTTTTCGCTTAATCGGCTTTTAATTGACTCATGAGCCACTTCTACTTAATTTAATGCCTGTTTTGTTTGTGTTTTAAACCGCTATCTAATGATTGAGCACTGTGTGCGTTGATCAGCTCGTTTACACCCTCGTTAACCTCTTTAGATCCTTCTCGTATAAGCACATTCCTTCCATTGCCGCCATATTTCAATTGATTTAGATAAAATTTATTTAAATACAAGTACTCATATCTAATTTAAGCAATTCTATTTACATTTTCAATAATATTTCGTATATATGTTTTGTTTTCTTCTAGAACATTATTTCTTTATGTATTCGGCCAGTACCATTGCAGCTGCGAGTATCGCCGCCGCCCTTAGTGGTTTGAACTGGTATTTACGCTCCGGCCCAGAGTTTCGTCATCTATTGGATTTATTAATCGATTTGACCAGCATTGAACCGGTAAGCGGTTTATAGTCTGTATTTTAAATTTTAAAAACTTTAATTAGCATAATAAGTTAGTATACTATAGTATATATTTTTACTCTTAAGTGCACTTTCAAAATTAAGTTAGTTATATTATAAAATTATAGCTTAAGTAGGATTCTTCTTCTTTATTGGCGTAGACAACGCTTAAGCGGTTATAGCCGAGTTTACAAGAGCGTGCCAGTCGTCTTTCCTTTTCCAAGTGCAGCCAGACCTTTCTCCAACTGGTCTTTCCAACGAAGTGGAGGTTTTCCTCTTTCTTTGTTTTACCGCCGGTCGTCGTATATCTCGTACAGCTCATCGTTCCATCGAATGCGATATTCGCCGTGGCCAATGCGCAAAGGACCATAAATCTTTCGCAGAACCTTTCTCTCGTAAACTCGTAACGTCGACTCATCGGTTGCTGTCATCGTCCAAGCCTCTGCACCATATAGCAGGACGGGAATAATAAGTGACTTATAGAGTTTTGTTTTTGTTCGTCGAGAGAGGACTTTACTTCTCAATGTCCTACTTAGTCCAAAGTAGCACCTGTTGGCAAGGCATAATCTGCGTTAGATTTCGAGACTGACGTTGTTGTTGGTGTTGATGCTAGTTCCAAGATAGATGAAATTATCTACGACTTTGAAGTTATGACTGTCAACAGTGACGTCCCCCTGCGGGTACGGGGGGACCCCTCTGGGTTCGAGGGGAAACCGAATATACCCGCGGTAAGGTATGCCTGTCGTAAGAGGCGACTAAGATCCTGGCCACCAGTCCAGGGCTGTATGGAAGCTCAACTGGTCGTAGCTTCGGCTACAAGGTCAATACCAAAGACTTTAACCTGGTACCACGGGGAGCAGTAGCCCCTGGAGTTCGCTCTAGTCTGCTCATTGGGTTTGGCCCTTTGTGGAGATTCGTGGTGGCTGTGGTTAAAACCCAAATCGCGGGAAGAACTGACTTTGTCAGTCGAATGTGGAGTTGCATTGCAACCGGGTGCCGGACCCAAAGTACGGCGGAGGTTTTAGATGGGCCTCGAGCCCTACCAAGGTGGTTAGTGTGTCCATGCCACACTGCCGATTGGTACTGAAAATCGTTACCCAGTTTTCAGGGCGCTGATCGACGCATTGTATTGATCCGTTGTGCTTTTGAGCACCGTGGAGTTAAGCTGTCGCCAGCAGGATCCCACGTTAAACACTATCAGACGTTGTCAACAGTGACGTGAGTGCCAAGTCGCGAGTGCGACGACTGTTTGTTTGGTGACAGAAGAAATTTCCTTATCCAAACTGGAGAAATCCGAACTAACGGCGCGGTTTTTGAGGTCAGTGGTATCGATGTCATCGGCGTACTCCAGCAGTTGTACATTTGTAGAAGATTGTATCTGCTCGATTAAGTTCTGCAGCTCGAATTGTTTTCTCCAGCAGTAGATTGAAGAAGTCGCACGATAGGAAGTCGCCTTGCCTGAAACCTCATTTTGTATCGAACATCTCGGAGAGATCCTTTCCGACCCTGACGCAGCTTTTGGTATTGTTCAACGTCAGTTTACACAGCCGTATTATTTTTGCGGGGATACCAAATTCAAACATACCGGCATAAAGGCAGCTTTTTTCAAGGGTCTTTTTCAAGACTGGGCGAATGGTGAATATCTGGTCATTTATTTATAAGGTCCAAACAGTTTTTTGACGATGAGCTTTAATCTTTCAAACAGTATGTTCGATAGAACCTTATATGCAAATTTGAAGAGGCTTATCCCACGGTAGTTGACGCAGATTGTGAGAGCTTCCTTGTTGTAGATTGGGCAGAGCACAATTAAGTTCCAATCGTCGGGCATGCTTTCATCCTACCATATTCTACAAAGAAGTTGAAGCATGCTCCTTATCAGTTCTTTGCTGTCGTGTATGAATCCATCGGCCCCCGCCGCTTTATTGTTGATTGGGTAATCGGGTTCACCATCTCCTTGTGTTATGCTTTCACTGCTTCACTGCCATTTAGCAAGCTGGAGAAGTGTTCCCTCCATAATTTCAGTCACTAGATCACCTCATAAAGAGTATGCTCCGGTCTCGAAACCTTCTATTAGTAGCCGCATATTTTCGTAGAATTTTCGAGCAGTACGCCTGTCGGACCGTCCTTGTGTTTATTATGTGCGTTCTCTCATAGGTGTACTCCTAGCGCTCCTTCTCTTCCGTCGGGGCGTGGTCGCAAATCAGCGATTCGTTGAAGAACTTCGCTTTGACCCGGATTGCGGTTAAAAATTTTCCATCGGGCTGAATGTCAGTAGTTGGCGACGGAGTCTTTTTCCCGTCACGAACCCCACACCAAATTTGCGCTCCTGCAAACGGCCACTGTAGTAAATGCCACAAGGGCCTGCTCGTCTCGGTCCTTGTCCCGTCCATCGCACTTCTAGGCGGCGGTGATGTAACTCTTACTTGTTTTGATCTTTTCATTGGAGGTGCTTTTTTACGTGTCGGGTCCCGAATCCAGCGCACAACCTTGGGGAGGGATGATTCGATTTCTCACTTTAGCTCGTCTTCAAACGGATGGTTTTTGGCTACCCAGACGATACTTGGTCTTAGACCGAAATCCGTGAGCTGCTTGAGCCATATGTTAGAGAATCGTCTCTGACCACTTGAATTGGATTGCTCTAATTATTTATTTATGTATGTCTCTTTATTCCTCTCTTTATTATATATTGTTTTTCAAATATAATTTTATATAATTTTTTTACCAAATGATTTTTAAATCATATAAAGAATGCCTGTAATCACACTTTGTGCAACAAAATTGAACAGAAACTACTTTCTCACCATCAAAAGTTAAGTCACCCCTTGTAGGGTGCCTAATCCTCGACTTGCAAAAGCTTCGCGTTGCATAATTTTACGCTGTCAATGCCAGAGGTGAGTCAATCAAGGCGTTTCCGAAGAAATTTGTAAACAAATTATAGAAGCAAGAAAACAATAAACAGCAACAACAGAAACGCGCTACTTCACATGGTTTTGTTGTTTTGGTTTTTGTTGATTTTTGTAACAAAATTTAATTGCATTTTAATGGTGCGTTTAATCGTATGCACACCGCATGTGACATTCGTGCCTTGCTTCGATTCGAAAATATCCTATGTTTCCAATTTATATGCTGTTAATTAATTTTTACGGCGTTCCATTAATTTGCAAATGAGCAAATGGGCGGCAGGAGAACGCATTAAATCGCACACACCGGCGTTCAAATTTGCCTTCTCATACAATGATGCGATTGTATGTACAGACATATGTACATATGTATTTAATGCGTACATAGCATAAGGTTAAGTATTGGAGAGTGCGACTGCGGACACTTGGCTGCATTGCGGTGCTTTTGAAATAATGCTGGCTTTTGTTTGGAGGCGACAAAGCGTGTGTAACCTTTTATTCATTTCGCTTATGTTTGCCTTTATTTCACTGCAATTTTATTTGATAATGAGCGAATCATATTTGAAGTGACATGCATACTTGCATGCCAACACAATAATGTGGCATTTTGTCGAAGCGTCAGTGCGAGGACAGATAGATGGACATATGTACATGTGAACACAAACAAACGGCGCTTTAGTAACCAGCGTTTCTAATTAAAGTATGCACTTATTTTTGTAACGAAATTTGTTGAAAATAATACACATTATGTTTACGTTTTATAAGGGGCGATCCGTTTCGAGGTTTCTTACTTTCTAAAGAAAAAACACAGAAACTTCAAATTTAATGGGGGATGTTTATTATCACTCGAAAGAACATTCTTTGGCATTTAGTTTTTGAAGATTATCTCTTTCAAATGTTGGCCGCGGCTGCGTCTCAGATGGTCGAGCATTTCGACTGGTAACTGGCGAATGATCTTTTCTTCCAAGGCCTGAATATAATTGGGATTGTCCGCATAGACTTTATACTTTTCACATCCCCACCAGCTCATATCTGCTCTACGAAGCTTTTAAACAAGGTCAACTTTGTAACTTATACTTGAAGTTATAAATGGATATGCGTATATGTAAGCTCTTAATGATTATGTTCGCAATATATAGTGTACCTTAATTGACAGAAAGCATGGTTACCTAATTATTGATTAAAGCTTAGTAACCAGTCAATTAGTGCTTAACTGCCAAATAATTAGTACTTAGTTTTTACCCAATTAATGCTTATCAGTCAAATAGTACTTATTTTCCAGTTAATTAGTGCTTAATTGTTTGACAGTTAGTACTTAATTTTTACTCAATTAATGCTTATCAGTCAAATAGCATTAATTGTCAGTTAATTAGTGCTTAATTGTTTGACAGTTAGTACTTAATTTTTACTCAATTAGTGCTTATCAGTCAAGTTGTGCTTAATTGCCAAACAATTAGTAGTTAATTTTAAGCTAACTAGTGCTTATCAGTCAAATAGTGCTTAATTTCCAATTAATTAGTGCTAATTTATTTGTGAATTTATCCTAACTGTCAATTAGTACTTAATTCCCTGCCAATCAATACTTAATCGTCACTTAATTATTACTTAATTGTTAGTCAATTAGTGCTTAATTGTCACTAAATTATTAGCAAACTCATTGTGCTCTTTAGTAATTTTAGCCAATTAGTGTTAATGAGTCAAACAGTGTTTAATTGCCAGTTAATTAGTGCTTAATTGTTTGTCAATTAATTCTTAGCTACCAATTAGTACTTAATTTTCAGTCAATCAGTATTTAATTGCCACACAACAAACTAGTACTTAATTGTTAGTCAATTAGTGCTTAATTGTCACTAAATTATTAGCAAACTCATTGTGCTCTCTAGTAATTTTAGCCAATTAGTGCTAATCAGTCAAATAGTGTTTAATTGCCAGTTAATTAGTGTTTAATTGTTTGTCAATTAATTCTTAGCTACCAATTAGTACTTAATTTTCAGTCAATCAGTACTTAATTGCCACTTAATTAGTATTTACTTGCCAGGCAATTAGTGCTTAATTATCAATAAACCGTTAAGTATGTTTATAGTCACCTAAGTGCGCAGCAATTAAGCAGGGAAATCAAAGCAAATTGAGGCTGCGAAGAGTGAGAGCGCCGCAGGCAAATGAAAAATAGAATGACCTTAAGTATAGCTGTTAAATTAAATTTAAGTTACTACAAATTAAGTAAGCACGCTACTATTAATAACGTAAATAAGTCCAACTCGTTGGCAACAAAACACATTTACTCATCACTTTCACTTTCTTTCAGGGATGCCTGCTCGAATGCATGCAGAAAATGGAAATCATCTTCGAAGAGCACAGTCGGAACCTGCCGTCTTATGTAAGCCCGGCGGAGCCGTATCCTCAGCAGCAGCAGCAACTGTCAGCGGAGCAGTCACACCAGCAGCAGCAGCAACAACAACATCATCAGAATCAACAAAAACAGCAACAACATGTGCATACAATGTGAGCACAACTCGGCAATATTGTAAATTTAAATGATTATTTTTTGCTTAAATTTTGCAAAAAGGAACGAGGACATACGAAATTAGAAGCGCAACTCGCATTCGGTATTCGGCGCGTAATGCCACGCGTTTTCAGAAAGCAAAACTAACTGTGAAACTAAGCAATTTGAATGTTGAAACTATAATTTTTTTTTTGAATTTCAAAATATCTCAGGAATTTATATATATATTTTTGGAACTCCGTATACAATTTAAAAGCACTACTTTCGCTGCAAAGTAAATGCTCACATATGTACATGCGTAAATATGTACGTTTACAGAATTCCAAATTTTGTTCGTAAAATGTGTGCTGAAAATAGATTAGCTAGAAATTTGTTATTTAACTACCTACGAGTTGGTTTCGAGTGTTGCCTACCTTTAGGCGCATTAGCAAGCGCTCGTCAACCATTCGGGCGGACGGAGGTGCTTGTACCACTAAAATACTATTGTAAACACTATTTGTTCACTAAGTAATAAGAAAGCAGTCAGTTGTTGCAGTTTATACACACACACACATACATACATATATGTATGTATGTTTTTTTTTTATTTTTTCTATTTGCAGAAAAGAATGAACATGTAAAATATTACTTATTTATGCTATTATTATTATTATAATTATACATTATATGCATATACTGCCAACCTACCTAAAAAAAGCACACAACCACACCAACACACACACACATAGATACGCATAAAGAAAAATCAAACTCTTGTCAGTTTATTTACCTACATTTATACTTAGTTTTATAAGTAAGGAAGTAAGTAAGTAAGTTAACCAAAATTTTCATATGGATTTGAATGAATGATATATTTAGCATGTAAGCGGAAATGTACTAAATGAATTAGTATTGCGAATGAACACATACACACACATACCACACCAACCGACACAAGCACACACACACACACAATAGCGTTAAAATACATTGGTATTTTTCAGCAGCAAATGAATTGAAAATTTTGGGTTATTTTTTTTTTTTGTTTTTGTTTTAAAAAAGACTTCAAGTACAAATAAATAGTTATACACAAATCGCTATAGAACCAGTAGTTTCTCTTAACAACCACCAATAGACAAGTTCTCGAGTCGCATCAAGCAGTTTGGCTCGCGCAAATTGTTGTTGCACAAACCGAAATAGGCAATATTGAAATGCATATGTGTTCAAAGCTGAAATTTGGCAGAGAGTTTCATCCACTATAAGCATTAGTAAGTAGTTTTACACATATTACCGTTAAAATATATATATATATATATAGTAGCCATAAGTCAGCTTAGCAAGTTAGTAGGTTAACGCTTTGTACTAAACTTTTTCACTTTTTAAATTTTTTTGAATTATTTTGTATAAGCCACTTGAATTTGTAAAAATAAACAAGGAAACGAAAATAATAGACTGAATAAACACACACACAAAACTAATAATGGAGCAATATAAATTTGTAAATAGTTACATGCACATACATACATACACACACAGCAGATGAAAAAAAACTGTAAATTATAAATATTTATCCTTTAGAAATGCGGGTACATACAAGGCTTTAGTTATACATACATACTACTTACATATATACATAACCTTAAACGTTAAGGCTAGAAGTTGGCGCACATAAGTTTAACGGAAATATCTTTGTATATGTTCTAAACACTTTCTCCTTAAAATAATTGGTTTTTATGTACTATACTTTGGCTGGAGGCAGAAAAAAGTATGCACTCATTATTTTTCAAAAATTCCTTCAAGCTTATAATTTAGAATATTGAAGAGTTTCGAGTAAAAGTTGCCTAACTACAAGCGTCTAATGCTCTGTATTAGCACTATGATGTCAAAATTTAGTCATATTTGGTGCCTGGCGTAGTTGTACTTTTCCTTTTGAAATATGGTAACTTTATGCTCAAAATCGTTTTATATTTTAGAAACTTGTTGGAGAGTTGCTTAAAGCTTAGTTTGACTGTAGAAATATATCAAAATCTAACTGTATTTTAGAAATATGGCAATTTTTTGTTCAAAATTTAAATCGAATTTACAAATAAGGCAAGCACTTGCTCAAAATCGAAATTGAGTTTAGCCATATGGCAACTCTTAACTCAATATATCCAATTAAATTTAAGAGATATAGCAACTTTGTGCTCTATATCTAGCTGAGTTCTAAAAATATGGAAATTTTTTTGCTAAAAATATAATTCTGCTTTAGAAATATGACAACTTTTTGCTCAAAATTTTATTGGACTTAGAAATATGACAACCATATGCTCAAACTGTAGTTGTATCTCAGAAATTTTACAACTATTCGCTCAAAATTTACTTGGAATTAGGAGTTATGGCAACTAGTTGCTCAAAATCTATATTAGACTAAAAAAAATTACAGTTATTTGCTCAAAATCGAATTGTATTTTGGAAGTATGGCAACTCTGTGCGCTAAATTTAGATAGATAGTAAAAATACTGTTACTATTTGCTAACTATGTAATTCTACTTTAGAAATATGGCAACTCTTAGCGAAAAAATTGATCGAAAATTAGAAATATGGCAACCCTTTGTGCACAATCCGGTGATTATGGAAAAATAAATTTCAAAACCGTCTGATAGTTAATCAAAAAAACATTTATAACAGTTTTAATGAAGGTCTTACTGCGAAAATTATCTGCAATGAATGTAGTCCCGAATTGTGTCGTCACCTAAGATGTACAACAACGTATCATCCAAAAATTCGAAATTAGGTTTTTTATAGCTTACGATATGTAGCATAAAATTTTTAGTTTCCGCTGTCACATATAACCAAAATATAACCAATTTTATAACCAATTTTATAACCATTTTATAACCAATATATAACCATTTTATCACCAATATACAACCATTTTATAGCCAAAACTCAAATTTTATTTCAATATGAGTGGTTTCTATTATAACGTTTTTCCTTCGCCTGTAAACTTATGAAAAGTTATGTTATGTTACGTTGTTTTGCATTTTATGCGACGATTTGTATGTCCGTATAACTTGATTGTCCTTCTTCAGCCAAAGTAGTTACATTTCTAATTGTGCTATGAAAAATACTTCTGCATAGCATTACAACTAAGTACGTTTGTATGTATTTTAGTACATATACTCATTTATAATAATAATTCAAAACCGAAAGACAACGCACAGGAAGTTTTTGTGCCTAACTAATTCCCTTATCGCCTTGTAAATGAAGCCACCAATCGCACACTTCTTGTGCGCCTAACTTCCAACTTAATTTACGGCATAAATTTGTTGCATTTTTTGCTATACAAATACATTTACATACATACATATATAGGTTTTTATTTTTTTTTAACTTAGGCTAACGTATGGAACTTATCCTCGCTGGAAAACGAAAGAAAGCGTAATGCATTCTCAATTAATTGCGCCAATTTTACATAATTCTTTTATTTTTTCTTTTATGGTTTTGCTTTTCAACCGATAAATCAATTTTCTATGTGACTTTTTGGCCGCAATTAAAGGGTACAATTGGTTTCTTGTCTTGCAAAGATATTGTGATTGTGATTTCACTTACTTACACACATATACAAGTACATACAACTACATACATACAATAAATACATGTATACACGTATGTATATATGTAAAGCTTACGCGCTATATACATACATTTGTAAGTGTAGTGAGTCTTAATATACTTCGATTTAGTAGGGTCAGTAGGTGCTAAAAGTCTATATACCCAAAGTACATAATATACACGGTAGTAGATATGTAGCAGCGTATATGGATTTATGCACACTTACATGCAGTGAAGGGGGAAAATATGCTTTTAGTTACGCTTTTTTACATAAACATTAAATAAACAGTACGAATAAAAAACAGCAACAAAACGAAATCATTAAACCAATCAGACATACCTGCACACATACAGGCACACATACACAAAAGTATGCAATTTGCAACTCACAAACAATAAATAGGTACATAACAGCAGTGACCGGGTATAATTATGCGTGCATTCGCG
Source organism: Bactrocera neohumeralis (assembly GCF_024586455.1). Taxonomy (NCBI): domain Eukaryota; kingdom Metazoa; phylum Arthropoda; class Insecta; order Diptera; family Tephritidae; genus Bactrocera; species Bactrocera neohumeralis. The sequence continues at coordinate 43,141,764 of NC_065922.1, forward strand.
AAAAAGCATAAATCCGTTATATAAGCGTATATAAATGGTAGATTGGTGCACAGTGGGCTTTGTAAGCAGTAATTTGTATTTTGTGGCTGAAATGTGTTGTAGCAACTAGCAAGTGAGGACTTAAGCAAAAATTAAGTAAAATTTTGGAAAATGTTTCAACTAAAAAACGCTATAGCGCACATCTAAAATCGAAACCACTGTTGTAAATATATTTAAGTTAAAAAAAAAAATATTCAAAAATAGTTTAAAATTAATATTTTAGTTATTTGCGTGTAGTTTTTAGTACATAACCTCAAACTACGTTAATTTTTATGTAATTAATGTAATTAAGCAGTTGTAATTGTACTCTTAATTCTAATTGTAATGCATTGTAATTGTTTGTAGTAGTTGCATTAGTCGTATATACCGTTGTATAAGTAGCTGATGTTGGTTTCTAACGTAAAATTTGTATTTTTCAAGTGACGAAGAATTCCGAAACTTCTTTAATTATTTGTTAATTCATTAAAATGCATTTATTCATTGTTAAGCGGTAATATTTTATTGTTAAATCACAAAAAAAAAATACAAAAACAATTATATAAAGTTAATAATTGAAAAAGCAACTGTTGAAAATTGTAAAAAAAAATAAAATAAAACTTTGAAAAATAGTTTTACGGCATACTTATACATACCTACAAGCACACTTAGCTTACTAATATTGTGTAATGTCACGTAAGCGTTTCAATTTTATTGTTAAATGAAACGCTTTGGCAACTGTTGAATTTGAAAAATGTAAAAAAAAAATATTTTGTTATTTTTAGACACACACACACAAACCTTCGTCATTTTAGCGACCCCGCCTTAAGCACTAGACTGTCAAAGTGTGCTCCTTTGACCTCTAGCTAGAGTGTATAAACAGTTTTCCCCCTATCCTCAGCCCCCAACCCTGTTAGGCGTCGTTAAGTACCATAATAAAGAAATGTAATTAAAATTAACATTGTAACTTAGCATTAAACTGCGTTAATTTAACAATTAACCTATTAGATTTACTATATTTTAGGTTATGCAATGTATATATTAAACATTTAATCGTTATTTACTTTTAGTTTGTAAATCACCAACTAATTACCTTAATATATACATATACATACTATGTACTATGTAGTTTCGTGTGTAATATGCATTTGTTGTTGTTAAATTGACAGTTGGCTACTGTAGTACGAAATAGTTGTTGTTATTCCTGCAGCAATTTCGTGGTATGATGTCGAGTTGATAGTCCTTGGCCGGATGAAAATCCGTTCGGTTATTTAGACCCGACTGTCGTGTCATGATCGTGATTTTCGCATGCGAAGACAAAAATGTGAAATGGAAAAATAATATTTTGTTTTGCATATAATTAACGAAATTACGTTGCATGAAAACTGTAAAGAATACAGACAACAACAAAAGAAAAATATTTTATGTTACTTAAAAGCAGGAAAAATAATAACAACAATAATAATGTTGCTTACAATCTGCAAATGAAAGCAAAAATATTAACAACAACTCTCGCATATACAACAACTACATACATATATTGACAAGCGTTAAATTAGTATACGCGTATGTTTGTAGTAGTCATAACCGATATTTGTGTTTTGTCTCTAGAGTTATGCGTACGTATGTGACGTAAAGCATATGTATGTAATATGAATTAATGTATGTATGTATATTGAATATGTGTATTTGTAATTATTTTAAGTCAGACATTTATAACTGTCCTATCTACTATACTTATGTATGTATATGTTTAATCTAACTATCTATATAACTTTAACTCGTGTATTTTTCGCAATGTCGTTATTATCAACATATCTGCTACTTGACATTATAAAGAAAAAGAAAAGATGAAGAAAAAAAAACAAGAAAAACAAAAAAAAAAATTAAAACGCGCAAAAAGAATTGTCTCTCCCGTGCATTTGTGTGCAGCATACATATACCGTTATGGGTAAGTGTGCAAGTGATGGATAAAAAAATAGTGCATAAAAAGTGAATATTTCCATTAACAGTTAATAAAAAAAAAAACAAAATCAAAATAAAAAGATAAAAAATAAAATACAATAAAAAGAAAAAAATAAATAAAACTAAAAACCGACTTTTAAATGTTTTCTATTTGGTGGAGAGGGGGTCACTGGTTGGGTTGCATGCATCAGTTATAATTTTTATACTCTCGCAACAAAGTTGCTAAAGAGAGTATTATAGTTTTGTTCACATAACGGTAGTTTGAAAGTCCTAAAACTAAAAGAGTCAGATATAGGGTTATATATACCAAAGTGATCAGGTTGACGAGTAGAGTTGAAATCCGGATGTCTGTCTGTCCGTCCGTCCGTCTGTCCGTCCGTGCTAGCTGTAACTTGAGTAAAAATTGAGATATCATGATGAAACTTGGTACACGTATTCCTTGGCTCCATAAGAAGGTTAAGTTCGAAGATGGGTAAAATCGGCCTACTGCCACGCCCACAAAATGGCGAAAACCGAAAACCTATAAAGTGTCATAACTTAGCCATAAATAAAGATATTAAAGTGAAATTTGGCACAAAGGATCGCATTAGGGAGGGGCATATTTGGACGTAACTTTTTTGGAAAACTGGGCGTGGCCCCGCCACCTACTAAGTTTTTTATACATATCTCGGAAACTACTATAGCTATGTCAACCAAACTCTACAGAGTCGTTTCCTTCAGGCATTTCCATATACAGTTCAAAAATGGAAGAAATCGGATAATAACCACGCCCACCTCCCATACAAAGGTTATGTTGAAAATCACTAAAAGTGCGTTAACCGACTAACAAAAAACGTCAGAAACACTAAATTTTACGGAAGAAATGGCAGAAGGAAGCTGCACCCAGGCTTTTTTAAAAATTGAAAATGGGCGTGGCCTCCCCACTTAATGACTAAAAACCATATCTCAGGAACTACTATACCGATTTCAATGAAATTCGGTATATAATATGTTCTTAACACCCTGATGACATGTACGAAATATGGGTGAAATCGGTTCACAACCACGCCTTCTTCCAATATAACGCTATTTTGAATTCCATCTGATGCCTTCTCTGTATAATATATACATTAGGAACCAATGATGATAGCGGAATAAAACCTTACACAAATACGGTATTTGAAAAATATGTAAATGACGGATAATGAAATCTCGATTATCACTTTATTATGCGAGAGTATAAAATGTTCGGTGACACCCGAACTTAGCCCTTCCTTACTTGTTATGAATAGCTTCGCGCAAGCGACGCATAACACTCAAATAGCATTGCTTGTTGACAGTTTGGCCGGTCGGAAGGAATTCTGAGTGCACCATACCTCAATAATCGACGAAAACTGTCAACCTAACTTTGATTTTCGAACTGTTTTGAAGTGGGTTTTTCGGCGTCATCTCAGCTTTATCACGATTTTCGGCCGATTGATCGTCTGTTTCCGGGTCGTAAGCATGATCTAAGACTCATCGCCAGTAATAATTCTCGTAGTCGGAAAGCATTGTTTCACAAATGTTAACGCGATATTGATTTTGGAACCAATCGTGCTTTCACTTTTCTATGAAAATGGTTTTCAGTGATCCTTTCGAGGTTCCAACAATGCCAATCAAATCTCTGACTGTTAAACGTCGATTCTCAAGCACCAATTCTTTTATTTTATTGACGTCTTGATCATCAATTGATGTTGATGGCCGTCCGGACATGCTTCATATATTAAGTGAACTATTTTATTAACATCGGATTGAAGTTATCGAGCCCCATTTTCCAGAAATTGAATTTCAATTGCAAACTTAAAATCGGTCCAAACATGTGAATGAACCGATGATATAAACGCCTGATAATTTTTCGTAACTTTTTCGGTTTTTAGAAAAATCCCTTAAATATGTACTTCAATTTGATTTTTGTTGCTGTGTTTTTGTCTCTTGTCTCTGAAATACACACTTAAACATAATTTAGGCCGTCCCTAGCTTTTTTTCTCGCATAAATACCTACAAATGCCCCATTTTTTTTAATTTCCGCAACTCATCAACAGAAAAATTTCGAGAAAAGTTTTCGTTTTTGCGGTTTCAATGATTTCGAAATTAGCGCCATCTATTAGCGAAATGTATTTTATAGAGTCGTTGAGTTCAACTTCATTGAAATTTTTTTTTCGATACAGTTTCAATGATTTCAACGTAATTTGTTTCGCTCCAAACGGATTCAATGATTAGACCCATTATATCTGGCGCCATTATCCCAGATATGATGCTTAGCCGGAACGCCGATTTTGCCATATGTTTTGCCATTAGTGCTGGACCTCATGCAGGCGTGGCATACATCAAAAATGCTCTGCTGCTTCGATATGGTCTTCCTATGTTGGCCATGATTCTGGATAAGGCCTCATTTATAAGCGCAACTTTTTCGCACACTTTTTCAATGTGGATTTCATAGCCGTCATAGAGGTAGGTTTTCAACTCCAATCGGTGAATTGAAGTTGAATCAGTATTATTATACTTGTATTATTATACGTTCTCTGGTTAACACCAACGATTGATAGACGACCACTTTGCATGCCCCGCTTAACTCACTCACCTTTTGTGCGACACCGCCGAAAGAGCTCGATTCCTGCATTTACCGCTAAGAGATTTCGATGACAGTTGAATTTGCCCTTTTCCCCGAACAGGATTTTGGTACTCCTTTGAATTTTGTGCGCTTCTTCACAAATACGTTTATTTGGAAAATCTTACTCTAGTTTACCTCTAAATAAAAAATATTCATTAGCTACAAATTCAGAATCTGCCAGCTTCTGTTGTTCCTACCCCTATTTATGGGTGGCAAGTAAGTAAATTATTGCGGAATGTTTCGACGGAATGGGTGTATGAAAAGAGTATGTATGTATGTTCCTCGTACGTATGTTTAATTTTTCACATTTAACCTGCTACAATATTCAAAGCTAGATTTTTCCAAGATTAGTCCAGTTTCTCTAGATAGCTTTATTTATGTAATGGCTGGTAGCTTGACGTTAATTGTTCACTCAGCTGTGCGAAAAATTTTTAGTGCTTCTGAACGGAAGAAAATATCTCCACGGATGTTTTCGACAAGATCATACAAACATATATTTTTGGCTAAGAGTTTACAATTTATGAGCTTGATCCTAAAACCTAAATTATTGCACCATCTCAATATAAAAATGAGTAAACAATACTCTTGGCATACTTAAGATATTAGACTACTTTCCTCAAGAAAGATAAATAGCGAGGTTTCATTTTTGAATTCTCTTAAAGCTCTGTATCGGCCAGACTGTGTGACTTTGTTAAATCCACTAGAAAGGTTCTGCGGCAGATTTATGGTCCTTGCGCATTGTCAACGACGTATACCGCAGTTGCTGGAACGTCCGAATGGTTGAAAACAATCCAGCTCTGAGAGTGCTGGACACAATACCCGCCGGGGGAAGCAGAGGAAGAGGAAGACCTCTACTCCGTTGGAAAGACCAGGTAGAAAAGGACCTGTTTACACTTTGTCGGAATTTCCAATTGGCGCCAAACAGCGAAAAGGAAGAACGACTGGCGCGGTGTTGTAAACTCGGCTATAACCGTGTAAGCGGGGTCTACCTCTACGGTTGTGTATGTTACTATTATTAGGTTTTTTAAACATTTTTTCCAATAATCGTATCATTAGTTACACTATGTTAAACCTCCGAGTGTGCTCTTCACTATTTTCTCCATTGTGCGAATAATATCAAGAAGGTAAAATTGAATTCCATTCCACCATTCGTGACTGGTCTGAGTGGTCAATTTAAAAGTCAAAACATCGTCGCTTTCATGTTCTAAAGCAATAAACTATGTCAATGCGCAATTTTATGAAACATAATCTAAACACGAAGACACTAAAGTAAAACTACTTTTTTGCAAAAACAATGAAGTTGTGGGATTAAATTATTCAAATACGAGCTGGCTTTGTGCGTCGGTCCCAGCGAATTATACTTGCTGATTCGATGAGTCGATTTCGTTGGGTATTTTGTAAATACATACCTACTATATATACGACTATATACTAAACACAGACATCCACGCGTGGTTTCTAACATAAGTGACACATAGCGAAAAAGTGTTCTAACATACGGACCATTTTTCTCTAAGCGCCGTGTCTGTATATTCTTAATTCGCAATTCCAATATTGACCTGGTTTTCATTACTAGTGGGTTAGTTTAGCATGTATCTATGCTAAGGTATGCTAAGTCAGACACGCGTGAGTCAAATATGCTTGCGATTTTGGAGTTTCTTCTTTTCTATCTAATGAAATAATTATTTTTGGTAAGGTAGACATCTATGTATCATATTCAGTGGGATCGAAGATTTTGTTACTTAGTGTATATTATTTATTTAAATTTCATTAAAGGCTTTCGAAAAATTGTAAGAAATCTCCGGTTACAAGGGGATACAGACATTAGCGTGAAGCAATTCACTTGACATCGATACAAACGCAAATTAGGTAGCTATTTCCTTAAAACATCCCGATCTTCGACGGTTGTCCATATCTTCAGTAAAGTTTTCTAGTTGATGTTAAAACCAGCCTAATTACAAAATTTTCTCAAACAATATCGCAGAATACTTTTGAAAATCGTATTCATTTAGAACTTTCCCGTTGTCGGTCTCATCGGTCAAAGTGGTATAGAACACTCTCTGTAAATTTTTATGATACCAGAACTGTAGTACGGATTCGTTGTAGCATACCTATACATTACGTACGTCATTTCATTCTGTGTGCCTTCTCCGAAAAACATACGACAAAATTCAGAAAATAATCGTAAGCTAATGAACTCCATAATCTAATACACGATGATAACAGAAAGTGCTGAAAACTATAGTATCCGAGTAGGAAACGGTGTAACGGTGTGATTGATTTACTTCCTTATTCAGTAAGATCAGTAAATATAAGAAACATTGATCAAAAATTTGTGTAAGTCAAAAAAAAAACCATGTCGAATTAGAATCTAGAGCAAAATTTTTTTTATGATTATTCTAATAAGTTACTCACTGTTGCACATCCTCCAAAGGAACTCTGAACGGTTTTACGTGGGCGAACATACATGGAATATATCTTGTAAGAGATATATACAGCATCAAATTAATGAATTCGAAAAATTCTTCCTGCAGCTGTACTTAAAATCATCGATAATAATAGCGGGAGATTTTAATGCTTGGGATAGCAAGAGCACCAGTCATCGTATACGTCTTATGTGAGGTGTTGGACCTGTACACTAACAGTGATCACATTGCTATTATTGCCGAAGTTTTGTTCTCCCTAGAAACGGAAACCCTCAGCCGAAACATCTCGCCAAAACGAAAATGGAGACAAAAGGAGTTCGATAGGGACGTTTGTGAGAGCGTCTGGAATGCAATAAAGGCACCAGGTGATAGCGCCCTCCACTTAGTATCCGATGTGCAGAAAGAACTAGTTGCAGCATGCGGCGTAACTATGCATATAATGAAATACGTTAAGCGAAATTACCTTTCTGGTGGAACGAAGAAATCGTCACACTGAGGAAGCTCTACCACTCAGCTAGACGTTGCTTACAGTGTAACCAAGAGTGAGAATGAAGGCCGCCTCAGAGAAACTTTTAAAAGCCAAACAAGAAAAAACGTTAACTTCGGCTGCACCGAAGCTAATATACCCTTCACAGGTGCATTTCTTTTAGTAACTATGTGTTCAGTTTATATGGAAGCTATATGCTATAGTAATCCGATCTGAACATTTTTTCGGAGAATACATTGTTGCCTTAGAAAATAATCCATACCAAAGTTTATGAATATATGTATCTTGTCAAATGCAAAAGTTTTCCGTACAAGAACTTGATTCCGATCGTTCAGTTTGTATGGCAGCTATATGTTATAGTGGTCTGATATCGGCAGCTCCGACAAATGAGCAGCTTCTTGAAGAGAAAATGATGTTTGCAAAATTTCAAAACGGTATCTTAAAAACTAGAGACTATTTCGTATATATACAGACATATGGACGGACGTACATGGCTAAATCGACTCAGCTCAACATACTGATCATGTACATATATATACTTTATAAGGTCTCCGCCGCTTCCTTCTGGGTGTTACAAACTTCGTGACAAACTTAATATACCCTGTTCAGGGTATAAAAAAACTGCTGAAAACAGTCATTGGTCGAAGCAAAAGATCCTGCTTTGAAAAATGTTGTGAAGAACTTGTGACCTTTATACATGTTCGACACGATTGGTGAATTGGAAAAAACCGACGGATTATCAGAGAGACAGTACGGCTTTTAAAAAAAGAGGTCCACTATTGACGAAGTTGATACAGCAAAATGTGCAGTAAGTGGTAAAAGATGGAAAGGTGGCACAAAAAAATAGGCGTCAGTCAGTTCGTATGATAGATGAGACTTAAAGTTCTCTCCCATGTAGAAATACTTAATCCGGTGGTTCCGTGGCAGAGATAGGAGTTGGGAGTAGGTTAGGTTTAGCAGATTAAAGCTGTCACGATAGTGAAAGTTCTGTTCTCACATTTACCAAGGGTTCGCTTTCAACACACCTGTTTTAGGGGGTCCAAACATCATCAACGTACTTCTTTATCTTCAAGTTCATTTGTAATAAGAAAATAAATTTACTAATTGTATATTGTAGTGCTAAGTACTCTCGTCAACATACTTTATAATAGTTTCTGGGACCATATAGAGCTGCTTTCAAATTCAATACTTTTTGTCGATATCGTATAAGAAATATTTCGTGTACATCAACGACAAACAAATACAAGATCCGAATGCATTGTTTTGGATCTTACGAAATAATGTTGAAAAATATGGAAAAAATGCGAAAAATGTATTAGCAACGCAAAGCAATTCTGCCGCTGCCACCAATCACATTGCATTTTTATGAAGCATTTTGAAACGAAATTCGTTTCATTCATAACCATTGAGTGATTCCAGGAATTTATGAATGCCTTCGTTGATGCACAACAACTCCCCATCAGCAGCCTCGTCTACAATTTCATTTATTTTCGATTACTGGTTTTCGTTTTTTGTCTTCTCAGACCATCCCTTCTACTTCTCATTCGAGAGTCTGTTGTTTATTCCCAAATTCATCTGAAATGCAGTTTAAACCTTTTACCTCATTGTAATGTTTTGTGGCTGCCACCGCCCGACGGAGGTTTTCGACTTGCCGCCCCGCGCCGCTTCGGTAAACGAGAAGCATGCAAATAAGCAAGTTGCTGTTGATCGTTCTTTCGACGATCTGCTGTCGATGTTGCAAAATCACGGCTGTTGCCGTCGCATACTCCTTTGATGTGCGGCGCTCAGTGGTCGCTGTGGCTTCACATCGTTAATGCGCCATAAAATACAGGTTGTAGTTGGGTGGAGGCGACGATGCTGTTTGTCTGCACTGGGACATGTGTATGTGTGTTTGCGTGTGGTAGGAAGGTGCGAGGAAGCGAGGTGTGGCCTCACGGATTGAATTGAGTGCGAAATGAAAGCTTGTAGCGGAACAAAAGTTTAGCCAACATTCGATCCGAAAATAAGCACAACAACAACGTGTACAAAAAGCATAGAGTAGCTGATCAAGAAAAGAGGAAGGCAAAGGAATGAATGTAGGAAAGCGAATTGTTAATAAGTTTGCTTCATACAACATCGATATTTCGGGAATGTAATCAGGTAGCGCCAACTAGCATATATTGTTGTTGTGATCTTCAAAATGTTTCGGTAATGCAGCCAACCGAATACTTCATCTTCCTTACTTTCCTTTTAAATGCCAGTCTCGAGCAATTGGAACGGAAAAGCTACGCCACTTTAGAACCACTTGTGTGATGGTCTCCTCGTCGTTCCACTGATTAAGGTGGTGCTCAAATTAACCGGAGCAGTGGGTTCAACCGAATTTCGTCTGCCTTGCAATGCGGCAAGTTCTTGATTGTCGCCGCCATTTAATGACGGGGTCGGTGGCTTGCTACAATCTCTTTGTTGCTCTCGTTTTAAAAGGGTTGAGATTAAATTGCAGATGATTTCGCAAAATAAAATTTGCATTGATCAAATACAATGTTGCTTTTGGGTTTCCTTTTGAAATTTCCAATCGAGTAATCGAGCGAACAAAAAGCCAAATAATTGATAATGCTTGAGCTAAATTACAAAATTTGGTTTTATGGTATTCCTTTGGTATAGAAAGTTGGCTCTACACTTTGGAATACCCTTAGCTTACAAGAAACACAGAATTTTTAGAATGTTAAAATTAATTTATTACTTTTTTCTGAGTGTAAAGAGGACTGAGGTAAAACTAATTAAGAATATATGCCGATCCCTCTTTGCCTCGTCAACTAGTAAAATATTGAATTTTCATGAATTTTGTATGCCGAATTAAGGAAAGAGATAGCTTTGCTCAAAGCCGAAAATCAGAACTTAAAAACAAGAAGTATAAGTCCCACTAGTTATAAAAAAAATAAAGGCTGTAAAGCACACATCACTTGATGAAATGATGCTAGCATTATCCAACAAATCTTAGCAAAGCTTACAAAACAAAATACATCTGAATAATTTCCACCTTACCCAAATACTCAGTGGGCATGGTTGCTTCAGAAGCTACCTATTCAAATATCGTCATGACTCTAGTCCACACTGTCCGACGTGTACAGAGTGTATAGAAGACTCTGAACACGTGTTCTTTTATTGCCCTCGGTTTTCAAGTATAAGGGAAAAGCTGACTACCACCCTTGGAGGTAGTATCACGGTGGAAAATTTGACAACACTTATGTGCGAATCCTCTGTAAAATGGAAAGCTGTCAGCGAAGCGGCAAATCAAATTATGACAAAATTGAGACAATTAGAACAGATTAGGCGTCAGTCAGTCCGTGCAATAGAGGAGACTTAAACGTCTTCCTCTTTCCCATGAAGTAATACTTTGTCCAGTGGTTCCGTGGGAGAGACATGAGGTGGGAGTAGGTTAGGTTTAGCGGATTAAAGTCCCGCACTCCGGCTTTCGATGCTTCTTCCTACTATAAAAAAAAAAAAATAAAAAATAAAAAAATTAAAAAAAAAAAAATCCGAATAATTGTGCACGCGGAGGGGCTGCCAATTATAATAAGAAGTCCTTGTCCCTTAAATCATGAATTTGACAAATACAATTCAATATGCAAAACAAGTACTATTCGTCACCTACTCACGATGTCATAAAAGTGTTGCGAAGCATTGCTATTGTATTTTTTTTTTAACTTCTCTCGAGCGGTTGACAAATTGGATGGGATCCAACGGCAACAAATTTGCTTTACACTCATGCACTATTGAATGTGTGCTGTTCTCACTAAGTTGTCCCCATCTCACGAGAGGTCTCATGATGCTCTTGCAATATCAGTTTGCGCACGGCATCAGTACTTTCTGGAACTAAAACTGATTTTGAACGACCTTCCCGAAATTCTTCTTGGAGTGATCTACGACTTCGATATACACTGATAATCGCAGAACTGTTCGTGATTTAATACCATTTTTTGGGTCCAAGATTAATATTTTAAGTTACTGTAAACTAAGTATGTATAAAACCAAGCTTTCGATAAAGTTGTGAGTGGTTTGATTGCAATACTACGCAATATATAGAATAGACCGAAGACACAAGTAAAAGAAGCAACAATCCTTATATTCCCTATGGGTTACTTTAAGGGAATTCGAATCGCAAGGACTGGGTTTTATATGTATATACGACATATACCAGACATTCCGAAAATAATGGTCCTCATTAAACTAAAATATGTCAAATGCTGCTGAATGATAGGCGACATTTTTCGACGTTGAAATACATAGATAAAAACTACTATTTCCTAGCGAATTTTTATAAGGGAAGGATCTAAACAACATCGATGTAGTTTCCAGCTAGGTTAAAAAACAGGTGTGCCAAACGACTGATAACTGACTGATAATCATATGGCACCGCTATGTCTGAATTTGGTGTCCCCGCAAAATTAATATGACGTTGAACAATACCAAAAGTTCCGTCAGATACCAAACGAGGTTCAGACAAGGCGACTCCCTAAAGTATGATTTCTTCAATTTACTACTCGAGAAAAAAAGTTGAGCTGTAGAGCTGAATAGAGAAGGTACAATCTTCTACAAGAGTGTACAACTGCTGACGTACGTCGATGACATCGATATCATTGGCCATAACAACCGCCTCGTTAGTTCAGCTTCCTCCAATTTGAACAAAACCGAAGCAAATGGATCTGTTGGTGAACGACGGAAAAACGAAATACATATATCTTGTGATAAAATGAACTATCATCATATTTGTGACTTGGCTCCACGTCCCTATTGGGTCATAACTGAGGAGATAATTTCGTGTATCTTGGAATTGAGAACACCAATAACAACGTCAGCTTCGAAATCAAACTTAAAATAACTTCTGCCACCAGGTGCTACTTCGGACTGAGGAGGTAATTGAGAAGTGAAGGCTCCCTAAGACCAAATTCTACAAGTCACTCATTATCCCCGTCCTGCTATATGGTGCAGGCATGGACGATGACAACATCTGATGAGTTGGTCGTAACGAGTTTTCGAGAGAAAGGTTCTGTGGAAGATTTATGGTTTTTTCCGCATTGGCAACGGCGAATGGCGAAGTCGATGGAACGATGAGCTGTACGAGATATACGACGCCATTGACATAGTTCAGCGAATTTAGACACAGCGGCTACGTTGGCTATGTCATGTCGTCTGAATTGGTGAAAACACTCCAGCTCTGAGAGTAGACAAAAACCTTCATTCCGTTGGAGCGGCCAGGTGGAGAAGGACCTGGCTACTTTGAAATCTCCAATTAGCGAACGAAAAAGGATCTTAAGACGAAGATTTGGTAATCTCGAGAAATTGCTTACTTGTCCTTGGGTGACAGTCTCCATCGACAATTTTGAGGGTGACTGTGAAATGTCAACGGTGATTCTGTAAAGATAAGCTACTTGTTAAGGCATTAGTATCCTTACATACGAGTTTATCGCTCGAACTTTCCTCTTTCTTCTGCATATACCAAGATAATCATCGTTTCGTATGAAACTTAAATGAAAACACACATTTGGTTTAACATTTAAAATACATTTATTTTCATTTGGATTTCATCTCTGCTCACTACTTCACACTTTCGCTAACGCACTACTACGATTCCGCCGAGGCACTGACGACGCACCGCTGCAACCGACCGACCAGAGGACCACCCACACATGAGTGAGCCATATTTTAAACCACACACACGCCCATTTACGTTTGGGCGCGAAAGTGAAGTTTATAATCTCATGCGCGACTGGGCCCCTCCATGCGCTGGGCATGTGCGCCCGGCGTCGTGGAGCGCGCAGTGCTCGGCTGAAAACTGCAGTGCATGAGTTTGTTGTTGTTGTGTCTTTGTTTTTTTATTTGTTTTTGGTTTTTCTTTAAATTTTGATAAAAATGCAACTTACAATTTGATATTTAGTACATTGGAAATAATGTTGTGTGGGAATAACATAACATCCTGGCACATATCCTACGTGCCACACTTGCCAACTCCTCGCCTTATTTCGTTTTACATTTGTCGTTTTCACATTTTTGTTTTTTGTTTTTTTGGGTTTTGTTTTTGTTTTATCTTTATGATTAACCAGCCTTTCCAATACGGACCGCAATACGGTCTGTCTGTCACTGCTTATATGCTATTATATAACTAAATTATGTTTTCGTTTTGTGTTTCTGTTTCGTAGTTTTTGTTTTGAATTTTTAATAGTATAATTTTACTTTGTATTTTCTCATTTCACTAATTCTTAATTACTTTTAGTAACCATTAAATTTACCATCAATAAAATCGATTTTTTGTTTTTGTTTTTGTTTTTTTTTTGTCTTTGTTGCTTACACCATTATTGTTTTTGAACGTCTTCAAATGATTTACTTACATTATTACTATATATATATATTGTTTCTTCTTCTTTTTTATAGTGGTTTCTCCTTACTTAATAATTCTCTTATGACTAGTTAGTATGTATTTGTTTTTTGGTTTGATTTTTATGTATAAAAAAACTTCCAACCTTGGAGGCAAATATTTTGGAAGCTTTTTCTTTACTCGTTTCTCTGCAATACTTCTTCATCACTTTTATTCACATTTTATTTAATTTACTTCTTATTTGTTGCTATTGATTTACTAAGTTGCTATTTAGTGGTTTTTAGTACTTAAATTTTTTTTTGTAAAAATTTATTGAAATTATGGCTAAATGCATTTTAAAATATTTTAGCAATTTTTTCATTAAAAAAATCAAAAATTTTAATACACGTTCCAAAAAGAATTTAAAAAAAAAAAAAAATATTATAAAAAAGTTCGAAAATGTTGGTTTAAATAAAAAAAGTTCCAGAAAAAGGCATAAAATAGTTGTAATATATTGAATATTAATTTTTAGTTCGAATAATTAAGTTTCTATTTCTAAAAATAAAAAAAAATACAATTCAACAAAAAAATCATAAAATCTAGGAGTTATAAAATGCGTCATTGAAAGTGTAGAAGCCGCACAGCGTAGAGAGCATAAATAAAAAAAAAATAGTGTTGCTAGCGATTTTAGATGTTCAAAACGCCTTGAACTGCGCTAGATGGTTGCATATGATCGACGCTTTCAAAAAAAAAACTCTAAAATCGCCGACGACTCAGAGCTGTGGTGCGCAGCTAACTCAGTAATAGAAAACAGAAATAAACTAGAGAGGGATCACGACAGATAGCGCTCAAGTCAGTAGCAGCACAAAGATCAATTCCAGGCCTATATTTGTAGAATCTTAGCTACTCGAAGTGCCAGACGAATCGTAGATAATTGGCTACCTGACGTTATTGCAACAGTTGACACAGAAAAAGCTCGAAGAAGCTTAATCAGGTCATGATACGGACGCAAGAATGGCTAGACTCGCACCACCTCCAGCTCGCTATGGAAAAAACAAAGCTACATACTATTGCTAACAAACAAGCACATACCCCTCAAAATCGGCGTACAAACGACTGCGGATATTCTTAGGACACAAACAGCAGTAAACTACCTAGGCGTAAGACTGGACCCCACACTAAGCTTCTGGGTATAAATCAAGAACGCTGCAGGAAAGGCAGCGAAAATCATCTTCCTGACTGAACCAACATAGGAAGCCCCAGCCAAGAAAAGAGAACGATTAGCGTCAAATCAGCGCCCTCAGTGTTGCACGAGCAGTGCCAGGCGATGCAATATAGGTTATAAGCGGTAATGCCTAAATTGACCTTCTAGCATACGAAAGAAAAAAGCTGTGGGAGCTAAAGAAATCATCCGATAATAACAAGAGTGCAATTGAACACATATATAATAACAACATGACAACAAAGATGGGAGAATGAAATTCGCGGCAGATGGACGGCCAGACAAATAAAAGATCTAGAGTCATTGACAAGCCATTACTTCAAAAAGTACCTCCACTGAATGGGAAAAGTCGAAGAGCCGTCATGTCTATATAACGACGTGACAGAAGACGACGCTGAATGCATACTCTTTGAATGTGTGCGCTGGCAACGAGAACGTATCGCCGTAGAAAACCTATTTGGCCCAATAAATGCGTACAATGTAATCAGCGTCGGCGGATTATTCAAAAATTCTCAGCAATCTTGTTACGGAGCAAAAAGAGAGACCCGGACGCAGGTGGGCAGATTTAAATCTCTCAATAAGAAAAATAGAATGCCACCTTGAAGTAATGTAAATATGGTCTCAGGGTGGGCGACGGTTCCTTAGAAGGAGATTTTTAGTGACCCTGTATTTGGCACATACCCACGAAAGGCCTTTTCCACCCCCTCACCTGCAAAATAAAGTTATAAAAATTAAAATTTTTTAAAATTAATTACAAAAAAAGCAAAATTATAATTTGAGCTATAAATAATAGTTTTTGATAATAAAAATTATCAAAAGTAATTAGTTAAACGAAAAATATTTATTAATGAATATAATAATTAATTCAATTCAATTTAATAAAATAATTAAAAGAGTAAAAATAATGTTGAGCTATAAATAATAAATATTGATAATAAAAATTGTCAACGGTAATTAATTAAACAATTACTTTTTAATTAGCTGTCTATTAATTATATGTAATGAATAATATTGATAATAAAATTATCAATAATTAATAAAATAATTAATTAAAAATTAAATATTAATTAATTAAAACGAAAAATTATTTTTAATTAATAAACTAATTAATTATAATTAATTATTAATTAACTGTGGTTTAATTTATATTTAATGGATTTTCTTCTCCTTATTAAATAAAAAAAGTCAACTAATTATTTTTTTTGGTTGAATTCGTAATTAATTGATCTCCCGCATTTATATATAAAAATTATATTTAATATTGAAAATAAAAAATGAAATAAAAAATTTTTGGGTTTGAGTTTCTTCAGTATTTTCAGTTTTTGCTATCAATCCAGTAAATGTTTTGCCTTGATCATTCAATTATGTATTTTATATTGTCGAATTTACAATTACAATATAATTACTTTAATATCTTAATGGAATCAGCGTAATTTTGTCTTTTTTTACTAAATTTCATTACAAAAATTAATAAAAAAAATTATATTTTTTTGTGTTCACTTAATTTGTTTGTATAACTTTTGTTGAACTCTTTTCTCTCTCTCTTATTTACACATAAATACATATGTAATTTGTAAAAGTAAAAAATTAATTAACGCAAGTGCTTAAAATTAAATATATATTTTATATGGGTTGTACTTGTTATAATTATGGGCATTACAATTTTGGTATTATTACTTTACTTTTGTGGTTTTTTGGTATACTGTATGTATATTTTGTTGTATTTGAATTTTTTTTTAATACCTGAAATTGTGGCCAACTAATTAAATAATTTGAGATAGAAAAATATAAAAAAATGTGTGCACAAAAATATTAAATTTGAAATAAAATTTAATAAAAATTCCAATTAATTATAATTTTTTTAAGTTTTTTAATTAAATATTTTTTTTTAAATTAATTTTTTAAATTTTTTTTACATTAAATTAATTATTATTTTTTAATTTATAATTAATTCAATAATTAAATTTGTCTTTTTACATAAAATTAATTAATTTTTTTAAATTAAAGTAAATTTTTTTTACATAAAATTAATTAATTAAATTAATATGTAATTAATTTTTTTAATTTAATTAATTAATATAACTTTTTTCATTAAAGTTTAATTTTTTTCTCTTTTTATAAAAAATAGTTTTTTTTTAATTTTTAGCTTTATGGTTTTAATACAGTTGATTTATTTTCAGTAACCAAAATTAAAATGTGACAATTATTTTTTTTGCAGCTGGTAAAGATTAACTATTGGGAACTTGCAACGTATTTGTATGTTTGCGTGTGTGTGTGCTTCGTTTTGTTTTTAATTTTTTACAGTTTTATTGACAGCAATTTACATGTATTCAGTCGATGATTTGTTTATTCATTATTATTTCTATAAATACATAAATTGTACAAACATATATTTATGTATGCATTTTTTGTTGTGTTAAATCCTTGGTTTAGTAACGAAGAAAAGTAAAAAACTGTTTATGAAAAATGCACATTTCGTAAAGTTTGTCGGTATAAACGGCAAGCCGCTACAAATTACATGTAATTAATTTAAATGTCATTATTATTCTTTCTTAAACACAATTGAATTATTTTTCTTTTATTTATACACACTTTATTATATAATATTTTCTTTTTGTTTTTGTTTAGCGTAACATTTTTGTTTTTGTTTTATTTTTTGTATATGGTAAGTAATTTAGTTTTGTTCATTCATGGATGGAGATATGTTTGTAACCAATATTATCCACCTTAACTATTAATGCATTTATTTATATATATTTTAAATGATTTTAGCGTACTTTTATTTTAACATTACGTTAAATCAGAAAAATAAATAAATAAAAAATACAATAAAAGTTAGTGCCAAAACAAAAATTAGTACGAAATTAAAAATTTAGTATATATTTTAAATTAAAAAGTATACAAATTAATTTAAAAAAAAATAGTGTGAAAATTAGTATTAATTTTTTTGATTAATTTTTTGAAAATTTTATAAAATATAAATTGCAAAAATATATAAAATTTAAAAGATTTTTTTTATTTGTTTTTTATTTGGCTTAAAAAATAATTGTACGCATAAGCTTGTATACAAACTTCATTTAATTTAGTTTAAGCTGATTTTAACGAAAATGATATTAGACAACTTAAAAAAAATTAAACTAGACAATTAAAAAATTATGACCAAATATAATTTCGTACTTTTTCTGAAATAAAAAACCAAGAAATTTTATAAAAAATATTTAGTTTTATAATTTTCTAAAAAATAATTAATAAATAATTGCATTTATTATTCGTACATAAATTTAAATTTTTTTCAGTTTATATACTTAAAATAATATTTTTTTAATTATATATAGTTAGTTATTGTTTTTATTTTAAAATAATTATTTTTTAGATAGTTAAATATTTATAAAAAAATATAATTTCATACATAAAAAATACTAAAACAAATAAATAAAAAAAATCGTTTAATAATTTTTTGATAAAATAATTAATGCAAAATTTAACATTATTATTCATACAAAAATTTTGAGTAAATATACAAAACAAAATCTTTTTTTTAATTATATATAAATAGTTAATTATTATTTTTATTTTTAAATTATAATTTTATAAATCATGTACTTATATGTAATTTAATTTAAATAAATATTTTTGTATTCATACAAATTTTACAATTTTTTTCGCTAAATAAATTATAAAACTGTTATATTTTATTATATATGTATATAAATTACATATTATTATATATATATTATATATATAAATTACAAAATAATTTACAAAATTATATGTAAATATTGTTTTTTGAAATTATAATTTTATTAATTATGCATAGTTATTTTTTCATGCATATTTACTTACATACATACATAAATTTTATTTTATTTTTTTAATGTTGTTTGCTTTGCTTTTGTACATTTAGAAAAAAGTTTCCTTAGAGGTAATATCTTATATTTTATGTTTTCTTCTAAAACAAAATAATTTTTGAATTTTTTCTTTTTAATTTTTTACATTCATTAAAATCAAACAAATTTTTTTTTAAAATAATTTTTTAATTTTTATGCTCTTTAATTTTTTAGCATTCATTAAAACCAAATATTATTAATTATAATTATTTATACCTCAAAATTTTTCAATTTTTGTGGCAACTTCCTAAAATTCATATATTTTTTGCATTGCTGACAACTCTGCATAGCCTGTATGAGCCCGTGGCTATGCGGAGAAGTCGTATATGCAATGCAAATAACTGTGAATTCATACACTTCATTAAGTTAGTAATTAATTAATTTTAATTTGCTTAGTTATAATTAACATTGAGCAAACTAGAAAATAAATTAAATATTTGTATGAAAATAAAATTACAAATATAGTCAGAATTATTGTTTTAAATAATTTTAAATAATTAATTTTAATTTTAATAAAAAAAAAACCAAAAAATATATATTAGCCGCTGTGAAAGTTATTACTACGTAGAACTAAATTTAAATGTAATTCTTATTGGGAATCAAGGCATAACATAATTAAGGAGCGTCTTAAGAGCTTAAAGTGTGCAAGAAATTTAAAACGCCCTTCAGCTGCCATAAATGGTTAAAACATTAACGAAATTTATTTTTTTGTAAAATTTTTAATAAATGCTAGGCTGAAGATAATAATAACGGTAGCAAAAGAAAAACTAAATTTGTTCTGTTTTCTCTTTTTACGAGTAAGAGCTGTTCGGTGCATCTCATACTTTTGGTTTTGCTTAATGTTTCCTTTACACATCAGCAGCTTGCTCTTCGCTCGACTATATTTTTAGCCTTATTCTTTTAATAATAATATGCTAAAAACTGTTAAAGTCACTAGCAAACCTTTCCCAATATTACTGAAGCATTTAATTTTTTGAAAATTATTTTTCACTTGATTCAAAACTATTAGCTCTTACATAAATATACACAGAAAATTTCTTTAGAATATTTTTTTTTAAATTAATTACTTTTTTTGAAATTTGATTTGTTTTTTTTTAAAACTGATTTTTTTTAAATAAAGTAAAATAAAATAAAATGTTTTTAAATTAAAAAAAAGTAGTTTTTTGATTTTTTTTGAAAATTGATTTTTTTTTTAAATAAAGTAAAATAAAATAAAATGTTTTTAAATTAAAAAAAAAGTAGTTTTTTTGTTAAAATTTAAAATTTGTTGTAAATGTTTTTTTTTTTGAAATAAAGTAAAATGATATAAAATGTTTTGAAATTCAGTATAAAAAAAACTTTTAAGTTTTAGTTTTAAATAATATTTTTAGTGTTCTTTAAAATTTATTCATAAATTTTTAAAATTTCAGAGTAAATAAAATATTTTTAAATTTGCAAGAAATTTGTAACTTCACAAAAACTTTAAAATTAATATAGTTTTTTTATTAAAATATATATTTTTTTAATTTTGCTTAAAATTTTTCAGAATTTTTTAAAATTTCAGAATAAATAAAATATTGTGTATTTACAAATTTCTTTTAAATTCTCCTTAGACATTTACATATATTGTTGAAATTCAGATTAATTCAATTAAATATTTTTAAATTTGAAAAAAAATTGTAACTGCTTACAAATTTTAAAATTTTAAAATTTGTATTTACAAAATTTAAAATTTAAAATTTTAAAATTTGTTAATTTTTTTATTTATTTAAATATGTATATATTTTTTTAATTTTTCTTAAGCATTTACATAAATTGTTTCCTAAATAATAATTACATTATTTCGAATTATAATCTGAAAGAAGTGAGAAACTCATAATTTCCAACAGTAAGCAACACTGCTTTCGCTACCCGCACAGTGTGACGGAACACAGCAAATTGGCATTTCAATTTTTGCAACAAAATAATGAAAATTTTTTTTTAATAATTTTAGTAATAACTTTCATTACCTTTAATTAATTTTAGCACGCAAATAAAAACAAAATAATTTTAAGTAATATTTTTTTTTGCTTATAATTAATTTTAGCTTATTTAACATATGCATACATTTAGTTTTTGTTTTTGTTTGTTTCAATTGTTTTTGGCACAAATTCACAGTTTTACTCGCTGCTGCTGCGGCACAACGAGTAACTTTTCTTCATTTACATGCTTAAAGTTTTATTTATTATAATTAATATTATTTTCATTTTAATTTTTTTTTTGTTATTTTTGTTACTGATGAATCTTTATTTATTTAGTTAGGCGAATTTTCATGTTTTCACATTTCATTTTACTTTGTTTTGTGGTACTTCTAAAGTATTTTTACACTGCTACCTGCTACTTTGACTCCATTTTCTTTTTCACACATACATACAGACAAATACGGTTTTTTGTAATAATTTTAATGTATTTGTCTGTATGCAATTGTTTTTGTTTGAGACGTTACGAAATTATTCACTATTTACAAATTTAATTAGGACCGTCTCTATAAATGCCGTTAGACGTTATGACACACTTCGCTTAGCTATACTTTATTACCAAACATTTTTACCTACACACATGCAGATTTACAGATTTTTGTTTTGCTTCTTCATTTCTTCTTGGCATTTGGTAACTCTCCTTCATTCTTGTTTCGTTTTGTAGTTTGTCGCTGATTTTTAGTTTTGTTCAGTGTTGCAAATAGGAAAATTTTTATTAGTTAATAAAAAATCGTTTTTAGTTCTTGGTTTTTTGGTTTTTGGTTTCATCTTTTGTATTTAGCTTTTTCGCTTTAGGGTTAGCTTTGTTTTGTGTGTTTACTTTGCTCTTGGCTTTCAGCGTTTTGCCGCTGCTCACTTATTGTTGTTTTAAAAATGCTTTTTGCTAAAGTCAATCGGATGCTTAAGTTCGGGCAAATGCGCATGCGCGTATGCAACGACAGCTGTATATATGTATATGTAAGTGCATACATACAGGACTTTACACACACCTATGCGTAGGAAAGGCATTGTACTTATTTTTTGAATAATTATTTCCTCACAAATTTCAGTTCAGTTTTTCATTTACATAAATATGCTTTTGCAGCAACATGACAACTATACTTTACAAAAAGAAAAGCAACAACTTTTTTGAAAAAAAAAAAAAAATTAATTAAACTTACTAAATATTTTGTACAGTGTAGTGGAGTCATAATTTATTTTTACATTAATGCTCCGCTCTCAATTACACATACGAACTAAAACGATTGCTTTCTAGTAAACATACAGACATTTACACACACACACACTCATATGTAAATATGTAATAGTTTTTCATTTCGTTTGGAAACAACCGTGTTCATTTACATAACTTGGCGCACGCGCTTTTCATAGATATCGCTCTCTCTCTCTCTCTCTCTCTCTCGCTCTCACTACATTTGTTTACCCCTTTCCGCATTCCTTTGACTTTTCTACCTTAATAAATATAATATTTACACACACATAGTTTCTCTAAATATTACATACATATATACGTTGCTGTATTTTGTTTAGTTTTCGAAAATGTGAAATCAAAAAATTTAGTTGACATTCAAACAATGATTAAAATTCTTTCAGAGATGTCTCTAAATACGCTACACTAACAACTAAGCTTGCATTTATCCATACTTTCGTTACATATTACATATGTATATATTTAGAATTGTGTTTCTCCCAGTGTATGATTGGGAAAAACTGCTGCCTTTACTTGTAGTTAATTGTTATGCGCAGTTTTCTCTTTTTAGCGTTTCGCTTTTATTTGTATTCGTTTTTGTTTTCCTTTATTTGTGTAGAATGCTTCTGTGGCATCACATTACACGCGTTGTGTAGTTTAGTGTTCTCCTTGGTTTACGTTATTGTTGAGAGTGTCGTTAGTTTGGTGGAGGGCGATGCCATTGGTGATGGCGTCGGCACAAAGAGACTCGACGAGGCTGTCTCGGTGGTCATGCTGCGCTCTTCGTAGACACGCTCCTGAAAACATTTCAATGAGGATAAGCAGGTGGCTAGCAATAAGTAGTAGGATGACCAAAAATTTAATGGACTTTTAAGAGGCTCTTGAAGACCTGACTGCAAGCGACTGCTCTTAATTTTACCGAAAGGATTGTTTTCAAAGGATATTAGTCTAAGCTATAGTTAGTAATTCCATATGTATTATGAGATCCCTTCGTAAATACTTCTTTAAGGGCTTTTCTATGAGCTTTATACCAATGTTCGCTATTTGGATTTTGAGTGCGTGTAAGGTTCTTGTCTTTCTAGGCATATAATGGTCACATTTTTTTTTGTATTTTCTGTATTCTCTGATTTAGAGACTGCATTATAGAGTATTTAGACTCATTTTCTTAGTTTATGTAAGAGAAAGTAGAAATTTGTTCCGAAAAAGAGGTGTTATACGAGCTTAGTAATTGAGTTAAGTTTAAATTGGTTCCAGGATTGAGTCTAGAGCAGTGAGCTAATAACATTTCGTTGCCTTATGCGTTTCTAGGTCTTTATAGAGCTCGTGCTTACCGCTTTGAGCTCTTACGAGCTAACCATTAAACTATTGCATAACAGGATATAAATAGGTTATATAAAATTTTAAAACAACTAATAAAATGGATGTAGCCGGTGATAAATTCTATGGCTTTTAAATCGAACGGTTTTCTCTGCCCAACTTTGATAGGGGAGTTTAGTAGTGAAAGCAACATATAGTCTTCAAAAACTCTAAAAGCTTTGAGGTACATGTTGTTGTTGTTGTAACGGGTACCCCACGTTAGGATAGTAAGGACTAGATAAGTTATTGTCGACGTCATCCAACGGTAGGCCCAGCAAACAAGCTGTTTCGACGGGGTCGAAAGGTAGAAGGGTGGCAGATGAGTAGGGTTAGCAGGGCATAAAAAAGGTGATCAGTGTCAAACGGAGACTCATTTCACGCTGGACATATAGTTTATAGTATTAGTTATGTCAGGGTCTATTCTGAGTAAGTAGGAGTTGAACCTGCTACAGTATCCAGAACGAAGCTGAGCAAAGGTCACTCTAATTTCTCGCGGCAACTCGAGTTCTTCGTCTGTAATGGGTGGTGGTTTGACTCCAAGCACGCCATTCACTGATAGGGAGTCGGTGAAGGTGTTGATGGCTCTACTGTGAATTGTGGTCAGTGCTTGTCGGAAGTTAGATGCGTAGTTGAAGAATGACTTCTTGATGTTCCTAGAAGGCGATTCCGTTCTAAGCAGATGACTGCAGGAATGATTTCTGCGAAAGCACTCCAGCAGGAACTGCTGGGAAAGGAGCCTCACTATGCAGGTGTTCGATGGGAGATATCAAGAAGTATCTTGTCGTAGTTCGGAGTGCAGTGTTCAGACAAGTTTGGAGCTTGCTCGTTTCACTGCATCCAGGCGGTAATATTGGTGTGGTGTAGTTAAGGACCGGCCGGCCAATTGCCTTGTAAACCACCAACAACTTTTCTTTGTCCTTTCCCCATGAGCTGCCGGCAAGCGACTTGAGGTTTTTGTTGCGGCTCTGTACTTTGGCGGTAATCGCGGTGGTATGAGGAGTGAAGTAGCATAGACTATCAAAAGTCAAACATAAAATGTTTGGCTTATTGACAGTCGGTATTTTAACGGCATCGACTGCAATATTAAGGTCAAGTCTGTACTCCCTATTTCAGTTTGTGAATATGGTCGCTGTGTTTAGTAGGAGAGAGTGTTGAATTCCGTGCAGCGAGGAAGCGAGAAAGGTCAGAGAGATAGCCGTATACTTTTGAGCACATGCCATCGATTCCATCGCCCGACGTCTTTATCGTGTAATCATCAGAGTACGACGTGATAGAAATTCCCACTGGTGGTTGAAGGAGTTTCGAGATGTAGAAGTTAAACAATAACGGGGAGAGTTACATGGTCATACGTAGCCTGAGGTTTAAAAATACAGAGCTCTTAAAACTCTTAAGCTGCCTTCAAGTAGTTCATTTTTGTAATACGAAACTTGGTCAGAGATTAAATTAGTGGCGATGAAATCTCTACCTATATACAGCTTTGAAAAGGAAGGGTAGGTAGGTCTAGTATCTAGCATCTGACCCATAAATCCTTTTGTATTTGAACCTCTTTTATAGGTTACAACTTAGTCACCAATTTATGGTAAATATCTCGTACGATCTCACAAGGTAAAACTTAAAGAAAAGGATACATAGACAAAGCCAGTAATGGTTTGGATACTTGTTCGAGGAACGAGCTGTCTTATAAGACGTAAAATTTTTAAAATTTATATAAGCTTTATATAAGTTGATGGGATAATGTATAAACTTGAAGAGCTTGTCCAAGTGTCAGTATACAGATTAACTGGAGTTTGTGACTGATTGCTTTCAAAATCAGTGAAATATACTTACATGTGATTTATCGTACTTAAAGCGTTTCCAAATGTTTGTCTTTGGTTCCATTGGTGTGCCATCCACATTGTAATTGGGGTTTGAGAAGGTCAATACCGAGCGACTGGAACCACGCGCGTGCCTTTTCGTCTTATTACGCTTCGAATTGAACATGAGAACTGTAAAAAAGTAGAAATAAATTATAAAACAGTTCATAACCCTCCGCCGATAGTCTGCTACTCACATAGTATAGCTGCTATGATTACGATCAGCATAAGGATCACCACACCGCTAGCGATGAGTATGAGCGTCTCACGCTTACTCGATTTCGAGCTGGCGCTATAGTTGTCATCTTCATGCTCCGTTGAGCTACTCTCGCCATCCGTGGTCTCCTCCACATAATCTGGCGTATTATCACCACCATTCGAACGTGGCACTACAAATTTAGGTGTCATTTTGCATTCACGATCATCCGGTTGATCGGGACACGCGCACACATAGTCCGCACCACGGTAGAGACAAAGGTGCGTGCAACCGCCATTTTCTTGTGCGCATTGATTCCACTCCTCGGGTTGACGTTTGATTGAGACGGCGCGTATATCCAGCGCACCATTAAGAGAGTCGCGTATCTCTACTGGATTGCTGTAGCCGCGACCCTTGCGATATGAACGATAGACGGATTTGTTGTACCAATCGGTCCAGTAAATGCTGTTGTCGAACTAGAAAGGCGAACAATTTTGACTCGTACACATTTAATTAAGTCCTTAATTCACTTACCATTGTGAGACCGAAGGGGTGCGGCGCATAGTCGATAATTTTAGTTTTTCGCTTGCCATTGAAGTCCACCGAAGCAATGTTATCTTCTAGCGCATCAGCCCAAAATAGACGACGGTTGCTGTGTTTAAAAGTGGACAAAGTTTCAAACTAGCTTCAGTTGCTTACTATATTCATGCAAAAACTCACTCAAAGTCCAGCGTTAGGCCGGTTGGAAAACCCAGATTCTCGGTAACAATTATAGTGCGATTCGAGCCATCCAGCAAACTACGTTCTATGCGTGCCGGCGCATCCCAATCGGACCAGAAGAGATATCTAAACAGAGTTTATAATAAAAATCATGCCAAGCCCTTAATTAATCATTTTCACAAACCCTTTGCGTGGATGCACGATTAGCGCACGTGGATCACCCAAATCGTCGGAAACGAGCTGTTTACGACAGCTACCATCCAAACGCGCTACCTCTATGATTT
This sequence comes from Bactrocera neohumeralis, assembly GCF_024586455.1. Lineage (NCBI taxonomy): Eukaryota > Metazoa > Arthropoda > Insecta > Diptera > Tephritidae > Bactrocera > Bactrocera neohumeralis. The sequence continues at coordinate 43,168,321 of NC_065922.1, forward strand.
TTCGATCTGTATCGGACCAATATAGGTTATCCGCAATCCAATCGATCGCTATACCATTCGGTGTCAATAGTTCTTTGTTCACAATGGTCTTGCTGTCGGACAAATTGGTGAGATCTACACGTCGTATAACATCTGAGTTGACGTCGGCGAAGAAAAGCCATTTCTTGCGATAATGAAAGTCGAGCACCACAGCGCCATGCACGGCGTTGATGGGTAGCACCACGTCCATATAATCGGGCATATTGAGTGAGATCATACCGATGCCAGAGCGTTGTGCGATGAGCAGATATTCCTGTGAGAGTCAGAAATTCGTAAAAATTGGCTTTTTTGTTTCAATGGTGACTAAATGGAAATTTATAAGTTTTTTTTTTGATTGTATACAACTTAATAAATGAGTGACTAAAACACAAATATCTTTGAAAATAAAAAAATCTTCAAATTCGCTAAAGCTTTCAAGACTTATTCAATAAAATACTTTGAAACTCACCTCAGGCAAAGTCTGGCATTGACTGGTACTACCCTCCTTCAATTTGAGCCCAATCGGGCATCTGCACGAGAAACCGGTTGGATTGCGTAGACAAAGATGCGAACAGCCGCCATTGTTTGAGCCACAGACATTTTCGGGTTGTGTTTTGTTAACCTGAGTAGAAAATTAACAAATTGTAAATAGAAAGTTTAATGGATTCATAATTTTGTTTACCGTTATCACTTTAATATCCATCAGCCCATCAATATTTGTCATGATCTCCTTTTTCGCTGTGATATTTCTACGATCTGTCATGTGCAGAGCTTTTGATTTCCAATCGGTCCAGTAAATATGCTCATCAGTCATGGCTAACGCATACGGATGATGCAATGATGACATTATCAATTTACGCTGATTACCGGTATAATCACACGAATCGATAGTCTTCAATTGCGCGTCTACCCAATATATACGTTTCGTCTTCAAATCCAATGACAAACCATTCGGCCAACCAAGATTCGATGTGACAATACGCTGACGACTCTCGCCGTCCATGTGAGAACGTTCGATCTTGCGATAGTGACCCCAATCGGTCCAAAATAGAAGTCCAGCTTCATAGTCCAGCGCCAAACCACGTGGTGATTCCAAATCTTTATAGGCGATCAGGTGACGATTTTTGCCGTCCAAGCTAGCGACTTCGATGGTGTGACGTCCAGCATCAGCCCAATAGATCTGCAATAAGTGAGTTTAAAAATATCTGCTTTGCAATTTTGAAAGAATTCTTGAATGTATACCGTTTTGCCCACAGAGTCTACAATCAAACCATCAGGATTATCTAAGCTTTCACCAATAATTTTGTGCACATTTAAGCCATCAGGTGTGGAGCTCATAATCACATGCTGCTTAGAGTCGGACCAATAAATCACGCCTGTTGTCGAGTCTACATCCAAAGCGACCGCATTTCCAATCGGTGGCATCGGCAGCACCACGTCGATGAAATGTGCAAAGTCCAATGAGATTTGTCGTATGTCGATGCGGTGTGCGAATATGATAAAGCGGCTGGGACCCTCAGCACATGTCCGCAGATCGCTCTGTTTCAAGCGAAGTATTATGTTATGTTATAAAAAAATTGGTTTACAGTACTTACCCTCAGTTGTACTCCCACAGGACAAGCGCAAGTGAAACTCGTTGGGTTCAGTAGACAGAGATGTGAACAACCGCCATTATTAGAACCACAAGCATTCTGTATACTCCTACGTGAGCGATGGAACACGCGTATATCCATCAAATCGCTAGTATTCGCAATAATTGTGGTGATATTCTGACCTGTGAGCTTGTCGGCGCTGAATGCGGACTTGTTGTCCCAATCCGTCCAGAAGACGCGGTTTTCGCTGATATCCAAACCGAAAGGATGACCAAGGTTGTCTGTGGAGTTTAAAAGAAGGATTCGTAATACATCACTAAACCATTACAGACTTTTGCGGTGTTACTTACTTAATATTGTTTTACGTTTGCCGCCATTAAAGTCCATACTTTCAAGCGTCTTCGTACCGCCATCCACAAAATATAATCGTTGCTGACCGTAATCTATGGCTAAGCCATTCGGCCACTTAAGATTCGTTTCAGCGACAATTACTCGTTCGTTGCCATCCATATTAGCGCGCTCTATCATAGCATGTTCGCCCCAATCCGACCAGAACATGATGCCCTCTGCAAATAAATAATTAATAGTTTGATGTTATGACATGAGACTATCCAATTTCAATTATATTCTATGCTGTAAGCTCAACTTACCTATCGGATTCACGACAATATCACGGGGCTTATCGAGCTTTTCCCAAATTAGCAGCGTACGTTTTTTGCCATTTGTCGTTGCCACCTCGATACGATTAGTAGCAGGATCGGTCCAGTAAAGTTTATCTGTAATCCAGTCTAATGCCAAACCAGCTGGCGAGACGAGATTCGAATGCACGACACGCTGTTGGTAGCTACCGTTGAGATGCGCCTTATTTATCGTACTCCGTTCCACATCGGTCCAATAAATATAGTCCGTTTCACTGCACCAATCTAGCGCGACAGCATGCTTCATATAATCCAATGGCAAAATCATATCCACTTCATTTGACGCTGCTGACTTTGTGTTCAGTTGACGCAATCGTATGTCCTTTCTGCGCGCGACGAGCACAAGCTTGTCGGGTATGCTTTTACAGGTTTTACTAAAGAAACGATAATTGACGAAATTGATTTGTAGCTACCTAAGTGAATTTTGCATTGACTTACCCATCTTCCTTCAATGATAAACCGATAGGACAGCCACAGCGCCGCGAAAGCTTATTTGGCAAGCACAAATGAGAACAGCCGCCTCTTAGGCCGCGTCTGTCTTTTTGACAACGATCCGGATACTCTGGTTGTCTTGCTGGATGATAAGCGTGTATATCCATTGGAAAGTGGAAGTTCTCATGCACCGAACGGAAACCCTTTCCGGTAATCTTATTAGCTGCCGAGACGGTTTTCGTATTCCAATCGGTCCAGTACATGGTATCTTCGAAGATGGTTAGCGCAAATGGATGCGGTAAATGTGTGCTGAGTATTTTCACGCGCTCAGTGCCATCAAAGTTGGAGGACTCAATTGCGTGCTGTTTCGCGTCGGCCCAATAAATCTTCCGACTGGGGTAGTCTATAGTGAGACCATTGGGCCATGTAACTCCATTCGCAATGATCACTTGCCGCTGAGAGCCATCCATATAAGCACGCTCAATTTTCGGATTAGGACCTGCATTCAAAAAAAAAAAAATTATTCGTGACATTTCCTCTTAACTGCTGTTCCTGCAACGCACCCCAATCGCTCCAGAACACCAACGCCTCGCCAGGGTGTATGACAATGGCGCGCGGTTTATCCAGATCGTTTGATGCGATAACTGCCCGCAACGTTCCCATAAAATTGGACACCTCTACACGTCTCGTACCCGAGTCAGTCCAGAAGAGCAGATCATGCACCCAGTCGACGGCTAGGCCACCAGGCGATTCCAAGCCCCACTTGATAACATCCCGCAGCCGTGAGCCATTCATGTGCACCATTTTAATTACGTCCGTAGAAACGTCCGACCAGAAGAGTAAACCTTTACGATAGTGGAAATCAAGCGCGATTGCGTTGTGCAAACCCTTGACTACAGCCGAGTAACGGTTATTGCTCAACTGTACACGTCTGATGTCCCAACGATTGGCCACAACCAATGTCATCGCGCCGCCGAGTGCCTTACAAGTGCGTAGATCCGGACGTAAGACGTAGCCGGTTTCGCAGGAGCATTTGAATGAACCGTGGGTATTCTCGCACTTTTGTGAGCAAACTGGACTCGTTATATATTGACATTCATCGATGTCGGTGCAACTGGAAAATATTAAAAGATATTATATGGTAAATGTAGATATCTGTAAATTATTCAACATTTATAGCTCTCTTACTTCCGACGGTTTTCGTGCATCAGAAAACCAAGATTACAAGCACATTCTTCCCGCCCCTTCGCTGTGGTAATACATAATTGCTCGCAACGTGAGTTCTCGCCGCAGGTACGTGGGTGTGGACAATTCACTTCATCCTCACCTAACGGACAGTCATTCTGCCCATCGCAGACATGCTTTTGGTGTACACAAATCCTGCAAACGTAAACGAACTTATAGCAAAGAAGCAAAAATAAAGTGGATGAGGTCATTTGTACTTTAAATTTGTGATGTTCTTCTTGGCTGGACAAAGAAATTGTCCGGGATCACACTGCAGGTGACATTCTACCTCATCCTCGGCAGACGAACAATCCGGGTAGCCATCACAAAGCCAAGTATTCTAGTAGTTAGAGGTAAAAGTATAATTTAGGAGATCATTAACTGTGCTAGAGGCGCGTTCAACCTACCAGTATGCAACGTCCGTTGTGACATGTGAATTCATCTGGTCCACATTTGGTCGGCGTACTCCCTATCATATTGCCACAATCGTGTTCATCCTCACCGCCCTCACAATCCTGTTCCTTATCGCATTTCCAGCGTCGCGGTATACAACTACCATCGTTACATTTGAATTCGCTTGTCGTGCAATCGGATGGTTTTTGTGGGCAATCCTCTTCGTCACTCCAATCGCCACAATCATTATCGCCATCACAATGGAAACGGTTCAGTATGCACTGTCCGCTCGGACCGCCATGACTGCCACGGCACTTAAATTCACCTTCCGGACAGCGATTAAAGACCGCGGGGCATTTGAGTTCGTCGGAATTGTCATTGCAATCGCGTTCGCCGTCGCAACGAAAGGCGATCGAAATGCAGTAGCCGTCATTGCAGGTAAAGTGCTCGGCTGAGCAACTAATTGTGCGTGAGAAGATAGCAGTGTTAAATAGTTGCATTTGAGTGGAGAATAGTATGAGCAAATGAAATATACAATAGAAATCGAGAACTACGGCTGCAGGACTAATAATTATATAGAAACAGTTTATCGCATTGCGGCACATGTGTTCTCTTTGATCTTAAGAAGCTTCGTAGCCAAGTCTTGCAAGAATCTCATTGCATAGCTTACATATGTTTAATGGAAGGTTTCTCAATTTCTTTACCTGACTTGGAGTTCGTCGAACTCAAACTAAGGCTAAGGCTGGATAAAAAGTCTTTACTTACCTCGTGCGATTACAATGCGCTTCGTCGGAGAAGTCCTTGCAATCATTTTCGCCATCACAAACCCACTGCTTCGGTATGCAGAAACCATTTTGACATTCAAACTGATCATCGTCCGAGCAATTCATACGCGCCACATTTGCACCGCAATGCGTCTCATCCGAATAGTCACCGCAGTCATCATCGCCATCGCACAGCCATTCCTTGTTGATGCAACGATATGTGCGCGGACACATGACATGCATGCCCGTCTGTTCACAATCCTTCTGCAATTTATGCAACATATCGCCAATCACTTCACAATCGAACTCATCAGCGCCATCGTCACAATCGTTCTTCTTATCGCAGCGCGCGCTCTGATCAATACAGGTACATGTACTGAGGCATAGCCATTGTGTGTCGCCGCACACATTCTGACAGGTGTGCGCATAGCCGTCATTGGGACTCATCAGGTTACCCTCATCGCGCACGCTATTAATATGCGGCCGAAAGACTGTCTCCTTGTGATGTCGCATATAACCTTCACGACCTCGCGCCATTTCACCCATATGATCATCGGATTCTTGCACACTATACAAATCCGTACGACTAATACCGCTGCGCGCACCAATATCGCGGAATCTGGTGCCGCCGCCGCCAGCATTATTTTGCGCTGCAACGGCATTCGCTTTGTGTGACGACTGTTGCTGCGACTCGGTGGTGTATAGTTCAGGTGCATATTGTGCGAAATAATCGGCGTCGGGATGTTCATGCGGCGGGAAGTCTGATGGATGAAAGTCCTCATCATCATGATCGCCTAGATGATACTGCGTGTGTGCATCCTTTGGCGTTTGCTTTTGCTTGAGTGCGACAGCGTCGCCGGCACCACCGACGGCTTTACTGCTAGCGCCGGAACGAAAGAGGCGCTGCTGTTGTTCCTGGTGCTGACGCTGCAACGCAATGCTGTCGCGCACAAAACTGGAGCCCAGCAGCTGGCGCGCCGAGCCATGCTTGACCTCGCTGTGTACGCCCGATAAGCTGGGCCATGATGTCGTATCGTCATTCCCGCCTAGCGCTGTGGGCGGCGGATCAAATGAAAGCATAAAAATAGATATAAATTAGTGGGACTGAGTCAAGTAGGCAGTAAGATATTTTTGAATGTATCTATATAAGCTAACAATGGCAGCTAAATTGCATTAGCTAACGAACTTAAAGTGAATGTAAGCAACACTTCATCGCAGTCGTGGCAGTCAGTGAATTTACGCGGCACTCCCCACCGCAGCTTGCGCTGATTTAATGAATGAAATCGGGACGTTTTCTTCATCAGGCGTTCGCGCTCGACAGCGCTTAGCTGACATTTTAGGGTTTGAGGCTTTTATATCTTAGCGCTGCTCACTTCAGCATCTAATGCCGACGAAGTGTGTCGCATGGCGTCGTCTACCATTGCCCTTGCCAAGTTCCAAGCTCATCAGTTGCCGATGCTGATTTTCATCTGTCCGAATCTATGAATATTGGTATTAGTTGTGTCGGGCGCATGCGCCACATTTTCATATGCGACTTTCACTTTTCTATGTTGTTTATGTTGTTTTTGTCGCTGTTATATTTTATTGCTTCGCTGCGCGTTGTTGCCGCTGCTGAATGGAAAGTGAGGCGACGGACAGCTGAACTTTGCCGAAGCACTCATTCATGATACGACAGGCACGAGCGCTCTTCGTGCCCATATATCATGAGACATTTGAAGGCAGGTGGGAGAGCAGAGCATACTTGATGAGAGTGTGCTTAGAGGCAGAGCGGTGGCAATCAACATTATTGAGCAGGCGGAGAAAGTGAGCGCGAAAAGTGACTTTATCAATGAGCAACAGCGAAGCAACTTCGGAAAGAGTGGCCAAAAGCTTTCAACATCGTAGGCATTTGCCACTCGCTATGCCTCGTGCGCCGTGGAGGCCAAATGGTTACAGCGAGGAAGCCACTCAAATAGCGTGGGCATGCGAAACTTTCCACAAGCTTAGACGCATAGGCGCATGTATGTAGGTATACCGCACACCAACACAACAAAATAAATCCCGTTAAGCGCACATACCTACATGAGTACAGGGTGTAGTGAAGTGCGCCGAATGTCAGCAAAGCTAACGCATATACCCGTACAGCTACATATAAAAGTATGTATGTGCAAGCCTTTCTTTTACATACATACATATGCACATGCATGTATTGGTTTGTGTATTTATGTGGAAAATTGCAGGCAACAAAATGAAAGAATTTCTCAATTGCACGCATCGACACGACGATGCCAAGGACAAGGCAGCCGAATCGAGCTATTTGATGTTGCTTCGTGCACAGCCGACACACTTCGAATTGATTCACAAAACGGACAAGGACGGACAATCGGTTTGCTGAATCGCTGTTGGAACACGCCAAGCGGTGAGAAGCAGCAGCGAGTCTCACATACATATATATATGTACATATGTATATGCCCACATCAGTAAATATATGTACCTTGAATGGACTGAACTGACCTGTTTTTCCTGCGCGCTGTACGTCTTAGCCGTTGACATCAAAGTCTGTGGCAGCTGCAATGGGGTGTTGCTGCTGTGTCGCTTTTATTTGCTGCTTTTACATTTTTACAATCGCAAGTGTGGAAATAGTTCTCAGGGCTTATAACACTGCTTTGTACAAGCCAAAATAGGTATACAGTTATATATAAGTAGCAGTTGTTGCACATACATACATTTACAGTTGCATTGCCACAGCCTGCAGCTTGCAGCACACTCATCTTGATTGAATTATCTAAAGGGAGTGGCTGCGTAACAGTAAAGTCCTTTCATGCTGCTCTTAGTTTGTTTGGTGCGGAAAGCTTAGTTTTATTCATTTTTATTTTTGTAGAAGCATAAGGTTTTACTAAAATTTTTTTTCCAAATAAGTCGTGAAAATTTAAATTAGATATCTTGTCGTCTTTTTCTTATATATAACGCATAACGTACGAACCACAGTTCGGAAAGACTTGAATGTTAACCAAGAAGTTCCATTAAATTTTATGTGCAGAATCAAATTTCTGGTGTTAAAACATTTGGAATGTAGAAAAAAGTTTTCGGTGATAATTGTTTGTCGCGAGCAAGTATTTTTCTTTGCTACAAATTATTCAAAAAGGGTTCAGAACGCGTTGACGAAGAACCGGATCAACTGATGATCAACACGTCAATAAAATTAGTGCTTGAGAAACGACGATTAACAGTCAGAGATCTTACTGGCATCGTCGAAATGTCGGAAGGATCAGCGAAAATCAGTTTGAAAGATCATTTGGGCCTAAGGAAAGTGAAAGCACAATTGGCTTCAAATCACTCAATCTCAACAGCAGCGCGTTAACGTCTGTGAAACCATGCTTTCCGACTAGCTTTTTATCACGAAACATTATTACTGGCGATGAGTTTTGGATCTATGCTTCCGACCCGGATACAGACGAACAATCGGCCGAATATTGTCGCAAATGTGAACCGAAGCCGAAAAAACACGTCAAAGCAGATCAAAAATCAAAGTTATGTTGACAGTTTTCTACGTTTATCGAGGTGTGATGCACTCCGAATTTCTTCCGACCGGTCAACCTGCCAACATGCAATGCTATTTGAGTGTTATGTGTCATTTGCGCGAAGCTATTCGTAAAAAGAGGTCGGAATTATGGGCCGAAAACTTTTGGTTTTTTCAGCATTATAATGCATCGTCCAATCTACTCAAGAAGAAAATAATTCGAGCTGCAGAACTAAATAGAGAAGTTACCATATAAGAGCGTACAGCTGCTGGCTTACGCCGATGATATTGATATCAACAACCGCGCCGTTAGAGTGCTTTCACGTCACTCTTGACAGTCATAACTTCGAAGTCGTAGATGTTTACGTCTATCTTGGAACCTGTATTAACAGCAACAACAAGATCAGCCTTTGAAATCCAACGCAGAATAACTCTTGGCAACAGGTGCTACTTCGGATTGAGTAAGTAAGAGTAAGAAGTTAAGTCCAAACTCTATATGTCACTCATTATTCCCGTTCTGATATATGGTGTAGAGACATGAATGATGACAACCTCTGATGGGTCGACGGTTATGAGTTTTTGAGAGAAAAGTTCTGCGAAAGATTTATGGTCCTTTGCGCGTTGGCCACGGCAAATATCGAATTCGATGGAACGGTGAGCTGTATGAGATATACGACGACATTGACATAGTTCAGCGAATTAAAAGACAGCGGCTGCGCTGGCTAGGGCATGTCCTCCGAATGGACGAAAACAGTCCAGCTCTGAAAGTATTCGACGCAGTACCCGCCGGGGGAAGCAGAGGAAGAGGAATATCTCCATTTTGTTGGAAAGACTAGGTGGAGAGGGACCTGGCTTCGCTAGGATCTCTAATTGGCGCTAAGCAGCGAAAAGAATGAACGACTGGCGCGCTGTTGTAAACTCGGCTATAACCGCGTATTCCGCCTACGCCAATAAAGAAGAAATTGCACCTTCGCAAACTCTATTGATTCTTTGCGGAATTCTCAACCAATATTGTGGTGAAAACATCGTATTCTTCTGATTTAGCACCGTGTGACTTCTGGCTATTCAGCAAACTTAAACAACCTCTCCGAGGAATCTTTAGTTTCAATTTTTAGTCAATTGAAGACATTAAACGTGAATCGTTACTCGCTTTGAAGGCTTGACTTTAACAACTGTTTAGAATATTGAAGAAGAACGTTGGCACAGTTTAATGAGGCCATGGGGATTTCTTTGATGGAGACGATATAGATTTTGAAAAGGGTTTTAAAATTATGAACAAAGTTTTACTATTTTTGCATAGGTATAAGAGGTAGCTTGGAACCGCGGAATGGGCCTTCTTTTTATCGTTTTATGTTAAAAGTCACACTAAAAGAGGGTGAATGGCGCAGGAGCATGTGAATGACCAGCGGAACTTACATCTATACACAATCTTCAAAAATTGCTAATAGCGGAATTTATTGCGCGGAGTTAGATCTCAGGCGACCCTTAAAGCTTTCGAAATACTGAAGTAGCTTTCAAGTGGAAGTCTTTGTAGTCAGGAAAGCGGGGAAAATAGCTATTAACACAGGAAACAACGTAAGAAGGATAAATATAATATATACACGAGTGATAGTAAAGGTTCAATAAAGGCAATATAATCTCACATCGTAAAACGTCACAAAATGTTCTTAAAAGTAGAGAGGCTGTGGATGTAGCAAAGTAGTTGCATATATACTAGGTTACAGGCTACAAAAAATTCCGGAAAACGAAATAGCTGTTGAGATTGCCAAAGCTGTTGATATTGCCAAAGGTGCCATCCGTCTGGCTACCGAACAAGAACAGGAAACACGGAAAAGATATACAATGAAATTGTGAGGAATGCTTGTACTTAGGATCGCCAATATCATGTCTATCCATTGGGAAAACTTGCATGCTTTTTACTCACACGGTCTCGAAAGGATTGCACGATGGTTGTTGTAGTAATGGCAAGTCACAATCTTTAGGCATGCAGAAAATGCAGAGAAGTAGGCATGAGAGACGTTGGCACACCCATATGCCTCTGTTCAGCATTATCTAGAACTCGTCTTATGTCGTAAATAAGATTCAAGGAGCTTTGCAATGCAAAGGAGTAGAAGAAGTATCAAAGTTTAAGTCGCTCTTAAAATTCGCAAAACGCGTTGATGTCTTGTATGGCGGATACTTCACCTCAAATTAAACAGAACATCCATCTGGCTTTACTAAGGACCAGTAGATTTATGTATAGTGTAACAGCCGACCAGTGTAACCATACGAAATCTGCGGTCTATATCATTAACACGTCAAAAAAAAAACACACTTTATTAAACAAAACTTGTGGGTTATAGCACAAAGCTTTTCTATCAAAATAATTAATTTAAATGGAGGTTAACACTTGTCACACTTGACATTACTGATTAAGATAATAATAAAAATATTTAAAAAAATATATATAAATATTTAAAAAAAATATATATATGCTCTGGTGTCTCTTCTCTGCTCTGCTAGCCACACAGATCCGCAGACTACTCGTAGTACTCTAATCTGTGCAGATGCCACTGAAGATTCCAAAAGTTGCCTTAATTTGTTTCTGGGAAGAGCAATTATTGTCTTGAACCGCTTTGTATCGAACTCTCCCAGTGAGTGTCCCACGTTTGTTGAAGGCACTTGTTGCCAGTCATCGAAGAAGTTAAAAAATTTATAGTTAAAAATAAGAAAAAACGTTAACTTCGGTTGCACCGAAGCTAAATACCCTTCACAGGTGCATTTCTGTTAGTAATTATGTGTTCAGTTATATTCAGCGATATGCTATAGTTAACCGATCTGAAAGATTTTTTCGGAGATTATATTGTTGTCTTAGAAAATAATCTATACCAAATTTGGTGAAGATAAATTGTCAAATGTGAAAGTTTCCATACAAGAACTTGATTCCGATCGTTCAATTTGTATGGCAGCTATATGTTATAGTGGTTCGATATCGGCAGTTCCGACAAATGAGCAGCTTCTTGAAGAGAAAATGACGTTTGCAAAATTTCAAAACGATATCTTAAAAACTGAGGGACTATTTCGTATATATACAGACAGACGGACATGGCTAAACCGACTCAGCTCGACATACTGAACATTTATATATATACTTTATAGGGTCTCCGACGCTTCCTTCTAGGTGTTACAAACTTCGTGACAAACTTAATATACCCTGTTCAGGGTATAATAACGCGTTACCTAAAAAATTAAATAAGAAGCTTTAAAAATTTAAGGGGGGTTGCCAACTATGTGCCGATAGACGTTAATTGTTTACAAAAAGAAACGGAAAAAAAACTTTGCAACACAAACAGAGTTATCATTAAGCTGAAATAATCACTAGACTTGGTGGAATTGGCTCTTTGTGATTCGAGGTTTCCTACCTTTTTAAAGAAAAAATACAGAAACTTCAAATTTAATGGGAACGCTTTTTATTATTAGAAGGAACATTCTTTGACAACTATTTTTTTAAGATTATTTCTTTCAAATGTTGGCCGTGACTACGTCTCAGACAGTCCATCCGTTGAGTCCAATTTTGCATGACTCGTTCGATCATTTTGACTGGTAACTGGCGAATGACTTCCGTGATGTTTTGCTTCAAAGCAAATAGGGATTGACCGCATAGACCTTGGACCTTACATATCTGCACAGGAAAAAGTCGAACGCTGTGATATCACACGATCTTGATGGCGAATCGAGTGGCCCAAAACGTGAAATTATCTGCTCACCGAAGTGTTCTCTCAATATATCCACTGATTGATGCGATGTGTTGGAAGTGGCGCCGTCTTGTTGAAACCAAATGTCGCCGAGATCACGTGCGTCAATTTCAGGCATACGTCAATCCGAGTTGCAGCGAGGGGCGTAGTATTGACTCTTCACGGTATTCGTGTAGACTCTCAGTTACGGCTGCTATATTTTTCTTCACTGCGAGATGGACGTGAATTATTTGGCCGAATATTATCCAATAATGTATGCTGGCTGTCAAGATGGGTAATACTGTTGTGAATAGGTTAGTAGGCCGTTTATGTTGATCATAAGGTTAGCGAAGCACGCGAAACACATTCTTTACCGAATGTGAATTTTCATATTAAGTTGAATAATTTGTAAACGTTGTTCAGGCGTAAGTCTTTTCATGATGAAATGCCAAACAATACTGAACCCAATTTACATGGCAGTATGACACGACTCAAACATGACTTGTCAAAAAAAAAAAAAACTACTGAAAAGAGTATCTCTTTTTGGATCACCCGTTATAAGGAATGTCGCGCTTTCTGCATTTGTGGGACCTAAGAAATTCATTGAACGAATAGCACGCACTGAGGCGTCGTGGAATTTTGTCATTGCTAATGTATGTATTCATTATTAATTTTGTTTCCTGGTCTTTCCTGATCTATCATCAATTTTATCCAGGAATTCTTATTCAAATGGTAGAAAATCTCAAATTTTTTTAGCGAGTCTTTAGTAATTTAATCATTCTTCAGAACTTTATTTACCTTCAGACAGATTTTCGATTATTTCTGGTTTAAATACTGATCAGCATGTCTGCTTTCAGGTCTCTTCATTATCAGGTGCTTATCAGAAGGCATTAGGGTTAGTTAATATTAAGATACGTCATTTTTGAAAACTTCTTCATAGTCGTATTTATTCCCGAAGAATATATAATAAATAATAATAAAGAAATTGCACTCAAAGGCATTTTCGCTCATGACAAAACCAAAGCGTACCAAAATATAAAAACTATAACATAACAGAGCTTAACATAACATAATATAGCTAACCAGAACTTAATATTAAATAATATAACCACTATTTTTCATTTTGTGTGGGTATTATTATATTTTAAGTAAATTACTTATTAATTATAAGAGCTTGATGAAAATAATATATTTTCTACAGAAACATTATTTCCGAATAAAAGTTTTTTTGTATGATAAAGTCAACAACTTTAAATATACAGGCTAGAAGTTCATTGCTAGGCTTTAATAAGTTAAGGAAAAAAACTAAAACAAGAAACCCGTTAGTCGGCTGCAAAGGTTAAAATTTTCTTTCCAAGAACTTGATTTAAATCGGTGAATTAACAGCTAAACGCTAGTGGACTGAACTGGACAGTTTCTACGGAGATTGCCCTGAGCAATAATCCGTAACAAACTTCGTGAAAATAGCTTATCTAATAATACAGTTTTCCATACAAGACTAGTTTCGGATCGTACAGTTTATATGGCAGCTACGTAGGTTGACTCTTATATTGTGAGTTTTGGCGATGTTAGTATTGTAATCTGGAAACTCAAAATTTTATCGTAATGTTTGACATTTTTAATGTCACGCATACTTAAAACGTATTGACATACAAGCGCTGTTTGTGCTGTTTACAGTAACTTCAAACATTCTTCTCGAGCAAAAAGTGGAATTAAATCCGTAGCATTTTCGCACGCTTATTTTTTTACAACTTTAGACGTGGATTAACTCAGCAAGAGTACAAGATGAACTTAATTAAACTTTTGACGACGAAGCTCCTTTAAAAGCCAGTGTGAAGCTGTGGTGTTGTGAATTTAATCGATGCCGTAGATCACTCCAATAAGAATTGCGGAAATTTCGTTAAAAATCCGTTTTTGTTTCGGAAGCTATTGATGCTGTGTGTAGACAGATATTGCAAAATCGTCATGTCACTTAAGGTGAGATTCAGACAACAATGGGCATAAGTGGGACTAGCATACATTCCATATTGCATGAACATTTGATTGTAGAAACGTTTTTTCATGAGGGATCCCAACCATTTTTGTGGATCGCTCTAACAAGGCTTGTCTCGATTGGTCAAGAGATTTGTTAAAAAAAAATACGTTAACGGTGCTTCGAAATATGGCTATGACAACGTGACAGATGATGAATAATGGATTTATACGAATGAGCCCGAAAGTAAACAGCAGTCGATTGTATGGGTGTTTCAAAATCAGTCGAGTCTAGCAAAAGCTGTTCGACTACGAAGCATTTCCAAGCAAAGGGCTGCCTGTTTTTTTTGAAAAAACTGAACATGGCGCAACCAAACTACTATTGACAACGCAGAAGAGTATATTCCGAGTCGTATACAATCATTTGTTTGCCAGTTGTCTTTTAAGAAACCAGGAAACCAGACGGATCATAAAACGAGCTCTCCAACATCGATAACAATAAATTGCATTTATGAGCACTCAAACCATCACTTTTATAAGTCATCCACCGTATAGTCCAGACTTAGGACGGAATGACTTTTTTATTCTAATACGAAAAAATAAACTAGTGTTTAACGTTTTTCGACACCTGAAAAGGCGGTTGATGTGCATGTTTTGAAGGAACCTCAATTAGAGTGGCAAAAGTGCTTCGGCAATTGGTTCAAACACGTGCAAAAGTGTATAGATTTTAATTGAGAATATTTTGAAAAACAGTAAAGCCATCATATAAAATTTGGTTTTGTTTTCGAATCCCGAATTATAAAAGACAACCTACGTATATGATATCTTATGTACGGTCCGATCTAAAAAGTTACCGGGTATTTTAGTATTATCTTAGGAAGGACTTCATGCTGAATTTTGTGAAGAATTAAAAGGGTTCCCCTAATACAATTTTTATTCTGAATATTAAGTTTGATTTGATGATATTAGATTGTTTCGATATCGGCCGCAGCGTGGTCAAAATTTTAGATCGATACTTCAAAGACTGCGAGACTAGAACGTGGCTAAATCGACTCAGCCTGTCACGCTGAACACCAATATACGAGTATAAAATAGGTATAAAAATAAGTTATGAAAAGGAAATATAAAACGGAAACTTGAAAAAAAATTTAAATTTTATATTTTTTAAAACAAAATATTTTTTTTTTAGTGAGACCATATTTCAAAGTATCTAATTAAAGAAATTTTAAAACAAGAAAGAAGTTTATTGCTTTTATAAAAAGAAAACATAAACACATACAGGAAATTGCATGTTGAAAAAATAAGTTATCAAAGTGTTTAAAATCCACAATGGCCATAACTTCGTATTGCTAGTTGACTCAGTCGTTATTGCTTGGAATTGACAAGCTTCAAACACTCTAAATTTTATAGATGTGTGTAGTCTCTCAAATCAGCGAGGTTTTGGGCTTTCTCTTCAGCTATACGCATTTTAAGGATTGCCCAAGCATTTTCAATTGGTGACAAGTCAGGGCTTTGAGGAGGCCATTTTAATACACTCACATTTGTTGATGTTCTGTAATGTTTGCAGTATGAATGGGCGCGTTGTCCTGTTGAAGAAGGAAATCCGGTTAAATTTGTCGATGATTCGGCGATGACTTGCTCCCTTAAAACATTTAAATAAACTTCAGCAGTAAGTTTTACTTCCCGGACTGCAATATTGCCAGGGCCATTCGCAGATAAGCATTCCCAAACCGTTAAGCCCTTTTCCATCGACTTAACTGTGTATTAAGTGCACTTGAATGATAGTTCTTGTTCGGGTGAGCGCTAGGGCGGGTCGATTCCGGACTTTTTTCGATTCGGGATTTCTAATAGTGCGGAAAAGTTGCCTTAGTACTTCCTGATTCCAATGCAACTTTTTGTTTTGAGATCGGATTGCATCTTCAACCCCAACTCCAGCCTTAAAATTTCGGAAATTCACCTAAAATCGTGAAATTGTCTACCTAGGGCCTGAAATACGCATCTCATGGTAAAATATATGAAACAAAACTTATTTGTCGCGTCATTTGCTACCGAAATGGTATATGTGATCATGGCCGTAGGACGAACAGTTCCCGAGATACGAGCGAAAAGGCGCGCGCCACAGCGCAAGGTGAAAATCGGCTTGCGGCCACACTTCTTGACGTTGATTTCGCCGAGTGCTATCACTCACATTCATTCACCTACGCCAAAGGACACGTTAGTGAGCGCCAAGCGTAAGCCATACCGTGGGAATAACGAAGTCTAATCATCGATTCATTAGTCCAGAGCAGTTTGTGCACAAAAACTTTGATGTTTTAATATGTGCCCTTCATAAAATGTTTGTCGTTTTTTCCTATTTTTCTCATTTCGGTAGGGTAACTTTCTTGCAACGCAGCCGTAAGTATTGGCTTTGTGCAATCTAATACGGCCAGTGTATACTGAGGGGGCTTTCATGCCTTCTTTTATAAGCTGTGCCGGAATTTTCGGAACGGATTGGAAGAAATCAAAATTGGAAATTTCCAAAATTCATTTATCAACTCTCTCCCTTGTAATTTTTGGGCGCCTTTGTTTCCTCTTCCTGATGACTCGATTTTCTTTGTTGTAACCGGCAATAGCTTTCCATATTGCGAACTGGCTTTTATTAAATTTTTCAGCACTAAAACACTGCGTGTGACCATCTTTACGCAAACTAAATATGGCTAAACGCTCCTCATTCGTTAGTTGATTAAAATTCACCATTTTCAGATTTTTTTTTAATTCACTGTAAAAAAGCCGCCTTAATATTTCAAAAATTAAATAAAAAAACGAAAGCTTTACTTACCAATTCGATTTCAAAATTTATAAAATGAAGAATTCTTGCACTTTTAAAGCTTTTTTCTAATTTATTTTCAAGTTTTGATATGAAAAACACCAAGCACTTGCTAACTTACTTTTTCCACGGTTTGTCACTCAGCATTTTTATAGAATGCCACTTAAATTTCTTACCAGACACACGCATTTCTATCGAGTATCGGGTAGCTACAACAATTAACTGTTAAACATTTGTATAATAGGTGATCCGTGGACCATTAATTAGTTCCCCAAAGAGGTTCTAAAGCCTGTTAAACGAACAATGCAACCTCTCTGGGTAATTAATTTGTGGCTTTCGTAATATCTTCGAAGTGTCAAAACAACATTTCACAGGGTGGCAACTAAAATCTTTATGGGAGCATGGCCCAGCTATAGTTTATTCTTGACTAAGAAGACAATGATACGTACTTCAGTGACCTCATCTATAACCCTTTCAGCGAAGGCAGGTAAAACTGCACGAGTATTAGTGATATTATAGATTAAGTAGATTAGGTAAATAGGCTGATTTTCAGTGAGGCCACGAATAATACCACTTAGACATTAGAGACCCCTGTTCGATGTTATGGCCATAGCTCCTAGGTATGGAACAAAAAAACTGTCGCACAAAACGCACAGAGACTGCGACAAATTTATTGAGGCGGCTAATTACAACTCCTTCGTTGTTACCAAGTTGTTGCCAAAGGACCTATACAAGAATCTGTTATAAGTATAGTATGTGTTAGTGTGCACTCACCCAAATGCACATGCAGCAGCAATACGAGCGTTTTATACATGATCCAAGTGATATTTCCCCGATTGCGGCGTGAGTGCGTGCGAATCGCGGGCGAATCAATGGCAGAAGTGTGCCGGTGTGTTGGTGTGCGTGTGCGCCTACGCCTGTGCTGCCACCAGCCTTTCACTTTGTGTTGTTGTTGTTGTTGCTGCAATTGCTGTTAACGGCAGCAAGCTGCTTTGATGTTGCTGATATTTTACTTTTGCTGCTGCTGTGTTAGTTGTCTGTCGCACCCGATCGCTCACAGGTTTCCACGCCGATTTTTATGCTTTTTGTTTTTGTTTTTGGTTTTTGCTTGCGTGTGTGCGTGAAGCTCGTGCTGTTTTGTTTGTATTTATAAATATGCCTGTTTGTTGCTGTTGTTGTGCGATTGTATGTCGTGTAAGCTGCCTGCTGTTTTTGCTGGACTCCAAACGTTTCGTTTTAGTCTTTCAATTCTGTCTCTGCTGCTGTCCTTTGTGCTTGTGGTGCCTGCTGTTGTCTCACTTCACTGCGTGTCGTTGCTGTTGGGTATATTTATATTTATGTGTCAGTGTATGTGTGTGTGTGTGTTTGTTGTGCGAAATGCGTGGGCGTTTGAGTGAAATTTTCGAGTTTTCGCCTTGCCCGTGTGTCCTTTCGCTTTAGTGCGCTTGCTAAGCTGAGCAGCAGTACCGTTAGTTGTCCGTTTGTCAATCAGTCTCGCTGTCAATTCGCAGAATTTATTTTCGCCTAAATTCCTTCAGCTGGCCTGCATTTTTTCTTAATTTTTTGTTTTTTCTTAAATTTATTTTATTATTATTTTTTTTCAATTTCGCTGCCTTTAGGTTATTTTATAACTGTATATTTAATACTTTGTTGTTGTTAATGTCGGTATGTGTGTTTTTCGCCTTATTAACGATGTTGCTTCGTCACTAGATCGGCTCACTGCTGCTGCCTTCTGCGTTTCCGCTGCTGCCCACTGGATTCTTCGTGGTTAGGTTGCCTCGTAGCACCGCGCCTGAGCTGTTGCGTTGTTGTTTTTTTTTGCTTTTATGTATTTTTAAACGTAAATTTAATTGACGCCTTAATGTGTTGGATTTATTTATTGGCGTTGCAGTTATATCTGCCGACAGCACTTTATTTTTCGTATGATTTCAACTGTGTGCGCTTTGTTTTTGTAATCTTTGATTTTAATTTTCTATTTTTTTTATTTTTCACTGCCAGTTCTATATAGAGTATATTTGTGAGCAGTTTTTCACGGGTTCGCCGACTTTAGCGCAGCTTTTGTAGCGGCCAGAGCCCCTTTCGTCTTCTCTTATAGCCACGTTTCATCGTTTTCGTAGATTGCGACGATGTCGTTCGGTCACTAATTTAGTTTTGCGCATTTTGCGTACAATTTAATTCGTTGATTTTTTGAGAAAAACACTTTTAATTTTGCCAGTAATTAGGGTAATGGGTGTGCATTTATAGCGTTACTGTGGCGGGGGGTGTGGTTGGGTTGGGAATATTTTGCGTCACAAGTTTTGCACTCTCTTTGTTTTTGTTGTTATTTGCTGTAAATAAGTGAATATAATTTATTATAAATATTTCACATGCGCTGTAAAAGAATTGTAAGCGCTGAAAATTATTGCTTGCTGCTGTTGTAACTGTATTTGGTGCTACATTATTGTTGCTGCTTTTCTGTAAACGCTTTTTGTGTAGTTCGAAGGGCGTGTGCCTGATAGCTCTGCTGCTGCTGCTGTTGGTGCTTATCGCTGTTGTTGTTGTTGCTGTTGGCGCTGCCCAGCCTCTGTGCATGCCTGTGCCTGCCACTGAGCAACCGTGTCCGTGGCACATACAGCATTTATAATCAGGTTAAGGTGCAGCATCTCGCAACAACAACAACAAGCCATAAGTTTAAATTGCACTATTTTTGTTTGGAAAACATTAATAATATATATTTTCGCGCAGTTTAATAACATATTAGTGTAAAAAAAATCAAAACTTTGTATCTTTATTTGAAAAAAGCAATAATTTTCATATTTTTACTTTCACACTCAAGCTTTTTCGCTTGCCACACTTGCTGTAACACGATTTCACTTTCTAGCTTTACATTTTACTGCTTTCTTTGCCGCTGTGTAGCGTTTTATACTTCAAATACCAGCTTCACGCCTGCAAATTTTCTTTAAAAAATGTTAAAAACACATTTTTATAAAATTAAATATAAATTTTCTACGTTGCTGCCACTTTTTCACTGCTACTTTTACTGTTTTGTGTGTATGTATGTGCAACACAGGCTTCGTTATGCCACACACACACACACTCGTGCACTGCTTATTGCGACGGCGAAGACGCCCACAGCCTACGTTGTCGGAGTAGCGCTGTCGTCGTGTCGGGCCACGGTCACGGAGTTAGCCAGTCAGCTAGTCGTGCAGCACAGCCAAGTCAGCTAAATTTACCAACAGCAACAAAGCCAACAGCGCCAAACCCCAGCAGCCAGCCCGCTGCCTGCCACATGCACTGAAAACCCGAAGCAAATGCGTTGGAGTATGAGCAGCTGTTTGTTTTTTGCACTGAAAATTTCTCCTTTTTAACTGCACAGTTACCGTTATGGGCACTTAAATCATTTTCAATTTTCACTTTTCACTTTTTTTGCTGAAATTTTCACACACACTTCGCATTGATACACATTAAAGCTGGGCTTGTGCCCGAATTTCGTTAAGCCCACACATAGACACGCACACAGCAGCGGAGAAAATATTTTCACATGAATTTATTTCTTTTTTTATATAAGATTTTCATTCTGCGCCTTACTCTATATACATGTATGTATGTGTGTATGTATTTACAGAGCAATTTTCACTACACTTCAATTGACATTTTGCTGCATTGTGCGTTTGATTTGCAGCTTTTTCGTTTTAGTTTCCACGCAATTTTGCACAATTCCCGATAAAACTAATTCTTTTGCCTTCGAATTGTACAATTTTCTGCGAGTTGCGTTTGTGCACAGCATTTACCGTTGCTGTTTCGGATTTTTTTGGAATTTTTTCTGATTTTCTTAGCTGCGTTTTGCCAGCCACCGAGCACCGTGCACAGCGCTGGAAAAATTGGTCGTCGTCGTCGACGAGGAAACGTACTCAAATAACGCGTAGAATCGCAACGGCAGCTGGCCACGGTCGCCAACCAGCCAGCCAGCCAGCAGCCAGTTGGGGCAGCAAACGTTCTTCGGCTTCAATTCAAGGAACACACACACACATACGCATGTAGATATGAGTGTTACGAGAGCAAAGCTGAGATTCGTCTCAGCGTATACATATAGTCCCGTTCATTGTAAAATGTTTCAAACGCTCACACGCACACACACAAACAAACACAGTGATGTACGCGCTTCTCGCAAAATTTTCATGGTTGGATGCTGTGTTGTTGGTGCAGCAGCACAGCATCACAGCAAAAGCTGCAAACGCTTTGTTGAACGGCCTTGCGCATTGCCTTGCGAATTCGCGAAAGCTCAGCGCCGCTCGTGAGCATAAAGCTGCATTTCGTACGCGCACGAGCGGCTTGGTGGCGTTGTGAGCGCCGAAGGGCGGTTCAATTTGAATAGGCGAGCACATTACAAGAGCGCTCAAGCATGCCAATTGGTTATATACACACATATACTTTCATACATACATACATATACTTTCATACATACATACATATGTACACACATGTCGACTCGTGTGACCGTTGTATATTTTCGTAACTGCAGTTATTGGCGCTTAAACACCCAGTCACCCACTAATTGACAACCTGACTCACACTCTCCATATTTATTAAGTTGATTTCATTTCGTTATATACAAACATATGTATACATATATGTACACTGGACATACATATGGGAAGTAAATTGGTGATTCGAGGCCGCAGCCCGTTTGGTTTGTGTAGAATTTAAGAAGTGAAAAATGATCTCAGAGCTATAATCGACTAAGCGATTTCGATGGAATCCGTAAAAGCGCGCTAATCACTTCTTCGTTTCGCTAGTTCGCCGACAATTCTACAAAATTAACTAAAGCCTTTCGTAGAAAGGTCTTCCCGATCCTGCTTTTTTGGCAACTGAAGCCATGAAATTGCGTATGCTCAGAGCTGGAGTCTAGATTCGCATGACCTACTCTATCCCCTTCATCGAGACGGCCTGTTGGATCTAATGAATCTGGTTTTAAAAAAATTTTAAAGAAAAAAGTCTCTGGGTACTAAAAAGGCAAATAAACTAGAGTGTTGATTTCAGAAATGTTCGGTTCAGCTATTTTTTCGATATTTATTCCTGATCTCTACAACGGTGTTGAGGTTTTCCTCTTCCTCTGCGGGTTCTGCGTCGAATACCTTCAGAGCTTTGTGTTTTCATCTATACGAACCTAGGCGGCGTAGCCCCAATCTTTTGATTCGCTGAACTATGCCAATGCCGTGTCTCGTAGAGCTCATCATTCCATCGACTGCGGTACTCGCCGTTGCCAATGCGCAAAGAACCATAAATGTTCGGCAAAACTTTCCTCCCGAAAACTCCTAAGACCGACTCATCAGATGAGACTTGTGCTTGTATTATTTTCTTCAGCAATGGATAGAAGAAATCCTTGTGTAAAACTTCACTTGATATCTATACAGCTCAGAGAGTCCCTTCCCGTTCCTGACGCAGCTTTTGGTGTTACTCAATGTCAACTTTCACAACCGTATTAGCTTTTCGGGGTGCCAAGTTCAGTCAGTTCAGCAGTTTCCTTTCGTTTAGTCGCTCCTTCAGAGTTCGACCTTAGATTTGAAGGCAGATATTATATCCGGGTGAAGTGTAGGGTTAAACTGAGCACAAATACCACCTATTCATTATTAAACTGGTAACTTTTCTTAGCCTGGCAGCCTATTTCTGCTAACGAGAAAGGCTTAATACTTGATGATTAGACATTTTAATAACCTTGCTGCATATTTTTCTATAAAATAAATTGATCAAATTTGATCCGGACTGGTCCATTTATACTGTGTTGGTGTTTCGCAAATTCTAGTCAGCGAGGCGAAAAGTTGGTATACATTTTATCGCCGGTCAATTCTTTTTATGTGTTCGTGCTGACGAACGTATACTTCTTCTACGTCATTACGAGATGCGATGCGCGAACCTGATTTATCTAGCTCCAATACCTTCAGTTCAATGAGTTTTGATGAAGTATAATTTGACTTGAACCATGAGCAGGTGCTCATATATTTTTTTAAGGTACATCACGCCTGTCGTAGTGTCAGTAGGTCTGAAGACCACTACATACTCATTGAGCCCTTTAAAATAATTGATGGCTATTTCGAAGCCCTTTAATTGAAGGTATGAATCACGTTTTCTATAAATTTAGAAAATTATCTGTAATTATTCGAAGTTTTGGTTCAAGAACTGGCTTTAAGATATTTCCTTGCAGTTAATAATAGTTAATACTTCCAGCCTCTGATTATACGACTAAATTCGTCTCAATACGCCAGATACTCAAAAGAATAACAATAACAAATAGACCTATTGATTAACCCGTTCCCATAACAGTTGGAAGGAACCTGAAATAATATCTGCTCGAATTTCTTTTCCTGCTACAACAAAAACAATATCAACCAACGAGTTAGACATTGTAATGTAAGCATATAGTATATAGCAAGATACTCTTCGACAAAAGTTTAGGGTCGTTTGGGGTCTTATTATCTGAAATGAACATATGTATAATTTATAGGTCTTCAGAAAATTGTATATATTTAAGCATTAAAAAAGTAAAAAAAAACTATGTATTATTAGAAAACAGGATTAGTGGTTCTCTACAATAACCTTTCCCAAATTCCTGAAAGTTTGCTCTAAAATGAGCACCCTAGTACATTATGTTTTCCTACACTCTATACTAT
The DNA here is from genome assembly GCF_024586455.1 of Bactrocera neohumeralis. NCBI lineage: Eukaryota > Metazoa > Arthropoda > Insecta > Diptera > Tephritidae > Bactrocera > Bactrocera neohumeralis. The sequence goes on from NC_065922.1 coordinate 43,192,079, forward strand.
ACAGCACATATGTCGATGATATGAAGGCATGTGGATTATTTTTATCTCACTTGTACTGCTTATTCGCAAATCACTACAAATTTATGTAAGTGAGTCTGCAGAGCTTTTTCTATTGACACAATTACTCTTCTTGTCTATGACCTTTTGCAATTTTCGCGGCATGCATGCACACATCACTCACTCACTCACTTATTTATGTATATAGGTATGTATGTATGTGTACTTATAGATGTACTTCTTTATTTATACTTGGGTCCGTATGTCTATGGTTAATTTTATTGCCCACGTTATTCTTAGAATCTTCAGTTTCGTGATTTGGTTTGATTGTGTGAATCCCTCAGTTATATGCTTAAAATAGCACGTTAAATTAATGACAGTTATAGTGTTTACAATTTATGTATATTTTTTAAAATGCCTGTTTTGATATTCGTGGGAAGCGAGTTCTTAACAGCAGTCGAAATATGAAGAAATATGGGAGGCTTTTATAGAATTCCAGTAAAAAATTTCACATATTCGGAGAAGACAAATTTAGAAAAGATTTAGAAAGGTTAACCACGTGCTAAAGGATCAATGTGGTGAGCTTACCAGACAGGAGTGTAGAGAACGGCTGAATAGTCTAGCGGAAAGTAACAAAGTGCAACTCATCTGGGTGTTCAGTCACAAAAGAATAGTCGGGAATGAACTGAGCTCGTCCGCTCTGCAGCGTCCACTAACGTGGTAGGACTTGAACACTTCAACGAGGTGGGTCCTCTTATCCTAAAGGAGCTGTTCTGTAAGGACTCCTTCTTCATCTTCTCAAAGAGAGGTATTGGCAACCACTCCTAGGCATGCGCTATCTCAAGTTTATAACCTCAGCGGGTTTAAATATGTAATAAAGCTTCTACAATAGACCTAAATTAGCGGTGCAGGCCTTCACTATATATCTTGACCAGACTTAGCCATATCCGTCAGTCCGTATGTTCACCAATTAGTTTCTTAGTTTGTGAGATTTTGTTTACAAATCGTTAAACTTTATTACGGAAATTCAAGTTTCGTAAAGAATGTGTTTCGCGTGCTTCGCTCAACTTATGGTCAAAATAATCTGCCTACTAAGCGTACTATTCGCAACACCAACATCCAACTTGAGACCCAGCATTCATTATTTGATAATATTCGACCAAATAGAGAAAGTCCAGAACGCAGTGAGGAAAATATAGCAGCCGTAGCTGAAAGCGAACACGAAGACCGTTGAGAGTCGTTTCGGTGCCGTTCGCAGCAGCTCGGACTGACGTATGGAACGACTTGGCGCATTTTACGTCGAGATCTTAAATTGAAAACGTACAAAATACAGCTTGTGCAAGAATTATGGGCTCTTGAAAAGTTCCAAGAAGATCCGACGTTTTTAGCTCAAATTTTGTTCAGCGATTAAGCCCATTTCAGGCTTACTGTGTATGTAAATAAACAAACTTGTCGCCTTTGGGACAAAGAGCAATCTGAAGAAATTCAAGTCCTGCCATATCGTCCAGAAAAAACAATGGTTTGGTGTGGTTTATGTGCCGGTGGAATCATCGGTTCATATTTCTTCAAAAATGATGTCAGTGAGATGGTAACCGTCAAGGGCGACCTTTACTACGCCATGATAACCGACTATTTGATGCCTTAAGTTGATGCTCGTGATCTCGGCGTCATTTGGTTTCAACAAGACAGCGTCTGCGAGCGGTAATATAGCTTCTGTGCAGTCGAAGATATCGTAGGTTTTTTTTTATTTTTTAGGGGATCTTAAGTTTCCGTAATTCCGTAAGATCTAAGTATAAATTATAATTTATTTATTTAGCTGGACTTTGATTTCTAGTTCATTTAATTTTTTAATAAAATACTTTTAATAATTAATCGGTTAGATTTATTTAAGTAAGAAAAATTCAAAAGATTCCACAAACAGAGTTGGAAATGTTACGTTTTTATCACAAGTAGCCTTTATCGCTCATCCAGTCTCTATTTATATATAATATAAACTCTCTTTCTTGAAGTCGGTTTGAGCATAAAAAATAATGAGTTACTACTTCATCTCTTTCGGAAAAGCTCACAAACATACATACAAATGTATAGCCATGAATATTTCGGTGAAAGCTTCAATTTTCAACAATCTCCACTCTTTTCTCTTTGCTCTTATTCTGTATCACTGTCACGTATATGTACATATTTTTATATACTTATATATATGGAATATTTGTTATTATGTATTTAGCTATTTGTATATACAAGTGTTTTAAAATAATTCAGTTTCTCCCACGCATGTTTTCGCTCTTCTATTTTGCCTTTATTCGCTACAACAAAATGGGAATTTTCATTCACTTCATTGTGCGGTTTATCCTGACACGCACACACTCACACTCATCATGACCAAGGGCGTACACTGGCGCTACCTATATGCTATCCATTGCAATATAAGAGTATATATATATATGTATATGTATATATATATTGACATCGGATTTCAGCACACCACCTCGCGGATGCAAGGAAAGTGGCGCAAAAGTGTATCCACAGATGGGTGGGTATCCATCCATCCATCTGTTTCGTCTAACTTTTGTGGATTGCTGTTGGTCAAGGGTTGAGTGCTGGTTAATGTCGAATTGGGGTTTGTCGTGCGTTCAAAGGTTTTGAATGGTTCACAGAAGAATTTAAATATTTATTTTTGAAAGTTTTTGCCAATAATTTTGACATAAATATTTATTATATAAAGTATAAATATTTCTAAGATACGTCTGAAAATCATGAGATCATTAACAATAACAATGAGGAGTAAAAACATTTTTCGAAAACCGGAAATTGAACTGATGAAAATTGCCCCGGACTCTCGACTTAAACTACGCGTACAAGCCGATTAAGTTTTTTTCAGTTGTTTTCCTATGTTGGTACAACATTTTGAGTGAAGTTTGGTCTCCATATGTCTAGTAGTGTCTGTTTGGCAACTGCTTGTTTGCGACATGAAAAGCTAGTTTGGCGATTTTTATCATCAAGCGAACATTTACGGATATAACCAAGTCGCTTAAAATTGCGCGTTTCCAACAAGACGATGGATACGAAATCAAAGAAACTATTGCAGAAGTGGTTTGCGGAGTCTACTTTATCAAGAACACAAGTATTTGAGTAGGAAAAAGCATTTAGTGTAGGTCGAAAGCTTTCATTATGCGAGTCTTTCATCACTACCTCTTTTAATGGCGATAATTTCGAAAAAGTTCGAAATACAATGCTTGAAAATTGTCACGTTGGCATCGAAGAAATAGCAGAGGATCTCTCCACCTTTTGGTTAAAGGTTTGGGTATGAAAGTCACACTAAAAGACCTGAATTTTTTGCGAAAACGATGTCGAGCAGAAGTCGCAAAAGAGATGCTTGACAAGCTGAGGACCTTATATTACTGCTGATAAGATGTGAGTTCATGAAGTATGAATATGACGTCTAAACTATCCAACAATCTAGCGTACTGCGTTCAAAAAAATAGCCGAAACCGAAATAAAAAATTGCTGAAGACACTGAAGGCCATCTCAGTCGAGGCTTATAACAAGTGTATTGAAAATTTGTTTATATTTTGAAGGCGATAAGAAAAGTGTGTTTGAAAATACTCGAAAACGTAATCCATATTTCAAAATGCTCTGGGCATCACTCACTAGATCATCTCGGGGGGTTCTATAAGAGTATGCTCCGGTCTTGAAACCTTTTGCTAGTTGCCGCATCCCATTGTTCCCTTATACCATGTTGCTGATGAGTGCTCTCAGAGAGCAGAGATGGAAATCGAGCCAAAAATCGTTCGGCTGTCTGTTGTGATTGCAGCTTCTCGACGTCGAACCTTCCTTGTGCTTGTTGACCATCGTTTTTGTCGCACAGGGGCGGGTGCGTATCTTCGCAGCAGCAAGATATTCGTCTGACTCTAAGCTACTACAGATAACCATATTACGGTTCTCGGCGAAGTCGATCAGCCTCAACTCATTTGGGAATGTTTTATTCTGAAGGCTGAATTTTCCAACCGTTATGCCAAAGATACCCACTCTGGCGTTAAAGCCGTCAAGCACGATTTTGACTTCGTGGCGGGGGCAGCTCTCATAGATGCGCTCCAAGCGCTCATAGAAGACATTTTTGGTCACATCATACTTCTCTTTTGTCGGAAAGTGCTTTGATGCGAAATGTGGCTAGACGTTTATCCACCGGGATTAACGCCAAGACTCGGCGACGGAGTCTCTCCCCCACCGCGAATCCCACACCGAATTTGCGCTCTTTTATATGATTACTGTAGTAAATGCCAAAAGGACCTACTCGCCTCAGTCTTTGTCTCCCTTATTGGACGGCGATGACATGTGCCTTTACTCTTTCGTAGACATCAACCAGCTAGGCAGCGGCACCTTCCCAATTTAGCAGCCCAACATTCTAGGTGCATGCCCTAAAATCGTATTGCTTAATACGTTGGCAGTAGGCGTCAACAAAAGGGGGGTCTCTCTTTCGAGGCTGTTGTGTGCTGCTTGAGCCATACATACGTAAAATAATCGTTCCTCGCCACTTCCAACCAAATGGTGTTCAGAGAATTTTCCCCACTTGCGTCAACTTCTATACATGACTCTCTCTTCCTGTTCACATCTGTTCTTTGGCATATTATTTTTCTCGCACTTTACTTTACTATTTTGAATTAAAAAACACAGTTAGTTAAAATATCATATGCACGTTTATTCATCTCAAATTTCAAATATTAATTTATTTGTAGACTTTTAACAGTTTATCTTAGTGTCTGGTCTAAAAATTAGGTATTTTTGTTTTGCCATTTCCAAAACTGTCTGCCTAACCGTATGTAACTACTTCACTTCTCACATAATTCCCAACTAACTGTACGCTTACACTAATTACACGCTAACAGCAAATTTTGATTTTGGGGTTGCCACCTAGGATATGAGTTATATGTTTAAAAAAAGTGTTAAATTTTTGTTCCAATTGGTTATATGCTCTAAACTAGGGACCGTTATGAAAAGAAACATATTATAAATTTTTCTATATTTTTAGCATGTTTGCTGTTAAATTATTCGGACCTTGAACGTATTTTTACCGTTATTTTCCTTCATATCTATTTTCATATTGAATAAATATTATTGTTGTTTTAAATAAGGCCGATTTTTTTCATACCATATTTAATGTGAATCAGTGTTCTTAGTTTGTTTCGATTCAATTTCAGATTTTTCGTTCTGGATTGGCCAATATTTGCAGATTTGCATTTTTCTAAGGGGTTATATACAGTTAGCATTTTTAAAAAATGGTTTTTTCAACTTTATTTTCTAAAGCACATATATTTGAGAATATAAACAGAAAATTTCATATCGTTCAGGCGAACATTTTCGAAGTTACACGCAAATTTGAAAAGGCGTTTCAGAGTGCTTGAAAGCCCAAAATCGATTTTCTCAAAATGGTGTTTTCAAAGTCAGTGACCAATATTACTCGAAAACGGCTTAACCGATTGGTCTTAAATTTTAACATGAGATTTTTGAGTGATCTTTTAGTAATTATTCGAGGATTTTTTCTCACCCTTTAAATACTTTTTTATAAACAATTTAAGGCCGAAATTTTGATCCAAAATCGATTTTTTTCTGAGAAACCGCCATTTTGTCGAAAAATTTTATTTTGCTTGGTTCTTCGACAAAATCTAGTAAATTTAACATTACTTTAACGAAATCTGTTTAGTTTTTTTAATTTCAGAGAATCCAGTGGTCACCGCTAAACGTCTTTTTTGAGAGAAGCTCCCTGAGATCAGCTGTAGTTCCTTTCCAAATAAATATTTTTACTAATACTAAGTCTTAAAGTACAGTTAAAATATACCATATAATGTGTACATCATTTTGGAACAATGAATTTAAAAGTTTTCTCAGCAAACATTCTGGAAAATTCGTTACCCTAGGCCTTCTAACTGTATGTAACTCCTTAGGTAACATAACGGACCTCTTGTAAGGAAAGTAAAAAATCTAAAGACATTATTGTTAATAAATTTGAAATATGTAAATTTGAAAAATCAAAATCATTATTAGCGGTCCCGGTTTCAAGCTTCCCATATAATTTGTGTGGGCTTTCTAAGTTTTCGACTTTGTGTTTCCTAAAACATTCATTCATTCGTTTGGACTTCCTAATTCGTAGCTAACTTAAACTAAACGTTGGTAAGAATTTGTATTGTAGGTATGTACGTAAGTAATTTTCTTATTTCGTTATAGCTAAGGGTAACATTAAGTACTAAACCCAACTTTTCATTGACTATGCTAGTTTTTGTTTGAACTTTTATAAGATTCACAAACACATCCATCGAAGTGGCAATGAAATCGTGCTTTTTCTGATATTACATTTTTTTATTACTTTTTTTAATTTTTTTTTTTTTTTTTTAATTTTAAAGGGCTCGTTCTGACAGTTTAGGTTGGTGTTGTTGCTCTAATTTGCTTTGGATAGCAGTTAATTTGGCGTTCATCTACACAATTGTTTTAATTTTTATTCTTTTGAGGACACATTTGGTTAATTTTTGGCGACTTTTCTTTGATTCAATTTACTTTTACATAATTTTGATTGGACTCTCTCGCATTGGGTTGCTTTACGCAGTTTGTTGTGCATTTTGTTGTGCCATGGCTTTTGGTTACGTGGTAGATCTCGAATTTTCAGGTGTCTTACTTTACTTGTACACTACACACTAACTAGGGTTCCTCCTATTTGGCGTGAAGTGTCAGCAGGTGCTATCATTCCAGAATGTAGAACAGCCAGTAGCCCAGATTGAAGGCTAAAAAGCTGACTGGGAACACCATGCGTGAATATTTGTCGATAATGTTAACATCTTTGATTTTCGGTATAGTTGCTTTGAGGGCCGAAGCGCCTCGTTTCAGCGCATGCAGCATGCGTGGTTTGCCTGCAAAGTATACAAAGTTATCGGTATTAAAAAAATTATTGATATGCAAAGTCAGACAAATAATATATTCTAATTGTTTCTGTGAAATCTTTCAAAATTCTGGCTATTGATTGTCATGTTTAATTATATTACATACTTCTTAAAAAGTCTTTAACAAAATAGTTTTTTCATTTATTAATTATTCTAAGGCAAACAGGAAAAAATGCTCTTCACAGCTTCATTTCTGATAGTATAAAAGGGTATAAATACATCCTTATCTAGATTTTTTAGATTTATGGTAGCTATAACATACAAAGGACATGTGCAAAACTTCAAATCGGCATCTGAAAAAATTAAGGCATAATTCACATACAGACAGACCGAAAGACTTGGCTAAATCAACTCAGCTAGTCACGCTGTTAGGTTAGGTTAATCTGGTAGGCCAATAAGCTACATATAGACCATGCCAATTAGGGACAAGTGCACAATAGATGCTCAATTGCTTCCTGGTGCCGTAGACATTTCCTGCAGTCTTCTCGATCTTTGCCTCCATTCTGCGGGCGTGTGTTGCCACCAGACAGTGATTCCATCATGTTCCTACATTCTCTTCTAAGAATTATGTGTACTTTCGATCTACCGTTTTGCACATGGCTTTTGCAGTTTTGCACCCAGGTAGTTCGTTCCATTCGGTCTTGATTTTCTTTATCTTGCTTCTTTCAAGATCGTCGTATAGACAATGCATGGGTTTCCCAATGTTAATCACGTTTTCAGACGTTTGCCGTATACCATTCTTGGCAATCTCGTCCAATATTTCATTGCCCTCAATGCCTTTGTGACCTGGTATCCATTAGAAGTGCCGGCTTCTGGCAACACTTTCCACTGCCGCCCTGCTTCCTAAGACTTTTCTGGCCGACATGCTATACGAGGTTACTGCCTGGATTGCTGTTTGATTGACTCTGGAATTCCTGCAGGTGCATTAGAGGCCAGCTTCGCGGCTTTCGCAATTTCAAAGACCTCAGCTTTAAATATATTGCAGTTAAAAGGTTGCCCGCACCAACTCATCGCCCATTTCGAGCCATTCATATTGTCTATTTTTCGCATACTTTACCAGCCATCGTTTTCCTTCTTTCCCAGTTCAATTGCGGGATCATGTAGTCAGTGCTTGCCCAGCCGCCATTACCCACCGAGCTATGATCGAAGGTTCTATATGTAAATTCCCCTGCAGCCAGTAGTCGTACCGCCGAATTTGCTGCGCAATTTTCATTGAAGAAGTTTACAGGTGACAGTTTCAGTACCAGTTCAAGAGTCGCCGTTGGAGCTGTTCTTAAAGCTTCTCTTATGCACAGCGCAGCGATAACTTATAGTTACATATATATTTAATAGGGTCTCTGGCGCTTCTTTCTAGGTATTCCCAATTGTGACTTCATAGCAATTATCTGCTATACGGTGATTCCTCTTATATATTTTTATAGAATTCGTTAGTTAAAATGCGGTCTTCCAACTTATTCAATTTATCTGAAAAATACATTTTCTTGACGTCTTGTGGGTCTAGAGAACATGATTGAATCATCTGGGCCAAGGCAATAACGGTCGTGGGAGCCAGAATGTTCTCATCGCGAAAAAAGCATTCTTCTTCGTCAAATGTGGCCGTTTTATTGGAATTCGATGGAAACATACCACTAATCAGTGATAATAGATGCTTGTGACCATTTTGCTTCTTGGCAGGTAAGCGAGTGATGTACATCACACCTTGTGAGTTCCATATAGCGGTGAGCACCACCTTTTCGGTAGATAAGACAATAGGGATATTCTTCGGAGTAGGTTTGCTGGTTGTATTCCACTGTTTTGGCTGTTCCGTAGTCTATGGTGTGTATGAGTAGAGCCATGTTCAGTCGACGTAGAGAAATAACGATATAACTCCTTTGGAGTGAGTTTAAATAGCGTCAAATACATTTGATGTGTTTGTTGGTTTGGTCATTCGATTCTGCGCCGTTCGTCTACAAACTTCTGACTGAGGTTTTCCTATGGAACAACTTGGCGCATTTTACGGTTCAATCTTAATATTCCAATTTTTTTGTCGTAAATTAACGGATATTTCTTCAAAAATTTTGACCTTCCCAATGGCGACCGTTATCGACGTAACCGACTTGCTAGTGATCTCGGCGACATTAGATTTCAACAAGACGGCGCCACTTTCTACATATCGCATCAATCAATGGAATTATTGAGAGAACACTTCGGCGAGCAGATGATTTCAGGTTTTAAACCGGTCGATTGCCCACTAATCGTGTGATATGATAAAGTTAGATTTTTTTCTGTAGGGGATATGTAAAATCTAAAGTTTATGCAGACAATCCCGCCTTGATTCTAGCCTTGGAGCAAAACGGGTGTCATTCGCTATTTACCGGTCGAAATGCTCGAGTCATCAAAAATTGGACTCAACGGTTGGACCATCTGAGTTGTAGCCACGGCCAACATTTGAAAGAGATAATCTTCAAAAAATAAATGCCAAAGAATGTTCTTTTGAATGATAATAAACATTTGCCCATTAAATGTGAAGTTTCTGTGTTTTTCTTTTAAAAAGTAGGAAAATGGATCACTCTTCAGTTGTGAAGTTAACGTTTTTTATTGTTTCCTTTTAGGATAGGAGAGCGTCCTCTTTTGCATTATTATACGAGTATTGTTGGGTGGACTATATGAAAAGTGCGTCTTCTGAATTTTTATTTGAGATAAAAGTGTCTCCGAGAGAGCTTTAGATTATACTTATGACAACTTTCTTCGGCTTCTAAAGCCGCTACCACTTTTTCAGTTCTAGACATTGTGCCCGTTTATTAAGCAGACCGGCAGAAAGGAAAGAAAGTAGGTTTTTAGGAAAGTAGAGTTGTGCACAATTTGTAATGGAGATGAGCCTGTCATCTTCCCCATCACCCACCTTTTTGGCCTCTATAACGCAAATGTGTACGATTTGTGCCATAATTGCGCGTAATTCTAAAGCTCGGTGGAAACTTTGCCAGGTCCACAGTTTCGGTGCCTATGGAGCCGAGCGTGCTATTGTAGTTGCCTTTACGCAATGAGGGTATAGGACTCATGCGCACATCCTGCAATTCGATGATGTCATCGGCTGTTGAACACGTTTCGGATTTATCGCCCTTGCCTGTAAGTGAGACGACTGCATCAATTCGCCGTTGAAATGAAGATTGTATTTCACTTTCATTTACCTGTTTTTCTGCCTTCACCATCTTTGGACTTTTTCACTTTTTTCTTGGCGCGCTTGCCCCAATACGTGTAATTGACAGCTGCGTACTCAAGCAGCGCAGCGAAAACGAACACGAAGCACATCACCAAATAAATGTCAATGGCTTTGACATAAGATATCCTTGGCAAGGAACTGCGCACACCGGTGCTTATTGTAGTCATAGTGAGCACGGTGGTTATCCCTGCGCGAAAGTGAGAGTTTAGACTCGAGATTCTTTTTATTGCTTTCAAGTCAAGCGCTTACCTAATGCGACGCGCGCACTCGTCGCCTCATGGTTGATCCAGAAGGACACCCACGAGAGCATCACAATCAATATGCTTGGCAGATATGTTTGAAATACAAAATAACCAATATTCCGTTGCAATTTGAAAGAGAGCGACAACCGCTGATATATACCAGTGGCTAAACGCTCTTTACGATCATTCGTACCGTAACCGATTATGGTGAACTGTGGCAACTCGGCATCCATGACACCGCGCACCGGTGTGGGCTTCCAGTACATCACCACATCGCTGACAGTGTAGCCATCTGTAAATAGCCGTAACAAAGCAAACAACGCAAGACAAACACAAGCCACAACGAAAGCAACAAACAAAATTTTCTCACTAAAAATCTACGAAAATTCGAAGCACTCTGCGTCGTCTACTTACAACTCTCAATTTCCACTGTACAATTTTGCGAATCCAACGGATAATAGTGCAAATCCATCATGCAGGCGAGTGTTGTTGTGAAGCGCATGCCATAGGTGACAGCGCCATCGCCACCCAAGCGCACCAGTTTGTTGCGCTCGGTGACGTCATGTAAGAAACTGTCAAATGTCAAGTTAAATGAACCGTTATTTATGAATTAATATGAAATTGGCTAAGCTCTAAACACTCACCTATTTTTGTCGTTCGCAAAAAATGTGTCGGGTACCCAAATTTTCTCTGCGAAGTCGCCAGAGAGCGTCAGCACATCATTGACGCCATCGTCGTCTGCATCGTCGTCATAGTATGGTCCGTATGCGTTGAAGGCTAGCCGCTCATCTCGCCAGTACTGGTTTAAATACATGGTGATGGTGTAGTCCTTTGAGTGAAGATAGAAAATTATTACTAAAATTTCGAATGCTATTTGTTGTTTTTATAAATATATAATTTGAGTAATCGGTAAAAAAATAGAAATATTTAGAATTCGTAGATGTTTCTTTTTTCTTTTAATAAAAAGACAGTTCTAGGCCAGAATCCACTGAGTGAATTTAAACGAAGCCGCTGTTTGTACTTAGTCCTGCCATGGTTATGTTACAAGCTCAGGCCTTTTTAAAAATACAACTAAGCATAATAAATTATTTCATAAATTTGATTTAATAATCTTTATCTTCATTGGCGTGTACACTGCATAAGCGGTTATAACAGAGTTTACAACAGCGCGCTAGTCGTTCTTCTTTTGGGCTGTTTGGCGTCAATTGGAGATTCCAAGCGCAGCCAGGTCCTTCTCCACCTGGTCTTTCTAACGAAGTGGAGGTCATCCTTTTCATCTGCTTCCTCCGACGGGTACTGCGTCGAATGCCCTCAGAGATGGAGTGCTTTCATCCACGACATAATCTAGCCAGGACAGCCGCTGTTTCTTAATTTGCTGTACTATGAAAATGTCGTTGTATATCACGTACACCTCATAGTTCCATCGACTGCGGTATTAGCCGTTGCCATTGCCTGAAGGTCCATAAATCATCCACAAAACCTTACTCTCGTACACTCTTAAGACCGACCCATCAGATGATGTCATCGTCCTAGTCTCTGCACCATATAGCTGGACGGGGATGTTGAGTGACTTGTAGAGTTTGCTCTTTGTTCGTCGAGAGAGGACTTTACTTCTCAATCGCCTACTCAGTCCGAAGTAGCACCTTTTGGCAAGAGTTATTCTGCGTTGGATTTCGAGGCTGACGTTGTTGTTGGTGTTATTACTGGTCCCAAGGTAGACGAAATTATCAATAGCGACATGACATGATACATCAATATCATCGGCGTATGCCAGCAGCTGCATTCTTTTATAGCTGATTGTGCCTTCTCTATTCAAGAGTAGATTGAAGAAGTCGCACGATAGGGAGTCATGCTATTAACATCTCAGCGATATAAAAATTTTTTAGTCATGGTCACCATTTTCTTTTACGCAATCAAAAATAATACACGGCAATATCTAGTGGTATTGTCGACGTGGCTTGGGTCAAACATGTTTTGAGCTCCGGTTATTTTTTGTGTGGTATTCGACAGGCAATTTACTCAACTTTTGACCACAAACTGTTCTTCAATGGAATCAAAATTTGACTTTCAAACTGCCTTTTTTTCGCATTTTCCAAAGCTCTCCCCTCGAAGAGAGTATTGTTGAGAAACAAACTGCCGTTTTTTTCCATTAAGCGTGTGGTAGAAGATGACCCGAAGACCGATAACATGCTTTCACGTGGCTATCAACTCGAATGGTCGATACATCTATTTCCCTTGAAATAACTCTCTGTTTTCTAAAGGGAATTCTGCAAATACGTTCACGAACAGTTTTTGTGGTTGAATTGTTTCGAATCACGATCAGGATGACTCTTTCATTTTTTGACGTCAACTGCAGTCGTTAGCTCATAAATTTCTCTTTAATTTTTTACACATTTTTGTAAACAAACTTATTTTCTTTCATTTCTCATAAGACCGCGACTGGTGAAAATCCAAAAAAATGTTTTTGGCAACATACTTGTACAAGGCAATCGGTCGGCCGGTTCTTAACTACGCCGTACCAATATGGTCACCTGGACGTAACGAAATGCAGGAGGAAGCGAGAAGTCAGAACACTGCACTCCGGACAATAACAAACTCTTGATGTCTCCATTCGAACATCTTCACAGTGAGTGAGTAACTTCAGACATGCACTGACCGCCATTCACAGTGGAACCATTAACATCTTTACCGACTCCCTCTCAGTGAATGGCGTACTTGGAATCAAACCACCACCCAGGCGACAAGTTTGAGAATCGAGAGCGACCCTTGCTCAGCTTCATTCTGGATAATGTAGCAGGTTAAACTTCTGCTTATCCAGAATCGGCCAAGACGTACCAAATTTATGTCCAGCATCTTTGCATGCTCAACGAATGGTCCGACCCCATGGAAACAGTACGTTTCCTGGGAAACTAGGTAACCCTTACAACAACAACAACAGCGTTCAAATAGTTTCGATTAAGACCACATATCTTCTAAATACTAAAAAGCACATAGTCTGTTATTCAGCCTAGTAATTGCTGGGTGACAGGTCCGATCTATAAGGTGGATGCATACAAACCTCTCAATCAAGCTTCTGGATCTTTTGGCGGGTCACTACCAATGTGTGTAGGCTACCAATATATGTAGCCTAGAGTTGTTTTGAGGGAACACAGTTCCCTTCCTATTGTCCAAATCTAATCATTTCTGAGCGATAACTTTCCTTAAAAGGGTCCAGTTGTTGACAGTACTGGACTTATATAAGAGTTTGGCCTTGGCCTTAGCGGACAAGGTCTTTTTTCAATCCCACATAGCACACCTCCAAAGCTAGATCGTGTCAAATCTGTAAAATTTCGTTGCTACTCAGTGCCAACTCAGACATTTAGAGACTTAATTTTTCCACAAGCTGATACAAAATTCATTCTATTACTTGACGTGATTACTTTTAGAAAGCAATCAACATAAAGGCTTTTTTCACGCATGTCAGGAGAACACATTTCGAACCAAAATTCTTCGATATACGTCTTCAGTTTCGTTTTATTTCAAAGAATATGAATGGTTTACGCAAAAGCTGTTCTAAAGGGTCATTTTGTGGTCACAAAAACTTCGAGACTCTATTGATTAGACATTTCATAGTCAGAGTTATATTTAAACAAGATTTGAAAGGATCATGCGAACGCAAACAGGCGCATTAAAGCTTTTTTAGACATTGGAATTTCCAACACTTTAAGGTGAATGGAGGATTCTTTTAGGGAAGACCTTTGTCATTAGTTTCTTGCCTTGCCATTAGGTGTTACTTATAAGTTTTCTAATGGTCCGCATGATAACTTCAGTTGCAATATTAACTACTGATTGCATAGAGTAGATAATCACGTGGCCAACTTTTGAAGTAGTCTGAAGTGTGAATATATACCTGTTCGATTAAATGCTCTTAAATGAGCCGAGTTAATCGGCCTTTTTCCGATAAAAACTCAAGACCCTTCTGATTACTTAGCGTGCCAAGAGCAGTAGATTTGCTATATTTGTTCATTAGAGATCTTACCATGTTTACTTCTGATATGGCATCAAAGCTGGCTATTGTGAGATCCATACCCACGTGCAATGGCTCACCTGAAATTGGTTCAAATTCAATATTTATTCTTTATACTGTTTTAAAGAAGCTCACCGCCGAAATTCGGACGCAGTCGTATGTCGTAACCTTGGAGGATTTTCGAAATAGTTTGTGTGACATTCTCCAAACGACCGGCGGCCATTTCTTTTCGCTTACATCTGCAATGGAGATTTATAATTTTTTGAATGAATTAATGAGGATTAAAAAGCAAAGAGATTCTCGCAAATGTTCGTATGGCAGTTTCAATGGTGATAGGAAAACAAGGCGTTAGAGAACTTAACGAGCGATGAAAATGTGCATTTTTGAAATAAACTTTTTGCACTTCGCGTCAGCAAAGCTGATAAGAGAGTCTTAAGCGCATTATACCATATAGGTGAGGGCTGCCTTGCACCAAATGTAAAGTGTATACATATGTATATGTATGTGTGTATGCATGTGACTACGGAATTCAACGATATCGAAGCGTTTAGCCACGAAACTTGTGTGTGTGTGAAAAGGAAGGGACAGTGGGTCGCGAAAAACTGTGCAAATTCCTCAGCTTATATCGAGTGTGTGTGTGTGTGGCTGTGTGTATAAATGGGTGAAGTCGCACTTACCTCGCGCTGGGAATATGCGTCAATGTGAGTATGACCAAAAGTAGCAACGTGCAATTGTCCGTCCACCGATGGCTTATCGCGGCACTACCACTCCCGCTGTCGCTGCTGCTGCTACTTCTCTCAAGCGCTTTTCGTTTGCCTCGACTGCTACTTCCTTTTGTTTTGCACAACATTATCGTGTTTTTGTTGTTGTGCTGCGCTGTGATATGGCTGAGTTGGCGGTCATACGTGATAATATCTCGTGGCTGGCCGTTATGAACGATATTGTTGCAGTTGTTGTATGTGTATGTATATATATATGTATATATCTATAGAACTCGTTAGCTTATTGTACATATGTCATGGGAGGAGCGCGTTGAAGTGTACTTGTTGTTGTTGCATTTTGCGCTCGTCGTCGCAATGTGTTTGGTGCTGTTGCTGCTGGTGATATTCTAGTAAATTATTTCGTGCGAAGCTGCTTCGTTGCCGACCCTGTGGAATGTGTGGCAGTTGGAAAAGTTTCTTTATAAGTAAATTTCAGATAATTGGGTTTTATCGCATAAACATTTTCTACGCGTCGCAATTTAATGGGATTAATTCTAATTACACTACTCAACAAATCCGAAGGAAAAGCTTGCGACTGATATGCCAGGAGCTCCGTGGAGTGTTTAATGTATCCTGGTTACGAATTTGAGTTCAAAAATTTCCATCTACTGCAGCTATATTTTTCATTATAGTAAATGGTGGGTGTTTGACCTTTACACCCTGTGACCACAACAAATAAAAACTCTACGTGGTGGGAAATTTGTACTATCATATTCGCTTTTAGTAACCCAAACTTAGCAAGTAGCAGTCTATAACATCACAGGACTTGAGCATCGACCTGATTTTGACATTTCTGTATACAACAAAAAAGGCTGAACCTCAAGTTGGAGCCGGAGTTGGGTTGACTGAAGCTCGTACCGCTTAGTTTGAACTTGAACCATGTTGGCTCCTCTCTGAAGCCAAAAAAAAAAAAATTAAGTCCTGATCGTTGCCTAACGTTCACTGTTTCCATTCCATTTTGACCGCGTGCCAGTTGCCAGTGATTTCGCTATGACGGGTGCCCAAACTAGTCTTACGTAGAAGTAACCCAATGTCATGTTAGGCATTTCTAAATCAGTCCCCAGCGCCACGATCAGTCAGTTCGAGGCTAGTATTGTCGCTTAAACTTCAGAGTAGGTAGTAGCAGTAGATCAAATTTTTTGGCTTGAAATAATAGTCAAGAAGCCTGTAACTGATATTGATGAACTCCGCTCACCATCCTTTTCCCAAGCCTTGATACATTCGGAACGAATCATATTGACCCTCATCTCCAGTGATTTTTTTTACTACAAATAAGATATCTCGTGAGTTTAATTGGCGCCTCTAATCTGAACGAAATCGAATGTACATATGCGCCCATTCTACTATCTTCTCTTCTTCTTTATTGGCGCGGACACCGCTTACGCGAGTTTAAAAAACAGGGTTTATCGGGAAAGTAATAGGAAAATGTAGCATTCGTTAGAGCAGAGGTACGCGATTAAGTTCTGTGTGAAACTTGGTAAATCTGCGACGGAGACGTTTGATATGATCAAGCAGGCTTACCCAGATGTTGCTTTAGCAAGAAGTGGTGCATTTCGGTGGCACCACGCCTCTTTGGAGGGCCGGAAAAAGGTCGCTCATGAATGAGCAAATCCAAAGTGAAAACGATGCTCATCGTCTTTTTTGACATCAAAGCCATCGTCCACCATGAATTTGTTTTTCCTGGACAAACCGTCAACGCCAAGTCTTACGTGGAAGTCCTCAAGAGACTCAAACAAAGGATTACTCGAGCCCAACAAGACAACGCAGCCGATTGGAGGTTGCACCCCGACAACGACCCGGCTCATATCGCCTTTCTTGTGAATAGCTATCAAACCACGGCCGACATCCCACCGCTTCCGCTGCCGCCCTATAGTCCAGATGGGACCCCCCGGACTTTTTTGTTTCCTTGCCTGAAAAGGCCGATGAAAGGTTTGTTTGAAACGACAGAGGTATCCAAGCAGCATGCACCTCGGCTCTCAAGGCTATTCAGGAGAATGTCTTCCATGACGCCTTCAATGATTGGAAATCGTGCTGGCAGCGCTGCATCGACGCAGAAGGAACCTATTTTGAAAATTTTTAAAGAATTGTAACGATTGGTTCAATAAACTATTTTTAATCGACTCAGTCCTACTACTTTCCGGGCAAACTCTGTATTTATGCAGATCGGACCACTATAACGTATGTATGTTTGCAACTGTGTAAACAAATACGCTTTAAGAGAATAAAAAAAAGTGATGATGAAGTGAACCAAATTGCTTTCACCACATCGATCATGTATTTGAAGTATTTGTCGTAATATTGAAGGCATCAAAATTTAATGGAACGCTCATAACATCTTTCAAGTTTACCAAAATGTTCAACGGAATTGTTGGGGAAGAGTAAAATTATTTTAGATTAGAACGTGTAAACTAGTGATGGCCGGTACCCATCGATATTTTTTTTTAATTTGATGGGTTGATTCCGATGCATCGATGTTTCTATTCCTTGCTTTTATTTCAGCAAAAAGTTTGGAGTGGCAACATATGTACATATATAACTTCTTGGATTGACTGAAACGGTCAGCTTGAAAAACTCCCAAAAATATTTGTGAACGGAGGAATTTGCTCCCGCCGTTCAAGATCGCAAAAAAAAAATGTAAAAAATTGAAAACAAGTAAGAAGAGCTTTCGGGTGTCACCGAACATTTTATACTCTCAGAAGTGATAAGCGAGATTTCATTATCCGTCATTTACATATTTTTTAATTTTGCTGTAAAATTAATTAGATTAGATCAATTTGTGTACTTTGAGTATTGAATTGTATTTTCATTTCCTAATGTATATATTATACAGAGAAGGCATCAGATGGAATTCAAAATAGCGTTATATTGGAAGAAAGCGTGGTTGTGAACCGATTTCACCCATATTTCGTACATGTCATCAGGGTGTTAAGAAAATATTACATACCGAATTTCATTGAAATCGGTTTAGTAGTTCCCGAGATATTTTTTTGGTCCATAAGTGGGCGACGCCAAAATTTTTAAAAAAAACCTGGGGTTTAGTGTTTCTGATGTTTTTGCTAGTCGGTTAACGCCCTTTTAGTGATTTTCAACATAACCTTTGTATGGGAGGTGGGCGTGGTTATTATCCGATTTCTTCCATTTTTGAACTGTATATGGAAATGCCTTAAGAAAACGACTCTATAGAGTTTGGTTGACAAAAATATAGTAGTTTCTGAGATATGTACAAAAAACTTAGTAGGGGGCTAAAAAAATTGCGTCCAAATATGCCCCTCCCTAATGCGATCCTTTGTGCCAAATTTCACTTTAATATCTTTATTTATGGCTTAGTTATGACACTTTATAGGTTTTCGGTTTTCGCCATTTTGTGGGCGTGGCAGTAGGCCGATTTTGCCCATCTTCGAACTTAAACTTCTTATGGAGCCAAGGAATACGTGTACCAAGTTTCATCATGATATCTCAATTTTTCCTCAAGTTACAGCTTGCACGGACGGACGGACGGACGGACAGGCAGACATCCGGATTTCAACTCTACTCGTTACCCTGATCACTTTGGTATATATAACCCTATATCTGACTCTTTTAGTTTTAGGACTTATAAACAACCGTTATGTGAACAAAACTATAATACACTCCTTAGCAACTTTGTTGCGAGAGTATAATTAAAGAAAATTCGAAATTTGATTTAATGTTTTGCAATGTGATGCATAATAGTATTAATTTTCAACTAAAAATGGTTGAAAACAAAAAAAGTTCAATTAAGAATTGAAAGTTCAAAAGTCAGTTGTTTTAGTACGGATACACCATAAAATCATAAAAAAAGATTTGAAGAGCTTCTCCATATATTGAGTCTTTTCGTATTTTCTCAATAGATGTCGTTGTAGTCGTTTGTCTCTGGTGCTACCAATCACATTGTGACGTACTATATACCAGTGTTGGTAGCGTTAGAAAGGTGAGATTTTAAGCTTCATTTAACCAAAAAAATTGGGAAAGTTGAAAAAAAGTTACAGCTGCTCAAAAATTAGTGAAAATAATGAAGAAATTCGCTATATTTTGAAATTTCTGTATAAAAAAGAGAAGAATGCCACGCAAGCCTAACCAATGAAATTTGTGAAAGTTACGGAGACGATGCTGTATCAGTTCGTGTAGCACAACATTGGTTCAATCGCTTCTGTTCTGGAAATTTCGAAATTTCGTTTTACACTGATGAAAGTTTTACACTGATGGAACAATGTCTCTTGCAGAAAAATGGCAAAAAGTGAATTGCCGGCCAATATACCAAGTACCCTTTGTGAAAAATGTAGTGGTCTTAAGGGGTCAGTAGGGTAAACTGGGCTGTTTTTTTGACATTTTTTTATATAAATTTTTATTCTGCAACAGAAATTTTTTCACATATCATGAGGTAAATATGTATATCGTGGAGTGTATAAACAAATTTTTTTTTGGAATTTTTTAATGACATCTGTCTGAGAAATGGAAGGGTGAATGAGATGCTTTTTTTAACTGGCGGGCACGATTCCTCATGTTTGGATCATCTGACACCCAATTTATTCTTAAAAAGTACTTGAACGGTTATCGTCCCTGCTAGAATCATGAACAAATTTTGGTAAATAAAAGTAATTAACTTTTTTTTTTAATTTTTTTCCATGTTTTTTTACATAAAGTTTGTCATAACATTGTCAATAAATTATAAAAAATTGTGAATCTAGTTGGGACGATAGCTAGGCGTTTTGCGAACATTTAAAAAAAAAAAGTTAAGCAAATCGGTTGCTGAGTGCGACCGGAATCATGTCCGTCAGTTTAAAAAAGTGTTTTTTGAGAAAAACGCGTTTAAAGTTTGAGGTGTGCACTTCGAGCGCTTCGAACGTCGAGAGGTGTTATTATTTTTGGGCCTTTTTCGAAACCTTCCAATGGTAAAGTGGGTTTCTACATTAATTCTAAGGGTATAAGGGAACAGAAAATGAAAAAAAAAAATTTTTTTTAAAGACCCCTTAAGGCCGCAAGAGCAAGTAGTCTGTCAGATGAGTATTTTTTCGCCAAATTTTTCTGTTTCAATTATTGACACTGAGTGGTCGACATACCATCCTTTGGTTTCGTATAGAATTGGGGCCTGGTAATGTTCTTGAGTCCATTTGTACGTTTGTTTCATCGTCCATTACAACACACTCAACAGAATCTTTTAGCAGACGTTCGTACAACTTTTGTTTTTTTTATAAGTTTTGAAATTGTTTCTCTGCTTCACTCTTTGAATCATAGTAGCACGACTTTCGCCAAATCGCGCACAGACATTGATTTGTCTTGGTTTATTAAGGCCAACACCTTTGCTTCAAGATTTGACTCACTACGGCCTTTTTTCGACAGTTTTTTGATAAATCTTTAAGAGAACAGGTTTCATTGAACTTTATTACTCGTATAATATTTTTCACATCGTTTACACTGAATTTAAATCGTTTTACTAGCTTTTTATATGAAAGGTTTTTTTCGGTGCAGTAATTGTGTACTTTCTAACGGTACTTACCGCAATGTGAGCAAACGGCTACTTCATGAGAAATATTGAATTGAAAGTGTGCAGTTTCGGTAGTCCTTATATACCTACGCGCTGAAGTTCAACTTTTATATGCTAGAAAGATTTATGGACTTGCGTCTTTTGTGTCCATTAATACAATTGTAAATAAACACCTAAGACTGCTTCAGAAATGCATACTGATATGCGTTAAGTACAGTTGGTGACATATTTCGTTTAAGCACAGTTGTCTGACATTATTTTCCCTTAATTAACTTTCTCAAGTAAAATTCAAGTCATTAGAAGCAGCCACAAAAAGATGAATGATGGTGTCTGGGGATACAAATACACAACAAGCAATTAAAATTATTCTTTTAATTAACTTTCTCAAGTGCAAAATTCAAGCAATGCACTTTGAGAATGCCCAAAAAAGTCACAGGGTACAGATATGCAAAAAGAATTCACACTGAAAAAGGAAAATTAACAAAAGAACGATGAATGCTGGCAATAATCATCGTTTTCAGTGAGCTTGTTCTGATGGGCACGGCTAAGAGAACTATCACACCATTACAATTTTTAGTTTCTGAAGCTGTTTCGTCCAATCTGGCGCAAAATTTTATCGCGACGCGTTGCCTTTTAGTTTTTCCATAAATAGTTACTACAAGTGCGGCAATAAAATCAGTCTCATTACTTAATTGTCAAACCTCGTATCAATGCTGTTAGAAAAATCGGGGAAGTATGAGGGTAAATGCTATAGCAGAAGCCGAAGGTATGAACATGGACTCTGCAGATAGTTCTGATAAAACTGAAAACTCGTTTAATATTTGCTCTGAACATCCTAAGTCCAAAAAAATTGGAGTTAAACAAACTCAATTTGTGGAATATGTCAGATGAGTTATCTATATATTTGCGCACTCTTGTTGGAAGGCTAGCGTAAAATCCTTCGAAAATTGTAACGATTGGGAAACTTCAGAATTTCCTAAATTATACAAAGTAGCTTTCAAATACTTAACAATTGTTGCTACAATAGTTTCATTTGGACTTTTGTTTTAGAAAGCCAGTCAGACAGTGAGCAAACGAGGAAATAGAATAAAAAATTGAATAGGGTATAATGATTAAAATTCAGTTTTTGCAAAGCCAGGAAAGTAATATTGGAATTTGTAAAATTTAATTAACATTTATATAGAATAAGTTGTTTTTGTATTAGAGTATTTTTGTAATCTTAAACAATTGAATAGCTTAATTTTTTATCCTTTTAACGCCACCATAGGCACCAGATATAGCTATGTCTCGATTATATCACATTTGAATCGTAGCCTATGTTTCAATATTGTAATAAGTTCTATCAAGGTAACCAACTATTCTCTAGACTCTCGTTTTCTATTGAGTAAACCTAAAAGCTCATTTGGACATTTTTGTCTTTCAAGACCTAAACTGTATTTATATATGTTTACAGCCATACCGTAGCATGTGTGAGTAAAGTGTTCTTCTACTATGAGATCTATACAAAATTTTCTATAAAACCACTAGTAAATACATAAAATTATTCCATTTATCTGCGGCAATTATGTCACCATTGTAAAATGGGCATTATCGCAATATAATTAGCATATTAAAGTATGCATATTCCACACAAACAGTTAACAAGCAACCACAAACAGCCATTAATACTAAAATGCCATTGAATTTGCATGCATGTAAATGTTCATCATACGCCTTGTCGTCCAATGCTAAAAGCAATGCCAATATGTTACTCATACGCCATGTGCGCCGTCCAGCTGAAAGCAGCAATGAAAGCAGCTGAGTGCGATCTCGGTCTATTTCCCATGCATTTTTGCCATTTCCATGGCATGTTTGAAATTATGTTTATCATTGTTATTCTGCCTGCCATTTTTATTGTGCATTTGATAGTGTGCACAAGTACCTTTTGTACCGTTATATTTACATAGTTTTCGTCGTTGAACAAAAGTTTATTCAACTTGTTCATTTAATGCGCTCCCACACCACAAAAGACAGCAAAGAAAACGGTAGCGTAAAGTGCAAGAACAACAAGTAGGCCATAGAAAAGAAAAGAAAGAGAACAGGAAAAGAAGAAAAAAGGATGAGAGCAAATGAGAAGGGGAAGGCGTCTGCCAGCTGGGGGTGAGAGTGAATGCAGGGACGAGTGTGAAGGCAACGCATTGTGTCACTAAAATGCATTTGCGCTTATTGTTGTTGTTGTTGCTGTGTTTGTCCTTTTCGTTGTTCTTGTAGTTGCTGTTGATGGCTTTTCACAATTTCAATTAGGAAGAACCTTCAGTAAAGTGCATAATTGCGTTAAACACTCACAACCCCACCACCGCACCACCCCACCCGCCTACTCCGCAGCAGACTTCATCGGCCTGATCCGCTACCGTCTAAACCGAACGCATTCAGCGTGATTTTTGTAACATTTTTGCAAAAGTCTTGCAGTTTGTCATCTTCAAGTTTTCAAGTGTACATAGTAACACAGCCACACATATATATACATACATATATAGATGCGAATAGAGGCACGTAGCCATATGCAGCTTAGAGCTCTGCTATTAAGCCCTTACTAGTTCGTTGTTGTGTGTACTTTGTAGTTAGTTGTCAGCTGTCAAGCGCACAAGTGCACGCTTACGCAATTACGAGTGCTGGCTACCCGAGCTGCTAGTTGCCGTCTGCCAGCGTTGCGAGCTTGTTCATTTCTGCGTTTGTCGCTCGGCGCTGTTTGGCTGAAAACAAAAGGCACATCCGGTGTGCGTGTTACTTTCGCACCAGTGTGTCGGCGTCGATAGTTATTGCCTCAGGCTGTTCGCTTAGTTTGCTCTGCAGTTCCTTGTACTTTAGTGTAAAACATGAAATTTGTTGCACAGATGAGCAATTACAAGTATTTCACTTCAATTTTATTTCCTTATCTGTTTATCATTGAAGCTTACTTTGTGATAAATACATATATGTTGAGCGAAATTTGTACAAGATTTGAAAGTGAGACTTTAATAAAAATACTCTACTGGATTGAAATTCACTTTTATTCTTGAAGACGATCAAACAATTACGATCCTTTTCGTAGATATTTAAATGTGGTTAGATTACTTTGAAGCTTTCCGAAGATTTTGCTTTGCATAATGATTTCTTTACTTGATTACTGGAGAAAGTTATTTTATATGAATTTATTATCCACTGGTTGGATGATGAGCCTTTGAGTTGTTACTCAATGTCGTCTTGCAAAAACATAATCCAAGTAGAGGTACGTTTTTCAATAGCCAATTTTTGATAGATCTTGGGTGAGTCTTGTCAAGCTGTCATGTTATTTTAGCTCAGTATTATTTGCAATTTCATCATAGAAAGACTTGTATCTGAACAACGTTTACAAATCGTTCAACTTTATTACGAAAATTCACGTTCTGTTAAGAATGTGTTTCGCGCGGTGTGCTCAACTTATGGTCAAGATAATCGGCCTACTGAGCATACTATTCGCAGCACTATCACCCATCTTGATACCCAGCATTCATTATTGCTTAATATTGGACCGAATGGACCATGCTCAGTTTGCAGTGAGGAAAATATAGCAGCCGCTCTATGGGCTTTTGAAAAGTTCCAAGAAGATCCGACGTTTATGAGAGAATTTTTTTTCAGCGATGAGGCACGTTTCTGGATTAAATTAACAAGCAAAATTGCCGCATTTTGGGCAAAGAGCAATCTCAAGAGACTTAAAAGCTGTCATTTCATGCAGAAAAAACAACGATTTAGTGTGGTTTGTGTTCCCATAGAATCAAACTAATGCTGGTGAGTATTCGTTAACTGCTGCCGCTATCGCATCATAATAACCGATTGTATAATGCCTGAAATTGAAACTCGTGATCTTGATGACATTTGGTTTCAACACGACCAATTTCCACACATCGCATCAATCAATGGATTGAGACAAACTTCGGTCAGTGGATACTTTCTAGTTTTGAGTCGGTCGATTGGCCACCAAGATCGTGTGGCATCCACCGTTAGACTAATTTCTATATTTGTGGCAAATTTCGTGCAGAAATCTTCTAAAATTAAAAAGTTTTCTGTTTGAGGACTTGAGTTCGTTCAGTCAGTTTCAATGGCAGCTATATACTATAGTTGTCTTACAGCGGCAGTTCCGATAAACGAGAAAATGAGGTGTGCAAACTTTCGGATTGATATTTCCTAAACTTAGGAATAAAGCCAAGCGGATGTTTGAAAGTCTGGATATTAGTATGTAGGTTAGGGTGTGTCATTCTGAGGCAATCTTTTTTTTCAACTGAAAAACAGGCTAAAAACTTTCGAAAATGTGAAAAAAAGTCGCTCATCGCGTGCACGTATAATAACCTCCGCAGACTAACCACCACAAAAAAAAAAAATGATTTTTTTCCATGTAATTTATATGAAAAACAGAAAATTTGAAATAGGCACCTCTTAATGTCAACTTTTTTTTTTACAGAAAGGAGCCTTTTTCAGAAAAAAAAAGGTTGCCTCATACACCCTAATTTAGGTATGGAAGCATTGTCAACCAGATTTGAAAATATGAGTATTAGATATATGGAGGCTGATGGAAGTATTGACCTGATTTTACCCATATTTGGTGCAACTTCAAAAATTGATTTCACAAATTGATCCATATGTTCTGTAAAAAATCAGACACATGCACACGGGTCTACATGTTTAGTGTGGGGTCTTGAGAAATTATAGTAGAAAAAAAATTGTTCCGTTCGATGCAGGCGTGATTGTCATTGGTTTTCACAGCATATTTTTTCGATTTTTACGTAATCCGATTAGCTCCCCCAAATACGATTTTAATTATCTAGAAAAGGCGCCTATAATTGTGTTTTTACCGAAGCAGACAGGAGGTCCTTACTTAGAAAAACTTCTAACTTCCACGACTTTTCTGGCAAAATGAAAGTAAAAATTGGATTTAATCTAGCAAATCATCTATAGAAAGAGTGACTCAGAAAACTGAATATTTAAAAACGCACAAACTAAGTAAGAACCCACAACTTAACAAGATGTGTAAAGAAATCCGCCTAAATTTTGCCCGAACAAACATGACTTTGTCTAAAGAGTGGCATTATGCAGTATTTTCTGATGATAATGAATTTAATTTCGAAGAGCCCGACGAATACAATTTTTATTTCTGTCAAGGAAGAGCGCTATTTAGACCGCTTACTTTGACGGGTCGTAGCGTAATAGTGTGGGTAGCCATATTCTATTAAATCACCGTCGAATTTTAGTTTTTAACGTCAAAAATTAACATAATAAAGTATAACTGCATGGTATATGTTTGTGCAGATTTTCTTTTCCTCTTAGTTCTACGAAATACGCAAGCGTAATCTATATTTTGTCCCATATTGGTGCTATCTGCATTGAATGGATACTATAAGTGTAAATTTTAGGAAATACCTACCCAAAACATCAGCACATAGCACAAAATTTTACTTTACTGAAAAAATAGTGATAAGTAAAAGGCATTTACGTTATTAAAAACACGTTCAGTAATTTTCATTGAGATAACTCAAATATTGGCTGATATATGCAGGATAAAGTCACCGGGAAGCTCGAAAATCTTTATATTAGGTATATAAGGTTCAGGGAAGTATTAACCCGATTCAACCCATTTTTGATACACAGAATAACTATTATTAGGAAAGAATTCTGTCTGAATTTTAATTGTATATCTCACACATTGAATGATATTCTTGGTCAAAGGTCAACTATAAGCACTGGGTCAACATATTCAGTACCTAAGATCTTGTACAGTTTTGGTTGGACTTGAACAATTTTTGGTCAAAAGGTGTATCCTTTGAAAGAATTGATACTGAAAAATTGTATTCTCTTATAATAATTACTCTTGATTTGTGTACTGGAAAGTGAAAGAATCAAATGGAACTTTGAATTGTGTTATATGGAAAGTAGGCGTGCTTATTGTCCGATTTCACTCATATTCACAGAATGACATAAGAATATCAAAGGAATGCTACGTACTAAATTTAGTCGAAATCGGTCGATCGGGTTCCGAGATATGGGATTTCACCAAAAAGTGGACGCTGCCACGCCCATTGTTCAAATTTCACATCCGCTCTCATAAAACCCTCTCATACCATCTCGGAGGTAAAAATTAAAGTCTCGGGCGTAATTAGTTATTGATATATTGCGCTTTTAGTAGTTTTGAACAGGACCGTTATATGGGGAGTGAGCGCGGTTATCTTCCGATTTCATCCATTTTCACATTGTCGGTAGGAGTTTTTATAATATTCGAGTTTAGCAGATTTGGTTATTGTAGCTTTAGTGATTTCGAATATATGTACATTAAACCTGTTAGAGGGCGAGCCACGCTCACTTTTTCTAAATTTTTTACCCAGAGGTGCACCTTACTATTGCGATCCCTTGTACAAAATTGCAGTTTTATATCTTAATTTAGTGCTTAGTTACGACACTTTATAGGTTTTTGGTTAAAGTGGTCCGTGGTCCGAGTATAAAGATGTAATGCCTTTTAGGCCCGCGATCACAACTTAGTATTCAAGTCAATCCTTAAACCATTATGTACGTATGCAATGCAATTATAGGGAACTGCGCGTACAACCAACATTGAAGTCCTTCAAATATATCAATCTACGAATTTAAGAAGCAGAAAGAAAGAAGAGCATAACCTTATGGCAGCAACGGCGGCAAACCTCAACTAAAGGACGGTGGACCCACAGACTTATACCTGGCATGGACATGGATTTCCAGCTGACCCACATATCAAGCGGGCATGGGTGATTCAAAGGCTATCTAAAGAAATTTCAAAATGACGTCACTCCGTATTGTTCGAAGTGTACGGAGTTAATAGAAGACTCTGAACATATGTTTTTCCATTGTCCTCGGTTTCTAAATATAAGGGAAAAGTTAGGAACAGCACTAGGTGGTAGTTTAACGGTGGAAAGTTTGACTGCACTTATGTGTCAGTCCTCTGGGAAGTGGAAAGCTGTTCGCGAAGCGGAAATTTCCATCACGACAATACTAAGACAGCTACAGCAGAATCGGCGTCAGTCCGTCCATGCTATAGAGGAGACGTAAAATGTCTTGTCACTCCCATGATGTAATACCTTATCTGGTGGTTCCGTGGGAGAGTCTTGAGTTGGGAAAAAAAGACTTAAAGAAGCACTGTAAGTGCTTCTTGGTATATAAGTTACTTCGACATCCACAAAGTCTTAAATGTACATTTTGTTAAAGACGAAATCGAAGATAGAAAGACTTTCTAATCATTGAAACTTACTGGCAATAAATGTATTGGATAACAGTATGGATGTAGACGCTTAAAAACAACTTACATTTTGGACCTACCAAATCGATTTTAAGTAGTTTTAAGAATATTTTTAGCAAATTATGTTATTGAATAATATATTGGTGGTCTCAATGGAACACAATCAATCCCGTTATGATTCTTATATTTATAAAATTTGCTGATTGTCTTCAGATAGATTGAAAATAAAATACTTTTACTCTCGCTTGAGTGCTAACACATCTTTTCTAATTAACTTTCCCTGTAATATTATATTCATTTCGCGATGCAATATTTTCTTGCCATCTAATGACAACGACAGCTATTTTTAAATAATATTTTGTCCATCCGCCCATAAATTAAGTCATAAATATGCCAAAACGCTGTCAGAGCGCGTCGCTTGCGTCAGTTATTTACACATTTTGTTTTTGTGTTTGCGCCTTTTTGCTCATTTGCATCCATCAGTGCGCCCTTAGCACTTACTTTGTGCACCAACATACATACATACGTATAAAAGTATGTGTATGTGCTCCTGTTGCGACGCTGCCAGCGTGTCATTAAAGAATTTAACTACACTTTAAAGTGATTACGCCTAAAAATATGCACCACATACACATACAGCCACGCGAACGCGCGCTCAAGTAAAAAAGGCAGGCAAGCACGAGCAGAAATGAGCGATAATAAGGCTGCCGTCAACGCTTGCAGCCGATTGCTGCGACGAAATGTAACAGCGACGGCTGCGAAAATAATTTTCACAAATGACAAGCAACAAGAGCACACTCATGTCGCGTGTGTGTGTGGGAATGTGCAACAGCAGCAACTGCAAATGGCAGCACAGCCGACGGCGATGCAGCGCTGCGCGAAGCCACGTCCGACGTCGCCGCGAAGCGCCAGTAATGCGTCGCTTGGTGAGGCATTTGCAAATTTGACCTATTTCGGCTTTGGAATGATTTATTAAACGCCTTTGGTCGCACATATATACTGGTACAAATACATGTATAACGGAGGGGGACATATATATTTTTGACAGATTTTCATTGTCTTTTTTATGGTCGCACATTATGCACTTTTGCTCCTCGATTTGCGCTTGAAGGACGAAACGATGTTCAATATTATTCAAGTCATCGCAGCGAGCGTAACACATACACCAAGCCATGCATTCGTATGTGTGTGTGTGTGTGTGTATGCACGTGTTTGAATATTTTACATGCAAATGCACATATATGCATGTGTATGAGTGTGTGTATCACTTGCATATGCATTTGACATCCATAAAGTATAGTTGTGCATAATGAATAGTTAATGTGTGGCATCCTTGCACACACACACACACACGCTAGCAAGCAGCAGCCGCTGTGTGCGCTCCCCTTTGCGTATTGCTGTTGTTGTATGCCACCCCACCGCGCGCATATAATTAAGAACTTTACTTTGCGTTCATCACATGTGTTGTTGTTGTTGTTGTTCGCTTTGTGGGTTTTTGTTTGGTTTGGCAACTTTTGCTGATTTACCCTGAACTATTTTGGCCCAAATGCCAGTTGAAATTTCATTTGATTTAATATTTTCACACTCTCACACGCAAGAGCACTCGATCCGATTGCTGCATTAATGGAAATTATGTAATTTTTTCATTTAATTTTAATTTTCTCTCCAATTTCAATCACCTCATTAGCAGGCTCGCACATTTCATTTTATAACGTTCGTTATGACTTTTACGCGTTGTTGTTGTTGTTGGTTTTTTTTTGTTTCGTACACGCTGTAACGACCGTCAATCCGACACCATTAGCGCCACCACCGCCTACCGCCGCGTTCCGATTACGAATTTCAACTTCAACAAAGTCGCAGACAAAAATTAATTTCACTTTTCACATTCGCTTTCGTACGCCGCCGCCGCCGTCCCCTTTCAAGTCACCCAAACTGCTATTCACTTTCACGTCCCGTCTCGTCTACTGTGGCTGCCTCTTTGACGCTCGTATGTGTGTATGTGTGTGTCGGTTCGTTTGTTGGTATTAGTTGGTTGAACCAATTCACAGCGCGCAGCGCGTTAATCCGTTCTAGCACGACGACACGAGCTCTCGTACACAGCCACCAAACGAATGCCGATGAACCCAGTTGAGCGCTTGGCATAGGGCTCTGGGCTGTTTGTCTCGAATCCTCGCAAATCTGATTACAGCATTTGTTAAGAGAGAGTCTGCAAGTGTTCGCTTGTAAGTGTGGAGTGTAGCTGTCAGTGCAGGAGATTGAGTGGTTGTTGTGCGCGCTGAGAGCATGTTCATTTGTTGGATGCTGCGCAGTGCGGAACATGTTGAGAATTACAGTTATTTTGTTGCGTAGGCGACATCTAGTTGTGATATTGGCGTAAAAGTAGTTGGACATTAAGCAAATGTCAAAAGGTTTGCTGGTGTCCTTAAATTAAGGAATTAATTAAACTTAAAATGCTAAAATATAGCTGGCATACAAACTGACCTATCCAACTCAAGCCCTTATATGGAAAACATTTGTTTTTTTTTTACAATGTAACGTCACGAAATGTAGCTTCTTCTATCGTTTGAATATCCGACCATATTGTTCAGATCGGACCTCTATAGCATGTAGCTGCCAATTAAACTAACCGATCAAAATCAACCACTCTCAATACAGTTCAGAATTGGGCATCGCAAGCGGGTCTGGGGTTGGACCCGGAGAAAAAGAATCTGCCAGGCCACAAAGGCATCGAGAGCAATGAAATAGTGAACGATATTGCCAAGACTGGTGTACGGCTTAAACCCGAAAACGTAATCATTATTGGCAAACCTATCTATTGTCTATACGACGATCTGGACAGAAGCATGGTAAAGAAAATCAAAGCCCGATGAAACGACCTACCTGGGTGCAAAACTGTAGATCGGAAATACACTAAATTCTTATTGGCACTGTATAAAAGAGACTGTAGGAACATGATCGGAATATTAACTGGTTACTGTCTGGTGACGATACACACCCGCAAAATGGGGTTGACAGAACGAGAAGACTACAGGAAGTGTCTAAAGCAAAGCTCCAAAGAAACAATGGTCTTATGCGCTCGTTCCGCATTCGCAAGACTACGCTGTTAGCATCTGGGGTCCCCACAGTATGATATACTGGAGGAGGTATCGATGGTGAGGTCACAGAGTCTGTTAAAATTTGCGTGAAGTACAGGCATTTCAAAGGATGACTAATCCTATTGGAGCTAGGAACTGCACTCCATCTAGTATCGCAAATCACCAAAACTGGCCTATGCGTGGCTTATTAGCCTACCAGATTAAACTAACCTAACCTTTAAATGCCATTAATA
This sequence comes from Bactrocera neohumeralis, assembly GCF_024586455.1. Lineage (NCBI taxonomy): Eukaryota > Metazoa > Arthropoda > Insecta > Diptera > Tephritidae > Bactrocera > Bactrocera neohumeralis. The sequence continues at coordinate 43,223,299 of NC_065922.1, forward strand.
TCCTTTACCGAGTTTTTCTCAAAGGTTCGAGTGTTTCTGTCGAATATATTTTGTCTCGTAAATTGCGGTAATGCTCAGTACTGATTATAATCTATATCCACTAGATTTACTACTCCAAAATATTTAACAAACTCTCTCACGGAACGACCTGATTAAGTATTACTTCGTGCGACTGATAAGACATTTAAGTCTCCTCTATGGTACCTAATCGGCTCTATATGACTCAGTTTTGTCATGATTGCGGCTGCCGCTACGCTGACAGCTTTACAGTTCTCAGTGGACTGACACATGAGTGTCGTCAAATTTTCCACCGTAAAACTGCCACTGAGTGTAGTTTTAAGTTTTCCCTTGTACTTAAAAGCGAGGGTGATTAAATGTAAGAATACATGCTGATAGTCTTCAAAGCACTCTGAATATGTCGGACAATTCGTACTAATGTCGTGCTGAAATCTGTACAGGTAGCTTCTAAAGCACCCATGCCCACTTAGTATTTGGGTTAGATGAAAATTCAGGTCCCTATGTCGTATATCTATCCACGAATATATGTTCGATATCAGCCTCTGGATCCACCGTCCTTTGAGTGAAGTTTGCCAACGCTGCTATCATATTGTTAAGCCTTTTACTCAGCTCGTATTTGTCACCCTGAATGTCGATGGGCATCATACTGACTAGTACTTCAGCAGCATCGCTTAAATTCTTTAATGCCTAGCGCATGAATCCATATTGGAGCTGCAACTGATATCATCACATTTGCGAGTAAAAATCGCCGGCTGGAACGCACGCTGCCTTTATTTACCATTATTCTTGATAAGGTGTTTCGGATTTTATTCGCTTTACCCGCAGTGTGTTCCAGGTTATCCTTAAATTTAAGCCTTCAGCCTATTATTACTCCCAGATAATTTAGTTAGTTAGTTACACTTTCTGCCACTTTTCTTGTACTTATGAGCAAGACTTCTGTCTTTTGCCAATCCTAAACTAATTGAGGAAAATCATTGGCGCAGACCGTTTAGGCACTCATTGCAATTGCTCCGGAGGTCACCTCGGTGTTTAGCCACTGCTAACACAATAAGGTCGTTTGCATATACAATAAATTCAATGGCTTTCGGCTGATGTTCCTTATACTTTTAGATTAGTTTCCATAGAAGGGGACCAAGATCCGAGCCATGTGGTACTCCACTTGAAATGGAGTAGCTCTTGGTGCCTTCATCAGTATCGAAAAATAATCGGCTGCTTTAAAAGTATTTAACTCACGATAATTTTCATAACATGTTGAGGAGCGTGTATGGTATACAGAGCGTTGAATATGTTTGGCCACTTTGCTGAGTTGAAGGCATTCTTGACATCCAGGGTGATCAGCGCGCAACACTTTTTGGTCCGCCTTTCCATTTCTTGGCACTTAATGTGTATTTCGTAGTATCAACAGCATTATTTAGTGCTTCAATGGTGAACCTCTTTTTCATAAAGGCGTATTGTCATTCTGATAATCCGTCGGCTTTCTGGATTGCTAACTCCAAGCGGTTTCTTACTATGCTTTCGTACATTTTGCCAATTGTGTCAAGCATGCACAGAGGTCGATATGATAAAGGTTCCTCCGGGGGATATTTTTGTTTAGAAAGTAGATCCAATTGTTGGACTTCCCACGGTTCGGGGATTATCCCTTCTTCCTTCTAAATTCCTAAAGTCTATAAATTTGGAAATACCTTAAATTTTGAATGAATATCTCAAATAGTTTTTGAGTTGCAGCCTTCTTAAGTTTGGCTGCATGGTTCATTCAACTCCATCAGTTTTTCTTCAAACAGTTTCTCCTCGAAACAGCTTTTTGGAATTTGCTGCAGCGTTTACTCGCACAAAAATTATCCGATCAATATAAATTATGAAAAAATGTTCTGTGTATAGTTTTTCATACGATGACCTAAAAGTTTTTTGATCTGATCAAAAATTGGATTTTTTTCAGACCAAACACGATCATAAGTTTGGATTGAATTGAACCTTTATTTTAAAAACGACAAAAACTCTTAGTGAGAGGTTCATAGGTTTCATCCACGGAGAAGGTCGGTATCACTGCAACAGTAGAGAAGCTTTTAACAGCAGAAGGGTTGAGTTAGAAATGAGTGTTTCAAATAAACATTGGACTGGTGCGAGGCATACCATGAGTTCCATGTCCACTGTTGTACTACAATCACTTTTAAATTGTTTAAACAAAATTTTAGGTATGAGTTCTATGATATTTGTTAACGTTGCTCTTTATATATGTTCATAAAATTGAGTTTACTTATTCTTAGTTGTTTGTTGGCCGAACCTTTATGATAACACAATCTATTGAAGATGTATTAAACCACCCATATGTCGACAAATCTGTCGCAAAACTGTTGAGATGACTATTTCCGATTTTAGTTAGCCTGAACTCCTTGTAGGGTTGCCTTTTATATTTCGAGTTTAGAGAACAAAGACAAATATTAATCAGCGAAAATCGCTTTAATGATTTTCAGATTATTCTCTAATAAGATCTATACACATTTGCATGCGTTTCAACGAATTGTCGAAGCACTTTTGTCATTTTCTTTCAGATATCTTCAGGTGTCAAAGACGTTGATTTCTTCGTTTTTTTTACGTACGAGTATAAAAAAAATCATTCGGTTTCAAGTCAGCACTATGCGGTGGATGACTCATCAGGTTGATGTTTTGAGAGCTAAAATATGCAGTTGTTTGAGTCGATATGTGAGAGCTGGTAACATATTGATGAAAAGTGGTCCCTCTTCGGTGGTTAGTTTTCCTGATTCCTTAGAAGTCAACTGGTTAGCAAATGATTGTATAACACATAGAATTAACTGTTTTGAATTGTTTTCGTGGCATGGTTGCGTCATATCTAGTGTTTTCAACAAAAACTTTAACTGCTTGGAAGTGCTTCGTGCGCGAACAACTTTTGTTGCATTCGTCTAATCTGAATACAACCCGTACCGCAACTGCTGCTTAGTTTCGAAATCATACGCGTAAATCCACGTTTCATCACCCATCACGATGTCTATTTCGTAGAACCGCTATTGTTTTGTATTATACTTGAACAAATTTTTTACAATGAAATATTGATGCAATACTGACTACTGGTATCTATAGTTTCGCTCTCATGATAGGTCTTATGATGATCTTGCAATTTAAGTTTGCGCACAGCTTCAATAGCTTCACATAAAAACTGGATTTCGTCTTGGAGTTATCTACGCTTTTTTGCGCATGGGTCGTAGTTGGAAAGGAAAGTTGTAGGGGGGACTTCTTAAGGAACTCTCAGTTACGTTCGATTTAGGCGTCCCGACTGCTGCTGTGTTTATCAGGTGAGCCATTCAAAAGAACTGGTATACTCGTACTAGCGTTGAACTCACAAATTGTGCGCTTAGAGTTAGTCAAGTGTCTGTTCTCACTAGAAATATCAAATTCCTTCACACCGTACCCCGTACCCCGCTCACATCGGAGTGTAAACGACGACCAGCTCCTGCGCGACTACGAGATCCTACTGTCCCAGAGTAGAACGGAGGAGATCTACTGAACTGGTTGATCTTAGCAAAGTTTATCTTGCCGCAAGCGTAGGAGTTCTTACTAGACACTGTTCAATGGGTACTCATGTGGTATGGCTAAAAATCCAGCCGGAAGTAAATCCCCTTATTTTTTCCTCTATTGTCCAACCTTTGCAAGACTGAGTTTGAAGCATCTGACCATTCATACCTTCGGCGAACCAATAGATATAGCCGAAATTGACCTTAGCTACCTTAACAAGTTTGTTTTTGGTTAAAAGTGTCTTGTCCTTTACTATTCCTGTCTTGCTGAATGGATGATGACAACATTTGATGAGTCGACGTTACGAGTTTTTGGGAAAAAGGTTCTGAGGAAGATTTAAGGTCCTTTGCGTATTGGCAACGATATACGACGTCATTGAAATGTTCAAGTAATTAAGAAACAGCGGCTACGCTGTCTAGATCATGTCGTCTGAATGGATGAAAACACTCCAAGACTGAAAGTATTCGACGCACTACCCGCTGGGGTAAGCAGAGGAAGAGAGAGGCCTTCACTCCGCAGGAAAGACCAGGTGGAGAAGGACCTGGCTTCACTTGTAATCTCCAATTGGCGCCAAGCAGCGAAAAGGGAGAACGACTGGTTGTTAACTCGGCAATAACCGGGTAAGAGGTGTCTGCGCTAATAAAGAACAAGTAAGGAAGGGCTAAGTTCGGGTGTCACCGAACATTTTATACTCTCGCATGATAAAATGATAATCGAGATTTCATTATCCGTCATTTACATATTTTTCAAATACCGTAGTTGTGTAAAGTTTTATTCCGCTATCATCATTGGTGTATATATTATACAGAGACGGCATCAGATGGAATTCAAAATAGCGTTATATTGGAAGAAGGCGTGGTTGTGAACCGATTTCACCCATATTTCGTACATGCCATCAGGGTGTTAAGAAAATATTATATACCGAATTTCATTGAAATCGGTCTAGCAGTTCCTGAGATATGGTTTTTGGTCCATAAGTGGGCGACGCCACGCCCATTTTCAATTTAAAAAATAATAAAAAAGCCTGGGTGCAGCTTCCTTCTGCCATTTCCTTCGTAAAATTTAGTGTTTCTGATGTTTTTTGTTAGTCTGTTAACGACCTTTTAGTGATCTTCAACAAAACCTTTGTATGGGAGGTGGCCGTGGTTATTATCCGATTTCTTCCATGTTTGAACTGTATATGGAAATGCCTGAAGGACACGACTCTATAGAGTTTGGTTGACATAGCTATAGTAGTTTCCGAGATATGTACAAAAAACTTAGTAGGGGGCGGGGTCACGCCCACTTTTCCAAAAAAATTACGTCCAAATATGCCACTCCCTAATGCGATCCTTTGTGCCAAATTTCACTTTAATATCTTTATTTATGGCTTAGTTATGACACTTTATAGGTTTTCGGTTTTTGCCATTTTGTGGGCGTGGCAGTGGGCCGATTTTGCCCATCTTCGAACTTAACCTTCTTATGGAGCCAAGAAATACGTGTACCAAGTTTCATCATGATATCTCAATTTTTACTCAAGTTACAGCTTGCACGGACGGACGGACAGACAGACATCCGGATTTCAACTCTACTCGTCACCCTGATCACTTTGGTATATATAACCCTATATCTGACTCTTTTAGTTTTAGGACTTACAAACAACCGTTATGTGAACAAAACTATAATACTCTCCTTAGCAACTTTGTTGCAAGAGTATAAAAAGATGGTACCACAACGTACTGTAAAAGTGAGATCCCTATTAGGATCGGCCATTTAACCTAATCTAGCCTAACGAAACTCAAATATTTTATAATATTCTAAATAACTGTGAATTTAACTTATTGATTACTTGTCCTTTTGATTTATGTACTTTATCGTGTAATTCTTTATGGGAAATATTTAATCATAATGGTGCTTAATGACCTTTAATGTGTCCTGTTTGGCTGAACACTTTCTTATTGGTGTGTCTATACAGAGCAATGAGTGTCGGTATCGTCTAAAATGGCTGGTTTTTGGCGTTGATGTCAATAATTTGTTAGCGATAGTCTCATGATAACAAAATCTTAAGAAACAATAACGGTGAATGTGATTTAGATACGTTCATGTTTGAGAAGGCTTCATAAGAACGAAATATACATATGTGTTGATGTACATAAGTATCTAATATTATTTACTCGCTTGATTGGACTCACATTTGTATTTATGTTTACGCATATTTTTAACTCGAGTGTGAGTTTTCTGGGCATATTTTCACAAATGCAAATATTTGTTTGCTAATCAGTGAGAAAGCTCAAAAAAAAGCGATGAGCGTAAATAAGTTTGTTCTACGCGTTATTATTGTTGTCTGAAAAAATTGCGTTTCTCAAATATTTTTATTTGTCCAAAGCAAATTATCGCCCTTATTATAGGCTCTGTTTACAAATTTGATAAGAAGTGGTTTGAGTTACTTTTGTGTATTGTGCAGGAAACGGAAATGCGATTTTGAGCAGTGTAAATAAAAGCTGAAAGTGTGAGCCTCACGCAATCGAACGTACTTATTTAAATACAAGTATTTACTTTTTCAGTTATTTCGACTTGATTAATGAACTAATAAAAGTTAAATGGGATGACGAAAGAGTGTAGGGGGGTTTGATATTATATTGGTTTCCGGTCGATATTTTATTCTTCTTTACTGGCGTAGCCAGCAATTCGAGATACCAAGTGCAGCCAAGTCCTTCTCCACCTAATTTCTCCAACGGAGTGGAGTCTTTTTCACCAGCGGGTACTGAATCGAATACTTTTAAGGCTGAAGTGTTCTCATATATCCGTACATGAATAAGCCAACGCAGCTGCTGTTTCTTGATTCACTGAACTATGTCAATGTCGCCGTACATCTCGTACAGCTCATCGTTCCATCGATTGCGGTATTCGACTTTGCCACTGCGCAAAGGACCATAAATCTACCGCAAAACTGTTCTCTCGAAAACGCCCAAGGCCGACTCATCAGATGATGTCATTGTCCATTGAAGAGTGTACCTTCTTTATTTAGTTCTGAAGCTCGTATTATTTTCTCCAGTAATAGATTGAAGAAGTCATACAATAGAAAGCCTCCTTGTTTGAAACTTCGTTTGGTATCGAACGGCTTGGAGAGGTTATTCTTGATTCTGACGGAGCTTTTGGTATTGCTCAACGTTAGTTTACACAGTCGTATTAGCTTTGCGGGTATTCCAAGTTTATACATAGCGGTATAAAGGCAGTATCTTTTCGTACTGTCAAAAGCAGCTTTGAATTTGATGAAGCGGTGGTGTGTGCCGATCTTCCTTTCATGAGTCTTTTTCAAGATTTCGCGCATGGTGCAAAGCTGGTCGATTGTGGATTTTCCAGGTCTAAAGCTTTACTGATAAGGTCCAATAATTTTGCTGACGATGTGCTTCAGTATATCACACACTACGCTCGATAAGATTTTATATGCGATATGAAGGATGGGATCTTTTTGTTTGTGAATTGGACAGACCGCACTTAAGTTCCAATCGTTGGGCATACTTTTATTATTATGTAAGCAGCTTGTGAGTTTTTCGTCGACATATTTGAATAGCTCGACCGGTAACTCATCGGCCTCTACCGCTTTGTTGTTCTTCAGCCGGATAATTGCTACATTTATATATTGCCTTTTAAATTCAAGGTTTAAAATGTTTAAATTGCAAGTAAAGTCCCATCAAATCAGAAAACAGTTTTAAGTCTAAAATTAGATATTCTACAACACTTCTTAGTTAGGATTTCAGATAAAAATGAAAGTACTCTGAACAGGGTATATTAAGTTTGTCATCTCCCATAAAGAAATGTTGGAGACCCATTAAAATACATCTATATATATATAAAATAAAGTTGTGTTAGTTACACCATTTATAACTCAAGAACGGCTGAACCGATTTGGCTGCAAAACGCTTTCCCTTCATGGGAAAATGCATTTTTCCGAATAGGTAAAAATCACAGAGTGCCAGATCAGATAAGTAGGGTGAGTGATTAATGGTTAATATGGAGTTTTTTGTCAAAAAATCAGTGACAAGCGTGGACCGATGACACGGCGCATTATCGTGCAACAGGCGAAAGGACCCTGCCTCGCGGTATTGTGGTCGAGCACGACGAATGCGTGACAAAAGACGCTTCATAACACCAAGGTAAAACACAGCATTAATCGTTTGGCCAGGTGGGACGAACTCTCGGTGTACAATACCCTCGAAATCGTAAAAACAAATCAGCATTGTCTTTATTTTTGACTTCCGAATACGACCGACTTCTGATCGTCACAGAGGTCCTCACGACCTTCTTGGAATTGCTTAAACCACCCATGCACATTACTACGGGATAGGGACTGATCACCATAAACTTTTTTCATCATTTGAAATGTTTCAGTAAACGTTTTCCCAAGTTTAAAACAAAATTTAATATTTGCTCTTTGCATTTTACGACCGATGACCAAAAGCTGCTGTCACTTTTTGAACGATAATATCGATTGTAGTTATCCAATTGTCTTAAAATTTGTACGAAATGTCAACAAGAGATCAAACTTTTTATTTCATATATACCCACCAATAGATGGCGCCACCAGAAACGGTTATATTTAAAAAGTTCTGTTTCTTTTGCGACAGACCTTGTATATATATTATGTAACGTGGCATATAGCTGACATTTAAACTGTCCTATCAAAATCAAGACAAATCTTTTCATAACAAACTTTTTTTTTTGTTAAGTGACTTAATGATAGTTCGACTTGAAGGTTGTTCATATGAAACACCTTTCCCACAAAGAATTAGCACAGCATTTTCCTTAGTACAGCAAACAGCTACACCTGTGAGGGTATATACATATCTTCGGTGTAGCCGAAGTTGATGTTTTTTTCCTGTGTTGTATTTCTTTGCTTGTCTTTCTAGGACCTTACAACTCACTGTCACTTACTTTCATCTTCTTTTCTAAAAAATGTTCTCGAGGTCTTTTGAGTTGTGATGTATTAATCTATAGATCATAGCCATTTAGAAAATATAGACCCGAGCGGTTTATGAAAGATGGTCAATGGTTTTGAAGAATTTTTAACCTGCATTAATCCAATTGTTAATAAAATCTAAATTTAGGTGTTTCTATTCAACATCAAGCTTTACAGAGCATGTTTTTATCACTTAGTATCATAATTCTTCAAAAATTTATTTTTCTCATACAGGATAAAATCATGCGAATTCGAGGATTAAATAAAGACGAGAATTGCTTCAGTTTCATTTCAATTTTATTTCTCTAAAACCAACCAACAACATCAATGCAACAATCTCTTTATAATATAAGCAATAACTTTACTTATCTGAATTAGTTTAAAGCCTGTGCCAAAACGAAGCAAAATTCTCTATTTATAAATTTGTGCTTTCTCTGAAAAAAATTTAGTGTTTGGTGTTTTTGTACATATAGTAGTGTTTTGCTTTTACCTGCTTTTTTAAGAGTTTTGTCTTACGTTCTTGAACTTTATTTTTGAGTTTATTAAGTGAAGGGTTGTACATATATACGAAATAGATTTGCTCTGCACATACCATATACATATCGAATGTAACGGGTGATCCAAGTGGAGGTACTTATTTCAATAGCGTTTTTTGTCAGAACACGCGTGAGTCTTGTCAAGCTGTCATGTTATTTTGTTCAGTATAGTTTGGCATTTCAAGGAACGACTTACGTGTGATGAATGTTTACAAATCCTTCAACTTTATTACGAAAGTGAAAAATGTGTTTCGAGCGCTTCGCCCAACTTATGGTCAACATAATCGGCCTCCTAAGCGTACTGTTCGCAACACCCTCACCCATCTTGAGACCCAGCATTCATTATTGAATAATATTCGTCCGAGTATACCACGTCCAGCACGCTGTGAAGTCGCTGTGAAAATATAGTCGCCTAGCTAAGAGAGATAACGAAGACCGCGGATAATCGATTCGGCGCAGTACGCAGTAACTCGAACTGGCGTATCGAGCGACCTGACGCATTTAATAATACGTCGAGATCTAAAATTGAAAGCGTACAAGATATAGCTTGTACAAGAACTGAGGCCGCTTGACCCCCTCAAGGAGTTCTTCAAAAGTTTCAAGAAGATCCGACGTTTTCGATCAAAATTTTATTCAGTGAAGCCCATTTCTGGCTCAATGGATATGTAAACAGGAAAAGTTGTCGCATTTGGAACGAAGACCAAACTGATGAGATTCAAGAGCTGCCATATCATCCAGAAAAAAACAACGGTTTGGTGTAGTTTGTAAGCCGGCGGAATCATCAGTTTATATTTCCACAAAACTGATGCCGGTAAGAACGTATACGTCAATGGCGACCGTTATTGCGACGTGATAACCGACTATTTGTTGCCTGAAATTGGAGCTTATGATTTTGGTGAAATTTGGTTTCAACAAGACGACGCTACATAATTTCACATTTTGGGCTAGTCGATTGGCTACCAAGATCATGTGACATCCAACGGTTATAATTTTTCGTGTGGCGTATGTAAATCGATTCAGGCCTTGGAGCAAAACATTACGCGTGTCATTCACCAGTTACGGGTCAATACTATGCTCTAATGCGTCACCCAAAACTGGGCTCAACGGATGGACCATCTGAGACGTAGCCGCAACCAACATTTGAAAGATATAAACTTCAAAAAATAAATGCCAAAGAACGTGCTTTCGGACGATTATAAACATTCCCCATTAAATTTGAAGTTTTTCCTTAAAAAAAAGTAGGGAACCTCGCAATGGATCACCCAATATTACATTAATATATTATTAATATTTAATATTAAATTATTACAATATATTTTTATTTTATTGTTGGATTTGAGTTACTTTAGGGCAAAAAATCTGGCGTGATCGTGATCAAGGTATTCCAAAAATGTTCAGTTTCTTGAATCAAATTTGAGTGTGGTCTGAAGGCAAGATAAAAAGTATTCTTTTAATATCAAGTAAGTATAATTTCAATATTAGTTATAACTCCAATGAATTAGTAATTACTAACCATAACATACCAAAAACCTTGCTTTAATTACAATTTTTTTTCCATTTGGCACAGGTTGTTAACGCTAACTACAACTAATTTTTCTCGTCTGTATGTAAATACAAAATTTTCGCAGTTTTGCTGATAAATAATATTCAAGCTTACTTCAGTATATATATTTTTATATAATAATTATGTGTACGGTTTGCTTTCGTTTAAGTAAATATTGAATGTTATATAAATTAATATTATTAATCGCTACTTTGGCTAATTATAATATAATAATATAAAAGAAGCTCGTTGTTTAGTTAATATTTGTTTTAATTGCTCTCATTCTGTTAACTATATCATTTTTCCATTATTTATATTTTATTTTAGTAAATTGGCCAAAAATATTTAATTTTTCATTTGTTTGTTTAATGGACTATCTTTTCATATATCCGTAAGCTTATTTTGTGTGTGTGTTTCAATGCATTTATAGCTGATGACTTCTTCATTAGCCGTGAATGTATGTAATAATATTTCCCTGCTGTCCTTTCCTGTGCTTTGATTCAGCTTTCAAATATGGTTGTTCCTATGGGATTGTTGTTTATTCTTTAACCCTTTACCGTTGACCAGGTGAACTCTTTTTTGTACATTCCGTATGCCAGCCAATAGAGTAGCATGAAGAAAGCAAAAGACATTGGGAAGGCAACACGCGAAACTCGATCTATCAGAGAAACACTGTTCACATAGCGGCTTCCTGTGGAAAAATGTTATAAAAATGTCTGTAAGTAAATTTATATCCGTAGTATGTTTTGTGCTCTTTGAAACTTTGCTATAAAATTGTTGACTTGAACAGTATACCTTTACTCAATAACTCAATATATACTATAACACCATATGGGAATCTGAGAGGCCCTAAAAGTTCTAGGTTTCGCTCTACTAAACTCTACCAAATTAAACTGATAACAGTTCATTAATGCTCAATATAACGGCATTGAAATACCTTTGTTTTAAAAACCTTCTAAAATTAAGATATTCTATTGTATATATGTTATAGAGATGCTTTCAGTGCAGAATGAAGACACGATGATATAATCAATTTTAATTTATTTTCTTAGCTCTTTCACACATAGATCGCATAATTTCATATAAAACATCTAATAATGGCAAAAATTGAGTGATAGTTTTCATAAGTTTGTTCGGCAAGGTTGAACTCGTGTGATACTACACTAAATTTTAAACTATCTGACTTTCTGCTACTCACAATATTCTCTCTTGGAGCTTAAGCAGTACCATTACCTTTAGTAACCGCTGCAGCACGTTCTCTCTGCCGTCGAAATTTATCATCGCCTATTAGGCAAAGCCACATTTGTTTTCCCTTTGATATAACCGGTGGCTCCGTTTGTGTGGTTCGTTCCATTGTAGAGGCGTGTGAGGACGGTGCTGGAAAAATTTGTGTGGGGTCCTAAGATAAGATAAAAAAGTGAATTCTTCAGTATTAAATATATAGTAATGGAGCGTTTCGTGATAATAGTAAAATATTGCTCGTACAGTCTTCAATCGCGGTAAAGGTTCCAGCGCTTTCTACGCATTGTAAATTTTTGTATAATTTTTAAAGAAATGGCAAGCTGAAACTCACATTGTAAATGGGGGAAATCATCGCGTTGCGCTTACAAAAGTTGCCAGCCAAGGGATGTGGAATTTCATACGCGGACTCATTACTGTGTTTTATCGAACTACTTTGTGCCTCCTCTTCGCCTTCATCATCGTCAGCCACACCTTCGTCAATGTCCTCCCATTCATCCTCGCTTATGGGTATCTCACCACTGCCCACCTTTAAGGTTATAGAAAACAAAAAATATGTAAAATGCTCGGTGTAGCGGTGTTAAAAATTTTCTGACCTTTGTAAAATAGTGCACACCCGCAAACTCGAGCAACGTCGCAATACAATACAGAAAACTCATCAAGAGAAACCAATCCAAAGCAGTGGCATATTTCACTTTCGGCAAATCGGTGCGCGAATCTAAACTAATCGTGGAGAGTGTGAGCACAGCGGTCACGCAGAGGCCAACACGATCGCTGGTCGCTTCACGGTGTATCCAAAAGGAGACCCATGACAGCACGACGATCAATATGCAGGGCACATAGACCTATAGATTATCACTGATTTTAATAAAATGTTTTTGTTTTTGTTTTGTATTCGAAAGAAATATTTGCCTGTATGAGAAAATAGCCTGTGTGACGTTTGAGGTTGAAGGCCACATGCAGCACAGAGAAGTCTCCCTCTCGCCTGGTGTAGGTGAAGTTACGCTGTTTCATGCTTATCAAATCGAATTGATTCAATGTCATGCCGGGCACAAATGACACCGCGTCGTCCTCACCCTTCCACTCGTAGACAAGTTGGCGATTTGTATAGCCATCTAGTTTTTGTAAAAAGTTATTTTAGTTTTGTTTTCCGCAAAGGTTAGAACATTTTACTTACAGCTACCGATTATTAACGGACAGGATTGTAGATCCATCGGAAAGTTTTTAAGTTCCATGGGGCATGTCGCTTTTATTGTTAGTCTGTAAATGGAGAATATATATTTTCGATTATTTTTCATAAGTTTTTTTTGAGCGCATATAAAATGTAATCTAATCGCAATTTGGTAGACATAAACTCTATCTCAGCCAGGCTTGTAGTAGTTGCATTGTCTTCCTGATGGGGTGTATGGCGGATACTAGCAGACGAAATTATTTTAAAGCATACTTTGTGCTCTAAGCGTTCTAAATTATTTATCATTAGAAGCCATTTATAATTATAAGTTGAAGCTAGGCAGCCTCTTAAATTTACTATATAACCTGTTTTTCTTAAGTTCCATAAGCTTGATAAATGCAAACTCTGGTTATACAAGATACCAGGGTTATGCACTTGGATTGGGATCCGACAGGTAAAAAGCACCCCACTGAAAAGAACGGGAGGATGGAGACATGTATAGAAGTTCACGCAAGTGGGGAAAGTAAGCGCCATCCACTTGGGATTGGCCCGAAACAATTCTTTTACATATGACTCAAGCAGCTCACATCTTCCGGTTTTAGATCAAGTATGGTCTGGGTAGCTAAAAACATCCATTTGAAGGTGAGCTAAAGTGAGAGGACGAATAATCACTCTCCAGGGTTATGCGCTTGGTTTAGGACCCGCCACATAAAAAAAAACCCAAATGAAAAGAACGATGAGGAGTGCCGTGTCGAAGTGAAGAGAGAACAGACTGCCAACCTCGCATCGTTACAAACGACCACAACACGTGCAGGTGGTATAAGTAACGAGAGTTGAAGAGGGAAGCAAGACGCATTTGTAGACAAAACAAGAAAAAACGTTAAATTCGGCTGCACCGAAGCTAATATACCCTTCACAGGTGCATTTCTTTTACTAACTATGTGTCCAGTTTGTATGGAAGCTATATGCTATAGTAATCCGATCTGAATACTTTTTTCGGAGATTATGTTATAACCTTAAGCAGTAATCCATGTCGCATTCGATGGAACGATTAGCTGTATGAGGTATACGACGACATTGACATAGTTCAGCGAATTACGCTTCGCTGGCTAGGTCATTTTGTCTGAAAGGACGAAAACACTCCAGCTCTGAAAGTATTCGATGAAAGTACCCGCCGGGGGAAGCAGAGGGAGAGGAAAATCTCCATTCCGGTGGAAGCACCAAGTTGAGAAGGACCTGGCTTCGCTTGGAATATCCAATTGTCGCTACGTAGCGAAAAGAAGAAACGACTGGCGCGCTGTTGTTAACTCGGTTATAATCGGGTAAGCGGTGTCTACGCCAATTAAGAAGAAGAAGTAATCCATGTCAAATTTCGTGAAGATACCACGTCAAATTTCAAACCAATGTCTTAAAAACTTAGGGACTAGTTCGTATATATACAGATAGACGGACAGACGGATAGACGGACAAACAGACGGACATGGCAAAATCGACTCAGCTGAACATACTGATCATTTATATATATACTTTATGGAGTCTCCGACGCTTCCTTCTGGGTGTTACAAAGTGAGGGAGTGAAATACATATGTACGAAGAGCTTGACAAGCTGGCCGGCAGGGATACTGCTTGAAAATCAGTGTGGCTTTAGACTTGGAAAATCAACAACTAACCAGATATTCTGCATGCGCCAAATTTGCAAAAGACCCGTAAAAACAGAGTCACAACCTCTGTGTCGATTTGAAAGCTGCTCTTGACAGCACGAAAAGGAGCTGCCTTTATGCCGCGCTGTCTGATTTTGGTATCGCCGCAAAACTAATACGGCTGTGTAAACTGATGTTGAGCAATACCAAAAGGATCAGAAATGACCTCTCCGAACCTTTCGATACCGATCGAGGTTGCAAACAACTCGACTGCTTACTTGCGACTTCTTTGATCTTTTGCTGGAGAAAATAATTCAAGCTCCGGTGCTGAATAGAGATGGTACAATCTTCTACAAAAGTGTACAACTGTTGACAGTCATAACTTCGAAGTCCAAATTCTACAAGTCACTCATCATCCCTGTCCTGCTATATGGTGCAGAGGTATGGACGATGACAACATCTGATGAGTTTTCGTTACGAGTTTTCCAGAGAAAGGTTCTGCGAAAGATTTATGGTCCTTTACGCATTGGAAACGGCGAATACCGCAGTAGATGGAACGAGATATACGACGACATTGACAATCAAGAGACAGCAGTGATGCGTTTAATATGTTTCTGCACTAACTGAACATAGACGTTTTCATACGGAAATCAGCAACATTCTTCTTTCTTATAAGTGGCAGGAATAAGAAGAGTTATGAACATAGCGAAATTCTGAATCAGCTCGACGTGAATAAAGAAGAGGTTTAGTTGGGGAGGATCCACAATCAATCAACTTGTATATCGCCGTGTCCAAAATGCACTGCGGTGTTGAGACGGGAGTGTTCTCCAAGGATCTTGATATCTTTCTATCTTTCCATACACCGAACTCATCAAGCATTTTCCAAGCGGAAATACTAAGCATAGAGGCGTCCTGTGGAGTTCTACAGAACAACTACGGGACCATTTACACAGGCACTATTAGCCTTGTGGTTGTCACTTATTAATTGCAGTTAGTAAACAAGTGAACGAACTTTAAGCTCACCGTCATGTGAATTCCATTAACTCAAAATTTGAACAAATATCTCAGAATAGATGGAATTCTACAACCAGATATGGGATAGCAAAACAGGTATGGCCAAAAGACTAAAATAAGGATATGCACTAAAAATGGATATTCCCTAAACAGCACTTGCCGTAACTGCAAGCTCGAATTAAGGAAGCTGAACTGTATATATAATTGTTTGGATTCCTATGCTTTGGTTGACTGCTTGCATCTTTAGGTATTTCTCGGGCTTTGATACTTGTAAGAGTATAAAAAATTTTTATAAAGTTTTTGCTCAATAGTTTTTGGTTGCTTTTAAGTTCATTTATGTTTTAATACTAACCTCATCGAGTATAGAATGCCGCCATTTTGATCCAGGCGCAGTAACTTATTGGGCACAGTGATTGTGTGTATGTGCGAGTGCTTTCCGTTGAAGAAGTACGTGTCCGGACGCCAAATTTTGTCCAGCATCTAAGAACACAAATTAAGTAAAAATAAGTTGAATTTCTTTAACACTTACAATGATTTTTAAGTACCTTAATGCTGAGTGATAGGCTTTGTATCGGCCCCTGGAAGCTCAAGCGCTTGTCATGCCAATACTGCCGAAAGTAGCAGTCCATCGAGTAGTCCATGTCCAGCTCCGAGACAGGACCCATGCTGCGTATGAGAATGTTGGTCCGCACCACTGTTGGAATGCCTGCACGAAATTTCACATTTCACTTAACTCAAGTCTCTGTGTATAACCGTTAAGACGCTTCAAAGACATACACAAACACACAAACGCATAACAGCACTCACCTTGTCCGTGCGTTGGCAGCTGTGATTGCTCGTAGCTTTTAAGCAGATTCTCCAAAATGATGGAAATGTTGCGACTCAACATATCCGCCGATGCGGTGCGTTTCCGCATGTTGCTTGCTGTTGTCACATTGGCGTTCACATTTGCTGTTGTTGTGGCTGTTGTTGTCGGCGGCCACGTCGTGCTCATGTTGCCGCTGCTGGCTGTTGCGTGCGGCGTGTCGTCCGTGGCTAGATCCGACATGCGCTTGAAACGCGGCGCGCTGCCGGCGGCACTGTGGACGTCGAGTTCGGGCAGCGCGCGGAAGGACTCGTAGATGCGTGCCACTTGCATTGCGCGCGTGATGGTGGGCAGTTGTTGTTGTTGTTTGTCATTTTGTTGTTGCTCATATCGTACGTTCTGCACGCGCTCAGTGTCGAAAGTGGCGGCAGTTTTCGATGCGTCCTTCGGTGACATTTTTGCGGACGCTTTTAAGCTAAAAGCCACATTAGGCGGCAAAAGGCTGCACGGATTGCAAGCGAAATGCGTTGGAAAGAAATTTATATTTTAACAACTTGTTTGAGCTATTTTAAGAGCGCAGATTTACCTCATCATCGGTGTCAACGCAATGTCGATGCTGTTATTTGTGACGTAAGCGTGCTGATCATAAGTGGTTGTAGAGACTGTCACTGTGTCCTCTTTTCGTCTACTTGTACTAGTTGTTGTTGTTGCTGGTGCACGTCGGTCTTCAGGCATTTCATTTTTATAATGTACACTTTTCTGGTCATTGCCTTCCTTAAGTGCCATTAGCTTATCTATGGTTGTAGTATCATTTGCTGATGTTGTTGTTGTTGTTGCTAGTGTGAATTGATTTGCATTGGCAGTGGGTACACCATGGCAGTGCAGTTTCATCAGCCCCACACACATAACCAGGCTGAAAATGAGAAAATTTGGTGGGCTAAGCATACCAAAGGTTCAACCTAAATTAGGTATTAGGTCCGATCTTCACTTCGAATTGATAATTTTTTAAAAAATTAAAAAAAAAAAAATTTATGAAGATCTGAACTTTTTTTATCGGTCAGTTTGATGCTAGAGTGGTTCTACCTGTGCCTGAGAATTGTAGCTTTGTCTTTTTAAGAAAAAAGTTTTCATACCAGAACTTGATTTTGACCGGCCGATTCTGGCAAGTTGTCAGTTTTTGTGGAAAAAAGTCGTGTGCTAAATTGCATATCGACATCTCAGAAATTTAGAATTAGTTTCTATATATACAAACAAACGAATAAAATCGACTTAGTTCTTCACGAAAATCATATATTGTATGTATATTTACATTATAAAGACTCCCAACTTCGTCATGCCTGAAGGAGCGGATATTTTAATGGACTCAGTCCGAAAATTTTTTTTCAGAAGGCTGCATTGTTTAGAAAATATAATCCTTGAGCGGAGATAATCAGACATCAAATAAAGAAAAGCCTATCCGAAAACATCCGAAATCTTGGTAATAAACGAAACCCCTAGTTATAAAGAAATTCTTGTAAAATATTTAATAGCAACTACATTGTGTCGAAAAAGTAAAAAATCGTGTAATATCCATGAATTGCTCTTCCACAATCCCTCCATTTTCGACGGATGTTCTCATTAAAGGCCTCAATACGGCCAAATAGAACTCCTTATTCCACGGATTTCGAAAAAAACGATGACAATCACCTTGATTTTTGAGCGGCTTTGGCGTGGTGTTTTGGTTTCGGTTCGTTTTTTTCCATTCCGATGATTGTTGGCATGTTCGTCGGCAGTTACAACACTTTCCATGAATGTTAGATTGAACTTCGCACGACCCAACATGTTCAAAGAGACCTGCTTACGACACTGTTTTTGGAAAAAATCAAGATGACTTGAGCAAGAATGCGTTTCCTACCAAAAGTAGCCACCAAAATCATTCGAACGCACTCGCTAGAGATGTCGAGCTCTCTTGGCATCTCTCTAACACGATTGAGGATTTTCAAGCACCACATCCTTCTCTTTTTTAATATTTTCATAAGTTGAACAGGTCGAAGATCGTCCAGAACGTGGCATGTTTTCAACGATCTCTCGACCATCTTTAAAGGCTTTGCACCACTCGTAGGCTTGTGTTTTTAATAAAACTGAATCACTGCTAAGTCTTTTCCGACATTCGCAACGATTCCGCATACGAAATTTGGTTAGAACACACAAAATTGTAGACAATTTTCTGCTTGATATTTTTATCCATTGTAAATATCGCAACACACTACTGAGGTATACCGAATTAAGCAGCTGTTGTTAACAAACTGGTTTAACTAGTTGGTACGCCCATATTTGGCATAGAAATTAAGGACAATTCTATCAACTTAGCAAAATACATTTTTTGAAATAACATTTATCCGAAAAATTTAATTACAATTTCTGGATGATTTTTTGTCACAATGTACGCCTGTTGCAAAACCTTTTCTCACCATCTAAAGCAAAGTAAAATTTTCGCTTACTACTCAACCTAATATGGACAAAGCGGATAAATAATACAATATGATTTACATAATTACTGTAGATTTCATCGTGATTAGGCAACATGGGATCCACATTTAAACAACTAGTTCTTGACTTGGGCCGAAAAATGTATTTATGTAGTCTAAAGTGTATAAGTTGAAAACCACCAGAATTTGCAACTATAAGATTATCGCTTGTATTTCATAGAAGTACGCATTTATGTTACTCATGCGGACCAAACTTACTGGAAGTTATTGCATTTTTGGTATATACAAATTGGGTATTCCTTTCTGTCTAAGAAGTAAGTCAGTTTACTTTAGCAATTTGATAAAATAAGTTTAATCAACTTTTTAAAATAGTAATTTGTTGGCTGCACTACCTTTCACCGTGGTAGCTTTTTCACATAATTTCTCCTAACCCGTTTGCTAACGTTTAGTCAGTTCCTGTCGGAAGCTCCTTAATCTACACCAACGGAAGTTGCTGCGTCATGAACTGCTTGAAAGTTGTTTAATGTCGTGAAGTGGCATGCACGTAGAACGTAAACTACTCGTAAATGAGGCTGCCACAATGAAGAAATCACATATCTTACAAGAAGACAGGACCCGCAGGAAAATTTTAGTACCATGAGAAAGTATTAACTAAACTTGATTGGAAGAAAAGACGGCCCTATCCCTATCCCTTCATTAAGGTCATTGTACTTCCGAGTGGTAAACAAAGATTTATTACAGCACCTCAATGGATCTAGTATTTTTTTTTTATTTCAGCTGCCCAATGTCTCTTATGTAGGAACATTGGTAGCCATTGAATATGTATATCCCGTCTGATCCAGCTGAAGGCAAATATAAAGTTGCAGCGTCTCATCAGCCTCCGCGCATGCTGTGCATTCTTTCGAATCAACTTTTTCAATTTTCTGAAGCTGGAATCTTAAGTGTAATGATGAACTCCACAATATCACTAAGTTCCCTTTTGCCTAGAAGTAGAAGCTTTTTGTTCTACCCACCATATACCCTACGCCAAAGTAACTTAGTAGTATGACCTGACTTGCTAGTGTTTAAAGATTAAAGATATTCCTTTAATGTTCATTGTGTCAAACAACGCTCTTTAAGGAAGGTCTGGAGCTTAGGGTAATCCTGTTCCCAGCTGCCTCAGAGCGAGCTAATTTGTCAGCATTTTTTCCTTCTGTTTCTATATGACTGAGTACTCAGTTGATATTAATCGGGTTACATACTGCGAGAAAAAGTTATTGCCTGCTTGCATAACCTTACCTGCAGTAAGACTTAGTATTAGCGCTTTGAGATCATATTATCTCCCTCTTTCTCTCTCATTTCTCATCTTGGCACTTACTCTCCATTTCGTCTTCTGTATATCTCTCTATCTCGCTTTTTTTCATTTTCCTTTATTGTTATCTCTCTGTTCTCTACCTAACTTTCTACGACATTATTTCTAGCAACGAAATAAAACCAACTTCAGTATCACATTTCATTACGATTATCACCTTAGCTTTTTCCTGCAGGTCATGCGCATGCAAAGTCGATTGCCACACATTCATATGGGCACATTCACATGTAACCATAATGACCATCTAATGACACTTAGAATGTGCACGGGTCACATGGGAGTCATAAAATTGCTTAACCACTCTGTTCTCTATGCTTTTACAATTTCTCTCTGTTGTGTTTTCTTTACTTATTTGTCATTTACACATTCTTTCGTTTTGGTTACTTCGCCATTACTACGTTTTAGTGCAAAAAAAAAGAAAAATGTGTAATATGTGACAAAGCACGGACTCTGTCACTCTTCTTTAGGCATCTATTCCATTCAGGGCATAGGAGGACACAAAAAATTACAAAATTAAACTATAACAATGGACCTTAATATCTACATATATTTATTACAAATGCCTAGAAGTGCTTCCGTTAAATGCAGGCTTCTTGTCTGGCATACAAGCTCACAGAGAAAACATTTGTCTTTGAGTTACATTAAAATAATTGTCTGTAATTCGCCGTTAGTAAATGTTTTAGGGCTTTGTTGAAGCAGTAACTGACTACTTTTTGTGGTTTTAATATTCACTATAATTTTTTGACCTATTCAAAATTTTTGACTACTCAAAATTAATACTTCTTTAACCCATTGTTCGACAGCTGTTAATTATTTACATTAGTATTTTGATAGTTAGTTCTAACTAGTTGGTACACCTCAGTAGTGCGTTGCGATGTTTACAATGGATAAAAATATCAATTAGAAAATTGTCTTAAATTTTGTGTTTCTAACCAAATTTCGTGTGTGGAATCGTTGGGAATATTGGAAAAGGCTTACGGTGATTCAGTTTTATCAGAAACACAAGTGATACAAAGCCTTCAAAGATGGACGAAAGATCGTTGAATACATGCCTCGTTCTGGACGACCTTCGACCTCTTCAACTAATAAAAATCTTAAAAAAGAGAAGGATATGGTGCTCGAAAATCGTCAATCGTCAATCGTTGTAGAGTGATGGCAAGAGAGCTCGACATCTCTAGCGAGTCCGTTCGAATGATTTTGGTGGCTACTTTGAGTATGAAACCCGTTCTTGCGCGAGTCATCCTGATTTTTTTCAAAAAGAGTATCGTAAGTAGGTCTCTTTGGACAGGTTTGGTCCAATCCCACATTCATGGAGAGCATTGTAAGTGCCGATGATAGATGGGTTTATGAGTTTGACCTACAAACAAGTCAACAATCATCGAAATGGAGGGAAAAACCCTAGCTGTAACCAAAAAAGCACGCCAAACCGCTCAAAAATGAAGCTGAAGCTCATTGTTCTTTCGATATTCGTGATTTGCTGCGTCCTGAATTTTTTCCGGATAGACAGACGGTTAATAAGGAGTTCTATTTGGCCGTTTGCCTGAGAACATTCGTCGAAAACAGAAGGATTGTAGAAGAGCAATTCATGGATTTTATACGATGATAATGCACCATCGCATCGAGTCGCGATTGTGATTGAATTTAAAGCCAAATTTGGCTCCTTGTCATTTTTCCTTGTTCCCCGAATTGAAATTGCCGCTCCGTGGAACCCGTTTCCAGTCGATCGAAGAGATAAAACATAATTCGCTGAAGGAACTGAAGGGTATCCCAAAAAGTGATTATGAAAATTGTTGGCATAAGTGTAATCCATCTGCTGGGAATTTCGTTAAAGTCGACAAAACAAATATTGATGAAAAATTCAATATTTTGCCTTTATTTACAATTTCCGGGTTTATTTTTTGGTATTTTTTGTCGCAAATAACTTTTTTTTCTGCAAATTGTCACCACATGCTCAATTGCTCACATTACATCTGAAAGTGAGGACAAAGCTTTTGTTCTCTTTTTGAGTAAAAGCCACAGCGAAATTTAGGAGAAGCTAAATGGAATACGGGACAGACTTCAGATATCTGGCATCAAACGCAGTTGTACTGTTATCAAACCCATATTACTAAAAACACACAGTGAAAAAAGGTTGCGTTGAGCGCAGAGAAACAACAACCGTGTTTGGAGCATTGTAATCTTTACAGATAAGCCAACTTTTGTATTGTTCAAACCTTGAGATGTCTTTGGCTCTAAAAAAAGAACAAACATTTATATGTACAAAGAAATATTAAGCACCTCCCAAAAGGTGCATGTTTATGGATACTTCTCTGGGTTTGGATTTCGAAGTGCTTGATAAATTGAATGATAAAATTGCATAAACAGTAACTGAAATCAGCTGAACTGCGTTACCATGATTGGATACTTCAAGAAGATAATGATCCGAAACATAAGAATATACTCAATGGAAACAAGAATACTATATTGCTACTTTAGATTGGCTATCAGAGTTACTGGACGCCAATCCATCGGAGAATGTCCGGGATTTACTGAAAGTCAGAATAACAAGAAAACATGTAACGTCAACAAAAGATTTTATTCGGCTATACCAATATATCTGGCGGTCGCTTCTTAAGGAATATGCTGGTAATTAGGTTGCAAATTGCCATCAAAGATGCCAGACGATAATAGACAACGCGAGACATTGCCACAAGTATTGAATAACCGTCAGCTACAACAAAAATCGACTCTTTGGATAACGAGAACGTTATCCTTTAAACGCTCTGTACTTCAATGTTTTCTTTTCATTATGCCACAGTTATGTATTATAAAAATAATTTATATGCATTCCTCGACAGAATTTCAAATTTTTTATTATACGTATTGTAAATTTAATTGGCTCCAAAGCTGCAAATACTTCTTGAAAGAAATGTCAAAGGTATGAAATATTGTTTATATTACTAAATTATTAAAAAATTAAACATTTAGCAAAAATTCTCATTGTTTCAGCTTTGATTGGTGAGTGTGACGGAATTGTGTTGCGCAGCACAATTTCGTTGCAGTAGTTTAATTTTACTCCAGCACTCGAAATTAGTTTAATAGAGGCGTTGAGCTGTTCATTTATTATTTATACCGATATTAACAGTATCCCTCACACACACACACGCACAAGTGTGCACATCTGAATGTATTTTAAAACAATTCTCACATACGAATTAATTTCTTCCCCTGATTGCAAGCGCACAAGTCGTCTCCATACGCACTAAACGAAAGTGAATAAAAGTTAAAACAGCTAAATGAAGAGAGAAATGCACAGTTAAAAGACTTAGTACAAAGTGGACCCAAGCACCACTTATGACGACCGTGATTCTCCTTTCGCCATTCACACTTTGCCAGCACTTTTGACGTGCACCACAATTAAATTCTTCAGCGAAACTATTCGCAAACACGCCTCATTGTTCTCGCCGTGAAAGCGAGTGTGTTGAGAGTGTTTGTGTGTGCGTGAATGCATTTGGGAGATGTGCGCATGTTTAAGGACAACAAGTCATATAAACTAACAGACCACAGGCAGACGAAAAGCAAGTGCGCAGCCAACAACTACAGTGATGAAAGCAACATTTTTATACTCCGGCACCCTGTTGCTACATTAAATTTTACCTCAAAGATGGTCTGAAAAGGCTTTATGGGGTCCGGTGTGAAAATTGGCACCGCCCACTTTTTGGTGAAATCACATATCTCGGGCCTCGGCCAACCGATTCAACTAAATTTAGCACATGACTTTCATCTCATATGCCTATGTCACAGAAAGTGGACGAAATTGGACTACAACCACGCCTACTTCTCCTATAACAGAATTTTAAATTCCATTTGATTCTTTCACTTTCCAGTACACAAATCAAGAAGTAATTAATGTTACCGGATAACACTTTGCACTAATAACTCCTTTAAAATTGTCCAAAAACAAAACTGTTCAAGCCCCTAAGTACCGAATATGTAGACCCCAGAAATTTAGAGAGAATCCTGTTTTGACAATAGTAATTCTGTGTACCAAAAATGTATTGTGTATTGAAACGGGTATATACCTCCCTGAGCCTCCATATACCTAATATAAAGATTTTCGAACTTCCAGGTGACTTTATGCTGCATATATCGGCCAATACGCATAACAGTGCATCCTCGCGCCAACAATGGATTGAATTTGGGAAAAACTTGACCTTCCTCCCATATATTTAATATCAGGATTTTTGAACATCCGGCTGACATTGCTTCATGTGATTGGTGGTTGTACGAGTATGTGAGGTACCTTAATGAAATCATGGGAACATTTTTTAGGTATGTAGCATGACAATAGTTAATAGATCAAATCGGGTCGATCCGACTTCAACTCCCATATACTACATATGTACAATGATTTTCGTTTTTCTAACAAATTTTAATCCGAATTTGTCGCTCAGTGTATGAGCTATATGGAGTATATGTACATATATATAAAATTGGTTATATATACCGATCTTCTGGTTGACGTTTTACATCTTTAGATATTTCCCTCGCTTTGATTCTTGCAAGTTGAAGGAATATAAAACGTTCGGTTGCACCCGAACTTAACCCTTTCTTACTTATTTTTTTATTTATTTAATACCTGGAATTTTTAAAGCGCTGATTTATGAGCCTTGTGTCCTTTAAATTAATTGCCAGTCAGTCTGAACAAGCTAGAGAAAAATCAGCGAGAGTGGAGTCAGTTGAGGCTAACAGTTCACTGTGGTATAAATATCCAGTTTCACGTATAACACAGTTTAGTTTTTAAAAGTTTAGTTTAGTGCAAAGTCGGAATTGAAATTGGAAATTTCAAAAACAGAATAAAAAATTTACAAGCTATAAATTAAAAAATTAGAAAAGCAAATAAAAAAACATTTTCATAATACAACGTTTAAACGTTAACTTCGGGTGCAACGAAGCTAACTCTTCACAAATATAAAAGATTCCATAAAAGGACTAGACTGTGATCGTTCAGTTTGGATGCAGCGATATCCTGTAAAGGTTCAAATACGCCAATTCCAACAAATGAACAGCTTCTTGAGGAGAAAAGGAGTTGCAAAAAATTTCGGATCGATTTGGACATGGCTAAGTCGGCCCAGATTTTCACGCAGATTATCGACATACTTTATATCTTCGATCTTTCCTTCTTGGTGTTAAAAGCTTGATGGTAAACTTAATATACTGTACTTAGAATAAGTATAATTAGATTTGAAAATCATTTCTTTTGTCCATAAAAATATTTTTGTTATTATCTATTATAATACTATAACAAGGAGATTAGATCCGCAAAACAGGAGAATTTTATGAATTTCTGTGAAAACATATCTTTAATACCAGAGGCAGCAAGACTGCACAAGGCTCTGACTAAGGGGAAGACGGACACAGCTCTAGCGATTAAAAAATATGATGAAACTTATACGACTAGAGCGGAGAAGAGACTAGTAAGGAAGACCAGTGTCTATCTGTCGTTGAACATAAGCCATCTTACCTAGATTGGGTAGTCGCAAGGGAAATATTTACTGCAGACTCAGTGAGGTGGGCTACGGCCTCGTTCTCTAAATTCAAGTCCGAGGGAGCGGATGGCATCTTTCCAGCACTTCTGCAAAAAGGAGAGCAAGTTGTCTACTGCTCTACCTTGTTCACATGATGAGGGATAGCCTGGCGCTGGCGTAGATCTCTGAACAATGGAGGACAGCAAAGGTAATATTTATACCAAACTGGTTAAAACCTTTGACCGATTAGTCTAACTTCCTTCCTACTAAAGAGTATGGAAAAGATAGTGAACCACGAAATAAGATCGAAGGCGCTGATAACATCACACCTGCATGCGAATCAGCATGGGAGGTAATGTTATGCGCCTTCCTAGACATCGAAGGTGCCACTGACAGCACGTCTCATAACAGCGTGGCAAGTCACTGGAGAAAAGGTGTATGGCAGCACCGGTGCGCAGATGGATAGAGGCCGTACTGCGCACCAGTATAGCTAAAACCACAGTAGGAACTACTTGTGTTGCTAACTAACAATGGAATCCGCTGTCAACAATATGCGGACGGCATCGATATCATAGCCAGAGGAAAATTTGAGGACACTTTCTACGACGTCGTACAAAGGGGACTAGGCCTGACCAAGGGTTGGTGCAGGAGTGTTGGACTAAACATCAACACCTTGAAGACGACCATCGTTCCGTTTACGAGGTGCAGGTCTCTACCTGGCCTCAGGAACCTAACAAATGGGTGCAGAGAGATAGAGATGACTAATATGGTCAAATATCTTGGTCTCACGCAGGATTGTTTGAGAGTTTGGTTCGCAATGATCCAAATTTCCCAGATACTGAAAAATGTAACCATATAGTTAATTGTCTATCTGGAGAGGCTCTGGGAACGGTACAAGTGTTTCAAATGTCGAATGAAAATTATTCGAAGGCGTTGGCACGTCTCAAAAAAGTTTACGATAATAAAATTTTCAATACAATTTCGAAGCTTTTTGCGTTGCCAACTATCCAAAAGCCATCGGCATCTTCGTTGCGAGCGATGATCGATGAAGTGTCGGCTGTGTATGACCCCAAATTACAAATGCGATAATCATACACATAGTCATGACAAAAGTTGACTTTGCCACCGGATCGAAGTGGGAAGAGCAGCAGGTTTACGACAAGCTATCATTGTGGAAGGACTGTGAAGCCACTCTGAATATTAGATTTCAGCAGTTATAAGCGAAAGGAGGGTCATGCTCGAAGACGAAGCCCGGAGTTGCAATCAGCACGAGTCAAATGACAGGAACCAAATCGGACAAGACCAACTCGGCGTTAGTAGCTGCAAATACATAGCAGCCTATTTGCCAGCAGTGTAAATTAAAGGACCACTACATAACTGCTTGCCCCACTTCTAAAACTCTATCTGTGCAACAAAGTTTTGAGTTTGTCAAAGTGTCCTTATGCATAAATTGTTTGCGTAAGAGACATACGGTCTCCAAGTGCAGAGCGGATCGATGTCGTGTGTGCAATTGATCCCATCATACGTTACTGCAACCAGTGTCCATTTACTTTTGCTGCTGAATTTCATCCGCAACCAACTACAACTACACAGGCAATGCATACAACGAGTACGCCGGATCGAGTAGATGTTGGCAACAGCAGTTATTCTTGTGAAGACCAGCTGAAGAGAGTATCTGCCCGCAAGAGCCTTGCTGGACTTAGGATTTTATGACAAAGGATTTGACCCAAAAATTGCAGATTCGATGCCAAAACAGACCTTAAATATTCTAGGAATTCGAAAATCCAGTACGAAAGTTGGGGCCAAATTAAGTGCGTTTATTAAGTCGCGGGTAAATAAATAAATACGAGATTTCGGCGGAATTCGGCTAATCATCCAGAATGTTAATGGTTGGAAAATTCTGCAGAATATTGAACTGGCCGATCCAGAATTCCAAAAATCTCAAAATATTAATATCTTATTGGGTGCAGAAACCTATCTCGATCTGTTAGCGGTTGGCCAAATAAAAAGTGGCCCCAATCAATCAACGCTACAGGAAACTCTTTTGGGATGTATTGTGTCTGGCGAATATGTCAGCAGTCTTAGTCCTCCTCCTCTTCAGTAGTCCAAAAATTCTGGTCTGGAAAAACTTCCTTCAACAACTAATTTCAACAAGTTCATAAGAGAACACAAAGAGTGTGAAAAAATTTTCATAAACACAACTCGAGTACTGCTTTCTGGACGGCTTCAAATCAGAATGCCTTTGAAAGCTGACCGTAAGTTATTCGGTCACTCATATGAAACCGCAGTTCGGCGGTTTCAGGCCGTGAAGAGGAGAACATTGATAGATCCAGAACTTTGTAGAATGAATCTGGACTTTATGAATGAATATAGAGCACTGGGTCATATGAGACCAGCGAACAATAAGATCCATCAATGCGTTTTAAAGCCCGATAGCACAACAACCAAATTACGTGTTGTCTTTGACGCTTCGAGTCGATTTTCAACTCAAATAGCATTGAATGGACTTTTGATGGTTGGTCCAACCATTCAAGAAGTGTTGTACTCAACTCTTCTTCGTTTTCGCTGTATCGCCAAACAATTATGCATGAATGTGGCTGAAACTGTCAACAACTTCAGAGCAAATACATTTTTATTTCTGGCAACACGGTGTTTGCAAATGCTCAGTAATGCCAATAAAATGAAATACCCACTCGGTTCATTGACCATTAAAAGAGACTTTTATGTTGATGATTTATTAACATGTTCCGAAAATTTCGAGTCCCTAGATCTTTTGAGAATTGAGGTAATTAACGAAATGGTTTTCAAACCACCCTAAATTTTTCGACAGTAATTGCACAGAAAAGTCATCAAGCTTCAGTTACAACAATTCCACTGAAACGTTGGCAATGCATTGGTTACCGAAAGAGGATTTGTTTCGATTTGTTTATATTGACAATTTTCAATATTTGCGCGCCACTAAACGAAATATATTGTTAGTTTCTGCTCGCCTTTTCGATCCTTTTGGATTATTAGCCCCACTAGTTACCAAAGCAAAAATCTTTTTTCAAGAGCTTTGGATATAAAATTTAGATTGAGTTGATTCGAATTACTCGACACTAGCTGGGAAAATTTTAAAGCCAACGACGCTTCAATAAGAGCGTGCGGATACTGCTTATATATACGAAGCCAATATGTTAGTGGTATTAAATGTATGTTAGTGGTATTAAATGTATGCTTGTATGCTACTTACTGCTAAATCTAGAGTGGCTCCGCTGAAGACGAAATCTCTTGCGCGTCTGGAGCTCTCGGCAGCACATTTTCTTTCGAAATTATGGTCAAGAGTTGCGCCTATGTTGAATTGATATTTCGAAACAAAAAAAAAAAAACACTTTGGGCAAACTCTGAAATAGTTTTACATTGGATAAAAACACACCCTTCATTACTACAAATATAGTGTCCGAAATCCAACTGACAAAGTGCATTGGCGGCATGTGTCAACATGTGTGGACGAATTTAATAATTCGATATGGTTTGGCGGTCCACACTTCCTCCTAGGAGACCCTGTATTATGGCCAATTAACACCCACTTTCAGCTCTCCCCAGAAGACGAAGTATTAGAGGAGCAGAAATATACTTTCACACTAACTATAAATGTGAAAGATAACACAGTATTGAACCTTATCGAAAAATTTTCTTCTTCTGAATCAGACGACCAAAAATGCCTACAGAGGGAAAGGATCTGACATCTAACGAATTACACTTGAGTTTTTTGAAAATTCCCACAGTGATTCAACATTCGGAATTTGCTAATGAAATCCAAAAATTGACTAAAGGCACTATGCTGCCCGCAAACTTGCAAAAACTCAATCCGTTTTTGATTGAGTACTCGGATATGTCGCTTTCATTCAAATTAAGCCGAGCGGAATATAGGAGGCCGCGGTGAAATTCGCCAAACATCTGGTCGTTCATTATTGCTGAAGAACTGTCAACATTACTAGACGAAGTGGAAGCCATTCTCAATTCGCGTCCACTATCGCCTTTGAGCCAGGACCCCAACGTCGAAGAAGCACTAACTCCAGCACACATACTAATCGGTTGCCCTCAGCAAACACTGCCACCAGCACAAGTGCCAGTGGACCTAATTCGTTGCTTGGCCATGGTATTTGGGCACTTTAATGAAATCCAGGGGGCATTTTGCTAATATTTGGCATGTTAATATGATTTGCTATTGACAAAAATTACTAAAATCCGGTCTATACTATCCCCAAATACCATATTTTTATATCAAAATTGCCAGCACCTGAAGGAATTTCTCGGACTTTGATTCTTGCAAGTTTCAAGGGTATGAAACGTTCGTTTCCATCCGAGCTTGATCTTTCCTTATTAGTTTTTATTTCAGTTTGTTCAGTCTTTAATAAAACTGAAAAGAAACAATAGAAAATATTACGGCAAAAATATCATTTGTTTTTTTGTCAATTGTCAAAAGGCGCTCGAATGAATGAATTTGTGCCTCCAGACTAGAATGCTCCATTAAATAAACTATTTTTGGTAATTTATTTTTATCTGTGTGCTACATTACACCCAAATTAAGTTATGAATTTACAGATTTCCATAAAATTACTACCAAAAAACTTTTAAATCATTTCACAGCCACTTACTTAGTTGAGCGAGAACGCAGAAAAAGCCGCTAATTGTGTTATTTTCCACTTATTTTTTATGCTTTCAGAAATTGAATAACGACCGCACACTCACACACACATGTGTAGCTCATGCAAAATGACAATATTAACACACAAATACCAACACATAAATGTGGCAACTTTGCAAGCCGTGAATAACGGTGAGTCACGCCTTTCATTTACTTATTAGCGTTTTTTACACGCGTGTATTTATGTATTTTTCCCGTATTTACGCGCGTCAAATATAAGTTAGCGCATCCATCAGCGCGATGCAGTTTACTGTTGTTGTACAGTTATGCAGTTCTTATGCCTCTCGGCATTTTTGTTGTTGTTATTAAACTTGTAACTTGTTTGATTTTTCGGCTGTGGGTGTAAGTCAGTGTTTACCTTACACTCCATCTCGGTTGATGCGTCGTTGTCACTCGTCCGCTCATCACCTGAAGAGGAGGAATGTAGATTCCCAAACAGGCAAGCAGGTGCCGTTAGTGTGCTGTGCTATACAGTTACTTTTCAACCAATAGGTTTTTTACCTTTAGGTGCAGCATGCGTTCATATCCGTCACATGGGTGGCCATGTATAGGCGTAGCCGGTGACACAGTGTGGCAAGGACATGTGGTTGCCTTTATATGTGTACCATACATAAATATATGAAAATGATTGTAGTTAAGTCGCAAAAGCGATTTTGCTGGGAACTTTCAAATATTTTAAAATTAGTTGGGATTTCTTGGCGTCATATACCGAACAATAATTTCTCAAAAGGATGCTCTATTCGGCATTTTGACTGTATGCTTTTTAGATAATGTCAATGCTACTTTTGCAAGAAATCTCTACGTACCCGAATAATTCTAACCAGACTTACTTTTTTAGCGCACCACCCCAAATCCAATTTCCATAATTTGACAAAAAAGTCAGCGATCATTAAGAAGGTCCTGCGAAACTAGATAATCTATGGGAAGTTTCAACTATTTAAGTATATGTCTTTACACCAATTAATCTCCGAGCCAAAATAATACCCTGTATTTCCTTCTCAAAATCTGGAAACCTCATCATATCTCTCAAGGATTTTTCCCGCGGTTCCATAGATCCACCTATTTTATAATATCCTGATATCTGCCACAAAGTTTGTAACACTCAGTCAGCAGAGACCCTTTAAAAGATCAGCATGATGAGCTGAATCGATTTACTCATGCTTGTATATAAGCGAACTAGCTCCTTAGTTTTTGAGATATTGACTTGAAATTTCGCACACATCTTTTTATCCCCAAAAAGCTGTTCATTTGTCGAAACTGTCGATATCGCAACACTACTGTATATAGCTGTCATAAAAACTGAACGAACGCTTGTATGGATACCTTTTTCATTTGACAAGATCATTAAGAGATTGAGCATGTATTATTGTCTAAAGTAATGGTACAACCATCGAAAAAAGTGCTCAGATTCGATCATTATAGCATAATGTTGCCTTAAAAAGGCAATGGTCGGAATAAAGTGCTTGTGTGGAAAACTTTTTCATTTGAGAAGATATTTTGACGAAATTTTGCATCAGTCATAACATAACGGGTTTTTCGCTACAAAAGTAGACCGAAAAAGACAGCAAACGCCGCCATATTTTGAGACTTCTCTTCTGTAAGATTTGCAATTTCATCATGGAAAGAGATACGATCCAACAAAGAGTCGCCACAACTTTAAGAGCGCTACGTTCAATTTATGGTCGTCATATTCGTCCTGTTAAATCAACAATTGATTGTTTATTGGATAAGGCACAGTATAAAATGTTCCCGTGCTAGTGAGACAAAGAAGTGCTCGTAGTCTCAAGAATATTGTTGCCGCTAGCGCATCTATTGAGGAAGACCCAAGTCAGTCTCTTACACGTCGTTGGGCATCTCTGTGACGTCGTTGTGGCGAATTTTGCGAAAAGATCTTGGCCTACATCCTTAAATGATCAAATTCACGTAAGAACTAAATCCGCTTAACCACCAGAATCATCGCATGTTCGTGAATTGGGCTGAGCAACAACTTGAAAATGATCCGGATTTTCATAGAAGAATCATCTTCAGCGATGAGGCTCATTTCTGACTAAATGGCTTTATCTATAAGTAAAATATGCGCTAATGGTCAGGCAGCAATCCACATGTACGCCATGAGTCACCATTGCATTCCGAAAAAATTACGGTTTGGTGGGGTTTATGGACCGGCGGCGTCAACGGGCTGTACTTCTTCCGTAATGATAAAGACCGGCACGTTACTGTGTTTGGATATCGCTACCACTCAATGATAAATGAATATTTTTGGCCCAAATTGGATGATATGCATTAGGACAATATGTGGTTCTAATAGGAGGGCGCCGCAAGACACACAACGAATGTCACAATCGATTTATTGAAAACCAAATTTGGTGAACGTGTTATCTCACGAAATGGGCCAGCCAATTAGCCACCTCGGTCGTGCAATGTGACGTCATTCGACTATTTCTTATTTATGGGCAGCGACAATTGATGAACTTCTGCAAGCGTGCCCTTGGTGGCCAGGCAATGGCATCGAATGTACCTTCACAGGAATAAAAAATTGTATTGATATCCCAAACCGTTTTTTTTGGAGCTCTCTTATCGAAAAACCTGTTAGTTGCCATACCAATCGATCGGCCAAAGTTCTAATAAAGAATCTTTTACATTGTGATGGGTATTGGTGCTTCAGTGCAATCAAAGCTAATGTTCTTTTTTCTAGTTTTTTTCTTGAAGTGATTTTTTTTTTTTTTTGATATTTTGATTTCAGAAATCGTCATGGCCTTCATTAGTGTGTCATGGCACACTTTGCCTATTTGCCGTGACGTCGGGTGGACAAAATAGGTCTACTGATGGTTAGCTTTTTATCCATATTTATTCTTTTTGATTTAGATTTTTTTTCTACCAATTTCGCATAAGTATTACGAATTACGATGACAAAACTATAACTTTCGTCAAAGTTTTGTTGAGCTTATGTCATCCCTGCAATAACTGTGACGGGGGTTCGGAATGAGTGCGGGATTAGCTGCAGGCGAGCTTGTGGCTATTTGCATTGTAAAACTTTTAAGTTAAACAAGCGATTCATTTTTTTTGTCCTATGAAGAGACTAATTCTTTCCTATAAACAGGAAAATTGGAAAAAAAGACTAATAAAGAAAAATCTTAAAAAATGTCAAATTCTCGTATGTACTGGCATTAAATAGATGATATTAGCAAAAATATTTAACTAATTTATGTCTAATTATACTCTTCAGTTGTTTGTGTGTGTTTAATTAATATTTATAATTTTCTCTGTTTATGAACTTTATTAAATTATTATGGTGACTTGAAGTCTTCTTGCAGTTTAGATGTTCTTTACCTTCGGAATCCGGTACTTTAGGAATATGAGCTTTTGTATCTTAACTGCTTTCCGGCATTTAGACCATAGCCGTAAGTAGACTAAATACCTTAAAAATATTGAATTTTGGTTTGATGAGTTTTTAACTGGTTCGTAACTAGTTCAACACAAGTATGCGTTACCTAAAAATTCCAGAAATTTGTCCACTAGTTATTCTACTTCCCCACACCGTGATGGAATTTAATTTGGTATGATTTTGTATGTTGCGGCTGGTGCGTGTCCACTTAGCCACAGCATACCACAGCTAGGCAGGACAACGTGACGTATGAGCAACTTTCAAACCGTGTATGTAAATGTATGAAGAGAGGTATTGTGACTTAAATTTTTGCACTAAAATACTTCAACTTGATGTGGCATTTACCAAAGAATGTCTTGGCAAAGGCAATAAGGGAAATAAAGCTGGAGTGATGCCTCCCACTCACTTCTTTATACGTGCATGTGCCTTGAATGGCTTTGCGTACCTGCAGGCGTGCACACAAGCTATCAATGCACTCAAGCCGCACACGCAGCTGACATTCAGCAACTAATCTTAGGCACTCAATTTGTTTCGTTTTTTCCCCATCTTTTCGTAACTTAACATTCGAGAGCAGTTTAGTGGCTGTGTGGCAATATCCACATTTTGTTTACACCCAAAAACGCCGCCGGCTATTTACTTGTGTCCTTTCAAGCGCTGCACTTATGCTTTCTCACTAACTCGCAAGCAGCTTTAGTCATGTTATTGCAGGTCAGACTGTCCAAAATAAATACGCGCGTACTTGACTTAAAGTCATACGCTCTACTCTCTCGCTTATGTTGGCTTTGTTGTTGCCACTGTTGCTGCTACTTCATGAAATCATGAAAAATGGGTCAATGGCAAATTATTTTATATTTCGCTAATTTGAATGGAACACTTGCTGCAGCTTATTCACCCCTGCATCCTCCAGCGGCGACGTCTCGCTTTCACGCTTTGCTGCTTTGATGCCTCAGTTGAATGCAGTCGCCTCCCAATTCACTATTTTTGTTTGCCCCGTTAGAGCTACTTTCACCCAAATTGGGGGTGCCGCGTCACTTGTTGGTCGTCGTCTTCAATTTATATCTTTCAGTTGAAATTCACAAATTTGCGCAAAAGGCGCTTTCTCATATTTTTCATAATTAGCCATCTGCATTTGACTTCGCTTAGTTAACTAAAGTGAGGCTTATGCATAACGCACTACAACAACAAAATACCATAAAGTGCATCTGATAACAATATGAATAGCTTATATTATAGTTAAAATTTTGATTATATTAGAGAAAACAGTTTTTTTTATAAATTTTATTACTAAGACAAAAAAATATTATAAAGAGCAAAACTTCCAGTTTTGTAGAAATTTTCTGCTCTACAAAAATGGCTACTCAATTTTTTATTTGTTTCTAATTATTTTATTATTATTATTTTTTGTTGATTTTTGATGGTGAATATCTCGCAAACTCTTAACTTAGTCGAAAAATTACATGGATAATTTTTGTAGAGCAGAAATATTTTTAGAAGACTGTGCTTTTAAAATTAATTTTTTTTCATTGATTAAAAAATATGTTTAAAAAAAAAGTAAAATTTTTATAGTTTTTCTATTAGTTGGAAGTTTGATTAAATTTTTTTTAAATTGTATGATATGAAGAAAAACTAAAACAAAATAGAAAACGGGAAAGACCTCCTCCTATCCTTCCCGTTTAAATTAAAAAGTTATATTTGGAGATGTCTATGAACAAATTTTTCAGTGTACGAAGTGAAAAAACTTTCCCTTTTTTTGATCCACTCTAGTTTCTATATATATATATATATTAGGGCGTTTTTTTCTTTGAACTATTAATTTGTTTTAATCCCGTCACGAAATTTCCTTGGAAATACCCTAAACAAAATTCCCTGAAAATTTTAGCCCTTAATATTAACATTAAGAACTGGACCAAGGCCTGTAAAAATTTTCCATTGAAACTACACTACAATCGTGAGTTTTTATCTTTAAATTCCTACAGATCAGAGGTATTTTATGGCATCGCTTTGACTTTGGACGCATTTTTCTCAAAATTGTTCACTCTACAAAAGTGCCCAGTGCAACAAAGTAGTAACTCACACCGGCGAGGTAGTACGGGGCTCTAAGCCCCGTAGATAGAATCTTATAGATTGTATGTATTGGGTCAGTGGCATTCTTCTTACAGCGCGAAAATCGGTGAAATCGGACTACAACCACGCCTACTTCCAATATTGCACAATATTTAATTCCATTTGATTCTTTCACTTTCCAGTACAAAAATCGAGAAGCAATTAATATGACGGAATAAAACTTTGCACGAGTAATACCTTCAGAGTAAGCCACCTTATGAAAAAAATTGTCCAAATCCAACAAAACCGGATTAAGCCCCTAGGTACCGAATATTTAGACTTCAGACTTTCGACCGAAAATATCGGTCACGGTAAATGTATGAGATATACAATTGAAATTCAGAGCGCAAATCTATATGTCGACTAGTGCGTTAGAATTTGCTCTCTTTATCGATTATCCAGTGAGCATTTCATAACATTTCATTGATTGGAAGTGAAGTTATTGCGTTTTAAGTGTCAGTATGTTTGTGTTATCGGTGCGAAAATGAGCTTCGAACAAAGAGCTAAAATTAAATTCTGTTTTAAAATTGGTAAAACTTTTACCGAAACGCTTATGGCGATGATTGCCTATCCCGTAGCAGAGTGCACGAGTGGTTTCAACGTTTTCGAAGTGGTCGTGAGGACTTAAATGACGATCAACATGTGGGCCAATCAAAATCCGTGATCACCGGAAATTCCACCGAAACTGTGCGTGAATTCATCAAAAATTAGTCGAAATCATCATTGAAATTAATTCATGGAAATGGAATTGAACATCTCCAAAACATTGATTTATCGTATTTTGACCGAACATTTGGGTTTACGAAAAGTGTGTAAACGGTTTGTTCCGCACAAATTGACTGACGACCAAAAATTGCTCAGAATCCAACATTCGAAGGACGCTTGTGATCGATTATTTGACTAAAAATCGCATTTTAACTATTAACCACTCCCGTATTCACTCGATATGGCACCGTGCGACTTCTTCCTTTTCAGAAAAATTCCGAAAAAACCATTCGTTCTGTTTTCTTTTTTTTTTGTATGTCATATTCCTGATATGGCAATAATATGGATCCTCTATAAATGTCATTATTCCGTAACAGCGGAACCCTATGATGAACTTGCACGAATTCATATGCGAGTTGTCGAAGTCTTGATGAGTAGTGCGACCCTGTTACAACTAAAACGAGTCGGAAGTAACATTAAAAATCAGATTTCTGCGAAACGATCTCGTCCTACCAGTACCTGATATAAGGCTAGATAATATTTGACATTTTCCTAAGTTAATAAATGATGGAAAACCAAAATGTGAACATCCTAATCGTTCATCAGGTACGCAAATTTATTGCATAAAATGTGGTAAATTTGTTAATCGTCACATCAAAATTGTTTTCTGGATACATATAAACTAGTGTATCTTTTATCAGTTTAACAATAATCTTAATGAAATTTCAATAAAATATGGATTTTAGTAAAAATATGTATTTAAAATGTATTTCTCTAATGAGCACCTAGTGGTCCCTCAAAGGACCAACAATTATAATACGTATCAAAATTTTGAAGGAATTAGGCTTTTAAGGGTTAATATAAAGATTTTAGAATTTTTGAGTGATTTGATACCGCATACTATCGACCAATATATGAGTAATCTCAAGGAAATTATGGAGGGAGCCTGCCTCCCTCGATTTTTTTGAGGATTTTTTTGGGAGGGAAGGAAATAATTGATTACAGCGAAATTTTTAGAGTTTATAGTTATATATTTATATGTACATCATCTGAAAATTTTTTAGATGCGAAATCTTTGATATCCTGCCTTTGGGAAGCAATTTCCCTATGCATCTCGCATGTGGATTTGTCGGACGGCGGGCTGGATGCAGGTCGCAATTTCTATCGGAAAAAAAAATTCAAAGAGACTCGTATTTGTTAATGACTTATCTTCTAGTTTAACTAAAAAACTTCCAACAAACAACAGTGTAAAATTTTAAAATTTTTTAAAAATTGAAAAAAAGTTGTTTTTGACCAAAAAAATTTTACTTTATGTTGTTCAAAAATATGTTCAAACTTGACTTTTCTTAGTTTTTTGTAGTTTAAATAAAGATATTTAATGCCAAAGATAATTAACTTTGCCCCAATTCCAAACGACGTTTAGCTTTTTTTCTTTCCTGCCCGCCAATTAAGAAAAATCGTAAAAATGAAAACCGAGAAATCGCGCGTCAAAGTTTTCGCTTTTTGCCCAAGCGCTCATATATCTGCTAGACGCTCGGTCACTATTCCTCTTCTAGCTTCGACAATATTTCGAATTCCCATCTATAACTTTTTGGACATATTCTTAGATAATTTTTAAAGAGATTTGAGCAAAACAAAAAAAAATCGATTTGTTTAAGTTTCTAAAGGATGCTCCCTCTTTATGTATCTGTGTGCCTAAAATATATAAAATTCGGAGAAAACTCGACCTATACCCCATATAACTAATATTGGAATTTTTGAACATCCGGCTACCTTTACACATGTGTTTGGGGTTGGTATGTGAGGTACCTTAATGAAACCCTTGGGACATTATATTTGTGTGTGGTATTGGCAAAAATAGTTAAAAGCGGCTCGCTGCTCCCCACTCCCATATACTTCATATATGTACATATGTATAATGATTTTCGGTTTTCTAACAAATCTTATGAATATGTATATCAGTATATGAGCTATATATACACAAGTATATATGTATGCTTGGATTCCTATTCTATGGTTAATATTAAAATTTACACTCTTTAATAATTCTTTACCTAAACATTTCACTGCTTAGCAAATTCTAGAAAGCAGCTAAATGAATGGGGTGACAAAAATCCATTTAATTAAGGGTATAGTGTTTTGCTTACGTCAAAAGTGTCAATACCAAACAAAAACAACAAAATAGCAAAGCTCAAAATGTCATAGTTATGGACGTAGGGTTGCACTCCTGCCAGTAAGCCAGCCAGCAAGCGTTTAATTTCATTGCTTGTCACTGTGCTTTTGCTCCAAATCTAATTCTAATTGTGTAGTACACATACACATGTACGCGTAGGTAAGCGCTGCTAGATCTCATAACACAGAGCCGCACAAACAATGCTGAGACAGCTGCCGCACTACAAATCGATAATTAATATTCAATAATTTGAAATCTCGAATCTAAAATCTGCCGTTGCCAAAGAAAAGGCAGAGCGCACATTTCTAGTGCTAAGCACACATACACGCATATACATGCATGCCAACATGTGTATTGGTGTGTATGAGTACACTTAAGCGTTCAAACAATGCCACCACACACTCGGTAATAGTGACGTACTCATTTGCATTAAGTTGACTGATTTACTAAAGCGAGCATGCGGGTTTATTTTATAGGCATGCACACACCAATACATATGTACATGTGCATGTAAATGTGTGTGTATGTGTGTCATATTTTTGTAATTATGTGCCTTAGATGTCAGCCTGCAGCGGCAACATATCCGCTTGCCGTTCGATTCGTCGCTGGTGCAAATCTCTTTGACATGTGTTGCTGCTGTTGGCTACAGCGTGCTCCTAGTGTTGTTGTGGTTGTTGCTGTTGCACTTGCAGCAAACACTGCAGTCTGTAATATTTTGCTGTCTTAGCACAATCGCCGCGCTGTTGTCAACCATTGCTTTGTTTAGGTTAAGTGTTGTAGCAGAACCTAATTTTTGTTTTTGGTTTGAATACGCTAGTACATTGTTGTTGTAATAGTGATTTTTTATTAATCAATAATGTAATAAAGCAAACAACCAACTAAAATGCAAACTGTGAACAATTGGAAGCAGATATAAGTAGGTGCTTATATAACTTTGATATTGCTCGGATTTTGTCATATTCAAAGAGTTTCCTAAAGAGTTCTATAGGAATCTCAATCTACTAGTTGGTAAATCCTGGGGCTATAAGCCAAGGATTGTTAGCTCTTTGTAAACCATGATTGTGCAACCGATAATCACGTATGGGGCGGTGGCTAGGGCATAAAAAGCTTCGCAAACTTCAGTAGGCTGCATCGACTTGCATGCGTCTGCATGTCGGGTGCAATGAGCACTTGTCCGACGGCAGTACTTGAAGTCAGTCTTGAGCTTCCAGCACTTCAACTAGTAATCGGTCAAGAAGCCAAACACACATTGTTCCAAATGTCAGCATAATTGTATGGCAGAGGTAAGGTAATCTCCTCCCAACGCATGAAGGACCTCAATGGCGAAATACCACCGGCTCTTTTCCAAAGGGACAGCATTACCAAAAGTGTAAACTTTACTATGAAGTTCAACGTTACACTTGGCAGTAAGGCTGCCAAGGCTGAATGGAATGTTTCCACTCTCAAACTACTGCTTAGGGATAGTAAAATCAAGTGGTACATCAATGGCTCGAAAACGTCGGAGGGAATTGGTGGTCCATACATATGTGAAGTTTTCTGGCAAAAGTCTTTGCCATTAGTCGGTGCATAGAGGTAAACCCCCAACTCAACTATCGCAATGATCGTATAACCATACTTATCGATAGTCAAGCGGAACTTAAAGCCTATGAGAATAAATCGCTACAAGTGCGGGATTGTAGAGCACGGCTGAATAGTCTAGCGTAACGTTACCAAAAGAACCTCATCTGGATGCGCGGTCAAAACGGTATAGCCGGGAATGAACTGGCTGATGAACTGCACTAACATGACAGAACCTGAATCCTTTATCGCGATGGGTCCTCATATCACAAAGGAGTTGCTCCGCAAAAAGCCTCAGCTGGTTTAAATATGTAATCAACCTTCATAGGGACAAATTCAGGCTACTTATCGCATTCTACACTGGTCACTGCAAACAGAAGAAGCACTTATATAACATGGGCGTAGCTTATTGCGCGCATTGCCGGTTCCGCGACTTGGAGTCCTTAATTGACTGTATAGCAGTCTACAGACGTAGGTTGAAGGTCCTAGGATCTATGTTTCCATATTGTGATCACGTCGCTTCGTTAGCACCCAGCTGTATATTGGACTTTATCAATATGCTGGAGCTAAGTGATGGCACAATAGACCTAAGGTCGCAGTACCATCCTCGTCTATTTAACTGTCTGTCGCTACTGAAAATATAAAGCTTCCTTTTCCATTGAGAGATCCAAATTTCGTGGGGTATGTCCATATTTTTTATTTGGCATATTTGGCACTGTTAACTGAGATACTTCAAGGACGTTCAGCCTTTACCGATTCATTAATCTCCTCATGATATTTTATTTTCTTTGACCGAGAATTCTTTCCAGCACTCAACTTAACTTATTCTTTAATTTGTAAATGTCTTTGACT
Source organism: Bactrocera neohumeralis (assembly GCF_024586455.1). NCBI lineage: Eukaryota > Metazoa > Arthropoda > Insecta > Diptera > Tephritidae > Bactrocera > Bactrocera neohumeralis. Next base: position 43,264,523 of record NC_065922.1, read on the forward strand.
TACTTATCTTTCTAAGTGATTCAAAACAGCTGATGGACAACCCTCTTAAAACATCTATAAATAGATCTTAACTTAGTTTGTACATATCATGACCCTTTTGTTACCTCTTCTCTTTTTCAGTTTTCTTCAGAAATCTATGCATTAGTGGGAGATATTACTGTTTCAACTCGCATCAGTTAATATTCAGCTCTAAAGCAAGGAATTTTTTATAAATATTTTTTTTTGTACCAAAAACTTATGAAAATCATAAAATGTTGCTTATTATTAGACTAATATTCCAATAAAAACATTTATATTAAACAATGAAATTATTTTTTTTTCTTTTTAATATTTATCATTTGGTTGAAAAATGCTTTCCTCGAAGTTATCATAGCTCGTACTTTATTTTAAAGTGATCTCATCATTGAATATCAGCTAATCGAGGCTGCTTAAAACAGATCTTCTTACCTCACATGCAGAAAGATCGCTTAACAAAAGCGATAGTTTTTTTCAATAGCCTCTTTTTTAGAGATCACGCGTAAGTCGTGTTAAGCTACCATATTATTTTTGTTCAGTTGGCTTTTCATCATGGAAGGACTTAAGTACACCTGAACAAGATTTACAAATTGTTCAACTTTATTACGAAAATTCACTTTCTGTAAAGAATGTGATTTGTGCGCTTCGCTCAATTTATGGTCAACATAACTGACGTACTGTACGTGCTATTCGTAACACCATAACCCATCTTGAGACTCAGTCTTCAATATTCGATAATATTAGGATATTGAAGGAAATATAGCAGCCGCCGTTGAGAGTGTACATGAAGACCGAAGAGAGTCGATTCGGCGCCGTTCACGACAACTTGGACTGACGTATGGAACGACTTGACTCATTTTACGTCGAGATTTTAAATTGATAGCGTACAAACTGCAGCTTTGGCAAGAACTAAAGCCGCTCCACCTTCCCAATCGATATCGCTCCGCTGTTAGGGCTCTTGAAAAGTTCCAAGAAGATCCGACGTTTTCGACCAAAATTTTGTTCATCGATGAGGCCCATTTCTGGCTCAGTAGGTGTGTAAAGAAGCAGAATTGCCGCATTTGAGACAACGAACAACCTTGAGAGAATCTGGGGTTACCGTTTCATTCCAAAAAACAATGGTTTGATATGGTTTGTGGGCCGGTGGATCAATATTTCATTTGGTTTCAACAAAGCGGCACCCATACTTCGCATAAATCCATGGATTTATTGAGAGAACACTTCGGTGAGCAGATGGTTTCCCGTTTTTCCCGGTCGATTGGTGTGGTATCGTTAGACTTTTTCCTGCAAGATATATAAAGCCTAAAGTCTATGCGAACGATCCCGCTGCGTTTCAGGCCTTGGATTAAAACATCCGCGTGTCATTCGTTAGTTACCAGTGGAGATGCTCGAACGAGTCATGAGACGTAGCCGTGGCCAACATTTGAAAGAGATAAACTGCAAAAAATAAGTGCCAAGGAATATTCTTTCGAATGAAAATAAACATTCCCCATTAAATTGAAAGTTTCTGTGTTTTTCTTTAAGTGAAATGGACCAATCTTTATAACTCGTTTTCGGAAATTATATTTACTTTAGCGACTTATTGTGGGCGATTTACTTTCTGTTTTTGCACCCGATACCCATTACATCCTTTTACATACTGTGAAAGAATTCCAACACCCTCATATCTGACTATGATTTTAACTTGTCAATTTCAAACATCGGGCTTGTATCAAATTTGAACGTTTATTTAAGGAAAACATGTACAATAGTACTATTATTCAATGTACTGCCCAATTGAAGCTACATATAATGTTTTCCCATATTTCAGACAATTTGTGGATTCCATGCCCAAAGGACTGCGCAGCTTGTCGCTCAAGAATTAATTAAACCACTTTTTTATACCCTGTGCTGATATGAGCCGTATCAGAGTTATGGCGTTCTGGATTGAGCAAAACAAATGATATTCAGAAGGAAAGAGATCTGGGCTCTAAAATGGTTGAGACAAAACTTCCCTGTCTCTGTTCTTTCAATTGTTTTTAACTGGTCGTGCAACCTGAGATCGAGCGTTGTCATGATGGAAAATTACAGCCTCGCGTCTAGTCGCAAATTTCGGGCATTTTTTGTCGCTTACATGGCTTATTTTAATTTGGGAGCGATTTCCATTAATGGGCTCACCCGGTTTTAGAAGCTCTTAATATAGCACGCGCTTCTGTCCCCACCAAATACAGAACATTAAAACATTACCTTGGCGTCATAGATATACTGTTGATTTGGCTGGCAGACAGATTTTAAATGAAATAACTGCTTGATGGATTCACAATGACTCTGTGAGCTCTACTTGTGCTTGGCAACAATTTTTATCGAGAGATGCTTATACTAGTTCCACATTTTCACAAGAAGACCGTTGTAGACCCAGTACATATATAGTAGATTCACTAAAGATTTCATAAGGTCATAACCACAAAGAAAAGATGTCAGAATATTTTCTTCGAAAATTGGTTTCAAGAACTGTGGAATGCGATATAATCATATTAAGAATTTCAATATGTTTCCTGATTTAATTTATGAATTTAATTTTAACTATCAAACAGCTGAACCCGCCTTCCCTCTTCATTGATATTACAACATCAGAAGCCATAACTTAAGAGTTGAAAGTACAAAGTTACTTTGTTTAAATTGAATTTGTGAGGAAATCTTGTTGCTGTACAATAATTGCGACTGATTGGTGAACTGCCGATTATCGCAAGCGAAGACACATGCTGCGGGCAAGCCATCAAGCGTGCTTAAAGTATGACTACCAGCATAATTTCACAAATTCATAATAACTGTAAAGTAACAATTAAACAGTTCAATCAGTTGTGAACTGCCGCACATTGGCCAACAACGTTTAACCAGATTATGTCAAAGCCAATAAGGATGACTGTCCTTTGACCGATTGATTAGAACTTTTTGCTTTGCTGATAAGTGAAAAGTTTTAAGAAGAAATGTGCAGTAGCATGTAGATATACTCGTATCTATGTTTAGTATGGATTCCTCTGTTATCAAAATATATACATATTATTGAGAGTGTGTCGCTCATATTCAATATATTTGTTATTTGGCAACAATATATTTAAGGCAAACGCTGATTGTTGAGGTTTATAATTTGCACATCAGCAAACTTTCTAGGTTTCTTGACTCCAAAAATTTAAAATCTTAAATACTAAAATAAATGTTCTAGAATTATTAAAACAACTACATAAATATTTGAACTATTATTGATAGCGGTATATTTTTTGACGCTTGAATGAGAACTGTTTATGGACAGTATTAGTATGGGTCAATGATTCTCGAGATGTGCCTTGAAATTTAATTAAAATCAGCAAATTGTGCGATTTGTCTTATTTAGACGATATTCACAACTCCTTAGAACTGTTATTGGCCATCTTTATATATAATCTTCACAATTTTAAATCAAATGCAAATCGATTCGGGAAAATTGGAAATTCTAATAATCTATCATGTTATTTGTAATGTAGGCTTTGAGAACTCTACTTCCTCGAAAATCATATTATTAGTATAAGAGAGTATCAAAGCCTCCTAGGCTTTTGATCCTATACGGTTGATGTTTTGTGCCCGAAAGGTGTTTCTGGCATATTTTATTCTCCTCGTTTGCTTTGGAAACTAAATAGATTGTGACTTAATAAAAATAAAAAAAAAGAAGTCTCAAGGGGTTACCTGGGCTTGAGGGTTTAAAAAAATTGGATCGATTTTTTATTATCTTATTAAATTCCAGTTTCGGAGATACAGCTTTGAGAACTTGTGCGCTCGAGGCTAGCTAGGGTAAGTGCGCCGTCTTTAAACGCGTTTTTCTCGAAACTGTGTTTTTGAAGTCGGTTGGCAAGATTTCTTGAGAACTACTCAACCGATTTTCATGAAATTTTACACAGGTCTTTGAGCTACAATTCTTATGGACGTGGATGAAGAATTTTTTTCGATTACAACTTTTTGAAAAAAAAATCACTAAAATTGTATTTGTTTTTGTAAAAATATCTGCCAAAAATTCAATTTTCAGTTCTTTTCCTTCGTCCAAGTTCTGAGTTAAGGTTTTAACAAAAACACGATTTTTTTTTTCATTTTGATGATCTTTTATGGAGTTATCCGGCCTACGCGGGCTCATCTTTTTTCCGAGGAGTCACCGAAATGGCGTCCTAATGGCCGAGTTTAATTTTTTTTTTTAAATTTCAGATTTCATTGTTAATATTGTACGTTTGTAACAATCAAAAATTCTAACAAAAAATTTAATTTTTTATATGAGAAAAAAAATTTTGTAAAAGGCTGTTTCTTACCCGAAGAAACTCTTTAAATTAAAGTGAAAGTAAATATTGGAAGTAAAAATTTATTTTTCAACCGTCATGTAACGTTAATATAACATATTGGCGACATATAGTATATCCATTTTCTACGTAAATAATATGCAATTTTTTTAATGAGGTTACTATTTATAAGTAATCTTCAAATTATTTTCACGGATCTCCATTTTGTTTTGCTGCTATGAGCTGTTGTTTAATAATATATGTATGAGCAATAAGTTTTCTCAAAAATATTAAAAAAAAAATTTATATGTAGATATTTTGAACGCTATATATATTTTAAACGTTGGTTTCCAAGTGGTCAATCGTAGCAGCACATACTATTGGGTCGGCATATATCCACTAAATGTAATTTAATGGTATGAACTCATACGATCTATGAACTTTCTAGAGCAATAAGCAGGCGGATTTCTGGGCAAGATTCGGTCACCTAAAACTCGCCTCAAGACAGTGAAGATGTAATCATTCAGGCTACCGACTACGTCAGGATTTTCGTAGTGAGTTTGAAGCCGTATTTTAGCCTCCTGGACCGATTGATTTTATAGCGATTTTGGGTAATTAAAAAAGTTGTTGGTACTTGTGTATTACTTTGCCACGATGTTTGTAACACACAGATGGAATCATCGCAGACCCTATAAAAATTTAGCTATGAATTGATCAGCGTCCCAAGCTGAGTCGATTTAACCCTGTCCGTCCGTCTGCCTGTCTGTCTGTATATACGCGCATTTGCCTCTCAGTTTTTTATTTATCGATCCGAAATTTTGACCTCGTTCTTTTCTTCACAAAAAGCTGCTCATTTGTCCGAACCGCTGATTTTGGAACACTGTAGTCTATAGCTGCCATACAAACTGAACAATCGGAATCTAGTGCTTGTTTGGAAAACATTTTCGCTTGACAATATCTTCACAGAATTTGGCAATTTCCTAATCTAAGGCAATAATCTCCGAAAAATTGTTCAGATCGGCTAACTATAGCATATAGTTGCCATACAAACTGAACAATCGGAGTCGACAGATTTTTAAAAATTGTTTGTATTTGTGAAGGGTAGTAGTTCCGGTGCAACTGAAGTTGACGTTTTTTCTTGTTTTATCAATTATATAGATTCATATTTCAAAAAAACACAAATTGAATAATACATTTTCATTAATTTTGTGGAGAAAAGAACGCGTGCAAAATTTCAGAGCGATACTATATCTAAAACTGAGAGACTAGTTTGCGTATGACAGGGAGACGGACGAACTGAAAAAAATGTTGCATTTTACCCAAACTTTTGGTCGTTTTTGCTTGCCAAATTTGGATTTTGATCTGGTAGCAGCTAGCAGGTCAATGTATGGAAAAAACCATATCGTCACCTAAAATGCAAAACAACGTATCTTCAAAAAAATGGAAATTGAATTTTTTATTGTTCACGATTCACTACATGATGTTACATATATTTTGCATAAAATTTTCAGCTTCCGCTGCCAGACATAACCGATATGTAACCATTTCATAACCAAAACTCAAATTTTGTTTCAAAATGAGTGGTTTCTGTTTTATCGTCTTACCTTCGCCAATAAACTTATGAAAAGTGATGTTAGGTTATTTTGCATTTGAGGTGACGATATATAGTATAAATCATGAGAAGAAAATTAATTGATCGGATTATTTGTCTCCAAGTAATCACTCATGCACTTTGAAAAAAATAACTCAAAAACTATGTGAGATATCGATTTCAAATGTTAATATATTATTATTATTATCGAAATATGGAAAAAATTATTTTTTTAGCGATTTTGGACACTTAAAAAAATTAAACTAAAAATTAATTTAAATTAATAAATAATTTTTTTTAACTAAAGTTCAAATTAATTTAAATTAATAAATACGTCTTTTTTCAATAATAATTTTTTAAGTTTTACTCTTAAGAAATAATTTTTAAAAATATTTTTAAGGTGACATTTTTGACTTCTTGAGCTATTGAACCCTGAAAAAAGAATTTCGTTTTTTTTAATTTCTAGACAAAAATAAACCCTTTAACAAATTAAGTTTTATGGATCGATCGAATTTTTTGAAGGCGGTGATGCCTGAAAGGTCTCTTCAGAACAGCACTAACTCAAAATACGGCAATTCGGGTTTTTTACCGTTAAGCCAATAATGTGCCGCCTAGTTGAAGAATATTAGTAAGTTTCTCGTACAGAACACGAATTTAAATTATTTTCAAATTTTCTTTGTGAAAGTTGCTGAACATAAATTCACATTTAAAACAAAGCCATGGCAGCTGGTTTGAAAGCTAAGCCTCCAAAAATAAAAAGTCTAGTATTTTTGCTGCTTTATTTCACTGATTTTCATAGTATAGTCTGTAGGCTATTACAAAACTGGGTAGTTGTAAATTTCCACTTAACTTTTGGTTAGAAAATAAAATTTTGAAATTTTCTCACCACTAAATTCGGGCTCAAATCTAAATTCTCACAGCAGCTCAAGCACCTTTTTATAGCGGAACACTTGCTTTTATCGGCGGCAATATTTAATTCTTTAAATTGCACATTAAGCGTCTAATGACACACTCAGGAAGCCACCATTAAACGCTATAAATTGCAGTAGTAAATTCGAGCGTGTATTAATGCTTCTAACACTCAAAGCCAAAGGCAAACAAAAAAATTCAATCAACTGAGTTACAAGTCCAATTTATTGCATGGCAACTCATTTCCATACGAACAAATACTCATTATTATTATTAACATTACGAGCGAGAACTCACCACCAAATCAAAAGCAATGGCCGTCTTAATATGAACATTTTTTCACACACTTTCTGCAAGCCTCTTAAGTCGAATCACTTAAATTGGATTTCCACTATTGACTGGCTTTGATTTGAGTAGTTGATGCCGATGATTTTGAAAATTCGAAGCAGCAGCAGCAAAAAACAAGTGGAAGCAATAAGCGTATCGGCGCACAAAATCCGCTGCTGCAAACCAACACACACAGGCCAAACACCACGAGCCAGCCTCGCACAGTGCACTGACCGTCAAATCTAAGCGCACTTAATGCCTTAAAAGCCCAGCAACGCGCTTGCGACTATTTGGCCGCTTGCCGGAAATTTCGCGCGCCAAACCGAGAAGTGCCGTAATGCCGATGCGCCAAAGCGAATTTGTATTTCGTGCGACTGCGACGTCTGCAAGCGACTTATTTCCACGTAAATGGCCGCAATGCAACTGACTGAGCGACCGCCTGCTTGGCTATGCTGTGGCCACAATGGCAGTGGGTGCTAGGCGCATAAAAATTGACGGCTGACAACAACAAGTACATGTATAGTGTTGGCATAGAAAAGAAATTGCGCGCAATGCCGAAGCGAGCTGCTTCGCCGTTGACGAAGTGCCGGCGCCGTGCAACGACTGAGCTGCAGAGCGTTGTGTTGCGAACGGAAGCGTTGTCGGTGTGTTGAGTTTGGACGCCATGCTGACTTGCTTGCGTTGCGAACGCATTTTGGCGCCTAAAAGCAGGCAACACTTCGGAGTTCCTACGGTTTCCGACGGCTCTCTTGTCTTTGCATTGCTGCTGCCTTCAAGTTAAGCTTACTTGTGTTTGTTCTACAGTTTTTTTTCTACTTGCTGCTACTTCTACGCTTATTCTTCTTCTTCATCTCGAAGTCGTTGTTTGTTTTATTTGCGTAGTCGGCGATTTCTGGGTGACATGCGCACTCGGCAGTCACGTGTAGTTGGCACTAACACTTATGCAAAATTTCTTATATTTGCTTTTAAATGTGCATGTGTGTGTGTGTGTGTTATGCATGTAAATGTGCGTTCACTTTTGTTTGGCTTGACATCTGGCACTCGGAGGCACGTTGCTGCATGTGTGTGTGTGTGTGTGCCACACTATTTGTGTATGTATTTGCGCTGCAATCGGATTGTAAATAGATGGCGGGCAAATTTCATTCATGATTGAATCGGCACAAACACACACATATTTACATATTGACTACTCCGCACACATATATACCTACATGTGTTCCCACACACATACATACACAAATGCAAGTCGATTTCACGCAGTGAGGCTACTAAAGCGCCAAACAATAAGTTGATTGAATAATTTAATACACATACATACACGTATTTGCATACATACATACATACACTTGCAGACATACAAGCAGTGCAGCCTGAGTGCCCGCTGTAACGGTGTCAGCTGCTGTTCTTACCAACCAGTTAACAAGCACTTGCACATTGTTGCTACCTTTGTTGACATTGTTGTTGTTGTTTGTATACTAGTTTGTTTTGTTTGAGTTTCTTGTTCTTCCATTACAGTGGTTATCTTCGCGTCTTCGTCGCCTTCTTCGTGTGTGCGCTTAGCTTTTGTTGCTTTTAAGTAGCATTTGCTTTCAGCTATTATTGGTTGGCATGTTTTGTTGCTGTTGTTGTTGTTGTCGTATTCACTAAATATTGCGCTTAGTATTTGCATAGCAAATTACTCATTTGTTGTTTGTTGTGAGCACATATAGGTACTTGTTAGGACACACACACACACATATATATATACGTGCATTGGGTATGCGTTTGAACAAGTGACCCTCTGTCTGCAGCGCTGAGCGCCACCGCACTGACCACTTTCCCTATAAATATTTACACGCTGGTAATTAGCAAATTTGCGCAGCTACTGCATTAGCCCTCGCTTGTTAGCAATTTGGAAATGCTTGCAAATCGATTGCTTTGTTTGAGTATTGCAATCGGTGTGAAAATGTTCACTTTAAGGCGACTTAATTTTACAGGATTTATTTGAATTTCAATAAAAATCTTATATAAATATTAAAATGTTTACAAAAGTCATAGTAAAAGTAAAATTTATATATTCGTTTGATGTTAAAGAATAAATTTCCAAATTTGTTCCATTTTAATGTAGATAATTAAAAAAAAAAAAATCATTAGAAAGAAATCCCATTTCCGAAAGGGCAGGTTTGGTTAGGTTGATGGTCTAATAGAGAGTTGAACTTTGACTAGAAAGAAGAAATTGTTTTCGATCTTGGGTCAAAATGGGCGACCGCGAGTACCGAAGGTGGCGGCTGGCCATGCGAAGCCCAGCTATCTAGTTGAAGAGAAGAGGATACCTTTCTTTCTAGTGTACCTTTTATTTACTAACTCATCAGCTTAACAATTTCCTACGATTTCATTGATTGTCATTTTATTAATATTAACTGTTAATCAGATCAAATTTGAAGATAAACAAACAGCTGATTGTCGTTTTATTAGTTCAATGACAATGGATAGAAGATAAACATTGCGTTTGTTAGCCAACCAATTTTTACAAAACCATTTTGTATTACAAAAACATATCAACACGTTATTTTTAAAACTGCGTCATAACATAAAACTTCTTGTTTTATTATTGAAAATTTGAAAACAGCTCTTAGTGTTGCTTGCTTTTCATTCACAATAGATTAAAATCGGTAATTTTTGACAATGTTGCCAACGAAAATGCAGCTAACTCTCTAAAATTTTGAGGATTATATGGGAGTTAGCAACGGAGTTATCTTTACTAACAACTGAATTAACAGTGCGTTCAGGGTTGTTCAAGGGGTACCTAATAGCATTGACAGACGGCAGCATTAATCCGGATTAACGAGATAAACCCTTTTTAACTATTAAAAATTTAGCCACATTTTCCTAGAATGTTTGTTATTTCATCTTTATTTTCTAAAGGGTTTTAGCCTACAAAGAAAGGACTACTTCTAGTCCATGAGCGATTTCTGATCAGCCATCTTACCTAACCTAACCTAACCAAACCTAGCCTACTAAGTATAAATTTCGCTAAATTTCAAAGGCTGATACCTGAGCTTAACTTCCTATCTTCAATAGTCGCAAGTTTTTGTAAATGCATCTTCTACAATAGCAGTTTAACTCCTATACTTAAGATTTCGGAACATTCCATTGTATAAGAGAACAAAATCTGTTTTAGATCCCAGTTTGACTATTTTTTTTCTTATCGCCCTTCGGCAAGCATTAACTTACTTTACTGGCATAGACACCGCTTACGCGATTATAGCCGAGTTAACAACAGCGCGCCAGTCGTTTCTTCTTTTCGCTACGTGGCAATTGGATATTCCAAGCGAAGCCAGGTCTTTCTCCACCTGGTTCTTCCAACATAGTGGATGTCTTCCTCTTCCTCTGCTTCCCCCGGCGGGTATTGCGTCGAATACTTTCAGAGCTGGAGTGTTTCCGTCCATTCGGACAACATGACCTAGCCAGCGTAGCCGCTGTCTTTTTATTTGCTGCACTGAACTGAACTCCATCGAACCAAAGAACCATAAATCTTTCGCAGAACCTTTCTCTCAAATAGGTTAGGTTAGCTTATGCCTGATGGATGTCACTCTATAGATAGACGTATGTGACCTTTGTAATACTAAACAGAGGTTGATTTTAATACGTATACGAACTGATTTTTACGTCATTCCGGACGTCTACGCGTTTTGCAAAGTTTAATAGAGGCTTGATATCTATTTTTAATGCTTCATCCAGTCCCTTAAACTATGAAGTTCCTAGATATCAAAGTCGAGTTCAAGATAAAGCCGAACAGAAGCAAAGGAGGTGGTCCAGCGTTTTTTACTCATATACTTGTACTTTCTTACTCTCTTTCTATATGCTAATAATGCTAGCCCGACTCACATGTGATGCCAGTAAGTTGTAACATGTGACTGAACCAAAAACCATTCTGCAGCTGTTCGAGACCGTGTAAGTATAAATATGAGTCCCTAAGGCATTCCATCTCACCCTGATCCGCCTGTCAGCCCTTTCGGTAATTTCATTGTGTATCGTTTTTAGTCACTTGCGTATTTTCGGAATTAGTTGTTCAGTAGTTCAGCTATTTCATTTGCCGGAACGGCCTTGTCGCCTGGAAAACAGTATAGAGTATATATCTGCTTTTCGGCAGCTTTTATTTCTACAACCTCCTTACTAAGATCGTTCTCAATGCTCACCAATTTTCACTTGCTTACCTTGAAACGAATTTTTGACCAGCAAAATCATTCGCCAAATATCGGAACCGGTTGTACTTAATTAAGAACCTCGTAAAAAAGCCCCTGGAGCTTTTGGTGAGTCTCTGTGGATAAGTATGACCTGACGTTGTGCTGATGGAAAATAATTTCTTTCCTATTGGCTGAAACTGGCCGATTGCTACCTTCAATTGTTAAAAGTCCAAATCCTTATTAAGTAAGATTTTGGTTATTGAGTAGCAAATCACAGAGCAATGATTCACTGGCAGTCCCACCAAACATATAGAAAAATCTTCCTGATGGTCAATCCTGGCTTAGCCACCGTTTCCGCTAGATGTTGTTGCAAGTGGTGCGTTCAATAAATAATGTTTTGGCTTTCCAAAGCGTGGGTTGCGTTTATTGGAAAACATGATATTTTGGCATTCATTTAAGCACAAACATTCTGTATTGGATTGCCGTCTAATGACTATGATGGTCAATCTAAAGTAACAATATGTTTTCTTGCTTTTTATGAATGCAGAGTCTGCTCACATGTTTCGGATCATTATTTTTTTCAGTATGGTTTTTTTGTCGTAAAGCATTTCAGCCGACTTCAGTAAACCCTTTTTATACATTTTTCTCATATTTTAAGGTTACTGTGAAGTATCTCAAAACCCCAAATCCATGAGCAGAAAAGCATCCATAGACGTGTACTTTTTGGGCGTGCTTAACACTTCCTATAAATGTTTGTACTTCTTTTAAACAGCTGGTTAATTTTTATCGACCATTTAGTCTACTCGTATTATCTCGAAGGTATTCGAAAGAATATTTTTACGTAGGCTTTTGCCGGTGTTGCAAGACAAACTGCTTATTCTGAATCGTCGGTTTGGCTTCAGAAAATTTTATGGCAAAATTGAACAATGGAATAGGATAGAAAATAGATATAAAAGATTATAACAGATGATAAGGAAAATAATAAATACTGCTCTGCTGTGTTCCTTTGTATCCGCCAAGCATTTGACAAAGTCTGGCATCTAGGTATATTACTCCAATTAAAGGAAAAACTACCAATGCCTTATTGTTTGCTGCTAAGGTCTTACTTAGACATTCGCACGTTCTATATTAGATGCCGTGATCGGATTTGTGACCTATTCGTGCTGGCGTGTCCCACGGCATTGTACTCGCTCCTGTGCTTCCAGTGATTAACTCTGCTTCTATACTGATGATACTGCATCGTTAGCATCAAGTGGTTACCCTAATACTGCTTCCAGAAAACTGCAGATGCAATTGAATTCTCTAGAACCGTGTCCCACTAAATGGAACATTGGTCTCAACAAACATTGGTCGGTACAAGTAGTATATACCCTCAGCAAAAAAAATTGCGCTCAAGTGGCTTGATATGGTCAGTTGTTACCAAAAACAACATTCGCAAAATATTCGGGTATTACAATTGATAAGAGGCGCACTTGGAAAGATCACGTAAAAATAAAAAGAACTCAGCCAAGATTAAAGTTGGCTCAGCTATACTGGGTCTTTAGGCCAAGATCCCGCTTCAGTCTAAGGAATAATTTGCTAATTTATAAGGTAATACTGAAGCCAATCTGAAAAGTAATTCATGATTTTCAAAATAAAGTTCTGCGGACCATAGTGGTACCAATCCTATCTATGTGAGAAACGATGTCCTTCACCGGGATCTAAAGTTGTTCACTGTAAAGGCAGCAATCGAAGAATTTAGCAGACGTTATCTCTTCCGTTTTGAGCATCATGAAAATTTATAAATTTATTATTATAATATATCGATTCAATTAATGTATGCAATTTTTATTTTTTTATTTAATTTAATTTTATTTGTTTCTGTTTTTAATTATTTAATGTCATACCACCATAATCAATCAAACACAATGATTGTTTTTATGAAATTTAGTTGTTGGTTATTTTTAATTAAACAGATTCTAAATATATTGAAATTTACAAAAAAAAATAATAATCAATAAATGATACTTTTCTCCAATGTCGGTTGATGTTTTCCAGCCCCCACTGCAAACTTTGTTTCAATGTGCGATCTCTGAAGTCCATCTCGTATTTTATTAAGCTTCTCCTAGACTGACCAGTTGTTTCTTCTCAAAAAGAGAACAATAGTTTTAACCTCACTTTTAGATGTTATCTGATTCCTCTCACTTCCTGGCTTTTCAGCTACGTTGCCAGTTTTTTCCAAAATGATCAGACCACCTCTTCGGGCGTACGACATTCGTATGTGGAATTCCATAACGATAAGCAAATTTTTGTGTTGTCAAAATTCTTAAATTTAAAATTTTATTCATTCTATATATATTTTTGTAACTTGATCCTGTGTGAAAATAATGGAAGCCTAACCAAGGACCCTTTTATATCTACACCTAATTTGAACGATATTTGCTCAAGCTACTCCACATTTGTGAGTTTGTATCACAATCTTTTTTTAATATACATACATACATAGAAACATTCCGCTATTTTCTTCCAAATTTCTGATATTTTTTTTTAGAATAAACTTATTCAAGCTAAAAAACAATTTAAAAAAAATCCGCAGAAAATTGTAGGTTTAACTATGGTTCCATAGAGTCAAAGGCCAGCCTTTTCTGAGAGTCCCCACCTTTTGTCCATGTTGTAGACTTCAAGTACAGAGAAATACTATATATTTCAGCGTCTAAGTACATATATGCTCTAGGATTAATTGTTATTATTTGGGGAGTATGTTCTTCTGCTTTCTTTCGTTTCCCTTGCAACAATGAATGCACGAACTTTAAGTCATTAGGCGAAGTAATAATTTCAATAAAAGCAATTGACCTGCGTTGACCTGCATACTAATCAGTAAAAGCCAAGAAATTTGTCAATAAAATGCTGCTTTTAAAGTAAATATTTTCCCAGCAGTTAAAGTTGACCTTCATTTTTGTTGAAGAAGCAAACACGAGTACCATGAATTGAGCGAACTTGCATTTCTACACCTACGTCGAAAGTAAATGTTGCAATGCTTTGGTTAAGGTCGCATGTCTCCAGCGCGCTACTGCAACTCATGGCGGACGATTCGATGGAAGACGTTACACTACAACGCCGTCGCGACGCTATCGATCGGATAATTGCGACAGTGCAAGCGGAACGAGCTATATTGTCTATAGCCTACTTTGGCGCGATCACCGATATCGAACCATATATAACGGCTGCAAACACGACACCCAAATTCGTGATGACCGAGGGCTGCAACGATCCACTCAGCGGCGGAACAGCTGCCGATAAATTCAGCAGCAATATATTTTTCATTGCCGTCGGTCAATTGCTGCGCAATCCCATGTGGCAGCGCATGAACAACGTGCTTGGCGATATACAGAGTCGTGTGCGAGGGCTCTTCGTAGTGCCGCGGCATATGACACGTCGCCAGATACAACTCAGTCAGTTGGGCGAGCACTTTGAGTGGTGTTGGCGTAATGGCTTCATCAATGCAATGATTCTGGTGGACGACGGTATGCGAAACGACACCGAGCACCCCTTCACCGTTTATGGTTACGACCGTTTTCCACATTTACAAGTACGCCCGATGTCGGTGCATGCCGTGTGGTTTAGTGATAAACTGAAGAATTTCCAACGCAGCAGTATCCACACCATTTATCAATACGATCCACCGCGTGTTTTTCAAATACAAAAATCCTGGGCGGAGAATGACGTGAAAACCGTCGGCTACGCGGCTGAAATGTTGCAAGCATTCGCGCGGGCACACAACGCTACGCTGGACATCATAATGCTGAACAATTCAAGTCGTTATAATATTATGAGCGTCATTGATCAGTTGCGGCGCGGCGTTTTGGACATTGCAATGAATCCATATTTCTTTTATCCGGGTGTGCGTCTTAGCTATCCTGTACGCATGTTGCAGTTTGCTATTGTGGTGCCATCCAACGGTGAAATTGAACGTTTCCATTACTTTGTGCGTCCCTTTCAAACGCAGACTTGGATCTGCTTTTTGCTGGGTCTCTGCTATTTGAGTTTGGTGCGTCGTCTGTCGGAGCGTTTAAGCGCCTATTTGTACCCACATCTGCATCCCAGCTTCGGACGCGGTTGTCTTGAGATTTGGCGTCTGCTGCTCTTTCTGCCCATCAATATACCTAGCGAACGCAAGTGCTTTCGTTGGCATGGCGCCGCCACATTTTTGCTTACCGTTATACTGGGCTTCATTCTGACCAATCTCTATCAGGCTTCGCTCACCAGCTTTCTCGCCACATCCGTTTTTCGTCCGCAACTAAACACATTGATGTCAGTGTTCGAGCACAATGTCAGCGTGAACACCAACTATAATGAAATGGAATTCATACGCAACAGCAGCAGTTTGCCGCGAGATTTCGGTCGTCTGCTGATAGCGCGCGATCCGACCGATTTGCGTGACGAACTTTTCGCCTTGCGGCCACGCGCTTATACCGCCTGTGTGGATGTTGTCAACTTTGCTTTGGCCCAGCAGCAGCACATGGATCGAAAGCCGCTGCACGAGTGCGAGGAAAGAATAACCACGCTGCCGTTCGGTTTTATGCTGCCGCCACGCTCACCTTATGAGCACATCGTGAATCGGTTCATATTACGCGCGGAGGCGGCTGGACTGACGGTCAGATGGCTACGAAGCGCAAATACTGACGGATTTCGTGCGGGTATCTTACGTATGCGTGTAAGAAATCTACCCCCGAAGCAACCTTTGAATTTGGAGTATTTTCAATTCGCCTGGATTGTGTGGTCCGTGGGATTGTTGTGCGCTTTATGCGGATATGCTTTGGAAAACCTGCGATATTGGTTGCAGCGGCAAAAGTCAATAATGGTGCGCTATTGTATGCGCGGTGCATTGAAGATTTTAGAAAAAGTTTGAAAAGTAGCTTGCGATCTTGAATGTTATTTGTGTTGTTGGTATTAAAATCGAATATCCTTCATTAAAAATCATTTTATATTTCGTGATTTGGCACCTCAGTGTAGCAAGCTCTAAGCTTACAATTTGATCGTGAAGTTTGACAATTTTCATGGCGAGCATACTCAGAACGTTTTGATATACGACCGATGTTTGTGTTGCTTACAGTATCTTAAAATATTCTTCTCCATCAAAATATGGAATTAAATCGCGACTATTTTTGCGCGATAATTTTGTACAACTTTCGACGTGGATTAACTCATCAAGAGTGCATATATGAACTTAGTTCAATTCTTGGCGATGAAGCTTTTTTAAGGGCCAATGTTTATCGATCGCACGGTGAATTCAATCGAGGTCGTATATTACTTTAAGACGTATTTAGTGAAGGTCGTCCATATCAGTTGACTTTCCGAACACACTTCGAAACACGTCTATAACATCATCACAAGTTATGAAGCGCGAATTTACAGGTATACATATGTATGTCTGAAAGTAAACAGCAGACTCTATGGGTGTTTTAAGATGAGCCGAATCCAAAGAAAGTTATTCGAGCACGAAAAAGTTCCAAGCAAAGGGTTCCCTGTTTTTTGGAACAACTGGATATATCGCAACGATACTACTGGAACAACGCAGAACAGTAAATCAAGATTGATTGGATCGTTACATTATGGCAGATTACTGCTGATCCTAACAAATTATAAGGAAAGCACTCATAAGAAACATTTAATAAAGATATAAGATATGTTTTCGACATTCTGTTTACTTGGATGCTTTATAATTTTTTCAAAGCTAAACTGATATTGTAAATATATGTACATATATATTATTTTGTCTCATGTTTTCTGATTTTTGAAATGTAAAATGAGAATAAAGATTTTAAAACAAACGAGAGCAAATCTTACAAAACCATTGATAGTTTTTTGAACTGAGGGCACAAAAGTATCCAAAACCGATCTTATGCCTAAGGCAACAAAACATTTGTTTATCAGTTTTATTATACAAAACAACGCTACAAGTTCCGAAAAAATTATTTAAATCGGTAAAGAAGCATAATCCTTTTCTTATTTCGCTGCATAATCAAGCCGAACTGATCGGATAATGAAAAAAAAGCAGTTTCGTCATGTCAATGGGTCAATGGACAACATCTGAGAAACTAAAAGCTTCTGTTAAAGATTGACGTGCTCTTAATTCTTGGCAACGTATTTTTCATTAAATATAATCTTGAGATTCATCAACTGTATAACGACTTTAACTTAAAATCAGAGGGTCCATGGGTACAAATTTCTCTGCTTCTCGAGTAAGAAGTGTTTTGACTTCAATTGTTTCTTCAAATTAGCCGCAATTTGCAACACAAATAAACATACTTGCGTTTCTCTTGCAGAAAAATTGTTTATATTATAGCTTCACTCGCTGAGAAGTAGATATCGAGTCGGCAATTATTCTACAAAGTCCTTTCATCAGTTTTAAGACTTGTTCTTATTACAATGATTATATGATTAATGGAGCAATGCATACTTAAAACAAACCAGAAAGAAGTTTTGTTAAAGAGAGGCCGCTAGGAAACAACTCGAGCCTCAACCCATTTATTTAAATGATTACAATAATAATACTCAAATTCGTCATTGCTGCTTGTTCAGTCTTGGATTTTATTCCTAACTCAGAGAAATATATACATAATAAATAGATTGGCGAGCCTTCTTTGACAGTCATTCATCAGTCAACAAACCGTCACTTTTGTCCAAGCGGAATTCAGTTGTGATTTTGGCGAAACTCTCTCGGACCATTATGAGACTGGTAAACATGCTTGCCGAATCCGAAAGTATCGTAAGAAGACCGTAACGTCGAGATCCGATTGCTCGAGTTCAAGAAATAGTCGCAGCTTTCGCATCGTCAATTCAGGCAAAGCCGAGAGCTTCGACTCGTAACTTGAATTGCATTACAGCGGATAATTTAAGATGACTTAAACCTGTTTCCGTACAAAGTTCAAAAATAAGCCGGCAAAACCTTCTATATTTGTCTATTCGTCTGAAGTTTTGCCAAAAAAATTACTGAAATGAAAACAATAACAAAAATATTTTCGAAATGGCCGAAAAACAGAATTACTTGATAAATTGCCTGTTTATGTCTGATGAGACCTGATTTTGATCTAAACGGAAATGTAAACAAGCAAAATTGGCGTGAATCAAATCCAGAAATTTTGCATGAGACGGTACTTCAACCAGAATGAGGCACTGTGTCAAGGTGTATTGTCGGGCCTTACTTCTGTGAAGAAAACACTAACAGCAACTGTCAATGTGCACCGTTATTTAAAAATGTTGAATGAGTTCTTTTTACCCAGAACTGCGCCAAAGTCGCACTCCTCTCAATAGCGTATGATTCCAGCAGACCAGACTTTTAATTGAATTCAACCCTTCACGCCGCAATGTATAATGTATATAATGGAGGTCATTAACGGTCCATAAATTTTTGAACTAATTAATTATAAAAAATAAAATAGCTATGCAATAAAAAAGTAACGGTTTGTTTTTACAGCACGATTCCTGGGTCACCTGTAAAGGGTGATCCAAGTAAAAGTACTGCTTTCAATAGCCTTTTTTTGATAGATCACGCGTAAAGCGCCCAATACAATACACCAGCATGCTGGTGCAATAACCTGATTCAAAAGGAAAAACTATTTTGGGGAGAATTTTTTGGTCTATGTGAATCAATGCCGTGCCTATGGCGAATGAAGAGTGCGGAATATTTACCAATCCTTAATCCAAACACGCTTTTTTCTTTCATTTTTTTCGTTTTCTTTTCAAGACAATAGCGATAATAATTCCTGCACAAATTTTGTCTCCGTCCATAACGACTTTTTCCATGAAAAAAATTAATATTGCGCCAACATGCTGATGCAGTGTATGTTTCAAGCTTGTTGGCACCTTTAGGTGCATGCGCCAGCATGCTGGTGTAGTGTATTGGGAACTTAAGTCGTTTCAAGCAGTCTTGAAGTGTCTTGCATTTCCCCATGGAAAGACTAAGGCTTGAACAACCTTACCTTGAAAAAAATATACTTGTCGCGCTTCGCTCAACTTATGGTAAACTTAACTGGTCTCCTGAGTGTACTATGCGCAACGCTATCATCCCTGGATAGTCGATTCGGCGAAGTTCACAACAACTTGTACTGATGTATGGAACAACTTGAAACATTTTACGCCGATATATTAAATTGAAAGCAGACAAAATAGAGTTTGTGCAAGAACTGAAGGCGCTCGACCTTGCCACGCGACTACGTTTCGCTCTATGGGCTCTTGAAAAGTTCCAAAAAGATCCAACGCTTTCGAAACAAATTAAATTCTGTCAATGAGTCCCATTTCTAGCTCAATGGGTATGTAAGCAAGCACAAATGCCGCATTTGGGGCAAAGAGCAACCGGAAAAGATTCAAGAGCTGACATTTCATCCAGATAAATCAACGATTTGGTGTTTGCATATCGCGCCATAATAACCGATTGTTTAAGGCCTGAAATTGAAGCTCGTGATCTCGGCGACATTTGGTTTCAACAAGATGACGCCACTTTGCCACAAATCGCATCAATCAATGGATTTATTGAGAGAACACATCGGTGGGCAAATAATTTCACGTTTTGAGCCACCAACGTCTTGTGATATCACACTGTTAGACCTTTTCCTGTGGGGTTATGCAAAGTATATGCCGAAAATCCCTTAACGATTCTGGCCATGGAGGAAAACATCACGCGTGTCATTCGCCAGTTACCTGTCGGATGGACTATCTGAGACGCAGCCGCGGCCAACATTTGAAAGGGATAGCCATCTAAAAATTAATGACAAAGAATGTTCTTTCGAACGATAACAAACAATCCTCATTAAAATTGAACCCCGAAATGTGTTCCCCTTTATAAGTATTGCCTCTGAATTTAAGTTTTTTCAGTGTTCGAAATGATATTACTGCGTAAAAACAATTCGAATGATCCAGACCTTAACACAATTTTTAGTAAACCTTTTGTTTTACTTCATCTGATTAGGACCAGCCATTTATATAAATCAAATCAGATTATACAATATTTTATTTATTCAAACCAAGTACTTTGCTTAGAAATACTCCAATCGCATACATTCAGTGTTGAGGTATATCTAGTGGCCATGGTGGGCATCCTTGTGGTGTCCGGCTGTTTGGGGTTGGGCGCCGTGGCTTGGGCTTGGTTGTTGTTTTTGGGGTGTTGGGCGGTTGTTACCTAAAATATGTGCTACATCACCCAAAGTGGTGCCCAAAATGGCCAGCAACAAAGCGAAGAAGATAAAGAACTGCAATTGAACAACAAATTAGCAAGCGATTATATGCCGTTAATCCGTAAATTAGAAATTAGACTAGAAATAAGCGATAAGCGTTCGAAGAGCGCGCACTCACTTTCATGTCTGCTGAATACGACGAAGTCAACTATAAACTGCGTCGCAAAGTGGTGAAGCTGGTCCTTTTATACAAATGAATGCCGAAAATGTTTTTTGTTTTGTTTTATTTTTAATTAATTGAATTATATAGGTTTATATATGTAAATAAAAATATATCGCCATATACGCACATTAAGCCAGACATTTGGGAAGACCGGTAGCTGTGGGTTAATAGTCGCCGGGCGATTGCTGTTTCGTATGCAAATAAGATGGACTTCCGCTGAGATATAGGTATCAACTAGTACCAGCTTGCTGCTGAAATACCAGTTTCGAAGTTTTATTTAAATTTAATGCAGTAACGATGCAAATGTTTCTGTTGTGATTTCACCAAAATAAAAGCGATCGATAAACAGTGCCTTTTCACTTTATTAATATGTGAAATTTCAAGAAATGAATCGTACTAGGTTCTCATAAGTATATACTATATATGATAACCGGTTTCGTAGTGAGTATTTTAATAACTGCTTTAAATATTGCTTTTGGCGCCAATAAAATTAAGTTTATATTCAATAAATTTCTTTTTGCCGAATAAATTTTATTTACAATTGCAACCTA
The DNA here is from genome assembly GCF_024586455.1 of Bactrocera neohumeralis. NCBI lineage: Eukaryota > Metazoa > Arthropoda > Insecta > Diptera > Tephritidae > Bactrocera > Bactrocera neohumeralis. Next base: position 43,285,734 of record NC_065922.1, read on the forward strand.
TTCGGTAACACTGGTAAACAAAATTATAACTTTTTTGTCAAAGGAAAACTCGTATCATATTTCGAATGTACTTGGGCTACTAAAAAATAATATGTGAATGAAAAAAAATTACACGTCAAGTTTTCTTGTGACATCAGTACAAATAAAGGGTGAACCATTTCGGGGTTCCATACTTTTTTAAAGGGAATGTCAACCATCATTCGAAAGAACATTATTTGGCATTTATTTTTTGAAAATTATCTCTTTCAAAGTGTGGCCGCAGCTACGCCTCAGATGGTCCATCCGTGGATTCCAATTTTCGATGACTCGTTCGAGCATTTAGGCTGGTAACTGGCGAACGACACACGCGATGTTTTGCTCCATGTCCAGATTTATTACGGGAATTTCCGCATATACTTTAGACTTTACATATCATCACAGGAAAAAGTCTAACGGTGTGATATCACATGAACTTGGTGACCTATCGAACCAAATTATCTGCCCACCGAAGTGTTCTCTCAATAACTCCATTGTTTAGTGCGATGTGTGGCATAGTGACGCCGTCTTTTTGTCGTCTTGCTGAAACCAAATGTCGCCTAGATCACGAGCTTTAATCACGTTCTCACCAGCATCATTTTTGAAGAAATATGAACCGATGATTGCACCGGCCTACAAAACAAAACCAAACCGTGTTTTTTCTGAATAAAATGACTGCTCTTGAATATATTCAGGTTGCTCTTCGTCCCAAATGCGGCAATTTCGCTTCTTTATATACCCATTGAGCCAGAAATGAGCCTCATCGCTGTACAAAAATATGGCTCGAAAACGTTGGGTCTTCTTGGAACTTTTCGTGTACACTCTCAGCTACGATTGCTATATATTCGTCACTGCGTGTTGGACGTGTTTTATTCGGTCGAGTATTATCCAGTAATGAATGCTGGGTCTCAAGATGGGTGATGGTGTTGCGAATATTACGCTCAGTAGGCCGATTATGTTGACCACTGTGAATTTTCGTAGTAAAGTTGAACGATTAGGGAAAAGTCGTTCAAGCGTAAGTCTTTCCATGATAAAATGGCAAACAATACTGCAAGAAAATACAAAGATAGCTGTACACAACTCTCGTGTGATCTGTTAAAAAAGGTCTATTAAATAGAGTATCTCTACTTGTATTACCCTTTATTTTCTTAAAAAGTGCAAACAAGTCCAGATAATAGTGCAGCATATGTATTCTTAGGTGCATATAACACCCCAAAAGTTTACATGACATTATACGTTCTTTTATTAAATCTTTGTAATTTTCCGATTTTTATGATTTACAGAAAATTGTTTTTCTGGTCACGCATCGTTTCTTCAAAGCTCGTATTCTTTATCAGTTGCCGTATTTATGAACTTACAAATACTGCCTCTTTAATTTTTACAGCGCTGACTTTGGGGAACTTCCCTTTCAGTTATACATATCGAATAGGTAGCTTCGGTCTGTTAGCCGAAGACATTTTTGGATACTGGGTAGCGTATTTGAACTTGGTTGTAATGATTTTTGTTTGGGTCTAATAAAATAACAATCATTTTGGAACGAAACAAAGTCAATCATGTACTTTGATTGTTCAGTTTGTATGGCAGCTATATGCTATAGTGATTCGGTTCTGAAATTTAAATAGCTTCGTGGGGTGAAAAGGTGTATAAAATTTTAGATCAATATCTTGAAATTGAGGAACTGGTTCGCGCACACACAGCTCGTCACGCTAATCAATTACATATAAACTTTATAGGGTCTTCGACAAACAAACTTCTTAGAAAGCTTCATATACCCTGTGTAGGATATAAAAAGACATATAATGAAAGTTAAAGGCAGGATTTCAAAGTATTTATAAATACATAAAAAACAGTCCAAAATACGCTTTTAAATTTAAAGTTAAATCTTAGGAGAAATAATTGTGAAGTTTTACTGTTAGGCAGGTAGCTACGTGCTGTTGAAGTAATGTGCTTAACGTTCTTTTAAGACTACCTCAGAATTCTTAACAAATCTGTCCTCATTCTATGTATTTTCTGTAAAAATATATTTGTTTCTATTTATTTTCTCTGAAAAGTATGTTTGATTATACTAAAGCTGATAGCATTTGCCCAGACATGTTTTTTTAATGTTTTTAGACCTACTACACCCCAAAATATTAATTAGTGATAGATTTTCAAACTCACTGTATTGCTACCAGAAGGTGATATTGTAAAAAAAAGACAAAATAAAGTTGCCTACTCTATTTTCTGACCATCTCATAAACAAGTCAACCTGAGCGTCAATGAGCAAACCTGTTTTCCCTTCAACAGCTGACATATGACGTTAATAATAAACAAAAGCAAAAATATTGGTCAATTCTATTGTTGCTAATTTTATTAAAAGACTTTGTAGGCACGTTCTGTTCATGCACTGATTTTATACATACACATATTTTATTAATAAGTATAGCAGTGTGAATCTTAATTAATTCTCGAAGTATACAAGAATTGAAGGCGTGTTAAAATTGCTGGGTGTCTGCTAAATATTTTATAGACAAACTTTGAATATGAAAATAAAATGTCAGGCAATGTCCAATGCTATTTTTTTTTGTTTTGTTCTACTTGATTTAAAAAAAAGCGTGGTAATGACATACTAGACTTATTATCTACATTAATTTTAATGTCATATCTTATTTACTATTTGTCTGCTACTAACATCACTATTATTATCTTTACTGGCGTAGGCACCGCTTAGGTATCTATAGTAGTGCGAGTATAGTTGTCGTTTCTACTCTGCGAATGCCAGTCACCTTGTCATGGAGCAGGGGCTTAAGTCGCATGGCATGCTCGGCTCCTCCCAAGAGCTAACAGCCCTTAATGAGTGCATAATAAACGAAATCTTCATTGGGTGTGGATAAATCGTCTCGTTCCATAGAGTGCACTTTAGAGCTGGTTGGCTATTAGTCGACTGTCAGGACGAGAAGACGGTCATCTGGCTAGCGGAGATCGCTCCGATGCTGGAAGAGGTGTGAAAAGATACCGCCACTCCATAGCACGACAGTATTTCTTCCCGGAGCGTAGGCAAACCCTACGATTTTACAGCGTGGAAGGTAGTCGCGAGAGTTACAACTTCTAACGTTATTACAAAATTAACAATCATCATGGTGGATTGTTTAAAGGAATAATAACATTATTCTGCATATTAATAAGATAAATTCCATCACGCTCAGCTTCTAATCCATGACTCTGTGGCATGGCTGTCTTCTAATTACAATTATTACTTCCTTACTCTTAGGATTCTCCTGAATCTTTGTATTTGAAATTAAAAAAAAAACGTCATTAACTAGCTAAATGAGTCTCAGACCCCCCTCACAATATTACACTCCCACATCATCATTCCACACTACATCTTCATTACACACCACATCATCATTAGATCACGAATCTAACATACATGAGGACACTATAAAAAAAGAACAAAAGGGACCGACGGACAGAGCACCAGCCTCTTTTTGGCTTTCGATCACACATCACACATCGCTTACGTTTCTCTGTGCCCTTTTTTAATTTCGATTTTCGTGCGCATTTTTAATACTCATAGATACACATAGTATCTGCTTCCATAGGAGTAGGCCTATTGAAATTCCTAGACCTATAATAGCCACTGTTATTGCTAGTCCAGGTATTTCTAGAGTACTGTCTAGAAAAATTATTTGTATTTTGAATTTTACATTTGTTTGACCTCGAAAATTGTATGTGTTATTAGTTCTATTATTTTGTTGCTGACGAATTATTTGTACGTATTGGCCTGTAATTTTGTTGATTGTTAAGACTATTAGCATATCTAGGCCCAAAACTTTGTTAGCCTGTACTGGGCACATTGTGTTGTGTGCTATAATCTTGATTTCTTCTTTGGAACATATTGACGTTAAATTATTGGAATTTTTTAAATGAATGATTTTAATTACCTTCATCTAATCTTAAGAAGCTATATATAAATTCTGATAACTGAGTCAATGAAATTGAGTTCCTCATTGCATAAGCACAAGTCCCTGTGATTTGCTAATACGTTGAATAAACATTTCCGAAAAAAGTGGAGTGCCGGTTTTCAGGCTGATTACTGTTGAACATTGTTAAGGGATACTCTAAAAACAAATTATCGCCGAAAAACATCGACAGTAACATTTTAAGGTAGTCTTTGGTTAGTAAAATAATATAACAATAATATATCTATCGCTGTTTTTTTTTAAGAAAAGTCCTCATAGCAAAAACTTATAGGTGATAGAAGAAATCTGTAGCTATTTTCTGCATTTGTGGCAATTTTTACATAATAAACACTTTGTTCTGTTCATGTCAGAAAAAACAAGTGGATTTTTGCTCACCAGTGTTATGTATTGAAATTTAATTCTAAAAATTGTGTAATTGCTATTACACAATTTTCCAAAGTCCTATTATTATGAACAATTTATTTAAATTGATTTATTTTTCTTTTTCTAGAACTTCTGTTTTTTTAAATGTAATTAATTTCACTTATTTTCAGGTTTTTTAACAATTTCTTTTTACAGTTAGACCACCCTATTATTTTCTTTACGGAAATTTCAGTATGTATCTTATGCCTACAGGTTTACTTTCACTGGGAGTACAAGATCTATCAAAGACTTGCTCCTACAATTTTAAAGTCACTGGGAATTTAAGATTTTGGAATCACTGTGTTTTGGTCTTTGATAACTTATCTTATTTTATACATACATACAAGTAAGTATATAATATAACACTACTATATTTCAATATTTAATTTCATCTTACATTTTTTTCACCTTCTTCAAAGCCGCTGTTGCCGCTGTGGATGTTGTTGTTTTTGTTATAGCTGCTGGTGCTGATGTTTATCAGCAAAACCTACCACCGAGACGGATCACTCCTTACCACGACAATGCGAGCTCTCGCACATCGACTGAAACAACTGACTTGACTTCTGTTTGTTCCAAAGAATAACCTAATGGGTCAACGTTTTTCGACAGCTGAAGAGGCGGTTGATGCGTTCAAAAGAAGGTTTGGGAGATACCTCAATCAGAATGGCAAAAGTGCTTTGAAAATTAGTTCAAACGCATGCGAAAGTGTAGTCTTAATGGAGAATGTTTTGAAAAACAATTGAGCGATTTTCGATGATTTATATCAATTTGTTCTCTAGTTCCGAAATATAAAAAGTGTTTGGTGGGATTGGAAAGGAATCATACACTATGACCTGCTCCAGCCTGGTCGAACGATTAATTCTACATTTTACTGTCAACAACTGATGAGATTGAAGCAAGCTATCGAAACAAAACGGCCAGAACTGAGCAACAGAAAGGGCTTCGTTTTCCATCAGGACAACGATAGAACACACATATCTTTGATGACTTGGCAAGAACTGGGAGAGCTTGGCTGGGAAATTCTGATGTATCCACCATATAGTCCTGATCCTGCACCATCGAACTACCATATGGAACTACCATATGTTGAACTGCCTTAAATGTAGAACTCCCTTAACGACCTATTGTTGGCTTCAATTTTGAGAAGTTCATTCAAAATTACTTGTCTTTTTCGGCCAGAAACTATTTGTTATTTTTACACTGATGGAATAATGTCTCTAGCGGAAAAATATCAAAAACTGATCGACCAAAATGGTACATATTTGGTTCATCAAAGTTCATAAAAAATATTATATAAAAAAATAAGTTGAAGTTTGATTAGATTTTTCGACAACCCCATATGTAAGTATACTATGCTACTTAGTTTCATGTATTCTCATTTTTGGAATGGAAAATGAGAATAAAGCTTTTAAATTAAACGAGAGCAAATCTTACAAAACCATTGATAGTTTCTTGAAATGAGGGCGCAAATGTATCCAATACCGATCTTATGCCCAGGGCACCAAAACCTTTGTAGATCAGTGTTCGGATGCAAGACAAGGCTATAATTTCCGAACAAACTCTTTAAATCGATAAAGAAGCAATCTGAACTGATCGGCAAATGAATAAAAAGCAGTTTTTTCATGTCAGTGGGCCAATAGGCAACATCTGAAAAACTGAAAGCTTCTGTGAAAGATTGATTTTGTATTAAACTACATTTAGAACTTAATTTTAATAAAATGCTCAGGTTTTTCATATTCATTAATTGTGTCCGACAATTAACACAGCGAATTTAAGATCAGAGGCTACGTAGACTCAAATTCCTCTGTTTCTCGAGTAGAGAGTGTTTTGACTTCAATTGTTTCTTCAAATAAGCCGCAATTTGCAAAACAAACAAAAAATCTAGGTTTCGTTTGTGGAAAAATTGTTTATGTTATCGATTCAAGCGATAAGAAGTAGATGTCGTTGTTGATGTTTTGTTTAAGGTAGGCCGCTAGAAAACAACTCGAGCCTCAACCCATTTATTTAAGTGATTACAATAATAATACTCAAATTCGTCATTGCTACTTGTTGAGTCTTGGGTTTTATTCCTAACCCAGAGAAACATATAATAAATAAATTGGTGATATATTATTGCGGAGCTTCAACGAATATTGGAAAACAAACTAATATAAAGAAACTCCACTTTCCGCTAGCCCCCAAGGTCACCTGTTCTGACTGAGCCAGATATTTTTTTTGGGATTATGTCAAGCAAGAGATGTGCAAGACGAAACCCAGAAATCGAAATGAATTGAGGCATTAAATCGATAGTTGAGGCAATCCACACTTCAACCCTTCAGGCCTCAATGAATAATTTTCTAAATAGGTGTCACTTTTGCGTTGCTGAGCGTGGAGGTCGTTATCGGTCTATAAATTTTAGAAACAATTAATTATGCAAAAAAAAAAATAAATAAAAGTTGCTGTGCAATAACTTAAAAAATGAATGCATTGATTAAAAAAAATTATTATCGCTAGTGTTTTAGCACTATTTCTGCGTCACCCTGTATAAGTATTGCCTCTGAATTTAAGTTTTATCAGTGAAGTGATATTACTGAGTAAACAAAATTCGATTGATACAGACCTTACCACAACTTTTAGTAAATTTTTTTTTACTTCATCTGATTGCTTAGAACCACCCAATTGTTTAAATCAGATTATGCAATATTTTATTTATTCAAACCAAGTACTTTGCTTAGAAATACTCCAATCGCATACATTCAATGTTGAGGCATATCTAGTGGCCATGGTGGGCATCCTTGTGGTGTCCGGCTGTTTGGGGTTGGGCGCCGTGGCTTGGGCTTGGTTGTTGTTTTTGGTGTGATTGTTCCTTATTATTATGTTTTACATCACCCAAAGCGGTGCCTAAAAGGACCAGCAACAAAGCGAAGAAAATAAAGAACTGCAATTGAACAACAAATTAGTAAGCGATTATATGCCGTTAATCCGTAAATTAGAAATTAGAGAAGAACTAAGCCGTAAGCCCTCGAGGTGCGCGCACTCACTTTCATGTCTGCTGAATACGACGAAGTCAACTATAAACTAAGTTGTAAAGTGGCGAAGCTAATCCTTTTATACAAATGAATGCCGAGAATGTTTTTTTTTTAATAATTAATATAAATACAAATATATAATAATAGAATAGTCGTCGGCTGATCTCCGTTTGGTATGCAAATAAGATGGGCTTCCGCTGAGATAAAGGTATGAACTAGTACCAGCTTGCTGCTGAAGTACCAGTTTATAAATTTTATTTTAATTTAATGCAACAGCGAAGCAAATATTTTAGTTCTGAATTCACCACAATAAAAACAGTTGCTTTTTCCCACTTTAATCGTACTATCATTAAATAGTGCCTTTTTACTTTTTTAATATATGAAATTTCAAGGAATAAAACAAATTTCATGGAGAACTTGAATTAGATACAGCTAAGTCGGACCTAAAAAGTAGCATACTTTTAAGTTTATTTTTAAATACTCATATATCAAAACCGGTTTCGTAGTGCGTATTTAAATAACACCGGCTAAGCTTTTGGCGTCAATAAAATTAAGTTTATATCCAATAAATTTCTTTTTGTCGAATAAATTTTATTTACAATTGCAACCTATTCGATAACACTGGTAAACAAAACTATAACTTTTTTTATCACATGGAAACGGACATCATATAATATACGAGATTTATTAAGGTGTCAGTAGGGTAATCGTTTTTCCAAAATTTTTTTTTTCATTTTCTGTTCCCTTATACCCTTAGAATTAATGTAGAAACCCAATTTTCCATTGGAAGGTTTCGAAAAAGGCCCAAAAATAATAATACCGCTCGACGTTCGGAGCGCTCGGAGCGCATACCTCAAACTTCAAATGCGTTTTTTCTCAAAACACACTTTTTAAATTGGCATAAATGATTTTTTAAATGTTCACAAAACGCCTGGCTATCATTCCTATATTTTTTATAATTTATTGACAATGTTATGACAAAATTTATGTAAAAAAACATGGTGAAAAATTAAAAAAAAAAACGTTAATTACTTTTTTATTTATATACATTTTTTCATGGTTTTAGTAGGGACGATAATCATTCACGTACTTTTTAAGAATAAATGGGGTTTTTGTGCTTCAGATGATCCAAACATGAGAAATCGTGTTCGCCAGTGAAAAAACACATCTCACTCACCCAGCCATTTCTCCGGCAGATGTCATCAAAAAATTTCGAAAAAATGTGTTTATACACTCCACGATATCATATGTGATAAAGTTCTATTGTAGAATAAAAATTTCTATGATAAAAAAGTCAAAAGAACAGGCCAGATTACCCTACTGACCCCTTAAAGTCAGTCACTAATGATATGTGATAATAAAAATTGACACATAAGGTTTTCTTGTGTTCCTTTTCGCGGTTTCCTACTTTTTTAAAGAAATATCACAGAAACTTCAAATTTAATGGGAATGTTTATTATCATTCGAAAGAACTTCCCTTGGCATTTATTTGGTGAAGATTATCTCTTTCAAATGTTGGCCGCAACTGCGTCTCAGATGGGATTGTCCGCATACACTTTGGACTTTACATATCCCTACAGGAAAAAGTCTAATAGCCTTGACAGAGGGCAGCGTTAATTCGGATTAACTGCGCACTTAATCAGATCAAAATTTGTAGGTGACAGAGGGCTGCTATGCGAGTTTGAAATTTTCGTAAACAGCTGCTAGTCATTTTTATAATATATTCAATGAAAATGAATAGAATATAAACATTGAGGTTGTTAGACGACCAGTTTTTACAAAATCATTTTTTATTATAAAAACTTATCAACTCGTTATTTTTCAAACTGCATCATAACATAATATCATAACATAAAACGTTGCCATCTGTCAATGCTATAACGATGTGATACCACATGATCGTGGTGGCCAAAAGACCGGCTCAAAACGTGAAATTATCTGCTCACTGTAGTGTTCTCTCAATAAATCCACTGTATATCCATCAAATAGTCGGCCGTCATGTTCTCACCGGCATCATTTTCGAAGAATTATGGACCGATGATTCCACACATTCCGGCCCATAAACCACACCAAATCGTTTTTTCTGAATAAAATTGCAGCTCTTGAATCTTTCAGGTTGCTCTTCTGTACGAGCGAAGCGCGCGAAACACCTTCCTTGCGCGAATTTTCGTAACAAAATTGAACGATTCGTAAACGTTGTTCAGGTGTAAGCCTTTACATGATGAAATGCCAAACAATACTGAATGAAAATAACATGACAATTTGACACGACTCACGCGTGATCTGTCAAAAAAGGCTATTGAATAAAGAACCTCTAATTGAATCACCCTTTATTTTCTCAAAAAGCTCAAACATCAGCAATATTTAGATATTTATATATACAAAAAATATTGCTCTTTAGAGGAAAAAATAATTTCTAGGATATTTGGCTTCTGGAAGGTCTTTTTTAAGTCTCCAGTAGCATTGCTGCACTCTATTACTCTTAATAGTACTTCTCCATTAATGAAACGATAAAAACTCTTATCTTGTTCGTCACTCACTGCAAATTTGTCGGAAAGAAATCCAGGTAAGAGTTCAGCATATGTATTTTTATGAACATATTACATCCAAAGGTTTACATGACATTATAAGTTCATTTATTAAGTCTTTCTAATGCTTTTTTTTGAGTAAAATAACAATCACTTACGACCTATCCACAGTATCTACGATTGTTCAGCTTGTATGGCAGCACTATGCGGTAGTGGCTCAATTTCGACAGAAAAGTAGCTTCTTGTGGAGAAAAGGACGAGTACAAAATTTTAGATCGATATCTCGAAACTGAGGGATTGGTTCGCGTATACATAGACAGACGAACGTCGTTAAATCGGCTCAGTTCGTCACGCTAATCAATTACATATAAACTTTATAGGGTCTCCGACAAACAAACTTCGTGGCAAACTTGATATATCCTGTCATAGACATATTATGAGAGTTAAGGGAAGGTTTTAAAAGTATTTAAAAATAAACAAAAACACTTTAAAGTGTAAAGTCAAATCGTAGAAGAAATAAATGTGACGTTTTACTATTAGGTAAGTAGCTGAGTGCTGTAAATGTAAATATATTCTCTAAGACTACTTCAGAATTCTTAATAAACCAGAAATTTCTCATACTATTTATTTTCTATAAAAAATATGTTTGCTTATAATAAAGTTGAAAGCAGTTGCCTAGAGTTTTTACACTCTTGGAACCTGTTGCTACAGAGTACGTATAATAGTTTTGTTCACCTAACGGTTGTTTATATCATTCAAAACAGGACAAGATATATATAGGGTTATGTATATATAAATGATCAGGATGACGACAAAAGTTGATTCCGGGTGACTGTCTGTCTGTCTGTTCGTCCGTGCAAGTTGTAACTTGAGTAAAAACTGAGCGAGTTTCTTAGTACAAAAAAAATTACGCGTTCGTAAATGGACGTAATCGGACCACTGCCACGCCCGCAAATCACCATTAACCGGAAACCTATAAAGTGCCATAACTAAGCACTGAAATAAGATATTAAACTGTAATTTGGAACATGGGAATGCAGTAGCAAGGGGTATCTGTGTGCAGAAAATTTTGAGAAACTGGGCTTGGCCCCGGGCTTTATTATGTTTAACGTACATATCTCCTAAACCAATACAACTACAATAGCCAAAATGATCCTGGTCAAATGCTATAACAACTCCTACCGATATTGTGCAAATGGATGAAATCGGAAGGTAACCCCGTTCAATCTAACTAATTTCGTCACAGACATTAAATTTTATCTCCGAGATGATATGAGAAGACTTTATGGGATCCGATGTGAAAATTGGACTATTGGGCGTGGCACCATTCACTTTTTGGTGAAATCACATATCTCGTTACCCGACCTACCGATTTTGACTAAACTTAGTACTAGGCTTTTTTCTATGTCACAGTGTGAAAATGGTCAAAATCGGACTACAACCCCGCCTACTTCCAATGTAACGCAATTTTACATTCCTTTTGATTTCTTTCTTTCTAGTATTCAAATCAAGAAGTAATTAATATTACGGTAAAAAATGTTGTACTAATATTTCCTCTAAAGTGTGCCACCTTATGAACAAAAATTGTCCAAATCCAACTAAAACTGATCAAGCCCCTAGGAAGCGAATATGTAAACTCCAGCATCTACAGTTGACTTTTGACTGAAAATATCGGTAAATGTATGAGATATACAGTTGCAGTTCAGACAGAGTCCTTTTCTATCAATAGTTTGTCTGTATGTCAATAATGGGTTGAATCGGGCCAATACTTCTCTTAGCCCCCATATACCTAATATAAAGGTTTTCGAACTTCCGAAGACTTTATACCGCATATATCGGCCAATTTTAAGTTATCTCAATGAAAATGGGAGATCGTGTTTTACTCATAACAATGTATCTTTGTGCCGAAAACTGGTTAATTTGAACGAAAACTTGGCCCAGTCCCTATATAACTAATATCAGAACTTCTGAACATCCGCCTGAATTTATTCAATATGATTGGTTTTTAGTATCGGCATGTTAATAGTAAAATCTGGTTGATACTACCCCACTCTCTTTTCTTAAAAAACCTTATGTTTATGAGTTATACATATAATAGGTTGTCAAAAAAGTCTAGCGGTATTTTCGCTAGTTGGCGCTGAAAGCGCATAGTTCTAGTTTTATTCGTCGCATCGGGTCATGCTATACCTTCTTGCAAAGCTTATTTCACGCGCTAACACGGGTTTGATTGATTTTCGTTTCTTTTAAGTCGTTCGTGAGTTATAGCGTCGCAAACATGGAGCAAAATAAAGAGAAAATACGGCATATTTTACAGTACTACTACGATAAAGGCAAAAATGCATCTCAAGCCGCCAATAAAATTTGTGCAGTTTATGGACCCGATACAGTTTCCATTTCCACCGCACAACGATGTTTTCAACGTTTTCGTTCTGGTGTAGAGGTGGTCGAAGATGCGCCACGCTCCGGAAGACCTGTTGTCGAAAATTGCAATAAAATCGCTGAATTGGTCGAAAGAGACCGGCATAGTAGCAGCCGTAACATTGGTCAAGAGCTGGGCATGAGTCATCAAATATTCATTTCAATTTCAATAAAAAAAAATTCAATAAAAATACCGCAAGACTTTTTTGACAACCATTATATTATATGTATACTTAGATTGCCTTTAAGTATTGCCTTAGCCTTGATTCCTGCAAGTTGCAAGAGTATAAAATGTTCGGTTGCACCCGAACTTAGCTCTTCCTTACTTGTTTTTAATGTTATTAGATGCCACACCCCAAAATATTAATTAGCGATAGATTTTCAGACTCACTGTATTGCTAGCGGACATCTCAGCAGTAGACATTCTAAAAAAAGACAAAACATGTTTTTTACTCTCTTTTCTTACCATCTCATTAACAAGTCAAATGTGAACGATCAAACCCGTTTTCCCTTCAACAGCTGACGTACCGCGTTAATAATAAACAAAAAATATTGGTCAATTATATTGTTGCTAATTTTATAAAAATACTTTGTAGGCTCGTTCTGTTCATGTACACATACACACATACACATATTTTATTAATAGGTATGGCAGTGTGAATCTTGGGGCAGCGGAGCATTATATTCTCTCACTTTAAGCAAGAATTAAAGGCGTGTTAAAATTGCCAGGTGTCTGCTAAATATTTTATAAACAAACAGTGAATGTGAATATAAAATGTCAGTGCCCGATGTTGTTTTATTTGTTTTGTTCTACTTGGTCAATAAAAAAATGGTAATGACAGATTTGACTTATTATTTAAATTAATTGTTTTTTAATATATCCAATTTATTATTTTCTTTCAACTAGTATTTTTCTAACACCACTAATCTTCTGCTTTACTGGCGTAGACGTATACTATTACGTATCTATAATAGCGCGAGTATAGTTGCCTATCCATGACGGTACACCAAAATATATGTACATTACGGGTGGCTATCCGCTACACACCGTAGACAACTGAGTCGGCAGCAGCCATCTCTTTACATTATCGATTACTATCAGCCCTTGTTATAGTATGTAGAATTGCTAAAATCAGAAAACTGAGCTTAAACAATTGTCTACGCTATTTAAGTTTTGGAAATTGAATATTTTGATTAAATTTAAGGAAATTATGTTTTCCTTATTTTTCAATTATTTACGAACGTTTCAACGGAATAAGTTATCCAAATTATTCTTAAAAGAACGAAAAAAAATTGTTACAGTGAAATAATCAAACTATTAACTAGTAGTCTTACAAAATAGGTTGTAGATGCTTTATCATATAATGTTATATAATTAACCAGAAACCGGAAAACTACCTAGTTATATTAGGCCCGGAAAAGATCTGGAAATGAAATGTCTCTTAAAAGCAGCCAGTGTTACGTCTATTGTCCAATTCTTCAAAATAGATCATATATTTTGTTCCAGCCTTTATTGGTTAGATGAGTAAGGCGCTTTTATTAGTTTCAGTAATAACCGTTAAATAGTGTTTATAGCCGATTAAAAGTCCGTCCGTTTGTTTTTATGTTTCTTTGCACAATAAGAAGGTTCTTGTTGCAAGTGGACGAAATCGAACCATTGCCACTCTCACACAACGCTATTGACCTATAAGGTGCCAGAACTAAACTTTCCGATAAGATAAAATATTTTCATTTGCTACAACGAATTGAGGCGCATCTGTTGTTGTAAAAATTTTGTAAAAGTTAATGTGACCCTGCCCCCTAATAGGTTTATCGTGCCCATCTCTGAAACCCCTTAAACTAAATTAATAAAAATTTCTCAGCACAAATCATTTCGGAAATTTCTCTAAGGAGCAGCCAGTGTGACGTAACGTTTGTCCAATTCTTCATGATGTATGAGAATGCTGCATTATTTCTATAATATTATTATATCCGTCGCCGCAATTCGGTAAGAGACATAATCCTGACGTACCAATATTTCGATGTGAAAATTGGCGAAATAAAACCACAACCATGTCTACTTCCCACCAAGCCCCAATAAATGTAAAGGGATAATACTTTGCAAAAATGGTGTCTGTAAGGTATACCATCCCAAGTCTAAAATTTGTCAAAATCGAGTATAAGTGTTAAGTATACCAGATACCGAAGTTTTAGTACTCATTGCCCATGGTTGTCTTTCTACCGAAAATATCGGTCAATGCGTGAGGTTTTTTGTTGGTATTCGGAGAGAAAGTTTTTCTGATAACCTCCTTATGTACAAAATGGATAAAATCTGATAAATTTTTCCCCATTTTTTGGACCAAAATGGACCGACGTTCTAAGCTTTCTAAGTGAAATTCCTCTTATGATCGACCTCTTAACCTAACCTAACCTAAACCGGTATTGATTAACATTAGTGGCTTAAAGTCAGTTTAAAAGTAGGAAATCATTCTACCAGGTTAGGTAAGGTTAGGTCAAGAAGTCATTCCGAAGATAGAATGCGCGTAGCGATTCAAGTTTAATGTCTTCAATTGACTCGGTTTCCCCAGAGCGGTCGTTTAAGTTTGCTGAGTAGGCAAAGGTCACACGGAGCTAAATCAGGCGAATACGGTTGTTATGGCACGATATTGGTCGAAAAATTGGGGAAAAACTCAAGAAGAATCAATGCAGTATGCGTCGGTGCATTATTTTGGTGCAAAAACCAAGACTTGTCGGCCCTTAATTCCGGACTATTTTTACGGCGAAAACGACGCATAACACTCAAATATTATTCCTTGTAGGCAATTTGTCCGGTCGGAAGGAATTCGGAGTGCACCACAACACGATAATCGAAGAAAACTGTTAACATAACTTTGATTTCCGAACTGCTTTGAAGAGGTTTTTCCGCCGTCGTCTCAGCTTTATCATAATATTCGGCCGATTGATCGTTCGTTTCAGGGTCGTGAGCATAGATCCAATACTCATCGCCAGTAATAATAGGTTTCATAAGATCCGGGTGGTCGAAAAGCATTATTTTACAGACTGTTTTACGAAAAAATAGATTGATTTTGGAACCAATCCGTCCATTCACTTTTCTTAGGCCCAAATAATTTTTCAAACTGGTTGTCACTGCTCCTTCCGATTTTTATTGACGTGTTGATCATCAGTTGATGTTGATGGCAGCCCTACCCTCCCTCTTTGAATAATTTGTACCAATCAAAGACACTTGCTCGTAACAAACAAATATCACTGAGGCCTTTTCTAACATTTTGAACATTTCGGCAACAGAAATTTGATTCCGCACACAAAATTTAATGGAACTTTTTTGTTGAATAATTTAACTCATCGAAAAATCGCCGAATGCATTTTATGTACTTCAGAAAGACAAGCGTAAACTAAATACTAATGATTCTTTTGATGTACCATTTGAGACAGGTGCCACTGACGGTCATACCAACCTAAAAAAAAAAATATATATCGACGAACGGGTTTCCGCGAAACTTAGATTACAAATTCTTACTATTTTTTACAACATTTATTGGCCACAGTGGTATATATATCGGCATCATTCACAGTGAGTTTATTAAGCTCTTAATATCGGGTGACTTTTTAAATAAAAAAAAAAAACGTTGGTTCCTATCAATGCATCTAAACTTTTATGAAATTTATTGCTAGTTTGGATAGACAGACAGTCATTAAAATCAATTCATCGCATCATTCTGATCAATATGATATATATTAAGCATCTTAATAGTTATTTAAAAAAACCGTTAAGTATACAAAACTATTACCATATACGCTGATTAAATTTTGGGAAAGCACCTTTGCTGAAGCCAAGAGTCTTCATATGTTTGTTTGTTTATGCTAAATATAGGTTTTCAAATATATGTTTGTAAATCTAATATAAAAAATTGCAAATGTAAACAAAACAATAGTTGTTTAATAATATTTTTAACAAATTAATGATAATTGAAAGCGTAAACTAAAGTTTTAAATATTCTGAGAAATGCCAAAAGAAAGTAAATAAAATGAAGTGCGAAAATTGAATGACACACCTTGGCTTTGTTGGAGTTCCCATCTTCCCTTAGTATAAAAACGAGTGAGTTGCAATGGAGTAGCATCAATTGTCTATTGACAGCTCTCACATAAGCTACAACTACAGTATTCATACCCAAAGCCAACAACAACAAAATGAAGGTAAGCGTTTAAGTTTTAACTGACAAAGGTTTTAAATATCACGTAAATCTGTCCTTACCTTTATCCTTACAGTACGCCGTTATATTTGCTCTCTTCCTTATGGTTGCCGTCGCACACTGCAGTTCCTATGGCAGCCGTAATGATGAACACGGCCACCACGATGACCATGACGACCATAAGTTAAATCAACATGACCAAAAGAATGATCAACACAATGAACATAAAGGCCAAAGCCAGGGTCATGGCGACGAACATGGTCATGTCGATCAGCACGATGATCATAAAGACAGCCACCATAACAACCAACCTGGTCACCACTAAGTGACAACGGTTTATTGATTCTCCTTCCCGATGTGTACCGGATTTCTGCAAAAGTTTTAATCTAAAGTTTTGAGTTGGCTTTGTACAACAATTTTTGGTGTTAACAAGAAAAGTAAATAAATTTTGAAATCTTGTAACAAGCTTCGCTTTTTACTAATAACACAGGTCAACAAAAAGCAATTGCGCATGGATTGACTTAATACTGTGGGCGAAAAATAGTAAAACTTTTTAATGTAAATTTTGCGCGAAAACCCATTCGTCGAAATATTTTTTCTCGAGGTTGGTATGATGGTCAGTGAGATCTGTACCAAATATCATATTAAAATAATTATTAGTGTTTAGTATACGCTTGTCATTCTAAAACCGAGAAGGTGCATTCGGCGATTTTTACGATGAGTAAAATTATTCAACAGAGAAGTTCCATTCCATTCTGGTGCCGAAATGGTCAGAATGTTGGAAAAGGTCTTCGGTGATAATTGTTTGCTGCGAGAAAGTGTTTTTGATTGGTACAAATTTTTCAAAGAGGGTCCGGAACACGTTGACGACGAACCACGTCTAGGACGGCCATTAAAATTAACTGATGATCAACACGTCAATAAAATAAAGGAGATGGTACTTGAGAATCGACGACTAACAGTCAGAGATTCTACTGGCATCGTTGGAATATCGGAAGAATCAGTCAAAACCATTTTGAAAGATTACTTGAAACGTGAAAGTACGATTGGTTCCGAAATTACATTGCGTTGTCCTGATGGGAGACGAAGCCCTTTCTGTTGATCAGTTCTGAACGTTTTTTTCGATTGCTTTCTTCAATATCATCAGTTGTTGGCAGTAAAATGTAGAATCAATCGTTCGACCAGCCTTTATTAAATGGTGCAAAACCGTTTGATAATAAATGACAAGTACCTTAGCGATATCATGGCTGGTTATGTGACGGTGCTGGTCAATCTTTTTCATAATTTCATCGACTTTTTCAACGATAGGTCGACCAGAGCAAGATACATCTCTCACATCGAAATTTCTAGAACGGAAACGATCGAACCATTATTGTGCTACACGAACTCAAACAAAATCGTTTTCGTAAACCGCACATATTTCATTGCTTGCGTGGCATTCTTCCCGATTTTATACAAAAATTTTATTATATGTATATAACTTTTTTTTCAACTTCCAATAATTTAATTTTTTTGGTTACGTTACCTCAATTAAATTGAAACGTTTATGTAAAGAAATTGGTATTCCTTGTCATAAAACTGAATGCCGCTTTATCATTAATAGCTAAACATAAAGTGTCGAACTAGTTTTACTATTGGAACAAATGTCTATCAAAGAAAATGACTAAAATTTTAAAATACTATTAACGGGCAATTAAAAATATAGAATACAAGTGGGAAGAGATTGAAAAGTTCAAGATGGTGCGCTTTTTGGCTGGAATGCAAGGTGTGTATACTAAATATTCCTGTTGTCTTTGCCTGTGTGGTAATAAGAATGACACTACCGCAAAAAAATAAGCCGGTATGTACCGATTACGAATGGCGAAAAAGCAATACTAACCCAGAAAATCGCGCATGGAGAAGTCAAAACTGAAGAGAATGCTGATTTTCAATATCAGTTGTTGGCAGTAAAATGTAGAATCAAACGTTCGACCAGGCCGGAGCAGCTCATTTTCTATGATTCCAAGGGTATAGTCCACAAAGAATTTGTTCCACCCGGCCAAAACGTTAATGCAGTATTCTACCAGTTTTGAAGCATTTGGTGCGCCATATTCGTGTTCGGTCCGAATATCGCGAAGATGTAAGTTGGCGTTTGTTGCACGATAATGCGCCGACTCATCGATCGGCGCTTGTGACCGACTATTTGACCAAAAATCACATTTTAACCATTAACTGCTCCCCGTATTCACCTGATATGGCACCGTGCGACTTTTTACCTTTCAAAAAAATGCATGTGCCCATGAAAGAAAAGCGTTATGCAGACGTAGAGGCCATTCAAAAGGCTTGCACCGGCATATTGGTGGCCATACCGGCCATACCGTCCAACGAGCTAAAACACGCGTTCGACCTGCTTTTGGACCGTGCAAAAAGCTGAGTTGAAGCAGAAGGAGACTATTTTGAATAGAATAAATTGATTGTGCCGAAATAAACTATTTGTTCTGTTTTGTTTTAAGTCCTGTTTACGTTGGAACGCACCTTGTATACCATCGCACAGGTTTTGTGGTCGTTTCTAACGTTGCGAGGTGGGTGGTCTGTTTGGGTCAAACCTGATGTGCTGCACACATGAAAAAGCTTTCGTGATCACTCAAATCCATTAAAACTTCCTAAGACCAAGTAAATCAAATTTTATTGACAACTAAATGGATTTTATATAATGCTTGTCGAGACGTATAAGTAATCTTCGTTCAAATAAGAGAGTATTTTATTTTTAACTAAATGAGATGAAAGAACGTTTCCACAAATATTCCGTTTCCTTTCTGCCGGTAGTTATTAAAATGAAGTTTAAATAATTTGAACTTTGGGGTGAAGCAACCTTCAATATTAACGGTTAAGGAGGTTATAAGCATTACGAAATCGTAATGTTGCGAGATGGATTAAAGCACAAATGACTGAAGAGGAGTAAAACGCTTTAAAAATGTAATTTTACTTCTCCTTTAGGAATAGTAAATTATACGGACTATTTGTGTTCAAAACTGTCACTGTTTTAAAATTGTTACCTCTTGAGTAATGCTGCCAAACACTCTTCACGCACTTCCCAAAAATGTAAATCAAGTAAAGGCTCAAGTAAACTAATTCCTGCAGTCTTCCGCAAACTAAACATCCTGTTTCAGTATCCAATGCGACCAACTACTTTTCCAAAATAGAAGTGTAAATCTTTCGGCTTGGCTATGATAACGAAAAATATTTTCTAAACTACATATATCAATAATTGCAGAGCTAAAATTATCTATTAAAAAAAGTATTTCCTTGGTCCCGATTGGTAGTAGCCCCCACTTTTCTTATTTGGACAAGTGTAGTTCTGCTCCTTTTTTATTTTTCCTAATCTTCCCCTAATGAAGTTGGTGGTATCGCTAAATGTTATTTGACATATCTGTTAAAGTTTTGCAGTGCTTAAGATAATTCCGAAGTAAGTGTCTTCTCGCATCGAATCGGGGACACAAACGGAACATATTAAGTGAAAAATGAACCATTCTTTCAGTTAACATTGCTGGTTTGCTTGGTCAAAACTCACTTTGGTGCAAAGCAATGTCTGAGACCTTTTACTGAAATTTGCAGATTAAACAAGAACTAGCTTTTATTGCATCTAAACTTTTATTTGGTCATTCAACATTTCTTTCCATTCCATTCACATTTTTGAAGTTATCAGCGATTTACTTCTTCTTCAACAAAGTGGACACCAAAGGAGCAGAGTAGGTGACTGGAGCAACTGGAGCTACCGCAGCGACACGGGCAACTGGAGCGCTGTAGACAGCAGGAGCAGCAACATGGGAGTAAGTGGCCACAGCTGGGGCAGCGTAAGCGGCATGTGAGTAGGTGGCGACAGCAGGAGCAGCATAGGTGGAGTAAGCGGCATAAGGAGCGGCGGCATAGGCGGTGTAGGCGGGCACAGCAGCGGCGGAGTAAGTCAAAGGAGCCACCAAACCGGGATTGGCCTGAGCGACGGCGAAGAGGAGTGCGAAACAGATGAGGAACTGTATGGAAAGAAGAAAAGGAGTTATAAATTGTTTACACTATAACTTCAACTCTATTGAAATAAATTGGCTGACTTCTTGTAGGGTATACTTACTTTCATTTTGTTAGAGTTTGCTGTTAATTGGCTGCTGCGAGTTAACTGATGTCAATTACGATTCTACGCGCCTAATTTATAGCAAAATTTTTCGAAATCAGAAAATCATAATTCTGTGATACATATTTGTATGTAAGGTTGTGTGTAAGAATCCGCCGCCTACACTTTGTTATTGATACTCGTTCATTTACTTCTAAGTACATTTTGTCATATGTTGGTCTGTATGTTCACAGCCGCAAGCACCCACAAAGACCCGCATATACGAGCACATACAAACACACACATACAAAGTGATAATAATTTGACAATAGGTATTAATGCTTGTCCGTTTTGGTCTGTCTGTTATGCTTTATATATGATTATGCTTGAATTTGATCAAAGGGAATTCTTGAATTGATTGCGTAGAATGAGACAGCAAATCTTAAAAATAATTGACAAAAATTGCTAAAAAAAGATATAATTGATAATCTGCAACTGTAGGGCTGCTTGTTTGTTACCTCTTTTAATTGGGTAGTGAAGTAAAATTTACTAACCATATCCTAAGTTATACGAAAACGGGAAAACCCAAAAATGTTAGCGTAATGTTAAAAAAACCCAAACTATTTTTAGACTTCTTTTGGGTAAAATCTCTTTTATTGTTTATTCAAGTCTGACCCAATTAGCATTGTCGCCTTTCAAACAGCCTAGCTTTGTTCTAGAGATGTAATGTAATAAAAGAGCAAATTCCAGTTTACTTCATCGCTTTCTATAGGTATTTTGAATAATCGGTCTCTTACTGGTTGAGTGACTGATGACAACTATAATATAGCTGATTTACTTTCCTCCAAAATTTTTTTAAAAACAATGATATTCAAACAATACCCTTTATATTCAAATAATAGCCTTTAACGTCATTGCTAGAAGCACTAAACGGCTTAATATAAAGATGTAAGGAGGGGCTATGTTCGGGTGAAACCGAATATTTTATACTCTCCCATCAAAGCCGAGGAATTACTTTTAATTTTTTCTGCAAAACTTTATATTAAACAAGGAGAACTTTTACTTCAGCTGCGCCGAAGCTATAACACATGCCGCATTTCGTGAAGATAAGCACTTTATGCCGATCGTTCAGTTTGTATGACAGCTACAGGGCCCAAACCATTATTTGTGGCGGGTGCGCCTCCTGGTGGCCAACCGATGACTTAGATTCTCGTATGAACGGTCGGTCAAGTAAACCCTATCGTTTTGAGAGTTTACGAATTGCTCAACTGGAAAATTTTTTCGTCAGAAAACACAATGTTCGGAATTTGACCGCTTTCGGCCAAGCGAATCAACTGCTTCGCTCTCTCAAGTCTTACTTGTTGCTGCTTCGGTGTGAGATCATGGGCCTTTTGGAACTTGTAAGGCTTGACCTTGAGCTCATTTTTCAATATGCGTTGGATGCTGCGGTCGGATATTTTCAGTTCTTTAGCCATTTGATTGGCACTTCGTCGTGGATTTCGCTCAAGTCGCTTCTTCACTTTCCGAACCATCTCACGTGACGTTGCAGTCTTTTGATGACCACCTCCATGGCGTTTTGCGATGCTACCAGTATCATTGTAACGAGTGATGGTGCGAAAAACAAAAACTTTATTCACATTAAGGTGTTTGAGCTCACGAACAATTGCTGGCTGTGATTTTCCAGCTAAATATAAAGCAATCACACTATTACGTTTGAATTCCATCGCTGATCACTTTTTTTTTGCGTTCCCTTTTGGCAAAACGCTTTTGTACACTTGTGAACAATACTCCGAACTGTCATTCAGCTAATTCATAAACAGCTGATTTGAGTGCGACAGCTGCGCGAACGGTCTGAAGTTGGTTACACTTCGAGTGTCGGACCCTGTATATGTTATAGCTTAGTGAGAAAAAGGTGGGTGCAAAATTTCAGATCGATATCTCAAAACTGATCGACTATTTCGTATATATTCATTTGGGCGGACAGACAATCAGACGGACGGACATGCTGAAATCGACTAGTCTCGTCACGCTAATTATTTATATACATACATACATATATACATGTACTTTATAGAATTTCAGATGTTTCCTTTTGTGTGTTGCAAATATCGTGACAGTGTATGCCTGTTCAGTACATGTTGCGAAAGATATTAACAGTCGTTATTTGACAAAATTAAATTAAATGATAACAATTATATTTGGTCATATTCTAGTTAATGCTATTAAAATTAACCTAACCTAATTAACCTGCTATTAAAATTAACCTAGTTAATTGATTATATATCTATAATATGATGTTGGTGATATAAACTCAATCTAAATATAATATGTATGGGTATAGGAGGAATAAAACATTGAAACGGAAATAATTTTATGAGGAATAAGGCATTTAGACCACGGACTTAATTAACACATTTTCAGAGCTAGAGCTCATTATGCTCATGAAAACATATATCGGCCAACATAACGGTTTAAAGTTAACTAGAGAGTCGGAAACCGCTATATCTGATGTACATAGGCTAGGGATATTGCAACCGATAAATTAGTTAATTTACGCTTAACGGATCTTTGTAGGCGACTAAGCCCATATGCAATACCAACCTGCTTCTTGAATGCCAAGGAACACGTGTACTAAGTTTCATCAAGATATCTTAATTACGTAGGTTCCCTTTTATATTTCTAGATTGGAGAACAAAAACAAATTTTAATCATCAAAAATCGCTTTATTGTTTTACGACACATTCTCAATTAAGATCTATGTACTTTTGGACGATTTTGAACCAATTGTCAAAGCCCTTTTATCATTCAGATTAAGATGTCTCTAAAACATACTATTCCTTATTGTTCTAGTGGTATGGTTGCAATATATCCACTTGTTAAAAAAAAAAACAACCAACCATTTGTTTGGAAGTAACTTTTGATGGATTCAGCTCATTTTGAAACATCTATACTGTCGACTGCTGTTTACTTTTGAGCGCATACCACGATTCATCATCTATATGTAAAATTATATTGTAAAATTTTTTTTTTAGACGAACACAGCTTTTTTTGAGCACAAATTGTTTCAACGTGAATCAAAGTATTTTGCAGTGAAGTATTCTTGCATATTGAATGAATGCTGGTCCCACTAGTGCCTAAAGTTGTTTCAATATCAGAATATGTCACATGACGATAATTTTTGCGCACAGCAACAATTGTTTCCGAGTCGAAACCTTCACGAAATTTATCTTGAGTAATCTACGCCTCGATTGGACCTACGATAATATCGATAAACACTGGTGTTTGATGGAGTTTCATCACCAAAACTTGAATTAAGTTCATCAATGCAATGTAAAAAATAATCGCGCGAAAATGTTCGAGATTTACTTCCATATTTTGGCCGAGATGAATATTTTAAGTAACTGTAAACAACACAAGTAACGTTCGTATGTCAAAATGTTCTGAAAAATTTTCAAACTTATGATAAAACGGGTTGACAAATGCAAAGTATTAAAAGGCAACCTCGGTCATCCTAATCATTTATATGAATATTTTATCCTGATTAGTTATACAAATAATCGTTTGAACAACACAACATGTTGCAAGAATATATAAATTGGTAAAAAAATAATATATACTGTGCCAAACGTTTTGAAAAATATTATCAACATTATCTTATCTAGGATAAAAATTTCGTTGCATTCTATGGAATGTGAAATAATTAAGACGCGCCACAATCTTACATAATAGAATAGAAAATCAATGATGTTATCCATTATATCTTATCACACAATTTCCAAACTTGGTGACTCTTTCGAAAGAAGTCTCTAAAAAAGGAAGTTTCAATTAGCTCCCAAAGTTAATCGTGAATAATATTTAATAAATGTTGACCAAATTAGCATAATTATGGACCTGAACGGCCCTTAGTTAGGAATACTCTATTTCGGCTGCACCGAAGCTGATATACCCTTCACAGGTGCATTTCTTTTAGTAACTATGTGTTCAGTTTATATGGAAGCTATATGCTGTAGTCATCCGATCTGAATAATTTTCTCGCAGATTATATTATTTCCTTAAGCAGTAATCCATGTCAAATTTCGGGAAGATATATCGTCAAATGAAGAAGTTTCCCATGCAAGCATTTGATTTCGATCACACAGTTTGTATGACAGCTATATTCTTGAAAAGGAATTTCCAAACGATATCTTAAAAACTGAGGGACTAGATCTGTTCAG
Organism: Bactrocera neohumeralis; assembly: GCF_024586455.1. Classification (NCBI taxonomy): domain Eukaryota; kingdom Metazoa; phylum Arthropoda; class Insecta; order Diptera; family Tephritidae; genus Bactrocera; species Bactrocera neohumeralis. The sequence continues at coordinate 43,310,555 of NC_065922.1, forward strand.
GGTATAATTAGGACTTTCCAAATGAAGCAGGAAGGAACAGTCAGATTCGGTTCACAATTGCTAGGGATTTGCAGGAAGCGTCCCTCTTTCGAGAGATGGACGAAACCTTATTTTTTTCTGTTGGGATGGCATGACATCTGCGAAAGATATGTAATAACCTTACAGTCATTGAACAACCAACATCATATTTTTTCATTGTGTTGAAAATGTCAAATTTGTGTACCAAAAGGTGCTGATTTCCGAAAATCATTAATTTTTTCTTTCCGTTTAAAGAAAAGTGCTGCAAAGTCGCATCGAATGCTGGTCGAGCCATATGGTGATCATGCTTTATCAGAAGTGATATGTAAAAGATGGTTTCAACGGTGAAGAGATATTGATTTTGAGAAATGAAGAGCGTGGAAAAGCATCAAAAAGTTCGTCACCTAAAATGCAAAATAACGATCCACTACTTCAAATTACATATAGTACATATAAGTACATGTGTCCAACATTTTAAGGTTCTGCTATCAGATTTAAGCCAGTTTTAACCAATATTTAAACTCATTCATTCCCCTGTAAATTTCCGAAAATGTTGTTAGGTTATTTTGCATTTTACGTGATGAAATGAAAATCAGTTTTGCATGAAATTGTCATTGGGGATAGAAGAAAAATGGATTCATTTTAAGAATCCGGAATAAAGAAAAACATAGGTTACTCCGCAACAACCATCTACAACGATTGCAAGAACAGATCGATTCGGTAGGAAAACAATGCTCAGTGTTTGGTGGCATCAGAAGGGTGTGGTATATCAGAAGTTTCTAAAATCTGGTGAAACTGTTAATACTAAACGCTACAAACAACAATTGATAAACGTTAACTTATGCATTGAACAAAAATCGACCAGAATGAGTCGGAGGGCACGGCAAAGTAATTTTGTTACACGAGAATGCACACAAAGCAATATCGGTTCAGGATACAATGCAAAATACTTGGCTGGGAGCTGCTACCCGCTGTATTCACCAGGCTTTCCTCTTTCCGACTAGCATTTGTTTTTGTCGATAGGACACGTATTGGGTGAGCAGAACTTAGAATCCTACGCAGAAGCCGAAAATTGTGTGTCTGATTGGTTCGTTTCAAAATACGAACGTTTCCATAGGCATATGCCAGAAAGTGGTGAAAATGTGTAGGAAGCAGTGGTCAATACTTTGAATATACAAGGTGTGTTCCAAAACAAACAGGACTTTTTGAAGACAAAGAGCCAACAACAAATTTTGTTTTAAAATTGGTAAAACTTTTACCGTGGTCGTGAGGACATAAATGACGATCAACATGTGGGCCAATCAAAATCCGTGATCACCGGAAATTCCATCGAAACTGTGCGTGAATTCAACAAAAATCAGCCGAAATCATCATTGAAAATCTCCAAAACATCGATGTATCGCATTTTAACCGACCATTTGGGCTTACGAAAGGTGGTTACGGCTTGTTCTGCACAAATTGACTGACGACCAAAAATTGCTCACAATCCATTTCAATCATCACATTTTAACCATTAACCATTCCCCGTATTCATCTGATATGGCACCGTGCAACTTCTTTCTTTTCCGAAAAATGCAATTGTCCATGAAAGGAAAGCGTTATGCAGACGTAGAGGCCATTCAAAAGGCTTACTGGCGGCCATGCCGGCCAACGAGCTAAAACACTCGTTCGACATGCTTTTAGACCATGCAAAAAGCTGTATTGAAGCAGAAGGAGACTATTTTCAATAAAATAAATTGATTTTGCCGAAAAATCCATTTGTTCGCCTGTCCTGTCCTGTTTACTTTGGAACGCACCTTGTATTTTTTTTACTTTCCCATTCAAAATTAGTATTTCATTTTCACAAAAAAATTATTAATGGATAAATGGAAAATAATTTATATGTAGAATCAAGATCAATCAAGAAAGTGTAACTATAGCAGTCATAACTACTTTTAGAGAGCATTAGACTTTTACTTGGAGAGTGCTTCAATAAAATTGACAGAAAGTTTATGATTTGCACTTGGCGTAACTTTGAGAAAATCTGTTATTAAACTTAGCATTTTATGTTATAATGGGAATATACACCTATGTAATCGGAATTATCCCTTTTCTATGCCTAATAAATTTTGTTCTTATAATAAGTAAAACATTTAAATTAGTTTCGGTTATATGTCATTTATTCACTTTTTTGTCAACAGTTTACTTCTTCTTCAACAAAGTGGACACCAAGGGAGCGGAGTAGGTGACTGGTGCAACAGGAGCTACCGCAGCGACACGGGCAACTGGAGCGCTGTAGACAGCAGGGGCAGCAACATGGGAGTAAGTGGCCACAGCGGGGGCGGAGTAAGCGGCGTGTGAGTAGGTGGCGACGGCAGGAGCAGCATAGGTGGAGTAAGCGGCATAAGGAGCTGCGGCGTAGGTGGCATAGGCGGGCACAGCAGCGGCGGAGTAAGTCAAAGGAGCCACCAAACCAGGATTGGCCTGAGCGACGGCGAAGAGGAGAGCCAAGCAAATGAGGAACTGCAAATAATAAAGTGATGTTATCAAATGGTAATCAAATATAAAAAGCTTTTGTTGAACTTACTTTCATTTTGTTATAGTTTGTTGTTAATCGACTGCGGTGAGTTAACTGATATCAACTATCACTCAACGGCAATTATTTATACGAAAATGTACAATAATTCTCTGCGTCAGCGTGAAGCAGAAAAGTCAGAAAGTTGGACGAATATTCTACAGAAAAAGGCATTTGCGCACCGGTATTTGATCACTCGTTATTTGTCAACTTCTATCACTGCAGTTGATCAGCTTCAAACGTACATTTCAACGCGACATATTGCTATTGCTGTTCTTGTTTTTTTTCATTTTTCAATCGGTTGTTTGTGATTATATCGTAAGAGCTTAGCTATTTCCCTACATGTGTCGCGGATTTGAGTTTTTGCAGACTTCTATCTGTGTGATTGCTCGCGTCAATGTTCCGGATAGCGAACGCGGATGTGTCGTGCCGTTTGTGATTTCGAACAATTGAAAATTCTTCTAACAAATATCTTTTTGACAATGTTTTGTCTCCCACACATGAACCCAACCGGTCTGATAATCCCTCGAACGTATCAAATGCTTGTGCTTACCGACATGCTCTCGATTAGGGCTAAACAATGCGCATGCGCATGTATTTACGATCACATACACACACATACATGCACGAAATTATAAAAGTTTTTTGTTGAGTGCCCAGAGCGCTGACGGCGCGAGTACGCCTATCAAAATAATGACAAGCATAAAGCGCGTAATGTGTGCGCAGACGCATTGCACACATTTGTATTGTAGTTGTATATATTTACACTTGTATGTATGTATGTGTTTTTTTTATTTTTGATTTCTTCGATTGTCAATAAATCGTTTATGAATCTCGAATGTAGCTGGTAAATAATCAGGTAAATGACTTTTAACTATTCGTGTTGTTGTTGTTGTGGTATAAACAAATTAATGCGATTTAATTGATAACTGGCTTCCAGCACAAAAACTCTGTTGAACTGCACTAAGTAATTCAAGGGTAAAAGCTAATTGTGTAGATTAATATCAATTGTTGTTGTAATAATGAAAAAATTAATAGAAGTAATCAGCTAATAATTTTTAATAAATTTGAGATTAAAACAGAAAAATTGGATATATAAAATGGTCACGTGAGCTCATTTCTTTTAGGTTAATAACATTTTTAATTTGGATCATATTCCGTTGTTATTACAAATATGACTATTTAATATATGAGCTGCAATAGGTCGCAGCAATGGTTATTTCTCTTTTTTATTTTTCATTATTTTCAAGAATTAAAAACTCATGAAAAAATATGGCAACCTTGTTAAAAGGACTCTTCCATTTAGTCTCACTATAATTTTACACATTCTGACCAACTCGAATGATTTAAACGGGTATATTGGGGGGGAAAGAAATGGACGGACTGATTGAATTCATTTTGACATTGCCCCGGTATACTCGAGAATATATTTTGAAGCAGTTTTTTTGTATAATAATACTCACTGACTTGCCATATATGTATGTATGGAATAAAGCTTGCTGGAAGAATGAAATTCATTATAAGAAGTATATGGGAGTTGGAGGTAGTATTGACTCGATTTTATCTTTTTTTTCCAATGGTAAATACTATTATAAATAAATATCTACTAATAAAATGTTCCCTGGAGTTCGTTAAGGTACCTCACATATAATCGCCAATCATATGGAGTAAAATCTGTCGGATATTCGAAAATCCTGATATTAGTTATATGGGGTATAGGTTGAGTTTTCGCGCAATTGTAATGTTAGGCACAAATATACATATACTGTTATGAGTAAAATACATATTCCCTGGAATTTTCATTGAAATAACTCAAATATTGGCCAATATATCCAGTATAAGGTCATCTGAAAGTTCGAAAATCTTTATATTACCTATTTGAGGGCGCAGGGAAGTATTGACCCGATTCAACCTATTTTTGACACACAGAGCGGAATTTCACTTGTATATCTAAACCATTGAACGATATTATCGGGCAAAAGCAACTATAGGTACTGGGGTCGGAATATTCGGGTCACACAACATTTGAATCTGTGCCTATCAAATTTATGTAAGATTTGCCGCCTACTAAACCAAACTTGCGCAAAAATTGCTTCCAACAAGATGGCGTTACATGACATGCAGCCAACGAAACAATAAATCTATTGAAGGAAACTCTTTGTGACCTCCAATATCGCGTGATTTAACATCGCTGGACCATTTTTTTTATTTTACCATTCGAAGTCGTATATTTGTATATTCTAATGTTCCCTGGGTTTCATTAAGGTGCCTCACATACCATCCCAATGATATGGAAATCTTGTTGTTAGTTATATGGGAACTAGCTCAAGTTTTTGACCAATTTTATCCATTTTAGGTGCAAAGATACTAGACTGATATGAGTAAAACACGCTCACTCCATTTTATTAAGATAACTAATATATTGACCGATATATTCGCTTCAATCCATTTTAGACATCAGGAACGAATTTTCTCTGAATTTCAATTATTATTCGTATATCTCGCATATAGATCGATATTTTCTGTAAAAAGTAATCTTGGATACAGGTGTTCGCATTGAACAATTTTTGACCACTGTCTGGTATAGTTCAAAGGCTATACATACCATACTTCAAATATGCTAAGTTTAATTTCGTTATATTAATTGCCTCTTCATTTGTATATCGTAAAGTGAAAGAATCAAAAGGAATTTATAATTTTTTTTTTATAGAAAGTAGGAGCGTTTGTAGTCCGATGTCGTCCATTTTCACAATGTGACATAGGAGTGTGTAAAAGTTTTAATTTTAATTTTTAACAGTACCGTTATAAGGAAAGTATAAGGAGTTATAACGCGATTTCATTCATTTTCACCCTGTTGCCCACTTTTTCAAATTTTTTCCCACATATCTTTAGCTTTTATTAATGATCATAGACTTACTTAGTTCTGTTAATACCTTTTACTGCGTACTATAAATATTTATATTAAAATCAATCTGATTATCTCGAATGTTTTATAGTATATGTGATATGTGCCAAATTTTGATTTACAAGCTGCGTTCCAAAGTAAACAGGTCTTAAAAAAAACAGAACAAATGGTTTTTTCGGCACGGTGCCATATCAGGTGAATACGAAGAGTGGTTAATGGTTAAAATGTGATTTTTGGTCAAATAATCGGTCACAAGCGTCGATCGATGGGACAGCGTATTATCGTGCAACAAACGTCAACTTTCATCTTCGCAATATTCGGGCCGAATATGTCGAAGACGGCACACTAAACGCTTCAAAACTTCAAAACTACCGCATTAACGTTTTGGCGTCTTACATTTTTGAATTTTCTTTATTACATTTAAAGAAATATGTTAGAAAATAGTATAATGCTCTTCCAAAATACAGCAATTTAACCATCCCCCTTCTTTGATATCCGGCAGTCGGCTTCGTGGAATATGCTCGTATTTCGAAATAAATATAAAAATCCGTGCTTATATAGTATTCGCGATTTGAAAGAAAAATATATTTCTTTATTTGATGATGTACATACAATATATGTATGTGCTTAGGTATTATTCTCTTTTCCAAAAACAATTCACAACCATTAGTGGGCAAGCAAGAACTGTACAGTGAACAGTTGTTAATTTCATCATGTTCAAGTGGAGAAAAACGAGTACGTAGACGCACACACAGACACCACATTAAAAAATATTTGGGTGGCAATTGAACTTCATGTATCGCAAACAAGATTTATTTCCTTACAATTCTCATCAACGAAAATTTGCTATAAATTGCTCATTCTGAGTTTTGAATGTCATTAGTTCAGTATCAGCTGTTAACAAAGCACAAACAAACTACAACAAAATGAAAGTAAGCAATCCACACATCCTTCCAATATTTCTTTATATATTTATAACATTCCATAACTCTTTTCCAGTTCCTTATCTGCTTGGCTCTCCTCTTCGCCGTCGCCCAGGCTAACCCCGGTATCGTGGCACCTTTGACCTACTCGGCTGTGCCCACCGTAGCCACCTATGCTGCATCCCCATATGCCTACAGCGCTTATGCCGCACCTGCCGTTGCCACCTACTCACACGCCGCTTACTCCGCCCCAGCTGTGGCCACTTACTCGCACGTTGCTGCTCCAGCTGTGTACAGCGCTCCAGTCGCCCGTGTGGCCGCGGTCGCCCCCGTTGCATACTCTGCTCCAGTCGTCTCAACTCTGTTGAAGAAATAGAGGACTTTGTTTTTTGGATTTTTCTAAATAATGCTTTTTGTTGATGGACCTGTGAATAAATGTTGATTAAGTTGTAAATTTATATGAACGTGTATTTTTATTACCTCCACCAACAAAATACACATTTACGCAAGGTTATAATACATCAATTGAAAAGTTCCCTGCCCACCATGGTAAAACATATTTTTGTTTTGCAAAACTCTTTTTTTCTATTCAACATAATTCCCTTCAAAGGTGATATACTAATTATCTTATTACTACTTTTGGATACCATTTTTGTAAGACGATTTATCCTTTGCTTCTAAATAGGCCTTAATTTCGTCGATCATCTCTTCATTCGAAAAATTATTTCGAAAAGGAAATAGTCGCGGGGGCCATATCTGGAGAATACGATGAAGCAGTTCGAATCCCAATTCATGAATTTTTGTCTTCGTTTTCACTGACTTGTGACACGGTGCAATGTCATGGTGAAACAGCATTTTTTTCTTCAAATGAAATAGTTTTTCAACGATTTCGGCCTTAAAGCTTTCCAATAATGATAGTAATATTTGCTGTTGATAGTCCTTCCTTTTTCAGGTAGTCAATAAAAATTATTCCATGCGCACTCCACACGTCATGACCTTGCCAGCCGACTTTTGAGGTTTTCTGTAGAGTATCTGTTATCTCAACTTCATTTTACGGTCATCCAAAATTGGTTTGTGATCTCTTTTGATGTTTTCGTCGGCAATAACTTCTTTTGGACGTCTAAACTTAGCATATCAATGCTTGATGGTTGATTTTCCTGGTGGAGAGTCCGAATAATTTTCGTCAAGCTAAACCTTGACCAAATTTTGAAAATGATAATCGTTTGTTTTTATGAGGGAAAAGCATCAAAACCCGGAGTTTGGAACCCAACCTATGCCTAACTCATGTACATGTCATGGAACAACTTTACTTCATGGTACAGAAAAAGACATTTAAGTCTCTTAATCTTGTAAGAAAAGTGTAAGTGTAAATTTAAAATCTTCCCTTAAGAGGCTACTGAAAAAATAAATCGCACTAACGTCATAATGGAATTGGAACAGATATCTTCTAAAGCATCCACACCCACTCAGTATTTAGGTTAGGTGAAAATTCAGTTTCCCACGTCGTGTGTTTATCCCTGAACACATGAGTGGGTCCATCAGCTTTTGGTTAAGGTTTTCCTCCGTTCTTAACACATTGTGAAACTCTCAGTTCTCTCATTTCTTCACACGTAGGCGGCTCTAACAGCTGGATTAGTCGTACATATTCGACCCCCTGAATGTCAATGGGCGGCTCGCTGGCCGGCTTACTCGGATTGTAGAAAGATTTTTCTTAGTATACACTCCTCGAATGATATTAAGGGCCTCTTTGTAGGTCTAGCCTTTTTGACCTATTTGTATTCATTATTGGATCGGAAATTCGTTGTGCTTATAAAGTTTAAGCGTAGTTTCTTCAAACAATTTTAATATGATTTTAAGAAATTTTATATCACTGTCTGTAGGGAGGGGTTCTGAGACATAAGTTTACGAATTGTTAACGAGAAATGATGAAGTAACGCTTTACCCTCCATTAAATCATAGGATAAAAAAATTTAGATTAAGCAACCTATATTTGTTGATTAGTTGATTACCTTGTTTAGTTTTTCAATTAACTAATTCAAACTTTAGGCTTTATAAGCTGTCTCAGTGTTTGTGGTGGTAATTCCCACAGTGTCACAGATAACTAATACTTCTTATATAGTATATTCATACTACTATGATCAAATTGAAAGGTGAATTTTTAATTTATACTTCCTGTGTTTTTCGAATCGGTAAATGTTTTTTTCTGTAAGTTCGTAGTGCTGCTAGTGACATCTTTGCTAAATTTCACGTAAAAATTTTCATTAGTATTTGAGATACACGACGTTTTGTGAGGCTCTAAAAGTGAACTCTTCGATTTTTACTGTGTCTGAATTTATTGAACAAAGAAGTACGATAATGCACCATCTCATACTGCATTGGTTATTCGTGATCATTTCGCCACATTTTCAACTAATATCGTGCCTCAACCATCGCATTCGCCTGATTTACCTTCGTGTAACTTCTGGCTATTCAGCAAACTCACATGACCACTACGAGAACACGTTTTGACTCAATTGAGAATATAAAAGCTGAATCGAAGACGACTCTGATGAAGGATTCTTCCAAGTGCTATGATAACTGAAAAATTCGTTGGCATAAGTGCAGTACAGCGGAAGAGGATTACTTTGAAGGAGATGAAATGGATAAAATTCACCTTTCAATTTGATCACAGTAGTAGTATCCCCGCCGCTACTCTCTGAATGTTACAAGCTTCACAGAAAACTTAATACACCGGATCAGGGTAGAAACTGCACATGTTATTTCCACAAAATTTGTTTCTAATTTATCAATTACTACTTCTTAAACTTACAGAAAACCCAAATTTTTGTTTTCTAGGTTAGTTTTCTGAATCAGCAACTGTTTAGAGACTTCGCATATTTTACAGTTTTGTCAGAACCGTGCCAAAATTAAAAAGACACTACTTTTGGAAAAACAAACAGTTGGCTGAACGACGTTAAAGTCAGCGTATGGCCGGGTTTGGTTTGATATACCATAAACCAACATGCTTTCAATCATATATTTATTAGGGTAAGAAATATGCAAAAAAACATCGATTTTCTCAAACCCCAAAGACACAGAGTAGGGCTCTTAAAATAACTCGAAAACCAATTAGTAAATTGAAAACGTTCGTATGAATATTGAGTGATTAATATTATTCGAATATTCGTAACATTGCACAGTGGTTCGGTTTGTATGAAGCCGCGGTCATAAATACTTCCCGTGAGTTAGCGCTATGAAATTTTACCAAAAATATATCAAATATGCATAAGTAAAAACAAAAATTGTTCATCGGACGACTACGTCTTATAGCTAACATAGCACAGTAATCGCACCTACATATATGGTAATGAGGCTTAAAAATACTTCTTATCGTAGCGGACCACCAATACCTTAAAAAGGCGTTGAAAAAATACTTAAGAAATTGGGAAAGTGGCTAATATGATTTTTAATTAAATTATTTCCCCATCCAATCCGCATGCTTCGCCTGCAAGAGTAATATCATACCCAAAAATCCTGTAGGAAAAGGACAAAGTATAAATTAATTTAATAAAGAGTGTTCCTTGTAGGGTAATATTAAGTACCCAGTATGTATATATACATGCTGGATCATGCAAGGATTTAAAGACATTTTAGTAAAAAAACATCAATTTTATTTTCCGCTTTCCGCCAACGCCATTGAAATCATATATACAAGCATATTTTTTATAGCGAGGAACTAATAAATCATATATTTTATAATATTGTTAAATGTAATCTAATCATCATAACGACTTTTAATAATTAAAATTAATTCACCAAAATATTTGTATTAAAAATCAGTCATCAGCTGTATGCTATAATAGTCTGATCTGTACAGAATATTCGGATATTGTAACGTTGTCTTTGGCAATAACCTAATCCGATTCGGAGAGCAAATAAAGCAATTTTATATACATGAACTTGAGTATTATAAAAATATTTCTTCATATCCTTCGACTATTTACTACTTATACTCATCTACTAACCGAAAAAAAATAGATCTTTTAATTTTAGATAAATCCATCGTTTTTTATGATGACCACCACGAGGAGGTGTTTTTCGGCGAAATTTTTTACGTAAAATTCACAAAATATTATCAAAATGTTGCTCATGAATATGATCTAAAATATATTCACTCATTTATTATATAAAAATTAAGTGGTGAGATTGACATTTTTTCGGCCGTCAAAGTAGTACCTAGTTTAGATTTTAAACGAACTACTTCAAAATCCTTAGTTAATCTCATTTTATTTTTTAAGATTTTTAGGCTTTACGCTGAGGCAGCTTTTGAGGTCGTAATTAACACACTGTCTTAGATAATTAATACTTTTAATATGTACATATGTACATACATATATACATAAGTGTTATATAATAACTATGAAACTATCAGAAAACTAAACGTCCATTCTTATCGCAACTACTAACAGATCTAAATATGATATATTTCCGAGAGTATTTTTCAACGCAAATAATAAAAAATATATTTTTCTACATATATACAAGTATATGTATATCACTTAATCAACATTTATTCACAGGTCCATCAACAAAAAACATTATTTAGAAAAATTCAAAAAACAAAGTCCTCTATTTCTTCAACAGAGTTGAGACGACTGGAGCAGAGTATGCAACAGGGGCGACCGCAGCAACACGAGCAACTGGAGCGCTGTACACAGCTGGAGCAGCAACGTGCGAGTAAGTGGCCACAGCTGGGGCGGAGTAAGCGGCGTGTGAGTAGGTGGCAACGGCAGGTGCGGCGTAGGCATATGGGGATGCAGCATAGGTGGCTACGGTGGGCACAGCCGAGTAGGTCAAAGGTGCCACGATACCGGGGTTAGCCTGGGCGACGGCGAAGAGGAGAGCCAAGCAGATAAGGAACTGGAAAAGAGTTATGGAATGTTATAAATATATAAAGAAATATTGGAAGGATGTGTGGATTGCTTACTTTCATTTTGTTGTAGTTTGTTTGTGCTTTGTTAACAGCTGATACTGAACTAATGACATTCAAAACTCAGAATGAGCAATTTATAGCAAATTTTCGTTGCTGAGAATTGTAAGGAAATAAATCTTGTTTGCGGTACAAGAAGTTCAATTGTCACTTATGGCTTAGACTAAACATTAAATTGAAGTGTGGTGTCTGTATGTATGTGTAATTAGAGTATGTGTGTATTAGATTTTTCATAAGCAAACTTAATAAGCTCAATAATGATAGTTTGTTGTGGGTACATTTTAATTGTTTACTTATGATTTTGAATTATGAATGGTAAATAGAAGAATTCAAACATTATCAGTATGTCAATACCTTTTTTAAGTTTTCAAAGCTAACAATTTTCGTAATGAAAGAGCATTTTATAATGTTGTTTTAATAGCTCTTTTATGCCTGTATAAATATTTCATTACGGTTTTGTAAATTTTCGGGAGCAATTTTTTATGGGTTCTTAACTTATTTCGTTCTAAAAAGTTAAGCAAAGAAATCGTTTGACCTTTGACTGGAATAAGAATATAAATTATTGTTTTATATGATAGCAATTTAATTTTATTGGTTGTCGAAAAAGTTTTTTCGCATTTCTAGTCAAATTTCTACTTATTTTATTTGTATATATACCTATAAATTAATAAACAAATATGTAACATTTTGGTCGATCACTTTTTGCCATTTTTCCGCCAGAGACATTATTCCATCAGTGTAAAATTTTGATCAGTGTAAATCGAAATTTCGAAATTTCCAGAATGGAAGCGTGCGAACCATTGTTGCGCTACACCAACTGATAATCCACGGCGAAACTTATAAAAAGTTATTGCGTGAAAATGTTCGTTGTGATTTAAGTTTTTAGCCAAGAAGAGTATTTTAAGTTACTGTAAGCAATACAAACAGCGCTCGTATATCAATACTTTCTGAGTTTGTATAACACAAAAAATGTCAAAAGTTGCGAGTTGTTAGATTACAACTCTAGAGTTGCCAAACCTCGATAAAAATATAAAAGCAACCTACGAAATAACATATTTTGCATACCGAATTTTATTAATATTTATTCCAACTGGGAAAACCGAAAATATTGTTTGTCATCGTGTAATAATATAAAAAATTAAATCAAAGAGAAAAATAATTAATTGTTTTTGTTATCGTAATGTATTTGGAGAAATATACATTATTTATAAATTTTTAAGAATTATTGCGAACACAACACATACAAACACAAATATGCAATCATTTTGTAATATCATCATGCCATGAAGGTATGTACATACATAGGTAATAATGACACCGTGAAAAATTGAACAACATAACTTTCCATTGAACTTTCGTATAAGTATTTGTATGTATTGAGAAATTTTGCCACAATTGAAACCGGTATGTTTATGTCGAACTCTAACAAGCCACACACACACAGAAATACATGTGGTACTATGTATGTACGTTTACCATATATTTGTATCAAAAAATGTGTAAACCAGAGCTTACAGCTTGGAAATATTGTAGGCGTGTGCTCTTATTAACCATTCTATCCGAATTTAATGCTAAACCACCAAAAGTCGGGTTCTAGCGTGGCAAAATTTTGCTATAAAATATGCTCGCAGAATCGTAATTGATATCAGTTAACTCACAGCAGTCAATTAACAGCAACCTCTAACAAAATGAAAGTAAGTGTACTCTACAAGAAGTCTGCCAATTTATTTCAATCGGATTGAAGTTGTAATGTAAACAATTTATAACTCCTTTTCTTCTTTTCTTACAGTTCCTCATCTGCTTGGCTCTCCTCTTCGCCGTCGCTCAGGCCAATCCCGGTTTGGTGGCTCCTTTGACTTACTCCGCCGCTGCTGTGCCCGCCTATACCACCTATGCCGCCGCTCCCTATGCCGCCGCTCCTTATGCCGCTTACTCCACCTATGCTGCTCCTGCTGTCGCCACCTACTCACACGCCGCTTACTCCGCCCCCGCTGTGGCCACTTACTCTCATGTTGCTGCCCCTGCTGTCTACAGCGCTCCAGTCGCCTCAGTAGCTTCAGTGGCTCCAGTTGCTCCAGTCACCTACTCCGCTCCCTTGGTGTCCACTTTGTTGAAGAAGAAGTAAACAGTTGACGAATGTGCATTGTAAAGGATATTGTTGCAATAAATTATAAAGCGAAAAGAAAATCATAAAATTTTGTTGTTCTTGTCTACACTTTTCCATAGTTGGTAAAAAAATTTAGTTTTCAACCCGTAAATTTTATTTTTACTACGTAATTTCCACCAAGTTAATTTTTTTTTCGGTGGAATTATGCCACGTTTTATAATACTGGATCTTATTTGAACCCCTTTTTACGAAAATTAAGACATGCTTTTTGGAACTTTGCCCACATAGTTTCAGTAATTGATGTCCGAAAGTCAGAGTCAGAGTTTAGAGTCAAACCCAATAACCAAAAAATATATATTTACTTGTAAGACATGGTCACACAATCTTAGTCTGAAATTAAATATGGTTAAAAATCCACAATAGGCATGAAAGTCAATATACTGGGATACCGGAGCAAGCGAAATGCGATAAACTTCGTGAATTTTTTGAACCAAAAGTAATTAAGTCGAAAGTGTGTTGTCTTTTAACGAAGTTACAGATTTACCAAAATTACTTTATAAAGAAACTGTGAGACGACAACTATCTTATTCGATGTATGGAAGTTAGATACATTGAAAGAATACCATCTTACCATCTATTACATTCTCTCTAAATTTCTTTAAAGTATTTTCATAAGTGTATTTAATACACAGAAGGAAATGTGAGGAGAAGTTCTTAGTGCTAAATTAATTAATGGTAAAGCGTTATAATTTCAATTTATAATAACTGATCAATTATAAATCATCGGTTTGTATTTCAATTCTAAATAAAACCGTTATATGAGGGATGGAAGTGGTTATCATCCGATTTCACCTATTTCACGATGTCGCAAGATGTTGGCGAAGTGACTTTAGGAGTGCAAATTTAGGTAACATAGCTAAAATGGGATGGAAGACATATACATTATACCTATTAGGAGGCGGGGTCACAGGGAGTTCAACTCGTGTCGTCATCTTGATCATTTATATGAGAGCTGAGGTAGTTCGTGAATTGATATGGCACATCTTTTGCATTAAACTTTGGTATACTATATATGAATATACAATATATATGTATGTATGTATATTTCATTTTGGTATTCTCACCCAAAATAGTTCGAGCTGCAGAACTTAATAGAGAAGGTACCATCTTTTATAAGAGTGTACAGCTGCTGGCGTATGCCGACGATATTGATATCATCGGCCTCAACACCCGCGCCGTTAGTTCTGCTTTCTCCAGGCTGGACAAGAAAGCAAAACAAATGGGTCTGGCAGTGAACGAGGGCAAGACGAAATATCTCCTGTCATCAAACAAACAGTCGTCGCACTCGCGACTTGGCACTCACGTCACTGTTGACAGTCATAACTTTGAAGTTGTAGATAATTTCGTCTATTTAGGAACCAGTATTAACACCACCATCAATGTCAGCCTGGAAATCCAACGCAGGATAACTCTTGCCAACAGGTGCTACTTCGGACTGAGTAGGCAATTGAAAAGTAAAGTCCTCTCTCGACGAAAAAAAGCCAAACTCTATAAGTCGCTCATAATTCCCGTCCTGCTATATGGTGCAGAGGCTTGGACGATGTCAACAACTGATGAGTCGACGTTGCGAGTTTTCGAGAGAAAGGTTCTGCGAAAGATGTATGGTCCTTTGCGCGTTGGCCACGGCGAATATCGCATTCGATGGAACGATGAGCTGTGCCAGATATACGACGACATTGACATAGTTCAGCGAATTAAAAGACAGCGGCTACGCTGGCTAGGTCATGTTGTCCGAATGGACGAAAACACTCCAGCTCTGAAAGTATTCGACGCTGTACCCGCCGGGGGAAGCAGAGGAAGAGGAAGACCTCCACTCCGTTGGAAGGACCAAGTGGAGAAGGACCTGGCTACGCTTGGAATATCCAATTGGCGCCACGTAGCGAAAAGGAGAAACGACTGGCGCGCTGTTGTTAACTCGGCTATAATCGCGTAAGCGGTGTCTACGCTAATTAAGAAGAAGATTCTCACCCAAAATAGAGGCTCTCTCATTAAGAAGTCTCACAGATTGACCAATATATGTAGCGGATGTCTCAAAATCCATATAATAAGTATATGGAGACAAGGGGAAGATTTGCCTTGATTTCGTGCATATTAGGCAAGAGAATACACTGTCATTAAAAGGTATTCCTTCTGAATTAATTTGGTGTCTGTCATAAAAATAAGGATACTCAATACATAAACATATTTCAAATATTTCTGTCGAAAAATGTAATCACTCTCAACTTTTATAATTAGTTCGGCAAAAAAAATTTAAACTTCTTCGTCACAATTAATTGTACATCCATATGTATATAAAAGGTGTCCCAAAATCAAGATTGGCATTAAACAGAAAACACAGTTTTTATTCTTTCGATTGTAATTATTTTATTGAGTCATAAAATTCATGGGATGGGGTTATTTATGGAATAACTTAACGGGCAAATGGCCTCCACGGTTTTCCATATATATACGCACTCGTTTGTCGAAATTTTCCAGACTATTCTGCATAAATGTGGCTATTGATGGATGTGGTGTCATTGATGCAACGTTGGATATCCTCCTTTAAAGCACGCGTGGTTGTGATTAGTGGTGTTACTATAGATCTGTGATTTTAAATAACCCCATAAAAATTAATGAAATGGTGTTAAATAACATGATATAGGGCCAAATTCTGATCTCCAAAACGAGAGAATACACGACCTGGAAATGTCTCATGCAGTAATTGAAGTGTTTCACGGGCTGTATGACATATGGCACCGTCTTATTGCTCGACATATTGGTCACATCAATATCTTCCAATTTCGGCAAGAGGAACTGGGTTATATGTCGCGATATCGAGCACTAGTTACAGTCACTGCTTAACCAGCCTCATTTTCAAAATAGTCGGGTGTAATTATGCTGCCAGTCCAAAATACACACCAGACGGTGACTCGTTGTGGATGCATTTGCTTTTCGACAATCACATCTGGGTTCTCAGAACCTCAAAAGCCGCAATTTCAAACCCATCAAAATGAAAATGTGCTTAGGATGATTTTGCTTGAAATATCTTGGGGTTTTATAGTACATATAGTGCCCTATATATACTCGTACTAAGCCTAAACTGTCAGCTGTAGATTTATTTGTACACAAAATATATAAGTTAAATGCTTTAAAAATATAAATTTATTAACATAATATCCGATCCAGGAACAAAGCAGTTTCAGCAACAAAATAAAAACCATAAACAGCAACTCTATTTCAAAAGCGTAGAAACCACTGGGGCGCTATAGGCGACTCGTACAGCGGGAGCTACGGCAGCGACGCGTGCAATTGGAGCGCGGTATATGCTGACAGCAGGAGCTGCATAAGCTGAGTAAGCCGTGTATGGAGACGTAGCATAAGTTGCAACTCTGGGCACAGCCGAGTAAGTCAATGGAGCGACGATGCCAGGGTTAGCCTGGGCGACGGCGAAGAGCAGAGCCAAGCAGATGAGGAACTGTAAATTAGTACATAGGATATAAACACATTTTCAACATTGAGAGTAATATGCCATACTTACTTTCATTTTGTTGGAGTGCTTGTAGCTTGATTTGTTAGGTCCACAAATGCCTTGAAACAGATAGCTATTGAAGTTGAGAGTTGGAAATTTATAGCAAAACTGCAACCGTTTGCAATTTAAAAAATGCATCCATTTATTTTTTTAATTTACAATTTTTTTCTTTATAATTTTGATTTCCGCAGCCACACTAGACTACTATGGACGTGTAATTAAGACACATCTACTGATACATACATTTAGTATATTCGCAATTGTACTCCAAACACATCTAATCAAGCATTGCAAATTGCATTGGAATTTTTTGGCGGTTATTATGCTTAGTCATGCCCTTAACAATTTAATTATAACTAGACACGAGTTCTTCTTTATTCGCTAATCACATACTTATACATATATATATATACATATATATATATATATATATATATATATATATACATACATATATCTTTTCGATATCCATTGATTGCATGAAATCTAAATTAACTGTATCAACCTTTTCTTATCATTAATGATTACTATATGCTTTTTAAGGATCAAACAGAGTGAGAAATTGAAAAAAATAAAATAAAGACAATGTGGAATTTAAAATCGAAAAATTTAAATCGATATTTCAAATTGTTTTTGAATTACAGCCTTCAAAAGTGTAGCCACTAAGTTCAATCAGCTCCTTCAGTTTACCCTCGCGAGTTTTGTTCGAATCCACATTTTTATAATATGCTGTAGGGATTGCTGGGAGACAAATAATCCCATTACTACGCATATCAATTAAAACAATATTGTACAATGCTCCTTCATTACGAAAACAGTTTGCTCATTGAACACTTTTGAAAACTCAAAAAAGGTGTTGACGCACGGACAATGTTTGAATTCTTCTGTTTTCCATTCATGATTGAAAGTCATGAGTAAACAAGTAATAAGTAGCCACAACAAACTATCATTATTCAGTTTATTAGGCTTAATTATAAAAAATCTAATACACACATACTTACAGACACCACACTTAAATTTAATGTTTAGTCTAAGCCATAAGTGACAATTCTCAGCAGCGAAAATTTGCTATAAATTGCTCATTCTGAGCTTTGAATGTCATTAGTTCAGTATCAGCTGTTAACAAAGCACAAACAAACTACAACAAAATGAAAGTAAGCAATCCACACATCCCTCTAATATATATATCGGGTGATTTTTTAAGAGCTTGATAACTTTTTTTAAAAAAAAAACGCATAAAATTTGCAAAATCTCATCGGTTCTTTATTTGAAACGTTAGATTGGTTCATGACATTTACTTTTTGAAGATAATTTCATTTAAATGTTGACCGCGGCTGCGTCTTAGGTGGTCCATTCGGAAAGTCCAATTTTGGGCAACTTTTTCGAGCATTTCGGCCGGAATAGCCCGAATTTCTTCGGAAATGTTGTCTTCCAAAGCTGGAATAGTTGCTGGCTTATTTCTGTAGACTTTAGACTTGACGTAGCCCCACAAAAAATAGTCTAAAGGCGTTAAATCGCATCTTGGTGGCCAACTGCCCATGCATCCCGAAAAATGCACTGTTTGGTGTGGTTTGTACGCTGGTGGAATCATTGGACCGTATTTTTTCAAAGATGCTGTTGGACGCAACGTTACGGTGAATGGCGATCGCTATCGTTCGATGCTAACAAACTTTTTGTTGCCAAAAATGGAAGAACTGAACTTGGGTGACATGTGGTTTCAACAAGATGGCGCTACATGCCACACAGCTCGCGATTCTATGGCCATTTTGAGGGACAATTCATCTCAAGAAATGGACCCGTAAGTTGGCCACCAAGATCATGCGCTTTAACGCCTTTAGACTATTTTTGGTGGGGCTACGTCAAGTCTAAAGTCTACAGAAATAAGCCAGCAACTATTCCAGCTTTGGAAGACAACATTTCCGAAGAAATTCGGGCTATTCCGGCCGAAATGCTCGAAAAAGTTGCCCAAAATTGGACTTTCCGAATGGACCACCTAAGACGCAGCCGCGGTCAACATTTAAATGAAATTATCTTCAAAAAGTAAATGTCATGAACCAATCTAACGTTTCAAATAAAGAACCGATGAGATTTTGCAAATTTTATGCGTTTTTTTTAAAAAAGTTATCAAGCTCTTAAAAAATCACCCGATATATTTATAACACTTTATCATTTTTTCCAGTTCCTTATCTGCTTGGCTCTCCTATTCGCCGTCGCCCAGGCTAACCCCGGTATCGTGGCACCTTTGACCTACTCGGCTGTGCCCACCGTAGCCACCTATGCTGCATCCCCATATGCCTACAGCGCTTATGCCGCACCTGCCGTTGCCACCTACTCACACGCCGCTTACTCCGCCCCAGCTGTGGCCACTTACTCGCACGTTGCTGCTCCAGCTGTGTACGGCGCTCCAGTCGCCCGTGTTGCCGCGATCGCCCCCGTTGCATACTCTGCTCCAGTCGTCTCAACTCTGTTGAAGAAATAGAGGACTTTGTTTTTTGAATTTTTCTAAATAATGTTTTTTGTTGATGGACCTGTGAATAAATGTTGATTAAGTGATATATATATTTATAGAAAAATATATTTTTTATTATCTGCGTTAGAAAATTCTTACGGATTTATACCATATTTAGATCTGTTAGTAGTTGCGATAAGAATGGACGTTTAGTTTTCTGATAGTTTCATAGTTATTATATAATACTTATGTATATACATATGTATGTACATATGTACATATTCAAAGTATTAATTATAATATGAGATTAACTACGGATTTTGAAGTAGTTCGTTCAAAATCTAAACTGGGTACTACTTTGACGGCCATCATGGTCATCATCAAAAACGATGGATTTATCGAAAATTAAGAAATCTATTTTTTTCGGTTAGTAGATGAGTATAAGTAGTAAATAGTCGAAGGACTTAAAGAAAAAATATTTTTATAATACTCAAGTCCATGTAGAGAAAATTTCTTTATGTGACGAGATATCCCCCCAAAGCGGCTCAGGTTATTGCCAAAGACAACGTTACAACATCCAAATATTCCGTACAGATCAGACTACTATAGCATACAGCTTAAGAGTGATTTTTAATACAAATATTTTGGTGAATTAATTTTAATTATTAAAAGTCGTTATGATGATTAGATTACATTTAACAATATTATAAAATATATGATTTATTAGTTCCTCGCGATATAAATATGCTTGTATATATGATTTCAATGGCGTTGGCGGAAAGCGGAAAATAAAATGGATGTTTTTTACTAAAAAGTCTTTAAATCCTTTCTTGATCCAGCATATATATATACATACATACAGGGCACTTAATATTACCTTACAACGAACACCCTTTATTAAATTAATTTATAATTTGTCCTTTTCCTACAGAATTTTTGGGTATGATATTACTCTTGCGGGCGAAGCATGCGGATTGGATGGGGAAATAATTTAACTGCAAATCATATTAGCCACTTTTCCGATTTCATAAGTATTTTTTATCGCCTTATTTAAAGTATTGGTGGTCCGCTGCCATGAGAAGTATTTTTAAGCCTCATTACCATATATGTAGGTGCAATTACTGTGCTATGTTAGCTACACGACGTAGTCATCCGATGCGAGCCATTTTTGTTTTTACTTATGCATATTTGATATATTTTTGGTAAAAATTTCATAGCGCTAACTCACGGGAAGTATTTATGACCGCGGCTTCATACAAACCGAACCACTGTGCAATGTTACGAATATTCGAATAATATTAATCACTCAATATTCATACGAACGTTTTCAAATTACTAATTGGTTTTCGAGTTCTTTTAAGAGCCTTACTCTGTATCTTCGGGGTTTGAGAATATCGATGTTTTTTTTTGCATATTTCTTAGGCAATGATACCCTAATAAATATATGATTGAAAGCATGTTGGCTTATGATATATCGAGTACCAAACCCGGCCATATGCTGACTTTAACGTCGTTCAACCAACTTTTTGCTTTCCCAAAAGTAGTGTCTTTTTAATTTTAACACGCTTCTGACATGTGTAGTTATTTGCAATGCATCTCAGAGATAGCGGTAAGGCATATGGCTCTCTTAATATACATATTAATAGCGTTTTCTAAACGCAATAATTTAATTCAGGTTTGTTAAGCACAATATAATAGATATTGTAAATAATTTTATTTGAATTTTGTTGTTATTTCAACGAAAATTAAATATTTATATAAGGTTGCCGTATAATGAGGCAACATTTTCATCGAGAAAAGAAAGCGCTATAAATCATTTTATGCTATCTACCCTGAACAGGGTATATTAAGTTTTCTATGAAGCTTGTAACATCCAGATGGTAGTGGCGCAGATACTACTGTGATGAAATTAAAAGGTGAATTTTGTCCATTTCATCATTCCTTCAAAATAATCCTCTCCCGCTGCAATACACTTATGCTAACGAATTTTTCAGTCATCATAGCACTTGGAAAAATCCTCTGTCGAGATGGCCATCAGAGCCTTCTTCGATTCAGCTTCCATATCCTCAATTGAGTCAAAACGCCGGTGTTCTCGGTGTGGTCTTTTGAGTTTGCTGAACAGCCGAAGTTACACGAAGGTAAATCAGGCGAATGCGGTGGTTGAGGCACGATATTAGTTGAAAATGTGGCGAAATGACCATGAATTACCAATGCAGTATGAGATGGTGCATTATCGTACTTCTTTGTTCAATAAATTCAGACGTAGTAAAAATCGAAGAATTCACTTTTAGAGTCTCAGAAAACGACGCGTATCTCAAATACTAATGAAAATTTTGACGTGAAATTTAGCATAGATGTCACTAACAGTGCTGTCAACTTACAGAAAAAAAGTTGAACGATTCGAAAAATTAAATAAATAAAAAATTTGATCAGAGTAGTACATGATCAGCATGATCAGACGGGTCGATTCAGTATTTACGTGAACAAGTTCCTCAGTTTTAGAGATATCGATATGAAAAATTTCGCATGTCTTTTTCTCCAAAAGAATCTGCTAATATAGCATATATGTAGCTGTCATACAAACTGATCGATTAAAATCAAAATAAAGATCTTTTTATACCCTTTATGCCATAAGAAATGTTTATTCTCACATTATTAAAATTCTACATTAAGGACAATACTGCCTAGGCGCTTAGTGCTCCGTAGCTGTCAAAGATTGTTAACTCATTATTTTAAATACAAAGTGTAAATTTCTGGGGGGAAATTTTTCTCTGAAAAAAAAATCTTCAGCAGAATAAAATAAGAATTTTTAAACAACTTAGCTCAAATGAACGAGATTTTCAACACAATCAATTAAAAACTATAAACATACACACTTACACAAACAACTATTCTAAAAGTAGTCATATAAAGGTAGTTATATAAGGAATGGGAGCATTCTAGTTCCGGAAGTGTATTATATCATAGATATTTAAGTATATACATATACATACATATGTATAGTATGTGTGCCTGGTTATGCACTGCTATGAAATTACGTCAATAAATGGAGCGATAATTAAGGTAAATTGTCACTTCTTGCTTTGAATGGTTTGATGGTTAAATGGTGACATGATAGTTCAGATTTCAATAAAGTTCAAATACAAATACAACAAGAAATACATAAACAGGTCTGCACATGCTTTTGACACACGTAATTACAGAAGCAGGAAATAAAAATAAATAAATGGGCTTTTACGTGTACCGGTTTACCAAGCATTAATTGTTCTATAAAATTCTCTAAGGTATTTAGTGTTTTTGCAGTACATGTACGTATGTATGTATGTATATGTACATGTCAATCACAAAACCATTTCGCTACGTAGGTGTTTGTTGCCCAATTGATTTGCTCCTAAAGTATCAACTATAAATAGGGTTTGAATTGCGCTAATCAGCATCAGTTTGCAGACATTTGTCGTTGAGCAATAAACAATAAAAAAACTCTTAAAAATGAAAGTAAGTGACATATATATTTAAATCTTTGAAATATACTTATATAAGTGGTTTCATCAAAAAAATATAAAATAAAGTTTTCTATATGTTTTAAGTTGACTTACCATATTTCTGCCTCGATCTACTTCTAGTTCCTCATCTGCTTGGCTCTTCTCTTCGCCGTCGCCCAGGCTAACCCTGGTATCGTGGCACCTTTGACCTACTCGGCTGTGCCCACCGTAGCAACCTATGCTGCATCCCCATATGCCTACAGCGCTTATGCCGCACCTGCCGTTGCCACCTACTCACACGCCGCTTACTCCGCCCCTGCTGTGGCCACCTACTCACACATTGCTGCGCCAGCTGTTTACAGCGCTCCGGTGGCCCGTGTTGCCGCTGTGGCTCCCGTTGCACGTGTAGCAGCGGTCGCTCCGGTCGCCTACTCCGCTCCAGTCATCTCCACACTTCTAAAGAAATAAGTTTTGTTAGAAATACCACAAAAATGTTGAGGAATAGTTGAAGAATCTGTATATATGTGTAAAATAAATTAATCCTTTGTTGAAAATAAGCAGTCGAAATCTTTTATTTAGCGATTAGTGGTAAAAAGAAAAGGCTTAAATTTTTAATGTGATTGAAAAGTACATTCACTAAATTGCTCCAAATTCTTTAAGTGAAATTAGAGGGCATTACTTGGGTTCGGGTTGGAGCAACTGAAACTTCCTTATTCATTACTAAATCGACTGTAAAAAGAAGAAAAGAAACAAGAAAGACAAATTTCATCATAAATTATTTATACTATTAATTCGGGCTAAGTTCGTGTGCAACCGAAAATTTTTTACTCTTGCAAGAATCAAATGCAGGGAATGCTATAAGATGTAAAACCAATCATATAGAGTAAAGTCAGCTGGATTTTCGAAAATCTTTGTATTAAGTATATGAGGGCTATGGGAACCCATTTTTGATATACAGACACACCAATATAAGAGAAGGATTCTCCCCAAATTTCAGTTATATATAATATATCACACATTGACCGACATTTTCGATCAAGAGTCAACTATAGGTACAGGGGTCTAAATATTCGGTACCTATGGTCTTGAGAAGTTTTATTGGATTTAAACAATTTTTGGTCATAAGGTGGCACACACTAAAAACATTATTCGTGCAAATTTTATCTCGTTATATTAATTACTTCTTGATTGCACAGAAAAGTGAAAGAATCAATTGGAATTTGAAATTGTGTTATATGGAAAGTAGGCGTGGTAACATTCTTGATAACAATCCGATTTCGGCCATTTTCACACTGCGACAGAGGAATGTGCGAAGTTCTAAGTTTAGTCAAAATCGGGCCGACGAATCCTGAGCTATGCGATTTCAGTGGGTGGTGCCATGCTCATCCTCCAATTTTTACATCGACTCCCATAAAGCGCTCTAATATCATCTCGAGTGTAAAATTGTATGTCTCCGGCATATTTAGTGATCGATTTATCACGCGTTTAGTAGTATTTAACAAGTACCGTTATATGGGGAGTGAGCGGGATTATAATCTAATTTCATTCATTTTACACAGTAGATAGGGGTTCTTATAGGTTTTAGCATGCGTTTATTTGGTTATTTTGGCTTAACCTATACAGGAGATATCTAAATTAAGGGGTCAGTAGGGTAATCTGGCCTGTTGTTTTGACATTTTGTTTTCATAAAAATGTTTATTCTACAACAGAAATTTTTTCACATATCATGAGGTACATATAGCGTGGACACTCCACAAAAACAACAAATTTTTTCGGAATTTTTTAATGACATCTGTCGGAGAAATGGCTGGGTGAATCACTGGCGGACACGATTTCTCATGTTTGGATCATCTGAAACACAAAAACTCAATTTATTCTTAAAAAGTACGTGAATGGTTATCGTCCCTACTAGAATCATGAAAAATATTAATAAATAAAAAAGTAATTAACTCTTTTTTTTAATTTTTCCCCATGTTTTTTTTTTACATAAATTTTGTCATAACATTGTCAATAAATTATAAAAAATTATGAAATTAATAGGGACGACAGCCAGGTGTTTTGTGAACGTTTAAAAAAAATTAAGCAAATCGGTTGAGTAGTTCGACCGGAATCATGTTCGACAGTTTACAAAAAGTGTGTTTTGTGAAAAACGCGTTTAAAGTGCCAGGTGTGCACTCCGAGCGCTCCGAACGTCGAACAGTATTATTTTTTTTTGGGCCTTCCTCGAAACCTTCTAATGGTAAAATGGATTTCTATATTAATTTTAAGGGTATAAGGGAACAGAAAATGCAAAAAAAGAAAGAAGAAGATTACCCTACTGACCCCTTAAGCCAAAGAGATTGCGATCCTAAATTAAAGTCCCATATCTTATTTAAATTTTTGTTTTTTAGTTATGGCACTTTGTAGGTTTTCGTTTAATGGCATTGTGTGGGCGTCTACGAACTACGTCTTACTTTTTTTGGTAGGGAACACGTGTACCAAGTTTCATCAAGATATCCCAATTTTTACTCAAGTTACAGCTTTCACGGAGGGACAGATCCGTCATCTTGATGATTTATTTATATAACCCTATATCTAACTCCATGAGTTTTAGGTGATAGAACCAACAGTTATAAGAAAAAACACAATTTTGTCAGGAAAATGTCTTTCAATATAGTAGGCGGGGATTTTTCAATTTATTTCTTATATACAACATATCGTAGATATATGTATGGCATGAGATATACTTGTATAGTTGCCAAAGAGTAATAAAAATACACGTTTACAAAATTTAAAACTTAATCAACATTTATTCACAGGTCCATCAAAAAAAGCATTGTTTATAAAAAACCAAAAAACAAAATCCTCTATTTCTTCAACAGAGTTGAGACGACTGGAGCAGAGTATGCAACAGGGGCGACCGCAGCAACACGAGCGACTGGAGCGCCGTACACAGCTGGAGCAGCAACGTGCGAGTAAGTGGCCACAGCTGGGGCGGAGTAAGCGGCGTGTGAGTAGGTGGCAACGGCAGGTGCGGCATAAGCGCTGTAGGCATATGGGGATGCAGCATAGGTGGCCACGGTGGGCACAGCCGAGTAGGTCAAAGGTGCCACGATACCGGGGTTAGCCTGGGCGACGGCGAAGAGGAGAGCCAAGCAGATAAGGAACTGTAAAAGAATTATGAAGTGTTATAAATATATAAAGATATATTAGAAGAATGTGTGGATTGCTTACTTTCATTTTGTTGTAGTTTGTTTGTGCTTTGTTAACAGCTGATACTGAACTAATGACATTCAAAGCTAAGAATGTGCAATTTATAGCAAATTTTCGCTGCTGACAATTGTGAGGAAATAAATCTTGTTTGCGATACAAAAAGTTCAATTGTCACTTATGGCTTAGCCTAAACAATTTTTAATGTGTGGTGTATGTGTGTGTCTCTGTACTCGTGTTTCTTTACTCAAATATAATAACATTAACAATTATTTGCTGTGACTAATTCTTGCTTGTCCACTCATGGTTTCGAATTGTTTTTGGTATAGAGAAAAATACCTAAACACATACATCTATGTATGTACATACATCATCAAGTAAAATAAAGTAAAATTTTATTCTTAAAGCTTTTCCGGATCTTTCATATACCGAATACTATATTTAGGGTTATTTTTATATTTATTTCAGTTTATACTATTATTTTCTAACATATTTCTGAAAATCTAATAAAGTAGATTAAAACATGCGAGATGAATTTTAAACTGCTTTAATAAATGATTGAATCATAAAATTATTCCAGAACTTTTAAAATCGTATAAGATTGTCCTTCAATAATACTCGGATATTTCTATTTATAAGTTGTAATTATATATTATTATTGGCTCCCGCAGACAACTATTTAAGAACCGAGATAATAAATATGAATACTAAATGAAAATTAATTGTGAAATTCCCGGGCTTGCAGACCAACTCACTTACACTTACTGAAATACTAAAATATAATATCGAATTGGTACACTTTAAGCAACTTAAATCGTATTTTAATTCCTTATCAAGAAAAATATTTGTGAAAAGCGTAAACTCTCTTAGCACTCCCCTTGTGTGATAATTTGTTTGTTGTTCTAGTAATATAAGAAAAACAATTTTTTCCATAAGAATTTATTCTTTCGTAGGCAGCCTAAGTCTATAGCAACGCCACTGAAAGTCGTAATCGAAGTCATAGCGACGTAGTGTTTCATAAAATAATGGGGTATTTGTGGTGAAATCGCCATTAACCGGAATCCTATAAAAAGCCATAGCTAAGCAGTAAATTAAGACTTAAGATTATAATTTGGTACAGGAGATCGGTTAGCAATTGGCACCTGTGGGCAAAAAGTTTTGAAACAGTGAGCTTGGGCCCCCCTCTAATATATTTAATACACATATCTCCTAAACTTTAAAGCTCAGTTGAAATATGTATTAAGAACTCCTACCGACAGTGTGAAAGTGGACGAAATCGGACAACAACCACGCTTACTTCCCATATAGCACAATTTTAAATTGCACTTGATTCGTTCAGTTTCCAGTACACAAATCAAGAAGCAAGTTATGTACCGGGATAAAACTTTGCACAAATTTAGTGTGTGCCACCTTAAGACCAAAAATTGTTGAAATCCAAGCAATACTTTTCCAGCCCTTAGCTACCGAATATGTGAACCTATAAGCACAGGGTGGATCTTTGACAGAGAATATCGGTCAATGTGTAAGATATACAAGTGTAATTCAGATCGAAACTTCTCCAGACAATGGTATTTCTGTATGTAAAAAATTCGTTGAATCGGATCAATACTTCTGGAGGCTCAGATATAGCTAATATAAAGATTTTCGAACACGGGTGACCAGGTAGATATATAGATCGGCCAATATTTGAGTTACATATGTCAATGAAAATTACAGAAAATATCGTCACCTAAAATGCAAAATAACGTATGATCGAAAAATTCGAAATTGAATGTTCATTGATTACGACCCACTACTTCAGATTACATACATATATGTATATTAGGGAGTGCCATTTTGAGGCAACCTTTTTTTCAACTGAAAAACAGGCTAAAAACTTTCGAAATGTGTAAAAAAAAGTCACTCAAAAGATGAGCTCTTAATATTAATATTAAGAGGTGCCTCTTTCAAATTTTCTGTTTTCCATATAAATTACATGGAAAAAAAATCTTTTTTTTTGTGGTGGTTATTGTACGGAGGTTATTATATGTGCACGCGATGGCTGCCAGTAGGGATGGTAAACTCGATTCCGATTCTACTCGAAAATCGAGTTTTCTCGTAAAATAATCGATTTTTCGAATGTCAAGAATCGACTCTTAATCGACTTCGACTACTGAAGATCGATTCCGAAAAATCGATTATTTTACGAGAAGTATAGTATTTTCCTGGTGATGCTTTTTTCAAGTTGCAAGAGTATAAAATGTTCGGTTGCACCGGAACGTATCCCTTTCTTACTTGCATTTTAATATTTTCCTAAATAAACGCAGTAATGTTCAACTACAACTGCTCGGTAGCTGTTTAAATTTTCTAATACTCTAGTTAACTCCATTGGCACAGAGTTGAAAACCGCCATACCGAAAAGAGTTCAACAGGTTGAGTCGAAAACCATAATGCCAAATTTGGAAACTTCAAGCAAAATGCATTTGGCTTGAAAACCACAGTAGAGACCTTGAGTATTAATATAATATTGACCAAAACATATTTTTATTATTGTGAGAAAAACGTGGCGTGGGTCTTTGTGCCATATTTTTAGTAAATCGAGTTTTTTTTTAGTTTTTAAATTATTTTTATTATTATTGTTGGCAACCCTTGCCCATATACATATAAATATGTTATTCAATTTCTATGTTTATTTTACAGTTGAATGTTTCATTTTCATTTCTCTTTAAATTGTCGCGAACTTCATATTATATACATAATTCCAACTGTAAAGCTTCTGCCTACTTGTTTGTGCAATTTGTATATTTGTCATTTCCCCTTCTTCGCGTAAGCATTAGCAGGTAGGCGCAAGCTCTAATTAGTCTGGGCTTATATACTTGTTGTTTGTAAGCTGCAGTTTGTTTTTCTCCTATCCTAGCTGTGCTGATCTGCACGGTAAATGCTAGTGCCTTTGTGCATATATGCCACTGCATAACGTGTTTGACCTTATTCATCGATCAGCCAGGAAAGTGGAAGGACATACTGCGGTAAGTAATAATCACTAATGTAATTATTTATAAATGCCTAATATTATACAGTGTTATTTAGAAATAAACCATTTGGAACCATTTGAACATTGTTTCATTTGAAGCCATTCGGAAAGCAAACCAAATGCGTTAAACTCGCCCCACTTGATCGATGACAATTATATTGGAAAAATACAGATATTAATAACCACTTCATACCATATTTGACGCAATCTGACCTAAATTATTCGAGTCACAGAGTACAGGTGTCACTGTTCGTGCAGATATTTTAACAACTTGCAGACTTTTCTTATTTAAAAATGAAGCATCTAATTTTTAAATCAAAAGAAAATAGATAAAAATTGAAAGCTTTCTTTTTTTTAAGGGTATATGTTTTTTTTAAAGAGTAAGTGTGCCGGCCAGTGCTCTAATGGGCGATGCAAGTAGAGGTACAGTTTTCAATAGTCTGTTTTTTACAGATCGCGTATGAGTCGTGTCAAGCTGTCATATTATTTATTTCTCAGTATGGTTTAGCAATTCAAGGAAAGACTTGACAACATTTGCAAATTGTTCAATTGTTCATTGTTGTTTTGCAACAACAACCTGCGTTATCGAGATCTTAAATAGAAAGCATACAAAGAACAGTTTTCACAAGAATTGGAGTCGCTTCACCTTCCCAAGCGACATTACTTCGCTCTATGGGATCTTGAAAAGTTCCAAGAAAAGACGACTTTTTCTAGCAAAATTTTGTTCAGCGATGATGCCCATTTCTAAACAAATGAAATTGGCGCAATTAAAGCGAAGAGTAAAATGAAAAGATTTAAGGGTTGCCATTTCATCCAAAAAAGTAACGGTTTGGTATGATTTGTGGGCCGGTGGAATCATCCGTCCGTATTTCTTCAAAAATGATTTCGGTAAGAACGTAAATATCAATGGTGACCGTTATCGCTCCATGATAACCGACTATTTGATAACTGAAATTGAAGCTCGTGATCTTGGCGACATTTGGTTTTAACAAGGCGGTGCCACTTTCCACACATCGCATGAGTCAATGGATTTATTGAGAGAACCCTTCGGTGAGCAGATAATTTCACGTTTTGAGTCAGTCGATTGGCCACAAAGATCATGTGATATCACACCGGGATATGTAAAGGTTAAAGTCTATGCAGACAATCCCGCTTCGATTCAAGCCTTAGAGCAAAACAGCACGCGTTTCATTCGTAACGATCGAACGAGTCATCGAAAATTGGACTCAACAGATAGACAATTTGAGACGTATTCGCGGCCAATATTTGAAAGAGATAATCTTCAACAAGAAAAAACGTTAACTTCGGTTGAACCGAAGCTAAATACCCTTCACAGGTGCATTTCTGTTAGTAACTATGTGTTCAGTTTGTATGGAAGCTATATGCTATAGTCAACCGATCTAATCAATTTCTTCGGAGATTACATTGTTGCTTTAGGAAATAATATATTCCAAACTTCGTGAATACATCTTGTCAAATGTGAAAGTTTTCCATACAAGCATTTGATTCCGATCGTTCAGTTTGTATGGCAGCTATATGTTATAGTGAGCCGATATCGGCCGTTCCGACAAATGAGCAGCTTCTTGAAGAGGAAATGACGTTTGAAAAATTTCAAAACGATATCTTAAAAACTGAGGGACTAATTCGTATATATACAGACAGACAGGCGACGGACAGACAGACGGACATGGCTAAATCGACTCATCTCGACATACTGATCATTTATATATATACTTTATAAGGTCTCCGACGATTCCTTCTGGGTGTTACAAACTTCGTGACAAACTTAATATACCCTGTTCAGGGTGTAAAAACAATAAATACCAAAGAATGTTCTTTCGAATGATAATAAACATTCCCCATGAAATTTGAAGTTTCTGTATTTTTTATTTATAAAAGTAGGGCACCTCTAGCTCTAGTTACAATAGTAGAACACGAAGTTCGTCAAGGCAATTTAAGAAATCCTCTATTACTGCCTTTCTATTGAAAAAAAAATTTGAGCAAAAATTTGGAAGCAAAGTAAACAAACTAAAAAATTTAAAATTTTCTTAAAAAAATATTGTATTTTATTACATACTACTTAATAGCGAATTAACATGAGTATTCTATTTTATTTTATTCTGCAGGACAGGTGACATACGAGTACCTGGTTACCCTACAGTTTATCATTGGTTTGTTGACGTCATAATAGCGAGCACTTTGCAAATCTGACTATTGTCTCTGACAATATACATTAAAATTCATGAAATATCGTTTGCGCAGAAAAGCATTTAACGACTTAATCTCAATTCTCACGTAGATGAGTTAGGTATCCTGTTCATTACATAAATGATGATTGAAATAAATCTTTGTGAGCTGTGTCCTAATCACACGAAAAGCCTTGCAAAAAAGTGGTGGCGATTGAATTTGTGTTCGATGACGGGCGAAGAGTCTCTTTTGGTAGTAAAGATTATGTGAAAAAATATATGCATGCCACAAGCTCGTTTATTTTCCCACGTGCTGCCAGCTGGTCGGCTGCCAACCATAAGGATGCCAATTTTCTGTGTTAAAACTTATTTGTGGACTGCTCAGTACTGGCCAGCCGTACTGTTGCTTCCTTACTTGGTGCACCACCTGTCCACTGTATTGGTGAAGCTGTTGTGCTTGGAACTGTTGATATTGTTGTACGCTCACTTGTTGCAGTTGTGGTTCTTGGAAGTACTTAGGTGATGGTCCTCTTTGTACTTGTTGACCTACGAACTGCTGGCTAATTGGTGAACCACTACCTCCCAATCTTTGCAATTGATGACCTCGGAAATTGGGAGATGGTGCTCCACTTGGTATTTGTTGTTGGACTTGTTGCCCTTGGAACTGTTGCCAAGGAGACACACCGACTCTGTAAGGTCCTGCGATCTGTTGGAACGGATTTACACCAATTTGTTTAGACGCTGGTCCACCTAATCCCACTCTTTGTTGTCCTCCGATCTGCACACCTACTTGTTGAAGTTGTGGTCCACTCACAGGTTGAAGTTGTGGTACTGCCACAGTTTGCGGTTGTGGTCCCCTCGGCGGTTGCAATTGTGTTCCGCCAGCTGGTTGTCCGAACTGCTGAAGTGGTTGCACACCTCTCTGTTGGATTTGTGGTCCACTCACAGGTTGGAGTTGTAGTCCTCTCCCCGGTTGCAATTGTGCTCCGCCTGCTGGTTGTCCGCCTACCTGTTGGGATTGCTGCTGCCCACCCACCTGCGGTCCACCCACCGTCTGGCGCTGCGCTATTCGCCTTCCTTGTGCATCCCGTGTTGCTGGCAACGGTGTGGCCAACGCCACCGTGCTCACCGCATTCAATCGCCCATTGGCTCGCACAGATATCTGATTAACTTTGAGTGCCGGATAGAAAATCTGCTGGGCGCTCGACAGGGTGATACAAGCTGTCACAAGAGCGAGAAAAGCGTGCAAGTTGTCTCTGAAGAGCTGTAAAATTTATGACAATGTTGTAAGGGTGAGTCAAAATTACATAATAAGGAAATTCAATGTTCTTGCCTGCATTCTGGTGCAGTTTGTAAGTTCCGTTCTTCTGGAGTGTTTGGTGTGCTTTAATTGGACGGGCGGTCATTGGATTGAATTTATATTTAAATATATGCACGGACTTGCAAATAACTGGATCACAGCAGATGCGAGAGTGTAACCTCTGTTGCACCTTGCTCGGCGCAGCGCGTGTCGTTATGTTGTACTTTTTAGTTTCCTTCACCGTTTGATAATTAGCATTTTTATTGCAAGCTTCATTCTTAATTTATTTTTTGTTTTTCATGTAACGAGCAAAGCCGCTGCGCTCAAAGCAAAATTTGTGAGCTCAATCACCGGTTAACGGGGTGTGCTTGACTCGTCTGCTCCGACAAGTGACGATGCGACGAGGTGAGGTCATTAAAAATCAAATGAAACCGCTTCCAGCGGAACGGTTATGCAAAGTAAGAAAGAAGCTTTTGACCTACCCACATGAGCATTGGCCGTTAGTGAGTTTTTTCTCAAAGAAGATTTAAAAAAACATACGCACGTTGATTATTTATTTGTTAGGCGGAGGCATTATAAGTCACGACAGGTAAACAGAGTCATATCTCTCTTACTCTTTCAAGAACGAAAACACTGTGTCTATAAAAACTTATAATTCTTTTTTCTTCTCTGTTGGATATAGGGTTATATATACCAAAGTGATCAGGGTGACTAGTAGAGTTGAAATCCGGATGTCTGTTTGTCCGTCTGTCCGTCCGTCCATGCAAGCTGTAACTTGAGTAAAAATTGAGATATCATGATGAAACCTGGTACGCGTATTCTTGGCTCCATAAGAAGGTTAAGTTCGAAGATGGGCAAAATCAGCCCACTGCCACGCCCACAAAATGGCGGAAACCGAAAACTTATAAAGTGTCATAACTAAGCCATAAATAAAGATATTAAAGTGAAATTTGGCACAAAGGATCGAATTAGGGAGGGGCATATTTGGATGTAATTTTTTTGGAAAAGTGAGCGTGGCCCCGCCCCCTACTAAGTTTTTTGTACATATCTCGGAAACTACTATAGCAATGTCAACCAAACTATATAGTTTGTTTTTAAGGCATTTCCATAACAGTTTTAAAAAAAAATCATAAATGGAGGAAAATCTCATAATTGGTTCATGACCTCCCATACAAAGGTTTCGGAAAACTTTAGACTTGACGTGCCCCACAAAAAATAGTCTAAAGGCGTTAAATCGTATGATCTTGGTGGCCAACTTACGGGTCCATTTCTTGAGATGAATTGTTCTCCGAAGTTTTCCCTCAAAATGGCCATAGAATCGCGAGCTGTGTGGCATGTAGCGCCATCTTGTTGAAACCACATGTCAACCAAGTTCAGTTCTTCCATTTTTGGCAACAAAAAGTTTGTTAGCATCGAACGATAGCGATCGCCATTCACCGTAACGTTGCGTCCAACAGCATCTTTGAAAAAATACGGTCCAATGATTCCACCAGCGTACAAACCACACCAAACAGTGCATTTTTCGGGATGCATGGGCAGTTGGCCACCAAGATCATGCGATTTAACGCCTTTAGACTATTTTTTGTGGGGCTACGTCAAGTCTAAAGTCTAAGAAATAAGCCAGCAACTATTCCAGCTTTGGAAGACAACATTTCCGAAGAAATTCGAAGCTGCTTTCCGACCCAGGCGAAATTTTTCAAAAAGTAAATATCATGAACCAATCTAACGTTTCAAATAAAGAACCGATGATTTTGCAAATTTTATGCGTTTTTTTAAAAATTATCAAAAACGCCTTAAAAAATCACCCGATATATAGAGTTGTTTCCTTTACTTCAAAAATGGAAGAAATCAGGTAATAACCACGCCCACCTCCCATACAAAGGTTATGTTGAAAATCACTAAAAGTGCATTAACCGACTAACAAAAAACGTCAGAAACACCAAATTTTACGGAAGAAATGGCAGAAGGAAGTTGCACCCAGGCTTTTTTTAAAAATTAAAAATGGGTGTGGCGTCGCCCACTTATGGACCAAAAACCATATCTCAGGAACTACTCAACCGATTTCAATGAAATTCGGTATATAATATTTTCTTAACACCCTGATGACATGTACGAAATATGGGTGAAATCGGTTGACAACCACGCCTTCTTCCAATATAACGCTATTTTGAATTCCATCTAATGCCTTCTCTGTATAATATATACATTAGGAACCAATGATGATAGCGGAATAAAACTTTACACAAATACGGTATTTGAAAAATATGTAAATGACGGATAATGAAATCTCGATTATCACTTTATCATGCGAGAGTATAAAATGTTCGGTGACACCCGAACTTAGCCCTTCCTTACTTGTTTATCATTAAATTCCTACAGATCAGAGATATTTTATGGCATCGCTTTGACTTTGGACGCATATTTCTCAGAATTGTTCACTCTACAAAAGTGCCCAGTGCAACAAAGTCGTAACTCACACCGACGAGGTAGTACGGGGCTCTAAACCCGATTTTTCCTCGAATTTCGCATTTTTTTGTATATACCTCGTAAATGACAAGAGCTATTTAAAAAAGTGTACATGAAACATTTGTAGCAAATTTTATTTGCTATAAACAAGGTCCGAAGTCAAAATCGTTATCATTAATACTTCTCGAGATATTTGGCTTTTTGGTGAACCTGTCATAATATTCATCGACTACCTTCAGAAGGGAAAAACAATTAACAGCGACTATTACATTGCGCTTGAAGAACAAAATCTCAAAAACGGGGCCCATTTGTAGAAGAAGAAAATGCTGTTTCATCACGACAACGCACCGATGTCAAAATTTCATGAATTGGGCTTCGAACTGCTTCCGCATCCACCGTATTCTCCAGATCTTGCCGCCAATGACTATATCCTTTGCTCAGCCATCAAGACAATGCTGGCTGGCAAGAAATTTAGTAACAATGAGAAGGTAATCGCAGAAAGTGACCGCTATAATTATAGAAATACTGAAATCTTGAAGAATGCACTGCGACTTCTATTCTATTGTGCCGTCTTCTGTTGTCACAACACTTCGGTTAAACCAGTCAAATCAAAGAGGTTTAGTAAAGCTCCTGGGTTTATGCCCGGTAGCCTGACTCTTTCTTAGGATTGCGCGACAATTCACAAGTATACTATGCTCTGGTATAACACTACACAATCCATACCTTTAATGTGTAGCTCTACTAAGTTTTAACATATTGGGAAAACACATACCAGGAAATAAAGCGAAAAATCTTATCCTTCACAAACAAAAGACCCAATACCAAAACTCACAGCCTTAAGCTGGGCTACTTTAAGCATTATCAATAGAACTCTCAAAGTTGAAAAGACTTCGGAGATGATATGACTGAAATGGAATTTAAACTAAAACTGGCATAATAAGAGAGTTGGTGTGGTCAAACTATATTTCAGCGATTAAAGTCAATATATTTTAAGACCGCTAGAGTTTGGTTCGCTTTATGAGGTAACTGTTAAAACTCAAAGTTTAATGAATTTCGATGATTCGATTCCACAAACCATTAAGAGCCATGGCATAACAAGTTTATACAAATCGAGAAGAAGGAGACAAATTACTTAATTTGACTTTGTAAGGTCTAAAAATGGAAAATCTGAAAATTAATTATATGTATGTATCAGCTGTGGAATGAAATAAAGTTTGGGAACTCCCGCCTATCTTCTTGTCTCGGACGCACGTGATAAGACGTCCATAAGTAAATTCAAAGTTCTTTGGGCTAAGTCCGCTTTGAAATATTTTCAGGTGAATAGGCAACCGGAGAGCGCAACAGAATGGGGATAAAATATAAAATTACGATTGTTTACCTGGGCATATACACTTTTATACATAGAAATAAAAGTAAATAACGATAATTATGGCTAAGAAATGTCATAACCATTATTACAACCCAACAATTTTGTTCAGTGGCATCTAGCGGTCATTATTTAGAAATAAATCGAGTTTTATAGCAATGTTTCCAACCATTTCAACGAACTCTTTGTGGACAGAAATTATCAGTTTCTAAGGAAAACATATTTATAAATTAAAGATCAATAAAATGTTGTCATATTCGTGAAAAGAACTAAAATTAACGGTAAATTGTGGGATTTTCATAAAATGCAGTATCTGCACATTTTTTCATATAACCAAAAGGAATCGCTGAATTTAATGTTAACTGGGTACTCAATTTAGCCAAGTGCTGAACCGTAAGTCGGTTTTTCGATTTTTATAGCAAAAGTTCCAACGTTCTCTGTTCGTACGCGCTTTGCTCAATTACGTTCTCCGTTTTCCTTTACAGAGAAGGTAAAAATCTTAACCTGGGAACAAAAGAAAGGAGTTTAGTGCATTTGTGGAAAATGTTTCAATAAAGCTAGAAATCTTTAGGGAGAAGGTACGAGAGAAAAATACTTTTTTTTTCAAACATGTAACATTTAAAGAAGAAATAAAGCCCATATAATTTAATGTTATGGTCAAGAATAAACTGGCTCGAATAAATTCCAGCTATGAGACCCAAATTTCGACCACTTTTTGAAGAAATTAGGGCTGTATGTCAGTAATAACGCGCCCAATATTCACTTCCAAGACGTCAATCGCCTCGTTAAACCGCACAAAATTAGTCCAGCGGTGTTACATCGCATGATACTAGAGTCCGCCACCGGCCCACGATGCGATATAATGCACTAACCAATAGTTTCCTACAATAAATTGTTTCGTTGGCTGTATGACATGTTGCACCGTCTTTCTGGAAGCAAAGGTCGTCCATTGACTGTAACATTCTCTCTGAGCACCTCAAACAGTGAATTTGAGAAAGTAAGGGTGTCTAAACAATGGTTTGTGGATTATCATCATTGCCAATGCGACAAATTTATTTATTGACGCACCATTTCAACCAAAAGTGAGTTTTATCGCTGAAAAAATGAAAAAATTGCGTCGGTCATACCATAGTTCCCTTCAAGAAGGATGGTACACAGATTATAGCAACGCTCTAACTTTTCGATATTTTGTACAGTTCGTCCTTTTTTTTCAAAATTGTAGTAGACTATTCATTCGAATAAAATATCTTCTCAGCGACCACATTTTTGAGATTTGAGAACAGGAAATAGCCCCTGGGGGCCAGATCTGGAGAATAAGGTGGTTGCGGAAGCAATACGAAGCCCAATACATGGATGGATCGTTTTGTGACACAGTCCATTGCCTTGGTGAAACATCGCCAAACGGAAATTAAGGCAATAGTCTTACATCATCTTACGTTAGAGAAAGTTCTTAGAAACAAGAAGAGAGTAAATGTAACGTCGGTATACTAGGTTTTATGAGATTGATGAGATTGCCAAAAGTGCCATTCGTTTGGTTATAGAACCAGTACAACAAAAACGAAAGTCACTAAAAACGGATCACAATGAAATCTCTGAAAAGGCGGAGAGAGCGCCGAAGAAAAACACACAGAGGTTTTTACTTTTGCTGACAGATCAAAACCAACTGGCATCACAAGTGAGCCGGGTGAGGATAAGTAATGCCGAAACATGCAACGGCGGCAACCTTGCCTTAGATAACTAAAAGCTTCACAGCTTATGGCACTAGTTGAAGTATCAATATTTGATATCAAGTCGCTCTTAAAGTTCGTAAAAGGCGTTGCAAATTCTTCAGCTGAAATTAGAGTGAATCTCCGTCTGGCATTATTAAGAACCAGTAAGCTTATGTATGCCGTGATATCCGGTCTTTAATATGGCAGCAAGCAGCTACAAGTGACATGCTATTGTGGGCAAAAAATAGTAAGACTCTTTAATTTAAATTTCGCGTATTCGAAAAAAGAGGCGGGAATTATGGGCCGGCAACTCTTGGTTTTTGCACCATTATAAAACACCAAAACTGATCTAGCTCCGTGCGACTTTTGGCCATTCAGCAAACTCAAACGACCGCTCCGGGGAAATCGTTTTGAGCCAACTAAAGTCATTAAAAGTGAATCGCTAGGCGCATTGAGGGTTATTCCGGAAATTTACTTTAACAACTGCTTCGAGGATTGGAGAAAACGTTGGCACAAGTGTGAGCGGCCAAGGAAGATTATTTTGAGAGTGACGACAAAGATTTTGAGGAATATTTTTAAGTTATGAACAAATTCTTACTATTTTTTGCCCATAGTAAGAAGTATCTAACATATATGATTATTTTTTTTGTTGTTGGCTGTGTGAAATAAAAATGCAGCGTTTAAAATTTCTTCAAATTACATGCAATTTTATTTATTCTTAAACGTTACGTCAGTTTAAAGTGTTTTTCTTTGCCTTTGCGCCTCTTCAATATTTGCTTTGTTCCATTTTAATTAATTAATTTATTTTATTTTTTTTTGTTTTTGCTTTATCAATTTAATTCCACTATTAGCACACTGGGGTCTCTGGTTAGCCCTTTCTTATTTATTACATTTCATTTCATTTTATTTTATTTCATGGCTTATGCGTATTACACGTTACTTGTTGTTGTTACTAAACTAATATCAATGTGTTTTTGCGTTTATTGATTTTGTTTTTAACGTTTTCACCTCTGTTTTGTTGTTTCTTTTGTTACAAACATGACCAAAACGTCAATTAATTACAATACATTGTGTTCTTTTTGTTTTTGCGGTTTACTTCATTTAATAACGTGTTTTTTGTTTGTTTTTGTGGGCAGTCATTTTTTCGAATATTTAATATTTTTGTTGCTTTCTTAATTTCATTGCAGCTTATGTTTTGCGCTTTTGGTTTTTGGTTCTTTATGTGCCTGCTTTGCTTTTGCATTTGTTTAAAGTAAATCGAAACTGGTTTGTTGTTGTTTGTCATTTCTTGCGCAATTTTTCTATGTGTGTGTGTGGATTTTTTGTTGTTTTTTGTAGCTTTTTTGCTTGATTTTTGTGTGCCATTCATCTGTGATTGTTTTCGTTCGATTGCATGCGGGCGCGGCCGATGTGAGCGTCGTGAAAGAAACTATAATTTCAATATGAAATTAAAAAATTTGCTACGCTTTTTGGCTCTCACTCCCCTCACATTTCACGCCGCCTTCGTTCGTTGCTCCGCTGCATGCAATTTGCCTTCAATTTTCTTGGTTTTTTGCTTTTGCTTTTGGTTTTTTGAAAAATTCACATTTAAACATTCCAATTTGTTTGCTTCTAAACTTGAATTCTGCTTACAACTATGTGGATTTGCTTGTTCAATTGTTCAAGTGTTGTTGTTGTTGTTATAATTAATTAATATTATTTGATTTATTTCTGCTTTGTTACGATCTCATAATTATCATTTCGCTATTACATTTAACATTACTGACTTAACCTCTAAATTGTGTTGGTTTATTAGTGACTTTTAACTTTACTCTTTAACTTTATCTCTCTCACTTGCTAACGGTATTTTTGTTTTCATCTTGTTTTTGTTTTTGTTCTTTACTTTAGCTTATGTTTTGTTTCTGTTGTTTTTCTTTTTTACAAATTAGTGGAAAATTCACTTTAGAATATTTTTGTTTCCTTAGTCTGTGTGCTTTGCAAACAAACGCTTCTCATTTTCGATTTTCGCTAGTTTCTGCCTGCTCCTGTTTTGCGCTTGGTATCCTATATATGTATGTTTGTTTTGCATTTATCTCTAACGCTTTAGTGTTAAGTTTATCTAATTTATTGTATTGTTTTTTGTATTTAGAGTAAATTCTTTTAACTACGAGTGTCACACTACCGTCGATATTTTACACCCACCACTTCTACTTGTAAATGCGGACAAACCAAGCGCTGCTTTCGGAAAACGAAGTATAATATGTTATAATCTAAAAAGGAGCGAGACTTTTCTAAGACAAAAATAGTACTCAATTAAAATTACAGTGTGACAGAGCTCTCAGCGCTTAATTGCGGCAATTAGCATTGCTCTAAATTAAAATAAAGTTAATAAAGTTAGGATCTACACAGAGTGACTAACGAAGGGAGATATAAATAAATATATAAATTAAAGCTTTCTCTCTTCTAAAACAAATGGAGAAAAGAAAATTAGAAATATATGGCTTAATCAACTGCACTTATTTATAAAACCTTCGCGATAAGCCAGAAACCCAATTTTCAAGTATGAGTGTTCAGTATATCAAGAACCTTTCACCTTCACAGTTCTAAAAGTTCCAATTTTGTCTGACTGTTAAGAATAACTTCAATATTGCATTGATTATTGTTAAAAACTCGCCACATTACCGATACCTGCAATTATACGGAGTATATTTTAGGCTACGTACGTTTTAGTCTCTAATAG
Organism: Bactrocera neohumeralis; assembly: GCF_024586455.1. NCBI lineage: Eukaryota > Metazoa > Arthropoda > Insecta > Diptera > Tephritidae > Bactrocera > Bactrocera neohumeralis. The sequence continues at coordinate 43,351,475 of NC_065922.1, forward strand.
AAGAAGAAACTACTCTAAGCATAGCGATCACCGGTTGTTTAGTGAACCTTTAATTGAGTAAATTAACAAATCTTCCTTACTATATAGTAATCTGAACAATGCACGAATAGGAAAAAATTCGTTATTATCTGAAATAAGCCAAAAATCTTTATGAAAATTTCATATAAAAGCAAAAACCTTAATTCTGGTAGGTTAGGTTAGATGGCTGATCGATGATCGCACCTGGACTCGTATATGTAGTCCTTTGTGAAGCCATAGGAAATAAGAACTCCTGTGTTAGTTCACACTTAGTAGCCAATACCCGTACAAGTTGCAAATACGCTTAATTTCAACTCCCGCCAGTTCAGTGGGATGTCAGACAATCACGAAGGAAGTGTTGAGTTGTTTCTGCCTCATCTTCTTCCAAACAGCTGCTGCGAATGACGCTGGCCAAGCTTCCGCGAAGGCCAGCTTTCCAGTAGTAGAACGCAAGAGGATACGGGAGCACCGACTCGCTCCCAATCTACCGATAGTGGTTCTAGGATGTACCTTTCCTTGCTAGCTCATCAGCTTTACAATTTCCTGAGATTCCGGTATGGCCCGGCACCCATATCAATCTTATTACAAAGACACTCCAAGCTATTGATAGCAGGGTTAGGCACTTCTCGACAAACCCTGAACGCATTAAAAATGAGTTTAAGACTAGTATCGCCGCTCTGCCATCTGAGTGAATGATCACTTCTCTAAAGGAAGCCGCACTCCAGACCAGCAAATCTACTGCTACCTTGATGGCTGCAACCTCAGCTTGGTAGGCACTGCAAAAGTCAGAAAGTCTGAAAGTGGAGTTGGTGGTTGGAAAAAGTTCACTGCCCCTTTCCTCCAACTGCTTCCAGCAGAGTTCGTTTTGGCAACACCATGATGTAGATGATCCGGTATCCATTTCATCGCACACTCGCATGGCCCCATTCCGTTTAAATCACTCTGTCGCACAGAAGCCTGAGAATGAAGTGTTTGAGGTTTGATTCAACCCCAAAACCGTCAAGAGTAATGATTGCCTTCGGCAGAACATTGTTGAAAGCTCCCTTAATATTAAGTAAGGGCCCAACAGCAAAATCCTTCACCCTAATAGCTTCCTCAAGACATGAGACGACAGTATGCAGCGCACTAACCACTGACTTGCCGTTACGATAAGCATGTTGAGCTCTTAATAGTTAGACCATCGGTCTCTCCAGAGCTTTTAGTAAGAAAGTGGAGAGGCTGATCGGCCTGAAGTCCTTAATTATGACAACAAGTATGAAAAATGAGGTTAGTAAAAGCTAATTGGGTTATCTGAACTAATTTTGAAAACACTCCTGGAGAAATCTAAGCAGCATACTCCAGTATTTCATTGAAACGTAACCGTTCGGAGTTAAAATTTATTGAACAGCTGGCTAACGTCAATGACTTCTCAAGTGCATAAGTCAAGTGCTTATAGAAAGGTTCCACAATATGCCAAAAGTAATCTCTCGTTTTCAAAAGCCTTTTCGATAAACATAAGCTTGCTAAAGGTTACTCAGTTCTAATTTTAAAACGGCGTTTCTCCACAAATTTTTTGATTTCAAATAATATCAGCATTTCGAAGTAAGGCTTAATTCTTATAAATGTTTAAAAGCAATAACTATGAAAAAGTAGACTCAAATGTGGAAAGTTATACAAAACAGAATGTCTATATCTACGCGCAATAGCTTGCCTATGGAAACCCTGGTTTCATTATTTAGAAATTTCATCTATTCACCTATGTGGGTAGAGAGTTTTACAGTCGGTATGGCGCATTACTATTTCACTTGTTAGGCCGGGTGTAACTGTGTTTATGTGTGTGTGTGGGTGTATTTGTGGTACACCAAAACAGTAGCGTGCCTGCTGGCATTACATACATACATACGACAGCATTCATCATGATAAGCTGACGGCACGTTTTGTTTGCAAATTATTTCTATTACCGCTATGTTTTTTTCTAAATCGTATATGGTATATCTAGACATTTTATTTCATTTCACCTCATTTATTTATTATGCTATTTAGTAATGCTATGAAAATCTTTCACTAATTAGTATTGACCTGTAATCTTGTGTTGCATGTGAATTAATCTGATTTCGTTTCGGTTTTTTTTGTTTATGCAATACTCGTTATTTGAATTGAGTTTTTGTTTTTTCTAATTTTATTTTAATTCACACTTAACTACCGCAATTTTTTTGTTTTCTGCTTTTGTAACTAATTATGTATATTTTCTCATCATTCATTTATATATTTATAATGTAAAATTAATTCTAGCACGAGCATGTGAATTTTTCCTTTGTACAAGTTATGCTTATAAACTATACAAAACACTTTGTTTGATTAAAGTGATTTTTTGTTTCTTGCTGACGCTGTTTCTAATATTTACAAAGTGTAAATTAGAATTTTTGAGAAATCTTTTGAAAAAATAAAAAAATAATGGATGTTGGTCTGAGTTGTGGTAATGATTTTGATAAAATAAAATAAACATAATTAAAACATTACAAAAAATTAATTAAAAAACTTAAAAATAAAAAAATATATAGGTATATTATATAAATAATTAAAAAAAGTTAATAAGAAATATAAAAATTAAATAAAAGAAAAATATAAAAAATTTAAGAAAATAAAAATAAGAATAATAGACAGAAATAAAAAATAACATGAAAATAAAAAAAAAAAATAATTTAAAAATAAAAAAATATTGTAAAAATAAAAGTCAGCCAAATATGCAAAAGCATAAACTAACGGTTTCATGGAATAATAATCACTTTGTAACTTTTTTTTTGTAATTTATATTTAAAAATGTGAACAAATTAAATATTTTTTGATTAAAATAAATAATATTATACAAAATATAAAAATCTCTTTTTTAATATAAATTTAAAATTTTTGAAAAATCTTTTAAAAAAATAAAATTATAAATATTTTTCTGACTTGTGGTAATGATTTTGACAGAAAAAAACACCTAAAACATTAAAAATAATTGATAAAAATCTTAAAATTAAAAACAAAATATATATATATATACCTACATATATAAATAAATAAAATAAAAAAAAATTAAATTTAAATTAAAAATTAAAATACAAATTTAAATAAAAATAAAAATAAAAATAGATAAAAAATTAAAATTAGGCAAATAAAAATATATAAACGAATTGTTTCAATAAATAATAATAATTTTGTAACTTTTTATTTGAAAAAAAATTTAAAAATGTGAAAAATTAAATATTTTTTTAATTAAAATAAATAGTTTTATATAAAATATATAAATATATTTTACTGAAATAAATTAAGAATTTTGGAAATTGTTTAAAACAAAAATAAAAGAAAATAGTTTTAATCTGGATTTTGATCATGATGCTCAATATTAAAATATTAAGCAAAAAATGCATAAAAACTAAAAATTAAGCAAATAAAAACATAAACCAATTGTGGAATATTAATTATTTTTTTTATTTTTTTTTTAATTTTTAATAATTTTAAATTTTTTTGGACCATTTGAAATATATACGGAATTTTTTTTTAAACAGCTACAACTTTTTCAATGAAATTAATAAAAAAAATAAATTTTCGGTATAAACTTGAATATAATTAATAAGATTCAAAAAATGTAAAAAATGAAAGAAAGAAAATTTAAAAAAATAATTACACAAACTAAGAAATAATATTAATAAACCAAAAAATAATAATTATTGAAAATGATTTACATTATGAAACAATTTTTTTCTATACAAAATACAAAATTTTTAATTAATTAATATTTTATAAAGTTATCAACGTATAAAGTTTATTCTTTACAATGATAAAAAAGAGCTTTGAAATTTAGGCATTTAAACGATCAGGCGAACCCGGTGCAATTTCTAATATAATTTTTTCTAAAAAAAAAAAGGAAAAATGCCATGGACTTCAAATAACTATCGAAAATTACTTTTTTTTTATAAAAAAAATCAAACGATCAGATTCAATTGTTACAAGAAAGGAAAATTTTCTAATTTAATGTTTTCAAAAAAAGGAAAAGCATCCTTCGAACTTCTAATAATTATCGAATTTATTTATTTATTTTAAATGATGGAAAATGTGTTATGCGAAAATTATTAAAAATATTAAAGATTTTCGTCAAAATGAAATGGCCAAAACTAATGTCTCCAAAAATTATTTCTACACATTATTTTTACAAATATTTTTTTCTAATTTACAATTGAATTCGCACCTATTCTAATAATACACATTTGTGTTTTCTCGTATATAAAAATATTTACAATATTACAAAGTAAATTGAATTATCATTAAATTTAATTTATTTACAATTGAATTATTTTTATTGCGGAATTTCAACTAAAATTAGACATTAACTAAACGCCTGCGCACACATACGCATGTACATACATACATACACATATACATACATACACACGTGTGTGTGTGTTAGCATATATAGTATGTATCTGAGTGTGAGCAAGTATAAAACTAGCAGGATTTGTAGAAATCTCGACACTATTTCATGTGTGGCTGTAACTAATACACTTGCTAAGACCGTTATATTTGCTAGATACATAAATGTACTTTGTATTTGCGGGGGTGATTTTAGGTGTATATTGGTCTTTGGTCTGACGTTTAAGTCTAAATTAGCGATAATATCTGCAAATAAATTTCAGAAAAGAGCAGAAACGAAAGAAACAGAATAAAAAGTTTGTCATTAACAGAGTTGCATGAGTTTTTTTGGTTTTTTTTTTTGGGATGGACGGACTAAGTAAATAACTGAAAACTAAAAATTGCGTGGAGGCTACAAAAAGGGTTGATAATAAGGATATTTATATATTTTAAAATTTATTTTTTTTCTGAATTTAAGGATTTAAATTTGTTTTGGGGCTTTTAGAACTTAGGATAAGGCGGCGGTTGGTTGGGGTTCGAAAGCCTTGGCTTTGCACGCATTTTGTGTCTGAGGTTAGTTGCGACGCGTAAATATTTATTTTAAATGAAAAAGAAATAATATAAATGTTAAAGAGAACTTTCGCTATTAAACGCTGCTAAAATTGCTTTATATTGTTTTGTTGACTTTTTATTTTAAAATCTGTTAAATTATTATATTTTGTTTTAACGCAATTTATTGCATTGCATATTTTATTCATTGAAAATCACCTGTAAAGCATATAAAGTCAGTTTGCGGATGATTTTTATTTTAGAAATGTTGACGTCTGCAAGTATTTGAAAAAATAGAAAACGAAAAAAACAGACAGAGAAATGTGAATTTTTAAAAAATTTTCGATTATTCAACTAAAATGCTTAACATTCGCTACTAACAGTGCAGCATAATATTCGATGCAAATGCGGTGAGAATGCATATATAGAGAATGATATGCATATTCATACCATATATATAGTATATAACTTGCAAGCTCAATGTTGGCGCTGATGGTTACGAATTTGTGAGCAAGCCTTGGTGTAATTGAAAATGTTTTTTTATATGACGGCAACAAGGTATGCAAAATTATATGAAGTAGGAGGAAGAGTGCTTTTGTTTTCTGGAGTGAAATGAGTTGTAGAGCAAAGTAGAGTAGCGGTATATATGACTGCAACGAGAGTTCAAACATTTCGTTCGTTTACTTCAATGTGCACATGTAATTCACAACCGGTTCTCATAAGTAATTTGTCAGCTTTATAATTATTTTGAAAGCTTCGCTACATATTCTAGGGTTAAACTGAAATACACTCTAGTATTTCCTACAGTTTCGAAAGCAAATGGTATGAATGGTCGATTATAAATTATTTGCATATGATTTGAGGCAATTTCTTAGTTATGGACAAGGATAAGAAGGAATGGATAAAAGTATGAAGTACTCTATATAGGGAATGAAGTTGTTTTTATTCATAGCAAAAAATTTTAGCTTTTCAAAATTAATTATTTGGCAAAACCTTCTTAAAAAAGCGACTGTCGGTGTCCTGATATTGAAAATACGATTTTTTTTGAAAATTTCTTAAAGTTCAGCGGATAATAACTTAGTTAATTTAATGCTAGAATGAAATTTTGGTCTTTAGTACACAAAGAGGTGCCAAAAGTACGCATAAAATATCGCTCAGGGAAGCAATAGCTTTGTAAAATCCGCAAGCAGCAAAGGCGGTGTTCGTGTGCATCGTTTGGTAGGAATAATATAATTAATATCGGAATACCGTTGTAAAATGACTGTTGTGATGGATTTTTTTTTTTTGAAAAATTACTGCTATGAATGAAATTTTAAAATACTAACTCTTACGCAAATTTTTGATGGATCAAATATCTAGCTGCAGTGAGGCAGCTTCTTGGAAGGGCATTTTGCAAGCAGTCTTCTGGAACTCTTTCTGAAGAGGTACATAAACTATTTTTTCAGATGGACTTCATTGTAAAAAATTGTTATGAAAATTTAAGTAATTATTAAATTGAATTTTGTTATGAAATATTTGAAATTATGAAAAATATATTTAGGAAAATATACAAACGAGCTATATAAAAAGACTAAACTGCTTAAAAACGTATATAAAAATTTAAAATTAAAATTATATAATTATAATTATATACATATATAATTTAAGAAAAATTTAATAATTGTAATATTTTGAGTATAAAATGCCGGAAAGTGGTTAGAGGTAGCGTTGACCATACAGTGTACGTCAAATGCCTTAAAAAAGTCGGTATAATTTCTAATTTAATTAAAAAAAAAAAAAAAAACGAAAATCCCAAAGACTTCGAAAAACTATAGAAATTTATAAGTAACCTAATAAAGATCTTCTCGATTTTCATGATTTTCAGTGCTTATAGCGCTTCGATTTTCATTAAACACCATCAAAGTAACGCGAATTTCATAGCAATATTTAAAAACTCTTTGTTTTCCAACATGTGCATCGAATATTATGCTTTATGCGCTAATTTTCAAAACTCAATCAATGTATGTACGTACGTATGCATGTATGCATGTGAAATGAGTGAGCAAAAGTATGCCGGCAACACCGTGAAACAAAGCATGAATAAGTAAATGTAGACTTATAAGCTGACGTTGGTGCTGTAACAACAAGAAGTATGTATGTATGTAGTGAATTGATAGTGTTGGCGCAGGCCTGAAATAAAATATGCGCAGCTGAGTATACAGACATAATAAAAATGCGCCAATTCTTCACATAATGCTTGCCGGAAAAGGAAAATTTCGTTAAGTGAAAAGAATAAACGATTTTTTTTTGGAATTTTTGCAAATCAATTTTGTTTGCTTAAATTAAACTTTATTCATTTATTTAATTATTTTTTTGTTGCTATGTATATTTCTGTTATATTTCATACGTTAACTTAGCCTAGGCTACTGTCATCTGCTATGCGCATACATATCTATAATTTACACTATGCATTAACTAAAATTAATTTAGACCTTATATTGTTAGATTCGAGTTCAATCAAATAAAATCGAATACGAAATCGGTTGTTGTGTCGGTTTCGTTTTCGTTTTCAACATTTTGTTGCATGCATTCATCAATTTTCCAATTTTAAATTTTTCAAATTGTTTTTAGCACATTTTCATTTCATTGGCCAGCGAGTGGCTGACTTGAAATATACACTTTATTCACTTAGCATTAGTGCATACATGTCGGCTACATACATAACTGTGTGCACATATTTATACATCAATATGTATGTGTGTGTATGCATTTGAGTGCAGTTATTTGCATTCATTCATTTCAACGATCAACATTCAATTTTTATTCAACTATATTTAACTAGTGTGTGTACGTTATGTTTATGGAATATGCTTATTTGTTTTTATTTTGGTTTTTGTTTTTGTTTGATTTAATGTTTAATTTCTTGTTTGCTTAATATTTAATATTTCTTTAAATTCACAACAGTTAACAGTTCTTTAGAAATGGTTCTTCCACTTACGTTCGATCTCCATTTTTTGCTTTAATCTATTCAACTTCTTACTTAATTAAGTTTATTTTTTTTTTAATATTTTTGTATTTTTTCGATTTTTTTTTACAGTTTCTTAGTTTTGTTTGCATTTATATTTAATGAGTGTTTGCTTTCAAAGTGCTCAGCAACAAAATAAGGTGCTTTTTAATAAATATGTCATATTTTTTGTTTTTGTTTTTATAATGTAATCGTAATCATGCATGTGCGTATGTGATAAATGTGTAAAAACAAATTTTTCTTTGTGGTTAGACAAGTTGTATAAATATGTGTGTGCGTGTACGCCCTTTTAAACAGCTTTCTCATATGCATTTTTATTTCACACTAGTGTTTGCGCCAAAGACGGATTTATATGTGCACATATTAGCAAGCAATTTATTTGAAATTGGCTTAACAATTTGTGTAGCTATGAAAATAATGACTGAATTCAAAAGACTTAAGCGACAAACTTGCCAAACGTGCATAGTTAAGAAAACTTACAGTGGATAATTCTGTTGCTGAAATTCGTTTGATAAATAATGCGCTATTTTAGAAAGCTCTCTATATTTATTGGGATACGATATCAAGCAAATCCTTGTTGGGTATTTATTTAACAAAAATTTCTCAGAGGAACAATGTGTAGCAAGCACGACACTACGAAAGCTGTGAACAATTTTTCGTTAAAGTGATTTTTCATTGTTTCAAGTTATTGAAATTTGTTCAACTTTTTGTTTTTGCTTTTCTGTTTATTAAAAAAATTTAGTTGAAATTGTCACAGAGACATGCGAGCTGCTATAAAATCATCCAGCTGTTTTGAATTTAATTTCGACTTTTGGCTTTCGAAATTCTTGTAGATACTATAGGCTTTCGTTAGTGATCTCAGCTTTTCTGTATAACAATATTAAAATGAAGTCAAGCATGTGCAAGCGCCTTTCAAAATTTTTTTTTGTGTCAAAAATTGCCATCTTTTCAACAAATCAAGGGAAATTTTAATGTAGCAGAGTGAAATGTGCGCAAATAGTCACCAGACTATGCTAATGATACTTTTTTCGTCGTTGTTAGCTCTTTTCTTTTGGATTAGCGATCATTATTTTTGACAGAAGAAAATATATAAAATATTAAAATTCTCTGAAAAGTGTATCCCTTTTACTTTCACATATTTATTGGTGTCGCGTTAAGTATTTTCAGCGCTATATTGGCATACTTAGTTTACCCAAACTGTTCGCTATTTGAGTGATTTTATTCAATACGTTATATGTCGATAATTTCTGCGCAAATCTTCTTAATAAATGTAATATTTCCAAAATAGAAATTAACCATCGAAATTACTTTTCAACCAAAAATTGGCTGGTTTTTAACAGTTTCAGAGCGACAGGTCGATAGCAGCTTAATTTCTAGGCTTAATATACCATTATATCAACCAGATAACTAAGATATGTATGGCTTGTTTTGCAAATTAGGAAAAACAGTTTTAGCTAATCAGAATCAGACTATTTTCAAACCGAATATTAATAGGGCTAATATTTATTTCTTAATGAAATATTTGAATATAAGTCTCTTAAAACAATAATTTTTAACCTTGATAATTGATTACTAATTTATTGGCGGTTTAGTTCATATTGAACAGACATTTTTTGTATGCTTTCTTATTCTTAGAACTCATTTGTTAGAAATTTAATATGAATATTTTTTTGAATGTACATAAAACAGTCTTCGTTTTGTTTTCGAAAAGAGGCTTTCAATAGCATATTCATAATCTTTAATTAATAATTTGTCTGTAGATAACAACAGTCGGAAAAATTGAAATATGCGACTAAAACTGTTATTGTGACCACAGCTGGATATTTGATCGCGGTATTTTTCTACCAGTTTTTATCAGACAACTTAATTCAATTTATAAATTGCCTACGAATGTGTGATGGTTTTATAAGCAGATCTTTCATGTCAACTAGACAAGCAGAAGTCTCTTTAAATTATATAGTTAGCTGACAAGCAGAAGGCTTTTTTCTTCAAATTATATAATTAACTGTTTACTAGGTAAACTTTGAACAAATAAGTCAAAAATAAGTGCTCGCTATTAACTAGCGTTGCTTGCAGAGTTGCGAAGTATACTGAGTTTCGTTTTCACTTTCTTTTGTTATGTTTTTGTCGCGAAAGTATTAAATGTCCTCTAAATACTCTACAGCAGTAACTAACCCAGTCGGACGCACACGCAGCTTTTTTTTTTTGGTGAATGATTTTAGTTTTGCCTAAATTTACAGATCTATACACCTTTTTAGTACATTATAAAATTTATCCTACGCTTATGGCCTAACCATTGACTAATATATTTACACGTGAGATGAGTAACGCAGCTATGTATGTTTAATGTATGCAAGTATGCTTGTATGTGTGTTAGTAATTATATGCAAATACATATGTGTTTTAGAATATCATGCTATTGCATTATTTGCTTTGTATGTATGTATGTAAGTGTGCTACATGCCGCTCTAATCGCTGATATTCAGCAAAAGAGTTAGGCGCGTTGACTATGTGTGTTTCTATGAATTGTCAAGCCAATTAGTTCAGCAAACTTTTTTTTTGGTTTTTGTTTTATATTTCACTAAGTCTTATCATTAGACAATATCATTTTGTGTGTTTGTTGTTGTTATGTTATTAAATTGACATTTTAATTTTATACTAAACTAATTTTTAATTATTTTTGTGTTTTTTTTCTATCCTCCTTTGCCTAGTAATCAATATTTAATAATTGATTTCAGTGTCTCTGTCCTGCGCACACACGCTACTTGTGGGTTCAAAAGATATTCCAAAATGTTGTCTTTTTTTAATAAAATGAATTTTTCCGTTTGTGTTTGTATAAAATAGTCTAATGTGCTTGGTTGAAAGTGTGTGATTGTTGAGCTTTTGCGCAAACTTTGCAATGACAGCTGCAAGCGAGTTTAAGTATGGCTGGAGTACAGTTAAGCGAGGGAATGATTGGTCAGTTGTAGAAACTCCAATAATTTTTTTTCAGCCACTTTTTGGTAAAGTTTTGGGGTTCGGTGAGTCAGCTGTTTGGGTATTTGCTGTGGAACTCAACGATGTGTTCAAAACTGGCTTATAAATCTTCTTGAAAAGGAGGTAGAATTTGTGGTCATACTAGAGCCTTAAAGTGGAATATAACGACGTCGTTGAAATTTTGGAAAATCGTAATATTACGAGTACTTACTACTTGGCGTCCTTATCTGGCTGCATATATTACACGACATAATTCGGAAGTATCTTGTAAAGCAGGCAGCTTTGCAACAATGCAAAGTGTTGCCAGAAGCAAGCAACTTCACTTTTACTGGGTACCAGGCCATAAAGGCATCGAAAGCATTGAAATAGTGGATGATGTTGCCAAGAATGGTGTATGGATAACACCCGAAAACGTGAACAAAATTGGGAAACCCATGCATTGTCCATACGACGATCTTGACAGAAGCATTGTAAAGAAAATCAAAACCCGATGGAACGAGCTACCTGGTTGCAAAACTGCAAAAGTCATGTGCAAAACTGTAGATCGGAAGTACACAACATTCCTATTGGCCCTCGAAGAGACTGTAGAAATATGATAGGAATACTAACTGGTCACTGTCTAGAGGCGACACACGCCTGTAGGATAGCGCAGACAGTTCGAGAAGACTGCAGGAAATGTCTGCAGCAGGGCACCAGGGAAATAATGGAGCATCTCTTATGCACTTGTCGCACATTAGCTAGACTACGCTGTAAGCATCTGGAGTCCCCACGGTATGATACGCTGCATGAGGTGTAGATAGTGAGGCCACAGAGTCTGTTGAAATTCGCGGCAAGCGCAGGCATTATAATGGGTGACTACTTCTCATGAACCTAGCAACTGAACTCCATCTAATATCGCAAAGGATCAAAACTGGTCTATGCGCGGCTTGGTCTACCAGAATAACCTAACCTAGCAAGATCCTTAAGAGTAGAATTTAAATTAATTGGTATTGAATTATTATAAAATTTCCACAATGAAGATTATATTTTTTTTCCTTGAATACAACTTGAACATTTCCATCGTCAGCGCTAAATACCAAGCAGGTTGAAGAGTACTCATAGTTTCCAGAGGACGCTACATATTTTTGTTCGTTATATCCTCACTGAAATAGAATTTCGGTTTTTAACGAAACACTATGTTTAACCCAAAAGTGACTCGATGTGTGTGTGGTGAGCTAGCGCGTAGTGTTTACCAGGCTTTGGAGCACGTTGGCCAGCAGTTTGCATGCAGTTTAGTGAATTCTGCACAGTTTATACAATGAGCAACGAAGAAGTTGAACACAGTCGATGTTCAAGAGGGACACTTACGGGCGAAAACATCAAATGAAATTCACAAATAATTTTGAACGATAATGCCATTCAGCTCATCGTGTTTGCAGCTGCTCTAAATATACAATATCGAAGGCTAAAACATTAGCATGCCGGCAAATAATTGATGATTTCGAGCAGATTTTGGTGTTGTGCAATCAAAATATATCAGAATTTTTCCATTTGCCCTATGACAATGTTAGCTAAACAGCAGGAGGGTTCTGCTTGGTAGTACAATCGACAAACCTCCGAGTTAATTGCGAGCCATCAACCGCATCCAAAGCGTGAAAGCGCGCAACAGCCAACGTCCAAAGTTTAGGCGTCTAAATTTTGGTAAAACCCAGGCAATGAATAATAAGGACTATTTTGAGAAGGGAATTTCGAGACCTTTTTATGTCGAAAACGGCTTCATATCCAAAATCTCGTTTTAAAACTGGAACTTTTTACTTTTCATATTCATAAACGCCGTCATATAAGCATTCCTTAATACTTTTGGAAAGTACTCAAACCAGAAGTGACATTCAATGAGTTACCAAAACACAAATTTAACTTTATGGTGGAATTTATGCTGCCTTAAGAGCATTATATGTTATGGATACATCAAAAATTGCATGAGGCCCACATAACCATATAAATAATTAGAATTAATCGACTTTTTAAAACTATAAAATATCATATGCTCGCTTAAAAACAATATTTTGTTTATTACTTATATACAAGGTCTGTCGCAAAAGAAACAGGACTGTTAAAAAAACAACAAAAAATTAGTATTTTTCAAAAGTTATATTTTTTTATTCAAAGTAGTGCCAGATCAGGTGAGTAGGGTGAGTGATTAATGGTTAATATGGAGTTTTTTGTCAAAAAATCAGTGACAAGCGTCGTCCGATGACACGGCGCATTATCGTGCAACAGGCGCCAGGACCCTGCCTCACAGTATTGTGGTCGAGCACGACAAATGCGTGACAAAAGATGCTTCATAGCACCAAGGTAAAACACAGCTTCAATCGTTTGGTCAGGTGGGACGAACTCTCGGTGTACAATACCCTCGGAATCGTAAAAACAAATCAGCATTGTCTTTAATTTTGACTTCCGAAGACGACCGACTTCTGATCGTCACAGAAGTCCTCGCGACCTTCTTGGAATCGCTTAAACCACTCATGCACATTACTACGGGATAGGCACTGATCACCATAAACTTTTTTCATCATTTGAAATGTTTCAGTAAACGTTTTCCCAAGTTTAAAACAAAATTCAATATTTGCTCTTTGTTCAAAATGCATTTTACGACCGATGACCAAAAGCTGCTGTTACTTTTTGATCGATAACATCGATTGTAGTTATCCAATTGTCTTAAAATTTTTACGAAATGTCAACAAGAGTTCAAACTTTTTATTTCATATACCCACCAATAGGTGGCGCCACCGGAAACAGTTATATTTAAAAAGTTCTGTTTCTTTTGCGACAGACTATGTATTAGTCTGCCTATTAAGAGAAGCTATGTACTAAAAACTTAAACCCCATATTAGGTATGTAAGACAAATGCTGAACTTTCAGTCTCATGTCCTGGCTACTATATCAGCCGTTTGTATTGCATATGGCCACTGATCTCAGTGTATTTGAAAACGTAGACAACACCCATGGTTTTACACTTTGAAGTAACACCGTTTAAAGTAATTAACAGTTTTGCTCAAAATTTGGGTGCATGCTTCAGCTAATGGCTACTATACTCACTCTAGTAGCCATACATGATAGGGGAGTTATTTTTAAGAATGAGAAATGGGTATGCCTGTGCAATCTTTTTGATCATCAGACTAAGAAAAGCGTTGAGATAATAGCATGTGGTGAAAAACAAACAACTTTTATGGTTTAGTACAGTTTTTTTATGACATTACTATTGAAAATGGGTATGCAATTATTGGACTTTTTTTTGGATTTATTTGAAGATTGCACGCAAACCAATTTTTTTGCTCAAAATTGAAAATTGTGATCGATGAGCATGCCGAAAAAACTTACTTAAGTATATTTTTTGACAGGGGAAAAAGTAATGCTATAATATCAGCTGCATATTGCTGAACCACAAAAAATAAACTGAATGATAAATAATAATGGTAGAATGCAAATCAACAGCAGGGTGAAGGAAGTAGAGCCATAGACATTTGATTAAACGCCCTTACAATTTTGGAAAAATTCCCAATCAAAGTAAAGTATCGGTAAGAAAATTAAACTGGGTTATTTCACGTGAACACAGTTTGTTGTAGTCCAACGTTGATCCCGGCTCATCTCAGTGACGTCATATTGAATATGAAAACTCTGTACGCAAATGAACATTTGATTTGATGCAAGTGACTTTGAGTATAAAAATAACAAAAATTGACAAAATTTTTCAACTTTTTTTAATTATAGGAGTAAGTTATGATAATTTATAACTCAATTCGGTTATTTGGATAATTAAAAAAAAATTAGACGTGTGAGCTTATTAAGCGTAATTCCTATATAATTACCGTTGCTCGTCATTGCTAAGTTTGCACAATTTAATTTTTTATTTCTTTTTCGGGAATTAAGTATGTGTGTGTTTGTGATTTACTGTTTGTGTCTATACAGTTAATTAATTTTTACGGTTTTCTTTATTCTATGCTGATTTATTTGTTAATTTGTTGCTATCGTCTTTTTCTGCATAATTCCATTTGCATTCGCTAACTACAAAAACTCTATGAGTACGAATATATAACACACACACATACCTATGTATGCGCCTATGTATTGATTTATATGTGTGACATATACGTGTGTGTGTGTGTGTGTGTGTGAGAGACATCAATGCTGGCTTAATGCTAATTGGCAAATTCGTACACTTCTACACAACGTATATGTGCGTGGGTGTGTGTGTTGTGGTTGTAATACTTATATATACATTTATATACGCGTAAAATACAGTTATGTGCAATGTGGTTAGGGTACGATGAATCGATGAGTCTACGCCATCTATCCGTGTACGAGCATGTATGTATATACTTATGTAGCACTGAAGTACATAGGCTTCGGGGCATACATACAGACATACGTACATACATGTGTTTAGTATAAAGAAGTTTGTGGAGCTTAACGATAATGCTAGTCAATACATACATACATATGTACAATGCAAGTGAATAACAAAATTTACAAATACATACTTAGTCATGTATGTGGGTGTGTGTGTGTTTGTGTGTGTGGGCATGTACTTATTCGAATTAGTTTGCGAAACGATTTGCGTTATTTTCCTGTTTCTGTAATTGTTTTTGTTCTTGGCGCAAATTCGCACATTAATTTGTTGTAATAAATTCACGATTCAACTGCTTCAAGTGCACACAATTAATATTAATTTCTAGTTTTGGTATTTTGGTAAATTATCTAAGTCTACTTTCTATGTGAAATTTTGTTTTTGAGTCGTTTTTGTTTTTTTTTTTTATGGTTTTCTTTTCATTAATTAATTAATAACTAATTTAATTAATAATTTTACCAAATCATTTTCGTTTGCAATTTATTTAATTGAATAACCTAAAATGCTACTTTGTATAAAATCACATTGCTGGGCTTCGGTCGATATCGCGTGCGCTCGTTCGCTTCGTTCGTTTGTTTATATGTTCGTTAAACAGCGCGAAGCACTTCGTTTTTCTTCGTTTTGCAGGCCGCAATAAGAAATGTGCTGCTGTCAATGCCGATGAGGCATCTTTGGTTGCTTCGTGTTGCATTCGCGCTTTGCAGCCAACACAACAACAAGTTGTTCGGTTAATTTCCGTTAGAAAAATGAATTACCGTTTAATTTTCGCTCATGATGGCATCACCACCTATGACTATGTGTTTTATGGCGTTTGCTATGCTTGTTATTGGTAGTGTCGCTGCAATTGTTGTTGTTTTTGTTGCTGTATGCGTTGACATTTTCATCAGTGTTTATATTCCGGATATCGACCATTCTCCATTATTTGTCCTGATTGACTGTTGTTGCTGCTGCTGGTGGTGTCGCCTTGCTGCTGTAACAGCTGCAGTTGCTGCTGCTGCTGATGCTGATGCTGCAGCTGCTGCTGCTGATGATGCTGATGCAGTTGGTGCAGTTGCTGCAATTGCGCTTGCTGTTGGCCGGTATCGGCTGGTATAGGCAAACGACGGCTGAGCGGTTGGATAACACTTCCACTGCTTTCCGTCTCCGTTGAGGGTGGCGAGGGGTAATAGTCCCTCTGACTTACATTTATACCATTTGGCACGACCCCCAAACCCATTATAGAGTTGCTGTTGGCTGCCGCTGCTGCTGCCGCCGCCGCCGTAGCCGCTGCTGATGAGGCCGCTGCCGAGGATGGATGATCGCCGTGGTGCTGGTGCGGGTGTTGATGATGTATAACGGTACTCGTTGTAGCCGTTGACATTGGTCCGACGCCGCTGGATTGTTGGGAATCCGACATTGTGCCGGATTGCGGTTGATCCAATACCACGACGGATACCACATCCTCACTCGCCCACCGGGCTAACTGTTGTTGAGCTTGAATAAAGTCATCACTAGAAAATAATAATCATAACAGGAACAGCGGTACACGGAATAACAAAAAGAAAAAACGGGTTGTCGGGAATTTTAACGAAATGAAAAAAACGAACACGAAACGAAATGATAAAATGAGAACGAAGCCGAAGCAAACGAAACGAAACGGAACAATAAAATGAGAACAAAGCAAAACGAACGAAACGAAAGGAAACGATAACGAAGCCGAAGCGAAAAAATGAACGAAACGAAAAGAAACGAACCATAAAAAATAATTAATACAAGGAAATTGCAGTCAAACGAAATGAGCGACGTACATAACGTTGTAAACGAAGCGAGTACGATGTGTTTCAAATGAAAACGAAGTTGCATACAATGCGAAACAAACGAAATAAGTGAAATGCAGTAAAAATTTGTGTGTGAAGTAAATGAGCAATCAACAAAACGAAGAGTGGAATAAATTGAATTGAACATGTTTGTGATGAACAATTTTTTTTTATAAAATAAAATTCAGAATAAACCCAAAAAGTTTTTGAAAATATTTTTCAATCGAAAACGAAAAGTAAACAATGGAATTTGCAGCAAAATGGCAGGCAGGAATGCGTTGCAACGCAAGTGTGTTACAAAGAGTGAAATAATAAAAAAATGTTCGTAGTATGCAGAAAATCGAACGAATTCAAAACGAAAGAAACGAGACCAAAGAAAACAGTAACGAAAACCAATTAATGATTATCACAATCCACATACAGACAAACGTGAATGAATAGCATTCATATATATATATATAGTATATCTTATGTATGTACTTATGTACATTGGTATGCTTATGTATGTAATTATTTGTGCATATATAAATGAGATTTTGCGAACTTCGGTATATATGTATTTACAGCTGTTAAAGTGTGCTGGAGTATAGAGCGACCCAGTAGGAAATGCATATACAAAAGAGGTAGATTGTTTGATAAAACTGAGCGTAATGCGTAGAACTGTGCAGCTTGCCTTATCGGCGTTAATGCTTTGAAGCAAACTATGAATTTTTAAAGATCCAACTACCGCCAAATAATTTTACAACAGTTCAAAGCCTTAAAGTCTAATTAACAGCACATTACCTCTTGCATACTAATCCAATTCTTATCATATTTAAATTATCTTCATTCGTAAGAAAGTTGCTTAGAATGATTTATTTTAAAACAAAATGACCGATAATAAGAAGTTGCATAAATTGTTCGCAAATTTCCTGCTGGGCATGTTCTAAATAGCGGGATGCCATATTTGATGAATATGTGATTTTAGATGTTGATGAAAATGTGCAAATGAGTTGAAATGTGCGACAGATGGGTGATGGCGTGAGAAGGGAAATGAAGATGTTGAGGGTAGAGTCAGGTGAATATGACTTTGTGATAAACTAACGGAATGTAATGGAAGTTAATTAACCAAATTATAAAAATAACAACAATAATTTGCATAGATGAGTGCGGAGTAAATAAAAAAGTTTAATATCATGTTACGATGCCATGGATGAATATGATGCTTACATCTATGGAGGCGACAGCTCAGATGGGGTTATTAATGCATGCTTTGTGGCTCACTGAATGAATGATATGAATGACATGAGTTGCTGGATGGTATACAAATAACTAAGTGAAGACAATTATGTCTGATGCACGGGAAGTTTTTGAGAAGTGACACTAAATTAATATGAATATTTATAAGAACGCCCCGACTACTTGTGTGTTTATACGTGTAACATTTTATACTACCTAAGCTGTGGTGTAAAGGTACAATCTTCTATAAAAGTGTAGAGCTGCTGGCGGTTGCCGATGAGATGTTAATGTCATTGGCCTCAACATCCGCGCCGTCAGTTCTACTTTCACCAGACTGGAAAAGGAAGCAAAGTGTAGGGGTTTGAATGGAGACCAGAGAAATATTTCCTGTCGATAAAAAAACAGTCGTCGCACTCGCAACTTGGCACTCACGTCACTGTTGACAGTCATAACTTCGAAGCCGTAGATAATTTCGTCTATCATGGAATAAGACACCATTAACAACGTCACCTCTTGCCAACAGGTGCTACTTCGGACTAAGTAGGCAAGAAATAGAGTCCTCGAGCAAAGACCAAACTCTACAAGTCACTCATCATCCTCGTCCTGTTATATGGTGCAGAGGCATGGACGATGACAACATCTGATGAGTCAGCGTTACAAGTTTTTCAGAGAAAGGTTTTGCGGAAGATTTATGGTCGTTTCGCGTTGGCCACGGCGAATATCGCATTCGATAGAACAATGAATTCATTGAGATATATGACGAAATTCGACCCAGTACCCGCCGGGGGAAGCGGAGGAAGAAGGAGACCTCCACTCCAAGACAAGATGGAGACGGATCTGGCTAAACTTGAAATCACCAATTGGAGCAAAATTTCACATGTATACTGTCGGAGGAAAAGACGGACATGCCTAAATCGGCTCAATTTGTCATGTATCCAGTGTTTCCTTCTGGCTCTTACAAAATTCTCGGCAAGCTTAATATACTCTGTTCAGAGTATAAAGAGACCCATTCCGGTTAAGCAGATATGCTTTTGAGATTTCATTTTGACCTCGTCGAGTAATACTTTTGCGAAGAATAAGAGAGAAATCTGCATCATCTTACTCTCAGAAACTTTAAAATATAATTCGAGCACAGTGACTGACCCGAAACTTTACCTTGTTTTCGTGTAAGAGCATTACAATTCAAGATGCTCATTTCCACCCCAAAATTCTTACCATAGTGAGTTATGAAGACTACCTTATTAGAAATTTAAATAGTCCGAAGTAAAGATCAGCATTGTATATGTGGATATGGAATGCGCAGTGACTATTTATTTAGTTCACTCGATAGAAGAGACTATAGGAACATGATCGGAATACTAACTGCTCAGTGTCTGGTGGCAACACATGCCCGCAGAATGGAGCTGTCAGATAGAGAAGTCTGCAGTAAATGTCATCAGAGCCACCAGGGAAACAATGGGGCAACTCATGTGCACTTGACTCGCATTAGCAAAACTGGGCTGTAGTCATCCGGGGTCCCCATGGTATGATACACTGAAATGGGTATCGATAGTGAGGCTTTTGAAATTCGCGTCAAGCGTAGGCGTCCTAAAGAATGACTTCTCCTCATGGGTCTAGCAACTAAACTCCGTTTGGTATTCCATAGGACCGGAACTCGTCTATGCGTGACTTATTGGCCTACCAGATTAGTCTAATCTAACCTAAGTTTCAAAACCTCTTCCCTTTTTACACTTTTTGTCTAATTCAATATTGAAATTCTTTAATAAGGTCACATAATAAAGGGCATATTTGGAAACAAGTTTTATGGTGAGAATGTGATTTTAAGTGCTGGTTCGGGATGTATCTGAAACTCTGAAGTAAGAAGTTGTTGTTGTTTTCAGATAAAACTAAATGGTCGGAAACTATAAATTCGAAACCGACGCTCAAGTAAAATTTTAGTTGAGTATACTAAATATAAACCGTTATATACGCAAGGATCTTTCGTCATATTTTTTATAAATCAATAAGTTAATTTTATTGACCAAATTTAAAGCCAAAAACGCTTGAATACCATCGATCAACCACCAGGTTCACCAGATTTGGCTCCGTGTGATTTTGGCTTGCTCCCGAAACTGAAATTGTCGCTCTGTGGAACTCGTTTTCAGTCAATCGAAGAGATAAAACGAAATTCGCTGAAGGAGCAGAAGACCTTCCCAAAAAGTGCTTCGAGGACTGGAAAAATCGTTGGCATATAACGTCTGGTGAGGATTACTTTGAAGACGAAAAAACAAATATTGATGACTTAATATTTTGCGTTTTATTTCCAATTTTCAGGTACTTTTTTGTCACAATGTAAATCTAAAAAAGCATTAGGGGCGTTCTTATAACAACTAAAAGGGTAAAAAGGAGACACAACACACATGTAAATATGTAAGTAACACAATTGTGGAACTTTTAAAGTAACGGGTAATAATTAAATATGTTTTTTTATGCTTTTTCAAAATCTTAAAGGAACATTTCTTCGCGTATTTCCCATGAAGGAACGAAAATAACTGTACTAAATTAACTATTGATTTAATTGTGGAATGCATTCCGGTTTGTGGGCTCTACCATTAGCATACTAATATTCACCGTTAATTGGCATTTAATTTACAGTTACAGTTGCTTAGGTTAATGTGTAATTAATTCTTGCATTTC
Organism: Bactrocera neohumeralis; assembly: GCF_024586455.1. Lineage (NCBI taxonomy): Eukaryota > Metazoa > Arthropoda > Insecta > Diptera > Tephritidae > Bactrocera > Bactrocera neohumeralis. The sequence continues at coordinate 43,372,470 of NC_065922.1, forward strand.
GAGTGTATTTTACAGTTACTTAAAATAGCATTATACGTTTAAATACAGTTCTTCGGTATTCATGTTTTCTTTTGTGATTTTGCTGGTTTTGGTTTTGGTTTCACTTTACAACACTACCACTACAATTACGTACAGCGAGTTAATTAAGAAAGGAGAAGTTTCAACTCAAATTGCGGTAAATTTACAAAATGTCAAAAGAGAACAAACGAATCGAATCGAATCGAATTCAGGTGAACAATCAAATAATAATTACATAAGTATATCTCGAAAATAAGAGTTCATAAATTGGGATATCAATTGAGGTTAAGGGTCGTTTGTACGAACTGATTGCGTTGGCTGGATGTGGGAAATCAGTGTAGGACATTGGATATCTGGAAGAGGGTGGACAACGTCAGCCAGAGACTGTACGCATGGGTTAAAGGATGAAATACAGAAATTAAGTCAAATTGGAATTTGGATAGCGTTTGAGTTTGCAAGCGACAGTGGGAGTACTACAAAGTGTTTTCGGGCGTTCGGGACAGAGTGGATCAGGGAGTGCGGATGGGTTTGGGAAACTAAGTACATAGGTATGTGTGATTAAGTTAATGGACTGGACTGGGATGGTATGGAAATGTGGATTTTGTGGACTGTGGTGCATATTTTTGAATTTTGTTTTAAATTTCGTTTCTAGGGTTGGGAGGAAGGGTTTGTTGTTTTTTTTTTTAGGTATTCATTTGGTAAATGGGATAAATGGGCTTGCGGTTGGGAAATATATAGAGAGACATAGAGCGATTGTATATATATAGAGGGAGGAGGGGAAGAGCCTGTGTGAGCGAAAGTGAATGTAACGAGTACCTACCTCTCACTGTCGGGTGTTTCACGCGGATCGAGTCGTGCCTCGACCACCGAACGTTCATGGTGGTCGGCACTCTCGTATATACCCTCGTCGTCCTGGTGCAAGTGTGTATGCGACGAGTGATGTGATGAGTGTGGGCCGTGCGTAGCATGACCGTGGGCGTGCGAATGATGCGTATGATGGCCGAAAGCATGAGGTGAATGCGATTGATGCGATGGATGTCTACTAGCTGCTTGGGGATGTCTGTACCTTCCGTAGGCGAAGCGCGACTCCTCGTCGGAGCGCGGGCGCAAACGACTGCTGTAAGACGGATGTATTGTTGCAGTTTTCTGTGATTGTGCTAATTGCTGATTTGAGCTGCGATTCAACAGAGACGAATACAACACATACATATGTAGGTATATGTTAATGAAATTACATACATATGTACATACATTTACATATACATACACGCGTCAACACATACACACACGAAAAAACAAAACAAAATTTTTTTTTCCGTACGGAAAAAAGAAAATGGTGAAAATTGAAAAAAGGTTTGATTAATTAACAAATAAATGGAATTACAAAATCTATACGCGCAATGAAGTCGTTGCAATGGAAATCGTTTTTTAGTATGAACTCTTAGCGCATCAATAATAAAATATATTCAAAATTGACTTTTAAGTTTCAAAATTTTTTTAGTGTGTTTTTAAGATCTGTCCCTAAAGGAAAATTTTCTATGCTTCTCTATTAAGAACTTAAGTTGGTCTTGAAAAATAAACAAAATCGTAGTCATCATCTGAAACAGAACACTTATGCTATATCTGAGATTACATGCCAGAACGAACCTGCGAGATTAAGTAATATTTTTTCCTCAAATTTGAACTCTACGTAGGTTGCTTTTTATATTTCGAGGTTTGCCAACCCTAGTGTTGCAATCTACTCAGACATCTGTTGATGTTATAGATACTCAGAACATTTGATATGCGAGTGCTATTTGTATTGTTTACAGTAACCTAAAATATTCTTTAAAAAAAAAGCAAAAAGTGGAATTAAATCTCGAACATTTTCGAACGATAATTTCTTACCACTTTTGACGTGGATTAACTGATCAAAAGTGCACAGATGAACTTAATTAAATTTTTTACGTTGAAACTCTATCAAAGACCAGTGTTTATTGATGGTATGGAGAATTCAATCGATGTTGTAAATCACTCTAAGACGAATTTCGTATAGGTCGTCCAAAATCAGCTATAGTTCCGGAAACTATTGTTGGTGCGCGCAAACAGTTACTGAAAGACCGTCATGTGAACTAAGGGCTCTAGTGAGACATTCATATCTCACACAATTTGTCAATCGTTCCAAAAAATGCGTGTATCGATTGGTCGAGAGAAATGTTAAAAATCGGTCGAAGCACGTCTATGACATCATGACGTGATGAATCGTGACATTAAGATAAGATAAATAGATGAAGATTGAATCGCAACTTTAGGTCTATTATATCTAAATCACAACGACCTACCTGACTCTGAGGCGATGTGATGCCTATATGAAACTTTGATCCAAGGGCCTTTATCCTGCGTCTCAAAACTGCTATGTAATCAATCAGGTGTTCAAAAGTTACAGGCTCCTTGTCGCAGAACCAGCAATTTGCATAAGAAGCTAGGCCCATGTAAACTGCTTCTTAAGCTTGCAGTGGCCGGTGTAGAATGCGACAAGTAGCCTAAGGTAGCGACTTGGCATGGCGCCAGCCTTGAAGTTGTGGTCAACACCTTTCTCTACTTACTCCTTCTTCCTTGCGGAACAGCTCGTGTATGGTATGAGGACCGACCGCTATGACGGGTTCATGTCCTACCTTGTTAGTGGCTGCCGCAGATCGTGGATTTACTCGTATGCGCCCGAAAGCAAACAGCTGTTGACTTTATGGGTATTTCAAGATGAGCCGAATCCAACAAAAGTTGTTCGCCTTCCAATCAAATGGTTGCCGATTTTGTTGGAAAAACTGGACACGTCAGAACAATAAATTCTGAGCGCTACACAACCATACGTGTGTCTTAGAATCAGGGAAATCAACTGCCAGACAGATCAATCTTCGTCACGGCAATGAGACTGATCACCAATCAATTGAAGCAAGTGCATTTTTCAGCAACTAAAACTTCGATTTGTTGAGTCTTCCACCGTATAGTCTTAAGTTCTTTTTATTTTCGTACGTAAAAGATAAACGCATGCTTTGGAGATACCTCAATCAGAGTTGTTCAATATAAATTAGAAAAGTTGGTTTGTTTAGGATAAACTTTGTTAAGGAATATTATTTTGAACGCTTTATTTTAGATCTTATTGAAAATCTGAAGTATACACCTGCGTAGAATTGAGCGAGAGCGATCTTTATATCCTTAGAAAAAAGGCGATTTATTTGAATCCTTTTAATTTCATCCAACATAACCTTAAAATTTAAACTGATTATGATTTCTGAGCTCAATATGGACAATTCGTGGATTATAATAAAAAGCAAGCACCCTCTTCAAGATATTGTCTGACCAACAGACAGTCTGACCTTTGGACAAAAATATTTTATCTTTAACACAAATATTTTTTAAGGATTTTGAAATATAAATGTTAACAAAAACATGGTTAAATATCATACCGAATTACTTAAAAAACTCAAATTATCTTGACAAAGAAACAAGAAATGATTATATGCCCAAAAAATGCGATTTTCATTGCAGCAATCTTCAAGTAAGGGTTAAACATATGTAGGTGCCTATTTTTGGATGTAGAAAAACTACTCAAATATTACTTAGTTATGGGTATATATAGTGTATATCAATGAGCATAAGGCTAGTGGTGTGAGAGTGTGTGCGTAAGAGTATCAAATGGGAACCAACCTTTATCACACCAGATATTCCAGTCTAAATCCTGAAAGAATATTAAGAGTTGCAAATAATTTAAGTGCAATGTGTTTCATCAGTGCATTTTATTGTTGTTTTAGTTTTTTTTATTTTTAAAAAATATTTTTATTTCCATTTTGTTATTTTTTCACTGCTTCGCTACTGGAAATTACGACTAAGTGTGTGAATATGCGTGTTAAATATAGTAAGGAGTACGACATATTTATGTGGCAGCAAGTAAAAGCGGGTTGCAGCAACACACACAAACATACATACACACATACACGCATACATACACATGAGCAGGTATACAAATATAACTATGATCACCTAAGAACAAATACATATATGGACTAGTTAGTTAGTTGTTGTTGTTAATTGAAGCGTTTTTCTTTTCTAACCAAAAATAGGCACCTACAGTCCCAACATACAAAATTCGGTTGAATACAAAGTAACCAAAAAGTGAAAAATTGAAAACGAAGATATATCGATATATCATAATGCTTAAGTACGAGTATGTAGTATGTGTATATATAGGTATATAGTATATATAAATACTGAATAAATAGTCGAATCAAAGTATAATTTATACATGTAATAAACAGTATCCATTTAACGCTCATTACGAATCGGCAAAAATCAGCAAAAAACATAAACAAAATCGTAATCGAAATCGAATATGTTAAACACACAGTGCATTTTCAAATGATTACTAACCCTTGCGACGATTCACTACAAGCGGCGGAACTATCTAATCTATAATGGCGATCGGCCTCCGTTTCGGACATTCGAATGTCCTCGGAGCCGCTAGGACTCATGTGACGCGACGAGTGATGCTCCAGCTGTCGTATCAGATCCTCCAGATTGCGTATACGCAACGGCCCAGTCGATGGGGCATCATCGTCGTCCAGCGGCGGTTGCTGTTGCTGCATTGATGGTGGCGGCTGATGCAATTGATGTTGCGAGCGATGATGATGCAATATGGCGCCGGCATGGCCGCCAATGCCCGCACTTTCGATCAGCATGTGCGCTTGTGCGGGGTCGCAAATGTTTTCGCGTGAGCTCGACTTGGAACCGCTGGAGCGCTTATACGGTTCCACGCTGTAGCCCAGCTGTGCGCTTTGGCAGTCTTGCAGTGTCTTGCGCAGCATCTCTTCGCTTAGGCTGCCGCTGCCGACGGGCGTATTGCCGGTGGCGGTGCCGCGATGTGAGGCCGCATTGCGCAATGCCTCCAATATGTCTTCGTGATAGCCGTTGAGCGATTTGAGTGTGCGCTCTACTTCGGAGACCGCCGCTCCGCCGCTGGTGGAGGCGCCGAGTGCACCGTCCTGTTGTGTTATAAGCTCGAGATTGTCGGACTGTACATCGTCGCCCCATTTATCCTTCAATTGTTCATTGTGCACCAGTCCATAGCTGTGCTTCTTCAATATACCCTTTTCTGTTGTGGCGGTTATGTTGTTGTTGTTGTTGGCGCATTTACGTGGTTTTGTGTGGGAAAAAGAATCAGGAATATAATATTTGTCTAATTTAGTTTGGCTGTGGCCACTGTGTGCAAGTGCGAGTGCGTACGGCGCAGCTGAGGCTGCTTTGGGTGCAAGGAGTGATTGTGCTGACGTTCGTTAAAGTGCACAAAGTGATGCGGATTTTGTTAGTGTAATCTTTGTAAATTTAAATAGTTTGTTTGCGCATTTGGTTGAGTAATCAAGCAGATTACGAATGTTTTTGCCTTAAGTTGAAGCCGGTCAAAAAACAAGAAGGTACTAACAGAGGTTTTTGGACTGCCATTCAAAACCGTACCTCAGCGAATCAAAAAATAAACAATGATTTACCCTGCCCTAAATAGCTTTATTCTGCATAAACATAAGTAAAATTGATCAGATTTGAGGTGGAATCTATAAATAATATATTACTTTTATAGGTTTCTAAAGTTCCTTAGGTTAGGTTAGGTTTAATGGTCGATCCCAGCAGGATCACACTTGGACTGCTTGTAACGCTGTTTCGTTGTGGTACGTAGTACTATTGTAATCGACGATGTCAGCTTCGGCTATAACCTTGGTTCGAGGAAGGCATACTGCCCAGATGTTTTAATCTCAGTGGTGCAAAATCTAGACGATGGAGCAGATAGTGTCTGGATGTTTCCACCTCACTTTCTTCTATAGCAATTTTGACAATTTGCATACGCCTGAAATTTTATCCTTGCAACATAAATGTCTACTGCAATGTCTATGAGGTACAGTAAGCAATTGTATAACAGTTTGACAAGAGTTGACCAAAATGGTTCATCGGCAGCGGATTAATATATATTTGTCGAATATATTTGCCAACGCAGCGCAAGAGATGTCTAAGGTCAGTCACTTTTCGTCTAATTTTGTTGTCTTGAAAATGAAATGTATCTAATCATAGCACAAGTATTACTTATTTATAACCTTACTAAGTTTGGATAAGCCTAAGTTGCTGAGTAGCTAGTATCATTTTTGGTGCATTGTGCATCGAAATCGAATCCTTAAGTATTTGCAGAGAGGTTTTTTGAAGTCTACTTTCCAGTCGTGTCTCTGTTAATGAATATAACAAACAAGTTAAATAAACAGTGCCTTAAAATCGTTGGGTTGTCATCAGAGAGATAACAAAGGAGCTCAACATATCTTAAGGATCAACTCAATACATTTTGGTTAAAGTTTTGGTTAATGTTTTGGTTACAGTTTTGGTTGCAGTTTTGGTTAAAGTTTTTGTTTAAGTCTTGGTTAAAGTTTTGGTTAGAGTTTTGGTTAAAGTTTTGGTTAATGTTTTGGTAAAAGTTTTGGTTAAAGTTTTGGCTAAAGGTTTGGTTAAAGTTTCGGTTAATGTTTTGGGTATGAAGCGTGTCAATACTACCCGTTGAAAGGAAGTGGGAGATTAGAGAGATAACAGAAATTTTCAAAATATCTTATGGATCCACTCAACACATCTTGGTTAATGTTTTGGGTACGAAGCATATCAATACTACTCGTTGAAAAGGCTCTGAGTGCGCCGTTACGTTCTTTGTGACACATCTGTTTTTGTAAATGCATAATCTGATCCGAAGAACGCGCCATGAGTCCATTGATCATATGGAAATATATAAAATCGCCAGACAAATTCCTCGCTTCGGAAAGAAACATCTTTCGAACATAAACTACTTTAAATATGAAGTTTAAACTTCACAAGAACATAAAAAAAGGTTGCATCAATCCAACTAAAAATTTTTTTTTATCAAACCGCTTTGTGTGTGCAGTTTAAAAGGACCCGTCTAAACAGTCGACATATTGCTTCAGTTGTTGTTGCTAGAAGATCGACAACTATACATTAGTTGCCCTATATAATATGGGTACTAAATAATTATTGGTCTCGCTTGATTACTCCTTTCTTATAATATTGTACAATACCACCATTTCTTGATCTTCATAATAAAAAATTATATTTCAACGTAAGTAAATAAAACAAAATAATATTCGTGCAATTCTATGCCTCACTTCCGAATGAATAATGGCGTCGATCACTTCAACTCTGAAGTACGGCTGGTCGAAATTCATTCGAAAATGAAATATAGCTCCCACAGGATTGGATTGAGGCACCGATTTCGAATGGCATATCCCACCATAAGTCAAGTTAGTACACATTTGTTGCATAAAGTCCACGCTCAAGGCGTTCGCTGCCATTACAACGCCACGCAATTATCGTATTACTGAGAAACAAGTATTTGAAGTGAATTTCAATTATGTTGCATTAAAAAACAAAACTGTAAGCAGAAATTTGAAGCGCATTTAATCACAATTAACAGACTAGACTAGACTAAAGTTTAGTAAGTACTAAATCGAAACTGACAAAAACATTGAATGCGACGTAACTGTATTGTAATTGTAATTGTAATTGTAATATTTATTTATAACGGCACGGCAAGCACTAACTAATTGTTAGTTATGTGGTATATTTGAGTATGTAAGTTGGTATGTAGAAGTTACAGCATATGTACTTGTACTATATATTAGTAGGTATGTATGCAATAAATACGAGTACAGCACTCATTTAATTAACGGTATTATTTGTATTTGTAATTGTATTTTTTTAAATATTTGATTTATTTTTTATGATTTTTTATTGCAACTAACAACACTAATCAGGGCTGAGCACAATTAGGTGGAACGTCAACAAGTGGCATTGTTGTGTGTGTACTTATATATATATTTGTGGGTGTAAAAAGTTTGTTGTTGTTGTTAGTAGTTATAGAATATGCGAGTTTAGTAACGAATGCAATTTAGACAAGTGTACAATTGATTGTGTGTGTGTGTGGCAAAAAGGCAAACAAGGTACCTACCAGAATGGGCCTGATCGTCCTCGCCGCCGCCGGTATAACGGCGACCATGTATGCTTTTATCCCTGAAATTTGTAAAAATTAAATTTTAAAAATCTCCTTTTTTTTTGGAGGGAGCTTTTGTGTCGCACCTGAAGCCGGCCTGATTGGCGTAGACCAATTTGCTGGAACCGTCCAGTGAAACCTCCTCGACCGAGTGATGATTTGCGGCAGTGGCTGCGGCGCTGGCATAGCCCTTGGCGATGGGCTTTTTCGAATATGGCGGATCGTACTTGAGTGTAGTGGTTTTGCGTCTGTGTTGCCGGCGTGTAACGGGTCATCACACAAGTTCCCAACGTTGTTGTGGTTATTGGTGTCATCATGTTGCCATCCATCAAGCAGCCACATTCACATCCATTGAACCATTTATTTCATTTTTTAAATTTCATTTCATTTTGAATATTATTATTTTTCAGTTATTTTTTAATTATGCATGAGCATGCATTTTGAGTTTTAAATAATTTAATTTTATATTTATGTTTAGAAATTTGCATAAAAGTCGTTTTTTGCGGTTTGCATTTCAGATTTGTGGTGTTTTTTTGTTTGTTAATTTTTGATAATTTTTATTTGTTTATGGTTTGATTTTGATTGGTTTTTCGCAAATATTAATGTCATAATATATTTGGTTATGTAAATTTATATAAAAATATATATATATTTTTTTTTTGGTTTGATTGATTGATTGGTTTTGTTGGTGATGCGATGATAGTTGATTTAATTTGCAAATTAATAGTTTTCGGATTTTGGTCGAGTGGTAAACATATGTACGTAGTAGGTAGATATGTACGTTTTATTTTTGGTTTGTGGTTGTATGAAAAATTTGAACAACAATAAAAAAACGTGAGCTTGATTAAAATCGATCATTCATCAGCATATTGTGTTTCAACCCAGTCAATAGTATGTATGTATGTAAGCAAGTAGGTAAGCATGTGTGTATATAGTTACGTGTGTGTGTGTGTGTGTAAATATGTACTAATAGTTATGTATGCTAAGTAATAGTTTGCACATAAGATTGCTGAATTGTGTGGTTCTTCTTGAGAAATCATAAAATGTGCGCTTGTTAGTAGTTTAATAAATAACGGCATTAATACATACAACAAATGAAAATGAAAATAAAATTGTTGCACAATCTGACATAATTGAAGACTAAAAGCCAAGACAAACCAAATAATAAACGAAATTTTGCAAACACTAAAAAAATAAAACCGAAATTATTTTGCAACTGCGCTAAGCTGTCACTAGTTTTTTCTATTACGTTTGAAAATTTCATTTTTTTAAACCAATTCCGTATTTTGAAATTTTGCATACAATATTTTTTTTTATTCTACAACCAATTGCATAAGAATTTTCATATTTCTAGTGAAAATATTTTTATAAAATAGAAAAAAACTTAAAGCGTTGTTAATATTACCGTTATGTTTGAAAATTTTTTTACCAATTTTATTTATAATTTTTACTACATTTGATCAATTTCATTTTCGAAGTCTACAGTGTAAGAGATTTTTATTTCGCCTCAGTTTGAAAGTATTTGTCTTTTTAATACCGCAAAGTTAATTCAACCAGTGAGTATACTTGGAGAGTAGACAGAGTAGCATAGAAGTAAATTTAGTTCGACCTTTCTTCTTTTACTTTGATAAATTCCACGATCTCTGCTTTTTAATTGGTTGTAAGGATCCATGGTTGGAGGACGGAGGCATGTGTAGAAGTTCACGCAAGTGAGGAAAGTTCTCTGAGCGCCATTCATTTGGGAATGGCCAGCAACAAGTCTTTTACACATGGCTCAAGCAGGTCATGACTTACGGTCTTAAAGGAAGTATCCTCTGGGTAGCCAAAAACATCCCTTTGAAGGCGAGATAAAATGAGCTACTAAAGCTACTTGTCTTTCTTTGGAAAAGAAAAACCACCAACCAAATCGACCGTGCTGTGATAGGCGGGAAACATGTCTCCAGTGTTACGCTCCGAGACCCTAACCTTGACTCGGACAACTATCTTGTGGCAGGCAAGATATGTACCCGCCTCTGTGGTGCAGCAAAAAACGTACGTCAACAAACAGAAGGAAGGTTAGACTGATGCACAGAGCATACTGAAATTATGGAGGGAACACTTCTCCAGCCGGCTGAATGGTGAAAGTGTAACAGTGAAAGAATAACACCAGGAGATGGTGAACACGATTTCCAATCGATGTCGATGGAGCGGACGTTCCATTGCCCAACCATGAAGAAGTTCGAATAGCTATTACCCGTCTAAAGAACAACAAAACAGCGGGGATCGGTGGATTGCCAGAATAGCTTTTCAATCAAAGAACTGATTAGGAGCATGCATCAGCTTCTTTTTAGGATATGGTCGGACGAAAGCATGGCCGACAATTGGAATTTAAGTATGCTCTGCCCAATCCACAAAAAGGGAGACTCCCCAATTTGCGCCAACTACCGTGAAATAAACCTCCTAAACATCCCATATAAGGTTCTATGGAGCGTATTGCGCGAAAGATTAAAGCCTCCGTCAGCAAACTGATTGGACCTTATCCGTGTGGTTTTAGATCTGGCAATTCAACAACTGGCCAGATATTCACCATGCGCCATATCTTGGAAAAGACCCGTCAAAAAAGAATCGTCACACACCACCTCTTCGTCGATTTCAAAGCTGCCTTTGACAGCACGAAAAGGAGCTGCTTTTATGGCTTCAACAAGCGCGCCGTTAGTTCTGCTTTCTCCAAGTTGAACAAAGCAGTGACGATAGTGAACGAAGGCAAGAGAAAATATCTCCTGTCATCTAAAAAACAGTCGTCGCATTCGCGACTTGGCTCCTATGTCACTGTTGACAGTCATAACTTCTGAAGTCGTAGATAACTTCGTCTATCTTGGAACCAGTATTAACATCAACTACAATATCAGCTTCGAAATCCAATGCAGAATAACTCTTGCCAACAAGTGCTACTTCGGACTGAGTAGGCAATAGAGAAATTAAGTCCTCTTTCGTCCAAATTCTACAAATCACTTATCATCCCGTACTGCTCAATGGTGCGGAAGCATGATGACAACATCTGATGACCGCATTCGATGGAACAATGAGCTGTGCGAGATATATGAGGACATTGACATAGTTCAACGAATTAAGAGACAGCGGCTACGCTGGCTAGGTCATCTCGTCCGAATTGGTGAAAACACTCAAGCTTTGAAGGTTTTCGATTTAGTACCCAGCGTTGGAATAGGAGGATCTCCGTTGGGGAGATCAGGTGGAGAAGGATCTGGCTGCTTTAGCTATCTCGATTTGGCGCCAACAAGCGAAAAGAAGAAATAACTGACGCGCTTTTGTAAACTCGGCTATAACTGCGTAAGCGATGTCTACGCCAATAAAGAAGAAGAGGATATGTACTTATAACCGGAACAGGGTTTAATAACTTTGTTACAAAGTTTGTAGCACCCAGGAAAAATGTAGAAATTACATATACACGAACTAAGCCGATTTAGACATCTCAGTTTTTGAGATATCGATTGGAAATTTCGCATACATTCTTTTCTCTCTAAGACGTTGGTCGTGTACCGGCACCGCCAGTGACGGACCATTTTCGAATATGGCTGCTATACTAACTAATTTGGATGTGATTATTGAACAAGACAACGGTAGAGGCCCCGAAGAAGTTGTTAAGATCAGATCACCATAGCACGTAGCTGCAATACAAACTGTCAGACACAAAAAACAAAATTGTGTAAGGATTCTATGGTATCTGTGAAGGATATTATAGCTTGTGTGCCACCGAAGTTCACGTTCTTTCTTTTTTCACGAATTAATGGGCAATATATTTGCAATGAATTTGCCAAATCGTTGGCTTCTATAACAAACAAATGCAAGAACAATAAAAATCTCTTACATGCGCGTTAAAAAAATGCTGGCAATGTTAAATGTTAAATGAAAAAACAATTTTTTTCTTATTTAATGTAATGATCTAAGGCAAAGGCTAAAATCAAACATTTTTTTTATACCTGGAAAAGATGAAAATATTTTTTCCATTATAGCGATTAACGGTATTGGCAAGTGAAATGAACGATTATTTTTTTGTGGATTTTCATGTGCATATTTGTGGTTGTTAAATGTTATTGTTATTTTTTTATTATCATTATTGTTATGCAATTGCAAATAGATATTGACATATAAAATTTTTTTTTTTGAGAATTTTTGTACGCAATTCAAGGCAAATACACATTATGACAATTTTCATTGTAAACGTTATTATTGTCATTGTTATCACACAGTTAGTGGTAAATATATATTTTTTTAAAGCATTTTTTGGTTTTCATTTTGCAGTTCACATTGCAAATTGCGAGTTTATCAAGTCGGTTAGTTGGTTGGTTGGTTGTATTTGTTGTTGTCGTTTGATTTTTTTGTAAGTTACAAACGTTGTTAGTTGTTGTTGTTGTAGTTGGTTGTGTTGAAGTTGTGAAGTAGTTAGATTGGATTGGGTAAGACGGTTGTTGATTAGTTTAACGGTTGTTTGGTCATTTACAGGATGGTTGGTATATGTTTAAGGGGGGCAGGTGGTGGTTTTACAAAGCGGTGTACGTTATTTTAATTCATAGTGTATTATATATGTATATGTTTGCCATTGTAGCATTTAGTGTGTTTGCGTGTGTATTAGTAGTTGTGATTGTGTTTGCTTTTTTTTAAGTTTTTTTTTGTGTTTTTTCATTAAAAAAAAACTTTTTTGTGGTTTTGTATTTTTTTGGGAGCGGGAAAATGTTCATACATCGATATACAAACAAAGGTGTCAAGCGCAGCAGGTTGTGGCAACAACACATTTATTTGTACATCTTGTACGATGTTCTGTTAGTAATGCGGCAGCACATTACGCTACTATATTCTATTTGCTCAGTAGAAAGCACCACCATAACTCAAAACGACAGTCTATTGTATTTATTATTTTTTTTTTAGTAAATTCTTTCAATGCTCTCAACTTTTTGTGAAATATTTAAATATATTTTTTTTAAATTTCAATTTCTTTAATTTTTGCGAGCGGAGATTTGTGAAGCCACGCTGAAGCCTTGCTTAAACTCTCAACGAGACATTTTTACAACACCAATAAAAAAATATGGTTTTCCAGCTATTTTTGCATGACGAATTGTTGCCTTAAAACTGACTTGGCATTATAAGCCAACCAGCAAGGCTCCAGGCATGCACTCCCTTCATCTCTTTGCCGGCACAATGAAACGTTTCAATTATATTGTTGTTGTTTTTAAGCTTTATTTCTCGTAAGTGGGTGTTTAACTGCTTGTCAAATGTCTAAGTGCGTGTGTGTGTGCTTTCTGTCTTGTGTCTGCGTTTGCGTGTTTTATTGTTTTGCATTTAAGCTTCTTCTGCTTTTGCTCTCCCAATTCTCTGATTTTTTTTTTTTAATTTCTAAATTTTTTCTTGTGTGCTGTGTGGTTGTTGTTGTAGACATCGAGATAAATACACTACACTTAATAAAGTATTATACATTATTTACATATATACACACACATAGCAGCAACTCAAGTTCTATACAAAACGTGCTGTAAACCAATTGCAAAAAAAAAACACAAAAACAAAAAAAAAATTACGAAAATTCGAAACACTAATATTGATTTTGTCTGACTGCTTGGAAAAACTTGTTTGAATTTTAACAGCTTATTAGACTTAATAGCTCCCCGGTCCAACTAAACACGAACAACTATGGTAACTGAGACACTTGCAAACATATGCGTCTCGCTTGCAAAACGAAACACAGTTGCAACATACAAAAACAAAAAAAAAGTATTAAAATATTAAACAAATCACATACTAAGAACTTCAGTTTCTACTGTCCTTGGACGCAGGCGGTGTACTTACCGACCTCACACGAAACGGTTCGCACGAATTCTGTTGTAAATCTACGAAATTCTACTAACTTTAACAAGGAAGTATTTCGAAGAACTTGAAATTTCTTTATACCGTTTATTAATTTTTTTAAAATTATGTTTATAACTATTTTTTTTTCTATAATTATTATAGAGATTAGAAATGCGTCAAATAAGTATAGTTATATGATTTTTCAATGGTATGTAAAACGAATTTCACTTTGACGTAGAGTAAAATAGCTGAAAAGGTCTAGTATTGAATCAAAATGCCCTTTAAAGCGTTTGAAAATATACTACTAAAAGCTTTTCTTTAAATACTATACTGAAAGTACACGTTGCTTGGTCCTTGTATTAGGTTTAGCCAACGGACTTAAACATTTATTAACCCTACTTGTACCAAGTCCTAACTTATATCAAAGGCGAATGTATGCCACGCTTATCAAGGCTCTCTCTATGTTTGTCCAAAAACAGCTGATGTTAAGCCAGTCAAACACGTTTCGAAGTGTGTATTGTGGTGGCCGACAGGTGGCGCACAGCTCGCAAAAATATTCACAAACGGCAATGTGAAAATATCACCGAAACTTTGGACTGAAATCTCAGCCAGAAAGTTGAGTTTTACTTTCATTCTTGATGGTGAAAAAATCTAGTCTTGAGAAGTTGTGTGGAGAAGGCTGAAAATAAGTGGATGTTTAAGGGTTCCCAAAACATTACATAATTCTTACCAAAAAGAAGCCATCGAAGCAAACGTTTGAGCTATTTTAATGATTTGTTCTACCACAAAAGTAAGTAATGCTATTTTAAGAAATCAATGAGCTTATCCGCTTATATTTAATGTTAAACCTTTTTAACAAAGTTATTTTATGTAATCAGTGCCTAATCTCGTCATCAATAGCATCCATTCTCTTTGTGTTAAAACTGTACGTGTGCCAGGTCACAGCGGAATCGGTGACTGATGAGCTAGCCAGAAAAGGCACCCTAGAACCGCTATCAGTAGAATGGGAGCGGGTCGCTGTTCCCGTATCCTCTGGTGTTCTACTACGAGTATTAGATAGCTGGTTTCAAGGCTTAAACCGAACTGGCTTTCTGAGTTCTTCATCTCTATGGATTCACAAGGGACTACATATAACAGTCCACGTTTGATCTATCTATGTTAGCCATCTAACGGTTACGGTTAAAAAACCTAAAAGAAAATCGAATAACTAGATGGTGCGGATCTAGCACGACTTTAAATTTTCCGATAAGATGGCTTGACTTATTACGATATACGCGTTGAGGCGATTTTTTTTGATTCCTCGACTAGTTATCTATGTACTACTGTGGCAAAAGAAAGATTCTCTAATTAAAGAATGTGCCAAATGTCACATCAAAATAATCTAAACATACAGTGCATTCGGCGATTTTTACGATGAGTGAAATTATTCAACAAAGAAGTTCCATTAAATTTTGTGTGCAAGATGAAATTTCTGGTGCCGAAACGTTCAGAATGTTGGAAAAGGCCTCAGTGATATTTGTTTGTCACGAACAAGTGTCTTTGATTGACGACGAACCACATACACCAACTGATGATCAACACATCAATAAAATAAAGGAATTGGTGTTCAAGAATCGACGATTAACAGTCAGAAATTTTACTGTCATAGTTGGAATATCGGAAGGATCAGTGAAAACCATTTTGAAAGACCGTTTGGGAATAAGAAAAGTGAAAACACGATTGGTTCCACAATCACTTATGATTTTCGAAAAACAGCGCTCCGTTAACGTCTGTGAAATGCTTCCGATTATCAGAATATCAAGAAACATATTATTTCTGGCGATGAGTCATAGCTTTATGCTTACGACCCGGAAACAGACGATCAATCGGCCGAATATCATAATAAAGGTGAGTAGAAGTAGAAAAAACGTCAAGACAAGTCGATTATCAAGGTTATGTTGATAGTTTTCTTCGATTATTGAGGTGTGGTGGAGTCGGAATTCTTTTCGACCGGACAAACTGTCGATAAGGAATAATATTTGAGTGTTATGCGTTATTTACGCGAAGCTGTTAGTAAAAAAGGGCCGTAAGTATGGGCCGACAACTCTTGGCTTTTGCACCACGATTATGCACCGTCGCATACTGTATTGATTCTTTGCGAGTTTTTCGCCAAATTATCAACCAATATTGTGCCGCAGCCACCTTATGCGTCTGATTTAGCTGCTGGTCAAAGTCTTACTATTTTTGCTCATAGTAGTATTGATTATACATATGTTTATATGTATATACAATTCAGACATTAAAGTAAATAATAAAATGGTATATTAGTCGAATTAATGGAAGAGAAATACTTCAGAAATACTTCCTTGTAGCAAACTTTGCCACTCTAGAGATTTTCATAACTTTGTTTAATTGTATATAGAATTGTACGAATATAATTTCACCTTTATTTCACAATTATACAAGTATCATTGCTTCCAATAATCTGGCTAATTAACCGCTTTTTAACTATTTTCTTTGCCGAAAATCCCTAGATTGAACTGCTTGTGCTTGTACAAACCTGTGTGCTTAGGTCCAATACCGTTATTGGCTACAAAATAGTAATAACCCTAAACCACTAACTCTATTTAAGTATATACTAAAGTATATATGCTTGTATAGACCTACTAAATAGTCAGCTTTCTCCACTAAATCACTACAACTAAATGCTGCTGTATTTATTTAGTCGTTCATGAATGTTTGTATGCATGTAAGCGTTTAACGCTAGGACACCTACAGCTATTGCTAGTTGCTAGTTGCTATTGTTATAAATATTTGTATTTGTTGTAGCTCATTAAATAGTAATTGTAGTAGTAGTTAGTTGGTTATGGAAAGTAACACGTGCTTGCAACAGCTGACTGACAACTGCAACTATTTCTTGTATATAGTATATTTGTACATATATATTTCTTGTAAATTACTTAGTTTTTGTTTTATATTAAATTATTTACTAGCGTGCGGCCGTTGAAAGGCGGCACCAAAAAGTAGTAATGAAAAATTCTTTAAGTCACATTTCACGTTTGAACATTTCGGTTTGCTTTTGTTGTTATTGTTTCTGCGTGATTATGTTTTGTAGTAGATTACAAATCATAACAAAATAAAATGGAAGATTTCTTATAAAAAATAAAAATAATAAATTATTTATTCAAAAAAAAATGAAATTATAAAACTGCATTTGCAGAAAAAAGTCAGTCTTATTTTTACTTTTGTAATTTTTTGCTTAAATACATATATGTATATGTATGTATAGGTAGTTATATGTATTATTACTCGTATAAGGCGCTGAACTTTTGTTGAAATGAAACCCACTTGCATTGTTGTAATGTCAGTACGCTGAGTTAACGAAAATGTTGCATTGAATTGAAGGCGCTTTGGCGATTTTGGGTAGCGAATTTTTGGGGGTTCAAAAACTCATACAAAATTTCAATATTCGCATTTGAAATTTTTTTACACAACTACGGGATTTTTGAGGCGCTACAATGTTTTTTAATATTTTTTTTTTTTTTTGATTTTCTAGTCCAGGTTTTATACAGAAAATAAGAGAATTTAATTTCAAACAAATCAAATAAAGAAAACAAGTTTAGGAAAGCTCAAAAAAGTAACTGGAAATAATTTTAGGATAATCATTACTACTTTTGAAAATGTTTTAGCTTAAAACTAAACGCGTTTTTCGTTAGCTAATCTTTGATTTGTGACAATAGTACTACCTTCTTCAATCAAATTCTTTTTAAAATTGAAAAAAAAACGCGCTTCCGCATAGATCTTTGAGTTACTCGAAAACCAAAAAATTTAGAAATATTGAAATTGAAATTTGCACACAAATAATTAACTGAAACGTACATTTGACAACGTTTTCTTAAATACAGCACATTTATGTATTTACATACACAGAAGAAATTGTTTGAATTATTTAGAAAGTGAAATAAAGGCTTAGAGAAATTTACAAATATACAAAAATCAAGCAAAACTTTGTTTCTTTTTTTTGGTTATTGCTTCACAACACTATTTACATTTAGATAAGAAAGTAATTAGAAGACGTTTATGTTTTTTTTGTTTTTTTTTCAAAGAGGAAAAGCTTATCAACTGCATTTTGGAATTGAAACTACAACTAAAGTAGAAGAAAGTAAAACAAAATGTTGGAGAGTGGATTGAAAAAGCTTGAATGAGTGTAAATGAGTCCTGCTTTAGTTCGTATGTATGCACCTATATGAGTTCTTTAAGTGTTTGTTGTTTTTTTTTTTTTGTAATTTCTATTCATTAAAAAAATCGTTATTGACCATAAAGTGCCGACTTTTTGATAGTTTTGTGTCTAGTTGCTGATTTTGCTTGAGAGATATGTGTTTTGGTAAAGTTCCTCGCACATTTTTTGTAATTGTTGTAGAGAGAACCAAAAAGAAAATATATTGTTTCAGCTTTTAAGAAGAAATTCAGTGATTCTAATTATGCTTGGGTGAGGTTTGTGGCACTGATCTTCATGTTGTCTTACTCCTTCTATCTCTCCCGAAATGTCTATATGTACTGTCACATGGTAAAGCAAAAGGCCTTTTTAAGGCCAAAAGTCCTCTGCATTCAACTAAAGATATTTCGAGAGTATCCCAAAATTCTAATACTTCAAATAGATAGCTGGATAGTAAAATTGAGGCTTTGCACTGCGATCTATGGTCTATTGTGCCCTCCCATATATCACATATGGTCACCAAGTTCCACCATCCGGAATAATTCTAGGAGCCTGCTATGCTCGACTGAGGTGATGTAATCCTTGTTCACGTAGATGGAATCTAGGGCCTTGAGCCTGCTTCTGCAAATTGCTGGGCATTCCAGAATCTGGTGCTCTGGAGTTTCCTGTTCCATGCCACAGAACCGGCAGTTTTCGCAAGAGACTAGCCTATGTTGGACAAGTGCTTCCTGAGTCTGCAGTGCCCTGTAGAGGCGGAAGGAGGCGAAATTTGTCCCGGGGTAGATTGATCATTTCCTTAAACCGTGCAAGGTTATACCCTCCCAGAAGTAGGTTGACATGGCGCATACCTGCCGACAATGTTATTCTCTCCCACTCTTTTCTCTGTGCGGAGCAGTTCTGTTATAGTGTGGGTTCTACTGCAATGCATGGTTCTGGTCCCATCATACTGAACGCTGCCGCAGAGCTTTTTGAAGATTTTTAAAGACTCATGAATAGTGTATAAGTAGGTTCCGGCGAAAGTCTGACTTGTGGCGTAGATGTACTTTTACACATTTATAGATCTATGAAAAATACATGCTCTGTTATCTGAATATAGCTGCTATTAACTTCTGCTCTGAAATCAATAAACTAGAAATTCTACAATTTTGAAGTTCATAAAAAGAAGTTATGTGTACAACACCCGTTTCTCCACTATATGATTTGGGCAAAAGTCAGTAGAGAAGGTTGATAATAATAAATATAATAGAGCTCTACAACTCTTGAGCTTAAATTACTTTGCACAGGTGCAAATATCAATGTTGGATGTATGTTCTTCTTCTGTTTATAGAATCCGATTTAGAAGCATTCGAAATCGCGAAAGTTATTTAAAATTTGGATTAATTCACTTGCATCAATTTGCGATCTCTACCACAACAAGGCAATATGACAACGATCGAAAGAAATCGAGTAAATGAAATTTTAAATTTTGGGAGTGCGTTAGGGCTTGAAGTTGGCTGCTGAATAAATAAGTTGGAATAGAGAAAGAGAGATAGAGAGATATAAATGATCAAATGTAATACACATAGGTATTTTTTCAACTCTCTAATTTTCAGTGACAGACTTTCACAGAGTGGTTTGCTGAAGCATTCATGATCCTATGATGCCACGAGTCTCTATGCCTTCTTATGTGTGGCAAATAAAACGGATTTTCGTTGATTTCACTTAGCAATTTAATCTTATATTTTACTAATTGGATCGGCGAGAATATAAGAAAGCAGTGACGCATGTAATTGTTTCAAGTCTAGTAAAGCCTTCTTTCGACGAATAGAGTCCACATTCGACAAGTCTAACTAGGTGTTAACCCATAAAACATTAAACTATATTTACAAAGTAACACATATCTCAGCAAGATAAGAAACCTAAATTTTTTTCACTTTGTCTTGGTCAATTAAGCTTTTTGATAGTTAGTAATAAAAGTGCTTTCCTCCTTTTTCTGTGAGTATCTACTATGTTTTTAATTTTTAAGTTTAATTGTCTGTCTCTGGTTAGTAGCAGTGCTTGCATTTTACTTTTACAAGAAAGTAAATTTTTATTGTGTCTTGTATGTACATGTGTTGTGTTAATTGTTAATGCGATTTAGTAAACAAAGTAATAATGTTAGTAAAATTAGGTACATATATACAAAAATTTGTTCAAAGCAACCAACACAACCAAATACCGAAATAAAATTCAATAAAAGAAATTTGCAAATCGTAAAACTATTAAAAATAAATATTTAAAAAAGTATTTATGCACATAAAATATATACTATTTAAGAAATAAAAAATTATTAAATTAATTTATATTTTGTATAAACTTTCCGATAAAAAAATTTAAATGAAAATACATTGTTATAAATAAATAATATTTTATAAGATAAATAAACTGTTCGATAAAAAATATTTTTTGTATGAAAAAGATTAATAAAAGAACTAAAAATAAAACTACGAAAAAAAATTTTAAGATATATTAAAAAAAAAAAACAATTTTAAATTTTACTCTTAAAAATTGAAAATTTAAAATTTTTTTTCTTAATTATTACTAAAAACATGTAAAAAAATATTAATTTTATTTTATAAACTTTTTAGGTAATAAAAAAATTAAATAAGTAAATTTTTATGAATAAATATTCTTTTATAATATAAATAAATTTTTTGATAAAAAATCTTTTTGTAGGAAAAATAATAATAAGAAGAACTAAAAATAAAACCACAAAAACAATTTAAAAAAAAATAAAATTTTGTTCTTAAAAACTTAAAATTTAATAAATTTATTTTTAAAAATTAAGAATTTTAAAACTTTTTTTTATATTAAAAATTTATAAATCTTATTTTTAGAAATTAAAAGTTAAAAAAACGTAGCTTTAAAAATTAAATATTTATATTTTTAAATTATTTTTCAATTGATTTTGATAAGCCTTTAATTATTAAAAAATAATTTTTTTAATTTTTTATCAATTGATTTCGAATATAAAGCTTTAATTGTTAAATATATTATCTTCATATTTTTTATAAATAAAATGATAAATATATAAATAAAATATATTTTATATTTTTTTATAAAAATAATTTTAGTTTAGTAATCTTCTTTAAATAAATAAAATTTCGAAAATAAATAATTTTATTTTATAAATAAAAAACACAAAAAATAAAAATATTTCGTTGTTGTTTTAAAAATAAGTAAATTTCCAGAAATAAAAAATTTTTTTTTTTAGAAAAGATATAAGTAATAATAATAAAATATTTCATGATAAAATATATTTTTTAACTATTAGTTAAAAAAAGATTTCATAAAAATTAAATAATTTTAATTTAATAATATTTTAAAGATAAGTAAATTTCCATAAATAAATATTTTTCTGTAATAAAAAAGTACAAGTAACAATAATAAAACATGAACATAAAAAATATTTTTTATATGAAATAATTATGATAAATATTAGTTAAAAAAAAACATTGCATAAATATTTTTAAATAGTGTCATAGAAAAAAATAAAATTAGAATTAACTGATTCAAGGCATTTCAGTGTTAGCGAAACGCTTGCTGGCAGTTGATTTTTACTGTTTTTTTAAATTTGTTTTCAAATAAAATTTGGTTTTAATTAATTTTGAAATTAGTTTTTTCCAGAATAGGTAACTGTTTTTTGCGTTTGGTATTTTTGTATTTGTTTTTCTTGATTTAAGTTTTTCATTACTTCTTTTCAACTAACCTCAGACACAGGGAGAAGTTTCTATGTACTACAACTGACCTGTAGCACAGTGCCATCAAGGTGAAAGTAACAAAAACGAACCCAACAACTGACATTAGTACACCGACCAGGAATACTGTATTTGAGCCGTGGTAGTTCTCTATACGAGTGTGAACGTTGTTATTGTTTTAGTTGTTATTTGGTGGCAAGTAAGATGATTTTTTGTTTGTTTTGTATCAATTTTTTTTAAGTTGTTGTTGTGTAATATTAGATATATATTTTTTAAGGTGGGTGGGGCGGGTAGTGGGTTGTGGAAAAGTATATAAAATAATTGGTATTGATTTTTTATTTTTTTTATTTTTTTTTTTTTGGTAGGAGCAGGGAAGCGGTATATGTAGTTTTGTTTGTAGGCGTTTAAGAAAATATTTTTTATATAAAATGTTCATATGTATATGTGTGTAGAGTACATTCATTGAAAAAGTTTTCAGTATTTCAGTTTAGTAACACAAGAACCAAAAAAATATAGCACACAAGGTTGGGCGTCGTATACACATTGTTATTGTTGTTGTTCCGCAAGCGTTGTGGACGTTATTTAGGCGTTGGTTGTTGTAGTTTGTGGTGCAGTTGACGTTGTATTTGTGACGCGCAATTTGTATAAAAATAAAGTTTAGAATTTCATTTGATTGGCATAAGTCAATATAGTAGGGATATACATATATTATAAGATTGTTTGGCTTAAATACAGGAGAAAGGCATATGTATTAAATAATTTTCGTTTTACTTCGCCAAGGAAACAAGTTTCCAGGCAGCGAGTATAATGAGCGTGAAGTTAACGCGACTGCTTTGCTAGCATTACTTTGGTTTTGTTTACGCAGGTGTCTATGTACTACAGTGGCACTAAAACTCTTATATATTTTGGATGTAGCTACTTGTGTGGGCAATAAATACGAGCACTTCAGTTTGATTGAAGCGTTCTCGGCTGCTGTGCCGGTTGTTCGTGGTTGCTGGCTGCAATATTAATCAAGTCTAAATGCAACAACAACAACACCACCAGCAACCTACTATGACAATGGTAATCCACTAATACACGCATTGTGATGTGATTTGATTTGATTTGATTTGGCAAGGAGCAATGAGTGAGGCGGGTTCGAAAAAGCGGCAAAAGTGAAAAAGTAGTACGAAACGGCCATATACATATGTATGTTTATAGTGTAGTATATATGTGTGATAGCAACACTCCCCACTCGTATGCAAGTGTGAGCAGTAATGATTTGGAGCGCTTGGGTGTTTACATTGGCGTTGTCTTTATTTTATTATTTTATTTTACTACGCTTTGGAGCAAAAACTTCGCCAGTCTACGCAGTTGTTATGCTCGGCACGTACATGAAGTGTCTTTCACATGACTTCTTTGCTGGCTGATTCTTAAAATTTAGCTGGCTTGCATCCAAAAACTTGACAGATGTGTTACTGGCATGACAATTGCGGTGAATTCGGCATTGTGCTAACGTCTGTCGCATAAAGAATTCATACACACATATATACATGCACATATATGGCATGTGTGCTATGTATATATCGTTCAGCTTCGTGCAATTTATATTTTAAATAATGCTAATCCTTTGTAAAATCGTGCTTTATAGCTGTAATGGCTTTATAGTCAGCATTTAACTACTTTCCTGCGCAAAATATATTCTGAAAATTTGTTTTCCAACTGCTTTCGTATTCTGCACAAGTTATGTAATTATTTGACTGCATTTAATATTATATAAATACAAAACAAATAGTGAAAGTTGTAGTAAAGAAAAGAAATAACTATATACATACACATATATAAAAATATTCATATCAGTTAGTAAATAAGAAAGCATGTAATTTATGCTTCGTTATGTACATACAACTTGTACAAAAGTTTTCATTTTTTTTTTGATTTCTTCACCATACGAATTATACACAAATATACACAATTATGTATAAGGAACAATTACACGTGACATAGGATCAATACATTAAAACACATGTGGTCACATCACACAGAGTTCTTAAGATGCGGTGATCAGATGATACATACATACAGTTGTGAGTGTGATGTACAGTGGTACAGTGTGCTATTTTATGTGTTTATTTAGTGCAAATTTACTTAATTTGAAAATAGCTTTGATTTCGTAATTTTTTCAGCTTCAAAAAATACGATTTAATACCAATTTTTATTTGCTAAATTCCTTTGCTTCAAAAATAAATATTTCTTTAAGCATAATTAGTCAAGCTTAGATATAAAAATTACTTAATAAAAACTAGTTGCTCGAAAAAAATAATAAAATATTATAAGACAACGGGCGACAGCGAGCTATTTTAAGCAAAAACTCACATTTGTGAAGAAATTGTGCAAAAAATTCAAATTAAAAAAAGTAAATATTTTTCAAATAACGAAATAATAATTTTTTTGTTCCATTAAATTTCAATAGAAAATTTATTTTTGTGTTTAAAAGATAACAAAAAATATATAAGCTGAAACCACATTACATTAGTCGACTTAACCTCAAGATACTACATCTTTAAGTTAAATTTAGGGCAGTTAATAGTGGGTGATATGATTTCTAAGTATCGTTTCGGTCATTTTTTGTCGATAAAAAAACGTTCTCAAAAATTTATAATTTATGGCGAGTTTTGAAAAAAAAAATCGGGTTGCGTCCATTTAAAATTGCTCTGCCTCTAGAGCTGTAGCTGTTGGACCACCGTAAACGTAAATTGCTGATTTTGCCTGTGAACAACTTGAAAACAATAATGATTTTTTTAAGAAAATCATCTTCACCGATGAGGCTCACTTGTATCTGAGTGCTCCAGCAGTTAAATAAAACTGTCCATTCTGGAGCACAGAAATTACACAAATTATTCATAAACAACCATTACATTCACCTAAATTGACAGTTTGGTGCAGTTTTTAGTCTGGTGGAATCATCTGTCCGTACTTCTTTCGAAGTTAAACTGGTGAATCCGTTACAATCAATGGAGAGCGGTATAGATAGATGATAACCAACTTTTTATGACCGCAGTTGGAAGAAGTTGATCTTGACAACAGCTGGTTACAACAAGACGGGAATTGTTGCGAGAAAAGCTTTGGAGATTGGATTATTTCAAGAAATTGTGACATTGAATGGTCTCCAAGTACTTGTGATTTAACACCATTAGACTTTTTCTTGTAGGGTTATTTGAAATTTTGACTCTCTTCAAACTTTAGAAGTCAATATTGAACGTGCTACGGGCTGCTATATATATTTCTGGCCTAGGCAACACTAAGTGTTGCCAGGTGCAATCTGACATTTCCATTTGAAAGTTTGACATTTTTTAGCATAACATCACTCAGAACTTTTTGTCATTTAATTGTGAATTGTTTTATTTACAGGGAATTAAAAAATTTATCTCGGCCAAAAAATGGAATTAACTCGTGAACATTTTCGTGCGATCATTTTTCACAACTTTCGACGTGGATTATTACGACAAGAGTGCATCGATGAACTAAAATCTTTGTATGGCTATGAAGCACCATCCTATAGCACTGTGAAAAACTGGTACAACGAATTCAATCGTGGCCGACGCTCGCTCAAAGACGAATTCCGTGAAGGTGGTTCAAAAACAGCCGTTGTGCCAGAAAACATCGATGCCGTACGTGAACTGATAATGCAAGACCGTCATGTAACATACCTTCAGATAGAGGCATGCCTATGCATTTCTCCACCAGCATACATTCGATATTGCATGAACACCTGGCCGTAAAAAAGGTTTGTTCTCGTTGGATCCCGCACAATTTGACAATCGCTCAAAAAAAGGCTCGTGTGGATTGGTGTAAAGAAATGCTGAAAAAATACGATCGCGGTGCTTCAAAAGACGTTTATAAGATCGTCACAGGTGACGAATCATGGATCTATGCGCATGAGCCCGAAACAAAACAGCAATCGACCGTGTGTGTCTTCCAAGACGAGCCAAATCCAACGAAAGTTGTTCGTGGAAGAAGCACTTCGAAGCAAATGGTCGGCTGTTTCTTCGGCAAAACTGGTCATGTGGCGATTGTTCCGCTTGAGCAACGTAGGACGGTCAATTCTGAGTGGTACACCACCATTTGTTTGCCTGAAGTCTTCGGAGAAATTCGAAAAACGAACAAGAGAAGACGAATCATTGTGCACCATGACAATGCGAGCTCTCACACATCGGCTCAAACCAGCGCCTTTTTGACCGGCCAAAACGTCGAATTGATGGGTCATCCGCCGTACAGCCCTGACTTGGCACCTAATGACTTCTTTTTATTCCCACACATCAAGAAAATAATGCGTGGTCAACGATTTCCGTCGCCAGAAGATGCTGTTGAAGCATCAAAAACCATGTTTTGGAGGTGTCTCAATCGGAGTGGAAAAGTGCTTCGAAAATTGGTTTGAGCGCATGCAAAAGTGTATAAATCTTGATGGAGAATATTTTGAAAAACATTAAAACCATTTTCGTTGATAAATATTCCTATTTTCATTATTAGGCCAGAAATATATATAGCAGCCCTACGACTTGATTTAAAAGAAAAGTACACGAAAATTGGGTTTATTGAATTGTTTCTGCAAAGGGAGTCATGGATGCTATTTGAGTGTTGTTATGGAGAAGTAAGAACATAATCACATTGAATAAAAAAAAACAATTCATTTTCCTTAACAACTACCCTGTATATATAAGGCGCTTATTTTTGTTGCTAGTCTAGACTCAAACCCACAAAATGGTGCTGAACTCGGACCAAGGCGAGTATAGTTGCTGTTTGATGACAGTATACCAAAAGTCACAAAAATATACCAAAAAGTACACAGCAGTCACCATTTTACGTATATTATCGATTGTTATCAATCATTTTATAGTTGACAGAAATGTCAAAGTTAGACATTAGTTCAAGAAATGTTGATTACAGTAGTTTGCGAGGTTAGATGTTGGATTTTTACGAAAAAATTTTACACTATTTTACACAAGTAATACCAACATTGATTTAAAAAAAATCTTTAACCTTAAACTGGCTCCAATAGCTATCCGTAATCCGTAAAGCAAAAATGTATTATTGTATTCAACGCAAGTATATCGGCAACTATAATTAGGTAGTCTTCCTCAATAGGGCTGCTAAGCAAGCTTAGAGCGTACGACATATGTACATCTGTATTATACTCGTATGTAGTATTTATAAAAAATTAGTGAGAACAGGGAATATATAGGAACAGGCTCTTTGAAAAATATTTGACTATTTACATATACACAAATATTCTCACTTTTTTGAAATCAAGTAATTAAAAGAAACACTCTTAAGGGGTTTATTTATATAGAAGTTGTTTTCATCAAAGTCAAGGTTTTTGTTTATGTAAATGTTAGGACATTACAAATACTCAGCACTAAAAATAAATAACCTAAGTTAAGAAAACCCGGAGTTATGAAATTAAGAAAATATTGTGTCTTTGTTTCCTAAAAATTGCAGTTTTAAAAGCAAATATATGTATTCACCATATTTGAATGCAATAATCTGTATGTATATTCACATAGGTCAGATTAGATTATACTGGTTACCTGTCGAATATATTCATATCTATCTATATAACTAATAGAAATATATTTTTAAGCTCCACATCATCAGAAATACAGTGCTTGCCATTAATTTCACGTATTGTAGAGAATTTGAGCTTGAAAGCAATAAAAATAAAAACCAAAAGCATATCTATTCATCAACTGGCGTTATTTTTGAGAGCACGTAGTGTTAGTTTGCAAAGTGAATTATGAAAATAAAATTGAAATAGCAAATCATCAGTTACATAGAAATAAAAAATAAACAACTTAACTGTTGAAGTTGATTTGCCGTTTGCTGATGTTGTATAACGAGCGTGTGGCATGTGGCGTGTGGCGCGTGACTATGAAATGTGATCAAATAAATTGATAACATAAAATCAAAGCTAAAATGCACGTCATTGATGTCCACAAAATGGAAAGCTTCAATTGCGATGAATATTGGCAAAATGCTAAAAATTGCATTAGCAAAGCGCAAATTCTCTATTAGCAAAATTTATGTATGTATGTATGCATGTATATAACTGTTTGCCAAAAATATCAATAAATATTAATCGAATGAAAATTGGAAACTGCCATTCAAAAGCACACTGACCATTGGCTGTTGAAAGTAATTAAAAGCGAAATTTTGACAGGAAACCATGCTGCGGCTGAGGCGTTTTATTTTTATTTTAATTTTTAATGAACTAAATTTGTAAACGTCAACGACAGAACCGTATTTGTGTATAGCATGTTTTTACTAAGTGAAAATTTGAACTCTCTTTGAGTTCGTTATATTATATGTAGTCTATTTGGTATTTGTGATAAAACTATCTAACTGCACTGCTATATACTCTGAGTTATACAGCAATAACTTTTTTTTGAAATTAATTCATGAAATGTGTTAATTAAAAATAAATTTGTTTGAAAATTTAAATAGATGCCTGTACGAGTATATATTTGTTTGCGAATAATTTTGAAGCACTGTTTCAAGTTTTCTACCTCAATTTTTAGCTGTTTCTACCGACTAATGTAGTCAATTAGCAGATTGTTGCCTTAATGCATATATTTCCCTGTTTATACATGTAATTAGCTGAGGCTATTAAGGCATATGTAAATTGAGCCATTATAGTTGGTGCTCTAACTTACTCAATTAGTATTGAAATTTCATTGTAACCAAGCAACAGCAGTTGTTTTGACTTCTTTGGCAAAATTATACATGTAAAAGATCTAAAATATAAATCTGTAATATTTTTGCATTACACTCTTGGTATATTAAAACAAAAATACTGAATATGCCATAGTCAAATTATAAGTAAATTGAAAATAAATAGGATTTATTGATTTCTAAATTAGTATCTATCACTAGAATCCTATTTGATATACATATAAAATATCAAAAACCACACTAGTCAATTAGCTAAAGCAATTAAGTTGTATATAAATTGTGTTCAAACGTACTACTCAAATTAGTTTAAATTATTATTACAGAGAATTTTCAAAAAGTCATGAAATTATATTTCTGGAAAGTAAACGAAATTAAAATAGTATACAAGTTAAAGCATTTTATTTATTGGCCCATTAAAAATATGTTTCAACCCTCCACAGTTTTAAACAATAAAGATAGTCATATATCCTAATAATTATTTAAATTTTATTTTTTGCCAAAAATTTACAATATGAATGGCTATCAGATGCCAATCACAGGCAATCGAGGCGCCAATCGCCATTAGCTTTTTATTATCTATCACTACATTCCTTATTATGGTAAACAGCACAAGATCAGTTCTCAAGATCAGACAACTCCTCAATATTATTTGCCTGCGGTATTTTCCAAGTTTTGGAATTTTATGGTATTAATAATTTTTATGGAAAATATTTTACTTTCTTATTTTTATTTTCTTGTTTCCAAAAAATAACTCAGAGTTGCTATGTGCGTTTTCAAGTATACTGGCATCAGTTGCCATTCGCAAAGCAAAATCCTCGTATAGTAGAGGAGTCAATTATTTATTATTAGTCAATTAATATTTTCAAGAAAATATTTTAGTTTTTTAATGATATTCGTTTCTCTCACGCAATAAGATTTTTAACTCAATTTATTGCGAATTATTGCCTAATTAGTTTCACAAATATTAAATTTCTCAGCAATATGGTAAATTGAGAGCAATATGGAACTATATTGCTCAAGTTTGCTTAACTGCTCAATTGAGTGATAACAGCTTATGTTAATTGACTAAATATAGCGGCTGTCTGCAACGGCTATTCGATTAATGATTTTTGGTAGTTTTGATCTGTGGCAGATATTCAACTCGCAGAACATATTCTGGTCCGCAAAAATTAAGGGGTTACATGGGTTTACGGGTTTCAAAAAATCGAATTTATTTATTTTCTTATTAAACTTTTCAATACCTCTAAAGTATTGTCCTAAATTTCCAAGTTGATCCGAGTAATAGTTTCAGAGATACAACCTTGAGAACTTGTGCGCTCGAGGCTAGCTAGGCAAGTGCGCGGTTTTTAAATGCGTTTTTCCCGAAACTGTGCTTTTAGGCCGGTTGGCAAGATTTCTTGAGATGTACACAATCAATCTTTATGACACAGGTCTATGACATACAATTCTTAAAAACTTGGACGAAGAATTTTTTTGATTACAGCTATTTGAAAAAAAAAATGCCGCTAAATGTTCACTGCAATTTTAATTTTATTGTAAAAATGTCAGCCAAAAATCCAATTTTCAGTTATATTTTTCCTTCGTCCAAGTTTTAAGTTAAAGTTTTAACTAAAATAAGTATTTTTTCAGTTTAGATGAGCCTGTAAGGAGCTATCTTGCCAACGCGGGCGCATCTTCTTTCCGAGGGTTCACCCGAAATGGTGTTGCAATGGCCGAGTTTAAAATATTTTGTTTTTTTCAAAAAATTCAGATTTTCTTTGGTAATAGTGTATGTTTGTAACAATAAAAAATTTTAGCAATATTTCATTTTTTATATGAGAAAAAATTGTTGAAAAAATGCTGTTTTTAAACGATGAAACTCATGTAGCCCCTTAAAAAACTTTACTCTAAAGAAATGATAATGACATAATAACTGAAACATATGTGCAAATAAAAAGATTTTGTAGCTATAGCTCGCTGTTGTTGTCTGATATATGTATATATGAAAATATTTTTGGCTGAATTTCAATGCACGAATATCTCAAGAGATTTTGTGGCAATGGTTGAAGAAAACAAACACCGAAATACACACAAACATATCAGTTACACACATAGTACAAGTGAAAATGGAAGTTTATAAATGACTTGTGTATGCCTGTACATGTAAGCACAGTGTTGCCATATGTATGCAATATATTATATATATTAGAAAATAAAACAGAAAAAGAGAATTACGCACACAATTACATAGAATAATGCTTATTATGCAACACTGTATAAAAACTAAAATATTGCAGACACACACCACACAGAGGTTCATGAAATACAGTTATTAAACATATGTATAAATAGGCTAAAAACATTTAGTTACATAAATGCTATATAAATGTGTGTTTAGGTATTAGTTCAAGTAACATGGATGCATGATTGCCCTACTTGTTGTTGTAGTTCGTTATTTTAATAGATATATATATGTATTTTTTTGATGGCATAAGGAGCACCAGAGCAACACACACATTTATACGTAAATGAGACCGAGGACAGAAAACCAAGCAACCATTTAATTCAATTTTGATTTTGTGTTGAGTGAATTTCATACAGTTTGATTGTTTTTCAAGTGTTGTACTGTTTCTGTGTCTGTGTTTTTGATTTCCGTTATCCGAAATATCGTTAGTTATTTTTTGTTTCGTGCTGCTTATTGTCCGTCGTGAAGTGCTTCGTCACTTTTCTTGTAAAATATATTGTAATTAGATTTTTCAAAACCCAAGAATTCGAGAATTTTGCGCCAAAACTTTTTTGGAAAGTTGAAAAAAAAATTATATCATATTCATAACAAAAAAGAAAAGAATTTCGTTAACTGAAAGGGTTTAGATCGAAATTTTTGAAAAAAAAATTGAAATTTTTATATTAGAAAAATAAAAAAAAACCGAAATTGTTATTTTATAAATGTTTAACAGATTTCCGGTACCAATAGTATATTTTCAATATTATTGATTGCTGAATAGTGAACAAGTAGAGTAAGGTAAACAGCAACAAAGCGAGCAAGGTGAGCGCAGCAAAGCTTTAAACGCGTAAGTTTCTTAAAATGTTCAACCTGAAGAGTTCCACTCAAATTGCAAAAACTTGGTTAAAAATATTTAGTTAAAAGCGCGAAAAGGTGCAAATTCATTGCAGTCTCATTCCTTGCTTTGTTGCTGTTTACTCTGTAGATATATATATATATATATTCTTTAAGTTTTTCCATGTTTCGTTAGAATTTCTGTCCTTGTTAATTTGTTGTTGTTTCGATTTGATTTTGCTTGGTACTCTACCTGTAGCAAACCGCCAGAGTTGCGAAACTAATGAAGACGCATTTCACGATAACGGTTAATATGATGACCATGGTTAATGTGCTGATCCTATTTTGATCTGAAGGGCCTGTAAAATGTTGTACGGAAGGAAGGAACATTTCCAATTCGTTCAATGCCAGTTATACAAGTCAAATAATTTATAGCAAATTTCGTAAAAATTTCAATTTAGCAAATTTTGAATTTTTTTTCCAACTTAGAAGCATACATTTAGGATTTAAACATTTTATAAAGCATATGTTTAGGAGTTAATTATGCACGTTTGCCATTTTTGTGTATAAAACGTATTAAAGTAAAATTAAAAGTTTGTAAATTCGTGATCACTTAGTAAAACACAACACTGCGTTCATTCGCAGCTAAGAATAAATTTGAAGAACGTTCGTAAACTTAAAAATTCATTACATAGTAGAAAAGAATTATATATTTTAAGCTATTTCAGTAGTTGAAATATTAGTTTTTGTATTATTTATAATGTAACTGAAATTGTGCTGTGGAAGGGCAGCTGCATTTTTCCACAATTTCAGAACAGTGAAAATACCGCTCTTTCGTCTAAATTACATGACTACTAAATACTAAAATTTGGCCGTGCCATTGCATATGATTTTTAAAATTAATTTTTTTTTTATATTTTCTGTTATACAGGTGCTTGGCAATGCTGTTATATGATTACCATTGTCATAACACAACCGGTTTTGAGTGGGAGCAAAAGGTTTCAATATCAAAGCAGTGAAATTTTGTATGAAGAAAGTTCAAAGGTTAAAATGTATTAATTATTACTTTAAAATTTAATTTAAACTTTATTTGCTTTAAAACCACTTAATCTAGAAATGCTTCTTTGAGTATTATAAATAATTAAAATACCCTTAATGTGAGTGATTTTACAAATTTATGGCTGTTTAAAGCTAAGGATTGCTTGTGTATTGACTACATGCAATGCTTTCCGCAAAACCATGATATTTAATGGATTGAAATTAGTTTGAATCTGAGTTCACTTATTGCTTAATTTTTGCTTTTACCTACATATATATTTTGATCCGTATAATGAAAGCAATACTATAAGCAAATAGTTTATGGAGTTTGGGCCGAGTGTGCCTTTTATACAGGACTCATGTCCAATCAACATAACAAGGATTTTCTAAAATAACAATATAATTTTATACAGTTTGTGAGTCGACTTGAATGCCACAAGTTGTCAGGCACAGCAATTGTTATGAGAAACTTGACATTGTCATGAAAAAATTGACGTTTGGTTGACAAACTAAGAAAGCTTTTAGTTTTTTTTTATTTATCTGCGATTTATTTTGACCAAAAATAAACTCTGACTAAAACAAATGTATGGAATTAACAAAAAGTAATCGTTTTGTTGTCAGAAATTACTTCAAGGAATTAATATTTGTAGGCACATTTCCAGAGTTTCCTAATTCAAGTTCGCGAGGCATTAAGGGCATTCTAACTATCATTTTCAATTTCAAAACCCAATAGTACAGAATATACACCAAAACACTATTAGATTATTTTATTGCTACTCGAAATTTATATAAAACAATATTTCACTGCTTATAATTCAAGGTAGATATTAAATATATATACATACATATATTCTAGTAATTATTGTATATAGATAAATGGAAATAAGCGATTTAAAAAGTAAGTAAAATGGGCTGTTTACATGGGCAGAACGCAAGTCCTGTATAAAAATAAAAAAAAAAAAAAATAAAAAAAAAAAAAAATTGAATTCACCCTTTTATATAAAACAGTTTGGAAGCTTTATTAAAGCATTTGCACTTTAGGATGGAATTTGGTTGAATTTTGAGAATAAAAGCATACTTTTGCCACAGTTTGTTGCAATATAAGTTAACATGGCACAACTATACTTTTGAGAAATGTATATATTTATTTTTATTACTTAGAAGCCTACTATGAGGGTTAAACATTTCAAAATCTAACGAAGCATACATTAAGGATTCAGGTATACGAGTTTGTGATTTTTGTTGTTAGTCGAACTCTCTCTTTGAAGCTGTAGAAAATTGGTTATCTTTATTTAAACCGCTAAAATTTGAAAAGGGAATCAATAATGGAGATTTATACATTTTGTTCCAATTTTTATTTCAAGATATTTGGAAATATATATAAAATTTTCACGGCTTAATTAAAATTTTGGTGTTAAGAATTGAAAATTGAAAATTTTTTGATTTTGCAAATAAAATTTTAAAATTTTGTTGTCTAATATAAGTAAATTGAAAATTTTGTTTTTCAGTATAAATTGAAATTTTATTTTAAACTCAAAATCGGTATTAAAATTAGAAAATTTTCAATCCCAAAATTGAAATTGGAAAATGAAAATCTTAATTCTGAACTAAAACTTTTGTATTTAAAAATTAATGCTAAAAGTGTGCCGCCAAACATGACAAAAAAAAATATTTCTTTTCCCTCCTCTTTTCATCTCTGCGTTATTTGAACCCCTTCAAAAAATTATTTGATTTGTTCGTAGGTCTTCCAGGTTTGCATTCTGCCCATATGATGCAAATTAAAAAATAAATATTTTCAAATTTAACATTCTAAACTAAGTGTAATTACATTGTTTCGCGGTTTTTGTGAACAAAAATTGTTCACAGCTGAAACGCTTGATTTGTGAAACAAAGTTAATTGGTTAAAAATATATTTAGTATAACATTTCAAAGGCAGATTCAAGCCTGACTGCCAGACGCATTATAATAAGTACCATATGTATATGGATGTCTTTGAGCGACTGCTTGATTTGATTTTTGGTAGCGTGTTCACACGCATGTGAAAACAGTTATTATACAAAGAAATAAGAGAATCTGCACAAAATCATCTTACCATATGGCGTCTCCTTCTTCTCCATTTTGATAGTATTCTCCGCGG
Source organism: Bactrocera neohumeralis (assembly GCF_024586455.1). Lineage (NCBI taxonomy): Eukaryota > Metazoa > Arthropoda > Insecta > Diptera > Tephritidae > Bactrocera > Bactrocera neohumeralis. The sequence continues at coordinate 43,407,216 of NC_065922.1, forward strand.
TTGGCAGCGCTTCCGTTGGCAGTGGTGTGGTCAGTAAAACTACAAGGCTACAGTCGACGCCGCCCCAACCCATGTCGCAAAAGCAGCGATTCGTGTTGGTGCAGACCTGTGCAAGTGGAAAGCAGCATAAAAAAAACGCAATTGAAATGAGCAATGATATGAAATAATAGCTTTGGATATATTTACAACAATATATGTACATATGTTTGTATGAATGTGTGACGTAGATATTTGGTTTCCGTTGTAAAATTGACATTTTGCTAATCTATTTTTAGATGTGCATTAGTCATGTGACACAGCTAAAATTAATAGTGCCTTTACAGTCACACACACACACACACAAAGGCATATGCATGAATGCAATCAATGTAAAAGCTTCACTTAAACAATATTTCCATTAAAATTCGCGGCTATCAAAATGGATTAAAAACCGGCGAAATGACGCTGCAGCGAGCAGAGCAAATATAACAGAGAAGCAAGCAGTCGCGCGGCCAGCGAGTCAGTCAGGCAGACAGGCAGTAAAGTAGTGAGCCAGTGAGGCAGCGTGCGAGCCACTGACCAAACGATATAAGCTTTAATTTTGGACCAGCGCCACCCGACCAATCAGGCGCTCGTTGTGTTTATGTGTAAAAGCTTTGGGAAATATTTTAAATTTTTAATTACACTTAAGCGTATTTATACATTACGGACGTGGCGCTGTACACGCATGTCCAAGCGATGACCCAATATAATGAGCTCTGCCGGCGCTCGGTGCGTACGCAGAGATAAGTGCTTCGTGTGTGTGTGTGCTTTTATTTTATACTTTAGTGCTTCGGACAGTCTTTGTCGTTGTTATTATAATTTTTGTTGTTGTTATTACAGCTCGTTTGGTGCATACATTACTGTTGGTTGATAGTATGTCAGCACAACTGACCGTAAATGAGTCACTGCACGGAATTTACGGTCGCATTTTGGGTGATTACTGTAGGCAAACACACACACACACATATATATATATATATAAATACAGCCACACACACATGCATTCATCTGGCGTTTGTATTGCATAATAACGCGCATTGTTGTTGGTCTGCATGGCTTGCGCCATCGTTAAGAATTATTGCTGGCATCTCGCGGCCACCATGTCGTATACGTAACATTCGTCGTACTCGCCGCGGCATGGCAAATTTTAACCACAAATATTCTTGATTTATATTCATCGTTAAAATACATATATCATGCAGGCGATTGATATTTTTGTTTCCTCAACTTATTTACTTTTTTTTGTGAGTGTATTTATGAGACTGTCGTGTTGAGGGGCGCCGCCGTAATGAGACTGCGGCTGTGTAATCACTTTTGCAGCGCCGCTCATTATTGTGGGTTAAATACTTTAATGGTTAAATGGTCACACGCAAAAATGCTTGAAATGCGCCGGCAGTGTCCCTTGACTGGCGACAAGGCGCGGAATTGCGTTTAAAATGACTGTTTTGCTGCATAAAGTTGTGGCAGAAATTTTATAATGTTAAAGCGCCGCACAAAATTATTAAAATTATATTACTACTGTTGTTGTTTTTGATGTTGCGTACTGAAATGTGTGAAATGCAACATTTGCATAAGAGCATGAGTCCAACCACATACACTTTTCATGAACTGCCCTCACAGCGCATTTTTATGCATTTTTGTAATTATATTTTTTTGTTTTTATATTTGCAACAACAACTCTTATACAGTTAAGCTTGTAGCGTTTTCAATCTGAGTTTAAATTACTGCTTAATTTCGCTTGCATCTTGTTTGTTTTTAATTTTCTTCCACTTACCCCGCGTCCTGAACACTCTTTTCCCTGTGAATCTGTTGGGCATTTGGTTGAATCGACGTGTGGAAATATGCTGACACAAGTCTGATTCAGACAAATCAAATCAGTACCGCATGGCGTACCATCCTTCACCAGTCCATGTTCCGGATACTCATTAGCGCCCACTTGACCGCTAGTGGCTCTACGGAAAATAAACGGATAAGGGATTAAGTTAATTTTGTATGCATGTAATGATGGCAGTGGATTATGAGGTTAAGCAGAAATACAGGGTGTAATAAGAGGAAGTCAGAAACTTGGGAAATGAATTGCGTTCAAAAAACGATAATATATTTCAGTGGTAAAGAGGAGTAATTACAAGAAAAAATAATTTGAAACTCATAAAACTAAATGAAACAAAATAAAAACAAAGAAGCGCTACAGTACATTTCCTATATCGTAAATGTGTATACAAAGTTTTTGTATTTATTTGGATCACTCCGTTTGTATAACATTTCTCTTTAACATATATTTTTTGTTAAAAATTATCACCTGTAATACCTTCCATTTCATAAAATATATATCTAATTTTCTTACTTTATAAAACTTTTTTATGCTCTGCTAGGTTTTAGTACTGGAAATTTCATTTCTAAGTAACTTTATTGCCATCAGAGGTTAGTAAAAAGTTTTGATGGCTAAGATTTTTTATTGTTATGCATACACAGCGACTCTAACACTTCTTTTCTAGGAAGCTATGTAATTTTGATGATCAATCTTATCAAAGAATAAATAATGAGATTAAGCTGGTCGTCTTCAAGTTGGTTTTACTTAACGTAAAAATACCGAATCATACTACTCTGAGCAAAAAATACTGAGACTAAGTCTTCTTGTTTTTGTTTGTCGCGAGTAAGTGTTTTTGAATGGCACAAACTATTCAAAAAGGATCGCGAACGCGTTGATAACGAACCACGCCCATGACGGCCCTCAAGATCAATTGATGATCAACATGTCAACAAAATAAGGGAAGTAGTGCTTGAGAATCGACGATTAACAGTTAGAAATCTTACTGGTTGGAATATCGGGAGGATCAGTGAAAGCCATTTTGAAAGATCATCTGGAAAATAGAAAAGTTAAAGATCGATTGGTTCAAAATCACTCATTTTTTTCAAAATACGGCGTCGGGGTATCGTCTGTGAAAGAATGTCTTTCGACTACCTTTATGTCATAAACACATTACCACTAATAATACGTATAACGAGTCTTTGATCTATGCTTACGACCGGAAATCAGACGATCAATCGGCCGAATATCGTGGTAAAGGTGAGCCGAAGCCGCAACAACCACGTCAAACGTCACTTCAATCGAAGGTGTGGTGAACTCTGGCCAAATTGTCAAAGAGGAATACTCTTAGAGTTGAATGCGTAGTTTCCGCACCCATCGCATACTGCACTGATTCTTCGCAAGTTTTTTGCCAATTTTCAACTAATATCGCGCCGAAACTACGTGCCGTTATCACCGGATTGAGCTCCAGAGAAACCGTTTTGAGTCAACTGAAGACATTTAACGTGAATCGCATTGCGCATTGAAGGAAATTGACTTTAACAACTGTTCCGAGGATTAGAAAAAACCATGACACCAGTTTATTGGGGTCAAGGTGGATTACTTTGAGGGGAAGGGCATATATTTTGAGGAATAAATTATGCATAAAGTCTTACTATTTTTGGCCTATAATACTATGTATGTAACCAAAATGAAATGAAGTTCGAATTCACAGAAAATCAGAGATGTACACAAAGGGGATTTTAGGCGTTCTAAACTCCACATTTTGAATTTCAGATTCTGGTCGAGGATATTCGATGGAAAAGAGCCGAAAAAATTCAACCTAACTGTGCATATATATCTACAGAACGCTGCAACTCTAGATTGAATGGTCTTGCTGTTCTCAATATCCCTAAAACACGAACTATTTGTATCTTTCTCATCCTTTTTGAACACTATGCTTTGAGTTTGATTTGAAAAAGAACAATTTTGAACAGCGAAAACAGTACTACACCGAAAAAAAATGTTTGACCCATAAAACTGTCAATACTGCTTGCTTGATACCCAAGGTCTTCTTTGCTATTTCATCATCTAAAATAGACTTTGCTTTACTATTAGAGTTAAGTTCCTAAAATGTATTTTATTTTCTTAGAAAAGCGTCAGTTGGTGGTCATCGAAAGAAAGCATCCGCAGCGGAAAAGAAACTTTTCAAGGAGATTTCCTTGAAACAAGAAAGTGAGCGCAAAACTTTTGATTTAAATCGCAAAAAAGAACATAGAGCTAATAAAGAATGATGGAAACGTGAACTAACGATGGATACGCATCGAAACGCAAACATGACCTGACAATGCAATCATCGAAATTCAACTTGAAGTTAGCAGAAGTGCAAGAGAAACAACGTTCGCTGAGAGTATATCAATTTGGAGATTCGAAGATACAGACGAAGACGCCCAATATCTCTTCAAGAGCTCGAAGATTAGTTATTGCGAGATGTGAGCTCTTAAAACTGCATATACCTTACATCTTCCTAGGCTATCAACTTTATTTGGTGTAAGCGCCATGCTATTCAGCTGAAACATTATGAAAAAACACAGGAACACCGTTTGTAAAAAGGTGTATCAGCATCAGCTTCACGAGTAGCGGGTAAGAAAATTTATTCATACTGAGCGTATTAGAGTTGTTCACTCCTCACCGCTACGAATTTAATTAAAAATGGATAGATCATTTTTAAATAATTTCCCATTGAATCTACTCATTTGTATAATTTTCGTTAATGATATTACTTAGTAGTGGAATACAGACATTGTAGAGCTCACCCCTCTACATATTTTGAATAATGAAACTGAACGGAAGGAATCATGCATATGAAAGCAAAAGCGCATTGCAGAAGAAATGTGGTTTTTCCCAAAAAATTAAGGCTATTGGTAAACAAATCCCACTAGTCCTTATTCACAGAATCGATATGACCAAATGCACAAGTTTCTTGAAGAAATTTAGAATTGCGCTTTGCGGCAAAATTGACTTCACAGGCGACCAATTACTAAGGGTTAGTAGTGGTACATCTACAGATCGAAAACGTCAACAGGTATTTGTGCCACACGAGGGCACACTACATCTTAAACCAGTTATTCCGTAAGGAAGTATAGGCGTTAGCAGCAAACTTCTGGCCTGCACGAGGTAAACTAATACTAGGGGGATATAATATCCAAAGGCCTAAATAAATTAAAAACCCCCCCAGGGACAAATTCATGTTAATCGTGGCGATATACTATACACTAGTCACCGCAGTCTCAAGTAGCATTCCGATGTAGCCCCTTCTGCTAATTGTCTAGTATGCAACATCTTTTTGCAGACGCAGAAATAAAGTACTATGATTCCAATATCTGTTTAGGTAGCACATTGCATCGCTGGCGCCTAGCTCGTTCCTGTTGAAGAGCGGCGGCATAAATGCCTCTGCGCAACTTTGTTCTGAATTCTGTAGCAGGTGAAGCTCCTACTTATCCAGAACTGACATACAAACCATATGTATGTCTTCTCGTGCAAAGAGTCCTCAGATGACACTAACAACCTCATGCACCGCTTAACTCATTCACTTAACACACCTCTTCCTTAGGTCCGACTCCGTGGAATCAGCCCGTTTTCTGGACCTACCACTAAGTGATTTCGAGAATACTTGATTTTTGACTTTCCCCTCAAACGAGGCTTAGTTACTCACTACAATAACTACAAACACCACATGTCTCAGTGCATATCTGATTATCAATCTCCCTGGTGGTATAAGGGGAAATATATGTATAAGGAAATAAATTTAAAAATTAGTATCTAATTAGCTCTCATTAGCATGCAATTTAGTAAGTTAGACGAAACGTTAAATATTTTGAAATGAGTATTAATTTTCTTGAATTTTTGTTTTTTAATTTGGTTCAAATAAGTGTGAGATTGTATTGGCGATTATTTTTCCCACATTTAATAGACATCAACACGTTGTCTTAGTTATCGTATTTTTTTGTGAAATTTTTGTTTAAATATCTAACTGTGCATTGTCTTGAACTTCAAAATTAATACTCGGTTTTAAGTCGCAACAAGAGTATCTACTTCGAAAAGTTCGCAGAAATCGTTTTAAAACAAAAAATTATCATAACTACTATTGTTTTAATTTTGAAATAAGGAAAAATGTTGGTTTCATTTAAAAAAAGTTGGTATTTGAATCCACAATAACGACAATCAAACCAACTTAATTTACAAATTTATTCACTTCCCAAAAAATACTTGCTTTGCAAAGTAACGTTATTAAACTCACAACACAACACAAATTTAAAAATTCACCACAATTTATGTGTGAGTGTGTGTGTGTCTACTTACTTGCATGTATATTCCGTTCCTTTGATTGAGATAACTGTACTCGAATAAAGCTGATCAATGCCATCATTAACTGGCTGGCGTTCGCCCTCTTTGCACTGCAATGTGCCACATTGGACATTCCTAAAAATAAACAGCGAAAATAAACATCATTACATATTCGCAAGCAGAGAGGAGAGCATAATAGAAAATTGGAAATTGAAATTTAGCTGAAAAAGCCGATTATAAATTAATATAGATAATGGTAATGCTATTTTAGGCATAATGAAATCATTATGCTGGGAGAAATTCGGCGTATTCGCAACAAAGTCCGAAAACTATATTGAGTATAATACAGAAAGCAATTGAGTTTAAATTGCAGCAATTCGGAGAAATTAAATTTGCAAAATTACCGTTAAATTTTAATATCTATTTTACTTATCAATAGCACTTAATATATTTGTATAATTAAAAAGTGTAAAATGTATAAAAACTAAAAACAATACTCACTCTGGCTCGCATTTAATATAGTGCTCATTGGAGTCACGCCCACAATGACCGTTGATCGAACCCTTCGAGTTGAACTGCTCATAGCATTGACGATCTGCTGCCAAGCCGCCATAACCCCAAATCGCCTCGCACTGCAGATTCAAAGTGGGACAGTCGCCTTGAAAGCAGTAGCCTTGCGTTTGAAAGTTGGTAAGAAGAGTTGTTCATTATTTTAATTTGCCATAAAATGTCATATTATTAATAATATATGTACTGTGAATAAGCTTTATAGTAAAATTAGTCCAAAGTTTTGCTATAAACTTACCGGACGACAATCCTGCCTTTGAGTGCCCACACGGCGATCCATTTTTCCGAAATACATCCATTGGGCAGTGACCACTTTCGCCATCGCAATACTCTGGCAGATCGCATTCGTTGAGCGCATCACGACAGACATAGTCTTTTGGCCGAAGCTAAACGACGAATGAGAGATATAAAACTCGTTCAACGAAGAATATAGGCAAGAGAGGTGAATGGTTTGTCTCGTAGATACAGATATACTTTCTTTTAGATGTGCTAAAGATTATCAGAGCTTTCGATATTAGAGCGGGAGTAGCGTTTTTAACTTTTTTTGTTCAAGTCAAGTTATGTGTGTGTTTTTTTACCTTTCTTATGAACGTTTTTATCAGATTTTTTTAGTGCTAAGAATTTTTGAAGTTTTCCACACAACTCAAGTTTTTAAAGTCGGTGGCCCTCATAACTTCGAAACTACTGCATCTATCATTTTGTAACGCTGGAATTATTTTTATTTTTTTTTATATTTTTCAAGTTAACATGTTTACCGATTTTCTGTAAAAAAAACTTTTGTTCGCTTCTTCCTTATAAGTGTATCCTCACACACTTCGATTTCATACCGGATTACTTGGCTTATGGAGCCGCCAAACAGAACTCTTGCGGCTCCTTCTTTGCCCCTATATCGGCTAGGAAGTTGCGGGTGGAGAGAAGCCGTTGGAGAAGACGGCAGTGGGCTTCTTTATGGATAGGAAAGAGCTTGGGGGGAAGATTGGTGGATTGGTTTACTGTCAAGAGCTCTCTATCAACTCCAGACTTCCACTATTGCAGTGTTTTCCAAGCCGAGGTTCCAGTCATTAGAGAAGTGACCATTCACTTAGATAGCAGGGTGGCGATATTAGCCTTGAATTCATTAACAGTGCGCTCAGGGTTGGTCAACAAATGCCTAACCTCTTTTTTAATGGCATCGAGTCTGTTTGTGATAAGACTGACATGAGTGCCGGACCAAAGCGGAATCGCAGGCAGTTGTAAGGCTGATGAGCTAACAAGGAAAGGCATTCTAGAACCACTATCTATGGAAGCGGGTCGGTGCCTCGTAACCTCTTGTTTTCTACTACTAGATTGCTGGGCTTTGCGGGAGCTTGTCCAATGCTGTGCCACTATCGGTAAATTTGCTGCCGCAAAATTCTTTGGGCCAAGAACGATCCCAAGAGATCTAGTAATTTCTTTGCCTTTAGTAAGGCTGTCCTTTCTCTAGTTGTGGTGGTTTTAACAGGTCATCGCCCCATTGGCGTCCATGCTGTAAGGCTAGGAATCTAACCAGATGCTATCTCTCACAAGTTTTAAACAACTCAGTACTTCCTTCTTGGTTCTCCCGCGTTTAGGAGGTCAAGGCTTAAACACTTTGAAGCGCATACCTTCAGACATCCCACCAAACTAGCGGGAGTAGAAATTAAATGCCTGTGTAAATTTATATTGCCTACTAAGCGTATTGCTAATTTATAAGTTCAAACGCAGGAGTTCTTATTAGCTTTGGCTTCACAAAGGACTACATATAATAGTCCACGTGTGAGTTTTCTCTTAAAGTAACATTAAAAGTATTCCCAAAAAGTAAAAACACCTCATTACCCTTAAAACCAATACCGTATTTTATGATATATTAATTGTAGGACGGAAAGTTAGAAAAAATGTTGCCTATATCCAGCAGCGCTGTTTCGTCTCAAATTACGATTAATTCATTAGTAATTCTAAATCTGTTGAACAGTGAAAATTATTCTTTAACGTTAGAGATTATAGTAAGGAATAGTTATCTAATCATTTCTATACTTAAACTGAAAGGCGTGTTTGATCCCTAGTCGTCATTTAATTAATTTTCTGCCAAAAAGTTTGGAAATAGTGTACTTTTTAATTAAATTTTATTGAAACTTGTTAGATCGAATTGCAAAAGAAATCTCGTTTTAAAGTGTAGTTAATTTTACAAATCCAACTTTCAGGATTCCTTGCGAAATTGTTAACTTCAGAGATTTTAGATAAAATCAATTTCTTGTTATTATAGTTTTCAAAACCTACGCAAGTGGTAGTGTATTTCGTGAGTTCATAGAACTACATGTACTTAGGAAGATTAACATCTTCGCAATGATACGTTTTCTAAGAAGACACTGTCGATTAATACTCAACACCTAGACATTTTACCCGTCACTGTCCAGCTTTCATCAGTCTCATTCCTTCTACAGACCAGGCAAATTCACTGGAAATTATAATTTTTTTCAGTTTGTGACAGACACAAAACGCTTTTTCGATGCGCGACATTTTTTTGATACATATCAGGGAGTTTTGGACATAAAAATAGATATGTATCTCAAGCTGTTGAAGTGGGATTCTTCTAAGCTTCACGAATATCAACCTGTTTACGTAGCCTCACTTAACCCGTGGTCAACTTAAGGCGGATAATGCTCGTGTGAGGATAGAAATATTTTTTCTTTTGAAAGCTTACGTCTGAATTTAGTCTCCAGTAAGTTTAATTTGCCAAAATTTTTCATATTAATATGATATATGCCAGTCCTTACGTATTCGATGAAAAACTTTTGAAGTTGAGTGAGAATAGTTTTCTGAATATTATTTTGCAGACTACCCAGCAAAAACTATCTAAGGACATTATATATTTGACAAAAAAGCACACGGAAATGATATTTAAATTCTCAGGGTAAATGATATTTCGTTTTGGACGACCTTCGACATCTCTCGCGAGTCCGTTTGAATGATTTTGACGCAATTAATAACATCGGTGAACCACCGTATTTGGCTTCGTGTGCGGAGTTTTGTTCCCCAAACTGAAATTGCCGCTCCGTGGAACCCGTTTTCAGTCAATCGAACACATAAAACAAAATGTGCTTATGAAAAGTGTTTCGAGGACTGGAAAAATCGTTGGTATAAGTGTATTAACTCTGGTGGGGATTACTTTAAAGGCTTCAAAATAAATATTGATGAATAACTAAATATTTTTCATTTTATTTATACGATTCCGGGTACCTTTTTGTCACAATGTGTATAGTTCCTTGATATTCGATGAAAGACTTTTAAAGTTAAGAGAAAATAGTTTTGTAAAAAATATTTGTAAAGATTATTTTGCAGAGTGTCCTTCAAGCTATATTATATGAGTAATGTAAAGAAAACAAATATTAAATAAAAAATTTACTGATTGTTTTTACCGCATTTCTTATGTTTTTTACTAGAAGCCGCACTAATTTTTATAGACCATTAACACCAGAAAAGGTGAAATGGTGAATGAATTTGTTGTGGTCTTTTTCTCTTTAGCAAAATCGGGATAAAAGGAATTAAACTTCTTTTTTGTAGAGAAATATTTTAAAAGATTATATTCCTCTTCGGCAATTTCAATAATAGTAAACAAATGTTATCTACTTTTTTGTATACTCCGCCACAGAACTAGGAACGAATATTTCTAGATAATACTTTTAGCGAAAAAACTCAATGAACAATGTTTTTTAATTAAAAAAAAAATACATAAAGTATGCAAGTTTCTTATATGGATACGGGAAATTTGATACTTTTCTATTAATATTATTTGACAATATAGATATTCCAAGATTCTTCTAGTCCATTGTTGAAATGGAAACAACTAAGTCGAGCAAAGTTTTGTAGTTCGAACCAAAGCATATTTTGAATTAATTATGAGAACTTTTATCATTACCTGCATACCATTAAACAACCAATTATTTGTATCACAATCACAAAAAGAAATGCAAATACTTACGCGGCATTCATTACAACAAGCGCCACCGGCACACTGAGCCTCTGATTTCAGCTTGCAGGTGATGCCATCGCAACATGGATCCAAGGCACACTCCTCAATCGTGCCACAATCACACTCTTCATCCTCTTCGACGATCTTATTGCCACAATTGCGACGCATTTCGATCTGGAAAGTTGAAAACAAAGTCGAAATTATACAAAATTTGTTGTTGTATCAAAGTTTTACTGCGAAACATGAAAAAGCTACACTTAAAATTTATTTTAGTAGAAATTTTAGTCAATGATTTTAATAAAGTCACAAACACAAATTATAACAGCCCACTTTTTAAATAAAAACTTCAGAAATCTCACTTCAGAGGATTTATAAATATCAACCGTTATTTCAAGCTACACATTTGCAATTTAATTTTACTTCCCAAAATAAATATTTCAATTTACTTGAAAGCGCTTACATAATCCAATTAGATAAATTGCTGTCTTGTTGTTGCGCACGAGATTGACTAGAATGTCTTGCTGTCTCAATCAAGTGCCACAATGCAACTCAGAAAATGTCAAAAATAGTTTCACTTTTTATAGCCGCCACTAATTTGGCGAAACCGTTATAGCGTGTCACGCGTGCTGCCGCCACAAGTTTCACTGCGAAACTGCAACCTCCAAACTGCAGTGAAAGTCACTCATACGCCAGCGCGGCCTGACGGAGTGTACCTGCCAGCGCTGGTTGGAAAGTAGAAAACGGCACGCGGCAGCAAGAGTGGCGACATAACAATGCAATAGCTGCAGAAAGCAACAAAAACAAAAACAGAAATAAAACTGAAAATGAAAATAGAAATAAAAATGAAAACGAAAAGGAAAAGGAAAAAAGTTGCAATGAAAATGAAATCGGAAAGAAAAACAGAAAACAGATTTTGCTAACAGGATTTGAATGCAGACAACCTCCTCCCAGCTGAGGCGGGTGCTGCTGTGCGGCTGGCGGTGGGCACATGTGGCAGCATTCGGCGCAGCATGCAACGCGCAACGAGGCTGACTGTGTCTTGGGGCCTTGCGGTAGTACCGCTTTTGGTGTTGTTGTTTCGAGTGTCGAGTGCTGCGTTCGGGGCACAATTAACCTCAGCAGGCCATCACACGCACACACCCGTATACACATACATAGCACTTGTAAAAAAGCTGAAACGCTTCGAGTGTCTGCAAAACGCAACGAGTGCTTGCAACGCTTTGCTGTCTGTATGTTTGTGCATGCAAATGCCAGTGCGAATGTGTGACTGTATGCTGGAACAATAAACAAAACAGAGCAAAACACGCAGCCAACGAAATTGCCACGAACGAGGTCGTTGCGTTCACACATGACTGCGGCTAAAAGGAATAAAAATTGAAGAGGCGCACGCATTGGCAGCAAATGCAAATAAACGCACACCAATACACGGACATTTGTGTGTGCTCATGATTACATAGCAGCGCCAAAAGCCACTAGGAATGTGTTAGGTTTTATAAACAAACTAGTTGATTACTACTTGTTTTCGTAACTAGTTGGCAACTAGTATAAAATTTAACAATACTTTTAACGCTCCAGCAAATTGCACTTTTTAACGAAATATTTTTCCTTTTTTAAGTGTTTTTTTTTTTTAAGTGTACATTTCAAGCCGTAGTTATTACAATATGCTGCCATTTATATAGCAGAGTGTTGAGAACCCTAAAAAATAAATCGATAGCTGACAGCTCAGCCTGTCTTCGTTATTGAACAATATTTCAAAAATAATAAAAGTTTGGCTGCGTCGCAGTTCGAAAATTTCATACGAAATATGGTAAAAATAGTGTTTAAACTTCATCAACTCTGTAGAGATTTTCAAAAGGCGGCATATTTAGGATTAGGGGCTAAGCGACGGCTGTCGCACAAAGAAGATTAAACAGCAAGACGACATAGAGTCAGGTGAAGACAAACTCTTGTGGTTTGGTGCGACGTGTAATTCGTTTCACTTAGCTTTTCTTACAATAATAAATAAACCTTTTTAACATCATTTGCGCTCCAAGATATTGTTATTTTATTTCAATATCCAATGTGGGTGTGGACAGGCGTTCCATATGTTCCCACATACATATACATATATCTATTTAAAATGTATAATTTCCAAAATGATCTCTTAAAGTTCCTTTTTTTATATCTTAAAGGAGTATACAAAGATCTTTATCTTGCTTTTGTTCGTTCAGTTTGTATGAGAGTTATGTGCGACAGTGGTCCGCTATCGGCGGTTCCTGTAAATGAGCAGCTTCCTGAGGTTAAAAGGACGGGTGCAAAATTTAAGAAATCAATTTTGAGGGACTAGTTCGCATATATGAAGAAGGAAGCATATATAAACTTTGTAAGGTGTCTGACGTTTCCCTATCCAGGGTATAAAAAGACCCTCAAGGTGGATTTGGTAGAAAATTATATACTTTACAAGAAACCTCGATGCAAAAGTTATTATTTTAAAGCAATTTTTTGTGTTCTTTTTGTTTGAGAATCTTTGACCGACACTTTTTAAAACTAAGTTGAAAACCCTGCTTTGAATAATATATATGAAGGTGCATTTTATTATAGAAAATCGACGCGATTTTTTTTTATTTTTGGCTCACCCTATATTTAAATCAGTTCAACCTACTTAGATCTTAGAAAATATGAAAGCCATTGAAACCACGTCATGCCAAGTAACTACCACTTGAAAGTTTTAACGCGAGTTTAAACTTCAAGCATTAGTGCACCAAAAGGCTGGACCGATCGTTTTTAAATTTATACACAATGCTGTATGTGATTTCTTACTCAAAAAGTTAAAGTTAGCGTGAGTAATAAGGCCAATTTCGGCAGTGGGGAGCGATAAAGCAGCTATAACATTTATTGCCTCTACTCTCTTTTCGATACTTGTTTGGAAGTGCAAGTGATTTTAAGAAATTGTTTAAATTTTTATTTTGTTATATTTTTGTACTACTATTGTAATTATTGAAGAATAGGTTAATATCTTCTAAAACCTCGCTTATCATAAGAAGTGTTCAACACAATGACCTATACAAAAACTGTTTCGTCGGAATCTATTGTTGAACCGCAGCTTAAAATTGTGTCGTGATCTAACATTAAGTTCTATTTTTGACAATCTGGACTTACAACGGCAATCAAAGGCAGATGTGGAGATATGGAGTCAGTTTCAATGATAGTGCGTACAATCAACTTGTTAAGCAAAGGTCATCGCTTTTCTGTAATACGTATCAAATGGCATTAAGATTAGATAAACATTTTCTGATGTATGAATCATTGCTCCGATTTTTTAATTAAAATATTGGATCTAAAAATTGAAAATTTTATTTCCTTTTTAATTGCTCATAACTTTTGGTTTCCAAAAATCCCAAATTTGCAAACTTAGATACAGAATATTTTACATAATGCTTACGTGTGGTAGAACTTACAAGCAGTTTTTAAATTTGTTATAATGGGTTGTCAAAAAAGTCTTGCGGTATTTTCGCTAGTTGGCGCTGAAAGCGCGTATTTCTAGTTTTATTCGTCGCATGGGGTCATGCTATACCTTTTGGGAAAGCTCATTTCACGCGCTCACACGTGTTTGATTGATTTTCGTTTCTTTTAAGTCGTTCGTGAGTTATAGCGTCGCAAACATGGTGCAAACTAAAGATAAAATACGCCATATTTTACAATACTACTACGATAAAGGCAAAAATGCATCTCAAGCAGCCAATAAAATTTGTGCAGTTTATGGACCCGATACAGTTTCCATTTCCACCGCACAACGATGGTTTTAACGTTTTCGTTCTGGTGAAGAGGTGGTCGAAGATGCGCCACGCTCCGGAAGGCCTGTCGTCGAAAATTGCGATAAAATCGTTGAATTGGTCGAAAGAGACAGGCATAGTAGCAGCCGTAGCATCGGTCAAGAGCTGGGCATGAGTCATCAAAAATTCATTTCAATTTCAATAAAAAAAATCAATAAAATTACCGCAAGACTTTTTTGACAACCTATTAATATTTTCTTCAAATTATCTGTTAATTCGTCTCCGGATCCAGTCTCATTTATTAAAAAATTGAAATTCCAAAGTTGGTCACAACATTCAACTAACGACTTCTTGATACTTTAAACACCTTTAAAACAGCGATATTGTGAAGTTTAAGATCTTTTTTAAGATTATCTTGTTGTTCGAATCGTTTGATGATGCTAACACTTAATAGTCTGTAAGCATCTATATTATTTGTAGGCTTTTTATTTGTCTATATTGAAAGACCGAATTGACAAAATTGCCTTTGCTTTGGTTCAAAGATTAAAAATAAAATTAATTTAAAGTGTTTATGTACTATCTTTCTCTTATAAAAAGTCTCAAGGGAGAAATAGGATTTATAGGATCATGCGGTTCAAAAAAGTATTTCTATTTTTCAAAACTGTTAGCAAAACTATACAAAAAGCATATATTTAAACAAAAATTTCGACTCTTCCGATTGTTTAAGCCATTAAAAGTTTAGCTTTCTTTCAGGTACCGAACGAGAGATATATTATATACAAATCATTTCAGGTTTTATTGCAAACGACAAATTGCAAACAAGTTGGTGTCAAAAAATTAATAAAAGGCAAAACATTATATGTTTTTGTATTGAATGTAAATTTTTCTAGAAAGCATTTTGTTTCATATTAAATGGCGAAATTATTAAACAAAGTAATTTCTAACCACTTTTCATTTCAGATTAATGACAGATTGACAAGACTGGTTTATTGTCATATCTCTAAGTCGCTTCCAACATAATATAAAATTTGAAGGGATTTTCTCTTCAATTTGTTGCACCACAAACATCAAACCGAAATTACAGCGCCATGCTGGCTTTGGAATTAATTTAAGGCGGACTAGCTGTTTTAAATATAGTGACTTTTCCTAAGACGGAATTCTTTTCTGCTGGCTTAATTTGTTCACCTATAACTAAGCGGGGGCAGCGCAGCAAAAACTGTTTTAGCGAAATAAATAACTGTTATATGCAAAAAGGGCATATAGTATTATAATGCAGAAAAAAACTACACAAAAAATGTATAATAATAATAAAGCCTCCGACAAAAGTAATAATTAAAACAAAAAGTTTGCCAGCAAGCCACGCTCAGCCGCAGTGGCAAGTGGTGGCCGACAGTGAGGCTCCTGTGTCCATCTTCAACACATTCGTCACTTTTCTTCCTTGCCAAAACACTCAAAACAAAAGAGTCATTTATGCAAAGAAACTCATGCTTATTTATGTAAATGTGTGCATGCATACAATGCGCCTAAAAGACTGCTACATCAAGGGGAGCGTTGATGCTGGCGCAAAGCCGCTCATGCGATGATGCCGAATACATTTGTGAGATGTGCGCCAGAGACGCTAACACTACAGAAAAATAGCAACAAACACAACAAAGCTGTAGCTTCAACTGCCACAATGATTGTTGTTGTTGTTGCTCTTGCAACTGACCTAGTGCCAAAAAATCAAGACAAAAGCTAAAAGTGCTGCACTTTCACGCCACAGGCATCCAGCTCCTCCTCCGCCAGCCTCACCGCCTTCTCATGCTCGTTCGCGTTGACGTTGAGTGGTTATTGATGTAGTAGTATTTGTGTGTGCGTACATGCTTGCGCGTGTGTGTGTGCTTCCACTTCGTTTATGCAAAAATTGTCATCATTCCTGCGCTGCTGTTGTTTGCTTGTTTACTTTTAGCTCTTACACTGGCGCTATGCTATTGTTGCACCATTTTGGCTGAAGCTTTGTGCCACATACCAAACGAACATGCAACGCATATGGAAAAAACAATGCAATGCAAGCAAACAGCAAGTGCCAATGGCTGGTGTGTGCAAACACTGCGACGCGCCAATACTTAGTGCCACAGGGGTGTGGCAGAGACAGCTAACATTTCGCTTGCCTCGAGAGTTGCATGTTGCACGTAGCATTGTCAGTGGTGTATACACGTGCCTGCTGCTGTTGCTGCATTCATCTTGAGGCACTACGCTTGATCGTGCTTTTTTGTTGTTGAAAATGGCACACAATGTACACAAGTGCTTTTCTGCTTCGTTTCGTTTTTTTCTCAAAGTGTTGTTGTTGTTGTGTGTTTTCAAAGACTAATTCTTGTTCGTTTGAAAATGCAATCGTCGCTTGTTTTCTTTCCTAGGAAAAGTCTTTTGTTCGTTTATAAGTTTTGCTTTTTTTTAATATTTTTACTGAGTTTCGCATTGTTCTCAAAGAGTCAACTTTTCCGGGAATTCAAGTGCCACTATGGATATGAATATCTGTCAAACAATTTTAAGCACTCGAAATATTGTAACATATTTCTATTGAGAAGATCAATTTTCGGTGGCATAGTAGGGTCTCTTCAGGTGGATAGCAGACATAGATCAGTGTTTTTCCCTTGAGAATAATGCTTTGATAAGCAATCGAGTTGGTCTGTAGGTGACCGCTGAATGACAGGCGTATTTAATAAAGCTGTTATGATTGGCGTTGTCTAACGGAGCACTGTAGTCAAAAGTTGGTTGAGTTAGCTCGAGGGCTGGTACCTACCATTGCGCAAAAGATCTCTAGGGACTAGGTTGTATGGTTGGGTGATGAAAGTAACAATCATTTAAGTCAGTATATTTTATGTCCCAGACGACAGCCGACTTAAGCCGTCGTCTACTTTTGTCGTTTAAAAAAATCTTTGTTTTCATATTTCTAATATAGTTATGGGTTTTGTTTTTTGTTTTCTTGGCTCCAAAGCTGAAATTTTTCAATATCCGAGTTCAAGAATTAATTAACATAATTTTGTCTGAAATACATCGCCATAAATAGGTTGGAAATTTGATCTCGAAGGCATTTAAATGGCACCCCTACTCAGTTAGACTGCTCAAGCTCAAGATGTTAGTATTCTAGAGAGTCAAGAGATTGATCATAGGTTTTGGCGGATCAAAAAAAAATTATTTCTCCGACCTCATTGCATTTCTTGTATTCAATGTTTTATATGTATACACATTTAAGACTATGAGTTGGTTCAAGTTTAGCAATTTGTCACTAGCCCTACATACAACAAAAAATACACACTGCTACAAACGACAGCAGAAAAGTGTGACGGAGGTAAGGTGATTAAGCCTGAAAGATGAAAAAGTTAGCTCTTCTCGACAGGGAGCCTGGAAGGGTAAACTTCACCAAGAAGTCCAAGGCCAAGTTTTGCAACAAAGCTGAATGAATAATGATTCCACTCTCGAGCTACTGCTTAGGGATAATACAACCAAGTCGTACACTGACGGCTCGAAAACGTCGAAGGGAATTGGTGCAGGAGTCGCAGGACCACGCACCAAACTCTCCATACCAGTGGGAATTTTTCCGAGCATAAATGAGGCTTAAGTTTTTGCCATAAGTTAGTCTTAGAGATAAACCTCCAACACAACTATCGCAATGAACGTATAACCATTCTTAGCGATAGTCGACGGCCACTTAAAGTAATCTCTGTCTATGAGATCAAATCGCTACTAGTGCTGAATAGCCTAGCGGATCGTCACCAAGTGCACATTTGGGTGCCCGCTCACAAATGTATAGCTGAGAATTAACTGGCTGATGAGCTCGCCCGGTCCGCAGCATCCACTAAAATGGTAGGACTGAAGCCCTTCTTCGCGATGGGTTCCCATATCTTAAAAAAGCTACTCCATAAGGAAAAAAGAGTAGACGGAGAGAGATATTGGAAACAACTCCAAGGCATCCGACATAGCAAGTTGCTAATGGGGAGTTACAACCTCGGCAGGCTTAAATATGTAATTGACCTCCCTAGGGACGAATTCAGACTACCGCATATCAGTCTGCAGACTCAAGTTGAAGGCCCTTGGATCCATGTTTCCAAAAAGGGATCACGCAGCAGTATATTGGACTTTATCAATATGCTGGCGCTAAGTGAGCCTTTGTAATTTATGTGATTTTGTGTACTCCCCCTTTGACCATCTAATCTAATCTACGAACAACGAGATATAAAACCTTTGACATAAAAAACCCATCACAAAAAAGTTGTGAACACAATAGAAAGACAGATTTGTTATTAAATACTTAATATAAAATGTATGGCTAATAAAATATTACATACATACAGTGGTGGTCAGTGAAATACGGACAACCCGTCGGTTTGTATTTAAAGAACGAGTATAACTGACATGTGTAATTTTCTGCGAAGGGGAAATTCCATAGAAACTCTGCGTTAGTTCATCAAAAATCAGCCGAAAGCGTCATTGAAATTTATGGAAATGAAATTGATCATCTATAAAAAATCGATTTATCGCATTTTGACCGAACATTTGGGCGGTGTGTGCACGGTTTGTTGACTGAAAATTGACCAAAAATTGCTCAGAATCCAACATTCGAAGGACATCATTAAAGAGGTCAAAAAGGACAAAAACTTCCTTTACAATATTGTGACTGGTGACGAAACGTGGTGTTTCCAATATGATTCCGAAACGAAACGCCAGAGTGCTGTACGGAAGGTATCGGATGAGTCGAAACCAAAAAATCGCGCATGGAGAAGTCAAAAGTGAAGACAATCCTGATTTGTTTTTATGATTCCAAGGGTGTTGTCCACGAAGAATTTGTTCCACCCGGCCAAAACGTTAATGCGGTATTCTACCTTGGAGTTTTGAAGCGTTTGGTGCGCCGTATTCGACGTGTTCGGCCCTTATATCGCGAAGGTGGAAAATGGCGTTTGTTGCACGATAATGCGCCGTCTCATCGATCGACGCTTGTGACCGATTATTTCACCAAAAATCACATTTTAAACATTAACCACTCCCCGTATTCACCTGATAATGGCATCGTGCGACTTCTTCTTCCTTTTCGGAAAACTGCATTTCCCATGAAAGGAAAGCATTATGCAGACGTAGAGGCCATTCAAAAGGCTTGCACCGGCATACTGGCGGCCATACCGGAACACTCGTTCGACATGCTTTTGGACCGTGCAAAAAACTGTATTGAAGCAGAAGGTGACTATTTTGAATAAAATAAATTTATTTCACCATCTTTTAAGATGTTTATTCTTCTCGTTAGAGAATATAGTGAATAGGTTTGCAACAATTCCCAAGCGTAAAGCGACTAATATTTTATTTGAAATTTCAAATTAAGCTGGCTGTCACTATCAAGACAACTTACATACAAATTATAATGCATAAATCCAAATGTATTGATATTTCTAAACTAAACTTTGGCCTTCGGTAGCTATAACTACAACCATTATGAACTATTTTAATATTTAAAATAGGTAAATTTTTTAGCTTAATTTCTCTAAGACTCACCTCATTCGGCTTATTGAGTAAACACAACCCATGTCCGGTGCGCAGCGCATCGATATAATCCTTTTTGCTGCACTCGGAGAATTTATAAGGCTGCACATTCTCCTGGCCAACAATCGATTGGGCCATTATGCAGCCATGCCAGTCCCTGCAGAAACACTCCTCACCTGTGAAAAATGGAAAATTAATTAGAACATTCAAAGCAAATAATGCAGCTGCCACTTTAAATGTTGTATAATAGAGAAAAACGGATGTGTGTATGAATATGTGAATATATTTTGGAAATAAATTTTTAGGAATATTAATGAAATCGGATCAAACCCTCGTTCTCTCTCCATATAACGGTACTCTCAAAAACTACTAAAGGCGCTACAAATCAATAACTAAAAACTCGAGAGACATTCAATTTTACTACTGAAATAGCTTTACAAGATTGGACAATGGGCATGACACCGCCCTCTTTTAGGTGAAATCACATATCTCGGGACCTGCTCGACTAATTACAACTAAGTTCGGCAGATGATATAATCTTAACATTTCTATATCACGCCTACTTTCCATATAAAACAATTTAAATTGTTTTTGATTCTATTACTTGCCAGTATACAAATCAAGAAGTGATTAATATAACGAGATAAAGCATACGAACTATCAAAAATTGTTCACATCGAAGCAACAGGGTTCAAGCCCATAGGTACCGAATCCTAGTTCCTACTCGTATAATTGACTTTTTACCGAAAACTTCCGGCAATGTGTGAGATATATAAATGAAATTCAAGCATAATCTTTTCCTGATATCAGTAAGTCTGTATGTCAGAAATGGATTAAATCGATTCAATACTTTCTTTAGCTCTCAAATACTAAGAGTTTCGAACTTCCTGGTGACTTTGTTCCGCATATTTCGGCCAACATGAGAGTTATCTCAATGGAAATGGCAGATCATAATTTCTCACGACAGTATGTATTTCTGCCAGAAATGGATAAAACTTGACCTAGCTCTCATATCACTAATATCAGGATTTTCGAACTCCCCTGCTGATTTTACTCCATATGATTGGTGATTGTATGTTAGGAACGTTGATGAAACCTTGGAAACATTTTATAAGTCTGTGTCCTTTTAACTGTAGGTAGTATCGGCAAAAAAATTGATGAAACCGGGTCAATACTATTTGCTATATTCCTAATATAAGCTCCTAAACTTTTGTCAAAATTAACAGAACGTTTAATATTGGATATATTATAATTTAATTTCAAAAATTTGTGAATTTGGTCTAGCAAAACTTATGTCAAATATGGCGGTCAGGGTATTAGTTATGTTTATATATAAAATTCCCCAAACTCTGGTTGACGTTTTGCACCTTAAGCTATTTCCCTGGCGTTCACCCCGGTAAGTTCTAAGATTATAAAAAGTTCGGTCACACCCGAAAATAGTGCTTCCTTACTTGCTTTTATTATGTACATACCCTTTCTTCCCAAAAAACTGTACGAATTTTGTACGAATTTGAAGATATCAGACCACTATAGCATATAGCTGCCATACAAACTAACCGAGCAAAATTAAGTTCTTATTAGCTTTGTTAAGGGAAACTTAAGGATTTTCTTGTTTTGTTTATAATTTGTGTAATTTTAAATTTAAATCAATGTTTTTTAGTTTCTATAGCCTTCGAAAAGCAAATCAATTTAAAATATGAAAACCTTGTATGTGTCTTTATCTTCTTGTGGTCTCGTGTTGGCGTTGCTTATGCGGCGAAGTATATTTCTTGATGCTCAAATATTTACTAAAATAAATAAGTGTGTGCATGATTGCGCATTCATTGGAATGGCCTGGCACACACACACAAATATACGCACACATACATATATCAGTCTTGTTATTGCTGCCAACAACAGCAAAAATAATCGCTTTTTTAACGTTTCCCTTTTATTTATTTCAATAATCTGTTTTTTTGGTGTTGTTGTTTGGTGTATTATTTACCTTTGAGGGATGCTTGTGTGTGCGTGTGTTTGTCGAACAAAATCGAAATGATGAAGAGAAAAGGCATACAACTGCGCCCACACCCCCACTCCCCTTTATTTGTTTGAAATGAAATTTATGAATTTCCATTAAAAGCAAATGCATCACCACTTTGGATACACACACACATGCACACACGTACACAAACTGTGTTTGAGCTGAGTGCGGCGGGCGTTTGCATATTATTAACCACCACATACACACACAACCAGCGACGTGGTGTCTGCCAGCTTGGTCATCACTGATGGCTCAAGTCGGTAATGGATGTTTGTGAATCGAAAGCACGCCTCTCAGCCGCAGCGCACAAAAATACAGAATGCTTGTTATAAAATATGTATTTACAGTTATTGGAGGTACTCCACCTCCAACTGTGCGCTCAGATTTGTCCGCTGATTCTACCATGGCGTTAAGCGTTCATCATAAATCAAGCAATTCAGTCGATTATTATGCCGCAAACACACACAAATACACACACACAGTGGTGGATCAAAACCTGGAGCTATGTTGAATAAATGGCTGTTATTGTTGGCTGCTTATATATAGAGTTATAATTTTTTACTGTTGATTTATATAATTTGTTTCTTTACTCCCACAAAAGAAATATAATTTTTGTGCGTAAAAAATAATAAATATGCGTCGGGAGACACATTAGCGAGCGAACTGAGTGATTATCGCGGCGCTGTGAACGCTTTGAAAATTTGTTAAATGGAAATCATATTCAAATGAACTAAAATCATGAATAAGAAATATGAAAGAAAAGAAAATTTGATATTTAAAATTGAAATAAGAAAAAAACAGTAAACTCAACAACTTTTGGGACACTGGAGAGTAACACTACTGCTGAAACTAAGTAATGACATTTATTCCATTGTTTTTATAAACTCCTACATACATTCTAATAACGAGCTCGTTGTAAATTAATATTTCTTAAAAAGGTCTTCGGAGTCAAAGCAGGGTATAAGATTTTGACTTTGAAAGCCTTTTACTGCTAGTTTCTTAAAGTTTTATGACAACTCAGTCATAGATGTATGGGTAGATCTTTCACTTTCGTATTCGAACCACTTTTATCAGCTCAATATATATGTACTGCTTTTATCAACTGCTCAATATATATGATCTCTTGCTGATTTCGTAAAAATATTTTCTTGTATGTATATTTTCTTGCCCAGAATCCTCCTGCATTAAACTAAAATTGGTTATGGGAAATTTTAATATTATTTATTTGAATTCGGAGTACGGATTGAATACAAGTTCACATGCAAACTTTAGTACAAGGAAAACTTTCATCTTCGTATTTTTATACCCTGAACAAGGTACAGATATTAAGTTGGTCACGATGTTTGTAACACTCAGAAGGAAACTTCGGAAACCCTATAAATATATATAACGGGTAATCAAAGTAGAGGTACTTTTTACAATAACCTTTTTTTGACAGGTTACGCGTGAGTCGTGTGAAGCTGCTATTTTTCTTCAATATCGTTTGCATTTCATTTTGGTAAATCCTACGCCTGATTAATGCTTACCAATTGTTCAACTTTATTACAAAAATTCATGTTCCGAGAAGAATGTGTTTCGCGCGCTTCGCTCATCTTATGGTCAACATAATCGGCCTACTGAGCGTACTATTCGCAACATCCTCACCAATCTTGAGACAAAGTATTCTTTATTGGATAGTATTCGACCGAATAGACCACGACCAGCACACAGTGACGAAAATATAGCAGCCGTAGCTGAGAGTGTACACGAAGATCGTGGAAAGTCGATTCGGCACCGTTCGCAGCAACTCGGACTAACGTAAGAAACGACTTGGCACATTTTATGTCCAGATCTTAAATTGAAAGAGTAGAAAATAATGCTTGTGTAAGAACTGAAGCCGCTCGAGCTTCCCAAGCGACATTGCTTCATTCTATGGGCTCTTTAAAAGTTCAAGCCAAATTTTGTTCGGCGATGAGTTCCTCATTTGTGACGAAGAGATTCAAGAGCTGCCATTTCATCCATAGAAATCAACGGCTGGGTGTGGTTTGTGGGCCGGTGGAATCATCGGTCCATATTTCTTCAAAAGATGCCAGTAAGAACGTAACCGTCAATGGCGATTGTTATTGCGCCATGATAACCGATTATTTGTTGCCTGAAATTGAAGCTAGTGATCTTGGCGACATTTTTTTTTAACGAAACGGCGCAATTTCCCACACATCGTATCAATCAATGGATTTATTGAGGGAACAGTTCGGTGAAGAGATCGTTTCCCGGGTTCGAGGGGAAACCGAATATACTCGCGGTAAGGCATGCCTGTCGTAAGAGGCGAATAAGATCCTGGCCACCAGTCCAGGGCTGTATGGAAGCTCAACTGGTCGTAGCTTCGGCTACAAGGTCAATACCAAAGACTTTAACCTGGTACCATGGGGAGCAGTAGCCCCTGGAGTTCGCTCCAGTCTGCTCATTGGGTTTGGCTCTTTGTGGAGATTCGTGGTGGCTGTGGTTAAAACCCAAATCGAGGGAAGAACCGACTTTGTCAGTCGAATGTGGAGTTGCATTGCAACCAAGGTGGTTAGTGTGTCCATGCCACACTGCCGATTGGTACTGAAAATCGTTACCGAGTTTTCAGGGCGCTGATCGACGCATTGTATTGATCCGTTGTGCTTTTGAGTACCGTGGAGTTAAGCTGTCGCCAGCAGGATCCCACGTTAAACACTATCAGACGTTGTTAACCACCAAGATGGTGTGATATCGTAACTTAGACCCTTTTCTGTGAAGGTATGTAAAGTCCATTGTCTGACAATCTGGCATCGATTCAGGCCTTGGAACAAAACATCGCTCATGTAATTTACCAGTTACGAGTCGAAATGCTCGAACGAGTCATGGAAAATTGAACTCAACGGATAGACTATTTGAGACGTAGCCACGGGCAACATTTGGGAGAGATAATCCTCAAATGATAAACGCCAAATAATGTTTTTTCGAATGATAATAAACACTCTCCATTGCATTTGAAGTTTCTGTGTTTTTTTTTTGCTTTAAAGTAGGAAACCTCTTCAATGCTTATTTATGAGGATTTTTAAAATTTGATATCATTATTATTTCTTCTGACCAATTACTATTTATCTGAATTAAAAATAAACTGACAAAATAATACTGAAATCAAAGAACATATTTATTTTATAGTTTATAGAGAACTCTCCTGCAAACAGAATCCACTACATTTTACGCGCCAGAAACTGATTCTCAGCAAAATCAAACCAGTTATGACTCTTGCCACTTATCAGTTAATATAAAAATAACAGTTTATGTTTGACTTAATGCACATAAATACCTACTTATGATAAAAAGTCTATGAAAGAGTATGCTGATGATAATATAAGAGAAATAAGCACTTCGACGAGCCATTAAAAGCCACCGACATAAAATGGCGTTGCAGATAAATCTTACGCTGAAGCAGCGCGAAGACAAGCGACCATTGAATAGATAAATGCGCTGTTTACTTTACAATAAATAATTTACTATCAAAATTTGATGAATGCACGGCGGCAAAAGCAAGAATGAAGACAAAGATTGTGCCAAACACCAATGCAATAAATCAGTTTTATGGCGCGATTAATTTTGGTATACCATTAAGATTGTTTACCACGCAAATGAGCGCGTATAAATTTAATGTGGCGACAGTTTTGAGCGATGCAAAGACAGCAAGAACAACAAAAATCAAATAACTTAATTTCACTTAGAACGTCGAGTTAAAAATGAAGGTGTGTGAGTGTATGTGAGTGCATGCAAATTTCGACGACAGTGCGCCGAAGTACATATATATAAATGAGTAAATACAAGTATGTATGAGTGTGCGAATTGTATGCAGTGACTGTAGAGTACTTACGTCCATCATCGTGACCCATGCCGATATTATGGCCAATCATGTGCGCCATCGTGCCCGCCAACAGATGCGGCTCGTAGACATTAATATCGACGCTGATGCCAATCGCACGCGGCGTGCACACAGTCTCCGGCACCGCCATGCCCGCCTCGCCGCCAGCGAACGTCTCGCCGCTATAAAAGTAATAAAAGAAAACCCATAAATATTTATATAAATTCATATATAAGTATGTGTGTGTGTATGTGAGTATTAGTTGGTGGAGCAGCAGTCGGGACTGAATCATAAAAAGTTCATATAAAATTAGCAATGACCACCAACAGCAACCAACAAACAAATTGAAGGCGTAAAAACGCCAACAACGAGATACAAAACAGCCACGCCGCGCTGTCCCCCGCTCCGCACCGAGATCACTTTGGCTGCTGATTTTTATTATTTATTTCTTAGTTGTAAAAGTCAATAAAAAAGGTTCGCAGCGCTCAACTCCATAGCGCTGATGAGATACACGCACATCCATATGTATATGTGTGAGTGAGTGTTTGTTGCACCCGTTTAACGGTCCGCTTTTAAAAATAAATATTTCAACACAAGTGGCCGCAATTACCAATTGAGGATTTATTAAAAATTCATTGGGTCACCGAGTGCCGCTCAAGGTTGATTGGCACCCCGGCAGTGTGTGTGTATCTGTCCGGTGTTGGGTTTGGGTTAAATGAACCCCGGTAGTTATGTGGCTGTGGAGAGGTGCCGGGTGTTCCATAAGTTCAATCAGTGCAAATGAATTTAAAACTTTTTGTAACACGCCAGCGGCACATCGTCTCAAATCTCAAATGAGGGATAGCGCATAAATAACGGTAATTGCGCAGGAATGCAGCGAATATTTAAAGTAAAAAGAATAAAAAAGTAAAAACAAAAAAAGGATCCCAAAAGTGCTCGAAAAGGTTGGTTGCCAAAAGGCCGTTTTATTGAGTATTAAATTTAATTCTTTATTTAGGCGGCGTTATTTTACACAACAACAAAGGTAGAAAACTTATAATCAAAGGTTATGCAAAGGTGTATTTTGCAGTCAAAAGAATATTAAGACGTAAACGTTTAAAGTTTGGCATGCCTTTTGCGCTTTAAGTGCCCCTGAGGTGCTGAGCTTCAGGCGCCAAAGGATATGATTATCGGGTTATTGAAGATGATTGCTTTATAGCTGTCGCGTGGCTGTGAAATAATGAAGGTGGCCAACCTCTGATTTCATACAAAGTGGTTGTTTTTGGTATGCAAAATAATTTAAGTAATTATTTTGGAAAAGTTATAATTTAAAAGATAATCTTAAATAGGGGTATTGGAAATAACTTGATTTGATAACTTGATATCTACTAGTTTCCAGTAGCCTACAATTAAAGCTGTTTCCAATATAACTTACAAAACACTTTGAAGTAAACGAAATATTAAGGTTACTGAAAGATTCAGTTCACCGAAGGTGAACTTTCGTTAACAATAAAATTGAGATCCGAAATAATAATTTTTCTCTCTGACACTGCTTTCTCGCACTCCACTGGTAACGATAAGTTAAAAAAAAATCATGACCAGATATAACGCTAGAGACATCCTTAATTTTTCTCGTCAAATATCAGAAGATACTGGCAAAATTGGCTTTATGCGTTTGGTAAAGTTAGTTTAATCGTACGATCGTAGCAGGGATCTCACTTGAACAGCTTCGAACGCCGGTTCGTTGGTTGTACCTAAAACTCCTTTAAAGTAGATCATAAGACGCTCACAAATCTGTGATTGATCAAAGATCTGTGATCTGTGAGGATATCATAGATTTGTTGAGACGGCTAATGCCAGTTTCGGCTGTAACTCCGGGTTCGCCAAAGTTGAGACTGCTGAAATGTCTCAATTTCAGCCTTACAACGGCTGGACAATGCAGAAGAAAGTGTTTGGATTCTTCCACCTCACCCTTTCCATACAACTTTGACAAAAAAAAAATCACAAAATTGTTAGCTCAGGGCAAACTGGTTATTGAGACACGTTATGACTCTAAGTTAGATGCATAAAAGACAAAGTTTATAAGTAAATTCCAGTAAACAAACATAAATTGAAGTATGTGTACATACGTTTCTCAAATATAAGTTTCATTATTTCTTCTTCACTGAGTTGTGAAGCAACGAACTTCGAGCTATTGCGAGGGCGTCACAATTTTTACAACGCCTTTTTGATATGGAGATGCATAGAAAACAGAATTATTAATGCTACCATGTGTATACGGCTTTAGAGGGCCATATCTACCCATATAAATGTATGCACATAAATGACAAAATGACAGATGGACCAAAATATGGCTTTGAAATTACGCCACAAGACTTGTCTAATAACGACTTAGCCTCATCGCCCGCCTGCTGGTGTCGCTATTGTAAGAGAAATATTTTAACGTGAAGTGCATTCTCCTATAGGAATATGAATCATAATGTTGTTTTTACTGCTTGTGGAAGTGGCATTGTCCGCGGTCTTAAAAAAAATGGTAATGAGCAAAGAAGTCGCATAATAAAATCACAGAGGGCTTTGTGTGGGGTGACTGTTCTCTTCGTTGGCGAGTGTCACGAATTGATGTATCCAGTTTCGACTTGCTCTTGTGCTGCAATACTTCATATTCTCGTACTGCAACACATTTTGTTCTACATATTTGAGTATGTTCCAATTTTTTATTTCCAAACGAGGATGTTATCACCGCCAGACGTGTCAAGAAATGTGAAGACTCGCTGAGTCAGGTGATATGAGCTAAAAGGAGACTATCTTCAGGAATATTAAAATCGCGATTGTTTAAACAAATCTAGAGTTTCTTTTGTAGGCTGCATAGTTATTGAAAAAACTACGTATAGACATTTGTTTGTGTTTGGATTATGTTGCGCAGTGATGTATGGTTAATGTAGATCTCATAATGTGACAAGATCTTGCATACAAATACTCGCAACATACTAATTCTTATATACAAGGTCTGTCGCAAAAGAAACAGAACTTTTTAAATATAACTGTTTCTGGTGGCGCCACCTATTGGTGGGTATATGAAATAAAAATTTGATCTCTTGTTGACATTTCGTAAAAATTTTAAGACAATTCGATAACTACAATCGATGTTATCGTTCAAAAAGTGACAGCAGCTTTTGGTCATCGGTCGTAAAACGCATTTTGAATAAAGAGCAAATATTAAATTTTGTGTTAAACTTGGGAAAACGTTTACTGAAACATTTCAAATGATGAAAAAAGTTTATGGTGATTATATGGTTTAAGCGATTCCAAGAAGGTCGTGAGGACCTCTGTGACGATCAGAAGTCGGTCGTCTTCAGAAGTCAAAAATAAAGACAATGCTGATTTGTTTTTACGATTCCGAGGCTATTGTACACCGAGAGATTGGCCCACCTGACCAAACGATTAATGCTGTGTTCTACCTTGGTGTTATGAAGCTTCTTTTGTCATGCATTCGTCGTGCTCGACCACAATGCCGTGAGGCAGGGTCCTGGCGCCTGTTGCACGATAATGCGCCGTGTCATCGGTCGACGCTTGTCACTGATTTTTTGACTCACCTGATCTGGCACCCTGTGATTTTTACCTATTTGGAAAACTTCATTTGCCCATGAAAGGACACTGGTTCCAGGACATTTCAGCTATCCAAAAGACGACGACCGATATTGTCAAGAGCATTCCGAAAAATGACCTTAAACACTCATTTGAAATGCTAATTGACCGAGCTAAACGCTGTATCGAAGCACAAGGAAACTACTTTGAATAAAAAAATATAATTGTTGAAAAATATTAATTTTTTGTTGTTTTTTTTAACAGTCCTGTTTTTTTGCGACAGACCTTGTATTCTGTAATAAAGGCAATTAAACAAAAGACCTTTTATAAAACAAAAAACCTAATAGAGTATGCTACAAGATGTTTTTGGAACAATTAGAAAAGAGCTTACAATCGCTTTGGAGAGTCTAGATGATATGCATTCGGTTTCTTTTTCAAATTAGAAAAAAACACGAAAGTATTGACGATAAGGTGTGAATTTAACGTAATTAATGGCAGATATGGCAGGAATAATACATATGACATTTTTTTCTTAAAGGAAATTCTTATATTTTCATGCTCGAAGACTGCAAACTATTATTTACATTTAATCATAGAACCAGCGCTTACTTTAAGAGATTATAAACAGTTAGAATTTCCAAAAAAGTAAATTTTTTTATTTTATTTTCTTAATTTACATATATTTAAGAGTACACACAGAAAATTTCATATTGTTCCGGAGAATGTTTTCGAAGTTATGCGCAAATTTGAAAAGACATTTCGGAGTGCTTGGAAGTATACGGCCAAACTTTAAACGCGTTTTTCTCAAAATGGTGTCTTCAAAGTCGGTGACCAACATTACTCGAAAACGGTGGCACCGATTAGTCTCAAATTTTGTCACAAACTTCTTAAATATATTATGTATATTTTTCAGTAATTAACCGAAGACTTTTTCTCACTGATAAATATTTTTTATAAGCAATTTTATGCCGAAATTTTGGTCAAAAACCGATTTTGATTTTTGAAAAACCGCCATTTGTCAAAATATTTTACGGTGCTTGTTCCTTCGATTTGCTTTATTACATTTAGCATTACTTATAGGAGGATTATTAGATTTAGTATTTTTAATTTCAGAGATCCAGTTTAGAGATATGTATATGTAGTGGTCGCCGCAAGACGTCTTTTTTGAGAGGAGCTCCCGGAGATCAGTTGTAGTTTCTATCCAAATAACTATTTTTACTAATACTAAGTTTTAAAATACAGTTGTAAAATATCATAATTTGTGTACAAGTTTTTGGATCAGTAAATTTAAGAGTTTTCTCAGGAAAAGTTCTAACTCTATATAACCCCTTAAAAAAATTATTAAGTTTAGAAAAATAGTTTTTGGGTCAGTAAATTTAAAAGTTTTCTCGGAAAAAGTTCTAACTGTATATAACCCCTTAAAAAAATGATTAAGTTTTGGAAAAAAAATTTCTAAATATATATTTCTTTAAATTTAGTAAGATATAGTTTTTCCCATTCCAATGTGTGACAAAGTATCCGTCACAAACTGTTCGTGCATAAATTCTTAATAAGAGGGAAGAGCAAAACACCAACAACAAACAAACAGGCTGCTGTTCGTTGCCGAGCTTGCTTCAGCCAAGCGCACGTGACTAACATTTGCGCGGGCTCAAAAAGCAGGCAAATATTCACACATGAACGTAAATACAAACACACCAACACACACATAGCCACATTTAGAGTCTCCAAATGGCCAGCAAACATTTTGTAGCGTTTAAGCTAAGCGCTTTAAGCAAAGCTGCAGAGGAAAGCAGACCAAGCTGAGAGGCAGGGTAAAAAGCACGACATACTTACATATATACATTTACATGTAAATGTATATGCACACACTCACACACGAACGCACTTTGCAATGCACGCCGCCACATTTCCGCCTTTACTTTTGCGCGCATTTCCGCTTCCTTTAGCAAACTAATGCCATAAAAAGCTTATATACGAATGAATATAGAAATATGCAAATAAACACACGCACACACACGTGCGCTAATGCGGATACATGTTGGCTAAATGGGCGTTTGAAGTACGCCTGAGTGTGTATTAGTATTTAAGCGTTTCGGTTGCGCGGCGCGGAGGGCGGAGGAGGGTAACGTAGTAGTTGTGCGGGCAGTCAAGGCGTTGATTTTTTGTTGTTTTTGCGCCAACGTTACCTTGTTGCTGTTGTTGTTGTTGTTTTGCATGTAAGCATTTCGTTCGCCTTCGTTGCTAAGCCGTTTAGCCGTATAGTCGCTGAGGCGCTTAAGCGTTTAGCTGCCAAGTGTGCCTTATGTATTCATATTGCCATACATAACGGCGAGTATTTATTTATGTAATAGTTTTTATTGGTTTATGTAATTGGCACAAGCGCCTGGCGCAAACTGCCGACCACCAGTCAAATAGGCAGCAGTAGCAACAACAACAAAAACAGAAAACCAAAAGCAAAAGTAAAATAATAAAAATAAAAGTATAAAATAAACCGGTTGTCGGCCGTTCCGCCGTTATTATTGCCGTTGTTTTGCGCTTGGCACAAATCTACTTTAATAAAGTAGGAAATTACGCACAGCCATCATAGCGATTTTCACCCTTTACGCTGCACACACACACCGCCAAATAATTGTTCGTTGAGGCTGTGTTATGTAGCAACACATCTCGTTTGCTTTCACTTTGACTTTGTGAAAAATATACTTGCATATACATATATTATTCAAGTACTTTTTCGACCCGAAAAATTGGTGGTCCGAAAGGGGCAATGTCGATATACCTGTAAGGTGAGCGCAGCCGAAAGTTTCAGCCCCTGTTGACAAAATAACTTTTAACTGGTCGTGAAACATAAGGCAGACCGTTTTCACAATAAAAAATGTGTTTCCGGAAGTAATCCCTTTAAGGTTTTCCCCATAAATAGTTTCTAGAAGCTCATATTACAGCATGCTCTTCAGATCCCACCAAATACAGAGCGTTAGTACTATTCGGCTTTGCCATTGATTCTGTTGATTGGCCAGCTTGAAAATACAATTTTTATTGCTTGAGGTTGCCCTAATTCATCCATTCTTCATAATATATATCATATCTTTGTTGCTTTCAAGCAGTTTTTTTGGTATGCAAAATCGTCTTTTAACGTCTCTTAGCTTCAATTCATATGACATCCAATCAATTTCCTTGACTATAAATATATACGACGGATTTTAAACCCTTTCGAATGGCTTCTTGAGTGATTCCCAACGATTGGCGAGCTCTTCTTGCGTTTATCAACAATCTGCAAAGAGTAAAGCCTCCAGTTTCTTATCTTTCAACTTTTTGGCCATCATGGTACTTTGTCTACCAAGCCTAAGTCACCACTTATAATCATATAAACCACTTGGGCACGTTCGCTCAACTTAAGCATATTTTAACCACCATTAACCACCACCAAAATACGGCAACTTTCGTCTAATTTCGTCTATTGAAGGATAACTCAATGCATAAATACTTTTCCATGCACAAAGTTCGACCTTTTTGAGTGAAGAAAAACACCCCTTGACAACAACGCAAAAAATCCTACGAGTTCGGAGATTTTGACTATCATTTTCGGTTTTAGCAACGCTAAATTAGCAAGACCACCGCAATATGATTGTAAACTAGTGTCATTAAGTTGAACTAAAGCTTGGCAATCCGCACAAATTTATTTATACAAGTAGACTCAATATACATATATATTTATTTACACAGTCAACTTTACTTCACTTCAACAAGTCTTGTATTGAATATACATATTTGATAGGATTGACTGCGGAAAAGGTTTTGGTATATATGTATTTGGTAGCTTGACAGAGGATCATATCTATCAGCTGTTCCTCTACGGTCATACTCTCGATGCTCAATCGCCCAGAAGGACTGACGATCAGAAAGATTTGGTAGCGAATCACATGTTATGAGCTGCTCGCCTACAGCTCAAGGTATTTCGGATCAGTACTGTCAACAATTAGATTATATGAAGTTACAAATAACCTAGAAGCGGCCAGATTCGGCTAATAAGAGAGGAATTCTGTTCGATATCAACACCAGAAAATACACTTCAATAATGGCTTGCTAGAAGGTCAAAAGAATTTTTTGCTTCCACCTTATAGTACAGATCTGCCTCCTTCTTGTATTATATTATACATTGTGACAAAAAAGCAGCCAGAAATTGTAATTTAAATTCCCCGGATAAATTTCAAAGACAAATTTTTTGCTGTCAACCAGTTTATTTACGGAAGCTGCTTAAGTCGGTACACCTCATTAGTGCGTTGCGATTTTTACAATGAATACAAATATCGAACAAAAAATTTGTCTTAAATTGTGTATTTTTAACCAAGTTTCGTGTGCGGAATCGTTGCGAATATTGGAAAAGGCTTACAGTGATTCAGTTGTGTCAAAAACACAAGCCTACGAGTGGTACAAAGCGTTCAGAGATGACTTTCGACCTCTTCAGCTGATGAAAATATGATAAAAGTGAAAGATATGGTGATTGAAAATCGTCAGGAAAGTAATAGAAAGATGGCAACAGAGCTCATAATCTTTCGCGATTCTCTTTGAATGATTTTGGAACGTGTTCTTGCTTAACTCGCCCCGATAAAGCTGCATTTTTTTTTTCAAAAATAGTACTATTGTGACCGAGTTTAAAGCTAAAAACGCAATGAGTACCATCGAGTAGCAACCATATTCCCCAGATTTGGATCCCTTTGGTTTTTTCTTCTTCCCCACCAACTGAAATTGCCTCTCCGTAGAACAGTCGATGAATCAGTCATTTGAACAGAAGTGTTTCGAGACTGGAAAAATCGTTGAAATATGTGTGTTACATCTGGTGGGTATTACTTTGAAGGCGATCAAATAAATGTTGATAAATAAATATTTGGGTTTTGGAGTATTATTTAAAAAGTGGACTTTTGCAAGACTTGTTTTTATAACAATATGATATACAATTTTCCTTTCAAACAAAATAATTTCATAAAGCAATGCGTGATAAAAATTAGGAGTAGTTAAAAAAGTAACCACCAAAAACCAACTCGACAACCCTGGCTCTCACTTTCCACTACTTGTATGAAATGCTTACAATTTCAGCTATACACACAACACATTTCAAGGCTAAGCGAGGCAAATGTAAAGCCAGCAGAAACGCATAATAACACTTTGCCAAGGCAGAGGCCTGTGGAGCCCAAAAACGCAGAAGGAAAAGCTGGCAGAACTGCCACAAAAAATCAAACGAAATGAAAATGTAGCCATTCAGTTTGTTATGGCAAGTGAAAAATTATGAAAATGAAAATCAGCTGCAAGGAGAACCAAGCGTAAATAATAACAAACGGCACAACAACAAAACTAACGACCATAAGCAGATTTTTATGTATGTATATATGTATGTATGTGTGTAAGCAAGTCTGTGCATAAGCTTGAAAACGTGTAGCGAAAATGCGAAATCGCTTCAAAGCCTACTCAAGCAAGTGTGTACGTGTGTATCTGTGAGCTAGGGTGCATGGGTGTATGCGGGCCTAACGCCTAACGCATCGTACACAGCAAGCAAACAACCTACTTAGTCAGCAAACGCACGGGGCGTATAAGCAACTTCCGCTAGCTACCATTTAAGGCTTACAGCTTTCGCTTATGATTCCTTTGATCTGCAGTCGTCGTCGCTGAAGTCGTCGGCGTCGTCGTCGAGGCTAACCAATGTGCATTAACTCGACTGGAGGGAGTAAGTAGCAGTTAAAGTAAATGTGCCAGAAGAATGAGTGCGTGTAACTAGCGAGGCGAGTTCGCCATTTTGCTCTCCAACTGTGTATATTTTTGTAGTTGCCAATTGCTGCTGAGCAGCTCAAACCACCCGCTTTCGAGAGCGAGCCAAATAAAAGCTAATGATATGTAAATTTTGTAGATGTTTGCATAAATTTGCGAAATCGCATTTCTTGTGGTGCGAAAGTACCAACACAAGCATATATAAGACGGCACATATACAAACTTTATACAAGCATATGCGTCACACATACACTTATATGTGTATGTAGTGGCAATACCTGGTCTAGACTTGCGCTTGATTACGCTTACGCATAGCTGCGAAAGAGTCAAGCTTGCTATTTTTCATTTTATTTCAGATTTTATAGCTTAGCACGTTTGCTGGCGCTATAAATACTTTAGATGCAGCATTTATTCGGTTTGCTGTTGCTGTGCCAACACGATTGCTGCCGGTGAATTTGCGCAAGTGTTGATGTGCAAAAAGTTGTTATGTTCACAGTTTTATGACTTTTGGCTTTTAACTGTTTTTCTTGCAGTTTTGGCAAGTTGCAGACGTTGGCATTTTTAGGTTATGATGAACACATTATTTATTATTGTAATTTTATACGGTAATTTAAGAAGTTGCTTGCGTTAAAAAATTATGTACTGAAGAATTGAAGTGGAGTCGGTGGTGTTAAATAGTGGAATAGCTGTACTTTTCCAACGTCATAAGAACTTGATTTAGTAGCTCATAGTATACTAGATAGTGCTAATAGTCGGATGCGTAAAAGTAGTAAGAAACTAATGAGGTCATATGTGGGGTAGTAGAAATCTGAAACTCATAAAGAGCTAATTTGAGGTATCAGAAGTTAAAGGTCAGTTTCTTCTCAATTTTTGTTTTCTGCCATTATTTTAATTAAACCCAACTGGAAACGAACTTTTTTCCAATTAGATTTTTACAGTTTTTGCAGCAGTTAACGAGGAACCATTCCGAGAGCAATATGTTTCTCTATTATCAAGTCTAAAAAATTTATTATTAGCTTGTAAGTATCTCCCTTCCGCCTTTTTCTCGCCTTTCTAGTCACCAAACCATTTTAAACCGTCTGCAGAAGGATATACAAAAAAAGCTTGATGTTGGGTGCCGCATGATTTGACGCAAAAAAAAAAACCTTCTGGACCGTATCAACGCCTGCGATATGCTGCTGAAACGGAACGAACTTGACCCATTTTTGAAGCGGATGGTGACTGGCGACGAAAAATGGATCACATACGACAATATCAAGCGAAAACGGTCGTGGTCGAAGGCCGGTGAATCGACCCAAACAGTTGCCAAGCCGGGATTGACGGCCAGGAAGGTTTTGCTGTGTTTTTGGTGGGATTGGAAGGGAATCATCCATTATGAGCTGCTCCCATATGGCCAAACGCTTAATTTTACCATCTATCGCAAACAATTGGACCGTTTGAAGCAGGTGATCGACCAGAAGCGTCCCGAATTGGACAACAGGAAGGGTTTTACTAGGACAACGCCAGACCACACACTTCGTTGATGACCCGTCAGAAGCTACGGGAGCTCGCATGGGAGGTTTTATCGCATCCACCATATCGCATCCACCGTACATAGCGCCAAGTGATTACCACCTGTTCCAGTCCATGGCGAACGCCCTTGTTGGAGTAAAGTTGAACTCAAAAGAGGTTTGTAAAAATTGGCTATCCGAGTTCTTCGCAAATAAGGAGGAGGCTTTTACGTGGGGGATATAAGGAAGTTGCCATCTAGATGGAAACCGATTATCGAACGAAACGGTGCATATTTAAACTAAATCCGATCACTGCAACACTTTTTATAAAGCATTGAATATAGAGCAAAAAAGTGGAAGGGAGATATTTGACAACCTTATATTATTTTCCATTAGATGTATTTAGTTATATACATATATATATCTCGCGTTGTAAAACCACAATCGCGTAATATTTGAAACATATGGCTTTAGAAAGACAAGATTTCATACTAAAAAACTTCTCAGACAGCTTTGTGATTGCTTGACCCAATAGTGTTCGAACACAAGTTAAAAATGAATAGCAGTGAAGAGAAAATATATAACATTTTATAGTTTTATGCGATAAAGTTTGAATATGTGTTTAAGGTTCTCCTTTCCGCTTAGGTTAATATAAAAGTAATACCAAGTCCCCGATCATTGACAACCTCAAGCAAAACCGGACGTAATCGAATTGCCTTGAGACGGGGCCAATTATCACCAACCCGGAATCGACTGTCACATAGATTTTGGTATGTTTTTGAAGGCTTAGGGAAAGAATCATCTGCTATCAGCTGCTGTAGTACGGCAAAATTAATTATCAAGAAACGATGGAATCGATAGTGGCTCGCCAGAAGACCCAGTAGCTTAGATCAAGGGTTTTTATGCATCCATTTTATAGTCCGTTCCTTAAACCAAGTGATTATTGCTTGTTTCTGTCTATAGTGAATAATTTTGTTGGTGAAAAATTTGCCTCAATTGAAGCTTATGAAAATCGACTGACCCAGTTGCCAATGGGGATGAGATTTGCTACGAGAGCGGCAATATATTCTACCTTCAAAATGTCAACAAGTTTTCGAACAAACGGTGCATATTCGATTTTTGGATTTCGTTTTACTATGCCTAGTCTAATATTTACCTAGTTGTACTCCAACCGTAGAGGTTAGAGAAAGAGGCTAGCTAACCAGTCAATTCTATATAAATAACTTATATATTTTCCGGTTTGTATCGCTAAAAATGCCAAAAAAGATAACTAGATTTTCAATGCTTAAGTTAACAAATATAAAGTGATGAATAATCTTATTTTTTGTTATTGTCTTATGTAAAAATTAATGCAGCTAGGCTAAAGGCGCCGTCTTTAAACGCGTTTTTCACGAAACTGTGTTTTTGAAGTCGGTTGGCAAGATTTCACGAGAACTGCTCAACCCATCTTCATGAAATTTTACACAGGCCTTTGAGATAGAAGACTTAAAGGCTTGGGCGAAGGATTCTTTCACTATAGATGGTCCTGTAAGGAGTCATTCTGCCAACACGGGCGCATCTTTTTCCGAGCGGTTACCGAAAATGGCGGCGCAATGGCCGAGTTTAAAATTTGTTTTCCAAAATTTCAGAAATTCTTTGTTAAAAGTGTATATTTATAACAGTAAAAATTTCTCATAAAATATTTCATTTTTATATGAGAAAAAAGTTGTTGAAAAAATGCTATTTTTTACTCGAGGAAACTCATGCAACCGCTTAAGACAAGACACAACAACTATTATCTTTGAATCTGTATATTCAGACTGACGACTTATTTCGATGTGAAAATTTCAACATTACAAATAATGCAGTTCACCTGTTGGTTATAACATTTGAAGAAAGGTAGCAAAATTTAAAAATAGATGCGATGAACACCAAATTGAAAATAAGGATAAAAGTTACTTTATCCCAAAAACATAAATAATATACTACACACGCTTTTGCCCTTC
This sequence comes from Bactrocera neohumeralis, assembly GCF_024586455.1. NCBI lineage: Eukaryota > Metazoa > Arthropoda > Insecta > Diptera > Tephritidae > Bactrocera > Bactrocera neohumeralis. The sequence goes on from NC_065922.1 coordinate 43,445,839, forward strand.
TACACAAGACGACGCGACATTATTTACAACATCTGTATATCTACATCTAAACATCTAATCATTCAACTGGGATCAATAAACCCAAAACCCAACTCATCCTCACCAAATCCCCAAAGAAACGAAGTTACGGCGATATTAAAAATAGTTTCTAAATTCATTAGTCTGACACATAAAAAATTAGCTTATATACATACATATTTTCAGTTTTTTTTTCAATATCGAGTGAATGTGTGTATGCATGTGTGGGTAAACGAGTAGACGATAAATATCCCATTTGTTGATGTCCTCAAATAAAATATTGATGGGCGACATTGGTCGTTGTGGAGAGTTGACAAATATACATACTCTTGCAGGTATGTTTCCATATGTATATATGAACACATGTACAACCATGAGTGAACACATTGAAATATGCACTCGAAAGCAGACGTGAGCTATTCGGCCATTTACGCTGTCATCAAAAAGACTGCGAAACTTATTGGCGAACATTTGCACGTTTCGTGTCCCCAACACACCCGCATACACACATACATACACACATAATACACGCACATATCAGCGGGAATTAATAAATAAATAATTTATTGGCGTTGTAGTCAATTTACAGCCGAGCGCGGTCCAATATGGAGCAGTCTATTTTTGAATTTATATATACTTGTACATACAGATCCAAAATGATTGTGTCACGGCGCAAAACTGTATACACTTTGGGTCTGAAGCGTATATATCTACATAAAATAAACGTAATACTGTAGGGAAATCAATAGTTTTTGGTTTTATTACTAAAAAGTAGTAAATAAAAGTGGGCACTTGATGAATTGCACCAACTGTACTTATATAAACTTATACAAATATGTATATGTTTCACTGTTTCTGCCCTTATTTCGTTTCTGGGACCACGAACCTACCACGACTACTATATGAAACGTGACCAATATTCCCAGATGTAGAAAAAAACCTTCCACTTCTCTAATATTAAGAAAGTAATGTGGTAGTAGCTTCAAAGTTGAGTCCAATTGTACCACATGTATGTATAAGTATGTATATGTGTAACTATAGTGTGCGTTAGTGTCGTAAATGGATTATGATCCCATGCCACAAGTCATTTACGTACATTTTAAATTGCAACAGCTCGCAGAAATGCCACCTACTCTGCTACTTAACCGCTTAAGAAGATGCGTGCGTAGAAATATTCATGAAAAATTTGCCGGAATTTCCTCACTGGTGTGGTGTGAGTTAATGTACACGCCGAAATAAGTAATGAGGTATATTTTAGGTTGGCGTAGGCTAAAGTGGAGGCGGTGACTTCTTTATTTCAACTTATCAAGGAAAAGTATGCACCTTTCAAGACCGGAGCATACTCTTGTAAAAGCCCCAGAGGTGATCTAGTAACCGATGCCCAGAGCATAACGCCAGGAGAAGGCGAATCCGATGCCCCAATCGATGACAATGGAGCAGACGTTCCATTGCCCGACTGAAGAACAACAAAGCGGCGGAGACCGATGGATTGCCGGCGGAGCTATTACATAGAGCGGCGAAGAACTGATAAAGATCATGCATCAGCTTCTTTGTAGATTGTGGTTGGACGAAAGCATGATTGACTAATAGAATTTAGGTGTGCTTTGCCGAATTCACAAAAATAGAGACTTCACAATCTGCTTCCTAAACATCGCATATAAGATCGTATCGACCATACTGTGTGAAAGATTAAAGCCCACCTTATCAGTGTCCTTTAGACCTGGAAAATCAAAAACTGACCACATATTCACCATGCGTCAAATCTTGGAAAGGACCCGTGAAAAGAGGATCGACACGCACCACCTCTTCGTCGATTTCAAAGCTGCTTTCGACAGCACAAAAAGGATGCCGCGATGCCTGAATTTGGTATCACCGCAAAACTAAACTACGTCTGTGTAAACTGACGTTGAGCAATACTAAAAGCTTGGTCAGGTTAGGAGAGGGACCACACCGAACCGTTCGATACCAAACAAAATTACAGAAAAGTCGACTCCCTATCTGGTGACTTCTACAATCTACTCCTGGAGAAAATAATTCGAGCTGCAGAACTTAATCGAACAGGTACAAACTTCTATAGGAGTCTACAGTTACTGGCGTATGCCGATGATATTGACATCATTGGCCTCAACAACCGCGCCGTTAGTTCTGCTTTCTCCAGACTGGATAGCAAATGGGTTTGGTAGTGAACGAGTGCAAGACGAAATATCTCCTATTATCAAACAAACAGTCGTCGCACTCGCTACTTGGCTCCCACGTAGCTGTTCATCGTCATAACTTCGAAGTTGTAGAGAATTTCGTCTATCTTGGAACCAGTTTTAAACCCAACGACAACGTTAGCTTCGCAGAATAACTCTTGCCAACAGCTGCTACTTAGGACTGAGTAGGCAATTGAGAGGTAAAGTTCTCACTCGACGAACGAAGCAAAGTTCTACAAGTCCTCCTGTTTGGTGCAGAGGCATGTATGATGACAACATCTGAGAGCCGGCGTTACGAGTTTTCGTTTGAAAGGTTTTGGTGTAGATTTATGATCCTTTGTATACTGGCAACGGCGAATATTGCAATCTATGGAACGATGAGCTGTACGAGAAATGCGATTACATTGACATAGTTCAGCGAACTAAGAGACAGCGGCTAAGCTGGCAAGGTCATGTCCTCCGAATGAACGAAAACACTCCAACTCTGAGAGTATTCGACGCAGTACCCGCCGGGGTAAGCAGAAAGAAGAAGACCTCCACTCCGTTGGAAAGACCTAATGGAGAAGGACCTGACTACACTTGGATTCTCCAATTGGCGGCATACCGCAGAAAGGGAGAACGACTGTCGCGCTGTTGTAAACTCAGCTAGTCGTGTAAATTAAGCAGAAAAAGAGGGAATAACACTTCAGTTGTTACATCGTATGTCTACTATGGCTAGTTGCTTAACTTGTACTTATATACTATATTCTCTATCAAAATATCGAATCTTGACGTCTTGTAGAAACAGACCAAGCAAGAATCGGCTTGATCATAAAAATAAAATGTGTCAGCAACGCTTTTAGACACATGGAAAACAGATGATTTATTAGATTAAAAGTAAGTGCAAGTGTAAACTTCTACATGGAGAAGATTCTGAGAAACAATAACTCAATTTCGATTATATTAAATGTACTGAAAAGCTGTGTGTACGAGTGTACGTTCGGAACTACTGAATTGCGAAAAAACCCAATTTTTGTCGATACGTTACAATTGCCGAATCAAGGTTCGGCATCGTGGAAAAATGATCCCATTTGAAGAATTTGAGAGTGCTGTTCTACATATAATGATTATGCGCTGTGTCACAAACATTAGAAGCTTTTAGAAAATGGCAATAATTGAGTTTCGACTTACTTCTAACACCCAGGAACTTTTTCTCTAAAAAGATTACTCACTGTCAAGAAAGTATATAAAGATAAGTCGTACAGTAAAAAATGAATCGAATCGTTGGAAGATCCCAACTCATGTATCATCATCATAGAAATTATGTTCAATAATATTTTGCTTTTACACAAAAGTATTTTCCTTTAAAATAATACGGATTTTACAGCTTGCCTCAATATATATATATAACATATTTTACGTTTAGCCCCATCACTAGTCTCTTCTCTCTCTCTCTTATACAAAGCCTTAACGCTTTTCACACATCTCATTTCCTCTTGAACTTTCCTTGAATAAACGATTTCTAAACACATGTAACTTTGCGCCATCACTCCACATTCTCTCCCACTAATCACCTCTGTTGTGGGGGTTGATAAAAAAAACCAAAACGAAAATTGGCTTATCTGACAGATTTCATCTGCCAAAGACACGTATGTAATAGATCATTGCAGATGTCAATGCCCACTCACCGCCGCGAGGATTGCCACTTCAGCTAAGCGTAACCACAAATTTGGAAACGAAGGTGGATAGGAGAGTAGAATGTAAAAAATGTTAGCTGACATAGTTCACGTTGGCGTGTGTTGTTGTTTGTCAACCGCGAAACATCAATTTCATTGGCATTACGTGTGACCATTTGCTGTAAATGCCTTCGAGTGGGTGAGTGAGGACAAGAACGTAGGAGTGATAGATAGACAACACGAAGATGAAATGAATCGTATTTAGGTGGATAAGCAAAATTACGTGGACTAATATGTGTGTTCAAGTATTTATATTGTGTACACAGGTGTGAAAACATTCGTTTGGCTTGGAGCGGACATGATTGTTATTGCGGTTTCGAAAGACTTGACACTTTCGTAGGTTTCCGGTATTTGCTGTAGAATTTTGTGTTTTACAACTTGTAAGTTGTCTTTCGACCGTTTGACAGAGGCGCAACAGAATCCCGTTTAAAGATATCAATTTTTTTGATATAAAAAGAAGTAACGTACAAGTAAACATCGTTTTAGGAAAAAAAAACAAAAAAACAAGAATGAAAAATTAGTAATTATACGTAACCATTAAACCAGGAGTATTACTCGGAGATGTTTTTCAAAATTACAATGAAATGACAAGAATGGCAAACAAAATTTTTGTAGTAGCTAACTCGCAGGTCAGATAAATAATGAACTACCATCTTCCTTCAGATTCTGCCACACGTTTGTTATAATATCTTTAAAAATAGTATCCCAAAATTATAAATCAGTTCCGAGTTACATCCTAGTTACCGATAAAGCTTAGCCGCTCAGTTCAATCAGTTCAATCAGCTCCATCAGTTTATCTTTATACGCTCAAAAGGTCATTATTCGCATTTTCGGATTTCCATTAATATCAATTTTTATGTGATTCTTCATATGTTTTTAAATCTGATCGAAAATGGAACTTAACCAGGCCGAAACTATCCAGAATTTTATTTAAAATTAAATTGTTTTTAAAAACACCGCCATTTTGTAAATTTTTGAATTGTTTTTACCTTAGGCCCTTGATTTATCTGCGATGAGAACTTTTTTTTTTAGGTTTCACCTACGTAGAAGGCCGGAATCACTGTTGTAGTTACATACCTCTTTCTAATCGCCGTCGGTGCTCCCATGTAACTCAAAAATTATTTTATTTCTTCTTCTAAAGCTTTACTGTCTATTTTCAAAATATGTATTAATACTACTGTGAGCAAAAAGTGGTAAGAGTTTGTTCTCAATTTTGAAATTCTTCAAGCTCTATGTCGCCTCCCTCAATATAATCCTTCTTGGCCGCACTTGTGCCAACGTTTTTTCCAATACTCGAAACAGTTGCTAAAGTCAATTTCCTTCAATGCGCATAGCGATTTGCGCTTAACGTCTTCAATTGACTTAAAAGAGTTTCCTCGGAGTGGTTGTTTGAGTTTGCTGAATAGCCCGAAGTCGCATAGAGCTAAATCACCCAAATATGGTGGTAGCGGCAAGATATCGGTTGAAATTTGGCTAAAAACTCAATTAATTAAAACCAATAGTTGTCGGCGCATAGGACTCAAACATTATTCCTTGATGACAGTTTGGGCGGCGGAAAAATTCGGAGTCCACCACACCTCGGTAATCGGAGAAAACTTTGAACATAACATGGATTTTTGCCCTGATTAGATGTGGGTTTTTCGGCCTTGGCTCATATTTTCCACGATATTCGGCCTATTGATCGTATCTTTCCGGATCGTAAGGCTAGATCCAAGAATCATCGCCAATACGTTTCCTGATATCGTGGTAGTCGGAAAGCATTGTTTCACAGTGGTTAACGCGACGCTGTTTTTCGAAAAAATTTAGTGTACTTGCAATCAATTGTGCTTTTAATTTTCTAAGGCCCAAATATTATTTCGAAATTGTTTTCACTGATCCTTCCGATATGCTAACGATGCCAGTAAGATTTCTGACTATTAATCGTCGACTAATAGTCGTAGTTACCAAGTCCATTCGGATAAGTTAGAGTCCGTTCAAAAACATTTTTTACTTTTTGCCTTAAATCATTTGCATTGGGATTCCAGTTTAAATCTTCCCCCTTACATAACTCGTTTAAAACTTTTAAATCTCCCAATACTCGCTAGTCGTAGGGAGATGCTTGGTATAATATTTCTTGTAAAACTCATGAATGGGTCAGTCTGTAGCCCATCTCTTTTATCTGATATTAATTTTAACGTTCCCGCTCGCTCTACCAGGCAGTTTAGACCCTTACTTTTAAAATTTTCTAGAACAAATTTTGAGTTAAACGAACCATTCCGCCGTATATGTCATGATTTCAATTTTCATTCCAGCACATTTGATCTAACAGACTCACTTTTACCATTAAAAAATTATTTTATCTACTCTTAACAAGTAACATTTAAAAATAATAAACTTTAATCTAATTATTAATTTTAGCTGTTAAAATTTGTGTTTCTGTAGCTGAGCAGCTTAAGATCGCAACGCTTAAAACTCTCTTGCCTTTTATGACTGCTAACGATGTTCGCGGATTGTAAGAGGGTAATCGTTGGGTATTATATTATTATTATTATTCCACATATTTCTTTATTTTATGGACGTGTTGATCATAAGTTGGTGTTTATAGGCAGCCTGGACGTGGTTCATCGTCAACGCGCTCTCAACCCTCTTTAAATAATATGTACCAATCAAAAACACTATTTTGCGAAAATAAATTATCACCGAAAGCCTTTTGCAATATCCTTCCGGTTTCGGCACCAGAAATTTGGTTCCGCGCATAAATAATTGAACTTCTTTGTCAACTTAAAAGTCACCGAATGCACAATCGTATACTAAATGCTAATGACAGATGTCACTGACAGTCATAACAACCTAGAAAAAAAATCCCTGGAATGGGTTTCCAGGCGAAAATAAATTTAAAAGTCCCACTGTCAAGCAGAGCTGGTGGTCAAGTCTATATTTTTTTTTATAATTGAATTTACACATGAAAAGGTGACTTTTCAGTCGATCCCTTGTACCTTTGAGTAAATTGCCATTGGCTCGTCTTTTCTCAAAAAGTACCAATTTTCTAGGCATAAGGGTAGATCTGGCGTTAATCGTAGGCTATTTCTCTTTAATAATAATTTTTTTAGTATGTTGCTCATCCACAAAACTTTATAAAGTAGGTCCAGCAATTTTGTTTTCTCAATTCTTTTATTGAAAATCTGTATTTTTTCAGTTTCGCGTGGCCTTTGCTACTTGTTTACAATGCTTCACCACAAAGAAAACCAGTTATTTTGCATTTTCGTATTTTTCTTTTATTTTCAAACCCATCTAACAGTAAATTTTGTTCGAAGTTTTGTCACTCAACTGTTTGATCTCACTCATCATCAATCACTTGATGAGTCGCACAATCTACCTGAATCCCGAAGAACGTGCAAACATGAAGTGCGCAGCACGTGGCAGAAGTGTCACACGAGCGTAGTAAATTATCTTCAAATTCAGCGTTGACTACTTTTACGACTCACTCGGGTTCAGCGACCGTCGCAACTACTAATACATTTTCATTCCGCAGCGCAGCAATGACATAATTAAAGGTTAATTTAATCGAATCAGCAGCAAAACAACAGTCATTTATTAAAGACCCGCCGCTCCGCACAAAGGAAGATTACAAAACGAAGAGTTCAAAAGTGTTAAACTCCTGCTATGCAGGGTATAAATATTTTGTGCATGTATGTGTTTGTGTGTGTGTGTGCGAATTTAGCATAATAAAATGAGCATAATGACCAAGTCATTGCTTATGCTGGCAATTGTATTGTGCTGCACAGCTTTACTTCAGCGGTGTGCTTGTTGCACAGTTGCGGGTAACGGTATTTAAATATGAAAATTTATTATCCTTTCAAATATGCTGCGTAAATAAAATCAGAAATGCGCATTAAAACTTTATAGTCAGCCTGGCAGCTAGTCAGGCAGCGTGCGAATGGCCACCAACAGTTTGCAGCTAAACAAACAGAACCACCGCTCCAACCACTCCCACCCAACATACGACTCACCCACTCCCACATAGTCGGTGTCTAGTTTACCTAAGTTTATGCTGTCATTAGGGTGAAAGGGCTCATGTGACGAGGCATTTGGCCGCGCTTTGCTCATTATAATCCGCAGTTGTGTGCGCAACGTTTTGGAAGACAATCTAAGGCTTAGCGCTGGCAGGCCTCATCCGTCCAGTGCCAGTGGGAGGTGGATGGTGGGTGGTAGGCTCGTGAGTCGGTAATTGTTAAGTTGGCACAAGCCGACGCTGCTGTAGTGGTCCTAATAAATATGGCTGTCGCGTATCGCTTGGCCAAACACTCATCGTGGTGCACACGCACATACTTACTCAAATGAAGCTTATGCGTTTAAGCCCTTTGGTGGCTAATAATATCCCACCCTTCGTTGCAGTATCTATAAAAGATTGTCGGGGCTCTGTGGCTCTTTTGGCCACCCTGGCTGCCCTGAACTGGCTGTACATTAATTATGCATTTGTAAATTTAATTGTCATTTCTGTGTGCATTTGCGGCAACAGTTGCCACACCAGCCATAGCCAGCGTATATATGTAAATATGTATGTAATTTGTTACTCAATTCTACTCTATATGGTCAATTCTATTAGTCAATGCGTTAGTGTAAGCTTATTGCCTAGACACACATCCACACGCAATTCAACTCGCATCAATTTAGTGCAGCGCTGCTAATATCCTTTCAATTACGGTTACTTGTTTACATAACCGTTTTCTTTAAATCGTTTTTATATGCACTTTTAAAGACCCTGATGTTTATATAATCACAAGTACTATATAGTAAAAAAGCACGTACATATGTGTTGATTGGTTTTACTTACGTTAGTAACTGTGTGGTGTCGCGTTCGATTTGGAAAAGATTTCGCGATGTGTAATCGTTGAAATTCGATATGGCTTTACTGATGTCCTTGCTGCCATCGATGGGCGCCTGATTTTTGCCCCATGTTTCAATGTACACCACCGAAACGCGGGTGTTCAGAGTGCGAAAGTACTGTAAAGAAAGGAAACTTTGATTAATTTTTAAAGTTCTAGGCAATTCTATATATTTGTTGTATGTTTATAGTTTTATAGTAGTATTGTACCAAAGTTCCGCTTCCTGCTGCTCAAGGTCGTAGCCAAAAATAGGAATTTTACAGCAAGTTAATCGATTGAAGTGTGGATCTCGTTTATATTGTCGAAATCTATTATATCCTTCGTTTGAGAACATTAAGGCCATTATATTGGCTGGCAAATCGCCAACATTGACTTCGATAACAGCTGTTCGTATGTAAGCTAATAGAAACGAATTTTGATGAGAAAGTGTATGTTTTAAAATAAAATGAACTTTCTAGAATGTCCGTTATTAGTGAAAAACTGTTAGTACTGAAGAAACGTGTTCGCCTATGGAGCAAAATATGCCAAAGCTGTGAGAACTTCCTTTCTTTCCTAAGTAATACTCTAAAATTATGAGTAATTTTCTGTGTATCTAAAATAACAAGTAAGTAAAGCTTTCTAGGTTATACATAAAAGACAAATGGATATTTAAAAGGGTCTTAGGTAAGGAAAAATTATAAAGTATAATTTCCTTTTTAAAGGCTGAGATTTCCACATATTTTTTGTTCATATGCAAATGTGGCTGCAAATTTCTGGAATAAAGCCTAAAGGTAAATTACTGTTAGACATACATATACCTTTTAAGAGCCACAACAACAAATCCTTACGCATAAATACAGAAGAAACCTCACACGCACTTACCGACATATATTATCAACAGAAACAAGAATTTACGCAGAAACCAGGAGACAATAGAAAAATGGAGTTCATCATCAGCGGAATGACTTGCACTCGGTCATTTGGCTTCGACAGTGCGCAAAACAAAGACGATGACGAGCATTTGGCTAACCTTAGTCACCGTTGACGATGCTTAACTAATGACCTAATGAATACCGACAGTGACTTGGGTAATAAATAAAATGGATTTACGGCAAGTACGCAGCGCATGCGGACAAAGACAAAATGCAGATAACTCAAGGGACCGATAAAATAAAATTGCTAGGCCCACCTATCCCAGGTGATAGATGCATAAATAAAATGTGTAGTAAGAAAGACTCATACAGTTACACACAACTTACATAGCTGCAGGTATGAATAATGTGTGGTTGAGAGATGAGTGAGTGCTGCTTGGCTTAGTTGCTGCTTAAATGAAAAAAAGAGTAACAACAATATTGGATTGCGCCTATGACCACATAATACATACATGTACATACGCACGTGTACACACGTGATTGTAGAACAGAAACCTCTACTGGCAGCTTACCGATAACAATTTGTGAGCTTACCTGAAATGATGTTGCTGGGTTCATGTTGGTCTCAGGCTGCGGCCAGCCATTGTTTTATAAAACCAACGTGCAACAACAAAAACAATAACTATATATAGACGTACGTATATTGTTTGTTGTTGTTGCATTTTAATGCCTTACTACGTTTAAAGACATTGTTAGAGTGACCGACCAAGAATGGTAGAAAAAAGTTACGTATACGCCATGCCTCACTTGCCAAAACAAGTGAATGTTTTCTTTAGCAACGAAATTCGAGCAACCATACTCACATATCTCTACACAAACAAGTGCACTCACATGTAAATATATGTATTTCTCGGCCAAATTCAAGCTTCTTCTATTTGCTTATATGCAATTAGTTTCCCTTTGCCACTACGGCTCCTGCAACACTTCGCCTTGACATATGTGCGAGCCTTGTGCGCCTACCCGAGCTTTTCAATTAATCTTCATAATTGTAGGCACTACTGATAAAATATTTAAGCCGAGAAAATACAATTATGTTAGTCCAAACAAAAAGCAAGTTCATAAATTGCTGTTTGGCTGCTGGGCAAGTGCGTGCATGCCAATGGGCTTTGGCGTCTTGGCAAAGTGGCTTTCACACGAATGGAGCTATATATATATGTATATGTATGTGTGCGTTTGCTTTTATACATTTTTAATGGCATTTTATATTAAGTGTTTATCTATTTAGCACCCAACAAATGCATACAAACATACATACACAAGGTTTATGTGTGGCTAAGAAGAGCAGCTTCACATGTGTGTACGTCTATGATGCAACTAATTCAAGTGAATGGATGATTTGTAGCTACAAGCGCTTGGGTACTGATGTAGCATTTCAGTGGAATGCTGTTAATTTTGTGTTGTAGTTAATAAATGACACTTGTAGGTCAATTTTTCATAGATTTTTTATAAAATAAAAATTTTTAAGGCTTAAATGCTAAAAATAACTGATAATGTCTCAACAACATTATACGATTTTCGTTTATGTTTTTTACTGTAGATTTAGTGCAAATCTACGATAATATTTCTCCTTTAGTCTTTCCAGAATATGCCTTTAGAATCGGAATTTGGCTGGTCTTAAGCAAGAGTCCGTTACCAATTATTTTTCTGTCTGATGAGCGATCCTATGTTTAAGAGAAAATAGTTCTAAAACTAAATTTTCAATTCAATTAAACAGGGAACATTCAATAAAATGACCTCACTTGTGTAAAGGACTAGAAGAGAATAACAGAGAAGTGTGCGTTGCCCTGCTGATAACTGCATTTGTGGTGTGTGGATGACTTAATGGCTTCGGTTGTTCGTTTCTTGTCATCATCCTTATTATCAACTCATAATAGTGCTGTAATTTGTTATTGTTGTTGCATTATATTGTCACAATAATCCACACCACACAATAATAAGTGCATACATGTGTGCGTATAATGCGAGAGCTGTTGACTGGACAAAATGTCGCAATAGTCGTATCAAAGCGATTGCAGGCATGCGAGCCAACGGGTTGATTATATGCTGAAGGAAATTTCGAGCATTAGATTTAGCGGCTTTGTAATCACTGCAAGCTGCTGGAGTTCAAATGGCGCTGTGAACAAAAGCATATGTAGTATAGTATAGCGGGAAATGGCACCAGCGGTATGCACCTCAGTTCTGGAATACTAATCAGGGGAATATTCTAAAAAATATCGCTAACTGAATATGTTTTTTTAATAACTATTTTATTTAAAAAAATAAAAATGAGTTTCTTCTGAAGTTGTTTATATATGACAAAGCTCTCTAGTCCTCTCATATAATTTTACAAAAGTTATAAAGTGAAAAAATATTAAGTTGGCAATAAGTTTATAGTTGTTATCAAGCACTGCTCAGCTCACTGCTGTAAAAGTAAAGATTTATTATAAAAAACTCTTTATGTGAATTAAAAATATTTAATTTGATATTTACATTCACTATCGAATTTCGGCATTCTAAGTAAGCTTTTAGGAACCAGGACTGTGAAAAAACTTTCCTATCTTTCTTTACAACATCTCTATAGTTATAATTTCGGTTTTGCGATAGCACCACAAGTGGTGGCAGTGGGGCAGTTAAGGATTTTACTATCATTGCGCAAGATTTAAATTCGATATTTGTACCGAATACAACCAAATATCGTGTTCTTTAAGTGTGCTGAATAAGCCTTTAACTAAGAGGTTCTATTTTGATTGAACCAAATCAAGACAACACCATAGAAAGATGTGTCCTCTATGAAGCAAAACAATACCTTTCAGGAGCTGTCGGAAAATATTTGAACTCTGTTAGTGGAACTTATATTATAACGGGTTTTTCAGTAAGAGTGCTTCAAACATTGTCTTAAAAACGACAAAAACGGTTTGGAATACCAATAAGATTCTTTATTGCTGAGAAAGTACATTCAACACCATTATTTTTGGAGTTCGATTTCTTTTGTTTGGCCAAAACAGGCACGCTTGCAGAACTCCAGCCGCTAAACCCACATTTCGACGGTTTTCAAGTATAAATCAACCGATTCTGCTCCAATATCATACTTCACATTCGATATTCGTAGGAAGTTCATCAATCGTCGCTGGCTAGTTGGGATAGAAGAATAGAATTAGAGGTACCACCACAGGAAATAGTCTAACGGCATCAAATCGCACGACCGAGCCGTTCAATTGTTGGGCCATTTCGTGAGATAACACGTTCATCAAACTTGGTTTCAATAAATTGATTGTGACATTCGCAGTGTGGCTTGTGGCGCCGTCCTGTTGGAGAGCCACATATTGTCCAAGTCCATATCATCCAATTGTGGCCGAAAATATTCGGCTATCATTGAGCGGTAGGGATTCCCATTAGTAACGTGCTGGTCTTCACCATCACGGCTCAATGACGACTCAGCAAACCGTATTTTTTTCGGGATGCAATGGTGACTCATGGAGTACGTGTGGATTGCTATTTTACCAATAACGCATATTTTGCTTATTGACGAAGCCATTCAGCTAGAAATGAGCCTCATCGCTAAAGATGACTTTTCGATGAAAATCCGGATCATTTTCAAGTTGTGGCTCAGGCCGATTCATGAACATACGACGATTCTGGTGGCCAAGCAGCTTCAGTTCTTGCGTCAATTGGAACTTGTAAGGATTTAGACCAAGATCTTTTCGACGTCACAGAGAGACGCTTGAGAACGACGTGCGAGAGACTGATTTGGGTTGTCAATATTCTCGACACTACGGGCCTTTCTTTGTCTCCCTGGCAGGGGAACATTTTGCCTGTGGATTAAAATTTTTCAACTAGACGGTCTACTTTTGTAGCGTTCCTATTGTAAAACCCGTTATCTGATTTGTGTTCAACTAAGTAGAGTCATTCTCCACTGGCATGGGTTTTCATTGCTAACACCATGCGGCATAATCGTCTTTTATATTTTTATCAAAATTCAGTGTAAACTTACTAACTTATGTTCCAAACACACTTTTTTTATTTAAGATATATATTTTTTATTCTTATACTGACATAATATTGGAAAAAATGCTAAATTTCAACAAAAGCTCTGAAGTCAAAATTTTTGTTTTCGAAAACTATTTACGCTGGTCTAAAGCTTTTAAATTGTATGAATAACCATTTTGCAACGTTGAACCGCAATGATGAGGGCACTAATATGTATGTAATGCGACACACTGCAAATGCAAACTTCAAGTTAAGGGACCACCAAAGCTGGATTGCTGCTGGCCCCATAAAGCTGTTATTCAATATGACTCAGGCATTACGACGCTCTCTGGTTATATCGGTGGCAAATGCTTAAAGCTACTTTAAGCTCAATCATAACAGCGTAAGCCTGCATTACGCCTGGTATGTGGCATTGAAATTAAATTAAGGTATGCTAAATGGTGAGCAGCTCTAAGCCAAAGGCTTGCAAAGTGCTGTTGTAATATAGGGTGCGGTAGCTAAGTTTACATAGCATGTGACTATCGCTAGTGCGAGCGTGGTTCAAAACGGCGCTGGGAGAAATTTCTAGATAGCAGTACAACTTTCGTTAAACACTTACAAAGGCATTTGCTATTGAGAAGTGATTTTGTTGGATGCCGGTTCTAAATCACTCGATTCTTTTAAAGAAATAATCAGAAAAAATTGACCGAGCCACTGCCAACTTTTACTTGTTATTACTCGTATCAATATCTAATTGCATGAGCGGTGCGTGCCCACAGGACACCGCTTGTAATGCCCGTTTAGTTAAGCGCTTTGTGGGTTTTAGCTCATCGCTTCAATTAGCTATTAACTGCTACAGTTTAGCGTGCATTTCGAAAGTTTTGCTCTCCGCTAAGCAATATTTGTGCGCATTTTCATTTATAATTAATGCAGCACTCACAATCCCCAGAGAGCATCAACTTATTTGGCGTATAAAGTACATTTTTGCTCAACTCCTATATTTTAAAGCCAAGCTACACTTCACCCAAGTGCTTAAGTACGCAAGTGGCAAAGTATGGCAACTCACTTAATTCAATTTATTTCAATCCTTTACATTATCTCTCAAAGCTACTTCCATTTAGTTATTTATAGCAGCGTGAAATTGTGTGCTTGTAGTTGTTTTGCGCGTACGTAAGTACCGTTTGTCTATTTCCGTTTTCGACACTTCAAAATAATTCCCTCTTTTGAGCGCTGAGTGCGATCTCCCAGTGCATCTAATTTGCTTTGCGCACAAGCACAAACGGTTATTGCTACGGTCAAAGGCAACTCTTTTGCTGGCGTAAGTACGCATCCTTAACTATCAGTGGCGTTGTCTAATTTCGACTGCAACTGCAAGCTTCGCAAAGCGGAAATGGTATTATTGAAAAGTAGAAAGCGCCGTAAAAGGCAAGCAATAACGGCGAAAAAACTAAAAAAGCATGTCAGAGAAGCTAGTGTAGAAGTAAGGAGCAGAAAATAATCATGAAAATACGCATTAAAAAATAATGAGTTTGAAGCGCATATGAGGCAAGTGCAGCGTTTGGTTTCCATCTTCCTCGTTTCCGGGCACATACAATATACATGTATCCTAATATATTGTCGTAAGTCAATTAAATATTTAATAGTATGTCTACATTAATATTGTAGCTTCGCACTACTTCAAAGCAACGAATCTCTGCTCAAACTCGATTTTTGGGATAGCCTCAGCTCTTTCAGCGATTTTCAGCTATCTTGTGAAACGACGACGCTTCAAGGCTTTCTTTATTTTTAAAAGTACATAAGAGTCGCGCGAAGCTATTTCTGGCAAATAAGGGCAGCAAAGTTTCAATCTTTAGAATTCTTAAGCATGGCCAAACACCCAAATATATATATAATAGTATGAAAAAAAAATTTACCAGAATCTCTCTCTAGTCCAACGTGGTCAATTTTGCTAAAAGTAACTAATTTTTCTTGACGAGTCGTGAGCTGTTGATTAAAAACCCGTTTAATCTTAAAATATCAACAAGCCTATGCAAAAGTGGATTTTAGTTGATCGGTCGGGAGAAATAGGAAAATTGGAAAAGTCCAACAGTTATCAAAGTTTCGAGTACACACTTCTGCCATTAGCTAATTAAGCCAAATACATATATAATATTAATATCAAATCTTCTGTTTCCATGTCTTATAAATAACATTAACTAAGGCTTTTCTATACCTGCTTTTAACAGGATGGACCACCAAAATATGTATCCTTATTTCTTTTTTGTTTCTTAAATTATATTATTCAATTTAAAGATTTAATTTTAGAATATGTTAAACTCGGTAAACTTACCAAATCCGCAATATTCGCCACCTGTATAGCGTCGTGTATGACCTCGGCACGTGTACTGCCATTACGTTTCTCGTACATCGCTTGGTCCACAACAATGGCCGTTTCGATGTATTTAGTTGCTTCGCGTACATCGCGCTTATAACGGCCCGCACCGTTCGGATGTATTTCGTCGATGACACCAGCCGACAGCAGTTTTGGGCGACGTGACAAACGCCACGTCTCCAAATTACCCGAATTGGCGCATCCTTTATTGGCTTTAGTGCGTGCCTCAAATATCACATGCGGATGCTTCTGCTGGAACGAATTGGAAAGAAGGTATGAGAGGACAGCCAGGACAAGCTTAATATATGTAAGTATATACAAAGTATAATTAGTGTGTCAAAATACTTGTTAAAGTGTAAACAAATACCAAAATTTTCTTTACAATAGTTTTAGTTTTTATAAAAAGATCATTTCTATAGAACAAAATTATTACGAAATTTCATGTATTTTACTGAAGCAGGCAATTTCTTGATTCTGTACCAACACACAAAACCTTGAAAAATTTGTAGTATTTTACTCCTACATATATCCTACCTCCAATGTCATATGTCTTATATCTTAAACGTAGATCGCTTGAGTATTCTGTATAAGGAAATTTTTGATAAAAAGCACACATCAAACTTATCTAAACTTTGAATACGTGATCCGAGCATATTTTAATTAATAAATTTAAAATTAGTAAAACATTTTCAATAAGCTCCAAGATTTTAAGTAGGATAAGATGACTCTTCAGAAATGACACACAGAATGAAATACACTCAGATTCTAGAGATAAAGGTGCCACACTCAACAGCTGTTTAGCATAATTAACTAAATGAGGAAAGGGGTTTAAGTTATTGAATGTCTCGCCTACATACATATATTCACTGACTGTTCCAAAATGAACTGAGATGTAAGAGAAGCATTGCCAATTCTGCGAAGACTCATCGAAACCATGGCACTTAACGCTATTTCGCACATAGTGTCTGTAGACATCGTCGGAAGGTGTATGTCTGCGAAAGTTGCTATCAGATTCAAAGAATCTGGGTTCCTAAAAGAAACGTGTTTGAACACTCGGATATTCTGACACACTTTGACTTCATACCGGAGCACTTGTTTAATGGAGTCGCCTAACCGAATTCTGACGGCATCTGCTCTGCCCATCTACCGGCGAGAGAGATGTGGGTGGGAAGAAGCTGTTGGAGAACAGAAGCAGTGAGCTTCTTTGCGGATGAGTCAAACCTTGGGGGATGGTTGGTGGAGTGGCTTACTGTCAGGAGCTCTCTATCAACTCCAGCTTCAGACTGCCTGCCTATTGCGTTGATAACTAAGATTTACTGCTCCAGAGTGCAGCCTTCTTTAGAGAAGTGAAGATAGCAGGGCGGTGATGCTAGCCTTGAACTTGTAAACAGTGCATTCAGGGTTGGTTAAGAAGTGCTATCAATAGCATCGAGTATCTTTATGATAAGACTGTTATGGGCACTAGACTACTGCGGAATTGCAGAAAATTGTGAGGCTGATGAGCTGGCAAGAAGAGACACCGTAGAACCGCCATCGCTAGGCAACCAACGGTATATGCGCTGTTGCAAAAGCCTTTTAGCCAAAGATCGATCGCAAGAGATCTAGTGATCTCTTTGCCCTTAGTAAGGCTAGCTTTTCTCTAGTTGTGGGGCTTTTCACTGGGCATTGCCTTATTGGCGTCCATCATGTAAGGCTAGAAACTTTACACGACGTCATCTGCAGAAGCTGAATGGAAGAAGATGAGGAGGAAACAACTCAACACTTCTTTTTTGACTGTCCCGCGTTTTGGAGGTCAAGATATAAATACGTGCGACATCCCATCGAACTGGAGGGAATAGAAATTAAACGCCTGTGCATATTTGTGTTGGTTACTAAGCGTTTTGCTAATTTATAAGTTCGAACACAGGAGCTCTTCTTTTCTATGGTTTCACAAAGGACTACATATAGCAGTCCACGTGGGCTTAAGATAAGTCATCTTGCATCTAAAAATGTGTCACAATCTCAGATAGCGTAAATGCGTGAATATGTTTGAGCCAGTACATTTTTATCTGAAATATCACTGAACTTGTCAGATATATTATTAAAATTCGTCAATTCAATTTGCGAAAGTATAAAATGTTCGATTACACCGGATTCAGCTCCTCCTTACTCATTCAATAAAATTTTTTTTCGAAAATAACTCAGGAAAGAACATTTATTGGCAATAAACATATTTTGTAATTGTAACAACTGGATGCAGGATCTTCCAAACAGCTTTGCGCAGCTCTTCCGTTGTTAACTTAGAGATATAAGCTTGAGCGGATTTCTCAGCTTACTGACACCTCTCTAAGATTTCCATTGGGCCGCCTCAAAATTACTGATTACTATAATGTTAAATTTTTTAACGATTAAGGATACAAACATATTTCTAGTCTTGAATTTGCTTCCATCAATATATTTTCCAGCAGTGCTAAAGCTTAGTTGTTACATCGACTAAAGATGCCACGATGCCAGATTACTGAGAGGTTGCTATAAGTACAATACGCCTAAGGCGTCCTCAAGAGAGATCGCAATCTAAAATTCCATAGCTGAGCTGTATATTTTTTGATGGTATTTTCATTATGGTTTGTTCCGCCGGGTCACAGTGAGTCTCATATATACATAGCGTATACATGTATGCATTTATGCATTGGTAGCAACAAATGAGATTTGCTAGCACCGGATAACGCCTAAAATAGAATTTTCATTTTTAGAAAATTGTCTGCCGACTCGCCGCTGTGTGATGTCAAATCAAGAAATTTTTTAGAATAGAATTCCGAGGGGAAAACACGGCTTGTGCATATATGTGTGCGTGTATAAAGGATTTTTCCACTGAAATTCAAATTTGTATCGTTTCGCGCAAAAATGTCATCAAAATTTTGACACGACTTTTCGAAATTTATTCAAGGCACATTCGCGCCGATACAAGCGATTGCAACGCGTGTGGCGCCCCAACCACGTATTTGGAGGAGGCGTGCAAGTATAACGCGGCTAACGCTTATGGCCATGTGGTTATATGTGCATATGTATGCGTGTGTGTGGATTAACTGATGTCGGGGATCAAATGCCGGCTCAATGACGCTGGCGGCCACGCGCTAAGTGTGAACTCTTGGTGTCAAATTTGGCAGCGAACAATGTGTGGGTGCACAACCACGCAAACACATGCTCGCACATACATGCCATATGTACGATAAAAACCGCTGCTTGCACATATGTGCACACATGTATTTGCGTTGAAAGCGATTTCGCAGGATTTGCGCTTGGCGAATGAGCCACTGACATGCGTGGCACCGCGCGCGCCGCAGCCGTGATTCTCTGCGGAGCGGAATTCTACTCAACTTTGGTTGTGTTGCTTGTAAATTAATCGCTGTTCGACAGCGTTCCGGTCACCGCCCACACCTTCCGCTATTGTTGGTGCTTCCCTGTACTTTTTTTGTTTGATTTCGGTTTTGGCTTGACTCCCCGAACCGATTCATCAAAGCGTTTTTCGCTGCCACTGAAATCAAATTCAATTTCGTCTTCTGCCATACATATATTTGTACATGTATGTATGTATGTATGTACTCCGTCACAGCGCCCGCCCTCCGCCAGCTGACTTTATAATGAGCAACAGTTCGTCGCGAGGCGGCAACAGCTGCCACGTCTCCGCCCACCGCAATTGCTGCTGCGCCAGCAAATACTTTGGCAATGACAATGTGTACCAAAACATGCACACACATATACACATATGCCCACACACACACACACATAATATCCATTTACGCCTACTGGCACTTGCTTGTGTCGCGCAACTTTAACATTTTAATTAAATTTTAATTACTTTTGATGGCGCAAATGCCATTCGATGTTTACTTGGATACTCGCTGGATTGCCTGGCAGCGAGTACAATTCCACGCTTGTCATTGCTTAACGAGATGTGTGTGTATATGTGTGCTTTTAATACGCACATCATGGTTGGAGTGATTGCAAGTAAAGACTGACGAAAATCGAATTTTCAGTGATTTATATACATATATACTATCTATATATACATATGTATACATGTATATAAGTACATATATACATGTAGCAAGATGTTCGTGCATTTACATGTAAAAATTATGTCCGAAATATAACATATTACAAAATTTTAAATTCCATCTGATTCTTCCACTTTTCAGTATACAAATTAAGCACTAATGATGTATCGAGATGAAATTTTATAAATTAACTGAATCGAAAGAGGAGGTCTAGCGAGTGATATCTTTCCAACTTCTACGTTGTAAATTGTTGTCCAGCAGTTGAATATAAATATATTTTCATGATGTTACAAATGGAAGAGGTGAAGTTTGCTAAATTCTTCAATTGTCTCCTTAACAATATACAACTTTTGATCCTGGTGGAGGACATGGCTTGCAACATAGAATGGATCCCCCCAGTATGGTGCGTATAACTTTATTTTAAAAAGCTTGAATTACTTTTGAATTTGAATTCGCAGCACTGCCCAAGATTTGAATATAATATGTCCAGATTGGGCTGAGGCGGGATCTTGGCCAAAGAAGTCAGTATAATGTATAATCAGGGCTAATCACTGGAAAGTCTGCTATATAAAGAGTACAAAGCACACCTTGGGCACGCCAACACCAACAATACCCTAGCAACAAATAATAAGGTGACTTTTAGAGAAAACACCGAGACATATTTATTCAAAAGATCAAATCTAATTGGAGACCCAGTTACTTCAAATAGTTAGCTCATTAGGCACCGCACCCATATTAATAAGATATTCTATGAATTTACATACTTCATCAACTACTCTGTAAATTTTTATACTTTGCAACCAGTTGTAACAGAGTATTATAGTTTTGTTCACCTAACGGTTGTACGTATCACCTAGAACTAATCGAGTTAGATATAGGATTATATATATACAAATGATCAGGGTGACGGGAAAAGTTGAAATCCGGTTGACTAACTGTCTGCCCGTCCGTCCGTCCGTGCAAGCTGCAACTTGAGTAAAAATTGAGATATCTTGATGAAACTTAGTATGGAGACTCCTTAGTACAACAAAAATTTCGAGTTCGTAGATGGGCGTAAGTGGACCACAAATTTTATAAGAAATCCTACCGACAGTGTGAAAACGGATGAAATCGGAGGATAAGCCCGCTCACTCCCCATATAACGGTACTATTAAAAAGTACTACAAGCGCGATAAATCAATAACTAGACATTCAATTTTACCAATGAGATGATATGAAAAAATTTTATGAGAGCCGGTGTGAAAGTTGGACGATGGGATTGGCAACGCCCACTTTTTGGTGAAATCCCGTATCTCGGGACCCAACCTACCGATTTCGACAAAATTTAGTACGTGGGATTATTATATTACATTGTGGAAATAGACGAAATTGTACAACAACTACGCCTACTTCCCATTTAGCAAAATTTTAAATTTCACTTGGTTCGTTCAGTTTCCAGTACAAAAATCAAGAAGAAATTAATATAACAGGATTAAACTTTGCATGAATTATGCCTTTAATGTATGCCACCTTGTGACCAAAAATTATTCAAATCTAACAAAAACTGTTCACGACACTAAGTACCGAATATTTAAAGCCCGGTACCTATAGTTGACTTTTGATCGAATGTGTCATTTATTGTGTGTTATATAGAACTGAAATTAAGTGATAATCGTTCTCTTGTAATGGTTTGTCTGTATGTCAAAAATGGGTTGAATTGGACCAATACTTCCCTTAGTCCCCATCTATCTTATATAAAGATAATCGAACTTCCGGGTGACTTTGTACCGTATATATCGGCCAATATGTGAATTTTCTCAATGAAAATGAGCTAGCGTATTTTACTCACAACTGTGTATCTTTGTGCCTAAATTAGATAAATTTGAGTAAAAACTTGACCTAGCCCCTTAATAACTAATATCAAGATTTTCGAACATCCGGCTGACTCCACTCTATATGATTGGTTTTACACCTTAAAGTATTTCCCTGGCTTTGATTCTTGCAAATTGCAAGAGTAAAAAATGTTCGGCTGTACACGAACTTAGTCCTTCCTTACTTGTTTAAACTTAGATTAGACAATTATCAATTGCGGCCTGAAGGGTTGAAGGGGGATTGTCTCAATTATTGATTTAATGGACTGTATTAATTCAGTTAGATTCTAGGTTTTGTTACTTGACAGAAAAAAATAAAAAAGTTCTGTGCAGTCACGTCAGCTGACCTTGTTTGTGCTGGAGTTTCCTGATATTAATTAATTTTCAGTTCTTGGTAAAAAAAAAACAAGAACATTCAATATCTTTAAATAACGTTCAATGAAGTATGACCAGACGATACACCTTGATGAAACTGCGCACCACGCAGTGATTAATTCTGGGAAAGGTTCCGTCTCACGTAATATTTCTGGATTTGATTCACTCTATATACGGCAATTTCGTTTGTTTACATTTCCGTTTTGATCAAAATGAGACTCATCAGACATAAACAGGCAATTTATCAAATTATTATCTTCTTGAGCCATTTCAAAAATTTTTCGGTTATTGTCTTCTTCGGTCACTTCTAAATTTTTTTGGCAAAACTACAGGCGAATAGGCAGATCTAGTGGGTTTAACCGGCTTGATATTTGAAATTGTACGGTAACAAGTCTTTTGTAATGACCGTCTGTTAACTCTAAGTTGCGAGTCAAAAATCTTGCATTTTCCTGAATTGACGATCCAACAGTCGTTTCTTGAATTACACATTCGGATCTCGATGACCTCGCTATCGACGAAAATGACGGACTTCAAAGCATGGTACTGCTGAACTATTCAAATCCTCTGCCTTTCAGGGCAAAGCAATTTGTCTGTAAGAAGTCCGCTTTAGAGAGCTGATTACTTATTTGAAATTCTCCATTTTCTAGTCACGAACTTTGCAGCTCTATCTATAAAGTAAGCAATTTGCCACTCTGTATACCCAAAAGTTTATAACAAACACCAAAGTAGACGTGGAAGCCCCAAAATGCACTTTCGTACATAAACATTTCTTAGAGAACATAAATGAAGGATGAAGTTGCCATACGTCAACATATCACCGTGTTCATTAAGCGTTCCATAGTGACTCGATTATAGACGTAATTGCACGAGCAACATCGACATATGGCTGCGTACATAACTATATATGTTTGTGCAAGTGTGCGTCATATCGTTCAAATCTAAATATTTTCCTCTTATATAATATATTAGCTTTTGCTGGCGCATGTAAACTTCAAAGCTAAATCGCAGTCAAGAAAAACATGCAACCCGGAGCTGCTGCGAGTACGCACTCGTCTGCATGTCGAACATGTGGCAGGTGAAGTGACGTTGCAACAGCGCGTTGCGGCGACAAAACCAGTGCTCCGAGCACAAGAGCATAAAGTTTTATTATCTTTTGCGTGTTGACATGCTGATGAGTTGACAAGGTGAGTTGAATAAAACCACTCATATCATCCGGAGGAAACACTCGCCAAAAGTGTAAGCTTTCTTAAGCTGCTGCCCGCGGCGGCAGCGACAGTGGCAGTAGCACTAGAAGCTGCAAAGCCAGTGTGGATACATTCTCGCTAATATGAAGACGCAGCGCAATCCTCGTCAGGCGACCCACACCACACGGGCCACCAGCAACCGCACGCACCGCAGCTAAGCCACAGCGCCGCAGTCGCCGCCATCTGCTTTGCAGCATTTTGATTTAATAAACAGTGACGCTGCTTTTGTCAGCTAAGGTTGACGCCAAATTGTGTCAAATATGAGTGGTTGGTGGGGAGTGTCGTGGGGCGAGTTAGCTCATCATGCGTTAGAACGTGGTTGTTTGTAGTCGCCATTAAATGCGTGTAAATGCTGTTAGATGCTGTTCGTTGCCGCTAAAGTGCATGTTGCTAACACTAGTGTGTTGCTGCCGTTGTTGTTGCATACATGCGAATATTGTTTTTGTTGTTTTAGCTGTTGCGTATGCACTGTTACTTGCAGTGGCGTTAGTTGTTGTGCGTGACACATGCCAACGGCAGCAGCCACCAACAGCCACACACTCAGCGACAAAGTTGCACCGCCAACAGCAACACCAACAACAGGCGTACAACAATAACTGCGCAACTTTTACACGTTTCTCAGCGCTGCTTTTGGTTCATTCTGGTCCTGGTGATCCTTTTGGCACATCGTTCACTTTGCTCGCGCGCTTTACAAATTCTGCGGTTGACTTTTGCTTGGTTTGCTATGCGGAATGCGGTGTGGTTTTGGTATGTACTTTTGAACATGCACACATACACACATACATATGGGGATAATCGTATGTAGATCTGACAATGGCTGCTTAGTTGACTACAAATGGCATTTGCGTTGTAAGTGCTCCGTAAATTTCCTAATTGAATTTTGGTAATGTTGATGTTAATTTTAATGCATTTGCTAACTTTAATTTTCTAACTATTGCACCGCAAAAATAAGTGGTAAAAAAATATTTTCATAATACCACGAACTCAAGTACCACTTTTGGCACAATTGTATGGCATAATCTGAAAATTTAGTTTTCTCATTTTTACAGTAAAATGGGGAAATATATCTGAAAAGCTGAAATAAATTTTTGCTAAATATAAGAGCAGTATCTGAAAACAAGGAAAGGCTGAAAAACCGTAAATTTTCAAGAAATAAATTTTTTTTCGTGATTTTTTTTACATATAAGAAAAGTTAATACTTCCATTAATAATAAGCATATTTTAGGATTTTTTTGCAGAAAAATAACGGAGTTATGTGAAGGGCAGAGAATAGATCGTCAATTTTCAAGTGATTTAAGGGTAACACCAATAAACGTGATTCTTAAGATGGTATGGGGTCAAAAAACTTTAAGGAGTGGAGGGCAAATTTAAGAAAAATCTTTTGATCGGGGAATTTGAAAGCATTTCGACGGACAAAGCCAAGCTCAGAAAACGTTTCAGAAGCGTTATATACATATTACCCCAGGATATTATTTGTTTTAGGACTAATCATTCCAACGTAAAAAGGAAGGATTAGCCGACTTTAGATTTTATAAACTTTCAAAAAGACTTAGGGTTCGACTTAATTTTAGACTCCATACAGCAGATGCAGCAGCAGAGAAAGAATTCGATACTGATGCAGAGAATTTGCCATTGCCGGATAATTTATTTTGAACATTGCAGATTTCTGACTTCAATTCATTAAGCTTTACGAATAAGAAATTTCGATCATCATATAGTTGTTGGATTAATGTGAGCGTCTTCGAGTTTTCATTTCTCAGTGATGTAACTTCAGCAATGAGAGAATTTAGCAACAAACAAAAACGTTCCGTTGATTCCTATTGTGACTTATCAGCACTTTGTTGGTGCAAATTTACAGTGGAAGTCCTGAGAGGCTGAGCATTGCGAGCTGTTGGCGACGCACGGCGAACGTATTGAATTTCTTCAAATCTCTATAGCACAATATTTTCAATGCATTTTTAGATTTAAGCAAAAAATTAACATCAGCTTGTGATAAATTGACACTGGCGGGCAGCTAAACTTAGGCTGAGCCCGATCCACTCTTAACCCACAAGCACACGGCTTTAAAACAAAATAGAATTCTAATTACGGAGTAAGAATTAGGCACGTCCACTCACTGTTTCATGAAAGAAGTCTGCTTGTGCAAGATAGAAACCTAAAAGTTTGGTTATTTAAAATTTTTACATAAACATATTTAGAAGTTATGTTAAGCAGGTGTTAATAGAAAAGTTTAGATATTTTTATTACTAACAACTTTGCAACCGTTCGAGAACGAGATGAAATTGTTTTTACTACCTTCATATAGAAATGAAATTATATAGAGTGAAGCTAGAAGGAATTTTTAAATTCCTGAAAAGGGTAATATATAACATCAGAGTGAAGGCAGAGTTTTTGAAAATTTTGCAAAAATGCTTTGTATAGCTTACTTTATTGCAAACACAAGCATTTGCGTGGCACAAAATATTCAGTGAAAGTTGTGAAGTGGTCGAAAACTGATGACATGTGTGTTGTCCATCCACCTTTTTTAATGAATGTAGCATCGATGAACTTAAAAACAAGAAAAAAACGATATCCTCGGCTGCACCTAAAGCTTATACTGATTACGATTGTTTAGTTTGTGTAGCAGCTATACGCTGTAGTCTCAACAATAAATATCTTTATGTTTCGGCAAATGAAAAATTGGTCCACAGGCTGAATGAGCAGCTTCTTGAAAAGAAAAGATGTGTGCCAAAATTGAGTTCGATATTTCAAAATTAATGATTTAATTCTCGTATATACAGACTGAGGCACGGAACAAACTAAGTCAACTCAGCTCATCGTGCTGATCGTTTGTATATATATTTCGTAGGATTTCCAACGTTTCCGTATTGTTATAAAGTTCGTGGCTAATTTAATATACAGTGTTCAGAAGATAACGAAAATAATGCTTGAAAGTATCCGGTCAAAGAAAAGCATGTCAACAAAAATTTTGTATTGCTTGGGTTCACGCGAGCAGTTAAATGTAACAGTCCAAGTCAAAGTTAATCTTAGGTTTAGGCAGTGCTGCTTTGGTGCTGCGGGATCGTTTTTAAAACATCGTAAATTTTTCCACAAAATTAGTGTAGATATTGACTCCAAGTGCCACTTAAGATTTTACTCCAAGTAGTAACTGTTCTTATTCTTTAATTTTCTTTCAGAATCTTGTTTGGGTTCACATATTTCACTTTGCTAGAATTATAGAAATTTACCTATCAAAATATTGTTTAATTTGATTAAATTTGAAGAAAGTTCGTTATATTTTTTCAAGCGATGGTGTGCTACTATGTGCTATGGTATGCTTGTGCAGAATAATATTTCCAATAATCAACTTTTTATGAAATATGGACAAATGAAAAAAGGAGATTGCTATTAATCTAGAGTAATTAATTACACAATGGATATCAATTATAGCCGTTCTGGAGGTAAAACAAGCATTCCACCAAGTGTGAAAATCTAAAACTAAAACTTTCAGCATCTTTCTTCGTAACGTTTTCAAGTGGACATTCTACATAAGACGCGGATATGAATTTTTTCATAAGGAAATGTGTTTGCGCCAGCCTTTCTATACAGCACACCTCGGTGTTACAGCAAGGACGGTCTTTTCGTCGCCACCTATGAATTTTTAGCAACAACAAAAGGTCCTGTTGCCATTGCTACAAAATTGAAATATTATTGTCAACATAGCCGAGTCTAGTCACATCACTATTTTCTGAAGAAAGTCAATCAAACTTTAACGATTTAGCCAGAATCATAGTCTGGATCACCACTGCAACAGTGTTCCAAAAAAATGCTGCTTGACAACAGCCTGCACCTCCATAAACAGTTCAGCATCACCGCGCTGTACCAATTGTCGTTCGTTCAGCGTGTCAGATGCCAAACCTTCCAAAGGCCTGTATTAGGCTACATATTTAGAAAATTTTAAGCGATTAACAGATTTATATTTAGCGATTTTTCACTCAGTCAGTGCAAGAGAAATTACTCCCAAATCAAGTGTTGCCTGGATTTGAACCTGATGCAATTTTACCCCGTTGAAATATCTTGACTGTCAGCGCATGTTTCGATAAACTTGAGAATTCTATAAGTTTAGGAGATAATACTATAATTAAAATGGAAGCAATGCGGTATTAAATTCTCAGAGAAATAGATACTTCTGAGAGCATATATCCAAGAGAATTGCCTACGAACATGACATCGGATTCAAAAGAATCAAATTAATGCACTAAAACTAACTTTGTTGAAACTCTCAAAAAGAAAAAAAATGAAGGAAAACTCTGTCGCCATTTCCTTTTACTTCTGCTAACTGCTTAAATACTACTCTCCTCAGTGACATTCGAACTTTTTTAAACTTGAATAAAAGTAACGGAATACTTATTTGCACAAGAGAAACTAAAACAAGAGCAAATTATAGCCTCACCAATACTTTGCGAGTCCCGGATAAATTTGCAAGCCGTCTATGTGCATATACATACATATGTATATGTATGCATAAATAAATATATATACATACATATATGAGTGCATACATACTAAATCACCGGCAATTCTCATAAGTACACTTTAGTGACCTCAAGGCGGCAACATTGCATACATAAGGTGAACGCACACATACCCATACATACGCCGCCATGCACATATCTATAAATTATCACATTTTATTATATACGAAATGAAAAGGAAAGGTGCACCAGCAGTTGCATGGGTGCGGCCTAACAATTGGACAGACAATTTTGCAACTTCACGGTTGACATAACGGCTGGCAGAGCGACGGTACGACAAATAAAATCGCAACTCTAGGTAGATACTAAAGCAGGGCATTAACTGCACTAGCCACAATTGAACAATCAAAGCGCTAGGTGGTGGTGGTGTGGGCAGAGTTGTTACTTACCCACCCAAGATATAAATCTCCAGTGGGTCGCTTGATATAACGGAAAGGACTAAGGGGCAATGTACGCTGTATGTCTATTCGTCACTACCGTGCGGCTATTATGCCATACTTAGATGGGTTAAAGCCAACATGCGCTCTCGTACCACGATCACTGGACCAGTGGCAACATTGCTTACGCAAGCCGCCGTTAGTCTGCCGTTGCTACAAAGGCATACCTTGCAGCCGCAACAACAAACAATCCAACCAACCTCCTCAACTCTTCGCATATATTGATAATGTTGCCCGGCGCATCAATGTGTGCGCCAGTGCGTATGAATAACATTCAATGTGATTACATTGGGGCAAAGGCAGTGATTACGACCCGTCAACCTGTACCAGGCTACATAGGTGTGGGTGTGTGTGTATGTGTGGCACTCCGTTTTGGGAGCGGATTAGCAGCGGCATTAAGCATTACTACAACGTGCCTTGTGACTTTTGAATATTCTCAGCTGGAGACCGGCTCTGCTGTGGCTGTGGCGCAATTGTGGCTAGACTTTAAGGTCGCCTGCTGTTAGGCGGTGCTAAGCTGTGCTGACTGTCTATTTGGTATTGGCGCATATTTTAATTGAATCTTAATGTTTAGAGGCACATCTTAGTAGTCAGCAAATTATTTTCTTTAAATCACTGTTTTTCTATTAAAGAAATTTCATTCAGGATTTCAAAGATTTTAGTATTAATATTAGTACAGATATGTATGAATGGCATTAAAGTATTATTCCGATAAAATTTCAGAAAGGTTTAAACTCAGTTATATGCTGCAAAATACTACTACGCCACGTATGTATGTATATTAGTTAGCGTGCCCGCAGAGTGGGCATTTAAAGCCGAGCCGAGCGTATTCCATTTACGCAAAACGCGCATTTACGCTGGGTTCGGCATTGAGCGTCCACTCTGTTATATAATGTTATGTTAAGTTATGTCATATTATATTAGTTATTTTAAGATATGGTAAGATTTCTCCTTGACAATTTTTGCTATCTTAAGTTACATAAGTTAAGTTAAGTTAAGTTAAGTTAAGTTAAGTTAAGTTAAGTTAAGTTAAGTTAAGTTAAGTTAAGTTAAGTTAAGTTAAGTTAAGTTAAGTTAAGTTAAGTTACGTTAAGTTACGTTAAGTTAAGTTACGTTAACCTTTGCCTATCTTTTAAAAATTGCAAAGCTGATGATAAATATCAATATCAGTGAGCATCGACTTAACCACAATTTGAAATATAGTGTACATTTTTAGGGTTCCCAAATGTTTTTGGGTATCTTTGTTTGAACCGTAGAAAGAAGCAAAGGAACCCTCATTTTACATTTCCGTTGACAAAAAAAAGAATAATATCCCTTTATCTGCATACATCAGTGTTATATATACATATATATATAAATGCTTTTAATATTTAATTGTCTTTGAACATTTGCGCTTCAACACCTTCCTGTCAAATCTCGACGCGAGCAGCGCACGGAAAAAGACAATTTATAAGTGTGACGAGTTAATCAGTCGTGACTTCGCTGTCGGCTACTGCCGAAAAAATGTGTAAATCAATGTTGCATGAACATTTTTGCATATTTGCCCTGCCACCACTGCTGACACAACCTTGCAACCGATGGCGGACTGGTGCGCACACTTGCATTCCTGCCACAGGCACACACCCAATAAGATACACACACACGCCATGCTTTCTCAAGTAATTAAAATTTTAACACAGATCGGCCGGAATTACTTTTTAAGCCAATCGTGGCGTTGCCGGCTTTCATTTAATATTTTTGTTTTTTTTTGTTGTTGTTATATACATAACTTTTACTGACCATTTACCCATTCAACTAGTTCAGTCACTCAGTCTGCCTCCCATTTGCACGCTTCATTCTACTTTTCCCCATGCCACACACACAGGCACCCACCCCTGTTAGCGCCTCTTCATCGGCTCTTAAGTGCTTTTTACTACACTCGTAGTATATGTTGTGTACGGCACGCTTCAAACTCCATTGAGCTGTGGGAAATATTGAAATATTTTATGGCTTGCCTCAGTATGCACAGCGGCGTCCCGCAGTTGAGCGGCACCCCTTCCCCGCAACCCAACAACTCAGCACTCAGCACACTTCATCCAGTTCAGTGCAGCCTTTCATTGCCCACTGCCAGCAGTCAGGTCGGCTCACTTCAATTTCGATTACTGTGCTGCCGTAAAGTTTTAAGTCCAGTGCAGCGGCGCAAGAAGTTTGTGCTCGTGCTCGTCGTAAGCATCCCTCATGTCCTAGCACTCCGAAAACCATTCCGAAAAGTGTTGTTCGGGGATTATAGCGCTGCAACGCTTCAACAACTCAGCACTGGCTATGTATGTGAGTATGGTAGATACAGAGCTCTCAGAACAGCGTTTTAAAGTTGCACACAATGGTAACCATCCAACTACAACACACCCACTGCCGTAGACTGGGCCATCCGCCCATCCATACGACTCTAAAACTATGGAGGTTGGAAGGACGAAGGCAATTGTGCGAATTCCCAGAATTCTCTTAGTCTTGTTCATGCGAAATTTGTTGTTATGTTATCATTGTGGTTGTTGTTTGTGTTTAATATTTACTTTGGTGTTATTGTAGTTACAACAGTTGTTTTTTTTTGTTGTAAAAATTACAATTCGAAACTGGGGGCTCACAAATTTAATTGGCAAACGGAGTTTATTATTAAAAAGGCATAAACGAACGAGTGGGAATTTCCAAGAAGCGCAGCCAGATAGTTCATGCACTCAAACACACACACTCACATATGTCGACTTTTACAGTTATTTACGCATATGAATGTGCAGCTTCTCCGCATGAATGCGAACTGCACGCAACCTTTGGCCTTTAACTAAGAATTGCAGATGACCGAGAGTTGAATTGAAAACTTTTGCACTTTTAAATGGAAGCCCTGCGAAGCAGTTACAAACATTTGAGCTTATAGTATATGAATACTTACTTACTTACACATATGTATATGGTGCATGCATGCAACCATAGGAAGCTGGTGCGCTTTTCAAACTATGCAGCGGTAAATACACCCATGTGCTGAGTTGTGTGGCAAGTACTACATACATACATACATATGGATTTGGGTCATATGAAATGTTTATTGGCAATACGCTTGCATAGCCTTCACTTTTTAAATTCTCCACTCCATTTTTATATGCATGGCAGTGTATTGTGCATATTTGTAGAAATTAAAAATTATATTGGAACTGCGAATGAGGATTCTAGCGAAAACTTTATGGCTTTCCGGTGAAACGAAACTACCTAATTTTTCGATATCGAATTGCTTGAGTCAAATTATGCAGTGCTTTTAGAGATTTAAAATTTCCTGCCGAGCTGCCACGTTAGCTGCCAAACTAAGCACAAATGTTTGATACTAATGTCTAGTGCTTTTCGGCAAATTACTAATCAAAGGCGAAATCAAACGTATAATTTTGATCTTTGTGAAAACCTGTGTTACGTTTCAAAAAATCATCTTCAGAGACACTTTTTTGCTTGAAAGGGTATCTAAGGGTATCTCAGTAAGCCAAATTTTGGCATTTGTATTGTGCATTTGGAAATACAAGCAGTGGTGAGGGATTCCCAACTTCCATTGCAGCCAAAACTATTATCTACTTCCAAAGGTTACTTCGCTACAGGAAATAATGTTTTACTCTTTGGTGCTTCACACCAATATTCATCAACGTAAAATGCTTTCAGTATGATTCATCAAGGTAAACATGCTCTTAAAACCGAACTTTATTCGAAGTTTGCGAGTATACTATAGGCAAAAAATAGATATACTTTTTAATTTAAACTCCTTGGGAAAACCCATTAGTTGAAATTTTTTTCTAGGTTGGTATAACTGTAACGGTACAGATGTCCAAATATTACAACAAAATAATCATTAGTGTTTAGTATACGCTTGTCTTTCTGAAGTACATAAAGTGCATTCGGCGAATTTTTCGATGAGTGAAATTATTCAACAAATCATTTCGATTAAATTTTGTGTGCAGAATCAAATTGCTGCTGCTGAAACGTTCAAAATGTTGGAAAAGGCCTTCGATGACAATTGTTTGTCGTGAGCAAGTGCTTTTTGAATTATTCAAAGAGGGTCGAGAACGTCTTCACAGCGAAACACATCCAGGACGGCTATCAACATCAATTGATGATAAACACGTCAATAAAATAAAAGAATTGGTACTTGAGAATCGACGACTAACATTCACAGCTCTTACTGCCATCGTTGGAATATCAGGGGAGGCTATTTTGCAAGATAATTTGGGCCAAAGAAAAGTAAAAGCACGATTGCTTCCAAAATCACTAAAATTTTTCGAAAAAAACAGCGTCACGTTAACAGCTAATAGCGCTTTCGACTACCAGTTTGACGTGAAACATATTTTTATTGGTGATTAGTCTTCGATCTATGCTTAAGACCTGCCAACGGGCCGAATGTTGTGGCAAAGGTGAGGCCAAGCCAAAAAAAAACACGTCAAAGAGGGTCAAAATCGAGGTTATGTTGACAGTTTTCTTCGATTATCGAGATGTGGTGCACTCCGAATTGGTTCCCACTGGCCAAGCTGTCAACAAGGAATACTATTTGACTGTTGTGAGTCATCTGCGCGAAGCTATTCTTAAGGACAGACCGGAATTATGGGCCGACAAGGCTTGGTTTTTGCAGCACAATGTTTCACCGTCGAATACTGTATTAGTTATTCGTGATCATATAGCCAAAAATTCAACAAATATTGTTCCACAATCACCGTATTCGTCTGCCTACGACACTAAACACATCATAAAGATTGTCAAACATGGTGGTGGCTATGTAGATGCTTTTCTACCTGAGCAGTTGGTTCGATATTCTGGTTAAAAGCCATAATATACCAAGAAAGAAATGGCCTTAAAGCGAGAGTTCATGCAGGATAATGACCCCAAACATTCCTCAAAATTTGTTAAAGAATGATTCCAAGGCCAAATTGTAGTGGCCTGTCCAATGTTCTAAATGAGACAGAACACTTGTGGTGATATTAAAAAAGAGGATTGGAGGCTTTAAACCAAACAATAAGGAAAAACTTTGAGAAAAAATAAAATCCGCAAGGTATGCCATTGACCCTTCAACTTGTGCCAATCGGTTTAATTCAGTTAAGCAGAATGAAAATGTGTCCAATCTGCGAGCATTGCCAGGTAGAAAAAAGTGTCTTCGTGCCTTTTTTAAATCTTAGCTCATTAACTTTCCCTTTGATAAAGCTTCGCAACAATTTATGAGGCATTTAGTAGCGCTTCCGGGTGGTAAACTAATTTGGTGACGTCGCTGACATAGATGACTTTTGTTTCGCTTCTGAGCACATATAAGCTTCTTGATAACCAAATTTAAAACAAATTTGCAGTAATTCCTAACATTACCGTAGGTTTCCGCATATTTAGAAATAGCATTGTTATCACAAGAAAAAGCACTAAATAGTTACAAAATCGTATGGTAACAGGCAACATGGACTCACAACTCTACAAGTACTCATCCCACTCTCTGCCCAATTGCCCACGGCATATTTAAATAAAATTGATAATTTCGATAACACATTAATGATAAATATGATTGAAAACTACTGAATAGTGTACATTTTTAATATATTCATTAAGCTTATTGAAATAATTGCGTCTGTACTTTTGTTGGACATTAACGATAATAAATTGAAAATGTCCAACAATACCAATGATATTATTTGGGAATTATATTCAAAATCTATATGTGGTGTATTTTGTATCCATAGACATCGTCTCATATAAATAGCCATTGGCGCTATCAATAATTATTAAAATGAACACTGTGAAAGTATAAAATTGTTTCGGCAAAATTAAAAGTTCTTCATGTACATTGAAAATAAAATGTATTTATTGTATTTATATTTGATTATTTAAGCTTCTATTGTAGCATTTATACTAGTATAGTTGTTATGAAGGTAAATGCCTGTGCGTGTCTGCGCGTAGTTTGCTCGGTTTCGAACTCGAATTCATTGAAATCAAATGCATTTTTAGCGCCTTTAATGAACTGCAATTAATTTTCACCAATCAACGCCAATATTATTCCACATATGTGTGTGTGTGTGCGTGTGTAGAAGCATGCAATTAATGTTATTTGTGGCGATGTAAATGGAAATTTTCATTCTAATACCATATTTGTTATAATACTCACACTCACACACATATTTATTGGTTCGTTAATGTGGTCGTAAAAATGTTGTGAGTTCCGGAAAATGGCTAATTACTGTTATGTTTTTTCCGCTTCAATTGACCAATTGAATGGGACTTAATTGAAATAATTATCAGCAACAAACAAATGCCAGCTGGCACATTATAACAGACTTTGGCACATTAGGGTGGTACTAATGTAGAGGAAAATTTTAAATTTTTGGCGTAAGGTTCAAATTAATTTTTTTAGTTTTTTACATTTCTATAATATATAATATATAATATTTCTGTTCAAATAAAAGGCTGATCATACAAGGAAATGTTGTCTATCAGCTGAGCAACTTCTTGGGGGACTAAAAAGTAATCACATTTCGATTTGGAATTTCAAAATTCATAAAAATAAATCATCTTGCGTAAGAATTTTATTTGTATTTTATCCCTCAGTTAGCCTTAGTTTTTAAGCACACATGAAATTTCAACGAAAATTAGTTCACCCTAATATAAAGTCTAAGCATTAAGCCACAACACTTACTATATGCACATAAAAGCTTTCTCTTAAGTAGTTAACGCCAACAACACGTGGCATATATTTCTTCTGTCTACATTTTCATAGAGACATATCAAAAAACAAATATATATATACCTAAGAAGCCCTGAAAAATTACACACGTGCATTTACGCCAAATTAAAAAGAAGTTTGCGAATCCAAATGCCAAAAGTTTTCGTTTTATATTTATAACCTGCATATATCACGCGCTAACATTAATTTACTTTTACAATTTGTTACAGATTTGATTTCTTTTTGTCGCTTTTCGGTCTTTAATTCAATTTAGCTTGCATATTTATAGGCGCTTCAGCGCTGAGCAAGCGAGTTTAGAGACAAATAAATCTTCATTTGTCTTCGCAAGCAAAACAAAACAACACAAAGCGGTAAGCAAAAGTAACACCGTTAGATATATGTGAATAGAACCGAAGAGTTATAAGCGCGAATGAGTGTTGGGGGAGCAAAGAACTGGTGAAAACGAGTCGTCGTCGAGTTCTCAACACGGTGTCATCTATTATGTTGTTGGCAAGTGCCATTAAAATCCTTAACTGCCACTTTATTAGCGCATAAAACACTTAGCGGCTGCAGCACATGCACAAACTCATGCCACTTGTACTTCTAAAGTATTGTGTATTTTGCATTAAATATTTATTTGTAAAGCTGATTAAATGAAGCATCCCATGGCATTGAAAGCAATAAAAGTTTAACGGTAGCAAATTAAAATTGATTTGAAAACGCTATTTGGTATAGATAGTCGTGACTAGGATAATGAAAGCAAGGTTTGTGCTTAACGAAGTTGCCACACTGTATTATTATAGGAAAATTTTTGGTTTTTTGTTATTTTTTGAGAGTTTATAGCAGTTAAACCAAATGTACTGTTAACTTTTTAACAACACAATAAAAAATATTAATTGAAATAACGAAAAAGTGGCAACCTTATGCAAAAAAAATCAAAAATCGTACTACTTATGAGAGATATTAATATTTTCAATAATCCTCTCATTTATTTATAAAAAAAATGTTCTTAATATTCGATCTATTACTATATTCGGGTTGCCAAGAGAACGACTCACTTGATTATTACTAAATTTTTTCAATATATCGAACATGCGTAGTCGGAGATAATCATATTTTGCAGGAGTTTATAATGGATATGCTCTAGCTGAGCGAACATGCCAAAAAAATGACGTACTGGACGCCCAAAAAAGTATGAAAATGAGTAACTGTTTGGAAGTTACACAAACAACCATTTTAAAACGTTTTAAAGAATCTTAGTACATTGAATATCAGAGAACTTTGGCATCATAAGAATTGAAGATAAGAGACGGTTAAATGATGAAAAGTGGATCGATAACGTCAACTTTAAACGCACGGAATCATACGTGGAAACTGAGAAACCAGTCAAACCGGGTAATTCAAGTAGTGGTACTTGCTTCAGTAGCCTTTTTTGACAGACAACGCGTAAGTAGTGTCAAGCTGTCATGTTATTTTTCAGAATTTTTCGGTATTTCACCATGAGAAGACTTACGCCCGAACAACGTTTACAAATCGTTCAACTTTATGACGAAAGTTCACGTTTTGTAAAGAATGTGTTTCGCACTCAACATAATCGGCCTACTGAGCGCACAAATCTCACCACCATGACCCATCTTCAGACCCAGCAATCATTATTGGATAATATCCGACGGAATATACTACGTCCAGCACGCAGTGAAGAAAATACAGCAGACGTAGCTGAAAGTGTGCACTATGACCGTGGAGAGCCGAATTGGCGCCGTTGCCAGCTAGTCGGACTGACGTATGGAACGACTTGATGCATTTTTCAGCGAGACCTTAAACTGAAAGCGTACAGCTTGTGCAAGAACTAAAGCCACCGGACCTTCCCAAGCGGAATTACTTGGGTCTACAGGCTCTTGAAAAGTTCCAAGAAGATCCGACGTTTTCGAGCCAACTTTTGTTCAGCGATGAAACCCATTTCTGGCTTTTTTTGGCAGGAGCAAACTGAAGAGATTCAAGAGCTGCCATTTCAACCAGAAAAAACAATGGTGTGGTGTGGTTTGTGGGCCGGTGGGATCGTTTAACTATATTTCTTGAAAAACGGATGGGAAAATTTTATAGTTTGGACATATTTTGAGTAACGCCATACGAATTGTAATTTTATGACTATGGCAACCCTTTTTAAAGCATGTAAATAACAAATATTCGAATCCTATTTCTTGGATAAACTGAAAAAGAAAATTTTTGACACTACTTTAAAAGGTATATTTTTGTAATGTGGGTTCACAACACTTTCTTCTGAAATCGAAGTAACCGATTTGAACTTAAAATTATTATTTTTGAGCCCTGCTTTTATATATCTAAATATATCTAATTATATGATATTTTAATATTTTGTTACTTAGAAGCCTTTCATAAATCCTCTTCTTCAGTCAATTGGTTGCAAAGTTTTGCCAACAACTAAAATATATAGTGCTCTATTATATCAGTGATGGCAACCACTCAAAACTAGAAAAGTAATGACCAATAAATTTAGAGCCATTAAAATTTCCAACAAAATACACAGTTGCATTTAATATGATTAGGATTGTTGTTGTTAGTCGATTAGCGGATTTAATTAACAACTCTATTAATATTATAGACATAAGAAACCTACAGACGGGGAACATAAATGTCGAGCAATAAACATAAAACTTGCTGAGGCATAAAAACAAACAAAAGCACCGACAACCGAAACAAGAAGAACGAGAGATGAAGCCAATAACTCTCAGCAAACTCCATAAGCAAAGCAACCGCAGCTGCTGGAGTCTCAACAACCGTTTGTTTACTGCCTATAATCGTTACTCGAATTTTAACTGTTTTGACACGCTTTCATTGCCACGCCACCACCCTCACACCACAACAGTGAAAGCCACGCAATGAGCAGGAGTGCGAGTAGTGAAGCTGTTATTGATAGCTGAGAGTCACACACACGCACACAAACGCGTTGAGCTTGAGTGCGCACAGCAGCAAATGAACCACGAGCATTGTGGGAACAATGGGAAATTACCTCTCTGAAGACGCTACCAGCAACTATGTTTATATCGCTTGGTTACACAAAAGCAACAACAACAAAAATAAATTTCGCACAGCTGTTGCAGCATGGACAGCAGGAGACGAGCCCAGAGCTTTGGACGGTGGCCTGGGGCGATTTATTATCTAGGTGCCGTTGGAGTGCGCCGTGCAAGGAATGTAATGGCGCGCTGAGCACCACAAGGTAGGTATGGTAAAGAAGTTTATTTATGCATGTAGATGAGCACGCAGGTGAACGAGAGTAAGTGGTTCCTTGCGTTCGCTTTTCCGGTGTGATGGCCGCTGCGCTTTTCTTAGGTAAGTTTATTTCGGTTGGTCTCTGGCATACTAATGATTATGATAGTATTGAGACATCACCGCACTAAGCAGTGAGGGAGTACGCAAATTAGTATTGGAGCTGTGTTAAGCAAAGGTAGAAAATGAAAGAAACAAAAAAATATTTAAGTCCTAAAGTAAGATTCAGGCAATGAAAGAGTTCTAAATAAATTTATAGCGAATTGCTGTTTATAAAAATTAAAAAAAAGTTCACCGAAACGGCTGAACCGATTGCATTGAAAATTCAACAAGGTTTTCTTTGGTATATTTTTCAATGAATGATCAAAGGAATAATATTTAAATCTTTTAAGGCCCTCTAAGTGTAAATTTTTTCCTAAAATCGATTTTTTTTTTCGAAGTCACTGTTGTGCCAAAAAAATAAATTTTTGTTGGTGCTTTGATATTTAAAAGTCAATGAAGTATATAAAAATTCTAACAATGTTGTCGGCTACTCACAACAGGACCATCCACATCAGATTTCTTAGCCGAAAATGTGGCAACTAAAAGTACAACAAGTGGCTTTTTCTATAGAATTTAATTGTGTATGCATATAGCGTTGCCACCAGTGAGAAATTATGCTTCAAGCAAGTTCTTTGAATTCTAATTTTTTATGCCACGTACTTGCAGGTTCAACAAAATAATTTTGGCATTCAACCGAGATATGTTTGTGTGTGCGTGTGTTGCACCAAATGGCTTCTAAATATTTAAATCACATAATGGCCAAGGCACAGCTGCTGCGATACCACTAAGGGTAAGGTGGTTGGCATAATACGCTGAGTATGCAGCGGGCGCGAGAAAATTATCATAATGTCTAAAAGAATTAGAAAATACTTAAGATATGTGCATACGAAATGCACAAAACCACTGGGTTGCAGGGTCGAAAAATTTATAACAACAAAAATAAAAATAATATTATGAAAGGAAAAATGTTCATACACGATATATATTCATATCAAGTAGCCTTTTTATTCGCTAATTTCGAAATAATATAAAGTGTGTAAATCCTTGTCTAATAAACCCTGGGCAAGTAGAAGCCAGAATAAAAGTCTAGAAATTATGAAACTCGCAAAACAGCGTGATAAAGGCATTTTATTCATATAATTCTGTTAAGGGAGCCGAAAGCTGATCTGTTTGTTTTAACTGTCCATTTAGTTCTCATAGTAACATAAACGAATTTACGCTGAGAAACAAAATAATTCACAAAATTGCTTATGAATGGATAGAAATATGTACTTTCTCAAATTCAAATATGAGCTATAACAGAGCAAAAGAGAAAGAGAAGAGTGATATTATACAGGAAATAACATATAAGTATTACAGCGATTTTTGGAAATTAAATCCGTTAACTCTATAATAAGAAATACCAGATTTTATGCTAACCCAACATTGTGAGCCGAAGTTCCCATCGAGAATCTAGCTAAACTGGCGAACATATTGAGTTGAGTGCAATTCAGCCATTCCTCCAATTTTCTGACTGTCGGTGAGAGTGAATACGAATTGATTGGATCGCTATTAAAGACGGTTTTGGTTTAGCGATCTGATATTTCGAAATGAGATCAATAAATAATAAAAGCAATTAAGAATCCTTTAAGGCATTATACCTTATGCTATATTTTCATTATAATCTTAGAACATATATATATTATACTTTAGTTTAGAATACCAAGACCAACTACGACAAAATATGCGAAATATCTTCAAAACCTAAAAAATTTAGCTTGAGGAAACTCAAAACAGATTACCAGGTTTTACACTGTA
Source organism: Bactrocera neohumeralis (assembly GCF_024586455.1). Taxonomy (NCBI): domain Eukaryota; kingdom Metazoa; phylum Arthropoda; class Insecta; order Diptera; family Tephritidae; genus Bactrocera; species Bactrocera neohumeralis. The sequence continues at coordinate 43,486,140 of NC_065922.1, forward strand.
TTTTATATCAGCTGGGTTAACTTAAAAAGAACTATGTAAAGGTACATACATAAGTATATACCAAAAAGCTTCAAGTTATAAAAAATATTTTCGTTTATTCAAGAGATGCTGCAGCATTTTCAAATTGAGAAGCAATACAATGAGCTCACACCGAACCTTAGTTTCAACCCGAAAATGCGTAAGGAACTTAAACGGACATAATAATTAAGGACTAAGTTACACTTCTTGTAAGAAGTACTTTCGACTTCGCGGCATAAATAGCTTGCACAGAAAAGTAGCACACTTACAAAGTCTTGTTTGAAGATGTGATATTTCATATAATAAAAAAGAACAAACTCTAAGTTAAATCAACTTATTTTCCTTTGAAATATTTTTATGGTACAACGTTCACCCATTTCTGCTGCACATAGAAGTAATGTTAATACTTTATTGTATGGCCTCACTTTTCAAGATAGATCGCCATCTGCGAGGTAAGTTCTCCACTAATTTCTGGCATATAATCCGTGGAATGGAATACCACGCCTCCTTAATTCCAACCCAAATATCATCCGATTTTTTTTTAACTATTTGTTGCCCGATCTTTATACAAGGTGCATTCCAAAGTAAACAGGACTTAAAAAAAAAAAACAAGAAAAAACGTTAACTTCGGTTGTAGTAACTATGTGTTCAGTTTGTATGGAAGCTATATGCTATAGTCAACCGATCTGATCAATTTCTTCGGAGATTACATTGTTGCTTTAGAAAATAATATATACCAAATTTCGTGAATATATTTTGTCAAATGTGAAAGTTGTCCATACAAGAACTTGATTCCGATCGTTCAGTTTGTATGGCAGCTATGTGCTATAGTGAGCCGATCTGAACAATTTCTTTGGAGATTACATAATTATCTTGGAATATACATTTCGTGATTATATCCTGTCAAATGTGAAAGTTTTCCATATAAACATTTTATTCCGATCGTTCAGTTTGTATGGCAGTTATATGTTATAGTGGTCCGATATCAGCCGTTCCGACAAATGAGCAGCTTCTTGAAGAAGAAATGACGTTTGCAAAATTTCAAAACGATATCTTAAAAACTGAGGGACTATTTCGTATATATACAGACAGTCAAAATTCGATAAATCGATGTTCCATTTAATTTCCATGAATTTCAATAATGATTTCGGCTGATTTCGGCTGATCGATGGAGTTTCGATGGAATTTCCGGTGATCACGGATTTTGATTGACCAACGTGTTGACCGTCGGTCTCACGCACCACTTTGAGAACGTTGAAACCACTCGTGCACTCTGCTACGGGATAGGCAATCATCGCCATAAACTTGTTTCATCAATTGAAACGTTTCGGTAAAAGTTTTACTAATTTTAAAACAAAATTTAATGTTGGCTCTTTGTTCGAAGCTCATTTTCGCACAGATAACACGAACATACCGACACTTAAAACGCAATAACTTCACTTTCAATCTACGAAATGTCATGAAATTGTGAAATTCTCACTCGACAATCGATAAAGATAGCAGATTCTAGCGCACTAGTCGACATATAGATGGCGCCACCTGGGGGCGCTAGATTCAAAAAGTCCTGTTTACTTCGGAACGCACCTTGTATGATTCTTAATATTTTCTATCGCATAAAGATCGGGACTTTGCGCTGGCCATTCTAACACATCAATATTTTCGGTAGATAACCAATACTTCACTGCCATAGCTTTATGTTTCGGATCATTATCATGCATGAATATCCAATTTACAGGCATTGATTTAAATGAGAATGGCTCCATTTTTTGTGGGAGCATTTTAAATTGGAATTCATTCAACTATCCATTCTAAACAACGGCCTCTCTTCATACCTCGGAGTCTCACCACCAACCATGATATTACCTTCACCATGTTTTACCGTTCTTTGGTGTATCTTAAGTTTAAGTATTAGCCTTTCGGACGATAAGCAAACGTTTTACCATCGGGTCCAGTTCTATTCATTTTTGTTTCATTGCTTCATAATATTATTTTTAAAACCTTTCCATTAATCCCTCCATGAGTCATTAATTTTTTTTTTTTATAAAAGCGTTTTTTTTCGGCTGATGCATCCATAGAGGTTAGCGTTATTGACGCAAGCTCGATGGATATCCATCCATTTTCTCACATTTGGTTGATCAACTTTGCAATTGGTTCTTCGTAGGGGAGCCTTCTGGATTTTAGTTTTCATTTTTGACTCTGGATCAGAATTAACTGATCTAATAACGTTATACACCATTTTCCATGAACATTTTAATATGTACTTCTGGTGTTTGAGACGGATTATTACCGTTTGCCAAGAGTTCGTATATAACACGTCATGGAGTACGATGCATTCCGCTATCCATTTTTGATTATTTATGCAATCTAAAAGTTCACACTTTGAGCAATAATTTTCTTTCACAACTTTCGATTTTCAATTGTGAAATGATCAATAGTAGCCAAGTGTGTTATTTTCCTGAACAGCAGCAAAATGCAACTTACCAAAAAAATCGCCACAAACAATATACTAAGCATGATAACGAGACATGGCTTACCGTTACACATTACCCCAGTCAACACAAATACTCAGGTGAAGTATAAAGCTGTGACATATATGAGAAATAAGGAAAAATTTAAGCACAAATATTTGCATCACTAAGCGTGGTTGAGGTTAGAGGTGAAAATACCAACGCGAAATATTAAAATATTATTGTATTTCTAAAAAACCAAATCTGCAATCAAATCTGCCAACAAAAATAGCTTCATTTAAAAAAGGAATCAAATTGTTAACGCAGCAATGTATTGGTATGAAAGTATGAAGTAAGAGAGAATGTAAATAATAAAAAAAAATTATACAAAAAACCAAAATGCCATGCGCCGAATCAAACCAACAATAAATAAGAAAGCAATAAAAAATCACAAATCAGACAATGTGCAAAAAAGGGGAGAATTCCTGTTGAAAGAGCGCATTTCAAGTCTGGGAAATGCCAGTCGGCAAGTAGCTCAGCAAGGTTGCCACCATCTAATCATCACCTCGACCACAAACCGAGTTGAGCTGCGCTGCCTAAGCGGTGGCAAACATAAGAGTTGCAGAACGAATTTCACACACAAACACATACACATGTGTACACCTTGCAAGCAATCGTCATAAATATGAATGGGCGGCTGCGCTATTGAATCTGTCGAGAATCAATATGAATGTGTCATAAATTTCAAATTTCGCCAACCCAAACCAGTGACTTTCTTGCTAAAGCAGTCGCTGATGTGCTCCACCAGCACTCAACCAAAATATGTGCATATGTGTGTATGAATATACATATGTATGTCTTTCTACTTGAAATGCCATGCAAAGGTGAGACAGCGGCTGCTTGGTTGATCCTAGGCAGAAGCACAGTATGTAAGTTAGAAGTGAGTCTGCTTGTGTGTTGGCGCAGAAGTATTCCCGATTCGAATTCGTATAAATTATGGCAGCAGCGAGTCATAAGTTTTTACCTCCACTTTATATACGCAGCGTTGATATTGTAATTTTTTTATGCTTTATGTTTTCTGTTTTACTTTTTTGATTCTTTTCGCAACTTTTTATGTGGCATTGCATATTTTCGCCAGGACGCTCGTTGTTGAGCTGCTGGCTTGGGTGTGTTTCCCCAATGGTTGCTTCAGCCATCAAGCAATTGTGTGGGGTGCGAAGACGAAGCATTGGGCTGGAACAAGGAGAGAATTTTGGCTGGCAGTGCTAAATTCCTTTTTTATTTGTTGGATTTTGTTTTTTTGGCTCGCAATGCGATTTATTCTGTGATTGTTTGCAAGTGCTAGTATTCTAGCATACCGTTAAGAGCGTGTGTGTGTGTGAGTGAATGTACGCCTGATTTCTTTTTCCTAAGCAATGTTTATTTATTGGTGTCGCGCACATAAAATTTCTCAGCCACCGCCAGTGTAGCCACACATATTGAAAAATATTGCAGTTTATGGAAAGTACGACGGGGAAAAAATGTGTGGCAAAATCATTGAAAGCGTCTGCAAGGAATAATTCCTTTCAAGAGTGGAGATAAATCCTAAAATACTACACCGTAAGAAATTTAGTTGAATTTTGAATATAATCGGAAAAATTAGAAGTGAGTATTTTAAAAGGTTTATGCAAATATATCGTCACCTAAAATACAAGACAACGCATCATCAAAAATATCGAAATTGAGTATAACCAGTATATAACCATTTTATAACCAAAATTAAAATTTTGTTTCAATATGAGTGGTTTCTATTATATCGTTTTTCCTTCGCCTGAAAACTTATGAAAAGTAATCTTTGAAAGAAGTGCTCAGTTTATCATATTTTGATAATATTTCTACAATTAAAAAAAATTTGAAAAAAATAAATTTTCAGTTCCTTCAAAAGCCTGAAAAATTACAAAATTTTTATTTTTTTCATTCTGGTTGCAGCGAATTTATAATTTCTATTTCAAAACAGATTCTGAACGATTAAAAATTCTACCAAAGTTAGAAAAATAACACTGGTCTAAGGAGGCGTTGCTGCCTTAGGTAAGAAATCGATTTTGGCTAATTTTTGGGTTTAGAAATTATGGAACTATCAATTATATTGTAATGTTTTGGCTGTAGTTTATTTTCAAATCTTTACTTTCATTTTACATTACGGAAATCTGAAAACATGAAACAGATTAACATTTTTACTCATAATGTCAGCTTTGTTTTGAAAAATAAGTGCTATATACAACCAGGTTAACCGAAAATGAAACTAACGAAAATGTTATGTTTGAATAAAGCGACCTTCCTGTGCATTTCTTTTACAATTTCCAGTAGCCAAAGTTTTTTTTAAAGATCATTATACTTGATACCTTTCTTACATCATTTTTAGACCTGATGAAAGCAATTTCTCTGTTAAGATTGTGTGTGTGCGTTCAAAATCATCCGAAATTTTATCCTTTCAACTGTTCCATAGTAAGCCTCGAAATTTTTTTTACTATTTTAATTAAAACAACAACTTTGTTTCTCCACAGTTTTTAAAAATTGCTTTATTATTGCTGTATTATTCCTAACTTGATACTGTTAATGTAAATATGTACAAAATCACTGAGTTCATTTTGAGAAAATAACTTCTGCGTAGATGTTTCAACTTCTTATTCACTTTCATCGGTCGACTCTAACGATACCAAGGATTCGTCGATCATTATTTTCGAGAGCATACCAATAATTTTTGAAACGACAAGGGAGTTTTATTAACGAAAACAGAACATTTTATAGACTGTAAATAAAGAGTCTGAGAGTGAGTATAACTTGATGTTTATACACTCGGAAAAGGTGTGCAGAACTCTAGTTAAAACAAGAAAAAAAATATTTCCACCAAGCCGATAATTGATCAAAATATACGATAACCAGTAGCAATAAAAACAGGAGCACATTCAATACTGTCATGAAAATGTTCGCAATCTGGGCACTTGAAAATATTAAAATTTGTTAAAATGTCCAGGAAAACAAAAACATATATTTATTCTAAAGCTGTGTAAGAAGAAGAAGCAGGAAGAAGCTATGAACTTTAAAAAAACATTTATTAGTAAATGACAAGGATAGCTTTGAAAGCAAACTGTAGGAATTTATCAAGAGATAGTATATTGTGATATATACATTGAGATAAAAAACTAACCGGAAATTGTAACTTAATTCCTCTCGTAAATGATATTTCAAAAATATGAATTTTGCTAAGTTGGTAGTACTGGCCTTAATTACTATGCCAACTATGAGAAAAAGGATAAAAATATCGAACGAAGAATTTGTCTAAAATTTTGTATTTCAAATTAAATTTCGTGTGTGGAATCATTGCGAAAATTTATGAAGAACACAAGCCTACGACTTGTATAAAGCCTTTAAGGAATGTCGAGAGATCGTTGAAGACATGGCTCGTTCTGAACGACCTTCGACCTTTCAACTGGTGAAAATATTAAAAAAGTGTTATGTGAAAATCGTTAGGCATGTGTTATAGAAATGTCAAGAGAGCTCGACATCTATCGAGAGTCCGTTCGAATGAGTTTGGTAAATAATTATTTATTTAAATTATAATTTACTTATGAAACGCGTTCTCGCTCGTCTCGTCCCGAAAAAGCTGATTTTTTTCAGAAAGAGTACCGTAAACAGGTTTCTTAGGACGTGCTTGATCGTGCGATTTCCGACCACACATTCATGGAGAGCATTATAGCTGCTAATGAGTCATGAAGTTATGAGTTTCAGATGCAAACAAGTCAACAATTTTCAGTATAGAGGCAAACAAACGAGCCGAAGCCAAAAAAACACACAAAAGTCGCTCAAAAATCAAGATCATGCTCCTTGTGTTTTCTATATTCATGGTTTGGTGCATCATGAATTTGTTCCGAAAGCAAAGACGATTAATAAAGAGTATTTTTTGGGCGTTTGCTTGAGAACATCCATTGAAAACGGCCGGAGTTGTGGAAGAGTAATTAATGGATTTTACACGATATTAATGCAACACAATGGATACCAATGATTAAACACGGTATTCACCAGATTTGGCTCCATGTGATTTTTTTCCCCCAAACTGTAATCGCCGCTCCGTGAAACCGTTTTCAGTCGGTCGAAAAGATAAAACAAAATCCGCGGAAAGAGCTGAAGGACATCCCAAAAGGCCTATGAAAAGTGTTTCGACGACTGGAGAAATCATTGGCATAAATAAGCAATATTTACAAAACGCATGCTCCAACTGTTTTCTGTCAGTGCACAAGAAGACTGCAATTGAAATCAAGCGAACCGAAGTCTGTTTCTAACAACGGACTGCAGCTTACGCTGGATATAAATGCGGATTTTATTTAAAGTTCACAATTGAAAAACAGATCTGTGGATAAATGTTGGCAAACACAGTGTGGAAATAAATGGTTCTGCTTGTGAGCATGTGTATGTGTGTGTGCGCATTTGCATGCCGATTTCGCTTAGACGCAGATATAAATCAAAATTCAGGCCGATTGTCGGCATTTGAGCGTGAAAATGTGGCTACCGCACAGCACACAGTGGCAGAAGAAAGATGCCATAAAACGACGGCATAATAAAAACTGGATAAGCGAAGGCTGTAAAACATTTTCGATTCAGCGCGAATGTACAAGTATGTGAAATCGTAAAGGATTTGCTAACATAACGAAAACTTAAAGCGCCAACTTAAAGCGGATTTTCGAGGGCAGTAAAGTACAAAACAAGAACTTGCGACTTTCAAGTTGGTAAAGCCCTCCCAAGTGTGGTTACAAGAATTAGAAAAAATTTACAAAAAATGTTTCGTTTGGCTACATAAAAATGAATTAAATTTAATATATAAATTTTTGGTGACCGTTATTTGGTCTCGATTACGTACCGAAAGATCGCCTCCATAGAAGGGATGTATAACGAATGTTTCGTTGCCGATGTGTATGACGCCGCTGACACCATTGCACGTATGGAAGGCGGCGCTAGCACCAGGATAGTCCTTAACGGTGCCATGGTAATAGCAATGCTCAATGTCCTGCAAAAGAGAGCGAAAGTAGCGATATAGAATAAAATAGAAATACAATTCCATTAATTTACTATAACAAATGCAAGCAAAATAATTAAAAACGACAGCAAGTGCAACCACAAATCCATAATAAATGAACACGGATAAATAGGTGGATAGAGCTTTAAAATGTAAAATGCTTTTATGCAAATTTAATTAAATATAGCAGCATAAATGCTGTCATTGAATGTATAATAATATTTCAAATTTAATCATTTATAATAATGCGTAATATTATATCATATCACTTTCGATGTGTGGTTAAGCATTTGTGGTTACTAATTGTCCTTGCTGCCGGCAACATTTTGAAATTTTGAATTGAACGATCATATTGAAAGGCATCAATTTTTATATATTAATTTACTTATATTATATACATATATACAAATATCAATATATTGTCTTTGACTGCTAAGTCGGATAGGCTCGGTAAGAATATAATCTACAACAACATAGATTTAAGGCTCCAGATCCAGCAGAGCAATTTATGAATTGCCAAAGCCCTTTTATAGCCTGAACAATGTATAGGTTCACAATTTGAAGAATTAATATCAAATTTAATCTTTGAATACTTCTTAAAAAATAGTTTTTATATTAGTTAACACACACACTTTTGAAGGCGTATAATTTCCCAGAGGCATAACTTTCACTCTAGCAGCTGTCAAAGTAAACACCTGCTTTTAAGATCTATGTTTAGTATATTTGGCTAATTACCTTTCTGAGATAGGTAGAAAAATCTATCGAATTTCAAGTGCAAATAATTCCAAATGGACTTCCGAAGCTATCTTTCATCCACGAATAGTTTCTTAGTTGTATGATTCGTATTCCGAATGCACCCAATAGTGCTTACTTGTTTTGCTCATTCTTTTATTATGACGAAAATTTGGTAAGCCATTCATAACAACAGTGGCTTTGTCAATATAATGTCGGCTTAGCTAGTAAGACTGGTTTATAATATTCTCGCTTTTAACTTTTTCTTAAGACTTCATTTTTTCAAAATTGGAATTTAGGAATTTGTTTCCAAGATTTCCCCAATGTTATGTTCTTTCGGAAAGAATAATAATATTATCAATTATATTTTTCGAGCATAAGACGCTAATAATCCTTTAAATAAGATTTGCAGACAGAAATTTGCGTAAATTCCCTAAAGTCGTACCAATTGCTGGGAATCTGAATTTACTTAATTTTGGGAATAATCATCTGTCAACCAACACTGAGTACAGAATAATGCTTACCTTAAGATGTTTCACTGCAGAGAATGCTTGTTCAGTTTTGAATAAGATAAGAGATTATTGTTGCCTTGCAGAAATTTCAGAATATTTGTCAAATAAAGTTGTCCACACAAGAACTTTATTCCGATTGAGAAAATACCAATATCGAAGTTCCGAAAAAATCATTGTTGAAGAGAAAATGACGTTTGCAAAATTTCAAAACGATATCTTAAAAACTGAGGGACTAGTTCGTATATATACAGACAAACAGACAGAGGGACAGACAGACGGGCATGGCTAAATCGACTCAGCTCGACATACGATCATTTATATATATACTTTATAGGGATTCCTTTTGGGTGTTAGAAACTTCGTGACAAACTTAATATACCCTGTTCAGGGTATAAAAATGTTGTTGAAGCAAATACTTGGCTTGGTGGCGACTTTCCGGACACTCCCCTAGAAAAATCAAGCCTCAATCATTGGTATGCTAAGTTTAAATGTGGTGAAATTAGCACCACGGTGAGACGGTGAAGACAGTGGATGCCCAAAAGTGGTGTTACCGACGAAAACAACAAAAAAGTCACCAAAATAATTTTGGCTGAAAGTAAAGTGAGTTTTTCGAGATAGCAGGCACTCGAAAGATATTAACTGAACGTGTACATCACGCATTATTCACGATTATTTGAGTATGAGAAAGTTCTGTGCAAAGTAGGAGCGAGCTTACTTTTGACCGAAAGTAACGACGAGTTGATGATTCAGAACAATGTTTCGATATATTCAAGTGAAACAAACCTGTGACCTTGCATCAATATTTGATAATAGATAAAATATGCATCCATCATTTCACTCCGAAGTTCAATCGACAGTGATCCGAGTGAACTGCACACGATGAATCCGTTCCAAAGCGTGGAAAAACGCAGCAGTTAACTGGCAAGGATATGGCATCTGCAAGTTAGGTACTGTTTCCGCAAAACAATGCACCGTGTCATAAGTCAGTGAAAACGACTGCAAAAGTCCATAAGTTGGGCTTCAAATTGCTTCCGCAACCACGGTATTCTCCAGATCTGGTTCCTAGCGACTATTTGCTGTTCTCAGATTTCAAAAAAATGCCTCCAAGAAGAAATGTCCGTAGAATGAAGAGGTGATCACCAAAATTGAGCCCTATTTTGAAGCAAAGGAAAACTCGTATTACAAAAATGGTATCCTAATAGTAGGAGGATCGCTATAATCAGCGTATCAGCGTGAAGTGAACTAAGACGAATAAATAAAACGAACTTTGCAAAAAAGTATGGTTTACTATGGTAGGCCGGGGATTTTTAAATTGACCTGTTACATATACCACTAACTCGACTTCATTCAACTGCAAGAGGTCTCAGAGGATAAATAACATAAATAACAAATTCCATAGCAACATTTGTAAGTATTGTAGTATAGTACCCTTATTAAATTAAAAAGTTTCCCATACAAGAATTAATATTGATCGTTCAGTTTGTATGGTGTCTATATCCTATGTATAGTAGCTCGACATCGAGGTCGGCTCTAGCAAATGCGCAGCTTCTTGGTGAGAAACTTACGTGCAAAACATTATAAAATAAATATCTCAAAAACTGTGAAACTTTTCCGAGTATATTATATACGGACAGGCGGACAACGTCCGGTGTGTTTTATGTGGGCACCTGCTGACGACAGCCTTACTCCACGGCGCTCAAAAGCACAGCGGATCAAATCAATGCGTTGATCAGCGCACTGAGAATGCAAAGCATTTTCAGTACCAATTGGCAGTGTGGAATGGACACACTAACCACCTTGGTAGGGTTCGAGGCCCATCTAAAACCTCTGCCGTGCTTTGGGTCTGGCACCCGGTTGCAATGCAACTCCACATTCAACTGACAAAGTCAGTTCTTCCCGCGATTTGGGTTTCAACCACAACCACCACGATACTCCCCGAGGGGCCAGTCCGCATTTTGAGCGGAGCAAATCAATGCGTTGATCAGCGCCCTTCCATACGGCTCTGGATTGGCCAGGGGTTGGAATACACACATCACTTAACACCCCAATCATACAGTTTCCTTCGCCGCTTAAATAATTCACGCGCATACGACCCTAACTGTTCGGTATTCCGACTAGTGGACACACTAACATCACCTTGGTCCCCATACCACCCAGATCCCTAATGTCCGAGTACATCATGCACTCCGCAATTAAATGCGGCCAATTTTCCAACTCCGCCCCACAAAAACACCCCGACGTATCCGATAGGTGCCTCTGATGCAAAAATGCATTCAGAGGCCCATGCCCCGTATAGGAAACCCAGACTCAGACAACCGGTCTGAAGTCTGGGTTATCCACAACGAAAAGCCCGAATGTACTTTCAGGCCGTTAGGACTATTGTCCCAACAACATCTAACCCTATTATCTAGGAAGATATATCATTGCATCCAATCATTCAACAAGAAAGCACGCTGTATGACAATCAGGTCAAGAGAGGGTGCATTCGCATCCGTAGAGACGGTGCGACATACAGGCAAACAAGCAAGCATCATGCAACGCTGGATTGAGACAGGCGGACAGACGGATATTGCTAAATCGACTCAGCACACCAGGGTGATCATTTATACATATACATATATATATACTTTTTAAGGTTTCTAACGCTTACTTCTGCGTGTTATGAACCTAGTGACCCTAGCTGTTGTGAGAAATTGTTGCGAAATATTAGTCTTCACTACTTTCTTTTATAATTTTATGCTAGACTTCATTTACATGGCATTGTATCCACAATTTTCAATATGTTTATTACATACCTACATATGTATGTGTGGGAGTGTGTGGGTATACATGTTCAATTAGAAATAATGAAAAATCCCTTTGTAGACATACCATACTTGCTTGCATGAAATTAAATTATTTGCCAATCTAATTTCCTCATTTCAATTGGATCTTTGATTTTGGCATGCGGACATGCAAGCAACAGCCACCAACATTCCCACATACCTGCTGACACACGTGCACGGGGGTGTGTGGGAGTATCTTTTAATACTCTGCTGCTCATTGCCTGCTGAATGAAAAGAGCAAAGGGAGCTAATACATATGTATATGTACACGAACATACATGGTTGTGCAGGAGTTTCAACCTACATGTGTTTGCATACGTTTTTCTATGTATATGTATGTAAACACCTATGTACTATATGTATGCGCTTACGTTACGAACACCGCCGTCAACGCTGAGAATTTCAGATTTTGTCGCCGGAGCTCTGAGGTAGGTAAAGATCAAAATAAATTCGAAATGAAGTAAGTAAAAAAATACCATATATATATAATACATACATATATATCTCAAATAAATCGAATCCAAATATGTAAAGTAAACATGAGAAAGCACAGCAGCAAGGATAAATGGAAGAAAAACGCTTTGGATTCCTTTTTAATTTAATTTCTCCGCCACTTAGGTTTGCGACGAAAATGCTGCCGCTGCAGCTAACTTGATTGAATATATGTACATACATATATGCCTACTTGCAGACATATATATACAAAAGCCGCCAGTCGTCGGGTTACTTAACTGCTGGTTGGAGAAGAGCTTCAGTTGGGATTTGTGCTACCTACTAACATGATGAAAACTTTCCTTACTAACTTCACATAAAAAACGGTCTACATACATCTAGGCGTGGCTGTGCACCTGCGAATGTTTGTGAATGTGCTGCACAGATTTATAGCAGGCAACTAAACGTTTTGCACACGGCGACCCGATGAACCAATGTCCGAAAGACAAATAGCCAAGTCGGCTGTACAGCGGAGTGGGCAACTCAGCAAGGTGCATATATGTATTTTTAAGTGAAGATGTGTGTCGATGTGCTGCTGGGTTGGGTAATAGAGAATCTCTGCCTTCGCATTTGATGAGATTTGTATATTTGGAAAATGTCTTGCATAAGCCACATTGCACAGCGACCGCACAGCGAAAGGTAGCCGACTGTCTAGTCAAAAAATGATTGCCTAAACACATACTCACCTACATGCAACTATCTACAAGCAGATTTTATTTATTATGTGCATCTATAAGTATATATGTAAACTCACACACAGTCGCAGGTGTGCTTAAGGTTTGAAGTTTTGACTTCACTTCTTTTGTTACCTTTTAACCACCCGTTTCGACAGCAAAACAGAAACGTGCCGAAATATGCTGTTTGCCCCTTCCAATGAAGGAATTCAGGAAGCACACGTTCCATTCCAAATCAAGCATAATTTTTATTCATACGTTTCACTAACAAAAAATCCGCATATGAATTGTAAGTGTGTGCATACAGTTTTTTATACATAGTATGTATATTTTATTAAAGGAAATGACAGCACAAAAGTCGTAAAAAAGGTCTGCCCTTCGAGTTTATTGAAGCGCATTTCTTGAACTCGCATTTTTTTTAGTGCACAAATAAATCTAAGAGCCGAGCTTGGTGCTTACTGAAAATAAAGCGGAGAAGAAAACAAATGAACTTCGGCCGCACCGAAGCTTTAATACCCTTCACAGCTTTTCCTCGTCATTTTCGGTCAGTTTGTATGGCAGCTAGAGGCTATAGTCTTCTGATCTAAGATTTCAGCGTTGCCTTGAACATGCCTTTAGTCATCACTCTGTTTATATATGTTCACAATTTAGGTAATCTCCGACGTCTTCCTACAGCTGTTACACACATCGTGGCAAACTTGATATATGTATATACCCCGTTGAGGGTATAAAAATAAAATATAACGTACATTCAAACACATCTCCAAATGAAGTGACGAATGCTGAATAGCTGTAAAAATCGCACAAACTTGGCTATTTTTCACCAACTTACACTCCATTTCCCTTTCTTTTTATGGCCAGCCAACACTTCACCTAGATGTTCGACACGGCGTATACGCAACCCACATTGAATGTACTCTGTCGTAGCAACTTTAACCGCTTTAAAAGCGCCTGCTTTAATATGCGTCGCTGTAAGCGTGTTTTACATACAAGCCCAACAAAACACATACAACTACATGCACACACATTTGTATAAAAACATGTGTATGTATGTGTATCCCCAGCTGTACGTGCAGTTTCGGTATATTTTGTAGTTTTGAGTGTTTGTTTGTATATTTTGGGTCTTTGTAGTTTGCCCATCCTGCACGCGTGTTTGCTTTTTGTGTATCACCGCTTCTTTTCAACTCTTGCCTTCGCTCGGCGTTTTTTGCTGCGAATTATTTTGCATTTTACATTTGCTTACACATGTCTGCCCGGGCAGCGGTGCGTGTAAGCATCTAAAGGTCATCAGCTATTCATCAAATTACTGGATTTTCTTATTATTCGTTAAGCCACTGTGGGCATGGGTGTATGTGTGTGAATGTGTGGGTGTATGTGTGTGAAGTAGGGCAGTAGTAAATCTCATGTCAGTCGTATTTGTTATTTAGAGTTGAAAATTTTATTTTATTTGCATGTTTTCAAATATATTTGGCTGTGTGTGTGCTTGCATAATTGACCGTCAATCAAGAAAGGGTTTCTTACTTGGCATTTGTAAAGCTTAGAAATAGTAATTTCATTTAAAATATAATGTTTGTGTATTTAAATAAATAACTGGGGTATAACTCGGTATTTAGGGTATATTTTTTTATATATGTACTTTGTAAGCTAGTCGTGTGCAAAGTAATCTTGTAGTATTGCATTAGAAAATAGCAAATCAGATAACGTTATATTAAATGAATTATTAAAAAGAGATTATCACGCAAATTTATGCATAAATATAGATAGAGGGACAGTGATTTGGCGTAAATATGGGCTATTTTTCATATTTGAAAGGTTAACCTGACGTATAGCCTTCCAAAGAGGTTTTGTAAACCTAATCGTTATGCTTATGTAGAAATATAATATATGAATATTTATTGTGGTATACCTTTTCAAAGATTTATTGGACTAATTTCGGTTGCTTTCTACTAGTTGGAGCATAAGATACTTGTTGTGATATGCTAGAGGCGAAGCTACGGACACTGCACTGTCAAACTTCTATAAAGATGTCAGTTTAGTGATAGTTCGAAAAGGGTATACACTGAGCAAAATTTCCTTAAAAAATCACCAAAATAATTAGTTAGATTTATTTGTAAATGAAAAACACACTCAAAAGGGTTTTAGCAAAACTATAAACGCAAATCGATAACTCTCAAAGGAATTGAATAAAGAGAGCCGATATTTCTTTATGAAACATCAAGAAAACTAACTTAAGGAAAATAAATAATCATTACCTTAGATTGCATTGATGAAATAGATAACATTTCGATGGACCTCAAAATAGCAATTTCATAATTCTTTTGGCCTAACTGCAAAACTTCGGCAAGCTTCCGTCTGAACTATAGTATTTGTTTGAGATATTATTGCAAGATTGATTCTATCTCCAAAAGGATGCTTTGTGAAAAAAAATATGTTTGCTGCCAATTAAGACTCAAAACTCCATTGTTGACTACTATTTACGCCGTGGTAGGCGATTTATCAGCTATGACTAAGGCCAATTTCAAAGGTAGAGCGCTCTTTGGCATTGCTGCTTAAATAGATAGATGATTTTATTTCAGAAATCGTCGTATTTCAAGAAAAAGAACTCGAAAAATGATTGAAGCACATGAGGCCACCAAATATCAGCTATGATTTGGTTGTTTTCGAAAATCTGTTTAATACCCTTTTCATTGTATAAAACATAGTTCGATCCACTTGTCCTAAATATAGCCCTTTATAATGGAAATGGTCTCTCATCACCGATTTCCAATTTCGCTTCATTTTTGCCAGCATTCGGTTAAATTGTCTGCTTGGAGCAAGAGCTGAGATTGTCAAAACACTCTTGTGTTAAATAAATTTCTATCCAATCTGAAGGATTGTTTTATCCAAGACTTACGTGCCAATAGTAGTCAAATATATTTTCGATAAGCTTGTAGCTTAGCTTTCCTCTACATAAGTGTTGGCGACTGAAATTGAACTATAAGATATAGCACGATGAAGAATATGGCTGCCACTTTTTCCAACTAAATGAAGAGTACTGAGTACAATTAACAATGCTCAAAAATTGGAAGGAAAAATTGGTAAGTGATGTGCTAGGAGATCTATGAGGTACCTACTTAAGGTGTTCTGATTATGAATTTGCGTTGAAAAATGTTCCATCACGTAGACAAAAAATTCTATGTGTTAGGAAATTTTGGCCATCATTTTTGAATTTTGATTAGCAGCAGTAATTAAATAGTAAATAATATATATGTATACATGGCCTTATCCATAGTAGTTAATACTAGCTTTTTCAGCAGACCAAAGAAAATGACGAATCTTACAAACAGCTAGCATAAAATAAATAGGCTGCTATAGTTAGATTTATGGACCATTTTGGATTTTACTATCAGTTGAATCTTAAAGACTCTACTCAACCCACACCACTTTACTTAGCAATTTGTGTAAATAAAATATACATTATTTCCAATCAATATTAAGTAATTGTGAAGCTTTGCAAAGAGAAGCAGATACTCCTTCTTCTCAACGGCGCCTCTAGCAATTCAAATCACTTACACGCACAAGTGTATTAATAAATATAGTAATTGTTTGGTATTTACGGCAAGTGCTCGCACGGCAATAAATAAAAATATGACACGTGCGAAATTTGATATTTATTATTAAATTTCTCTACAGACATATGCTCTACGTGGGACGTGACCTGCTGATATTGCATGGCACTCACCTAAGGGTAGACGATGGGTGTGCTTTTGTAATTTTTATCAGAATATGAGGGCGATGAAATGTATATGCTTATGTATATATGTACAGTATATGATCATTCTATGTATTTACTTATGTGGTTACAAATAGTATCATATCTGTAATATAAGTAGATAGTTTCTAGTGTCGATTAAATTCATCGCCAGACAAATTCGTATATTGGATTCGAATAAGGTAATTACATACTATATAGTACGAAGCATGCTATTGCGAATATCATAATCTTATCGAGATATCAGTATGCATCCCTACTTTTGCTGCTTTGTTTTATGCCTCGTTCACATTAAACTCATTCACAATAGTAGTGCAATCACTTTTTAGTGGCAGTGCTTGTTACAGGGTCCGGCACTCGAACCAACTTCAGACCGTTCGCGCAGCTATCGCACTGGAATCAGCTGTTTATAAATTTGCTGAATGACAGTTCGGAGTTTTGGCCACAAGTTACAAAAGCTTTTCGCCAAAAGTGAACGAAAAAAAAAAAGTGATCAGCAATGGAATTCAAACGTAATAGTGTGATTGCTCTATATTTAGCTGGAAAATCACAGCCAGCAATTGTTCGTGAGCTCAAACACCTTAATGTGAATAAAGTTTTTGTTTATCGCACCATCACTAGTTACAATGATACTGGTAGCATCGCAAAAAGCCATGGAGGTGATCATCAAAAGACTGCAACGTCACGTGAGATGGTTCGGAAAGTGAAGAAGCGACTTGAGCGAAATCCACGACGAAGTGCCAATCAAATGGCTAAAAAACTGAAAATATCCGACGCATATTGAAAAATGAGCTCAAGGTCAAGCCTTAAAAGTTCCAAAAGGCCCATGATCTCACACCGAAGCAGCAACAAGTAAGACTTGAGAGAGCGAAGCAGTTGCTTCGCCTGACCGAAAGCGGTCAAATTCCGAACAATGTGTTTTTTGACGAAAAAATTATTCCAATTGAGCAATTCGTAAACACTCAAAACGTTAGGGTTTACTTGATCGACCGCTCATACTAGAGTCTAAGTCATTGGTTGGCCACCAGGAGGCAGCACCCGCCACAAATAATGGTTTGGGCCGCTGTCACCGCAGATGGGCGCTCTCCAATTGTTTTCATCGAGCCTGGCGTCAAAGTAAATGCGACATATTATCGGGAAAGTGTTCTGGAGGCTGCTTTGAAGCCGTGGGCAAACAAACATTTCGGCTGCAAACCATGGACGTTTCAACAAGACTCAGCACCGTCTCACAAAGCGCGAGTGAACCAAGAATAGCTGAAAAACAACGTTCCGAACTTCATTACGACAGCACAATGGCTCTCGAATCCACCAGATGCGAATTCAAAGGATTATTCTCTCTGGGCCATTTTGGAGAGCAAGGTTTGAAGTAAAAAATACACCAGTCTCGAGATGCTTAAGAAAGCCATTGTCCGTGAGTGGGCCAAAATACCAGCAAGTCACATTCGGGCAGCGATTCGATTTTTGACCATCTGAAGGCCATAGTTAAGGCAAAATGTGGTCATATCGAGCAAAAGTGAATTGGCCCTGAAGTTATGATTATTTTCACACATTTTGTTCTTTAAAATAAAAAAAAATATTTTTCAAACCGAATTTATGGCTTTTTTAATTGGTTACAGGTTCGAGTGCCGGACACTTCGAGTGCCTGTATTGTCTCATAACTTTAGTAGGCAACTTTGTAAAAATCACCCTTTTACTGACTTCATTTTCAGATTAAAAACGCCCTTGATAACTGTCAAGTTCCACTAATGGAATAAATATTTGGAAATGATTGAAATTCTTAAAGAATTTATATAGAATTCTAAAGCCGCTGAAAAAATCAACAAACTCATCCTAGAAAGCTTTTGAAATTTAAATTTCGTAACGTACATACATATACTTGTATAAAATTATTCCTTAGAAGCCTATTCAATGGAGCCAAGAGCCTGTTCGTAAGCACCCAACACTACATGTCCAGTTGTTTAAATTTTTGACTTCTTATTGAAGTTTAACTGTTAGTTAACGTGAGCTGAAAAACAAAAGGAATTTGAAAACTTTCAAAACAATCAAAGTGATTGTTCTAAATATCTCTCAAAACTTGCCAAAGCTCCAAAAGTGAAGAGATTCGGCTATGTCAGCTCAATAAAGTTTCGTGTGTAATGTATGTATGTATGAACACGATATGATGTTTGTTTTTACGTTCAGAGAGTAATTGAAATTCAAGTTTCGCAATTTGCTACTTCCGCTGTGAAATTCAATCAAAAGTCAAGTGTAAGAAAAATAATCATAACAAGCACGCAATACGAGCTCAGACTCTCATTGAAATGAGCTGGCGAGGAGAGACTAGGAAAATGTATGAAGAAATAGTTTACACCGAAAAATAATTGTGAAGAATAAAGCTGAGTGATGGTATATATGTATGTATACACGCACCTCTCAAAGTTGTGATTATGCGTGTCGCGTGTCAAAAGCTTAGACTTCAAATGGAATAGCGTTGCCGTATGAAAGACGAAACTGTGCGTGTATGTGTGCACAAGAATAAACAGGTAGGTACGTCGCTCCAAATTTCGCATTTCAACCTAAATATTCACGGTAGTATAACTTTTCGCCGCCGCACAACACATTGTTCATCAATTCTTAGGCAACGAGCCACTTTTGCTTGACTTTATTTTAGTTGAACGATAAAAATAAAACTCGGGAAGACTTCTAATCATATTTATATCACAAGACGTACAAGCCTACTCTTCCATGTACTTATTTATGCCAACACGCATGTGTGAATACTATTTTAGGCTCATAAAGGCGCTCCTCTTTTCTCAGATAAAATATTTGATGTTCTAGATTTATATATGTATAGGTGTACTATATGTAAAGATTTAGAGTGGGATACTTACATGCCGATTACCATCCACCTGATAACCACTCACATGGTAATGTTTTTGTTGTATATTTGGTGATAAAAGTTGCCTGCAAATAAAATAAATTCAAAAATCTTAGAGAAAAATATTAAAATCTAAACAGCAATAGAGTGTTTCTTAAGCAGTACATAAAGACATTTCTAGCCGATGCAAACTTAATAATAAAGTGAACGGTATTATAAGCTATATACTAATTTATTGAATCAGTTGCAACTCAGATATTACTTTTATAATATTTCATTTATGCATATCCTTTAGCAACCGATAGGTAAGTATATTAATTCCATCTAGATTGGTATAAAATAATTCGAGTTATGAGAGAACTCAAAAAACAAATAGCGCCTTCTCACCGGCGTTAGCAAGCTTTGGACTACTCTCAAGGATTTGTCCAACCAGAGCCATGCCTTTTCGGACCAGAAGCCAAACGATGGGGTAACAGAAGCCAAACAATGGGTCGGTTGCGCCACAGATGAAAAGGTTAAGAGAGGCATCAATAAGGCAAAATCTTTCAAATTCAGTGGCCCTGATAGAAAAAACTTGCTGATGCTAAAGCACCAATGCTCGACGAGAGTGAGCTTCCTCACTAAGGTCCTTAACCTATTGCTGACCATTCTTCGAATATCTGATGTGTGGAAAATCAGAATAGTGGTTCTATTTCTGAAGGTAATTCGATCGGCCGATTCGATTCACTCCAGTAGTGAAGACACTTGAGGCCTTGATATTCCCATCTTTCAAGCACCACATGAGTCAAGCGAACCACAATCATGGCTTCCGAAAAGTGCATAGCACCACTACAGCACTTAGCGTCACAAACGCCCAGATTGTTCATAGCCTCAACTAAAAACCACTCAGCGAGAGAACGATCTCCGTAGCAAAAAATCTACTCTGCCTCCAGGGTTGAAGAGGTGGACTGTGAACTACCTGGGCAGAACTACTGTTTCGATGTAAAAACTTTAAGTTGAGACTTTCGAACTTTCTCGCTTTCTCGCTGCACAAAACCTAACTCTCTCCCTCACTTAACCCACAACGACCACATCCACTAACTGGAGGAAGGAGTATAGGCTTGAACGCAATATTGCAATCGATGGACTTAAAATTCCGACTGTTAATAACCCTAAGATTTTAGGTGTGATATTCAACAGCCCGTGTTCCTCCTCACTCGACTGCGATTATTGTCAAAGTAAAGAGACTCAACAAAATTTTTAAGTCGCTAGCCGATAGCAGATGAGGAAAACACAAAAACTGTACTCCGGACTACTACGGGATGCCTCTTGGTGTCTCCCAACGAATATCTGCACAGTGAGAACCGCATGCTCTAGGTTAAGGAGTATAATGAACTCCTCTTCAAACAGTTTCTGCTGGAGTACTTTCGTAGAAATCGTCCCTGCTTGAAGCGGAACCGTCTCCTAGGAGCACCAAGAGGTCCTTCCTCAACTACGTCGACGACATAAGACAATACGCCGACCAGACTTCAGACGCAACCAACTTCAGACATACGTTGACCGCCATTCCCAGTGGAGCCTTCACCGACTCCCTCTCATTTTAACAATCACCTAAAAATAGGTCGACTCTAATTGTAAATTGCTCACATCACTGCAGTTTTGCTTCTTCTCCTTAAGGAATGGTATTGATGGCTGGTTTTTTTGTCTGACCCTAACACGACCCCTAAACAATTTTTTCTTTTGTTTCTTCACAAATAAATTTTCTTTATAATTAATGGAATGCTTGAGGATCGTTTTGTTCACTTTCAGTCGAATGAATTTCGTTAATAAATACTCAGAAAAACAGCACTCACATAAAAGTAATTTTAAGCAGGCGAAATAAATGTGCTGAATTGCTGGCAAGTGTTCTCCACTTTAATAGAATTGTCTCAAGTAAGCGTTGAGGATGTCGTGTTAGGGGCTTCGGTAATTACAGTGAATTGCTCAATAGCCCCAAAGGTATGTTTCCGACGACGACACCGAATTTGTGCACAATTTTCGAAACAATTCAAGCGAAACCGTGCAAATGTCGCTTCTAAAAGAATTTTTCAATTCGGAGAAAGTCAAAGCTACTGGCAAGCAGCACAAGCAGACGGGCTAATCAAACGTTTCGTTGATAAAAAGAAGTGCAAATAACCACACACACACTGGAATGAGCGTGTATTGACACTTTGGTCGCTGGCAGCTGTGTAGGGTGGATTTTTCCAATTTTCACTTACTGTCATCACACCTACGAGTCCGTTTGTCTGTTTGTATGTTTGTACTTATATATGCATGAGCATTCTTCGTATTCGTCTCAGTGGAGCAATTACGACTAAAAGTCTCACAATTTGTAATAGCCAGCCAAGGAGACATACAACAATCAGCGTAAACATGAAAATGGCAATCTGTGCTGCCGCTTTCACTTGCCAACAACTCGTTTGCTCAGTTGCTAGGCCTGATTTGTGACTGAAAAGCGCTTGAAATTGAAATCTGATTTTACACAAAATGGCAATGGGGTATGTGTTAGAGGCAAACGCCTCGCAATTACAGTTTTGGGTTGAGAATTTCAAATTGTTGAAGCTTATGTGCCATTTCGGGAGCTCAATCTTCAAAAAAAATGTTTTCGTCAATTTAATGAGTGAGAACATATAAAGTAAGCGCAAAATTCAAATTTTACTTGGGCAAAGGACTATGTGGTAAGAATAAAGTGGAAACAAAATATCATCGGTATCTTGGTATCAAATACTTCTTTCATAACGCACTCTTAAGATTATCCATAACACCTCAAGAGAAACAGTTTTTTCAAATTCTTAGCATTGCAAAAGAATTGTATACCGTAGGCTATAGTGGCTCCTTGCTAAACTGTACTAAAACTCGTGGTAATACCAAACTATGTAGTGACATATACAAGTATTTTAGAAGCACTCTTGCAGACAATTCCGTATTCGACTAAGACAGCTCGACGAGTCAGAAGATATCGTGCCCATAGAAGAGAGAAAGTTGGAAATAATAATGGTTCTTTACAACAAACTCCAGAATGTGACAATAAAATTGAAAAGTTTTATTACTGCGTCAACTAAAATTTAACTCAACAAATAAAGGAGGACTATGTTCGGGTGTAACCGAATATTTCATACTCTTGCATCTTGCCATGACCAAAGCCAGGGAAATAACTTAAGGTGTAAAACGTAAGCCACAGATTTGGAATAAAAGAAATTATATATAAATATTTATATATATATACAATTCCCTGACCGTCATATTAGACAAGTAACGAAAAAAAAATAATGTGGGAATTTTGGTAATTCGTTGATCAATTTCAAATATTTTCTTATCCAGTATTGCATTTTAATATCCAATTATTTTGACGAAAGTTCGAAGGTCTTATATTAGATATATAGGAGATAGTATTGACTCGTTTTAATCTATTTTTTCCCAATTAAAAGGCCACAGGCTAATAAAATGCTTCCAAGGTATGATCAAGGCTCCTCACATACAATCACCAATCATATGTAGTAAAGTCAACCGACTGTTCGAAAATCGTAATAAATATTAGTTATATGGGCGCTCGGTCAAGTTTTCGCCCAGTTTTATCCATTTTAGGTACAAAGATACACAATTATCAGCAAAATATACCCTCTTATTACCATTGAGGTAACTTTCATATTGGCAGATATGTATATGCGGTGTAAAGTCAACCGGAAATTCGAAAATCTTACTATTAGGTATGTGGGAGATAAGAAAGGTATTGACTATATTTGTAATACACATACTACAATCAGGAAAGAATTTTCGCTGAATTTCAATTATATATCTCACACATAGACACACATTGTGACAAATTTTGCTCCAAAACTAGCATTCTTTAAAGAAATTATTAGTGTAAAGTTTTATATCGTAATATTAATTGTTTATTGATTTGTATACCCGAATGAGAAAGAAACAAAACATATGTGGTTGTAGCTCGAATTCACACATTTTCACACTTTGACATAGGAATGTTAATACAGTGTCAACTACAGAATTTTATTGAAATTAGTGGAGCAGTTCTTGAGTTTCACCTAAAGGAAGGCGTCATAGTGCTCTTTTTGAACGCACTAATCAACGCATAACCGTAAAATTCTAAAATGATTGTAGTCTCCATGTTAGTGTGCCACCTTTCCGTCAAAGATAACCCGGTAGTAAAGGAGCTATCACTGCCGTTGAGGCCAGTGTTGAGTCGAATCCCAATCAGTCGGTTCAAAGTCGTTCGGCACAGTGGGGTCTCTCTTTGATAACAGCATGGCAGATTTTGCTGTTGGATTTTTCTCTGAATCCATATAAGACTGTGTTGATGGAAGCCAATAACGATTTTCATCAAAAAATCATCTTCTCAGATGATGCCCGTTTCCGGCATAATGATTTCGTCAAGAAATAAAATTGTCATTATTGGCATCTCCAAAAATTCACTGTTTTGGTCGGATTTCTATGGAAATGAAAAAGGACTTGTCATTGCCATGTTGAAATTGACGCGGACCATCTCTATTTTTAACAAAACGTTGCGCTACCTCAAATTTGGCGGCTTGTTAATTTCCATTCAAATGGCCGCCAAGATCGTGCAATTAATGCCGCTAGATTATTTTCTCTGGTGGTATGTTAAATTAAACGTTTTCCCCAATAATGCATTCAAAAGTTAACTGAATTAAAACTTAATCAAATGTTTTTATACTCTCGCAACAATGTTGCTAAGGAGAGTATTATAGTTTTGTTCACATAACGGTTGTTTGTAAGTCCTAAAACTAAAAGAGTCAGATATAGGGTTATATATACCAAAGTGATCAGGGTGACGAGTAGAGTCGAAATCCGGATGTCTGTCTGTCCGTCCGTCTGTCCGTCCGTCCGTCCGTGCAAGCTGTAACTTGAGTAAAAATTGAGATATCATGATGAAACTTGATATCATGATGAAACTTGGTACACGTATTCCTTGGCTCCATAAGAAGGTTAAGTTCAAAGATGGGCAAAATCGGCCCACTGCCACGCCCACAAAATCGCGGAAACCCAAAACCTATAAAGTGTCATAACAAAGCCATAAATAAAGATATGAAATTTGGCACAAAGGATCACATTTGGGAGGGGCATATTTGGAATTAATTTTTTTGGAAAAGTGTGCGTGGCCCCGTTCCTACTAAGTTTTTTGTACATATCTCGAAATTACTATAGCTATGTCAACCAAACTCTACAGAGTCGTTTTCTTCAGGCATTTCGATATACAGTTCAAAAATGGAAGAAATCGGATAATAACCATGCCCACCTCCCATACAAAGGTTATGTTGAAAATCACTAAAAGTGCATTAACCAACTAACAAAAAACGTCAGAAACACTAAATTTTACGGAAGAAATGGCAGAAGGAAGCTGCTCCCAGGCTTTTTTTGTAAATTGAAAATGGGCGTGGCCGCCCACTTATGGACCAAAAACCATATCTCAGGAACTACTAAGCCGATTTCAATGAAATTCGGTATATAATATTTTCTTAACACCCTGATGACATGTACGAAATATGGGTGAAATCCGGTTCACAAGCACGCCTTCTTCCAATATAACGCTATTTTGAATTCCATCTGATGCCTTTTCTGTATAATACGAGTATATATGTACATTAGGAACCAATGATGATAGCGGAATAAAACTTTACAAAAATACGGTATTTGAAAAATATTTAAATGACGTATAATGAAATCTCGATTATCACTTTATCATGCGAGAGTATAAAATGTTCGGTGACACCCGAACTTAGCTCTTCCTTACTTGTTAATTTCTAGTCCCGAAGCTCTTAATTAAAAACAGACCCAAAGACCGGACTAAAAAATATAAAATAAATAATATTTTGTATTTTAACACAAAATTAGATTAAAAATTCAAAAATAATTAATTCTTTGAAAGTTTAGAGTATTTAATTCTGAGATTGGAATATTTATTGTGAAAAATGTGTACCCGTGATGACAACGATTCATAGGGTAAGTCAGATTAACTAACTGTATTTAATACTTTTACACATATTTACCTGTATATCTAATATTAGTTAGCTTTGATCAACGAATATACTACTCAGATAAATATATGTAATTCTTACATAGAAAAAAGGAATACTCTTTGGCATGCATATAATTGATAGCTGCGGTTGCCAGTCAGAAGAATATAAAATCAATTGCAAATAGCAATTTCATGTAAATAATTACAACTACGTTTATGTATATTTATACGTAGTAAATATTAGCTCTTAAAGCAAATAATTGAAGAAACAAGTTATATTGTATTTAATCTAATAAATTTGCAAAACTTTGGTTTAATAAAACGCCTACAAAAAGGAGCTTAATACGACAATGTCAATATGTATTTTAACGGTTGAAGAAATATTTTTCATTTAAACTCTCCGCTTAGCATATGTACACTTATACTTACATACGCTTATGTAGTTATGTATGTACACCTGCTAAGCTATTAATCTATGCAAATCAATTAAATTATTATATTTTCCATTTGCGCACTATTTTAAGGATTTTGTGGCTCAAGAGTCTATTTTCACATAAAACAAATAAACAAATAATTTCATAAAATATTCTCACAAATTAAGCTTAAGTGCTGAAAGTTTTAATTAGATATTTGTACAATACATACACATATGTATAAATATATGAATCAGTATAGTATTGTATATAGCCATTTATAGCTCTTTGCATATACCTTAAGCTGTATGTTGTTCTTGTAATTCAAATTTTTATACTCTCGCAATTGTATGTAATTATTCAATTCGATTATTTTTGTTCACATTAATTCACGGTTATAGTTTGTAAGTATAAAACTAAAATTTAATTCAGTATATTATATATACCAAAGTGACTAAGGCGACGAGTAGAGTTATCCGGATGTCTGTCTGTCCGTCTCCGTCAAATTATAATCTTCATTGAAATAATAATGTATGTTTGACCGTCCGTCTAAGCCTTTTGCATATCAGAAATACGCATTTGAAAAATTTTGAGATATCAATGATGAAACTTGGTACACGTATTCCTTGGCCCATAAGCCCGGTTAAGTTCGAAGATGGGCCAAATCGACCCACTGCCTCGCCCACAAAAACCGAAAACCTATAAAGTGTCATAACTAAGCCATAAATAAAGATATTAAAGTGAAATTTGGCACAAAGGATCGCATTAGTTTTACCCAATTGTTTTGAAAATTTCCAAACAGCCCCTACATGTACATATCTCAAATATAAAAACTCTAGAAATGTGGCATGTGTACATACACATTATAAAATGGAAATTAATAACCAAAAAAAGGTTATGTTGAAAATCAAGTAAATGCGTTAAAACTCATAAAAAACGTAGAAACATAAATTTTACGGAAGAAGTGGCATAGAAGCTGCATAGATGGATTAGTCTGAAAATGGGCGTGGCCTCGCTCACTTATAGACCAAAAACCATATCTCAGGAGCTACTAGACCGATTTCAATGAAATTCGGTATATAATATTTTCTTAACACCGTGATGACATGTACGAAATATGGGTGAAATCGGTTCACAACCACGCCTTCTTCTAATATAAAGCTATTTTGAATTCCATCTGATGCCTTTTCTGTATAATACGAGTATATACATATGTACTTTTGGAACCAATGATGATAGCGGAATAAAACTTTACAAAAATACGGTATTGACGTATAATGAAATCTCGATTATCACTTTATCATGCGAGAGTATAAAATGTTCGGTGACACCCGAACTTAGCCCTTCCTTACTTGTTTTAATCTAAAAGCCTGCCGAATTGTATAATTATTCAATTCGATTATTTTTCAGTTGGAAATTAAAAAGACATTAATTCACGAACTTATAGTATGAGGTATAATTTTGCAAAATTTAATTCATGTAATTGTAGATATATACAAAATTCTATTCGCACTTCAGTAATTTATGGGATTGACTCTGTTCACAAATTATAATCTTTCATTGAAATAATAATGTATGTTTGACTTCATCTAAGCCTTTTTCATATATCAGAAACACGCATTTCAAAAATTTTGGTCTTTTCAATATGTAATTCGGATATGAATCAATTTCGGCCATTGCCCGGTTTTGACCCTTTGGTATCTGCTTTAAATTTAAGCTAAACTCTCCAGTAAACACTAACCTGAAAAATTACTGAGCAAACAATAAACGATACATAAAGAGAAAAGCGTCGATGTTTTACCTTTGCAGATCCGGTATATTCGAAAATTTCAATGGTTTGACAGTACATGTAGATATACATCTATGCTTTATAAAAACTATAGAAATGTGTACATGTGTACACTTGCGGACATTATAACTTTAAATTTGAAAAAAATCTCTGAAAATCAAGTAGATACTAAAACTTTAATAATAATTAAGTTAATCAATCGTCGCTGGCTTGTTGGCATAGACCATAGATGGATATAGTCTATCGCCGTCAAATCGCACGACCGAGGCGGCCAATAGACTGGGCCATTCGCAGTGTGGCTTGTGGCGCCATCCTGTTGAAACCACATATCGTCCAAGTTCATATTATCCATTTCGTGCCAAAAGTATTCAGTTATCATTGATAGCGATTCCCATTCACAGTAACTTGCCGGTTTTGATCATCATGGAAGAAGTACCCCCCAAAAACTCCACCGGTCCATAAACCGCTCCAAACTGTGACTGTCTGACCAATAGCGCATGTTTTGCTTATTGACGAAGCAATTCAGCCAGAAATATGCTTCGTCGCTGAAGATGATTTTTCGATGAAAATCCGGATGATTTTCAAGTTGTTGCTCAGTCCAATTCACGTACACACGCCGACTCTGGTGGTCAAACGGCTTCAGTTTTTGCGTTAATTTGATTTTGTTAGGATGTATGTCAAGATCTTTTCGCAAAATTCACCATAACGACGTCACAGATGTGCCCAACGCTTGAGAACGATTTGTAAGAGACTGATTTGGGTCTTCCGCAATTAGTGCGCTAGCGGCAACAATACTCTCGACTCTACGGAAGTGCCCATCTCACTGGCACGGGAACATTTTGTACTGTGTCTACGGATTCAAAATTTTCCACTAGGCGCTCGATTGTTGATCTGATAGTATGGTAATGACGACTATAAATTCGACATTGCGCTTTTAAAGTTGAGGTCACTGACTCCGAATTTCAAGAGTAAATATTAATAAATTCGACTGGTTGTTAGATCGTAGGTCTTTTCGTGGTTAAACCTTACTAAAACAAATGTCAAAAGAGCGGGAAAAAATATGGCGTCGTTTGCTTTTCCTGTAGCATTCCTATGGAAAAACTCGTTATAAGTGATCGCTTTAAAAGTCCACCTTATATAAGGCAGGATATGCAAAATCTGCACCAAGTGGATTTAAGTGTCAAAATCATGCACCGACGGCTTTGTGGGTTTGCGTGGGAGACTTCCGGCAAAAAGCCGCAAAAAATTATAACTGCACAACTTTCTTGGCCTAAAAGTACCAAAACTGAGATCAAAATTATATGGACGATGAATTATATGGTATGACGCAAGCAAATTAAATTTGTTACGTTCCCAAAATTTGCTTTAAGTGCGCTGTTCAGGTAATGAGAGGTTCCAAGTTAATTGTGTAGTAAAGAAAATTTACTTTCCTCGAAGACAAATGACTTGGGGCTGATTTTCATACCACTATATTCATCAACAAGAATAATGAATATACAAAAATTTGCGACAGTGGTTGACAATTTTTAGTACCCACAACTGAAGAGCATTTTTTCATACGGATAGCCTAACCTTCCTGGATGACTCAACGCCATGGCATCGTGCAAAATAGCTAAGTTTAGATTGGAAACTAATTTTCTAGAAAAAATCTATACAATAGTGATGTATGTATAGGCGACTTAATCATATGCGTCTTCCCGTCTTTCAGTCGATCAAAATCAAGATAAGTAACTTGTTATACCTCCTTATTGCTAAAGAAATGTACTTAGTACAATGTAGGTATTGTAGCTTCTGTGCAGCCGAAGTTAGCTTTTTTATTGTTTTTTATATAGGAACCTATTTTTTTAAATTTTTGTGGTAACACTTTATTTTTAAATAATCTAAACTTGTGGACTATTTTTAAATTATCAAAATATAAAGTTATAAAATGAATTATAACCACACTCTTCAAATAATATTACATTTCGTAAGCCCTTAAAATATAACAATCAAAACTAACAAGGTCCTCACCCAAATATCAATTAACCAAACTACATTTCGATAACAATTTAAATGTTATTAGCTCTCCAAATATAAACTTATGCCTTCAGCTCGAAATTCGATGGAAAAACACATGTTTTTATTCCAACACGCAAGCCAATTAAATTCATTTAGCAGCATCCAACACTTTTGACCTTATTGCCGGAAAGGACAGGCGCACATTCAATGCATTGTTGACAGAGTAATAATTGAATGGGAGGCGTACGCTTCCACTCTCCTCGCCGTTTAGTCTTGAGCACCAGAGAGTTGGCTTTCAACGCGCTGTTCATTCACACGTACTTAAGCACATGTGTGGTACATGTTTGTATGTGCGTCTGTATGCTATATGTGAAAGGCTTGGCCAAACTTGCACTCCAACAAATTCCAATTGCTGAAATACACAAGAGCAGGTCCTTTTTGGCCTTTCGAGCTGAAAGTGCCAAGCAAGTGACCGGAGAAACGTACGAGTGTACGAGCATGATGAGACCTTCGTCCCCAAAGGTCTTAAGACATTTTTAATTAACCGAGAAGGCATGCGAAAACAATGCTTTCCCTCAAGATTGCTCGCCTCACAGAATGCTCGGCCATCTATGAGCGTGTTTGTACGTGTGTGAGTGTGTTAGCAGCAACTATTCCTTCTTGTGAAACATCTAGGCTTCGCCTTAGTTCTATTTTCGGCAGTTTATCCATGCAAACAATTCAAGTTGAATCCATATTCTTAGACCAACATATTTGCATTGGTTGTTTGTGTTGCTTTATGCTTATGGTTTCAGCAAAATTGTTAGCCTACATTTTGGGGAGGTAGCTGTTAATTTCCTGCTTAAGCACACATACCAAGCAGCATGTGTTGAAGCGCCCCTTCCACATGTGTGTGTACATACACATTCAATATTTGCACAAAGGAATATGCTTAAGCATATAGCTGAAATGCGCAAATATACGAAATTTATTTATAAATGAGTATATGTATATATGTGGGAGGCTGTTGCAGGCACATATGCATGCAAACATATTTAGTGTGAGTGAATAGTGGGAGTATCTGGTAGTGACTTATGGCAGAGCATAGGAGTGAGCAAATACTTAGCTCACAATCCATACGCACCCACGCCCACATATATTCTGCCTACAAAAATAAATGCTTATAAACTAATATGGCCACTTATGTGCTTATGCGCTGGTCACGTATGTGCAAGTGAGCTTGGAGAAACAACAGCAACATTCACTAAATTATTCAATAATCAACATTGCAGACAAGTGTTCGAGAGACACAATTGAAGAGCTCCGTTATTTTAGGGTACAAGTGGATTTGCTCATACTCATAATTTTTTGGTTAGGCCACTAAGAACCGTTTTAATTGAGTCAACATTTGTTGTTGTTCTGCAAAACTAAGTAATTCCTTCATTCAAATTGAGTCCTAATACGAAGAATTTCTCTGAAGTCTGACAAATGCCTCGGAAGTTGTTTTCGAGATAATTATCGAAAATAACTTATATTCGTTAAAGTTTGCCGAGTTTTTCTAAAATTTGCCAAAAGTGCTATAAAAACATGGTTAAGCTCACCAGACCTCTCCACTAGTTCCATTTCTCTGATTTCTGGGTTTGTAAACAGCTCTGACAGCAATTATCGAAACTCTCGATAAAAATTTAAAAGGTTAGAGAAAGCTTATGATTACACTTAACTTAAAAATCTAGTTTGTTATTATCTTTATTATTTATTATTATTATATTTTTGATGAAGATAGAAGGAACTTGTAAGATAGATTTCGTTTGTTCACGTTAGATATTATAATGGTTTTTATATACATCTTTGTTATATGTTCGACCCAAGTTTTCTTCGTATTTATGTATGGTGTACTTGATTCAGAAAAATGGGGGGCTTAGAAGCCTTAAAACATTCAATATGCTTCATAAATAATTTCTAAACAACCTGCTTTAAATTAGAGCACGAAAGTTTAAATATTGAGCAACATATTAATAATTTTTGTATACCTTACTTATGAAGAAATACATGTATGTAGTTTCGCTTGGGATTCCATATAGATTTCAAAATTAGCTAATGATATGTGTGTCCTTAAATACATTTTTTTTTTGTTGTGAAAACCACTATAATATGCAGCTGACATACAAACTGAACTATCGGGACCAAGTGTTTGCACTTTACGTCGATATCTTAAATTGAAAGCCTACAAAATACAGCTTGTGCAGGAACTGAAGCCGCTCGACTTTCCCAAGTGACATCGCTTTGCTCTATGGGCTTATTTAAAAATCCAAGGAGATCCGACGTTTTCGAGCCATTTTTGTTCAGCGATGAAACTCATTTCGGGCTCAATGGGTATGTAAACAAGCAAAATTGCCGCATTTGGGACGAAGAACAACCTGAAGAAATTCAGGAGCTGTCATCTAATCCGGTGGAATCATTGGTCCATATTACTTCAAAAAGCGCGGCTGTTATCGCGCCATGATCACAACTATTTGATATCTGAAATTGAAGCTCGTGACATTTGGTTTCAACAAGACGGCGCCTCATCGCATAAACAATGGATTTATTGAACACATCGGTGAGCAGATAATTTCACGTTTTTGACCGGTCGATTGGCCACCAAGATCGTGTGATATAACAACGTTAGGTTTTTATCTTTAAGGATATGTAAAGTCTAATGTCTATGCGGACAAGCCCGCTTCGATTCAGGTCTTGAAGCAAAACATCACGCCTGTCACCAGTCGAAATGTTCGAACGAGACATCGAAAATTGGACTGAACTGGTGAACCATATGAGACATAGTCTCGGCCAATGTTTGAAAGAGATCTCAAAAACTAAAAGGCATAGAATGTTTTTTCGAATGATAGTAAAAAAACCCCCAATAAATTTTAAGTTTCTGGGTTTTTTCTTTAGTAGGACCTCTTTAGCTTTGGTATTGATATTAATAAATTTCACTACACACGTTAATAAAGAAGAATACGAAGGAGGAATAATGCTTTTGACTTAATATTATATATGTGCGTATTATTCTATATGTCTGGGATTATTATTTGTTTACACTCTTATTACATATGTATAATGGTTCTCGTTTTTCTAACAAACCTTTTGTCGAATATGTCGGTCAGTCTATGAGTTATACAAGGTGCATTCCAAAGTAAACAGGACTTTTTCAATCTAGCGCCCCCTGGTAGCGCCATCTACATATATGTCGACTGGTGCGTTAGAATCTTCTGTCTTTATCGGTGCGAAAATGAGCTTCGATCAAAGAGTCAACATTAAATTTTGTTTTAGAATTGGTAAAACTTTTACCGAAACGTTTCAATTGATGAAAAAAGTTTATGGCAATGATTACCTATCCCGTAGCAGAGTGCACCAGTGGTTTCAACGTTTTCAAAGTGGTCGTGAGGATATAAATGACGATCAACATGTGGGCCAAACAAAATCCGTGATCACCGGAAATTCCATCGAAACTGTGCGTGAATTCATCAAAAATCAGCCGAAATCATAATTGAAATTCATGGAAATGGAATTGAATATTTCCAAAACATCAATTTATCGCATTTTGGCCGAACATTTGGACTTACGAAAGGTGTGTGCAGGGTTTGTTCCGCACAAATTGACTGACGACCAAAAATTGCTCAGAATCTAACATTCGAAGGACATCATTGTGACCAATTATTTGATCAAAAATCCATGAGACTTCTTCCTTTTCGGAAAATGCCTTTGCCCTTGAAAGGAAAGCGTTATGCAGACGTAGAGGCCATTCGAAAGGCTTGCGCCATCATACTGGCGGCTATACCGGCCAACGAGCTAAAACACTCGTTCGACATGCTTTTGGACTGAGCAAAAAGCTGTATTGAAACAGAAGGAGACTATTTTGAATAAAATAAATTGATCTAGCCGAAAAAATCATTTGTTTTGTTTTCTTTTTTTAAAGTCATGTTTACTTTGGAACGCACCAAATAAAACTACTGTGATCAAATTGAAAGGTGAATTTTGTCCATTTCATCTCCTACAAAGTAATCCTCTTCCGCTGCAATACACCTATGCCAACGAATTTTCCAGTCATTATAGCACTTGGAAAAATCCTCCGTCGTGATGGCCATCAGAGCCTTCTTCGATTCAGCTTTTATATCCTCAATTGAGTCAAAACGGTGTCCTCGGAGTGGTCATGTGAGTTTGCTGAATAGCCAGAAGTTTCACGAAAGTAAATTATCGCACTTCTTTGTTCAATTAATTCAGCCATAGTAAAAATCGAAGAATTCACTTTTAGAGCCTCATAAAACCACGGGTATCTCAAATACTAATGAATATTTTGATATTAGATGTCACTAACAGCACTACCAACACGCGAAGTATAAAATAAAAATTCACCTTTCACACCTTGATCACAGTAGTGGAAAACAAATTTCATACAAATTTACGTTCATAATTCGAAGTTTTTTTGTAGATTATGGTGATTCGACTTAGCGAAGTTCAACTCTATACAAGTATATAATTGCTTCGATTCCAATCCTCTGATTGACGGTTTGCACTTGAATATATTTCATTAGCTTTGATTCTTGTAAGTTTGAAGAGTATAAATAAAATGATGAGTTGCACTCGAAATTAGCGCCTTCTTACTTGTGAATTAAATTATTCTGAAATATTAAAATTTATGAAGAAATGCCAGAAGTAGATCAAGAGCAAGAAAAATGATAGGTTGTGGAAAGAAAATCTAATAGAGAAGAGAATAGATATTTGGTTGAACCATTCTTTGCAAATTTGCCTAACGTTTGGCTTGTAGTAATCCTGCACTTCTGTCGTTGTCAACTCATATTTAACTCTTAGTCAATCGTAATCCACGGTACATCTTTTGATATTGTTCTTGAGGTGATATGAATGTCTACTATCGTTTCTGTCAGAAACTCGACTGCTGAGAAAACATATTCGTTAATACAAAGTATTGCATCAAGACAGCATAAAATAAAACCACTCTTCTTAAATTTTAAAAAGTTAAGTTAAGTTTCGAATAAAAATAATCTACAAAATTTTACGATTTTTTTAAGTAGTTTTTAGTAGTTTCGATAAGAAAATATGTCCTATTGATTAGGAAAAAATAACCACCACACACACAGCCATTACAAATATTTACATAGAACGCTTTAAATACAATAATAAAAGGAAATATTTTAGCGATGTGGCCTAAGCCGGCACCCTACAACAAATAAAAGTGATTTCTTGTTCTATTATTACTGATATAACAGCTTAACTATCCGACCTATCCATAAATCAACACATAAGAAGACTAGAAAGTAAAGGTACGGTGGCCTTAAAAGCTGAAAGTTAATGTATATATATTTTATAATTATTTTGCGATAATAAATAGATAATTTAAAAATAAAATTGAATTGACTGAAAATAAAAGCACATAATAGATATTTAACAAGCGCATTGGGGCTATATTTACCGATAATTAAAACTATAGCCAAGGCTAATCGCGGGTGAAAGCTCACCAACTCGACCACCAACAATCAAATAAATTTTATTGCGCTTTTCGATGACAGTAGAACTACAAATTTTCAATATTTCGGCAAATTTAGGTAACCGTAAATGCGATGCTAAAATTTAACAACTCAATTAAAAGTATTAAAAATGCGATAGTCAGCCAACCAAAGCGGCGTAGATAGGCGTGGTGTTTTGCTAATAAACAACCGTAAGCAAATAAACGCACACAAGCACAGAGCTCCTGAGAGGGTGCGTGTGTATGTATGTAAGCACACTATTAACCCGGTAATGGGCGCACAGCTCATTTTTCGTGCTCATTTAAATTTTAACCCCAGCGACCTGATAATAAAAATATCAAAAAAATAAAAATAAATTGTAAGTGACCCCGTAATTTAGTGCAGCCGCACACCGGTCCGCAACGACCGTCGGCATTTTATGATTGTAATTTATCAAATGCGTGCAGCGCGTGCGGACGGGAGGGGGCGGTGTATGCAAAGCACAAGGCATTTTGTACTTGAAAAGTAAAGGAATTTGCAAAGCAGGCGAAACAGACGAAGCGAGCCTATCTAATTTATTTGCGTTAGCCGAATTACGACGTTTCTCAGTTCTCTTATAAAATGCGTGTGGAAGCGTGCGGAGTCGAAGTCAGAATTGTGCGCGCTCATGTATTTTAATATGTATATACTTTAACCACAATGTTGTTGCTTAAAATTTATTTTAAATTTTTTTATATTTTTCTTCAGTGACTAAGCCCAACGCAGACTCAGCACGTGGCGAAAGAAAGGAAAATATTTCAGAATTTTATTGTCATTTCCTGCTTGGGTTGGAGTTTCCACTGCGGTTGGCCGAAAATAATGAAGAAAAGAATTAATAAAATTTGTAGGTTAGGTTAAATAATTCACGTTGATTTTGTTGTCCCTTTTTATTGCCTTTGCGCTAAAATTTTATGTTCGCGCATAAATAAAATTAAATATTCTTCCCTCCTTTGCGCTCACATGGCAACTGTTGACTTCATTTTTGCAGCTTCTTCAACTTTAACCTTTAATGCTTTACTTCATTTATGCAAAATATAAAAATGGTTTTTTCGTGATCTTAACCAAGGAATACCCTGTGCGAAATTTTTTTGGTCCCTTAGAAGTCTATTAATGCTCTTTATATAAGGAATACGAAGCAGTATTATACAAACATCGGCAGACGATGAAAAGAAACGAAAATACGAAAATATTGAAAATACGTTCGTGTGATTGTTTCTTAGGAAATTAACACAGATTAGGGATATTCCTGTATAGTAATTTGAAAAAAAAAAAACGGAATTTTTTTTTAAATTTTTATATTTTACTCAAAATGGATCCTTCAAAGTCAAAAAATGGATTTTTCAAAATGAATTTTTGAAATTCTGGCCGAGTCAAAGCCTAAAGTTACAGAAATAATTACTTCCGATGACAGCATTCTTCTCTGCAAGGAGTAATAATCATTTCAGTGTATTCTTCTTCTCCTAAAATGTTCCACCCAGTTGCAGTTGAAAGTGAGGTTAAAATTTTATAAATGAAAAAATTGAACGATTTTTCTGGCTCCACAATAATCTTTATTTTTAACTACAAACGCGAATGTCCGGACAGTTAAAAAAAGAGAAAGTCCGAAATGCGTGTGTACGAAGAGCTTGACAAGCTGGCCGACAGGTGATGTGCTCGAAAATTCTACGAAAAATGCGGCGACTAACAAAACAGGATAAGCCTCCTCAACATCGCATATAAGGTTCTATCGAGCATATTGTGTGAAAAATTAAAGCCTCCCGTCAACAAACTGATTGGACCTTATAAGTGTTGACTTAGGCCTGAAAATTCAGTAACTGACATGTTATTCACTAAGCGCCAAATCTTGGAAAAAATCTGTGAAAAGAGGACGACACACACCACCTCTTCGTCGATTTCAAAGCTGCTTTCGACAGCACGAAAGGAGCTGCCTTCATTCCGCGATGTCTGAACTTGGTATCCCGCAAAACTAATATGGCGTGTAAGCTTAGGCTGAGCAACACCAAAAGCTCCATCAGGATCGGAAAGTACGACCGGACCTGTACGAGCCGTTGTACGATACAGTTGTCGCACTTGCGACTAAGCTCCCGCGTCACTATTGACAGTCATAACTTCGAAGTCGTAGTTAATTTCGTCCATCTTGGGACCAACATTAACAGCAACAACAATGTCAGCCTGGAAATCCAACACAGAATTACTCTTGCCAACAGGTGCTACTTTGAACTGAGTTGGCAATTGTGAAAGAAAGTTCTCTTTCGTCGAACAAAGATCAAACTCTACAAGTCACTCATTATTCCCGTGCTGTTGTATGGATCAGTGGCATTATAGCTCAGCGAATTACTCCAGCTCTGAAAGTATTCGACACAGTACCCGCCGGGGTACACCGTTAGGAAGATCAAGTGGAGAAGAACCTGGCTATACTTGGAATCTTCAATTAACTCCAAACATCGAAATGGAAGAACGACTGGGGCGCTGTCCACGCCAATAAAAAAGAAGAAGAACGCAAGTGCCCGATACAGATTTTTCCAACAGGGTAGCTACGCTGCGAAGCTGTGCAGCCCTTGACATGTTAATGAAACCTTTTAAGCCTAAAGATAATATTACAAGTATGCTTAGCAATGCTTCTGACTCCTGGTCTCAGTTAGCAAAACTGGACACATGTTACAGTTATCTCCATTTTATTACGAAATAAAGTAAGACTTTGATGTGCGCTAAACTATGAACTCGCAAAGCTACCGTAACCGTCTCAACTGCCATTGTGTGAGTGTGTGAACTATGCTTTTTCGGCTAATCGTTTGGTTTTCAATTTCACTGCTGCCAACTTAAGTGCCGCAAGTAACAACACACTACTGCCATTACCACTACAACTACATAACAACTGTATAATGAATGCGACTTTTGCGTAGCAACAGCAACAACAACAGTGTAGTCAATTAAATTTCGCTTAACGCGTCTTAAGTCGCTGGCAACAGCTGCTACTTGACTGGGCTTAAACGATGAGTTGCTTGCCACCGCGAACCACCACTCCCACCGGTTGTAATGAATTCATGACTGACCTAAGTAGCCGTGCTCAACGAAACTTCCTGTTAAGCTTACCGGCCTCATCCCGCTCCACTGACATCCTGCCAGCATTCCTTCGCGTTTGCCCGTCTCCGCTCGCGCTAAAGCGAAATTAAGTCATGGAATAAAAAATTTCGCTTTATCTGCTCATTTAACATACTCCAAAAGCTTATACAGCGCACATAATGCTGTTGGACGCACATACACATACATACATACATACAGATCAAGACCCATTTGTTTCTCTTCCAGTTTAAGTTGAGTCTTTGTAGTTTCACGCTTTTTGATTATTTCACTCGTGAAATTTTTCATTTCACTTTTATATGTAAATCGCATGCGTTTATTTGTGCTTTTATTTCGCCTATTTATTTTGATGAGCCCTCTCAAAAGGGCTTGTCTTCTGCGTGTGTTTGTTTGCTTTCAGTGGTAAATCCATTGCTGAGAGGTTTTTCAAATGTTCTTTAACCATTTTCCGCCGAATGCAAGTTAAATTGTTCACTTGCCTTGCATTAAAATCTGGCGCTCAATCGCCGGTCGCTTGGTTACTAATCGTGTACCGTTATCGCTCTTTCGAGTAAGTCGCAATTGTTCTTCCTCGTTTTACTTTCAAGTGGCTAATTCGTTAAGGAGAATTGCTCGAAGCGTGCATAAAAAGTGGCAATTTAATTTCAAATTATACTGATCGAACGTCCGACAGGAGCTGTTCAGTCGAAAAGTACTCGTGAGTATTTCTCTTTAAACTTGATCCACGTTTTGGTGCACAAGTATGGCTTGCTTTACTATGTAAAACCTTCAATCAGTAAGCTTAGCCTATCGTTATTTATATAAGATTTCGAATAGATTTCAAATTCTTGAAACAAATGACTGTCTGTTTTCGGTATAAATATATCATTATAGTATATATTGACTATTTATGTATGTGAAATGTATGGTATATAAGCAATATAAAATAGTCAAATACGAATGATACGCCCATGAAATGTTCTGTCATCGCTATTACAATCTGTTCTTTTTCTTCTTGATATCCTCTCTAGATTAATTTAGTTTAATCTAAACGATATTCATCTTCACCGAGAGGATTTACAGTAGTTAACGCCACTTTAACACGATTCTTCAGATTATACATTATACTTCGTTTTACTCTTGTTAGTATTAGCAACCACTTTAATTCCCCTTCTGTCCCTTCATCAAACAGGTTCTTATTGCACTATCGGGGTAAATTCTAACATTGACCGAATCCCCTTCCACTACTTCTCATACAAGAACATTGTCACTGAGTTCGATTGGAGAAAGCGCTTCGAAATCTAAGCGAGAATATTTTGGGGATTTTTCGAACAATAAAAATAGATCGATATATGTAACGATAAAAAGTAAGTAAACTTTTCTTTTGATTGGTACTGTATTTACGTGGCGGGTCTCAAAGCCAACCCTGGAGAGGGGATGTTTCGCTTTATCTCACTTTATATTTCCTTAAAACGGATGTTTTTTTGTCTACCCATAGAATACTAGCCACTCCCAAGTGAATGGCGCTCAGCTTTCAACTTTCTTCAATTCCGTGAACTTCTACAAATGATTTCACTCTCCCGTCAGGATCGGGAAGGACCTCTCCGAGCCGTTGGATACCAAACGAGGTATCAGGCAACAAGGCGACTCTCTATCGTGCGACTTCTTCAATATACTGCTGGAGAAAATAATTCGAGCTGCAGAACTTAATCGGTCAGGTACAATCTGGCGTATGCCGATGATATTGATACTGGCAAGGTCATGTCGTCCGAATAGATGAAAACACTCCAACTCCGAGAATATACAACGCAGTACCCGCCTGGGGAAGCAGAGAGGAAGAGGAAAATCTCCACTCCATTGGAAACGTCAGGAGAAGAAGGGCCAGCCTACACTTGGAATTTCCAACAGCGAAAAGGAAGAACGACTTAAGTTCTGTAGTAAACTCAGCTATAATCGCGTTAGCGATGTCTACGCCAATAAAGAAGAAGGAGATAGTAGATAGTCAAAATCGATGATTTAAAATTGAAACACAAAAAAGTGGCTATTTTTAAGAAAAACAATAATTTTTGAAAAATTGTTTGTATATTTAAATTGCGTTTTTGGTCACTTTATAGGAAAAGGGAAAAGTCTTATAAAAAATTATAATTCATTACTAATTTTCTAAACGCCATAACATAATCGTGCAAGTCTTTCTTCCCTTTATCACCAATTTCTTCACAACTTTTTTATCTCAAATTGTATTTATATCTGATTAGGTGTAAATGTGATCTTAAACAACTTTCCAGTATGAAAATCGCTGTATACCATGCATACTGAAGAAAATTGTTTCATCTACTTTAGAGGGAAAAGATCTAACTTACAAAGCACACAGTAAAACGATGGAAGAGACATTTACGGTCGGAC
Organism: Bactrocera neohumeralis; assembly: GCF_024586455.1. Lineage (NCBI taxonomy): Eukaryota > Metazoa > Arthropoda > Insecta > Diptera > Tephritidae > Bactrocera > Bactrocera neohumeralis. The sequence continues at coordinate 43,526,693 of NC_065922.1, forward strand.
GGAAATTCAAAACATTTACAAGATATTTTCGAAAATCTGTGAGATATGGGTCATGAGTATAGTAAATAATCTAAAAATATTAAAGGAACAACTTGGACTTATACCTCACATATATTTGAGTATGCGAACGATTAATTGTGTCACAAATCAATACATAAGATATAAATTAAACTGACTGAATTGCTCCTCAAATTACTTATACCACAGCGGCTTTTCTCTGCTTACTTCCAGAAATTGGGACTGGATATTGCTCAAGTAGAGGCCTATCTTAAAGCAAAAAATTGTTCGTATTAAAAAAATGGTAACGAAACCTGAAGTGGCAGATGTTTAAACCTTTTTTGTAAAAAAATATGAGTTTTTGATTGATACAAAGTTGTCAGTAACTAAATTTAGAGTTTCCTGGCATTACTTTCAGGCTGCGTCAGGTTTGTTAGAGCCTATTTGCTATCGTTTACTAGAACTTATGTTAGTTTCTTGCATATTTCAATGCTCAAAGCTATCAAGCCTGCTCTGAATTGTGATCTACAACCCCAATTTATTTACTTGACTAATTGCTACGCAATTAAGTGCCGAATGTTAAATGAGAGTCAGCAAAAAAGCTCTTAATGTTAATAAATTACTGTCCGTGTATACCGTGAGCTTAAAGCCGGCAACCAAAAGATAAATCAGTTCGTGGCCTGGCAAGTTTTCAACGACAATTAATTAAAATAATAATAAACAAAAGAATCAAACAGGTAAAAAGAAATTAAAAACAAAATATATATATTAAATGAAAATGCGACAAAAATAAATAAAGCTCAACAAACAATAAAGCATAATTGTATTCACTTTACTCAAGTTGAGTAAATATTATTTTGTTTACTTTTTTAAGTTTTATTTTTAATTTACGGATTTTTTTTTTGGTTTTTGTTGCAGCCAAACTACTTAAAACCACTTTAATTGCCATTATTGCACTTAACTCTAAGTAATTTCGCTTTTTTATTGTTCAAAGCAAATAGACTGCACATAACGCTCGGCTGCCTAAATAAATTAATTTATTGTTTAAATGATATTTTAATTTCCAAAGCGAGGAAAAAAGCATACGAACCAAATTATGTTGTATGTATTGCAAGCGAAATTGTTGTTATTGTATGTGTGTGTCGAATTAACCAATGCTTTTCGAATACACATACAACCACACACATATACACGCATACATATACATAAAAGCAATGAAAATATTTTGATAAGCATTTATGCGAAACGGTGAGGCTAAAACAATTTTGAGGTTAGCTGCTAAAGCTGCTGAAATGAGTGGGAGTGCGCGTAAGGCGCAGTGGGCGGTGCGGGTGCAGGGCGGCCACGACTGCTGGTTGTTGCAAATAGAATGGACAATAAAAGCGGCAATAACCACGAAAAATAAATAGGCAGAATAAATGGAAGTGTACAAAAAAAGGAGGAAAGTAGGAAAAAAAGCAGTAACAACACTAAACCAAATCAAATGGTAATGTGGCAAATGCGGGCAAGTATTTCATTGCTGTGTGAATCTGTGTGCGGACTTTTGTGTATTCTAGGCAACGTTACCAAATTAAAATAACAATAACAGCGCAAACAGCAAACAAAGTTTGACCAATGCTGTTAACAACACAACCATACATACATACTTACATATACATATATATGCACGTACTTTGCCGCTAAGTGTAGAACAAATAACGGCAAAATACACAATTTGCTTAAAATAACAATAAAAATACAAACATAATACATAATGGCTAGAGCCTGCGTACATACTTAGAGATTTTGGAGTTTTTTTTTAATTTTTTTTAATGTAATTGGGGCAAAATAACATAGCAGTTTGGTGTATTCACTGTGTAGTTTGAAATATTAATCGAATATAAAATTTCAACGATTTTATTTTATTTTATTTTTTTTTTTTTGAAAAAACAAAAAAATTTATTTAATGAACTTTTTAACGTTATAAATCCAAAACAGTTGAAATTTTTTTTAAATTTTCGATTAAATTTCAATATGTTATATATTAATTCTACAATTCTTGAGTCTTTACTTTTTAGATTTTGTAACTAAATTAGACAGTTTGTTACTTTTTGCTTCCATTTATGTAAGAGACAATTTCTTTTTAAGAGAGTTTCATAAAAAAGTTAATATTTAATTATTTAAACTATCTTAAATCCAGCACAAAACAAAAAATTAATTTAATACTTTGATTTATTTAAAGAAATTTTTTACTTCACAACGATTTTAAAATAACTGCTAATTAAAAAATTATAAATTAAACGGAATATAATTAATTAAATTAAAAAAATTGAACAAAATAGAAGTAATAACAAACTTTAATTAAGATTTTTTAATAAAAAAATATTATTTAAATAACATAATTGTTAAAAAATGTATTTAAAAAAATTTTATTCTGATTCAAACAAAATTTTTAAAAGAAATTAGTTTATTTAAAAATAAGTAAAGAAGGGTTAAGTTCGCGTGCAACCGAACATTTTATACTCTTGAAACTTGCAAGAATAGAAGCCAGGAAAACACTTTAAGGTGCAAAACCAATCATATAGAGTAAAGGCTGCTGGAAGCTCAAAACTCCTGATGTTAGTTATATAGAAGCTAGGTCAAGTTTTCGCTTAAATTCATCTATTTTACAAGTATCTAACTCTTATGAATGAAACACACCTTCTTATTTTCATTGGGATAACTCACATATTGGCCGATAAATGCGTTACAAAGTCATCGGAAGTTCGAAATTCTTTATGCTAAATAAGTATATGGGGACTAAGGGTATTGGTGCGATTAATTTAATTTTTGACATAAAGACATACCATTATAAGAGAAGGATTATTCCTTAATTTCAGTCGTATGTATATCACACACATTGACCGACGTTTTCGATCAAAAGTCAATTATAGGTACCGGGGTCCAGATATTCGGTACATAGGGGTTTGACCATTTTTTGTTGGATTTAAACAGTTTTTGGTCATAAGGTGGCACACACTAAAGTCAATATTCGTGCTAAATTCTATTCCGTTATATTAATTGTTTCTTGATTTGTGTACTGGAAAGTAAAACAATCAAGTGGAATATAAAATTGCTCTATATGGAAAGTAGGCGTGGTTATTGTCCGATTTCATTAATTTGCACAGAGTAATATAGGAGTATGAAAAAAATACCACATTTCAAATTTTGTCGAAATCGGTTGGTCGAGTTTCGAGATATGGGATTTCACCAAAAAGTGGGCGGTACCACGCCCATCGTCCAACTTTTACCCCGGCCCCTATAAGGCCTTGCTATACCACCCCGGTGCCAAGTTTTTATGTTTCTGCCGCATTTATCATAGTTATTGATTTATCGCGATTTTAGTAGTTTTGAACAGTACCGTTTTATGGAGAGTGAGCGGGGTTTTCATCCATTTTCATACTGTCGGTAGAAGTTCTTGTAATATTTGTGCTTTGCGAGATTGGTTGTTGTAGCTTTAGTGGCTATCTCCTAAGCAAATTAAATATATTAGGGGGCAGGGTTACGCCCACTTTTAAAAAATTTGTATTTCCTGTGCTAAATTACAGTTTTATATCTTAATTTAGTGCTTAGTTATGGAAATTTATATGTTTTCGGTTATTGGCGACCTTTGGGCATGGCAGTGGTCCGCTTACGCTCATCTACGAGCTTGAACTTTTTTTGTACTAAGGAACCGGCATACCAAGTTTCATCAAGATATCTCAATTCTTACTCAAGTTACAGCTTGCATGGACGGAAGCAAAACTATAATACTCTGTAGCAACTGATTGAAAGAGTCTAATTAAGAAAAAATAGTTTAATTGCAAAAAAAATTTTAATTATTAAAAAAAATTTGAATTGAAAAAATAGTTGTATTAAAAAAACTACAGAATGCGCTCTGCTATCCGTGCCATGGCTAAAGGCGTTTTTTAGGGGATGGATGAAGTTCAGCTCAGTTTCGCTCAGTTCAGTCACACTCATGGTAGTTTTCATACCGAAGGGAGGTAGAATCAATCTAACCTACTCAAAAGAGTTTAAGCTTAACTTCTTTCCTGCTGAAAACGCTAGAGAAGATCCGGGACGCGCATATTAGAACCGCAGGGCCTCCTAGAAGCTTGTCTAAGGCGCAGCACGCATATACGAAGAGCACATCAGTAGTGATTGCACTCCTTACATTGGTATTTAATATCGAAAGGGCTCTTGAATATAAGGAATACGCTCTTGGAGCATTCCTGGACATTTCTGGAGTATTCAACAACGTCTCTACGGAATCTATTCCGAATAGTGTCCTTTCAAAAGTTATTGATCCCGCTATACAACGCTGAATTAGAAGCCTTTAGACCTCTAGACGGATAGGTGCAGAATTGAACGACGCTAAAATGATCAAGGAAGTCTGTAAAAGTATTCCGCAAGGTGGAGTGCTATATCCGCTTCTAAAAACATTAGTGGTGAATAAACAGCTCGCAGGGCTGTGCATAACGAGAGATTTTAGAACAACTCCAACGGCGACTCTTGAACTGTTACTAAACCTACCACCTATACACCACTACGCTGAAAACTGCGCAGCAAAATCGCTGGGATGACTATTGGCTGCAGGAGAATTTACATATAGAAACTTCGGGCATTGCTCGATGGGTAATGGCGGTTGGGCTACCCCCGCCTATATGATCCCACTTTTCAACAGGGAAAGAAGGTTCAAAATAAACATACGAAAATATGGCTGACGTAAAGGAATGTTAGCTAAGCGCAACATTCTAAACATCTATGCGGATGGCTCGAAAATGGACGATGGAGTTGGTGCAGGAATATACTGTCCAGTGTTAGGCATAAGGCAATCTTTTAAGTTGCCGGACCACTAAAGTATATTTCAAGCTGAGGTCTTTGATATTGCGAAAGCCGCAAAGCTGGACTCTAACGCATTTGCAAGCAATTCCAGCGTCAATATCTACGTAGACAGCCAAGCAGCAATCAATGCAGTAAACTCGTAATTCATATAGGCCAGAAGGGTATTGAAAAGTAGGGCAGCACTAGAAAGTGTTGCCAGAAGCAAGCGACTTCACTTCTACTGGGTGCCAGGCCAAAACGGCATTGAGAACAATGAAATAGTGGACGAGATTGCCAAGAATGGTGTACGGCTAACATCCGAAAACGTGTTCAACATTGGGAAACCCATGCATTGTCTATACGACGATCTCGACAGAAGCATGGTAAAGAAAGTCAAAACACGATGGAACGAGCTATTGCAAAAGTCACGTGCAAAACGGTAGATCGGAAGTACATAAAATTCCTATTGACACTCGATAGAAGAGACTGTAGGAATATGATGGGAATACTAACATGGTCACAGTATGGTGGCGACCCACGCCCGTAGGATAGGGCTGACAGATCGAGAAGACTGCAGGAAATGTCAAAATTAGGGAAACAATGGGGCGTCTCTTGTGCACTTGTCCCGCATTGGCAAGACTACGCTGTAAGCATCTGGGGTCTCTATGGTATGATACACTGGAAGAGGTATCGAAAGTGAAGCCACAGATTCTGTTGAAATTCGCGTTAAGCGCAGGCATCTGCTCCTCACGGACCTAGCAACCGAACTTCATCTGGTGTCGAAAAGGACCAAAACTGTATATATCTATGGCCTATTACAAAAAATAACAATATTAAAAAAAAACCTAAATAATGGTGTAGTGGGTCGGTTTATTACTATAATTCTATGTATGCGCAAAAAATTTCCTTTAAAGTTTTTATTATAATTTAAATACAGATTTATATATAACAACAACAAAATTAGTAAGTGAAATTAAAAAAAAAATTGATACAAGTACATGTACAATATATATTTTCATACATAATATACATATATGGTATGTGTATGAAAAAATTTGTTGCGAAAGAACTTGTACCGATATCCAGCAACAATTTGTTCCTCACGTTTTCTAGCATGAAACACCGTTCCTCACTCATCCTTTCAGAATCTCTATGCAAAACTATAAGACTTCTTCTTTACTATGTACATAAACTACTGGGAGTCCTTAGCGTAACTGTGCTCTACTCTTTTAGTCTCTTTTACGTGCTTTCCCTTTCTCTACTTATTTCTGTTTAACATATGTATGTATATATTATTTTGTTTGCTATTTATTTTAGCAATTCGCAGTTATTTCAATTAAGTTTACGCCAATTTATTCGGCAAGCTATTGTTATTGTTTACTGTTATTTTTCATTTATTTCGCCGTTTATTTGGTTTCTTAATGCTCGAGAAAAAAACAGAAACTGCCAGCAACAACTCGAGCTGCCAGCCACGCTTCTGCAAACAAACCAACCTTTTTTTAATAACGTTTTTGCAAAAGTGTTGGCAATAAAAGTAATAAGTTAGCCAAAAAGCAAAAAACAACAAGAAATACACAAACAACTACACAACAATACCACAGGAACTAAGTTCCAGTCTGGCAAGGTAAAGGTATAGTCAAGTAAAGGCGAAAAAAATTGAAGGAAAACAATAAAAACTAAGTGCCACTTTCGACACTCTGGTTTTGTGGTCTGCAGCAGGACCTACATTGCTGCACTCAACTCTCAGTCGGCAGAATCGAATAATTGTCTACTCCACTCGACGCTGTGCTATTCTTATCTTTTTGCAGCGTTCGGACGTGGTTTCAGCTCATAGCCACTAGCATTCGGCTGTGCAGTTAGCAAGGCAGACAAACGGACCAATAGACAGCTGCCTTCCAGGTCACATGCCATTGCCATCAGACAGTCAGCTATTGCGGCTATTTTTTGCCCTGTGCTTTTCTCTCTACTCCGCAGCTGCTATTAACACTGAGGTGCTTATGCCTAGGTCGGCGCAAATGTATACGAACTGTTTTCTTAATCTATTTTCGGTTATTTTTTTCTCCGAATTTTCTTCAGCTCCTCTTCACTCAGTTCTCTAAAAGACCGCCAGCTGCGCTAAGCCACCATGGCGTATAAACCAAAACATCACCATCGAAATCTATGTAAAAACGAAACCAAAACTGAGTTGAAGGCAAAAACTCGGCTTCTTTGGCTGTGTCCAATGCGTTCGGCAATAATTTCAGGTGCTTAACCTGCACGAAAGAAAGCCTTTGGCGTCGAGATATTGTATTTTCACACTTTAATCCCGGCAAATGTTTATCTTTTATTTTGCTAGCCGATGCGCAGCTATGCGCCCGGGAGCAGCGTGGGTGCGTAGCGCGTTTCGTTTGTAATCCCTGCTGCTCATTGTACACTTGCCTCGGACGGATGCAGTGATTAGGAAGATTAAAAGCATGATGGGTAAGTTGTGCGTGGCAAATACCTTCGAAATACTTTAATACGCAAACTTTTGATTAAACAACATTTTTTGGTTTCGCACATAATTTTCACGAAACATTAAACTAATGCGTTTAAAACTAGGAATTATGAATATTCACGGCGTTAAGAACCCATTGTTAATAAAAAATCAAACAAATGGAAGTGACCTTTTCGACAAGGGGGATAGTTTAGCTGAACGAGTACATTGGAAATAAGGATGTGTTTCGAAAAGCTATTATATCTCCATGGTGAAGAGACAAAGAGGCGTTAATTATACTAAAGAAATCTTGTTCTATCTCCGTAACTTTCATATAATTTTGTCATGATTTTGAGGTTATGTAAAGTGTACGATAAGAGTTTCAAAAATAACTTCGGTTGCACGGAAGCTTTAATATCTTTCACAAATATAAAACAAGTACTTGATTTTCATCAGTCAGTTTGTATAGCAGCTATATGGTATAGTGATCTGATATCGGCTGTTCCAACAAATGGACAGCTACTTGACGAGGAAGGGACGTGGGTAAAATTTCAGATTGATATTTCAAAAACTGAGTTCATGTATATAAAGACAGAAGGACATGGCTAAATTGACTGAGCTATGCTTATACCATAAATATAATTAGGATCAGATGTTTTCTTCTGAACAAACTAGCAAACTTGAAATACCCTAAGGGTATACAAATCATTTGAACCACAGTATGGTGATTTTATACCCATCATGGCCGCGTATTCATAAACGAAACGGTCTCAGATTTGTATCCAGGCAAGAACCTAAAGTCGATAACATTGCTCTAAATTATTTGGTGAGTGGTTTTGTCGAAAAAAACTAAAACTAAAACTGGGAAGATTTTCAAAACCTTAAGCATAGCGAATCCATATTTTATGTATATCAATCAAGTGTTCAACAATCTCTCGGCAACAACGTTTTCGGTACAGTAAAGTAATACAAAAAAAGTCCGAGACAATTAAAAAATTCACTTCGAAGTAAATGAGTAAACATCGCCTGTAAATGTTTTTGGTTCATAAATTTTGGACAGAATGTCACTCGAGGCTCCTTACGTACGGCTAAAAACACTTTTACTGATTCAAAACATCAGTACTTTTTAAATAATCATTCATTACTAAGGCCCAACACTTCTGTATGGTATATTCGGAAAGCTTTACCTTTGCAGAATGGTATAAGTACTTACAAGTACTATAATCAGCGAGCAAGCGTGATGGCCCGGTCTAACTAAATATTTTTTGACATCAAAAATTGAAATGTAAAGACAGTTTGAATAAATTTCGCGACCTAAAGATTATTTGCGTATTCTTTAATTCCACAGCAGAACCCGAATAGCTCTAAATTGGGATTTTTCAGTACTTTCCGAGTGGCATACATTTAAGAAGCAAACAATTTAAGAGAACACAAACAAAAAACCCAGAAGCCATTGAAAAAAAGGCAATTTTATATCTTCAAATAAACCGGTTTCATGCTGGGCTCCACTTTTTCTATTGTCGATATATCGCAACAGCAAACCACCTGCCATCATTTGCGTGCGGAAACCTACCAGCTGACCGTCATCAGCCATTGCCTATAGAAAGCTTGAATTTGCCTTACAATAACAAATGCGCAAAAAGGATAATAAACAATGCGAGGAGTGGGATAAACAAATATTTTTGCCCTTATACATATTTATATTGCTGTGTACACAATAGCCATTCTAATCTTTTTGCCAATTCGGCTTATCCATGTGTTCGGTCCACCCGCCCACACCTTAATTCTTTTTTATTCGATTAGAGTTGTTTGTTTATGCTTATTACTTGCTAAAAGAAAAATCACACTTTAACAACTTGAGCAAAAATACGGTCAGTTCGACGTTTACATTCACACATACATATATATTAATACATAAGTACATATGTATGTATATTCTTAGATAGTTGCGAAATTGTAATAAAACGCAATAAAAATAAACTCGTTTCTTACACGCGTATAAAAGTGCGAAAAAATAAGGATCCGAAATTATAATAAAAAGTGACCCTTTCGCTTAGCCACCTCACAAATTCAGCCAATCAGCTGACCATCAGCCGGCACTCGCAGCAGGCGGATCCACTTTGTGGTTATCACTTAATAAAAATTTAGTAGTTTTTACCCTTCGCGTGAGAATTTATGTGCTGCAAACTGTAACTGTAGCATGTCCTTAAACGGCTACAAGCAATTGCAACAACAATAAATGTCAGTAATCAACAACACTACACTTAAGCTTATAGCTATGTATGGGTGAGGAATGATATTTGTGCGAGACTGTAGATTTGTTCGAAGATATTTTATATTGTAGGTCGCCGTTACGTACACCCTCGTAAAACTCGTGTCGATTAGCTGCTTGTGATCTTTTCAGCTCATTTTTTAAACTAATCACTTCTCCATTCATTGAAGGTAGTTATTACTTTTAGCACTTGTTATATACGATTAGATAGCTATATAAGAAATGCATATCCAGAGACAGTTTATCTAGTTTCGTGAGATATTTATGATCCATATTGAAAGTTCTGAATTAATGTCTGAATTCATTATACAGAAATTCGACATATTTTCATTATTCTTCAAATAAATGCAGTATTTTACATTGGCTGCTGGTCGGTGGTAGTACCTAATTAATTTCCATTTCCATTCCATTCCAGGAGATGTATAGCCTTCGCCATTTGAAACAGTCCTTTATATATATAAATATTATATATATATATAACTAGAAATATTGGGGCTGACAGATAGAGAAGACTGTAGGAAATGTCTAGAGCAGGGCACCAGGGAAACAATGGAGCATCTCTTGTACATTGGAGTCTATGTGTGGCCAAATTAACCTATCTAGAAACATACCATATAAAACTGAAACCTATAAATATTATTAATTCACAAAATCGTACGACTATCTGTCTGTACATTTACGAACTAGTCTTTCTGCTTTTGAGAGATCGATATTTTCCCTCTTCTCCCAAAGAAACTGCTCATTTGTAGGAAACGCATATATTGGACCACTATATATAGCATATGGCTGCAGAAAAACTTACCGAGCCAAACGAGGTTAGATCTCCGAAAGTGCCTTGGCCGATAAAAACCCGGCTCAATTCCGTTAACGTAGAACCGGCTGTTGTCTGTCTTGCAGACGACGATCTGAAGTTCCTGTGAGAATGTAAAATCCTTCTGGATACCTCGAGAGATTGAACTCCTACTTATCCAGAATCGACCCTGGCATATCAAATATATTTCCAGCTTGCAACGAGTCCTCGCATGATACGAATCACCTCCTTGTATGCCCAGCTAACCCTGCACATTTGACATTATCTCTCTATGGTTCGAGCCTGTCGAAACAGCACATTTCCTGGACCTACCGTTGGATGACCTCGATGACAACTTATCTGAACCTTACCATCCTAACGGGGAATAGATAACTGCTGCCACACAAACTGAACATTATTATTAAGGGTTCAATCGAAGTTAACGTTTTTTACTGATTAGAGCACTTGCTAAATTACTAAGGATTGGATATACGACTTAATGAAAAAGTCTTCAACAACAACACTCAATTACTTTCTACTTATTACTTTATAAAATGTTGAAGATTTTGCTTAAATTTTTTGTAAGCGTGCGTTTTAAGACTAAAAATAAACTATTATTCTGGCGAAGTGTAATTTTTGACTTAAACATTCTTTTTTGAAGGAAAATTTACTTTCTCGATAAATATTATATTTGTTAGCGTGACAGCTGACACGCTGGTTGTTTTACTCAATTATAAAACACTCTTTGAATTCTCTTAATAACTAGAAACTGCCATATCTCTCACGAATTGCAAGTGAGAAGAAAAGTTTGAACCCGTAAATGAGGTATACTTATATTCAAAATTAAGTGATTGTCAAAAATTTAGTGTCAATATCGATTCTTCTCTATTAGTTCAACATTTTCGCCTCTCTCTTCTAGCTTTCATTTCAGCGACGCTAATGTTGACTGTCGCTTAATGTTGAACATGACAGCGACAAATTGAAAACGTCAGCGCCAATCTTTCACGAACGATTGCGAATCGATGGCATCATGACTAAAATTCACTTTATCGATAATCCGCTTAAAAAGACGACCATGAAAGGCTAATGAAAACGTTTGTACATACAGACATGTGGTTGTGTTTGTAGGAAATTCTCTTTAAAAGATTTAAAATGGTTGATAAGAGATGTGGAAAAGATTTGAAATGCATTAAAAAATATAATTTAAATTAGAATTTACGGTTGCTCGGGTTCTATTAAAGACATTTAATTGAAATTTGGGAATTAGTGGTTTGCAGTAATTGTACCTACATACATACATACATGTGATTTGAATAGAAAAATTTTATTACAAGAGAATATTCAATTAAAATTTATAATAATAACATTTTGTAATTAATTAAGTAATTTACGGATGAGTACTTACGAATTTAATTCCAAGTCTAAGCGAAACTTATGATTAAAGGCCTTAATTAAGAGTGAGGTGCGATGAAAGTGTTTCTGTAAAGAGAGCAAGAGATTTAAATTAATTTACGAAACATAATTAATGTTAAATTAGTACGAAAAAGTCAAAACTCTAAATATATATGAGATACTGTTCAAAAATTAAACAAAAATAGAAGTGAAACCAATAAACTAGCATTTTTATGGAGCGAATTAAGCATGAAGCAAGACGAAAGACAAATGTCAGCTTAAGAAAAATAAACCAATGGAATGGCTACTGGAATTTCGTGCTCTTCTAGCCATAGGTGTTCTTCCTGAAAATACTTGTACTCACAAAAACCTTGATGACTTCAGATTAAATTCGGCAGAGTATATTCTGAATAAAGCAATCAGAACAAAATGACACTGTTCGACTTAGATGTGAGATCCAAAAGTATTCTGCGAAGAACGTTAAACCATGTAGAGCTCCCATACAGATTATTTTTAACACTACCGATACACTTATTCGATAAACAGAATTTCTATGAAAAATTAAGTCATTATTAGAGAAATACTTGAAAAAGTGGCTTTCAAATGTTGTATATGGTAAGTAGGATGAGAAATAATCGGATTAAAGCCTCATAGTACATGACAAGAGATTGTCAAGATTTCAAACGTAAAATCGTTAGAAGATTTTAAAATTTTAAAATTTACAGGGCAGGACTTGAAAAGAAGTCTGCGAAGTATGTGTCAGAAAGTGGACAGAAACCATGTGCTAGAATTTTCAGTTCAATATGGCCCAAAGTCAGTTTTGCATGGTTAAGATAAAAGAATACAAACATATCATATCAATTAAAATGTTTAAGAAATCATGAATCTAAGACGATCTTCGGTTTCAAAAAGATTTATTGGGGGAACCTTTTGTTGAGCTCATAATCTTGCGTCGTGGGCTTTTGGCGTAGTCAGGAAGATCGTTTGATTTATATTGGAAGACTATTTTTTATTAGGTTAAATGAACTTGCTTGTCTACGCAGATACGGTTAACACCTTGGAAGAGAACGATTTCATATGCACGTACCCAATTACCACAAAAAGTGGGAAAAAATTGGGCGTCTCTGCTGAAATATATTCGGAATCAGGAAGCGGTGCCCGAAATTATTATACCCTGAACGGGGTATATTAAGTTTGTCACGAAGTTTGTAATACCCGCAAGGAAGCGTCGGGGACCCTGTAAAGTATATACATATATAAATAATCAGTATCGATTTAGCCGTGTCCGTCTGTCCGTCCGTCCGTCTGTCTGTATAAATACGAACTAGTCTCTCAGTTTTTAAGATATCGTTCTAAAAGTTTGTAAACGTCATTTTCTCATCAAGAAGCTGCTCATTTGTCGAACTGCCGATATCGGACCACTATAACATATAGCTGCCATACAAACTGAATGAGCGGAATCAAGTTCTTGTATGGAAAACCTTCACATTTGACAATGTATCTTCGCAAAAGTTGGCACGGGTTATTTCCTAACATAATAATGTAATTTCCGAAGAAATTGTTCAGATCGGTTAACTATAGCATATAGCTGCCATACAAACTAAATGATCGGAATCAAATTCTTGCATGGGAAACTTCCTCATTTGACGATATATCTTCACGAAATTTGGTATGAGTTATTGTTAATAGAAATAATGAAATATCAGAAGAAATTGTTCAGATCGGCTCACTATAGTATATAGCTGCCATACAAACCGAACGATTGGAATAAAGGGCTTGTATGGAAAACTTTCGCATTTGACGTGGTATCTTCACGAAATTTGACATGGATTACTGCTTAAGGTAATAACATAATCTCCGAAAAAATTGTTCAGATCGGATTACTATAGCATATTGCTTCCATATAAACTTGACACATAGTTACTAAAAGAAATGCACCTGTAAAGGGTATATTACCTTCGGTGCAACCGAAGTGAACGTTTTTTCTTGTTTTTAAAACATAATGGTAAACCCTTGTCTTCAAAATAAATTTAAATTCTTAACATTAAAACTAAATCACATGCATTTTATTTCGTTTTGTTAGCGGCATGTCTAACAAAAACGCACTTTACTAAAAAGTATCAATTTCTTTTTCATTCAATTCTTGGCAATTGGCAGGTCCATTCTGATAAATTCTAACTGATAGCATAGATCTGCGTTTCTATCGAAATTGAATACATGTATGTATATTATTAAAACAAAAATCATTATTCAAAGTCATTCTAAAAGCATGAAGAGAGTCTTGTTTATTACTAAAGACCAATGACTTCAAATAACCCCACAAGAAGTAGTCTAATGGTGTTAAATCACAACTTGTTGGAGGCCGCTCAATGACAAAAATTCCTGAAATAATCGAATATCCAATCTTGGAATGTTGTCAATATCAGCTTCTTCCAATTACGACCATAAACGATTTTAACACCTACCGATGCTGCTCTCTATTGACAGCAACGCTGTCATCAGCTTTATTTCGAAGGAAGTATGCACCGATGATTCCACCAGACCAAAAACCACACCAACCTGTCAATTTAGGTGAATATAATTTGTGAATTTTCTTCGCACCAGAATCGACAGTTTTGTTTATGGTATTTACCGCGCCACTTATTTGAAAGTGAGTGTCATCGGAGAAGATGATTTTCATAAAAAATCTTTATCATTTTCAAGTTGTTCAAAGCAAACTCAGCAAATTCACGACATTTATAGTGGTCCAATGGCTTCAGTTCTTGAGTGAGAACAATTTTAAACGGATGCAAGCACAAATCCTTTCTCAAAATCAGCCAGGTTGTGTTTTGAGACAGTCCCAGTTCTTCAGAACGCCTTCGAATCGACAAATTGCGGTCTTCAGCAACACTTGCCTGAACGACAGCAATATTTTCATTACTTCGAGCCGTTCTTTGACTTTTTGGGACTTGAACATTACGTAAAGAAACTGTGCGCTCGAAATTTTCAACAATTCGACGATTACCAATCAGAGATCGACCATTATTACGATCATAAAATGGCAAAGGCGCACGAAAAGTTACAAATGGAGAACGATTATCTTGATAATAAAATTTAATAATTTGTAAACGTTGTTTTTGCTTATGTCTTTATATGATAAAAGGAAACATTACTGAGTACAATGAAAAAAAATTACAGATCATTACAAATTTATAATAAAGGACGAAGAGACACTTAGAATTGGAAAACGCTGTACTTCAGAAGTGAGATTCTTCGAACAGCAGTGATTCCATATTTTCCGCAGAATTTTTTTATGCTAGAAAATATTTGTAGCAAATTGCAGTTCGTAAGATTATTTTTTATATTTTTTATTATTCCTGGGAAGTTTGCAAAAGTGTATATAATTGTTCACTTAAATGGAAAAATATGTGATAACCAGTAAACGCAGCACAAATTGGTGCTTCACTTTGTTGGGTATTTTACCATATAATATCGCTTTGATTCGACACACCTCTGATGACATAACACCTCTTGCCGCCATTTCACGCGAGAACAATTTATGATCCTTCATCACAATCATTAGCATTTCCAGGTAAACCCTGAGAGCCCGTTCTATCTGTAAGCCAAAGCATACACAGTTATTTAGATATGTACAAATGGCGGCTTGCACTTCGCAGCTTCTGTGGACCGTCTATTGATGAGTCTCATTGGCGTGACGTCGCGCTGAACACTATACATATGTAAGCATATGTACATACAGATGTTGCAGCAAAGCGCCCAATCGAGGTCAGCTGGCAAAAGAGGTGTCGTTTACTGCATGCGTACCAGCTGAGCAAGTGGTGGAAGTGGTGTAGTGTACCATGTTGTAAGCTATCGATGGGTGGCGTTTTGCTTGTTCATCTGTATGCAAGTAGAGAACTAGCCTGCGTTGAAGCATTGCTAAATCAAAGCATGTATGTATTGGTGCCAAGCAAATGCAGCGATTGCTGTTGTAGGTGTCAGTATATGCGCCGATATTACCAGGGAGCCACTACTTCACACAAACACACACAGCCAGGCACGCGCATGTAAGCCGTCGCTGCTGCTGAATGATGTGGTAAAGACGATGTTGTTATTATCGCCTTTAATGCAGCTTTGGCAACGAGCGTTTGCTGGGGAAGATGGTGAGGTGACGTGGTGGCGGGTGGTAGCCGCTGTTGATATTGCGGTTGAAGTCGCAATAATGTGCCACTTGCCAAAAATGTTTACTCACCCACACTCGCCTCAATGCACAATCGCACTAGCAACAAGCAAGACATTTATGTGTATAAGTATGCGTGTGAATGTCCCTGTTTGTGTTTGTGTGTGAGCGTGTATATGTGTAAGTCTGTTTGAGCTTGGCTTTTGAGCTCGTTCAAATGAAATCGTCGAGAATGCAATAAAGGATTCAAATTGTACAAAGCCTGCTGTCATATGCACATCCGTTCGATTCTGCCTTCCCTTCCCTCCGCACTCCACGCTCCACTTCGCCCGCGGATATGTGAACAGCCATGGAAGCGTACATTATTGCGCTGTAAAGTGCCATCAACCAGCAGCCAATAACAGTCAATATGTGCTGCAATAGTCGTCGATTTGTTTGTATGCTGCAACAACAACACGTACAACAACAAATAAGGTAATTTGCATCGGAAAGGCGAGCAATCGTCATTATGAACAAACAATAAGCAAAGTATGGGAAATACCGAAAAAGAGAAATCGGTTTCATGCGAAGGTCGTCGCTGTCTCAACAAAATTGTGTTCTTTTAGTTGACATCGCAGACAGCAAAAAATTGTTGGTTGCCATTATATGAGTACTGACTTCGCATTTTTCATTATTAGCAGTTGCCGTCAGACATATTGCAGGCACTGTACATACATAAGTTCACAACTGGCAAATATCGACTGAAAATATACATTTGAATTTTTAACTTTTTAATTTGAAGTTGAATTGCTTTAAGCTCAATTCAATTAAGTGGAGTTCAAACCCCTATTAACTACTGTTTAAAATAATAGAAGATTAAATTTTTTTCATCAACTAGCATCTCATCAAAATAGATTTGCACTAGTCCATTTAAAACTCGAGTGCGAACATGGAGGTTTGCATATTCCAAAGGGCGTCTTTGGGCAGTGGTTTGTTTACGACGTGGAAAGTTTCTGAGACGATGTTTACAATGTACAAAAAAAAATGTGGAACAAAGTTGCTTGAGATTATTTGTATCTCAACATACCTTATGGATCGACTCAACATGTGTTGGTTAATGTTTCAGGTTTTATTCGCAAACGGGTTAATGCAAGGCTTGTATCAAGAGAACTGATCTTTTACACAAATTTCAATGAGTAGAGGTCGTAAATGAGAAACTTGATAACGTGGCTGATGTCTAAGACACCACATTCATCAAACGCTCTGGTTAACTGAAGAAACGTAAATTAATGAAAATGACACCAAAACTTTCCAAAATTAGCGGAAGTCGCTCAAAAATCAGCTGAAACCCAAAAAACCTAAATTCGCCGAAGGCCGTCCCAGCCGAGGCCGAGCCGTGTATGAAAAATTGGATTACGGCTTGGTTAACTCATATTGTCCACGAAGGAATCCTATTTGGAACGCGATGATAAAGATTTATATTAATATACATGAAAATATTGACTGTTTTTGTAAGTCCGAGTAGAACGATTTGATATCGTTTTACTGTGAAGCCGTTGGCACGATTGAGGTCTTCAACTCCTCGTTATAGTATACAGAAATGTAAATCAGGCATCTGCTTAAGACCTGTATCTTTGAAGAACACTTGTAGAATTTATTTTTTAATTTTTTATGAATATTTCAAATTAAATAGGCTACCAATTTTCAACTTCACAAATCGATTTTCTTTAAGGGGTCAGTGGGTAATCTTTTTTCTCAAAATTTTTCTTTTTTTTGAATTTTCTGTCCCCTTATACACTTATAAATAATGTAGAAACCTCCTTTACCATTGGAAGGTTTCGAAAAAGGCTCAAAAATAATAATATCGCTCGACGTTCGGAGCGCTCGGAGTGCACACCTGGCACTTCAAACTCGTTTTTCTCAAAACACATTTTTTTTTTTAGCTGGCAGAGTTGATTCCGGTCGAACTACTCAACCGATTTGCTTAATTTTTTTTAAATGTTTACAAAATGCCTGGCTGTCGTTCCTACTAGTTTCATAATTTTTTATAATTTATTGACAATGTTATGACAAAATTTATGTAAAAAAACATGGAAAAAAATTAAAAAAAAACATTAATTACTTTTTTATTTACCAAAATTTGTTCATGATTCTAGCAGGGGCGATAACCATTCAAGTACTTTTTAAAAATAAATGAGAAATCGTGTCCGCCAGTGAAAAAACGCATCTCATTCACCCAGCCATTTCTCTGAGAGATGTCATCGAAAAATTCCGAAAAAATTTCTTTATACACTCCACGATATACCTCATGATATGTGAAAAAAGTTCTTTTGTAGAATAAAAATTTCTATGAAAAAAAAATGTCAAAAAACAGGCCAGATTACCATACTGACTCCTTAAATTAAAATCATGAAACATACACACACATGTATTTAATATTAACCTTTGCGCATTGGCAACGGCGAGTCGATGGAACGGTGAGCTGTACGAGATATACGACGACATTGACATACAAGGTGCTTTCCAAAGTAAACAGGACTTTTTGAATTTAGCCATCTATATGTCGACTGGTGCATTAGTATATGGTATCTTTATCGATTGTCCAGTGAGAATTGCATAACATTTCATTGATTGGAAGTGAAGTTATTGCGTTTTAAGTGTCAGTATGTTTGTGTTGTCGGTGCGAAAATGAGCTTCGAACATAGAGCCAACATTAAATTTTGTTTTAAGATTGGTAAAACTTTTACCGAAATGTTTCAATTGATGAAACAAGTTTATGGCGATGATTGCCTATCCCGTAGCAGAGTGCACAAGTGGTTTCAACGTTTTCAAAGTGGTCGGAGGACATAAATGACGATCAACATGTGGGCCAATCAGAATCCGTGATCACTGGAAATTCCATCGAAACTGTGCGTAAATTCATCAAAAATCAACCGATTGAAATTCGTGAAAATAGAATTGAACATCTTCAAAACATCGATTTATGGCATTTTAATCGAACATTTTGACTTACGAAAGGTGTGTGCACGGTTTGTTCCGCACAAATTGACTGACGACCAAAAATTGCTTAGAATCCAGCATTCGAAAGACGACTATTTGATCAAAAATCACATTTTAACCATTAACCACTCCCGTGTTCACCTGATATGAAAACGTGCATTTGCCCATGAAAAGAAAGCGTTATGCAAACGTAGAGGCCATTCAAAAAGCTTGCACCGGCATACTGGCGGCCATACCGGCCAACGAGCAAAAACCTCATTCGACATGATTTTGGACCGGGCAAAAAGATGTATTGAAGCAAAAGGAGACTGTTTTGATTGAAATAAATAGATTTTGCCGAAAAAAACATTTGTTTTGTTTTTTAAGTCCTGTTTACTTTGGAACGCACCTTGTAGTTCAGCGAATAAAGAAACAGCGGCTTGATATTGTTGTTTGGATGGAAGAGAACACTCCAGTTTAAGGTTTTCGATTCAGATGATTGGAAGCAGAGGAGGACCCCATAGCAGAGTGCAACAAGAAGAAGACTAGAAAACGAAGTATCAACTGACCAACGATTTTAAGTTTCATGCAGGTCATTGTTCTCTATTTTTTTACGTTTGGTTTTAAGAGTTTTCGCTCAAGCTTGAACAACCCTACCAAATACCTTAAGCAGTGTTTCTCAAAATGTCAACAAAGGGTTGTCATTAGCCACATGTACTCTACTCGCTATACTCCAGTAGCCTTACACAATATGACAGTCATTTTCGAGTAATTTAATTTATAATTTCAATATTCAGTGTAATTCACATTTTCATTAGATGAGTAACAAAAATTATATAATATTAAAGTCTAAATCTACTAAATAGAAACCACAACAAGCGTGAACTTCTACGAAAACACACAAAATACCAGCTTAAGTCGAAACTGAAACCACATAAACCGTAAGCATATGTCTAATATCTGCCAACACAGCAGTTGTTAGTTGTTGTTACAGTCACGCGAGTGTAAACACAAAGTTATTGCCAATGTAATTCTAACTCGAAATGAGTCGCAAATTTTATTTGTGTTTCATCAAAGCACACACACACACACACACACACAGATGCAACCGTGGACATAAGCGCCGAACGACGTAAACAAATAAACGAGCTTGTCGGGATATTTACGAGTATTTCGGAGTAGTTTTAATGTTTTGTTTATTGTTTTGCTGCACTAACTACCAGCAAGTGCAAATACGCGCTACTCGCAATGTGCAACGCTGCCACCCTTACCTACTGCACTACACCCTACATATGTATGTATAGGTAAATAATTATGTAAGTAGTTACATAGATATTAGTATATGAGCGAAATAAATACGCATTGTGTACGCATATGTAATTACAAGCATTTCAGGCGAGTGCGGCAGCTGGGAAAACAGACTTTGCAGACTGACTCTAAGTTAGCAGACGCATGTGGTAAGTCTTAATCAGCAGTGTGGCAACGTTGACATTATGCGTTGACATATTGCAACAACAAAATATACTAAACACTTTACCAAAAACCAAAATAAATAGTGCTGGCGAAAATATAAACAAACCGAATGAGAAAAACATGTTGACGCAAAGTGTCAGTCGCTTAGAAATGAGCGCCGGCAGTTCGTTGAAGAAGCTCGTTATTAAAATTCATAGCGCATAAGCTGATTAGTTGGTAAAGGCAAAGCTAATTTCAAAGGAAGTTTCATTTTCAAATACACTGGTGGGAAAAAGTTTGCGTACAAAACAAAGCAAGAGGAATACCAGAGTTTTTTTTCAGGTTAAACTGCATTAAAGTTAGTTAAAACAGATTTGTTGGTAGTGTTTGAATGTTGCGAAAAAGGTAAAGTGAGAAATAAGGTTCCAGAAAAACAGTTACAGTAACACCGTGTGCAAAATTTCAAAAAAGGCTGGTTATCGAAGTCGAATCGCACGGAGGAAGCCATTATTTTCATTGACAAAAAGGCAAAAGGGAGTTGCATTTGCCAATGAGTATATTAATAAGCCGATGGAGTTTTGGAAACGTGTTATTTTCTCAGAAGAAATAATTTTGCATATTTGGGATTAAAGTACGGAAGCTTGCTTGAAGAAAACCTGGTACTACACCCAATAAACAACATCTTGCGGCGACTGTAAGACACGTTGGTGGTGGTGTAATGTTGCAGCTGGGGTGTAAGTCTAGTAACGGTAAAGTAGGCAATATCGAATGCATTGAGTCAACAATGGATAAGAGAGTCTATTTGGATATACTTAAGGCAAATTTGAAGCAAAGTGCAGCAAAACTTGGGATGGAGAGTAGGTATTTGTTCCAACAGGACAACGCTCCCGCGCACACTGCAGATATTGTAAAATTTTGGCTTCTTTATAATGTGTCCAAACAATTACATACGCCCCCTCCTCAAATACCAGATCTCAACCCCATCTAGCACATATGGGATTTGTTGGAACGTCGAATCCGCCAACACCATATTTCTTCGAAAGAAATGCTAAAAATTGTTTTGAGGAATGGAGCTAAATCACACCGGTGGAGACGTCAAATATCGCTAATTCAATGCCAAAGCGCTTAAGAGAGGTTTATATATAGCGTAAAGGGTACCCAGTTAGTTACTTGAAACCGAATTTTTCCATTTTTTTTATTTCTAGAAGTTTTTTTTAATAATTAAGCATTGTGTGAAGCTTGTACGCAAATTTTTGGTGACTAGTGTATGTACACATACATATGAGTTTTCAATATTATCATATGTAAGAGATGTATGCATTTTCGTTACATAATGAGGTGATTACTATAACTACGAGAATATTCCCACAACATCAATATATATCCACCTTCCAAAATTATGCAGAATTGAGTATAATATTACACGCTAAGCTAATTAAGTTTTATTTTTGTGTTAGAAACAACACGGCCAAAAGCCAACCATCAACAAATAAGTCAATGCAATTATTTGGAAATTTACATATACATATGTATGTATGTACATATGTATATATATATATGTAGATATGTTATGTACAAATATGTGGTATGCATAAATGCATATATGAATGTACATATATAACATTTGAAGTACATGTAGGTGCATCCTCCAAAAATGGCAAAAATTGGGTTGAGTCCACAGCTAGTCGCAAAGAAGCCTCTTACTGATGGTTCTTTTGAATTTGTTATATAAAACGATTCCGTTCCCCTTTTTTCGAGTAGGTTTCATGTAAAGCCTTTTTGGTATCCACGACTAGTAAGAACACTTTTTCTATACTATTGGTGTCGAAAAGAGCCTTTTAAATTTTTATTTAGTAATAATTAACGTCTACATACATAATTTCCTTTCGGAGGGGCGTTGTTTTCTTCCCAACATATAATATTTTCAATATTGAGTTTATAATAGCGGGCCAGTTGTTCTTCCCTTTCGCTGTTTGGTGCCTATTGGAGGTTCCAAGTGTAGCCAGGTCCTTCTGCACCTGGTCATTCCAACAGAGTGGAGGTCTTCCTCTTCTTCTGCTTCTACCATACTGTGTATTGAATACTCTCAGAGCTGGAGTATTTTCATCAATTTAGACGACATGACCTAGCCAACTTAGCCGTTGTCTCAAAATTCGCTGAGCTATGTCAATGTTGTCATAAGATCGACTCATCTGATGTTGCCATCCTCTATACCTGTGCACCATACAGCAGAACGGAGATGATGAGTAACTTGTAGAATTTGGTCTTTGTTCGTCGAGAGGACTTTACTTCTCCATTCCCTCCGCAGTCCGAAGTAGCATCTGTTGGCAAGAGTTACTATGCGTTTGATTTCGACGCTGATGTTGTTGTTTTTGTTAATGCTGGTTCCTAGATAGACAAAAATATGAAGTTAACAGGGACGTGGTAGTCAAGTCGCGAGTGCGACGACTATTTTTTTGTCCTCGTTTGTTCGTCGTTTGCTTCGCTTTGTCCAACCAAGAGAAAGCAGAACTAACGGTGCGGCTGTTATGGCCAATGATAACGATGCCATCGGCGTAGGCCAGCAGTTGCACACTCTTGAAGAAGATTGTATCTTTTCTATTCAGGTCTTCAGTTCGAATTATTTTCTCCAGCAGTAGATTGAAGAAGTCGCACGGTAGGAAGTCGCTTTGTCTGAAATCTCGTTTGGTAACGAACGGCTCGGAGTGTTCCTTTCTGATCCTGACGGAGCTTTTGATATTTCCAAAGGGAGTTTACGCAGCCTAAGTAATTTTGCTGGTATCCAAAAGTAGCCTTGAAATCAACGAAGAAGTGGTGTGTGTTGACCTTTTTTCACGGGTTTTTTCCAAGATTTGACGCATGATAAATATCTGCTAAGTTGTTGATTTTACATTTCCAAATTTGGCGGTAGGCTTGACGGTAGGCTTTAATCTTTCACACAATACGCTCGATAGAACCTTATATTGAATATTGGCGTAGATTGTAGAGTTTCCTTTTTTGTGAGTTTGGCGGAGCAATTTTTAAATTCCAATCGTTAGGCATGCTTTCATCCGACCATATTCTACAAAGAAGCTGATGCATGACCTTTATCAATTCTTCACCGCCCTATTTGAATAGCATTTTATGTCGCCTTCAAACGGTTGTTTTTTGGCTACCCAGAGTGTACTTGGTCTAAGGCCGGAAGTCGTAAGCTGCTGGAGCCATATGTAAAGGATCCTTTCTGGCATCTGCCAAGTGAATGGCGCTCATGAATAAATGGCGTTGTGCAATTAGATTGGTAATACATATATCTAAGGAATGCAAAAAGGAAACAGTCAGCTTTCTGCCTGATGGCGAAAAATTTGGTCAAAGGTAATGTTCTTAGTTTAAAAAGACACCGTTGTCAATTGCATATAGAAGATGTGTTTTAACTCAATGCTGGTACAATTCTGTTTTCAGAGGGGGGTGATGGATTTCCACTCCAGGCATTGAAATTACTATCATAATAGCTAACCAAACCATCAGTTGGATCAACTTAAATACACATTAAGTATGAAGCACTAAAAGGACAAGCTTGCTGTAGTGTCGCCGCGTTTGCACAAACATTTTTAAAAATACTAAATCAATCAAGGGATGTACTCTTCTAAGTACATTCACCTGAATTATATATATTGAATCAATTTCTCCATCAAACAGCGGAAAGTAATTACACCATAAATACTTTTCTCTCATTCCTAACGAGTTTTTGGAGTACACATCTCATGATTGAAAAAGACTAAAGTAAAGACTAAAGTAAATGATGTTCTACAAATGCGGTTCTATACCGACTGCAGAGTTATATTCACACGAAAGCGTAGCCAGTTCTTTTCTGGCATTTGGGATAAGCCTTCTCAACATCGCGTATAAAGTTTTATCGAGCGTATTGTATTAAAGACTAAAGCCCACCATCAACAAACTGAACAATTTTGTTTCTGTGTAAGATCTGTAAGTACAATTAAGTTGGCCTAATAATCGAAAAAGCTCTTTCGAAATTCAAAGGAAAATATTTTAGTGTTGGAGGTTAACTTCGAAAAATAGAGAAATAATTTTTTTTTCTTATACCTTGGCGAGTACTGTAAATATTGAGGATTTGGTTGAAGCTGGCAAGAGATTTTATTTATATGTATGTATACTGTAAATTTTATTCTGTGAAAAGATGTTACTTTCCATTTCATTAGTTGAAAGGTTTTCAAAACATCTATAAAACATTATATTTTATCAATGTTGCCTTCTTTACAAGAGTGTTCACATGTCTCTAAAAGTATTTAACCGTAAAATACGGTACTTTTTTGATGTCTTTCGGCAATTTCGGCACTCTTCATAATGAGCGAACAAGTGGCGAGTGATTGACAACAATAAACTTCCACTGACTTGAGCGCAGGAAATTGGCGCTTCAGCGACTAATGAAATCATTATGATCGCCACGAACAATGGCGAGAAAGGAAGAATTATAAAAATAAAAAGAAAATTAGTAGCTTAGTCAGTAAGAAGGGAATAAAAGAAAGCGAAACATGAGAAGTTGAATATAAATGAAAAATTTGGAGTAATCATAAGGTCAGGGAGTGAGAGCAGAAGAGTCTTCGTGGGGGTGCGTATGGTGGGCGTTGTTTAGGAAGCTGACACGTAGGCAGTCAGTAGGCCCCCATTCATTCTACATAGTTAAGAACAGGACACACGTTTCGTTCTTTTTTCGTTCGCACCGAATGCTTATTTTGTCTTCCAACACATTTTGACGCATTTTCCAACGCGTTTTCATTATTAAAATGTTATGCTTGAAGGCGTTTCAAAAGCGATGAAAGCAATGAAATAAAAGCCTAATGACATTGCGCGCACCAACACATACACAAGTACAATATTAATATACTGCAGATATAAAAACAAAAAAGCCATCCATCCCATCAGCAATGAATGGCGGGCATTGCTTGATTGTAGTAGTGAGCATAAAAAATCCAATTGTCTGCCTCAACATGCTCATTAAACAAATTAAAATGTTGCTGCTACAAGCAAGTGCTGGTGGGGAGTGGGCTGTGTCAGCGCAGCAGACAGTGAGCGTTGCGTGTGCAGCGCGGAGAAAGGAACATTTCAATTTTCATTTCATTTTTATTGTGCATTCGCATAGGAATAATCGTTCATGCTTCCGTTCGTCCATGTAAACGCTTTGGCGAGGGAAGGTCCACTTGCCGCTTGCAGGCGCTCAGCGTCCTTCAGTGACAGCTTTAAAGAAATGAATTGCTCTGTGTGGCCTGCAGTGGCTCTTCTCCTCGATTTATTTATTTATTTTTTTATTTTAATGTACTTCACGAAATTTGAAGGCCTTTCCACTCAATTGACTATTCTCATTTCCGCATTTTTATTCGAGCGCTGATAAAGTAACTATGAAGGTGAGAGTAGAAATTTTAGACGCTGATACTGTTAGTGAGTTTATCAAAAAAAAAAAAAAAAACACCTATTAAAGCTAACGGCGATTGCACCGAAGCTGTAATACCCCAAACAAGTGCGTTCCTTATAGCCTAAAATAATATAAAAGCTTATTAACGTTCACTTTGTATGGCAGCTATTTGCTATAGTGGTACGATCTGAGCAATAAGCCATACCAAATTTCCTTAAGATATTTAATCAAACAAAAAAGTTTTACATAAAAGATCTTGATTTGGATCGGTTAGTTTGTTTGACAGCTATATGCTATAGTAGCCTGATTTTAATAATATGCTTGAAAATTTTAATGCACTCGCAATAAATAATCCATGGGAATTTCCTTAACATACTTTTTCAAATAGAGAAGTTTTCCGATTTCGACAAATGAGTAGCCTATCCGGGGTATAAAAATAAACATAGAGAAGAAGAGAAAAATATCAAGGAAAGTCTTAAGGCTCTCTAAATCATATGTAAAAAATATTCAAAGAGATTACAGAATATGAATCCGCGAACTGTCTTCCGCACCTAATAACACAACTATACCGAAGGTGGGATATCTGACCTTGGGTGGCTAAATTTTGATTAAAGAAACTTTACCGGGGAGATTTTGAGTAACTAGTCTTGTTTAATTTTCGTTCATTTACACTATACTCTCTCCTATTATTCAGTTTCTCAGGTTCTAAATGCACCCGGAAAAATATAACGGATATTTATGTACTAATGCCTTACGACAAAAAAAGAAAGAAAACGAAAACGAAGTACATTAAAAGTAACCAGCAAAATTAATGATAATTATACTCATATTTCGAAATACACAATCGTGTCATGAAAAGAAACATAAAACGAGCTACATATGTATAGTGGATAGTCAAACCAATTTAAGAACAGATCATATTCAAAAAAGCATGATTTTCGGCGTTTGGAGGAAAAGATCGAAATATTTAATTTTATGACAATGTACAAGTTTGACCACCTCTTCTTCTCCAAGAAATAAGCAATTTTGGCAAGCAAAAAATTTGGAAATAAAGAATGTCTCTGCATGGAATCTTTACATTTTATTACCAGCAAATTACTTGAGTTGCACTTAGCATTCGACGAAGTTCGTGAAGTAATCAAAAACTTGCTCTTTCGAGTCGTCAATCCAGCTCTGTTAATGACATCGCTGTTAGCGGTGAAATGTAAAGAAACGGTGAAAATCATCTTGTTGGCATCAGAGATTTAGCAGAGAATCACAACTACTCTTTTGAATCAACCCGACACAATTGGTTAAGTTTTGAGTATGAAGCGTATCAATGCCGGACTCGTACCTAAAAGACCTGAATCCTTTCCAAAAACGACCTCAAGTAGATATCGCAAAATAGATAATAAAGCATCCATTTAGCAATCTGTACGTGGGCACCATAAATTTAACAGTCGCGTCATTACTGGTGACGAGACGTGGTTTTATGAATATGGCGACGAAACTGAGCAAAAATCTAGAGAATGGTGCTACAAAAATAAGCCGAAACCGGGAAAAAACAAATTTCGGTGAAGGAACTGAAGTCCGAAGCTTGTAAAAAGTGCATGGAAAACTGGATCAAGCCGTGGCGTAGTTATATTAGCTCAAAAGAAGTATATTTGGAAGGAATAATAAAAGTGTGTATTGATATACGGAAAAAATTGTGCCTTTAGTTAGTCCGGGTCATATTTGATCAGATGGTATATACAAACTAAAACTTACAGGAAAGTAATGCTGCAATATTATACTAACAATAACTTCGTGTTAAATACGAATTATTGAAAAGCTTTCGCCAGGAAAATAATTGTCTCTCTCGTTAACTCTTTAGGGCAATCCCAAAATCTTGCTAAGAGCACTCTTCCTTAAACTGGAATATTTTTAAACTATTCCTATTTCTTATTTAGTTCTAACATTTAAGCATAAAAATCATATTCCCGGAATTTCGATATCACAAATATCAAGAACCAGTTATTATTTTGTTATTTAGCTCCAAATTATTTCTTCAACAACTTTAAAGTGCAGAAATATATGAACAAACCTTCTCATAAGCGTTGCCATAGCAAAATAGTGGCGTAATAAAAGACAGCACCAGCAAGATGTTGTGCCAGATAAATTGCCTGCGGCAACCGGTAGGGCAAGTTAGCCATAATTTTCAAACACACTAAGAGATGTTGTTGGAGAAACTGAAGCACAAGATAAAAACTACACACTTTTGCCGTGAAAATATGAGTATGGCGCACGCATTTATTTCCTGCTCCATAAATTCTCCAAAGCGTGCTGCAGACTGAGCCGGTATTCTCACACACACACAGGTACGTAGTTATAAAGACAAGTTCGAAAAGATAGTCAGAAAGTAGTGCTACGGCTAAAATAGCTGAGTGGCTTGCGTGACACAAATCCATATAAACCATGCTCTATGCATCTTCGTCGTTCTTTTCTTATTTCCTTCTCTTTTCTTCCACAGCTGCCTACACAAGCGTTGAAGTGTCTTCGTACTACAATGCCTTTTTCTTATTAGATCATTGAGTCTCGGCAGACTAGCAGCTACTTTTAATGTTCACATTCGTTTATCTTGCTGGTCGTGCCGTGTCTTCATGGCATAAGCGTTGCGGTTTTGTGGAATGCGCGATAAACAAATGACAATTATGACTTGGAAAAATTTTCTTCGGCACGTGAGCGAACGTTGCAGAGCGGAGAATGCACACAAATATAGAGAAACGCGGTGAAAATTGCGTGGTTTGTCACTCAGGTTTATCACTCGTAAAATTTATTGGAATATTCGAAGCGCCTTGAAGACCTTTGTGCATAATTGTAGATTCATAAAATGCAAAATAAATATAATGTGAATCTCGAGCCGCCAGTAAGCGTAATATTTTAGAATTTTACTTCCCGTTTTAGTATGTCTGCGCCATTGTAGGGAAGTACTACTACGTGGATGCGGCAGACATGTTACAAATGGCATTAAAACTTAGATGAAATTATCGATACAATGCAGTTTGTATTTAGATTGGCACATAGGTGGCGCTGTAGTCGAAGAATTAAAAAAATCATTCTCCTTAGGCAATTCTTGCCAAAGAAGCGTATTTCCGGCATTGGAGATTTTTTGTGGTATTCATTGAAGGTTCATAGATGTCTTGAACTTTGTATAGCTATCTATTTTAGCACAATTCGAGGGTGATTGTTGGAAATATGGTATTACATATTTTATAAAGGATTGTTATTTACATAAATAACTTCAAAAGTTTACCCACTCGAAGTGTTACCAAATTCAAACTGCTATAACTACCACACTATTAATGACAGCGCGCTTAAATTTACACCAATAACAAATCATTCCATTGTTTACAAGCGTACAAAAACATTTTAGTCTGTGTCGTGTGAAAAAACAGTTATACGTGATGGAATTTAAACGTAATAGTGTGATTGCTTTATATTTGGCTGGAAAATCACAAGCAGCAATTGTTCGTCAGCTAAAACATCTCGAAGTGAACAAAATGTTTGTGTATCGCACTATAAATCGTTACAATGATACTGGCAGCATCGCAAAACGCCATGGAGGTGGTCATAAGAAAACAGCAACATCACCTGAGATGATTCGAAAAGTGAAGGCTCGACTTGAACGAAATCCACGTCGAAGTGGCAATCAAATGGCTAAAGAGCTGAAAATTTCGCAAAGTTCAATGCAACGACTGTTGAAAAATGAGCTAAAGGTCAAGCCTTACAAGTTCCAAAAAGGACACAATCTTACACCGCAGCAAAAAAAGTTAGACTCGAAAGAGCGAAGGAGTTGTTACACTTGCACGAACGTGGCGAATTTCCGAACATTGTGTTTTCTGATGAGAAGAATTTCCCTATTGAGCAATTCATAAACTCTCAAAATGACCGTGTTTACTTGACCGAACGCACGTACGAGAATTTAAAAAACCTACGAATGGCCACCCGAAGTAATTTCCCATCGCAAGTGATTTTGCCGTGACCGCTGATGGGCGCTCTCCAGTCGTTTTCATCGAGCCTGGTGTCAAAGTAAATGCGACTTATTATCGTGAAAATATTTTGGAAGGTGCTTTAGAGCCGTGGGCACGTAAACACTTCGGCCGGAAAGAATGGACGTTCCAACAAGACTCGGCGCCGTCACATAAAGCGAGAATTAACCAAGAGTGGTTAAAAAATCATGTTCCACGCTTCATTTCGTCGACACAATGGCTTTCGAATTCACCAGACGCAAATCCGATGGACTTTTCCATCTGGTCCATTTTAGAGAGCAAGGTGCGGACTAAAAAATACACCAGTATGGATGCGCTCAAGAAAGCGATTGTACGTGAATGGGCCAAAATACCACAAGCTCACATTCGTGCAGCATGCAACTCGTTTTTTGACCGTTTGAGGGCCATAGTCAAGGCAAAAGGTGGCCACATCGAGCTAAAGTGAATGGATTCTAAATTTTTGATTATTTTCATACATTTTTGTCATTGAAATCAATAAAAATATTATCAAACTAAAAAATTATAGTCGTTTGAATAGGTAACACTTCGAGTGGGTAACCCTGTAATAAAAACTTAAGTTTCGTTCACGCGGAAAAAACCGAAGGCTTTGTAAGTCTTTATGATGCTCTTTCCAATTTATGTAAAGGACCAATCGTCCATACAACCTTCGAAATGACGGTTGGAGTTTCCGAACAAAATATTCTGCTATAAATTTATGGATTTCTTTGCATTCGTCTAGTGGTCTTATCTAAATGTGTACCGGACCCACAGTTCTGGACGTGTTTTATGCGTGATCAGCTGGTAGTTTCATATAAGGAACGGCTTTTTTAAAGACCGCGTTATGAAAGGCTGATTTCATTAACTCAAATGTATTCATAAAATTACAAACGTAAGCTACTTATGAGAAAAATTCAGTCGGCGAAAATTCCTCTTAGCTGTCGTAGGAGCAGTGTCGCCAGCCGCCACACCTCCACTGCAACGGAGCAGGTTGCGGTGGTTGTGGTGCTACTCATGAAGACTCGAACCAAGAAAGCGCTTTAAGTATAAACGTGAAAAGGAA
This sequence comes from Bactrocera neohumeralis, assembly GCF_024586455.1. Classification (NCBI taxonomy): domain Eukaryota; kingdom Metazoa; phylum Arthropoda; class Insecta; order Diptera; family Tephritidae; genus Bactrocera; species Bactrocera neohumeralis. The sequence goes on from NC_065922.1 coordinate 43,557,463, forward strand.
GAAGAACTTCTTCGCTCTCCTGTGCAGGCGACCGAGGGTTCCAACTCTGAAGGAGGAGTTCAAGAAGAGGTTGAAGGCAAAAGCGAGGTACAAGGCTGTGGTCGGGATACGCAACTGCCTGGAAGGTAGGTCAGTCTAAAGAAAGAAGAGCGGAAACGGCTGGCTTGGGCTAGAGAGGAGGTGAAATGCAACGACGACCCAATGCTAACATGGATAAAGGAAGCGGTCAGAACGCTTCCAAACTTATGGGAAGAAGCGAAACTAGAAGTGAGAGACCGCAGCAGTATTTCATCGGTACCAAAAGTAAACGTAACCATACCATACCATACAAAGGCAGAGGGTGTTAAGTTTGGCGAAATCGATCAACGAAGATCATCTTCCAGATCAATCTTCTAGATCAATAAGGTGGCAGAAGATATTCTGTATACGAGGTTCGAGTAGATGGCGTGGGGCATGGGAAGCGTGTTCTTTCGCTTCAAGAAGCGCCACACCGCGGTCGGCAATAAAAACACGCTGGAGATGGCTGAAGTAGAAAATGATTTCGGTATAGAAGAGATAATGACTACTTCACTTGTCTTACAAGGGCTAGAGATGGAGAAAAAATCCAGACAGCAGCCTGATAGTCCAAAACCAAGAGCTGAGGGTACCCTAGTGAACCTCCACAAGAATAAGATCGCCTCTGCCGAGCTTATTCTCAATTTGGAGAAAGGCTGTGGGCGTGGCTTTAGTCCAGGAACCATGGTTTGCATCGGGTAATGTGATATCTGGGCTGAAGACGTAAAGTGTAATTAACAAGGTTTAATTAGCGATATTGGTGAAAAAAAGTCTATTTTCACATATTGATTTCAGTCTCTGCATAGATGATCTGACGGTTGTTGCAGTGAAAGGTGCCAAGGATTAGTTTTCACTCCATGTATGCTGCTATATGCAACATGATTGCCAGGCGGAAAGGAAGCAGACGTTGATGGAGGGCGCAATAGAACATCTCTTGTCCCGCATTGGCAAGACTACTCTGTAAACATCTGGGGTCCCCGCGGTGTGATACACTGGAGAAAGTATCGATAGTGAGGACGCAGAGTCTGTTAAAATTCGCGTCAAGGGGAGGTATTCTAAACGATGACTGTTCCTCCTGGACTTAGCAACTGAACTCCATCTCGTATCGCAATGGACCAAACTGATCTATGCCAGGCTTCGTGGCCTACCAGGTTAACATAACCTAACGTATGAGAAATATTCTGCATAAAAATATTTCCAGCAATCCCGAACGTTTGACCACGAGACCTTGCATTAAAACTAAATACCGAATATCTTAGCCTCCATATTGAGAGCGCTATGCTCACCTCTGCTAACATTTTGCACAAGCTGTTGTACCGTAATTAACAAATAAGCATTGCAGTCAAAAGAGAAGGTTAGAATTAAAAGCATAATCATCATCATCATCTTCGGCAATTGTCAGCTCAACAACAACGGCTGTCTGAGCAATCATCAGCCAACAATTGGCCATCAGCAACAGCCTGCATTATTAATAAATAAATACTCTTATACACATGCATGTATGTGTGCGGCGTGTCCTTGCCTGGTATATAGTGTTACCAGTTCCATTAGTGGCATCATCATAACTATGATTATTATCATTGCCATCTTCAGGGTCATTTATGAGGCGTGTTACTTTCACTCTGTCGGTATGTGTGTATGCAATATTTGCTTATTGTCAATGCGTGTTGTTGTTGTTGTCAGTGATAACACTCTCAGCTTTACTAAAGACCATACTCTTCACTTTTGCTTTGCCACCGTCAAGCAAATGCATATTCCATACCTACACACACACACACACACACACATGTGCACAAACAACAAGCTGTGCTTTATTCTACTGAGCTCTTTGCCTCTGCTTCTCACTTCTTCAATTCACGTAATTAATTTCGCTTTTGCTTTGCCAAGTGCCAAGCAACATTTGTGCGAAATTGCCGCCTCACATCGCCACTCTGTTGTTTCATATTGTCTTTTGATCTGTAGACTCTACAATGTAGAGTGTTGCTTTTATTTGCTCGCTTGCTGTGTTGTTGTGTTATTTTGCCTATTCTTTGCATTTTTTCAGCTCGCTAACATATATACATTGCAACTGTTGCTCTTTGTCTTTGAACGCTTAATTGAAGTTCGTCAATTCTGCCGCAATCCTCTGATCCCTTACGCCTCACAAGGGGACTCGCTCATTGTGCAATTCACGAGGGATCAAATTTAGTTGCAATGCTAATGGTTATAATGGTGGGGTAGTAATCAAGGCTATTTCATGTTTAACTAATAGGTGAGGCAAAGACTATTATTGATTATTTTCTAATAATTATTACTGAATGCAAAAGTTCTAAATTTATTCTAATTTGAAAACTCATTTGTATAAATTTTCTTATTATAAATGAAGGATAACATAATCTTACAAAGTACCGCAGTTTAAGTCGACTTTAGCGGAAATTGTAATTTCGATTATAATTAATCTCCTGGAAATAATTTCATCGTAATTCGAAGCTTTTGATTATAAGTAGTAGTGTAGTAAGTTAAAGTCCACATAAAGGTTTGAAGTCCTTGGCCAGTATAGATCAAAGTCTTGGTTGGCTTTCAGTATAATCTACTTTAATTTGCATTTGTTAAACGTTTCGTATAACTCTTAAAAATAAACTTCTGTCAAGTGGAATAATGGTACAATGCGACATATGTATATGTACAAGTACTATATACCTCTACTTGGCTTTTTCCAAAGCCGTTTTTGACAGCGTGATTCGCTTAACTTATTGTCAACATAAACGGCCTACTGAGCGTACTATTCGCAACATCATCAGTCATCTTGAGACCCAGCATTCATTATTCGATAATATTCGACCGAGTAGATAACTTCCAGCACGCAGTGAACAAAATATAGCAGCCGTAGCTGAGAGTGTACACAAAGACTGTGGAGAATAGATTCGGCGCCGTTCGCAGCTTTTCGGACTGACGTATGGAAAGACTTGGAGCATTTTACGTCGAGGTCTTGAATTGAAAGCGTACAAAATATAGCTTGTGCAAGAACTGGAGCCACTTGACTTTCCCAAGTGACATCGCTTCATTGTATGGGCTCTTGAAAACTTTTAAGAAGATCCGATATTTTCGAGCCAAACTTTGTTCAGCGATGAGGCCCATTTCTGGCTCAATAGGTATGTAACCAAGCGAAATTGCCACATTTGGGACGAAGATCAATCTGAACTGCCATGATAACTGTCCATTTGATGCCTGAAACTGAAGCTCGCGATCTCAGCGACATTTGGTTTCAACGAGACAGCGCCACTCCCCAGACATCACATCAATCAATGAATTTATTGAGAGAAGACTTCGGTGAGCGGATATATTTCCGTTTTGGGCTGGTCTATTGACAACTAATATCGTGTGATATCACACCGTTAGACTTTTTCTTGTAGACATATACATATATGTAAAGTCTAAAGTCTATGCGGTTCGGTTCAGGCCTTGAAACAAAATATTACTAGTGTCGTTCACCAGTTACCAGTCGAAACGCTCGAACGAGTCCTCGAAAATTGAACTCAACTGATGGATCATCTGAGACGTAATTGCGGCCAAAATTTGAAAGAGATAATCTTCAAAAAATAAATGGCAGAGAATATTGTTTCGAATGAATATAAACATTCCCCATTGAATTTGAAGTTTCTGTGTTCTTTAAAAAAGTGGAAAACTACGAAATGGACCACCCATGGCATCATGGCTTTTATTTTCTGATAGTTAGTGGTTCAATATCGTTAAGAGGTATCTTAAATTAGTTTTTCGTTTAATTGAAGTAGCTATTAGATCGATTTGAGTAAGCGAAAACATATTAAAAGCGTTTCTCAGGAAACCACTTTTTTCGATGCGGTCGACATGATATCTCAAATTCAGTTTCGGTTTGCTTGAAATTGAAAACGAATATTCTTGATAGGCGCGATATGATAATGTTAGTAACAGCGAGGTCTTATCCCCTTCTACTTCTAGGACGCATAATTTCTTGAAAGTTTATTTATTATAACCTGTACAAGGTATATGAAGTTCATGACACCCCGAAAGAAACGTCCTAGACCCTAAAAAGTACATATCGTCATCTAAAATGCAAAATAACGTAACATCACTTAATCGCATAAGTTGACATGCGAAGGAAAAACGATATAATACGAACCACTCATATTGGATCGAAATTTGAGTTTTGTTTATAAAATGGTTATATCTGACAGACATTTTTTGTTACATATATGTATGTAATATGATGTAGTGAATTGTAAGTAATGAAAAGCTCAATTTTGAGTTTTTGATGATACGAAAGGTCCCGAATGAATATAGTCCATCAGATTTTGAGATAGCATTCTGAAAATTTTCACACGATCTTTTCTTCAAAATAGGCTACTCAGTTGTTGAATTCGATATAGTATTATTCCAGGGGTCACAATGCTCTGATTTAAAATGCTGTGGGCAGCTTGTGTGAAAAAAATCAGGCTTTTTACCATATACACTGAGTTGCTGAATAAGGGTTAATGTGATTACCCAACATGCCTAATAAAGGCCCAAGAGGCCGCCTGTGATCTGGCGCCTCTCTTTTTCAGCCAACGAACCAACAAAAACAAAAAAATAATATTAGTCAACAAGAAAGATATAAAAATATAAATTTGTACTAAGATCTCATTCGGAAACCAAAAATCTAAGCTATCGAGTGTATGTTTGAGAATAGTATGCCCGCTCTCTCACAGGTTGATCCTAAATCTTGTGGTTGCAAACGACGTAGTAATCGATTTTAATTTGCAAGTCAATCAGTCAACTTGCCAAAAAAAATTGAAGAAAAAAATTACAAATTACTGCCGAAGAAGCCATCCCCATACTGACAATATACAAAAAAGTAGGCGTGGAAAGCATGTCAAAGCATTTAATTATTAATAGCATAGCAAAGTGAAGTTTTTTCCATTTTTTATTAGTGTAATTACTCTGCGAATAATAACGTGAGCGCCGCATTTGCGTAAGCTCCACTCTATCTTATTCTTTTTTCGATTTTTTTTTTTTGATTTTTTGTACTTTAACACACACATGCACGTACACACTGGACGCAGAGAAAAAGTTCGATAATTTCATTAATTACTCTTAATCTCTCGCATGCACGCAAAAATTATAGGCTGACATGTCACTGACAATTACTGATGGATCAGTGTTGGACAGCTAAGTCCTTGTACGATTATACATATGTACACACATACAAACTTACTGCTGTATGTATGATATGTAATCACTTGCATGCCTTGCATACTCACAGATGAATTCGTAGAAAATTTTGTAATTAAGTTTGCATTAACTAATTAAGTTAACATGAGAGCGTGTATGAAAATGTTCGCATGTTTATTACAAGGTGCGTTCCAAAGTAAACAGGACTTAAACAAAAAAACAGAACAAATAGTTTTTTCAGCAAAATTTTTATTTTATTCAAAATAGTTTTTGTTCAATTCTTTTTGCACACACACAGGTTTTAGCTCGTTGGCCGGTACATACACCTTTTTGAATGACGTCAGAAAGATTTTTCCGAAAAGGAAGAAGTCGCACGGTGCCATATCAGGTGAACACAGTGGTTATATGTGATTTTTGGTCAAATAATCGTCCTTCGAATCTTGGATTCGAGCAATTTTTGGTCGTCAGTCAATTTGTGCGGAACAAACCGACATGTCACCTTTCGTAAGCCAAAATATTCGATCAAAATGCCATAAATCGATGTTTTGGAGATGTTTAATTCCATTTTCACGAATTTCAATCGGCTGATTTTTTATGAATTCACGCACAGTTTCGATGGAATTTCCGGTGATCAGGGATTCTGATTGGCCCACATGTTGATCGCCATTTATGTCCTCACGACCACTTTTAAAACGTTGAAACCATTTGTGCACTCTGCTACGGGATAGGCAATCATCGCCATAAACTTGTTTCATCAATTGAAACGTTTCGGTAAAAGTTTTATCAATTTTAAAACAAAATTTAATGATGGCTCTTTGTTCGAAGCTCATTTTCGCACCGACAACACAAACATACTGACACTTAAAACGCAATAACTTCACTTCCAATAAATGAAAAGTCATGAAATTCTTACTGGGCAATTGATAAAAATAGTAGATTCCAAGCGTCCTGTTTACTTTAGAAAGCACCTTGTATATACTCGAACATACGTACCTATGTATGTATATGTGCTTGTGTATATAATTAAGTTGACATGTTAACATTATTCTTTATTAAAATTTCTTGCTCATATTATAAAAAGTTTCACACACACTAACATGCAGAAGTACGCGCAAGCTTAATACTCACACATACACATGCGCATATATATTTTTTTTGGGCGGCGGTTATGTAAATGTTGTACATTTTGATAGCTGATTGATTGGCATTGATGAGAGGATATGCTTATAAGCTTTTGGGTAGGAAATGTCATGTTATTAAAAAATCATATAAGTTTGTATATATATTTATATATTTTGATTGTATTTTATACCAGCATTGCTTTGACATCAATATTGTTGTTATATATGTATGTACATATGTAGGCATATTTTGTTACCAAATATAGATTTTTAGCGGATATGAAGCACAAAGGTACACATTTTTTATTGTAGAATGGATTGTTATGAGTTCAAAACAGTAAGAGAAAATCGAGTTTAATGTTTTCGGAACTGCGGCCTATGCAGCTTTTCGAGAGTTAGCCATATTTTTCCTCCTAACATGCTGTCGATGTGGAGTAACAATAAAGTAAATACATAAAGATCCGAAAATTTCCGGAAATCTCTTCTAGTCAGTGTTTTCACTTTTCATCCACACAAATACTTCATTTGGTTATTTGTATGATCGTTCTTTTAGCGCCGCATTCTATATCCTCTCTGGGCCCAGTCCGTGCAATCAACTGACCAAACAACAACTTCAACAAGCTAGAAGCTTCAAGTTCCACATCTAAGCAAAACTAACATTAAATCAAACACGCAAGCCAAAATTAGGTCAGGCTGCGGGCATGTTCTGAAGTCCATTGAAAATCGAGAAGCACTTTTGCATGAAAATAATACTCTTTGCATCCGATTTACTGGATTTTGTCGTTTGCGCTGCCCTTTAATGAGTTCAACATTACTCGCTGCTATTTTCTTTTTTACTTTCCGCTTTTCATTTACAATTTTGTGATTTTCACATTTTTGCATTTTCACATTTTTTGTGCTTCAACTCTCGTTCGGCTCCCCTTTAAATCACTGAGCACGTTAATCCGCATGGGAAAATACAACTCGGCAGCGCTAATATTTTACATGACTTTAGCGGCATATTAGCCAAAGCATGCTAGCGCATATGTGTGTGTGTATGTTTGTTTGTGTGGTTGTGTGTGTATGGCATGGCAGGCAATGGCTTTTTGCTGCTGCCGCCACTGTTGCGCTGATGTTGCTCTTTCATTCGTTTATTAATTAAGTCATTCGGTCAATGTTGCCGCTGGGCATTGAGCGTGACGACTGCCGACTACTTACAACAACAACAACAACAGCAACAACAACAACAACAACAACAATATACTGAGCACTTGCACATTAATGAATGTATAGGAGGATATATGAGCAAGCATATGTATGTCTATACATATATATTTGTATATATATAGGTATAATAACGGTGTATGTACATATTCATCAGCGCTTAAGTACCCTTACAGTACACACATACACACATATATACGAGTACATACAGACTTATGCTCCTCCCAACGCTGGCCGTGGGGTTAATATGTGGCAAATTAATTCGACCTCAATTTTAATTAATTTCCCGCTATTAATGCTACGTTGTTCGCTCCACTTCGCCACGTTGTTCAATGTTGAAGTGGCCTTGTGTAAAAATTTAGAATTCATGCACTTTCGCAAAAAAACTGAAAACAGAAATGTTTATTATTCGGAATTCGTGCATTATTTTCATTTTGATTCGCGTTTTTGTTGTTGTAAGCTTTTAATTTTGTTCACGCAAGCGCCAATTTCAATTCTGGCTTTAGTAATTTCAAATTGCAATAGCTGATGTTGATTATATTTTAAATTGCATTGTTTGCCAATAAAGCGAGAATAGAATATATGTACACACGTGTGCAAAATAATATATTTTTACTGTTTAGGCAAATTTCAATACATTAATTATATCGTTGATACTCCTTGACCATTGACTTTTGTAGATTTTATGAGCAACTAATTTTATATGGACATATTTGTTTCTGTGTGTGTATGTGTTGGGTAAAGCTGTGTGAGAGTATTGTATGAAGGAAATGCTTCTATGTTATCCGGTGTGTTATGATCTGTAATATTAGAAAAACGACGTGTGATTTTATATTAAAAATGCGATGTGAAATTGATATAATTTCAACTAAAAACTATGAGGTGACATTACTTGAATGTGATGTGATGAGATCACGATGTGACTTCGATTAAAAACTTTGAAATTTTACCAGATAAATATAATGGGATGCGACCTGACGTAAAAACTATAAAATGTGATATGATTTTATTATACGAATGTGATGTCGTTTCATTTAAGTAAGTATTTTAGATGTGATTTATTTTGAATAAATTTCTGGGATGCGACATGATCACCAGGTTATTACAGTGACTGATATAATGTGAAGAATATGAATTTGACGTGATGTTTCCGACGTGATGTTTTTAATGATATTAATGAATGATGTGATATTTTTAAGATAATCGCGTGATGTTTTTAATGATATTAATTAATAATGTGATATTTTTAATGCGTGATGTTTTTAATGATATTTTAATAATGTGATATTTTTAAGATGATCGCGGGATGTTTTTCATGATATTAATGAATGATGTGATATTTTTAAGATAATTACGTGATGCAATTTAATGATATTCATGTATGATATGATATTTTTAAGATGATCACGTGATGCAATTTAATGATATTCAAGTATGATATGATATTTTGAAATGATATGTTAATGTTGTGATCTGAACCAGATGGCAACGTGCCTTAGTATGAAATATCTTGACTACGTGACATAATCTAATGATGTGGATGTGAAGATTTTGGAGTAATAGCTGCTCTACGAGAAATTGTGATGCGATGCTGTGTTTGAAGTGATTGGCTGATCTGGCCAACGTAATGTGTTCTGATGACCTAGGATGGTATGATAGTTTCAAAGTGTTAAAATTCAAAAGTATTATATGAATTGTATGATTTCAGGTTGAATTATTTGAGGTCAACGAGAATAGACGTTTTGAAATGATGACCTATAATACGATATGTGATCGATGATATTAATCGAACAGGTGTCGTGTGGAAGATCACAAGAATTTAGTGATGAATAGAAATGATCGCGACCATGGACCCGCAAAGACATCGTGTCATGTGAATTTTTGATATAAAATGTTGATTTTAATAAAGTAATGCTGTTCAATATGATTTGACTTTTAATTAAGTGACATAATACATGAAGTGACTCCTATCAATAGATGCTTTGCGACGTAATGCGATTTAATAACCTCTAATTAATAAAAAAAAATTCAAAGAATTGCGTTTTCTACTAACCGCCTTAAAACTACTAACCATAGCTTTAGCACATATCAACTACACTGATGTGCAACAATTTTCTTTAAATCTCTGCCTCGACACGCTCTTATAAGCATAACAGCGCGCCAGCACGCTACGCTTATCCCGTCAAATCAAATGTTACCCATTTGCGAGTATATCCGCCAACAGCCGCTTGTCGGCGACACTAACAATACCAACGCGACCAACCAGCATAGCAAGAAGTCAGCAATTTGGCAGATTTTTGTTTGCGCGTCCGCTTTTAATATCCGTCACATAACCTGCTGCTAAGTATAGACGAAATCTGCAAGCGTAATTTGGCTTTTTGTTGTCGTTCCGCTGAGGGTAATGGCTGACATTTGCATGGCTTTTGTCATTGCCATTAGTGTAGCAAGGGGAGAGGAGAGACTCAAGTGAAGAGGGCTTAATGCCATTTTTGTCACTTGCGCTTTCTCCACAAACGCTTCCCTCACTCCATCTGCTCCATTTCCTCCCTGCTTGATGAGCTGTAATGTGGGTATTTATTTCGCGCTTACACCGAAGAGCAAGGAAGCTCAAACTCCACGCGTCTAAAGTTAACAACACGCACGCAAGACCGTGCAGGATAATCGCTTGGGGTTCGGTAATAAAAAGGGTTAAAAGGGACTGTCACCTGTGTGAACGCAGCGTGGGCAAGGTAACTCGCATGTGTGTTGCATGGACGTGTGTTTAGGTTTGGCTGCGTATATACGTGGCAGACACGAAAAATTATGAGTTTGTTTGCTTATACTACAGTTAAGGGTAAATGATGGGTGCTTAAACTCATATCCTTACAAATGGTATAATAGTAGGTGCAAGTTCTTAATTTTGTCTGAGATTTTCTTCCTAATGTGCAGTGCCAGACGCTATAAATCTTAAGAGTACTACAATGAAATATGAATTGTTACTCATACGCTGTGTAAGCCGGCGCTATAGAACTCAAGTAAATATCTATAAGTTATGAAATAAGTATACATTATTTATGTTTAGGACCAAATTAGTTTAAACTGAGCAAAAGACAAATTTTTATTTGGTCCCTAAATTTGGTTCAACCTTTTGAACTAGGTATGGCTGTCTGACGACGCACCTAGGCCTTCGTATTAAAGAGGATTTCAGTTTGCTGTCATAACACAATTGTGAGAGACTTATCTTAATTCATGTTTTGTATTGAAATTGGAAGGTAAAGAGACAGGAATTGTATACGGAACTTCTTCTTTTGATATAAAATGAAATCCAATGGATTTAACAATATTCAAACTAAGAGAAATTTTTCATTTGATTCCTTACATCGTGACTACTGATAGAAAAGTTATGTTTACTACATATTTAACTGGAGAAATTTATACAGTGTTCAGCTGCAAAGCCACAGTGTCTCTACTAACTTGAAAAAAAAAATGTTGTGACTGAAGTTTTTCAAAAAACGGTTATTAATTGGGTTATACTCGTTTTTTGGAATACCTTAGTCATAAAGTTTTTTGTGCCAATATTTGAAAAATTTCCAGTGGATAATAGTATAAATTATAACTAAGGAATAAAATTAGATTTTCCAAATTATATTATATTATAAAATATTGTAAAGCATATAAGAATATTTTTTGTAAGTTAGATCAAACAGCCTTTCTTAGCCGCATTCGGGATGGGCCTACTATTTTTTTCAAAAAATTGGATTAGTTGCTGATATGTAGATTACAACCCCGTTTTGTATTTCCTGAAATCGCCGCTCATGGAGGTCCTATTGGAAAAGGTGATTCCATATACATTTTGTGAATTTTAAACACCACTTTGTATCAAAATATTAATGCCAAATATTTTTTAACCCCAATTACATGCTTTATAAAATTTAAAAGAGATGAATTTTATTTAGTACCGGAAAAGATCGTCAAAGGTGGGCCTTTTTTGAGGGCTCTAGACTAGCGTAAGCCCTTAAATAGAGGATCTCCATAAAATAATCAACGCCAAATAACTTTAATTAACTATACGAAATAACAAATTTCTGACAATTAAATTTGAACGACTTTCAACATCTATTCTTTTATGAAAAAAAGTTTACAAGGACAGATTTGCTACAATATAAATTAAAGAAAAAAGATACTGGGCTTTCGATTAGATTTTGTTAGAAATAGGTTAAAAACAGCATATTAAGAAACCAATTTTATTAGTAGAGTAATTAAAGTAAGAAAGCAACTTCGTCAAGATAGCAGGATTATTTAAGATCAGCGAATTTTTCATCTGAAGGTATGTCAATGAATAAATAAAATATTAATCTCATTCACAGTGTGAAAATAAAAGTGCTTTATGTATTAGGAATGAGCTAGTAAGTCCCTCCTTCACTAAGCGCTGTAAAATTAATTTCGATCCAATTATATTTCGATAAGGGTTATTTCGAAATATTGGCTACTTCAAAAAGATAAATATGCATAAGTAAATTAAAATGGAATATTAAGTATTTCCTCGTTTTAGTTTTTATCAATATTATTGCTACCATTACTATCTCACTATCTGTTATTTGCGTGTCGACACGAAATCGCATGTTTAGCGTGTAATGTTACTGATCTCACCGAATCAGGAAGTACTCGGAAGCTATGAAAGCTTTTAAGGAGATTTATTATTGGTTCTATGGCAATATTAAGGCTTGCATAGGTAAATAGTACATTTTTGTAGCAGTACGTTGAGCTATAATGGGGCTTTACTACTGAGAAAATACATATAAGGACGTTTGTTGAACTTTTGGTAAGCATTTGGTGAAATCCCAAACGATATGGTTCATTTAATTTTTTAACGCGAAAAGTAATATTAATGACATTATTGTTGATATATGAGTTATACATATATATATGTATTAGTTAAACTATCACAGATAGGATTTGCTGGGTATAAAAATTGCTTTTAGTATAAGTTTATCGCGCTGATAGATCTGGAAGCCCGATGGGTTTGGCAACTAATGAGCTGGAAGTGAGGTTTTAACGTGAGTGGTTACTTTTTGATCCAAACTTTAGGAAAACTTTTTCAAACATTTTAGTATAAATGGCGTTTCTATTCAAAATTACTAAAAAAAAGAGGTGAGTAAAAATTGTTCAATACGCAATATGCACAGTGAAAAAACAATAAAACCCTGTACTTTATATCTTTGTTTTTTTTTTTTTTTTGAAGTATTCATTTTTTTCGCTCCTGTCATGAAATTTCCTTGGAAATGCCCTAAAAAAATTCCTGAAAATTTGAGCCCTTAATATTAACATTAAGGACTGGACCAAGGCATGTAAAAATTTTCCATTGAAAATCCACGTAAACCGTGATTTTTCATATTCAAATTTGTATAGCTCAGACGCATTTTATGACATCGCTTTGACTTTAGACTCATATTCCTCTGAATTGAACACACTATAAAAGTGCCCATTGCAACAAAGTCGAAACTCACACCGTCGAGGTAGTACTGGGCTCTAAACCTGATTTTTCCACGAAAATCGCATTTTTTTGTATTTATCTCGTAAATTACAAGAGCTATAGAAAAAATCTAGATGACAAACTTGTAGGAAATTTTATTTGCTACAAAAAAGGTCCGAGATCAAAATCGCTATCATTAATACTTCTCGAGATATTCGGCTTTTTAAGTAAGGCTGTATGGAATTTTTTTAAAACATACCATCTATGAAAATTCCATAAAGCCTTACTTACAAAGCCGAATATCTCGAGAAGTATTAATGATAGCGATAGTTCCTTTGTCGTCCTTACTTGTACGCTTGTTGCAACAGCTACGAATTCTATGGTGTTTATAAAGGCATCTGAACACCATATTCAATATGTATGTATATATCTATAAAAGATTTGCAGGAGCAACACTTATATGTAAACATAATTTAACTCCTACAGCCTCCCATAAAATTCATATATTTATGGTTTCATTGCTGCAAGCTAAATTCAAACATAGCTTGGACAACAAAGTGTCTTCATAGAAAACCAAAAAAGCAAATGAAATTTATTAAAATACAACACCGCCACCTCCGCCACGGTCCATCATGTTTGCGGCGCATAAACGGATTTATGGAATTAAATTTTAATTTCATATGTTCGCCTCTATGCAGCTTTGGCCAAAGTTTACACGAAAAGTTTGCGTTTTATGTGTTGGAAAATTCTATTCCGGCAGAGTGAGAGAGCCAGCTAAATAGAAAGAGTGCCGACACATACATACATATGTGGAATGTAAAAGTGAGGAATGCTACTTGTCATGTAACGCGGTATAGTGGTTTTCACCGACACAAAAACACACATATTTCAATATATATATTTATGTATAAATATATGAAAATGTGAAGCATGGCCACTGTATCTCCAGCATGCGCTGGCATGAATGGAATTTGTTGCAGAGATAACTATTTTAATTACTATCATTCGCTATAAAAAATGTAGAATCTGTGGAGGTGCATAGGAGCAACTGCAAGGCAGACAAGTGAGCATATGAAATGACATAGGTGGAATTCTTGTTTATATCAATGATAATGTGCTCCATTCTTATTTTACTATAAACGTTAATGTTTACTAATCAATTGAGTTGGTTAAAATGCTTTCAAAACCTGATTTCAGTACTGCTCTTAACATGAATTCCCTTCTGCGGTCAAATCTGCAGAACATAGGGAAACAAAAATCCATTGCAAGTCCATTTGAACGGTGCACAATCGAAACGTAACGTTTTGGGTCTAACGTTTACAACAAAAACATGATTGAAACATAAATTTTTTGAAATGAACATCGATATGTCGAAATAGTGAGACAGAAGGCAAAAAGAGATTTATTTTTACTGTGCCCAAAAAGGACATCTACTCTATTGATGTATGCAAAAATATTTTCAAATAAACTTTACTAAAATCATCAAACAAACAGTCGCAATTTGGCTACCACGTCACCAGCATCAAAATCCAAGGCAGAGTTACTCTTGCAAACAAGTGCTTCATCGGACTAAGTAGGCAATTGAGAAGCAACGTCCTCTCTCAACGAACAATGATCAAACTTTGGATGTCACTCATCGATGACAACATTTTATGAGTCGGTATTAAGAGTATTCAAATTTTGCGGAAGATATATGGTCCTTTAAAAGACCAGATAGAGAAGGACCTGGCTACACTTGGAATCTCCAATTGGCATCAGACACCGAAAAGGAAGAAGGACTGTCGCGCTGTTGTAAACTCGGCTAGCGCGTAACGGCTTTTACGCCATTAAATAAAGAAGATTCAAAATCGGTTATTCATAAAGTGATAAATTTTTGTCTGAAAGCGTTTCAGTGCAAAGAAGATGGCAGTTCTTTTCTATGTCCTCTTTTTCTTGTTTTGCTCTGACTAAATCGGATCTTTTCCATGTTCATGAAACTTTAATTTAATTTTTTTTTTTTAATTTTTTGAAGTTCTTTGGAAACTTTCAAAAATAACTTTTATAACACTACATTATCCAAAGAAAATCAATAATTTTCTCACTCTGAAACCGGTAGCTAGTGGTTCCACAGGTGGCTAAAGTGGAGGAAGGAAGCAAGTTGCTTTTCGTTGCCAAGCAAGCAACAGCAATAAATATATACATACAATTCCCACAAGTACGTCCAAGTGCTTAGAAAAGTTGCTGAAAACTTTCCTAAAGAGAACTTGTATCTGACATACCATGCAAGTGGAGAAGAAGCGCGATTAATTTTGTGGCTTGTTACAAAGAACATTTTTTCGACGTTGCCAAAGCGACTTAAACCGCCGGTCGCAACCGCTAGAGACATGTCACACATGATAAACTTCAAGGCGAGCGCATTATTTAGCTTTATACACAACTAAACGAACAACAACAACGGCATTACAATAACAAAAAAGCGCTAACAAAAACAATTAGCAAGAGTTCTTTCTCTATAAGCCCCAACCACTAATCAGTGGTCTAGGCAACGGCACAAAGGCGAAGATGGAGAGCAATACCAGCAAGCACAACAACAATAAAACAGAAATTGGCACACAATTTGCAAAGCAGGAAAATAAGAAGTATAAGGAGGGCTATTTAGTAAGGAGCATGTAGCCATGACTACCAATACAAATACCAATACCAATACCAATACGAGTGCCAGCAGCGATCAAAAACAGCAATCGGTAAACTTACCACAACAATGAAGCGCTGCAGCAGAGGAGCTGTCCGAGCAACCACATTGCCCCACTGTATCTACTACGTGCGTGTGTATGTGTGTGTAGGTGCCCGATGGGTTTGGTAAACGTCCATTAGCCGCAGCAGCCAATCACTTGAAAATTGTTCGGAATTTAGGCAGCGCACACGGAGCCGCACAGCAAAAGCAAGGAGCAAGGAGAGAACCATTGAAGGGACCACATTGCAGCGGGCGGCGACGGCGGCGGGGGAGGTGCGTGTGAGTGCAATTCAACTTAATTAAATTGAAAAACTCAATTACCCTAATTACGTTTCTGTGTAAATAGCATTTGGGCCGAAAACGCTAAAAACAAAAAACCAACATAAAAAACAACAACAACAGCTCGGAATGAAACATAAAGAGTGAATGCAAAATTTAGAGCAACAACAGCAGCAAATACCAATAGAAAGCTTGAACAGCGCAAATGCAAACAACAAATAATCATAATAATGCGAAAAAGGCACGGAAAGAACGAAAAAACTAATCGAATGAAAGGCGAAAGGCGCAAAGCCGAAAAACCATTGAGGTAGCAAAAGCAACAACAAATATAAAATTAAAAAAATGCCTTTGAAAATACGGAAAGTTCGTAAAAACAAGGTTTCAAATTGAATGCTTAGCTGGCAACCTTTTTGCCACAGCACAAACACACACACTCACAGGAACAACCGGTTGGCAACAGTGGCGTGCAAAATGGTTGAATTAAAAGTTTTGCAAATGTAGCGAAAATTTAGAAAAAAAATATAATCAACGAATTCATTATGAGGAAAAAGTGGCAGTTTTTTGGGGTTGGAAAAGAAAGATTTTCGATTTGGATGTGCCCTACAGGAAATCGAATGATCGAATGGCTAGTAACTGACACATTGTTGATATGTCTAACAATATTACTGATTTGCGTTAATACCCTCTACGGTTAGAGCTGCTTTCGGATTTATCAGAAGTTCTGCAGAGTCCGAAATCACATAAAGAGCTTAAAAATTTGTCACGTGATGATTTTAAACGAAAAAATTATTAATTTAGGGCATGCACTTTATATTTAGGAAATTAATTGTATATAGAAAAACAAGACATTAACATCGACTAATTATACACTGAATAGAGTATATAAGGTAAGTATACCGTCGGTCTGTTGGTATACACGTGAATACGGGTCCACGTGTTTTCACCCAGAAGCGGCTCTTTTGTCGGAACCGCCGATATCGGATAACATTGGTATATAGTTAGGTTAGTTTAGTCTGATGGGCCAATGAGCCATGCGTAGACCAGTTTTGGTCCTATGTGATACCAGACGGAGTTGAGTTACTAGGCCCATGAGGAGTAGTCATACTTTAGGATGCGTGCACTTGACGCGAATTTCAATTTTAGAAAATATGGCTGTCTTACAAACTGATCGACCAAACTCAAGTCTCTCCATTGAAAATTTTTTTATTTGACAATTTTCAGTTCGGAAGACTATAACATATGTATATCAAACATACAACCCGACTGTCAGTCTGCTTGACAAGCTGATATGGTTTTGGCTTGGTCATTCGAATCTGCAATAACTGTAAGCATCTACTAATTACATCTAAATCAGCAAAATTATTTAAAATCAGCAAAGCTATTCGTCTTCGGCTTATTCCTTCGCTTTTCCCTACCGGGTACGTACTTGTATGTATGTAGGCCAGTAAGTAAAAATATTCGGGTACGCATAATTTTAGACGCTTACCCATCCGCCAGAAGAAATCCCAGTAGTGCCTGAAGTAAGAAAATATCAACAACAACAATTACATTAACATTTACAGCAGTCAACTGACGAATTGACTGCATGACTGAATGACTAGCTTCGCATCTAACAAGAGCAACAACAGCAATCAAGCAACCAAACACAACCGCGTCACCAATCCACACGCGCTGTCAGGGCAACCGAATGAGAAAGCAACAGCCACAAATAGCGTTGCCACCAGCGACAGCAACAACAACAATAGCAATACCAAAAAACGCCGTTGTCAACAAATCGACGACGTCATCATAGTTGCTATCACGATGAAGCATTGCTGTTTTTCCAGCTTTGGTGTAGCAGCACCAAAAATTATCGATTATTTACCATATTTGTGTGTGAGTATATGCGCTGGTGGTTGTTGTTTTTGATTTTCTTGTTTTGGGCGCTTTTTTAGAAGCGAAAATATGGCACAAGTACGTGTCACAGGCAGACAAAACGAGGCATCAACGTCCCGTGGGTATGTGTGAGAGGTCCTTGGGTGCTGCAGCAGGGCGGAAAGGATGTAATGCGTGTGGGATACACACAAGTAGGCCAATGACAGCAGGTCAGAGGGCTACGCTGAGTCGGTGGGCTACACACGCGTGACTTAAGTGTGCTTCAACAACTTTGGTGCGGGCATTTAAAGTGTGGAAAATGTAACACCTCTTCAGGCAGCAACTTGTCGAACAGCCGAAAAGCAATCCACTTAAAAAGCATTCAATGGAATTTTCCAAGGATTTGATGTCCACAAATTTTGCTCTCTCTCATTTGTTTTTGTTTTTTTTTTTATTAATTTTCACACTTTCCGTTAGAGCAAACAATAGGACGGGAGCTCAGGCAAATTGACAACTTTCCCTTTTTATACGCTTGCAACATGCAAGGGGCATGTTGAGGCAGAGTATAATAGTAGGTGACACAACTAAAAATAACCAAGAAGCAAAATAATCGAGAAGATATAGGGTAATATATATATATATATATATATAAATGATCAGGTCGATGAGTGAAATCTGGGTGAGAGTCCGTCCGTCCGTGCATGCTGTAACTTGAGTAAAAGTTGAGATATCATAACGAAACTTTGTACACGTGTTTCTTGGCAAAAAAGTTAGGAAATTTTTTTTCGAAAATATCGCTCAATCTATGAGATACATCTTCGAAAATCGAGAAAAAGATTTCTTTGGCAACAATATATCATAATTGTGCAAAAAATGGGTTGAATTGACCCAACAACTTCGCCGCCTCTGATCATTGCAAGTTGCAAGAGTATAAAACATTCGGTTACACCCAAACTTAGCCCTTCCTTACTTGTTTAAAATTACTTTTTAGACACACACGCATACCTACATGCACACATACTAATATACATATACATACATATATATTATATATATTAGATTTTATGTAAATTGCGGTAAACTTTTTCCATCGTTAATGCGAAAATTAATTGAAGCTGCAACGGGCACGTGGCCGTGGTCAATCAGCCACACGGAAAGCCAGCTGTTTTTCTGGATCCGCAGACCCGTTTTACGCATGAAGTGCGCAATTTTAATTTTTCTAATTTAGTGGTGAAAGTTATCTCTGCCCAAATAAATTACTGAAAGTGGGTTATTGATGATTTCGGAAAAATTTGAAAAGAATTTCTTTGCGTTTAACTATGTGAGGATGACTTGCTTTGCAAATTAGCGGGTTGGCAACTCACTGCCAGCTCCATCTTCATCATCTATCTTTTTGTCAATAGTCCCTTTTCAATTAATTAATTTTGGAATAGAAAGATATTTTTCGGGAATCAGAAAACGACATCAATCAATAATAGCTAAGAGCAAAATTAAATTCAATTGCTAAAATATATTTATTGTTTGGAAAAAATGTCACTGTCCTGGTGGCTTCTTTAAAAAAATGCAATCAAAAATGTGGCTGTAATTCATGGGATCCTGACCAAATGAATGTGTCCGTCAAATAAGAGACTAATGGACTAAATGCCGAGTGCCTCTAGTTACTGAGACCCTTTTAAATTTTATTTTAGCACCAAATTGCAACCCGCCAGAAACAAATCTTTAAGAAAACTCTTAGGTGAAAGATGGCATTATTGGTGGAATTGAAAAATTTGAAGCAACTGTAAATTTTAAATTACATTAAGTCTGTGATATTTACTCATTCTCGAATTCACGCTCTTTTTATTATATAATAAATTAAAGTTATTAATTTTAACTTTTATTTCAGTTGGGATGCCTGACATGTATGTCAACCGAAGACTGATTTGACTCAAAGTACGCCATTCACTGAGAGGGAGTCAGTGAAGGTATTTATGGCTTCACTGTGAATGACGGAAACTGCTTGAAGAAGAGTTCATTATGTTCCTTAACTGGGAACATACGGACATCACTGTGCAGATGTTCGATAGGAGCCATCAAGCAGCATAACGTTATAGTTCGGAGTGCAGTGTTTTGATATGTCTGAAGCTACCTCGTCTGTGTTTCACTGCATCCCGGCAAAATTGGTGCAGCGTAGTTAAGGACCGACCGGCCGATTGCCTTGTATGTTGCCAACAACATTTCTTTGTCTCTTCCCCAGGTGCTGTTGGCTATCGATTTGAGGATTTTGTTGCGGCTACTTCGACAGTAATCGCGGTCGTGTTGGGAGTGAAAGAGCACCGACTGCAGAGCATAGCACCTACAATCTTAGGGTTAGTGATAGTCCGAATTTCAACGATACGATTGCAGTATTAAGGTCAAGTCTATACTCATTCATGCAGTTTGCGAATATAGTCGCTGTGGATTTAGTGAGAGAGAGTGTTAGGCTACGTACAGCGGAGAAGCGAGAAAGTTCAGAGAGATAATAATTTAGTTTTAACACGTTGAGGACGGCGTGACTCACCGGTGGGTCACGCGTTTAGGTGTCATCTGGTGGCATGACTCACCGGTGGGTCACGCTATCTTTGATTCAGAACTATTTTTTTTTTTAAATAAATTTTGGTATCAAAACAAATTTTTAATTATATTTTTTAATAATTGTGAGTTTTTTTAAAACTTTTTAAACAGATGAAACTGACTACTAAATACTACGCCGTCCTCAACGTGTTAAGCACATGCCATCGATTCCATTGCCCGACGTCATGGTCGTGCGAGCACCAGCATACGAGGTGATAGAAATTCACTTTGATGGGTGAGAGAGTTTCGAGAGGTAGAATTTAAACAGCAACGGGAAGAGGACACTGCCCTCTTAGAGTTTTACTTAGAGTTTTTTCCTCGAAACAGTGCGGATGATTGTCGATCGCTCAGGTAGTGCATAGTATACCTCTTCAACCTTTGAGGAAGCGTAGCGTTGTATGGTCGACTATGTCAAAAGCATTTGACGGCCGGTTTGTTCGAATATCGAAAAAAACAATGAGCGCCAACTTGATTTTTGAGTGACTTTGGCGTGTTTGCTTTCGTTTCGGCTCGAGAGATGAGCTTTCTTGCCACCTCTCTAACACTTGCCTGACGGCTTTCATGGTGCTTGAAACTTTTTTAATATTTTCATCAGTTGAAGAGGTCGAAGGTCGCCCAGAACGAGGCAGGTCTTCAACGATCTCTTGACTGTCTTTGAAGGCTTCGAACCACTCGTTGGCTTGTGTTTCTGTTAAAACTAAGTCACCCTAAGCTTTTTCCAACACTTACAACGATCTCGCACACGAAATTTGGTTAGAAATATAAAATTTGAGACAAATTCTTTGTTGGATTTATCCATTTTAAAAATCGCAACGCTCTACTGAGGTATACCGACTACTGCAGCTGCTGTAAACAAACTGGTTCACAGATCGCACTTATATTTGTCATAGTAATAAAGGACAGTCTTACCAACATAGTAAAATTCATATTTTTGAAATATCATTCACCCGGGGAATTTAATTAAAATTGTCGGTGTTTTTTCTGGGTATTAAAATCTTTGTTGAAAATTTAATATACGCTGTTTAAGGTACGAAAATACATAACAACTTAAAAGCGATTTGAAAAACTCAATTTTTGTAAAACAACAATGACTATTTTGCATTTTTTCCAATTTATTCGGCTTAAAAACAAGTTTTAATTAAGTTGCGACTTACAGTTTCCAAGGAGAAATATGAAACCCACAAACAACAAAATACAACACTAAATTCTAAATGCAGCAGAATTAAGCTTTGAGCCGAATGAAACCTGAAAAGATTAATTTCAATCGAAGCAATTTTAAAAATTCAGCATAAAATCGAAGCGGAGCCAAGAGGTAAACGAAATATTCAAATGCATGCTTAAAAAAACATATTTATATGTATGTATAAGTGCATATATATACAAGGTCTATCGCAAAATAATCAGGACTGTTAAAAAAACAACAAAAAATTAATATTCTTCAAATGTTATATTTTTTTATTCAAAGTAGTTTCCTTGTGCTTCGATACAGCGTTTAGCCCGGTCAATAAGCATTTCAAATGAGTGTTGCAGGTCATTTTTCGGATTGCTCTTGACAATATCGGTCGTCGTCTTTTGGATAGCTGAAATGTCCTGAAACCAGTGTCCTTTCATGGGAAAATGAAGTTTTCCAAATAGGTAAAAATCACAGGGTGCCAGATCAGGTGAGTAGGGTGAGTGATTAATGGTTAATATGGAGTTTTTTGTCAAAAAATCAGTGACAAGCGTCGACCGATGACACGGCGCATTATCGTGCAACAGGCGCCAGGACCCTGCCTCGCGGTATTGTGGTCGAGCACGACGAATGCGTGACAAAAGACGCTTCATAACACCAAGGTAAAACACAGCATTAATCGTTTGGCCAGGTGGGACGAACTCTCGGTGTACAATAACCTCGGAATCGTAAAAACAAATCAGCATTGTCTTTATTTTTGACTTCTGAAGACGACCGACTTCTGATCGTCAAAGAGGTCCTCACGACCTTCTTGGAATCGCTTAAACCACTCATGCACATTACTACGGGATAGGCACTGATCACCATAAACTTTTTTCATCATTTGAAATGTTACAGTAAACGTTTTCCCAAGTTTAAAATAAAATTTAATATTTGCTCTTTGTTCAAAATGCATTTTACGACCGATGACCAAAAGCTGCTGTCACTTTTTGATCGATAACATCGATTGTAGTTATCCAATTGTCTTAAAATTTTTACGAAATGTCAACAAGAGATCAAACTTTTTATTTCACATACCCACCAATAGGTGGCGCCACCAGAAACAGTTATATTTAAAAAGTTCAGTTTCTTTTGCGACAGACCTTGTATGTATATAATCCAACATGCATATGCATAGGCTCTTTTACATTTTGGTACTTCGCTTGCGATTCATTCTCTCACTTTCTTGCAACGAGTGCGAAGCGACTGCAACAGGCAACTTGCCAAAAGTAATTTCGATGCAACAAATAGTTTTTGTTGTTGCAGAATTTGCGGTCATGTAAAATTTAAATTTATTCCAATTTTACAGAAAATGTATGCCAGTGTGTATGTGTGTGTTTGCGTGTGTTGGGCAGCATCTTCATTGTTGCAAGGACTTGTGTGCAAAATTCATGAAGCTTAGATATGCAAGTCGCAAATGCGCTGCCAAACTTGAACTCAGAGTGATCGCCTACAAAGCGCTGGAGGAAAATAAACAAACGAGAAAATATTAAAAATTCCCAACTTGTTTTCTTGATGCACACTCAACAGGCAAATAACTTGTACGGTTTTAAATTGAGCAAGAAGACACACACCCGCACAAATATATTCTAATATGATAGTGTGTGTGTGTGTGTGTTTGGTCTATCTAAATGCAATTTAAGCAAGCGAGCGCATATGCTAAACTCATTGACCCTCCAGCGTCCGATTATGCAACGGAGCAGCAGGTGTTAAATGCCACGAACTCCACCGCGCCAACTAGGCAACTGCTAGCGCTGACGCAGCCGCTTCCTCACATGCACACACACCCACCAACACTCGACCATGCCGACCATACGAGTCAGATGCTGGTGAGCAACTTTCTGGGTAGTTTGGCAACAACTTGAAACCGTTGCATGTGTGGCACACATAAAGTGCATATACTTTATACCCACACACACATACACACAAACAACCAGCTGAGCTGGCCGATGAGCGGTGCCAGCGCTTGTAAACGTTCGTATGTTTTGAGGTTAGCGAGTTTGTTGTTTTCATGCAATGGAGTTACAACAAATATCCGCAAATTTCTGCACTTAATTATGCATGAGCACAAAGAGGCAAACAAAAATATACACACACACATGCGCAAATGACAAAAATGCACATATTTATGTATGTGTATGAGCATATTCATGCAAACAACTGCAATGTTTACATATTTGTAGATGAGTGTGTGGCACTCTGCTGTTTGTCACTCGCTGCCTGTTGCATGCTGCATGTTGCACCTTGCCAAAATCCATATTCATGCATAATCCACAAAATTTGTTGCTAACATGAGTTGGCAACAAGTTGTCTACACGCTATTGCCACCTGAGCGCAGCCTTTGAATGCCCTTTTGTAGTGCACGAAAATAAAGTGATAACGGTAGAAACGGTTTTAGGCTTAAAATTCGACAATGCTTATATTTTGGCGGCTTGTTGATGATATTGCGACCACTGTTCCGGTTTGGTGCTAAAATATTAAGGCTGCGGATTTAGGAGAAATTTGGTTATTATTTTCTTTAAAATTGACTGAAGAAAATTCAACCGAATTGGAGTGTATTTTATTTCTTCTAGCATTTTTGGTTAATTTGCACAAATTTTCCGGTTGCGTTTCGTTTTATAAAGCTCGAAGTTCGTAAAAGTGTGCTAAGCTGGTGTATTTCCGCCTAAAACGCAACCAAACCTTTCTTAAAGAAGCTAAAGAAAATTAAAAATGAGTGTGAACAGAGAATGTCGTCGTTTACGACTCCGCATTTATTTGCTTACCTTGGCGCCTAGAAAATAAAGAAGTATGATCGAGCAGAGATTTTAAAACTCTGTTAAAGAACTACCTTTTTGCAACCAACTAAGACCTTTAATGTACAACGCATGTATAAAAGAAGTGGGGTTATCCGTTCTACTTCTAAAACCAAAAAAGCCAACTGAAGAACCTTCATCTTATCATCCTAAGTGCATGGTCGACACGATAGGTACAGTGTACGAAAGCATAGTAAGAAAACGTTTGAAGTAAGCGATCCGAAAATCCAAATGGATTATAATCTGATAATTATCAGAGAGATAATACAAAAACGAGGCCCACTATTGATATACTAAGAGAAGTAGTTGATACTGGGAAATGTGCTGTAAGTGGTAAGATAAGCCCTCAGTGTGTCGTAAGTATTTTAATGAGCCTATTTTGAAAACGGGAGATTGCTATTCGACACGGACGAGGGCAGTTAGATTTACACTATCTCCAGTCGAGTACCGCAAAGCTCGATTTTAGGCCCTCTACTATGAAACTTGATGGACGACGGGGGGTAAGAATACATCAACCAATTGGAGTACATTTCAGGTAAAGCAAACAAAATATATAATAATTCACTATCAAGAATGATGACCAATAGGGCTGCGCACGTTCCAGTTATCGAGCTTTAATTGCAAAAACAATGAGTTCCATAATATTGTATGCAGCACCTATATGGGTATAAGCACTAGATATAAAAGCATATGCAAGACAAATAAACGCTGTGCATAGACTCGCTGTTATACTAGTAACAAGAGCTTTCCAAACAATATCAAGCGACATCATCGATCAAGCTGGTATGCCATGCATTGACATCCAGGGAGACGAATTCGGGCTATTGGACCAAAAACGGTGAATCCACGGACTAATCCCGGACATACTTTCGTGGATAGATAGACAATATAGAGACCTAGATTTCCATTTATCCCAAATACTGAGTGCACACGGATGCTTTAGAAGTTATCTGTTCCGATTTGTTGGGTATAGCGAATTAAAGTTCCGCACTCCGGCTTTCGATGCTTCCTCCTACCATAAAAAAAGACCTTTTATCTTGGATTTTATTAGTCAATTTGAATGGCAGCTAGACGCTATAGGTATCCAATATGAAGAATATATTCCTGGATATAGTCAACCTCATGGTGAGCTCAAAGTACCCTGGTTAACGTACTGTTACGTTAAGAAGAGTCTAGTTTTAAGATAAAACCCGCCAAGTGTGCACAAAAAGAAAAAAATAAACGAAATCAACGGGAACGGAAATCAATATACATATATGTAAATGTATATACGTATGTATTGGTCTTGTTAGATTCAACTAAATGTTACCGTGTCACTCAATTACCAATTGGAGGAAGAAATGTAAACAAATCCAATTTATGAACTGTAGATAGAAGTTCCTGACTAGGTCATGTTGTCCGGATGGATGAAAATACTCCAGCTCTGAAAGTATTCGACGCAGTACCCGCCGGGGGAAGCAGAGGAAGAGGAAGACCTCCACTCTGTTGGAAGGACCAAGTGGAGAAGGACCTGGCTTTGCTTGGAATATCCAATTGGCGCCACGTAGCGAAAAGAAGAAACGACTGGCGCGCTGTTGTTAACTCGGCTAATATCGCGTAAGCGGTGTCTACGCCAATTAAGAGAAGAAGATAGAAGTTCTCATCTGGATCTTTACTTATTTCTGCTAAAAAGAACTTAACTCTAGAAAACTTGATGAGGTGTAAGCTAAGAAACTCAAAATGTTCCAACGCATTGCTGAATTGTCTAAAACAGCAATGAACAAAAAAGTACATATTTGAAAGTCATAGTAGAAGTAAGCGTAAGTTATACGGGGTTTATTATACCCTGAACAGGGTTTATTAAGTTTGTCACGATGTTTGTAACACCCAGAAAGAAGCGTCGGAGACCCTATAAAGTATA
Source organism: Bactrocera neohumeralis (assembly GCF_024586455.1). Lineage (NCBI taxonomy): Eukaryota > Metazoa > Arthropoda > Insecta > Diptera > Tephritidae > Bactrocera > Bactrocera neohumeralis. The sequence goes on from NC_065922.1 coordinate 43,583,802, forward strand.
TATATAAATGATCAGTATGTTGAGCTGAGTCGATGTAACCATGTCCGTCTGTCTGTCTGTCCGTCCGTCTGTCTGTCTGTTTGTCTGAATATATATATATAATTTTGTAAACGTGATTTTCTCTTCAATAAGCTGCTTATTTGTCGGAACTGCCGATATCGGACCTCTATAACATATAGCTGCCATACAAACTGAACGATCGGAATCAAGTTTTTGTATGGAAAACTTTCACATTTGACAATGTATCTTCACCAAATGTGGTATAGATTATTTTCTAAGGCAACAATCTAATCTCCGAAAAAATTGTTCAGATCGGATTACTATAGCATATAGCTTCCATACAAACTGAACACATAGTTACTAAAAGAAATGCACCTGTGAAGGGTATATTAGCTTCGGTGCAGCCGAAGTAAACGTTTTTTCTTGTTTTATTTAAGAGTTTATAGAGAAATGACTTAGTTTGTGTGCCCAACAGTTACTACAAACTTTGTTGGCTTATCAAAAGTAAATTGTTTGAACTTTCATACTTAATATAAAAATACTTAAATATTAAATATAAAATTAAAAATACTTAAATATAAAATTGCCAAGAAGCTAAAAACTCCTCTTAACTCATTTCGATTAGTTAATACATACAGATTCTGCCATTATTCGTGCCATCTGCCTAGATGTTATGTAATTTCGTTACACTTACCTGCAAAAAAAAAGAAATGTAGTGTTAGCAAATTTATTATAAATACATGCAATCATATATATAATATATATTTACATAATTCTGCTAAAATATTTTAAAGTAAGAATAAAAATTAAATAAAAATACTTTTGTGAATACAAGAATATTTTATAAGTGGCTTATAGTTATTAATCGACGTTTGTAATATGGTGAGATAAATTGAGTTACTTGATAAGTCGTTAGTAAGTGAAATAGGTATTTGAGTTCTTGCTAAGAACAATACGACAAACGATGACAGCATACAAATTGTCTTGCTGTGGCGGCGACTGGTGCACTGTGGTACAACGGAACCTTATTAACAATTAGTTTAATAGAAATATAGCCCTGAGTTTCAGTTTCTGACTTTAAGAATATATTGTATACACTTGCTTTAACCACGCTCCCATATATGGACAGCTCTCTTAGCCGGACAGAAACATTGAGACGAAAGGTATCTATAATTTGTACGTACCTTCAATGAAGTTCCTTTGCCAAACCAAATCATCCATGAATTAGACAGAACTTATTTTATATAAAGTCCGAAAAACTAGCCAAAATTGTAAATATTAACTGGGGGGTCAAATTTAATAATATCAATTATTATATTTATCAGGAAGGCGAGAGGCATAAACCATTTTTTTATATAGGTACCTCAAGTACTATACTCGCCGTTTCATTTTATATTTCGGGATTTGTATCCTTTACAATTTATCATCAGCTCAGAAAAAGGCTCTTGTCGAGAGTAAGGTTAAAAAACCCGTGTATGGCAATGTGAAATGGTTGAATTTTTTTCTTGTTTTTTAGAACAACAGGATATAGTTACCATACCACTAAAAAAAAGCAGAACAGTAAGTTCTGAGTGCTACTAAACAATCTGTTTGCCAGTTCTCTTTCAAGAAATCATTTAATAAACCGCTGAAAACGAATCATACTTCCCCTCGACAATGCGAACTCTTACACATCAACTGCATTTTTAAGTACTCAAAATGTCGATTTCATGACTTGGCACCGAAAGACTTCTTTTTATTTCCATACGTGACAAATAAACTAAGAGGTTAACGTTTTCGACACCTGAAGGCCAGGTTGATGCTTTCAGTTTGACAATTGCTTCAACGAATTGAGAATATTTTGAAAACAAATAAAACGAATTTCAAGTTATGGTACGACAGGGACTGGTTTAAAATATAGTTAACGGCATTTAAAAAATAGTTCTCTAGCAATTTGGCAAGATTTCACGCTTGATCAAGAGTAAGTAGTGAAAAACACTAACTAAAAGTTGGGCGTGCCTTGCCTTTTATTAAAATTTTAAACTAAGCCCCATGTAAATCTGCCGTTATTCTACAGTAATTTCGAAAATTATTGTTATGCCTATAACTGAATAGCAACTTTGGTTACTTAGGTTGGACATCACGTCGCCAGAATACAAAAATACTTTGAGTTACTAGCAAATATATAAAGTTGGAGCTAGAACACGTAGATGACTTTTAAACTTCGGGCATTTGCACTTTACCGTTATGGCAACAACCCCACATTAGTGCCAGTTCAATGCTCATTCGAATCGCATTACGAGCTGGGAGTATAATGCAGGAAAATCAAAGGCAAAGAGGAGGAGGAAAATAAAACCAGTCGCACACAAGCAAATAAATTAGTGTTTAATTGTTATTTTAATGCCTGTGCTGTTGGCTGACGCGATACAAGCCATAAGCCAGTAGGAAACATTATGAGGCAATAGTACGTGCATGTGTGTGTTTGTGTTTGCACATTCTTACGTCAAATGCCAGCGCGAAAGCAGCGGAAAAAACATTGCTTGTCGCACGTGCTGATCACACGTCATGACAGCGAACGCCAGCCACAGCAGAGTTTAGCCAATATCCTTGCAGCACATAGCTACTATTACATACCACACGCTCATATTTAAACTCACTCATGTGTGTGTGTGTGTGTGCGCGCTTACGCGTCGGTCAAATGCGCACTCGTTGATGAATGCGCTGAAAAATCAAAGTGACAGATGCTGGTGGCTGCGCGGAAGGTGCGTTGCTGCTGCTGACAGCGCGAACGGGGCGGGCAGGGGCGGCGGTGTGGTCGTGACGACGACGATGAACACCACGTGTGGCCACCAATCACTTTCTTCACCAACGATTTTGTGTGTTTTGCTGCTTGCCATTTGATTCACCATTACTTTTTTATATTGTTTTTGTTGTTTGCCTTTCTTTTCGCTAGAATTTGATTTAGTGTGCAACGTTTTCTGACTGTTGTTGCCACGTTCATGCTGCTGCTTTGTTATTGTTTTGCTTTTTTCCTCTTTTATGGTGAGTGTGTGTGTGTGTGGCGTTGTTTGCTTTGTGTGGCTCCTGGTGCTGTTGGCCGCTAGAGCTCGGCGCAAATCATTGCACAAGCGACAAGCTGAGGTAATTAGTGTCAAGCTTGATGACATGAAAAAATGTCGCCGACAAACATCACGACGACACGGATGGACATCGAAATGGACACGGACATCAGCGTGGAGACGGAGCAAACGTAATGATGTTGGTGGGATGAAGCGGTTATAAAAACCGTTATACGTGCTTTGAGACAGAACGAATACACTCACATATAATGGTTTATGTAAGCACATTTATTTGTGTGTGTGCGTCGTTTACTTTGCACGTTTGACAAAAAAAAACATATGTATGCTATATGTGAGTATGTTTGTAGGTGTTTGTCTCGTGTTTTACGCAAGTCGGTTGTTAGCTGTTGGCCAGACAACTACCGCAGCAACGGTACATGTCTCATCACAGTCAGATGAAATTACAGATTGTCGTGGAAATGTTATCTCACACATGCGTACTCGGGTTTTGTACATTTCGCTACCCAATAGAGAAAGCGGGAACGTCTTATATAAGGACAATGCAATAAAGAAATGATGCAGTAGTATGAAGGAAGACCCATGTAGTTCATAGGCAAACCTGTATCTCGAAAATATTGGTCAAATATTACCGCGGTGGTACCGAGAAGTGCATTGCAATCCTTGCAATATTAGGAATTACAAATATTTTGAATTCGTGAAGTTCTAAGCCTCAATTCGGTTGCTATGAAACCCGATTATTGTATATTCTGTTTTAATTTAAAGTAATTTTTATGTAATTTCCACTCTACACACCCATCTCATCCATCGAGTAAAAAAATATATATTTTTTAATAGATGGCTTCATGAATTTGTATCTTGCGTTATATCAGCGTGATCGAGTTACGCTATATAGCATTAGAGAGCTAAGATTTTGTGCTAAGTCATTTTCTAGGCAGTTTTGTGATATTTTGACTCAGTATTGCTTGCGAGTTCTTCAAAAAGGACCCCAAGAAAAAGAAAATACAATTCATTTTACAGTTCTTCTTCGATAAAGAATAAAACGCTAACCAGGTGGCTAAAAATGAGAATCGAATTTATGGTTCTGATCATGTGAAAGTCACTAAGTGACAATTTTGGCTTGGTTCATTTCGTTCTGTTACTTAAAATGTCAAACTGCCTTCTGGATCTGAAAGTCTAACCGACACACACAGTCAGTGCCTCGTAATATGCTTCGGAAGCTCGGTTAGGAGATTTTTGTCTATTCAAACTTTTAAAACCGACTTTTCCTGTTTTAAATCAATAGGGTTTATTTGAGGGTATTATGAAAATATCTTCAAAATGGCAAAAAGTGACCTATCATCAGATCAGATCAAGCGTATATTATAATCATATCATGATACATAAAATATATTTTTTCACTGTTTTATTTTTGAGCTTTGAAAACTATTCTCCTCCGCCATCAAGCTAGCCTGTAATTGATTACAGCTCTTCCAGTATCACCAAATAAGATGGTTATTGATTACAGCTAATTTATTGTTTATCTTTGAGCTGCAATTTATATGATATGCTAGAAGCAGAAACTTTTAACAAATCTACATTTTTCGTTGGAACTTATTTCAGCTTTTTAATTTCTTGCTGCTGATCTCATTAACCAGTTTTAATGACATAATACTATGTTCAGACCGACACTTAATCACACGATTTCGGCTGTTGAGTAGTTTATCCCACTAATCTTATGAATTTATCAAGATTTCGCTTCACCACTTCATTGAAGTGATTTGAAACTGATCCACTCTAAATCTCTCGGTGCGACTCTGATTTTGCGCAATCTACTTGCCAGCATTGGAAATCTGTTACATTATCACAGCTGATTTAGACACTACAAAGAGGAAAAAAATGTAAACAAAGAAATTTTTTTTAAAGCAAAGAATCTAATTTCACCTGAAAATCGACTACCCATTATATGGAAAATATTGAAAAGAAGTCGGCTTTTATTACAAAATACTTTTATGACAATGTTTTCTTTTAATAAATATTAAGCAATGCGAATTCTTGAATGGCAAAAACAGCTGTTTTTTCATCTTTCCAATGGCAGTGAGAACGGGCTGATTAGTGAAGAGCTTAAATGTAATCTAATCCCTTAAAATTTTTGGTTGGAACATGGTATAAAGTACCGTAATATGTGTATATATGACTATGATAAAGCAGGACCAGTTCATCGTTCAATCGGAGTCAGTTAGTTTTTATGCCTGGCATACTGCTGCGTAAGCACGCATACACCTAACTGTGTACAAGTATATATTTGTTTTCTGTGCTATATTAAAAGGCGATCATTGGCATTTTATTGTAGCTACTAAATAAAAATAGCAACTACCGGTGATAAGACTCGAAGGAGAGTAATCTTCTTGCACACATTATTAAAAAGTGATTTGTCTGATGACATACATGGTTGCTATATCTATGGACAAATTTATACATACTAGATAGTGATTGGAATGCGGAAGAATGCAAGGAAAATAATAAAACTAATTGAAAATGTGCGTACATCAAATCTTTGTTCCTACGACTTTAGTATTCGAAGGAAAACTCACCTTTTTCATTTGAAATAAGAGAAGACTGCAAATGCTATTATGCAGTTTCCGACAAAGTTACGAGTGTACGGGTACTGTAAATATAATTTGAGTCTCACTAATAAAAAAGATATCTTTTCAGTAGACAAAACTCGTCTGATTGAAACTGCAAATAATTTTGTCGCTGGAAAGTCTCTATTATGTATGGCGACTAGCGCGAGTGTAGTAGACAGTGGAAAATCTTATATCAGAATTTGCTTTATGTATGCATAGGAACTATTTAGATTTTGCTTTTGGCCAGTATATATTTATATATGTATATTGCGTATCGCGGACTTGATGTTGGGATAGCGCAGATAAAGGAACATAATCTAAATTTTTTACTGATTACTTTCTAAGGTACAACAAAGCCCATTTCAGAAGACGTATGTAACTCTAAAATCTGAAGAAAAATAAATCGCCAGATTTATTCAATATAGAAAATGTATGCCCCAAGGCCTTGCCTAGTAGTGGATTGAAGTATATCACAAGAATTATAAACGTATGTTTTCGCTTATGCTATTTTCGGACCCAAAGGTTATGCCAATATTAAAGCCTAACAAGCCTGCAGAATGCCCAACATCCTACCGCCCAATAAGTTGTAAAAGAAAGTCTGTCGACCTACATGGAAGACAATTAAGCGCTCCGGCCAGTGCAATTTGGCTTCCGTGGTGAACATCATACTTACTCTATGTTAATATTATACAGAGTGTTTTTGGCCAACCGATCATTCATTTATTATACCCTTGTCTCTTTCTATAACAAATGGAAAATAATGGTTAATACTGACAAAACTCAACCTATTTTCTTCACGAGGAAGCGTAAAATCATCTTCCTCTCAACCAGCCATATTTCACTTAACTTTATCGACTGGGAAAAGACTGTTAGATATTTGGAACTGATATTAGTCCCTAGACTGATCTTTAAAGACCACGTGCTTTATATTATTAAAAAAACTAACATGCTAATACGGTCGTTATACCCAGAACGGAAGATCAGAACTTAGCATAACCAACAAAATGTATCCACTCAGGTCTATTTTTCAGGCTGCGGTTTTTTATGGGCCGCCAGTGTGGGCCGATAATGCGAACTCCCACATCTACAAATGGCCATAAATAAAATATTAAAGATAATTTTCAACCTGTGATGACATTTTGCTACCACGGAGTTACATGACAGAGCTAATGTTAAAATAGTCGCAGATAGATTGACCCGATTACTCTCACACTCATCCCGATTACTGTACTCTCATATTAATGAACGGCTGTAAAATATATTCTTAGGTGTACATTAGGAATAAGTTGGTTAAATCAATATTCTTCAAGGATTTTTTTTAATTATTTCCCCTACTACAACTAGATTATTAATACTTATAAAGCATAGCTCATCGTCAAAATATTTTTAAGCAAAAAGGCAATATCGCCCCGTACTCTTATCTTATATATATTAGTCACTCTAAATATATAACTTATAAGATGAAATGAAATCAATTTGAATTTGAAGAAAAAAACTTAGTTTCAAGCTAACTTTTTACCAAAATTTGAATTATATTTTGGTCGTAAATTTTTGTTAATAAAATAAAACTAGTTCTATCAGAAAAAAAGTTCTGCCATCATTAAGAAATAACCTCCAAAAAAAATTCTTATATCATTTAGAAATAACCTCGAAAAAATTTCAAATTGCGCCAAATTAATTAAATCAAGTACTTGAGACTCTCAACAATTGCTTTTATAATGAATTTTGCAACGAAAATACAGAAATTTGTATTGATAGCATAATTTTAAATATTACTTTCCTTTTTTACATTATTTCTTAACAATTTAACAGCGTCCTTTCCATAAACACTTCCCACCAATCAGAAGCTCAAGAATATGTAGCACTTCCGTATATTAAATTCTTATACAAAGAAATGGTTTCTGATACTCTTTACATTCAATCCACTTAATATTTTTCTGCATAGTTGTCGAGATGTTTCCAGCGCTTATTCACACACACTGGTGCCTATTTATCTAGGTGGGTGTGCTGTTCCTTAAGAACGAATGCAATTATTAAATATTTCAATATTTACGCGCGTTAAAAGAAGAAACGGAAAATTAAAGCAGAGTAAGAGTAAGCCAACGAAGCCAGGGGATATATATATACTATATAGTATGTTAATGCACATCTACAGAAATATACATACATACATATATATATGCTGAATTTAGTATGCGAAATAATTTCGAACCGCGTTTGCCGTGCCGAAGGAATCCTTCACTCAGTTGCTTGTATTTAGCATTTTATTTAAAATTTTCTTATTTCTATGCCCTTACCAGGTTATACGGAGTTTGGGAACGTAAGTAAGGGAACGTCGGAGATCCGGTAAAATATATAATGCATGGCGAGCTGAGTTAATTTTACCATTTCCGTCTGTCTGTACACGAGTTAGTCACTCAAGTTTTGAGATATCGATCTGAAATTTTGCACACGTCCTTTTATCAGCACAGGACTGCTCATTTGCCCAAACCGCCGTCATCGAACCACTATATAATATGGCTGCCATAAAAACTGATACATCGAAATTAAGCTTATTTACGGAAACCATTTTTATTTGACCAGATATCTTCGTGAAATTTGGCATGGATGATTATCTAAAGCAACGGGACTATTTCCGAACAAATTGTTCAGATCGCATCACTATAGTATATGTTTCTCATGCAAACTGAAAAATCGGAATTCTATGCTCGTATGAAAAAATTCTATTTGTCGAGATAACTCCACGAAATCGACACAATCTCCGAACAAATTGTCCAGTTCGGCACACTATATCATGTGGCTGCCATACAATCAATCAAAATCTGAATCAAGTATTGGTATGAATTTTTTTTTTACTTGTGAATGGTATTATACCTTCGGTGCAAGCGAAGTTAACGTTTATCCTTATTTGCTTGCTGCTTCCCCCACTCGTCATATTCGTTCATGCTTGACTTAACTGGAGCGTTTCATTATAATATTCGACTTTATGCGCGTGCATATTTCCCCTTTTGTTTGAGTGTGTGCGTTGTTTTTGCTGTTGTACGCTCATTTGCAGGCTGCGGTTTTGTGGCCTTGTTAGGCTCGTGCGTTCATGTGTGTATATGAAATGTTGTTGAGAAATATGTACATATATACATATGTATGTGTGTCTGTGAACAACTCATTCCTTTCGACTTTTGGTGGCACTTTAAAACAAAAGTAATAATAACGCCGTCTTCCGCAGCATTGAAAGTACATATTTGCATAAGACGTATATATCTGGCATATATTTTTACACATATACGTGTTTTTATATAATGATATATGATAGGCTTGCAGATAAAAGCAAAAGTATTAATATGTATCGACCATTCAAGCATTGCTTTGCCTCTTTAAAATATCCGTTGAGGGGAGATTTGCTACAAACAAATAGAAAAAGAGTATAACAAGTCAACAAGACATTTTTTAGGTTAATGTCAGCCGGAATATACACACATATGTACATATGTACACCCCTTTACAAATCGTAGACAAGTTTAAGTAGCGCTCACAGACTTGCCTGATAAGCCCTTGAACTGGCTGGGTCATAGGCGTCTTCTTTCGGCGTCTCAACTACATGAATACACACTTACTTATACATATATCAATAGATTAAGCAGCTACATATTAAATATAAGAGCACCCCTTAGCCATAATAAAATCGACTGTCATTTTAATAAAGCCATTGAGAGCGACCAAAGCAGTTCATTTGGTTATATAGTTGGGCCCCTAGTAACATGATTTTGAAATAAAATCTCCACTACGTAAATAAAGTAGTAACATATGATCTAGGTGCGTATGTATGTAGAAGTATATATATTACTATTTTATGTATATTGTCGGGCATGGCAGTCATATGTAATTGCTTATGCTTGGCAAATTCCTAAACATGTAATGTATATGCAATATAAATAGCCTCATTTTGTTGACTCACTCATGTCGCATTGACAATTGAGGGTTGCCGTCGTGTGTTCTCCCCCCTCGCCATGCTGTGTTTCCCGGCACCAAGCACTCACCACTGTCAGCAGCTCAATCTCTTCATCTAATCATATTCGTAGTGGCGTAAAGTCGCGACATAGTCGGTGAGCATAAATTTCGCCAACATGGCTGACAAAACAAAAATAACGCTGACTCTGTGGCATTTGGGGCACGATATTTTTGCTGGTACCCACATATGTACATGTAGGTATACTATATTATAGTATGTATAGTTGGTGGGCTCATATTAACACATGTAAGTTCGTGGAGTCTGTTTAGCAGTGTTTTTGTTAAAGTTTTCATACAATTACAGTGTGTTGTAATATTTTAATACCAAATATATATGCAAGATTATATTTATTTTAAGCTTTTGATGAGCTAACTGTTGAGGAAAAGGCTTAAACGCATTCGTTAAAGAAAATTACGAATTAAGTTTAAGAGGACTCTTACAAGGCAAGGGTGGAACTTACTTTTAGTGGTTAGACCGGTCTAAATATTCCAAAAAACGATTATCTTTTTATACTCTGAACAAGTTATTTTAAAACTTTATTTAAAAATAGAATAGTGAAAAGAAATTTCCTTGTGGAGTTAAGGCAGTCAGGTCAGTCAGCTACAATATATATAATTCTCAACGGTTTTGCTACAAACTGCATCATTCAAAGCGGGTGATGATGGTACCTGAAGAGTATTTACCCGCGTCCACTTGAAATTCAAACTAGCTGCACTGTAACATTATCTACAGAACGCCGAACATTTTGTCTGGAATCAATAATTTATTTACTGTTCTTTTTTTAACAAAAAATTTATTTAAAATTTCACAAGTCTGCGATTTTTTTTTGTTTTTAATTTATAGAAAGCTAAAAACGTTAGTGCATTTAAAGCTATTCTTTTATAGATTAGGAAACCCGGTTTTTTTTTATTTTGATTCAAATAGCATTATTCTATAATCACCACCACCGGTAGAAGCCTTCTTGAAAGGTTGAATGTCAATATAAAATACTTTTTTTAAAGCCTTTTACTGGCTTATCGCCTAAGTTAGGGTACATTTGAAGTCTTTCTTTGCCCGGCGTTTTTTTTTTTGTTGTAGAGTTGAGTATGGAAAAGGAAACCTAAAGTAAGCTAGCCGGAAACGCTTCTCTAGGTAAAACTCAGTCGAGTACTGAAACATAGTGATGCCATTATAAATTTTTTAACAAGAGATATATGTATGAAGTTGAAGGTCATGCTTTTGTATCAACCAGATTCGTTCCGTTGGGGATTTCAATTGAAATAATATGGAATTTAGTTTGCGCCTCAATACGTCATACATAATTAAAAAGCACAAAACAAATATCAGAATTGGCTGCGACTTTATACTCCTTTCTTTCGCGTTTACTTAGTAAACAGTGAAAAAAAGTTAGAGTAAAGTTTGTTGGGATTTAGATTAAAACACTAGGCATTTATTTTGCCTTTAGAATACACTATCCCTCCAAAGCTACAACATATACCAATCTAAACATACATTTTTGTTAGTATAAACATACATATTTTAACGCTCAAGCCACTGTGATAGTGCAACAAAGTATCTCGTCTCAAGTTGTACTTTTATTATCAATAACGCCATATCGTCATTTATGTGGGAATAACTGCGTACGCACGCATTATATTTAAGCTAATTTTATTTCTAATTTAATACTCATTTTAAGCATTTCATTCAGAGGCCGTTTGTTGTACGAAAACTTTTTTTCTTTTGACTGATGGCGTGGCAATTAGTGAAATTTTCATAAACAAATGCATTAAAACATGACACAATTGCGCAGTTGTAAATACATTTGTGCTTAAAAAGCAGTGTTCATGGCATCTAAAGCAATATTTTACTAGTTTTAAATAAAATGTAGCATACCTCAAGGGGCACTAGGGATTGTGTGAAGGAAAGTTGCTGTAATTTCGAAGCGATGACAGACAATTTGGTTGATAGCGACTATGACGGCTTGAATGGTGCGGCAGCAAATTTATTAGACCAGATTAGTAACAAGGGCATATAGGTATGAACCAGTATGTACTTATAGCTTAGGCTGGTCAAAAAACGTTTAACACTTTTTGCACTTTATACTTTGAATAACTGGTTGGTCTTAATATTAATACGAATATCATCTCATTCTCGTTTTCCCCTTATCATTGTATATTTTCGTAGTTTCCTTTTTTTAGAAAAAAAATTCGTAGCTCAGTTTTGAAAAAAATATATATGTACTATATACATAGAGTATTTGTAGCGTTTTCTACACAAATTTTCACATATATATCTTTTTGTAAATCTCGCCGTTCTTAATAGAAAGGAAAGCAATAAGTCTCATACTTGGTGAGAATTCTCTTGTCTACCAAACAATTTTTCACAGTATAAAGAGAAGCCTAGCATATACACTGATCACCTGATATAACATCTCGGTGAATTCGAAACATAAGTGCTAATACTTTTCTGAGCACCAGTGTATGTTACTGCCACAATAGCGACTTTTAAGCCGCTGCTTTTAGTATTAGGAGACATTTAAATAATCAGAGTTTCATTTATTTTCAATAAAGGCTACAAGTCTATGACTCTGCTATGAGTCACCAAGTACTTCAGTTAGTTTAAAATACAAATCGCTCCTACTTGCTGGCAGCACACTAATTATTGAGCAGCGTTGACGCCAGTGGCACAGCTCGTCAATTAAAGTGCTTCTTAGAAGCATACACAAATGAAACGGCGTTTGCTACAGTGCTTGTGGCATAAGCGTAAACATATACATATATAATGTATAATTACTATATGTGTCTGCCTGCTCAAGCCGTTGCCTGTGTTTACATACAGAAGTATATGCATATGTACACATAAATACATATGTATATGTATTGTCACATGCAAATTGTGGCTTAATTAAATTTTCACTTCATACAATTTAAGCCGATTTATGTAAGTACACAGCGCACCGCCTGCACGCACACACACAGCCATACATTTGTGAAGAATATAATTGGCAGCGCTGCTGTTACAGCTCCGTTTGCTAAAGCTAAAGCTTCCATATTCTTCCGTCAACCGCTCGTTGGCAACCACATGCGCTCTTCACTGGCTGTTACTTTGTATATACATATGTATGTGTGTATGTATGCATGCTGTGTTTGTATTGTATCCAATTTATTTGTTTGCATACACAAAGTGCACGTGCACACACACATCCATACATCGCATTTACATTAAACAAAGTTAGTCATATTAATAATTTGTAATATTTCATATAAATCGCTTCCGGTTGGATTGTTTGGTAACTCACGTTCGCATTTATCGATTCCTTTACTGTTATTACTGTTGCACACACGCACAGCCGCACACATATACTACATATATGTATTAAACCTTGTCTACACATGATTGCGTTACTTTTATTGCTTTCCATCGTGATGATTTGCTTATAGTTGCTTATTAACCCATTTTATTCATACCCAAACACATACTATACACACACGCATTCACACATACACACATATTTACATACACATGTAAACAAAGTAATCTTTAAGCCCATTTTATTGCCTTCAACGGCTTTGTTTGCTGTTGTGTTTGATGTTTTAAAATTACGAACATTTTTGCTTGAGTAATTTGATAAACATCGGTCGGTCGGTGAATTTGTGTTTTAGAATTAAAGTTTTTGAAGATTTCCATTTAAGCAGAAAAAAGTGACAGCAAAGTAATTTCGGATTGAATATTCAAATTTAGCATTAAAGTTTTATCACATTTAGGCACAACAACAATTTCGAAGCAAAGTGGTGTTTTTAACGAAATGGTGATTAAGCTTTGGGGCTCGTCAAGCGTTTACATTTTGATTCAGTATTCTATCATACAGGTATATCATTTCAACAAGAATAATTCTGGGAAATATTTGATATTTGAAATTGAAAAAATAATTATTTGATGGACGCAACCAGGATTAATGAAATTTGGCAATTTTTGATTTCCCGCTTTAATAGTATGCTTCGGATAAATGAATATATGTATTTGAGTAGTTTTGATTTTCCTGATATTTTTCCTTATGTTATGTCAAGGTTTGTTGCGTTAAGGTTGGTACGCAGCTCTCAAGTAATTGCTCAAGAAAAAAAATACATTATTTCTCAAGTAACTTTGACAGCTGGTTACGCATTGTGAATGATCTACATTAAAGGAACAAGAGAAAATAAACAAAGAAAACAAGCTTTGTGCGTAATATGTACGTGAGTATATGTATGGTAACATAAATATTTTCATTGGGATTTAAGAAATGTTGTTGATGATTGGTAGGTTTTATACAATATTTCAAAATGGAATATACTTCATAATAATGATTTCAACTAATTTAGGGTGAATTTGACGATTACTTCGAATTTCCTTCAAGAAACAATTGTTGATTTGATGTTTCTTCGCAAAACCAGGTTTGCCATATTCACATTTTACTGAAAAAAGCATTAAAAATTCGTACTAGATTTCTTGAGAGCTGCGTACTAGCACAAGTAAATTTATCGCAGGAAAGTTTCTTCACGGTTTCTTAAGCGTTTTTACGTTTCTTGAGAGCTGCATACTAAGCTTTAAGGTAGATTATGTTCTGCTGTAATACACTATATAATATGTTATTTACATATGTCAGGTTACGTTAAGCTAAGTTAAGTTATGTTATGTTATGTTATTTTATGTTATGTCAGGCTAAGCTATGTTATATTAAGAAATATTAAGTTAAGTTAAATTAAATTAAGTTAAGTTAAGTTAAGTTAAGTTAAGTTAAGTTAAGTTAAGTTAAGTTAAGTTAAGTTAAGTTAAGTTAAGTTAAGTTAAGTTAAGTTAAGTTAAGTTAAGTTAAGTTAAGTTAAGTTAAGTTAAGTTAAGTTAAGTTAAGTCAAGTTAAGTTAAGTCAAGTTAAGTTAAGTAAAGTTAATTTAATTTAAGTTAAGTTAAGTTAAGAGAGAAAGACAATGAGCAAAAAAGTATGCGTTGAACCTCCACAATGACACAGTTCACAATTTTTTTTATTTTGACAAAGAAACATACATATCGTCACCTGAAATGCAAAATAACGTATCATCAAAAAATTCGAAATTAAGTGTCTTATTGATTACGCTTCACTACTTCAAATTACATACATAATATTACATATGTTCAACATTTTCAGGTTCTGCGGTCAGATATAAAACAGTTTTAACCAATATTAAAATTTTGTTTCACTCATGTTCCATTTTATTTCGTGTTTCATTCATACCACTGCAAATTTCCGAAAATGTTGTTACGTTATTTTGCATTTCAGGTGACGATATATTTGTCTCTCCCGATAGCTAATGTGAAGTTTTTTTCCAAATCAAAAATAGTGGAAATCCACATGCTTCTTTTATCACAAGAAGATTGGAATCTACGAAAAAGCGTAGATTATTAAATTTAGCTTCAGAAATTACAATTCGTCTATCGTTACTTGGTAGCGAACACAGCATCATCTGACGCAAATTTAACTTGGCAGAAATGCACCACAGAAATCCAGAAATTTTACCTAGCACAATGAGATTATAAGAAATCCAAATCAAATAATTTTATTTTTAAAGAATGATTTTTTAGAATAATAAAACATAATATATGAGAGAGTGTTGGATTAATCAGTTCTTCGAACTCCTAATACTTTTCATGTATACATATTAGGCCTTTTAGAAAAATCTTCAGTTTAGTGCTATCTATCAGCAGGAGAATTTTATAATATAATTTATCATTAAAAACACTTTTTTCTTTCGAATATAGAAATTATTTTATAGTTTTTGTGTTTTGTCACACCATTTCCCTCGCCTTCTTATGTATTTTCCATCATAAAACTCTTTTAACACGATTATTTCAACATTTTATTATTGTGTACCAACTAGACCATCAACAATGGCTATAAAACACATCACACGCCCCCACTCCTTTCGGTGTGCTACGCTTGTTTACTACTTGATAAATTCTAAAATATCACCCACACAAATTTCTAGTTATAACCGCCAAGTCGGGATTTTCATTACAAAACACGACAAAACATAAAAGAGCAGTTGAGAAAAAAAAAACAATAAACTATATTATTATTTATTATTTATGCTCATGACCTGGAATTGTATTGTGCGCAAGGAGCCTTTCTTCTCAACATATTTTTATGTTTCATTTTTATTGTTGTTTGGTTTTTCATGTGATCTCTTTTTCAATTCGTAGGTGGATTTGTGTTTGTTGTGTAAATTTATTTTTTATCGCATATTTTTTATTTGCTCGATTGTGATTATGACGACAGCCATCAGCAATGTACACACTTTTTATTGCTTGCTGCATGCTCGCAAGGCTGGTAAGCGTTGAGAAAGTAAGTAGGCGAACAGCCGTTTTCTGGTTGCTCATACGCCATGTATGCCTCGGCAGCTTGACGGCCTTTAATCACTGCGGCAATAGTTGAAATAGCGTGGAGATGGGGATGAATATGGTGATGAAGGCGGTGTAATGACCGGAAATGTTGCGAAAAATATTTGCTTGTATGCAGACGCATACATACACATTCACAAACATATACATATGTATGTATATCTACAAATATTTACATATACAAATATCTTTCTGTGAAACTATTTTCTGCGCTTTTGGTAAACAAACCATGAAATATTGCCCAATAACATTGTAAACAAAATATCATAGTTTGCTCTACGACAACAACAGTCACAAAGCATACATTTTTGAGACATAAATTGGTAGGAGATTGTAATATGTTGCCGTTATAAATAGGCAAATAAATTTCATATTGAATTGATTTGTCACACAAATAAGATTCTGTATTAATTTTAGGGAAGGGAGAGCGAGAGATTTAAAGTTATTAATATATTGGCTCTACAGCTACATATGTTCACGAATATGCATTATTATTCTTCAAAGTCTGGTCCATCTGAAGCTATAACATTTTTTCCAATTTTCTGAGAATTTGTGGATTTCATGCCAAAAGAACTATGAACCATATTCCTGTAAAACTTCCCAACAGTTGTTATTCAAATAATTTTTTAGCGACAGCATGAAGCCGAGCGTTTCATGATCGGAAATTATTACACAGTATCTGCTCGCAAATTTTGGACGTTCTTTAACAATCATTCGCTTCAATTTGAGGAGTTTTTGTCGGTAGTGTTTCTCATTAATTTTCACCTGGTTTAAGAAGCTCATCATACTATCCGTCCCTCTGATCTCACCAAATAAAGAACATTACTTTGGTGTCATGGATATTCGCCTTTGTCGTTGGTTGTTGGTTGGTCAGGTTTACATATGATTTTTTACCTTCAGCGTTGTCGCAATGGATATATTTTTGAGCATCACTCACAATACGATGCAAAATCGACTTATATTTACAACGTTCAAGCATATCAGAAGTGATAAATTGTTTTTCAACGTAAATTGGCTGCAATCCATATGACATGCAATTTCCTTGCTTTTAAAGTTATCCGGCTGCTTTAAAACGTTTTGAAATCGTTGCTTGGTTGACAGCCAAAGATTCTGCGAACTTTTGTTATATTTAGCAACAACATTTATCGAGTCATGCTACTTTCTAATGCATGTTCGGAATATTGAAGCAATGGTTTATTAATCAAAATATTAAAAATCCCCCCCAATAATAAACAAATTTGCAAATTTAAAAGAGATTTTTCCAGAAATGCTTTCATTCTGAATAATAATGGAACTGAAGTCCGAAAGAAACAAATTATTTGGTTAGAAGATAGTTTTCTCAATTTTCTAAGCAACTTACTAGGGAAATTTCTTATAGCAAATATTTATGGGTATAAGTAAATCTGAAAACTTAACTCGCCAATGGCTTGCAGCCACCATAAATTGCTTTCCAGTTCATTTCAGTCGTGTTTGTTCAAACCTTCAAAAAGTTAACTTAAGAAGGAAGAAATAATCAGCTCCTTGAAGAGAAACTAATGAAGAAAAAGTTTAGATTTATATATCAAAAACTAAGGGATCAATTCGACAAACTTTATATATTTTACGGGATCTCCGATATTTTCTGCTGCGTGTTGCAAGCTTCGTGGCCAGCTTAATATACTTTTTCCAGTATGAAAATGTTAAAACCAATGAAAGGATAAGACACTGCTTCAAATATAATAACAAAACGTGCAAAAATTATTTTCGTTTGATTTTTACAGAGTTACATTTCGGGTTACTTTTAAGTTCGCTTCTTAAATAAAAAGTGAAAAATTGAGATAATTCGTCGTATTATGTTGCCACTTGCGCTTTACAGCTTAAATGGCGTATAAAAATCTAATAAAATTACTTTCCTGATAAATTTTTAATGCGAAATTTCGTCCAAATAGTGCTTTATGCAGGGTTGAATTTCTTATCACAAACACATTAATTTAGGCCGTCCAAAATGTTTTCATTCACTAATAAATTTTATTGTTGATTTTTCACTGAGATTTGCCGCTTCATAAAAATATGAAGCGAAAAAGATAGAAAAGAAAAGAAAGGAACCCAAAGACAATATAAACCTAGGAAACTCCAAATAAATTAAACGAAATGAAGAATGCATAAATTCCAATTCAAGAGTGAGTCTCCATTCATCGTAATAGTAATGAAAAATTTATTTGTCTTCGCCCTACAACTACTTCACCTGCCGTAGCAGCAACAACAACACTTTAAAATGCATAGCATAACTTGTACTTCGTAAATGATTATGGCAATTTTCAAGAGGCTGAATATTATGCTGGCCGCCTTTGCATGAACCGGACCCAAACGAAGCGAAGAGCCGACAAGCCAAGTTGACCAACTTGCTGAAGCGAACTTGTGTGTTCTACACAGCTACATACATATGTAAATATGGGCACAAGTATATGAATTTAGTAAACATACTATAAATATTTATATTAACCTCCTGAACCCCTGAGTCATTGTGGCGCCACTACGCACGACCGGCAAGTGCCACCGAAGCTGTTGCACTTCGCTCCGACAGTAAATTAATGAACTGCCAAAACATTTTAAAACATAATTACTCAGTAACATAATTTGTTATGAAATTTCAATCCGCACGGCAAGTAACCAACAGGCGGCGCCAACAACAACAACAACAAGCAGCTTTGCTGATGATAAGCTTCGACTGTGAAGCGTGTTGCAAGTGTCCAGCCTCAGCTTGTTCCAACTCCCCAACCACTACTACAATGTCATTGTTGTTGTTGCTGTTTATTAGAATGCTTGCTTGTTTGGTGGCGGTTTGCCGGCATTACAGTTAGATAAATGGGCATACCTGTCCAGATCAGCATTCCGCACATATCCCGTTGCATGGCTTGCTAAATATTTGTTAGATGAAAGTAGCTGTGTGCATGTAGGTGGGTATGCATGGACGTGTTTACATATGCATGTATGTATGTATGTATGCATAACTGACAAAATAAGTTAGCTACTGTAAATTTTAGTGGCAAATCTTACAACTTATTGAGCATTATTGGTGCGGGTTGTTCGAGGCTCTTCTCTACGCTCGACACATATTCAATGGCTACCAACCATACACCCATATAGAACGCGTGCGTATGTATAAAAGTCAATAATATTTATATGTGCTTGAATATGGGCGGTCAAATATCTCATTAGCTTTTGGACAGTTTGAAAATTTTAAATGGCAGGTATGCGACACTTGTCTTCCAGTGGTCACTTAATAAATACATATGAATATATGGATGTGGGTGGTTAATGAAAATAAGGCAGTAATCAGTTCTGATTATTACATCTTCTCTTTATTGCAAAACAATAATAAAATAAATGATTGCCGGAATTAGCTGAGTGGCATATTACCTACATGATTTTAACAGCAAGGATGTAAACTGATTCCACAAGCGAGCCAGACCTCATAGAAGAGAAGGTTACATCAGAGTCTCACCAAGAATATTGGGCCAAGCATTTTCTTACGACTAGTGACTAGTACCGAGAAACATATAACCCAAAACCCCACCGGAAATGAATCAACTTGTTATAACGAATTTGGTAACTAGGGTTTTATATCATAAAGTTATATTCTAAAGTGCAAACTAATATTAAAAGTAATAATTTCTACGTTTTTTTTATTTACGCATAAATTTTAGTTTGAAGAAGACCAGAGTATATGTGATACACAAATGGAAAGGCGGAGACTCTGCAAGGTATGTACTTAATACTATGTCCTATTTATTTTTTATACTATTGCAACTTGTTGTTAAAGAGTGTAATACTTCGGTTCACCTAACGTAGGTATAACTTAAAACTAAACGAGATAGACGTAATATATATATATATATATATTAGGGAGTGTCATTCTGAGGCAACCTATTTTTTTCAACTGAAAAACAGGCAAAAAACTTTCGAAAATGTGAAAAAAAGTCACTCAAAAGATGAGCTCCTAATATTAATATTTAGAGGTGACTGGCTTCCTATTTTCCTTTAAATCATGGAAAAAAAATCATTTTGTTTGTGGTGGTTACTGTGCGGAGGTTATTATAAGTGTACGCGATGGCTGCCAGTAGGAATGGTAAACTCGATTCCGATTCTACTCGAGAATCGAGTTTTCTCGTAAAACAATCTTCTCAGATTCTTTTGTCACAGTGCGAAGATGGCCAAAATCGGATTGAAACCATGCCTACTTCCAATATAACACAAATTTAATCATTTTCATCTTCGAAGAAATTAATATAACTTCAAAAATTTTTTCCTGTGTAAAAACTGGGTTGAATCGTGTCAATACTTTCCTTAGCTTCAATTTACCTAACGCAACAATTTTTATAAAACACCAGTGTTAGACTTTATTATGCATATATCGGTTCAACGTGTGAGTTATCTCTATGAAAAAGTGAGAAAGTATTTTACTCCTAATAGTTTGTCTTTGTACAAAAATTTGGCCGAAATTTGATCTAGTTTATACTGTGCCCAAAAAATAATATTAAGATTTTCGAAATCCGACTGACCTTACTCCATATCCTTGATGATTGCATGTGAGGTATGTTATATTATATAGTATTGACAAAAACAGATAAAATCGTAAACTTTTTTTTCGTTTTTCTAACAGACCTTGTGAAGAATAAATCGGTCAGTGTGTGAGTTGTATACCTGAGAAATCTCCAAATTAGCGCAATCAGTTCGTCACTTTCTTTGACCCCAATATTCCTCATATAATGATTTCCGTCTTTCCACCTGACCTTAAATCATTGTAGTTAGTCAAAATGTAATATTTTATTGAAACTAAATGGACAAGTTTTCTTAAAAATTATCTGGTTTAGTTCTGAATTAGAATTGTTCTATACCTTGGTCTAAGTCTCACATCCCTAGTATAAAGAATTTCGATCATATGATTAACGATTTCCACATTAACTCAATATATTAAATTTAGCTTCTTCGGTCGAGTTAATATGTTACGCATATCACTCATTTGAAGATATATTAAACATAATTTTAGCTCAAAGGAACTAAAATATGGCAATAAAACTAAGTTTAGTTCTTTCGCAAAATATTTCAATACAAAGTTTTGCCACTCCCTGAGTGAATTCCCCGAGCTTGTTTACTTTATTCATATTGCATTTACTGTGTGCACTAAGGGAGGTTAGGGGCAAAAATAACCTAAAATATATTTTACACTTGTTTACCGACTACTTTAAGTCCCTCTCATTTTTACAGTTATTTATTTTATTTTTATTTTTTTTGCTTGTGTTAGGAGTGAGAAGTTACTAAAATCTATTATTCCGACCCATAACTCAAACTACTTCAATAGTTACCGCAATCGCTCCATAAAAATGTCTACATCAGTAAAGTGGCCTTAAAACTTTACTAAACATTTGTACAAAGCTGTTAGATTAAAATGCATTTGTATAAAACTAACCAAAGTAATAATGGGAAATTACGCTTACAATGACTTGTACCGATTTTTGGTTCTTTAAATATATTAAACACTTAAAAACCCCGCTGTGCTTAAGGTCGCTCTGATAGGCCCAGAAATCAAGAAGTAAACTAGCTATATTTAGAAACAATAGTAATTTCTCTCTCGCCTTGTCTATTTTGTATATTTATTATAGTTTAAGTAGCTGCTCTGGATTTTTACTATAACTAAAATCCAAGACAATCTTTCCCTATGTCTTCAGTTTCGATATAGCTGCCCGTCGGTAAGCAAAAATTTATGAGAAAATTATATGCATACATATATTATATCTGTATATACATATAGGTATATACACACATATATACACACAACAACGACAATGCTAAACTTCAACCGCTCATTCCAACAACAACAAGATGCTAGCCGCAAACACTCAACACACAGTGGCTGCGGCTGTTGCAGCCATTTGAGACATCTCAAGCTGTAGCCTCTTGTGTATGCCAACAATAGTGCTTTGGCCACTTATCACGTTGTTGTTGTTGCTGCCGTTGTTGTTATTGCTGTTGTGTAGACAATCTTAGCTTCCTTGCGATTATGCCTGGCTGCTGATAGCTATTTATATGCATGTGTGTGTGTGTGTGTAACATTACCTCAGTAGTGGCCATCAATTCTTCAATTTCAAGTATTCGGGAGCTAGCAAATAAGGTGGGCATGCGCATATACGCATATACATACACCATTAAATAGTTGAATATATTTAGATATATGTATATAGAATTGCATATGTGTTCACTTATGTACATAAGTATGTATATGACATTCATTGTATCAAGTGTGTCAGTCTGTATTTGTCAAGTCGCCAGTTGCACCGTGGACTTGGATAATCAAGAAGATAAAAGCATAGAAACTCCATCTTCATGACTTTGGCTCCACGCTCGGCCAGCAACAATCTTAGCCGGCCTCAAGGCGCTTCAACATACGCAAGTTAACTGTGTCACTTACATATGCATCGGTGTATGTATGGGTGCGTGTGTGCGCATAAACATTAATATTTATATGCGAATGTGGTGTCAGCTTATATATTATGTATGTTATATCTATGTTTATGCACCGTTATGCATAATAGAGTGCGTGTGTGCGTGTATTTATAGAGTCTCATCAAGAATTTCTTTCATTTTATTTTCCTTTTGTCTGAGCTTTTATCGAGTCTTCAGCGTGTGCGTCTGTGTTATGCGCTCACTCATGTATGAAAGGCATATATACATTTTGTTTTTGTTACTTACGGATACGTGTGCGTGTTTGTGCAAGTGTATGTGCGTTGAAGTTGCTTTAAAATGAAGCTTGTTTACGATTTTATGTGCAGTTTGCACTTGTATAATTAAGTGTGTTATAATTTCATAATTTCACCTACATACATATACACTATACGAGAGCACGCGTTTGTATGTAGAAGTAGAGACAGTTGGCCACGTGTATATACAAATATACATAAAGGCGCTTTCAGGTTGAAGTTTATAAGTAAGTTGTCTTCTTGGCTTTATTTTCAGTTATTCAACAATATTTTTACCTTCCTTTTTACACTCGAGTGATTACTTTAAACTAATTTATAAAAGTTGTTGATGCTGCCTGCATGTGTAGGCATGCTTATGCACCCATATATGTATATGTATGTGTGGCTAAGTAAGTGCTTATTTGCTTCACAGTACGGACCCCGCTCTGTGGCATGAGTTTTATGGGGAAGTTATTTAGTTAGTTAAACTTTGCAACGCCACTTCATAATGGACAACACGCTGGCTTTTGATGAACTACTTAATATTTAGTAAAGAGAGGGGCTTATCAAAAATGTGTTTACGGGCATATGGGAATGATTTTTTTATAATGTGTTATTTAAAAGAGAGATTATTTATAAGTAAGATTATACGTTTCACTTGACTTGATTTAAATGAGTACATTTAGGAGAAATATGCAACGCTGTGCTCGATGACCTGCCGCCATTTTGAAAGTAATTCCATATTGCGATTCACAAAGAACTGCAAAAACCTGCCACAGTCGTTTTTCACAAGATTCTTTTGAAGCGATTTTTTCAACAGCAAAATCAATCGCCATAGACAGCAGAAATTACTTGGTGATAGGTCCGGACTATAAGGTGGATGCCTAAGAATATTTCAGCTAAGCTTTCGGAACTTCTGGAGAATCAATATCAATAGTTCCTTCTGGGAATATGGTTCAGACGGTCTAATTGTTGACAGTAAAACTACAACATTATGACCAATAACCATTCGCTTCACAAGTGGATCGATTTTGTTTGGATCAGCGACAATTTCTAATATTTTTCGCAGTTTTCGATAATTTGCCTTCCAGAGTGTATTTTTGTCATAAAAATTACCGGTACGGAAACGGAAATTCGGAATGATGATGTTACACTATCGGATGCATAAGCAATATTCACTTTTTCAGTCACCTGTCTTCCGTTTTCACTTTTATTTAAAAGCACTAGGGAAGAACATCAGAAAAACAATGGAGCATCTCTTGTTCGGCATTGACAAGACTACGCTGTAAGCATCTCCACACTAGAAGAGCTATGATACACTAGAGGAGGTATCGGTAATAAGGCCGCAGAGTCTGTTAAAATTCGCGTCGAACTGAGGCATCTCAAACTGTGACTACTCCTCTTGGACTTAGCAACTGAACTGCATCTGGTACCACAAAAGACCAAACTGATCATTTTTGGCCTACCATGCTAATCTTACCTAACCTAAAAGCGATTTGGAAATATGGGACATTTTTCTCTTGACTAATGTTCAAATAATACTTAAGCACTCACAAAATTGTTAAAAAAAATGTTTTTGATATGAAATCTTGATCAAATCTCTAGACAGAATATAAATTATTTTCCACACCAGCCCTCGAAATTTTATTAAAGTGTAGCCGCTGAACTAACTTGGTATTGTGCCAAAGGTTATCCAGCGGGCAAAGGGTAGAATTTTTCCACGGTAAGTATCGCAAGAGACGACTTAAATCCAATATGCACCATGTCTGTTATTTGGCTTGCATCGAAATATCAACATAGTCCTTTCAGAAAAAGAGCTATAATATTCAGTTTGAACTGATATTATACACTTTGAACGAGATTCTTTTTAATGAAAAGACATTTGAAGTTCAATCGACATACATACATGAACTGTCATTGAGTTTGATGGGTGCTCAACTGGCAGTAGTGAAAGTTACATGGATTTACCAGAGTCTTAAATTTGCTACCCCGGGGAGCGGTAAGCCCTTGGAGTTCACTCAAATATGCTCATTGGGTTTGGCTTTTTGGCGAGATTCGTGATTATTGTTATTAAACCTAGAGGTAGGTAAAATTGAAAATTCAGTTCAGTGTGGAGTCGCATTGCGGTCTGGTGCACAGCACGGCAGATGTTTTATCTTCCACGTTACGAATTGAAACCAATTAATGTTTGCAAAAAGCTCGTGAGGTTATGCTATGTATAGCACGTCAAGAGCTAAATATAATTGATGCAAAAATATAGTCAATTAGTAATATTAAGCCTTCGGGTATCATTAATTTATGACCGCTGTGATATAGCAACGTTTAGAGACAGCAGATCCCACAAGCGATCTATGTAACCGGTGCCAAAGGGGATTTTCAACTCTGCATTTAAAAGATTGTTGAAGCATGATTTGAGACATTTTTGCATGTCACTTGGAGGATTGACAAAGACTTGCACAGAACGTTTGTCATTAAGGGATCGTCTCAGTATGAGCCTCCGAAAAATCATCGATTTTCGCGATTTTTTTAATGTTGGAATTAACTAATCGGTCCGAGTTTTTTATAAATAAATACATTCACCTCGAATACAAACTGATTTGTTTTATGTTTATTTATTGGGTGTATAACACCCAAATTAAATTGTTGAAATGACATGTAAAAAAAAGGTCCTGTACGAAGTGCTCAGTTGGGGCCAGTATTTTGGTCCGAAACAATTTTGGACCTTCTGTAGGAAAGTCGCTATCGCGCTATGGAACCTTTTATTGTTTTTTTTTTTTTTGAAATTTGACAAAATGGCAGCGGTTTGAACAAAAGGTATCGAATTTGGCTCTTTTTTCGACAGTTTTTCGTGGAAAAAAAAGAAAATTTCAAAAAAAATGATAAAAGCCTCCAAAGCGCGATAGCGAATGACGTTAAGAATGTTCTCTACAAATTAAAACTAGATCTCTTCAAAAATCTTGCTTTGATATTGGAAACCGTTTTGAAAAACACCATTCTTGCTTATAGGCAATATCGGGCATGAAAGGGTTAACCAAATAATGCGACGTTGTCTTATTATAGATACAAATTCTCCAACACTTCGAACCTAAACATGTTGCTAGCAACATTTACAAACGTGAAACCCACAAAAAGAGAGTAAAATAATCGAATATGAACTATAATGCTTAGCACTCCGCTTCATATGCAATTAATTTAATAAATTAATAACTCGAAAATGAAAAAGTATTAGCTATTTAGGAGCACATTGTCGTAAAAATCCAAGTATTAAGCAGCTTAACATGATACGAAGTGATGACGCTGGATTAACACTAGAGTTTTATGATGTTATTTAATACGTGTAATTTGCTAACGGTAAAAATGGCACGAATTATGTAAGCGAAGGGTGAAAGCGGACGGTATCACACGCATATACATATATACAGATTATATATTTATATTAACTGCTACATAAGCATATCTCTTTATCATTCAAATTGGAGAGGCGTTAGAGCGAATGCTTATCAGTACTAATGGCCATGCCGTGAAAGCTCAAATAAAGTGTTAAATACGCACACAAATGCAAATGAAATATGCGAGTATGTTTGAGTACTTCAATAAGCTTGCATATCTACATATATATATTAATTTTTGATGGCACCTAACAAGACATCTGAGTTGCCATTAACTGACAGGTGAGGAGAAAATGAAAGAGCTGATGTAGCAATGCTAGCAGAAAAATTGAAGTACTCAGCATGATTAAGCGGCAGCTTTGTTCGCAAAACACACACATATATATACATATACAGTTACATTCTCATACACATTAAAGGCTGGTGGATAAAAGTGAGAGAATAGAAAAAAATATGCCATGACATAGCGAACATAAATACATATAGACATACGCATGCACGTCTCAGATTAATGAAATTACACACGTGTATGTATGTATGTGTGTGCGTTTGCGTATGTGCTTCTTAATTTAATGCCCTACCCTGCAGATTAGCTGTCACACAAAGCGAGGCCATACAAAGCCCCAAACTTCGAGGCTTAGCTGACATGTAAGACACAACAAATGCAAACGACAAGAATATAATTAATTTGCTGGAAGAAAAAGCGAACAGCCGAAAGCTCAAATTTCATTTGATGAACTGTCAGGCAGGCTAGACAATGATTGGTGGCATTGGTGAGTGGGCCAATACATATGCAGATGATAGCAGCATATTTATAGAAAAGAATTTCGCACACACACACGTCCACATATATTTGGAAAAAAGTGCTGCCTATCCCTGACACATGTAATTATTCATGTAATTACTCATGTTTGATAAGATATTCTACACATAACTGTATTTTTCATAATTAAACGAAATTCAAGCTTAAGGCTGATGCTTATACAATCGGCAAAATGCCGGCGTACTCACCTTTGTTCTGCCTCTGCTGAAGCCACCATCCTCATGGGGTCGTGGACGCTGACCCGGCTGCAATGCGTACACAATGCCGAGAAGATTGCATGCAAAGAGAAAGAGAAAACAATTGCATTTTATTGAATTGTCAGCTAACGGTGAATTGTTCAATTAAAATTCATATTTAAGAAAAACTATGCGTAGTATACATGTGCACTCATACATATACATAAAGTTGTAGTTGTAGTATGTTAGGCTAGAGATAAAGAATGTGTTAAAAGCGTCAATATTTTCATTTGTCCAACTGCCCAATATTATATGGCGCATAGGAAAAAATCACAAATATTCAATATATCAATTCCTTTCATTTATCGACTCTTTGCCGTTATTCATGCGTAAAATACTATATACAACTTTTTATGTAATCACCAATCAGCACGCTCAGCCGTCATGACACAGCAGCAATGCGAAATTAAATATCTATGGAGTAGAGGGGATTCGCAAAAATATTTGTCTATGCAAGTATTTGGCAATAAAAAACTAAAAATATGGCCATTTGGCTAACAATGTAAGATTACGAGGGAAGCTGTTGGACTTGAAATAAAGTATATTATTCATTTAATATTTAAAAATAATTAAACTGTAAATATTTAATGTTTTTAAAAAATGTATTGAAAACTCAGTAATACCTATTTGTAACAAGATAAAGAAAAATCGATAAAATCACTAATATTAAGATAAATATATCGATAAGACGCGTAATATTCCATTTCATAAGTGTTTTGCACTAGCATACTCATACGGTCGGCTTATGATAAATGTGTAACGCGGAATTTAATGTTATGTAATGTAATGAATGATAAGTCGTTTTTTAGCTGTAATATCGGTCCTTGTAGTTAATATGTGACGAAGTTTCGATAGCTTAAGGCGGCGTTCAGTTGCGCGGTAAAAAATCGATTTTTTTACACATTCCTACCGTAGACATAACCAAAACCTTGGCCCACAATAGCTTCAAACCCGGCCACATGCTGACTATTCGCGTGGCTCAATCAGCTTTAATGGGTTTACGGGTTTCAAAAAATTGATTTTTTTATTGTTTTATTAAATTCTACAACATATCTAGAATATTGTCCTAAATTTTCAAGTTGATCCGAGTAATACTTTCGGAGCTACAGCCTTGAAAACTTGTGCGCTAGTTAATTTTTACCAGAAGTAAAAATGTGTCAAAAGAATATATTTTTGATCAGCACCGAAATGTGTAATCGTTATTAATACGCTTCAGACTAACTTATTACATGTTTCTTCCTTATATTTATACTAACTAGTATGTTTACTTAGTACTAGTTAATAGTTTGTTTAGCTATAGCTTATATTATTTGTTTAGGTTTGTTTACATACAAGTATATATTGTTTGCGTAGATACATTTGCCTTGTTTTAAGATAAGGTTGTTGTGGTATTCAAACTCAAGGTTGTTTTGATGCATATTGTTTACTGAAACAAAAGGTTGTTTTGCTGTTTGTTAAAATTATAAGGAATACGTTCCTTAACTCGCTCGAGGCTAGCTAGAATCAGTGCGCCGTCTTTAAAAGCATTTTTCTCGAAACGGTGTTTTTAAAGTCTGTTAGCAAGATTTCTCGATCTTCATGAAATTTTATACTGGTTTTTGAGATACAATTCTTAAAGACTTGGACGAAGGATTTCTTTTCGAATAAAACTATTTGAAAACAAAAAAAATCGCGAAATATGAATTTTTTTTGTTTTGTAAAAATGTTTGCCAAAAATTCCATTTTCAGTTATTTTTCCTTCGTCCTAGTTTTAAGTTAAGGTTTTAACTAGAATACGTACTTTTATACCTTGAACAGGGTATATTAAGTTTGTCATGAAGTTTGTAACAACCAGAAGGAAGCGTCGGAGACCCTATAAAGCATATAAGTATAACTGATCAGTATGTTGAGCTGAGTCGATTTAGCCATGTCCGTCTGCCTGTCTATCTGTCCGTCTGTATATATACGAACTAGTCTCTCAGTTTTTAAGATATCGTCTTGAAATCTTGCAACCGTCATTTTCTCTTCAAGAGACTGCTCATTTGTCGGAACTGCCGATGTCGGACCACTATAGCATATAGCTGTCATATAAACTCAATGTTCGGAATTAAGTTCTTGTAAGGAAAACTTTCATATTTGATAATGTATCTTCACGAAATTTGGTACAGATTATTTTCTAAGAAAATTATGTAATTTTCGAAGAAATTGTTCAGATCGGTTAACTATAGCATATAGCTGCCATATAAATTGAATGATCGGAAACAAATGGTTGCATGGGAAACTTCCTCATTTGACGATATATCTTCACGAAATTTGGTATGAGTTATTGCTCATATAAATAATGTAATATGGAAAAAATTGTTTAGAGCGGCTCACTATAGCATATAGCTGCCATACAAACCGAACGATCGGAATCAAGGGCTTGTATGGAAAACTTTTGCTTTTGACGTGGTATCTTCACGAAATTCGACACGGATTACTGCTTAAGGTAATAATATAATCTCCGAAAAAATTGTTCAGATCGGATTACTATAGCGTACAGCTTCCATACAAACTGAACACATAGTTACTAAAAGAAATGCACCTGTGAATGGTTTATTAGCTTCGGTGCGGCCGAAAATGCAAACCCTATTTCACATATCCTAGAAAAGGGGTTCAGATGAAAAGAATGTAAGGGTTATGGTATATTGTTTTCTCTTATGAAAAAAAAAGAAACAAGACCTTAGGCTAAGCCAATAACTTCAAAGATTTAATTTACTTAAAAAAAAAAATTTAAAGCAGAACTAGACACATGGCCGGAAAGAGAGTTTTTGACTTCGACAAGGAACTTTTATTTATTTATTAGTATTAAATTAGACTAAATTTTCTACTTTCAATATAGTATTTCCCATTTTTCATCATTCATGCTTTAGCGATTTAATTATGGCCATGGTTCTTATCGTTCTTTTAACAAAATTGAGTTATAAACTATACAATCTTTTAAATTGGATCAAACAGCACGAAGTGTGCTAGTTTTTACTAAAATCGGTTAAGTAATTTAGAAGTTTACCCCGGACAAACGTGATACGTAACTTTTACGTATATATATTGGTATTTCTTTCCGTGGTCTCAATTTTAATATAAAATATCACACCCTCGTAAATAGTTCTTTCATTAATGCATTCGCTGCATAAATTTATATTTGGTCATATTTTAATTTGTTAAGAGACAACTTTGACAATTTGCATCCAAAATATACGCTGTTTTATTTATTAATACCGCTGCAAAATATTCGATTATTTGTTGAAAAATGCATTGGCGCATAATGTACGCACATATTACAAAGAAACAAGAAAAAACGTTAACTTCGGCTGCACCGAAGCTAATATACCCTTCCCAGGTGCATTTCTTTTAGTAACTATGTGTTCAGTTTATATGAAAGCTATGTATATGCTATAGTAATCTGATCTGAACAATTTTTTCGGAGATTATATTATTACCTTAAGCAGTAAACCATGCCAAATTTCGTGAAGATACCACGTCAAAAGCAAAAGTTTTCCATACAAGCCCTTGATTCCGATCGTTCGGTTTGTATGGCAACTATATGCTATAGTAAGCCGATCTGAACAGTTTCTTCGGAGATTACATTGTTGCCTTAGAAAATAATCTATACCAAATTTGGTGAAGATACATTGTCAAATGTGAAAGTTTTCCATACAAGAACTTGATTCCGATCGTTCAGTTTGTATGGCAGCTATATGCTATAGTCAACCGATCTGAACATTTTCTTCGGAGATTATATAGTTGCTTAAGAAAATAATATATACCAAATTTTGTGAAGATACATTGTCAAATGTGAAAGTTTTCCATACAAGAACTTGATTCCGATCGTTCAGTTTATATGGCAGCTATATGTTATAGTTCCGACAAATGAGCAGCTTCTTGAAGAGAAAATGACGTGTGCAAAATTTCAAAAGGACATCTTAAAAACTGAGGGACTAGTTCGTATATATACAGATGGATGGACGGACGGATGGACGGACAGACAGATAGACGGACATGGCTAAATCGACTCAGCTCAACATACTGATCATTTATACATATGTGTATATACTTTATAGGGTCTCCGACGCATCTTTCTGGGTGTTACAAACATCGTGACAAACTTAATATACCCTATTCAGGGTATAAAAATTGCCGAACATTTTTTTGGCAAAAAGTTAGCCGCAAAAAGTGGAACTTGATTTCAATTCGATGCCTTAATTACTCTATTTTTAATATCATTCGTTACAGCTGAAATAACGAAAAATATTTATTTCTACTTATGGACACATGTGTGTGTGTGTGTGCATATGTGTATTCGCATTTGTATGCAAATTAAATTGTTGCGCAAAAAATTACGTGTGAAAAATGAATTTGATTTCATTGTCAGATTGTCCAGGCCGTCGACTGCCGAATTTCTTGTTT
The DNA here is from genome assembly GCF_024586455.1 of Bactrocera neohumeralis. Taxonomy (NCBI): domain Eukaryota; kingdom Metazoa; phylum Arthropoda; class Insecta; order Diptera; family Tephritidae; genus Bactrocera; species Bactrocera neohumeralis. The sequence continues at coordinate 43,615,449 of NC_065922.1, forward strand.
ACCGTACTTTGCTTTTAATTGATGCGAATTTTCTGTTGCTGTGTGCGTGAATTATGACATGTCCATAAAGTTTACCTAACTTTTAATTCGGAATTTTTTTCCAAAATTATATAAAGAAAGAAACATTGAATAAATATGGCTTTCAAATATAATAAAAAAAAATTATTTGATAACTAATTAAAAATAATTCATTTTTCGTATTTAATTAATTATTTTCAGCATTCGTATTTAATTAATTACTAGGCAAATGTTAAGAGTTTAAGCTGTGTTATTACCTTAAATTTCAGCACACTTTTGTCTAAAAATATGCAAAAAAGATTAACACCCCGTCGGTAACGTTTCTATACTTGCCCTGCCGTTCGAGAACAGAAAACAAAAATGGACCTTACGAATTTATTTTTGTAAGTAGGCGGAAGCGTCAAAAGCCGGAGTGCGGAACTTCAAACCGCTAAATCTAACCTACTACGAACTCGGGACTCTCCCACTGAACCCGAGTGATAAGATATTTCACTCTTCTCTATAGCACGGACTGACGGACGCCTAATCTGTCCTATATGTCTCAGTCTGGTCATGATTGAGGCTGCCGCTTGGTTGAGAGCTTTCGAAATCTCCGCAGACTGACACATGAGTGTCGTCAAATTTTTCACTGTACAACTACTACCGAGTGTAATTTTAAGTTTCCCCTTGTCCTTAAAAAGCGAGTTCAATAAAAGGATACAAGATCAAATTCTTCAAAGCACTCAGAATACGTCGGACAATTCAGACTAATGTCGTGCTGGAATCTGTACAGATGGCATCTAAAAGTCAGGTGGAAATCCAGGTCCCGATGTTGTCTGTCGATCCATGAATGGACGGATCAGTCCACCGTCCTTTCAGTGAGGTTTGCCACTGCTGCTGCCATATTGTTAAGCTTTTGACTCTCTCTTCTCGTTTGGCTCCAATGGACGGCTCTAAAAACTTGTATAATCGCTTGTATTTGTCACCTCGGATGTCAATGAGCATCATACTGGCTGTAATTTCAGCAGCGTCACTTGATATTGTACGGAAAGCACCGATTTAGTGACGACAGCCTGTGTACTGTGCTTATTTGTCTGGCATATGCTTTAACGTCTAGCGCCTGGATCCATATTGCAATGCATATAATACAACCGATCTCATTGCCTTTGCGAGTAGACTTCTGTCTTTTGCTCAGCCAATTCTAAACTCATTTAGGAGAGCCATAGGCGCATCATTGCATTTGCTCGGAGGACGTCTAGGTGTTTAGTCCCCGCTACCACAATAAGGTCGTCTGCGTACGCAATTAATTCTACGCCTTTTAGTTGGTGTCTCCTTAGCATCCCATCATACATTAGGATCCATTGAAGGGGGCCTTGAACCCAGCTTTGCGGTAGTCCACTCGAAATGGAGTAACCTTTGTTGCCTTCATCAATATCCAATAATTATCGTCTGTTTCCAAATATCTCATAATAATTTTTATAAGATATTAAGGAGCGCGTATGATATACAGAGCCCACTATGTATGTAATGTAATATTTGCCCACTTTGCCGAGTTGAAGGCATTCTTCACATCGCTTACCACTTACTGTGTATTTCGCAGTATCTACGACATTGTTTAGTGCGTCAATGGTGGAATTCTTTTTCATAAAGCCGTAATGTCTTTCTGATAATTTGGTTTACGAGTGAATACTTTTTGAATACTATCATGAACTCAACAATGATTTTGTTTATTTTGTATATTTCAAGAATATATTGTTAAAATTTCAAGTCGATTAGGGCAAAACTGACGAAGTTGCGAATAATTTTGTATCAGTCTTATGAATTTCAGCTTTTTCCCCATAAATCACGTTTTCAAAGTGACTTCAAAACAATTGCTCCTTTTTGGACGAGACGGCGACGGAGAGCTGTTTTCAAAATAGCGATTTTCCAGAGCAAAGATAGGAGGACACTGTAATCCTACTTTTTACAAGACATTTAGTACAAGAATAATTGCAGCCATTACCTTAATTTTCAATATTCCTTAGTGAACTTTGTGAACAATAGACATCATTTCCATATTTAGACAAAAATTAAGAATTTAGCAGTAAAATCTAGAAAAAAACGTCTAATTGTATGATAGAAAAATCTAATCCTATATTACAACAAAAACAAAACACAAAAATGGCACAAGAAATTAGCATGTATAACATAGACTAGCATAAACAATCAAAAACTATAAGTTTTGACAAGACAGGGACGACAAGAGCAAAAATCATATCCTAATTGAGACAATGAGATGAGAAGTGACGAATCGAAGGCGATACGGAAATACATTAATATATTTGGGGTAAAATATTATTATTTGAAAGTAATTATACCCTGAACAAGGCAACGACACTCAGAGGAAACGTAAGAGATCATATAAAACAAGTAAGGAAGGGCTAAGTTCGGGTGTCACCGAACATTTTATACTCTCGCATGGTAAAGTGATAATCGAGATTTCATTATCCGTCATTTACATATTTTTCAAATACCGTATTTTTGTAAAGTTTTATTCCGCTATCATCATTGGTTCCTAATGTTTATACTTGTATTATACAGAGAAGGCATCAGATGGAATTCAAAATAGCGTTATATTGGAAGAAGGCGTGGTTGTGAACCGATTTCAGCCATATTTCGTACATGTCATCAGGGTGTTAAGAAAACATTATATACCGAATTTCATTGAAATCGGTCTAGTAGCTCCTGAGATATGCTTCTTGGTCCATAAGTGGGCGGCGCCACGCCCATTTTCAATTTTTAAAAAAAGCCTGGGTGCAGCTTCCTTCTGCAACTTCTTCCGTAAAATTTAGTGTTTCTGACGTTTTTTGTTAGTCCGTTAACGCACTTTTAGTGATTTTCAACATAACCTTTGTATGGGAGGTGGGCGTGGTTATTATCCGATTTCTTCCATTTTTGAACTGTATATGGAAATACCTGAAGAAAACGACTCTGTAGAGTTTGGTTGACATAGCTATATTAGTTTCCGAGATATGTACAAAAAACTTAGTAGGGGGCGGGGCCACGCCCACTTTTCCAAAAAAATTACTTCCAAATATGTCCCTCCCTAATGCGATCCTTTGTGCCAAAATTCACTTTAATATCTTTATTTATGGCTTAGTTATGACACTTTATAGGTTTTCGGTTTCCGCCATTTTGTGGGCGTGGCAGTGGGCCGATTTTGCCCATCTTCGAACTTAACCTTCTTATGGAGCCAAGGAATACGTGTACCAAGTTTCATCATGATATCTCAATTTTTACTCAAGTTACAGCTTGCACGGACGGACGGACAGACGGACGGACAGACAGACATCCGGATTTCGACTCTACTCGTCGCCCTGATCACTTTGGTATATATAACCCTATATCTGACTCTTTTAGTTTTAGGACTTACAAACAACCGTTATGTGAACAAAACTATAATACTCTCCTTATCAACATTGTTGCGAGAGTATAAATATATGTATGTATAAATGACCAGCATGACAAGCTGAGTGGATTTATCCATCTTCATCTGTCTTCCCGTCCATATATACAAACTAATCCCTCAGTTGTTGAGATACCATTTAGTTTCTACACAAACTGAAAGATCAGAATACAGTTCTTGTACAGAAAACTGTTTTATTTGACTAGATGTCTTTACGAAATTTGACATGTGTTATTACTAAACACAATGGTTCAAGCATTTGTTCAGATCGGATAACTATAGCATAATGCAATCATACAAACTAACCGTTAAGAGTCCATTTCAGTAACCTTTCGTTTGTGAAGGGTGTTATAGCTACGGTGCTGATCAGCGCCAGAAGAACGTCAAAAGTCGTCGAAAAGTTTACTGTTACAGTTCACTAGACGTACAGAGCATTACATTATTCGTAATGTAATTCTGAAGGGTTTAACTTCTAATGTGAGAATTCTTTTGTCCATATATTTCCTACTCTTTTGGTATTTGCTTTCAAGTGTTTTTTGTTTTTTTTTTTTTTTTTGTTTAACAGAACTCAATTTCCTCACTTGTATGCATTAACAAAATGGCAGATAAGTATCCGAAACACAGCACTTTTTCCGAGAAACTCTCTCAGCTCTCAATTTGACGTGTGAGGGCGCTAATTCTTGCTTTTGGCAGTACCGCTGCCGGGCATGGTTGAACGCGTTGCACGCATTTCTGGCGAATACCCATCCGGTGGGCACTAAAAACCTACTTAACCGATTATTTTTTATTTTCAATAAATCTCAACTGTGCCTGCTGCCTTGTACCTTTATTTTTCTTCCCACACTTTCTTCGCACATTGCAGATTTATTTCTTCGCTTGGCGTTGGTGTGTGCCTTATATTGAGAAAACCTTGTTTTTCGATGATTTACAGCGCGGTGAATGGCGTTGAAGCGACGTTAAGTCGAAATCTTCGTGGTGCGCGGTGTGTGTACTAACACAAATGCAGACAAAAACACACACACACATGTGTGTAGTATGTAGTGGTGTGTACAGGTATATCGGAAAATCGGGGGTTGCATTGTGCGGCGGAGATTTGTGCCGCCGTACGTTGCGCTGCGGACAATGCTTAGCGGACCCAGCGCTGATTTCTCGCCATAAATCAAAATGTACAACCGCCCTCAATGCCAACAAATGCCACAAATTTGGTGTTTTTGTTTTTCTTTTTAACATGCATGAAGGCTCCAGCTTCTCACCCTTGCTGCGGGCTATTTTCTCAAGCATTTTTTATTTAACCTATTTTGTTCAAAATGTTGATATGTAGGTGGGTAGGCAACGCGAGTTCACCTTTTTCGTTTTATTTCGATTTTTTACGTATTTTCGCAATCAATCATTTTCCTTTCGGGCAACAACAACAACAGCACCTATTGGCCCCTTTTAAGTACAAACACTGTCCCCTTCTATATTCTCTTTTGCGCCGTTCTTAAGAAATGGCAAAACCCACTCAATATTATGTACAGCAAATCCAGAATTACCGCAAAGCAGGACAGAAGCACTCAACCGTTAGCAACTGCTGGCATGGGGTGGTAGTATGGATCAGCTGCTGCGGCAACAGTCACTTCATTAGTAGTAAATAATTTTTAATGGGACACACATTTGTTGCCAATTGATCAATAATAATTTCATCCTCATTGCGTTTATTACCCACTTTTACTTTCACAGTTCTCCTCGAGCGATTTGGCAGCAGCTCCGCAACCTCTCGCTCCGCGCAATTTAGAAACAATAAATCAAATAAAAATCACAGATTTCTTGCGGATAACTCGACATGAGTTGGGATTTAGTTTAAGAACGCGGATTGCAATAAAACAGCGCCGGGATGTATGTTCATCCACTCGATGCGAATGCACATATATCACAACTGCCTGGCAGTCGCGTTGCTGGCTGGCTCCGTGTCCGGCCATTAAATAAAAAATTTAAATTGTTATTACGTGCTCCATTATTTAATGAAGCCGTAAATGTTGCATTATATGTGCCTCGCTGTGTTTCTATACGAAAATGGTTGATTATCAAGCCACCACTACCACTACTAAGCGCGGTTACCACTGACATTTATATGCGATGAGAGAAAAGATGTATCCTGTGATCCCTGCGCTCTAATGAAGAGCCATGCCCCAGAGCAACGGCGAAGTAGGCCAGTGAAGTTGCAAATTCCGAAATAAGTGCACATTAATATCAGCCTGTAGGTAAGTAAATTAGGGTGGCTCTAAACAATTGATTTCAAAAATTTAAAGCGAAGAGAAAAAGTATTAAACTAAAAATGCCACTCAGAGTGCTTTGTACCAATTATAATGGAAAACAAAAATCTAATTATTTTACTTTTTATCTTTAAACTAACTTTAGGTTAGGTTAGGTCAAGTTAGATGGCTGCTCACATATCGTACGTGGACTACTGTATGTAGTCCTTTGTGAAGACATAGAAGAGAAAGAAACTCCTATGTACGAACTTATAAATTAGCAAAACGCTTAGTAGCCAATATCTAGATCTTTTGTCCTCGATCTTGTGACGAAAGGCTTTTCTGAAAGCGCTTGTACCGATGACTATTTAGTAGTAGAACACAAGAGGATGCGGGAGCACAGATCCGCTCCCATTCTACTGATAGCGGTTTTAGTGTGACTTTTCTTGCTAGCTTATCATCTTTACAATTTCCTGCGATTCCGCTGTGGCCTGGCACCCATACCATTCTAATCAATAATACACTCAATTCTATTGATGAACGTACTGTTCAAGGCTGCACTCCGGAGCACTAAATCCCCTACTACCTTAATGGCTGGAACCCCGGGCTATAAAATAATGCAATAGTCGGGAAATTTGAAGCTGAGGTTGATAGAGATCTCCTGACTCTAAACCCCTCCACCAACCTTTCCCACAAGATTTGACCCATCCGTAAATAAGCTTACTTCCCCCCTTCTTCAACGGCTTCTTTCCACCCACAACTCCTTCGCCGGTATATGGGCGCAGAAGGCGCCATCAGAGTTCGGTTTGGCGACTCCATGATCCAATTGATCCGGTATGAAGTCAAAGTGTGGGAAGATTTCAGAATGTTCAGACACGTGTTCTTTTAGAAAACCTGATTCTCTGAGTCTGATAGCAACTTTCGCAGCCATACACCTTCCAACGATGTCTACGGGCATTATGTGCAAGATGGCGTTAAGTGTCATGGTTGGGTTAGACTTTAGTGCACCACACATGCTAATGAGCGCCGCTTGTCTCTCTAGACTGTGCTCAATCGGTTACGACTCTGATATGCCCCTGCGTCAGCTTGTACACGGTACTCAGGAACTTTCCTTTCACCATCACCACCCGACAGCAACGATCCTCAAGTGTTTGACGCAGGGCGTTAACGAGCAGGATCCATAGAAGAGGAGAGAGAACTCCAGCTTGATGGGTTCCCCTACTCACATTTCACCGAGTGCGGGCGTTGCTCCATTATCTTTCAATCACTCTGTCGCACAAAGTTGAGGTTTGATTCAATCTCAAAATCATCCAGAGTAGTAACGACTGCTTCCGGCAGGACGTTATTGAAAGCTCTTTCAATATCAAGGAAGGTTCCAACAGCAAATTCCTTAACCCTAATGGCGTCCTCAAGCCATGACTCGATAGTATGCAGGGTAGTATCCACTGACTTGTCTTTATAATAAGCAGGCTGCGCATCTATTAGATAGCTCCTCGGAATGCGCCTCCTTATGTGTTAGTCCATCAGTCTCTCCAGAGTTTTTAGTAAAAAGGAGGGGGGGTTAATGGGCCTAAAGTCCTTGGCCGTAACTTGGGAGTCCCTACCAGCTCGGGATGAAACTTTTAGCTAATTTTCGAAATTTTTGAAACAGCATAAAGTTCGAGTGAAAAATTGGATGATCTTAGTATTATCCTTACCTGGAAATAAAATTAAGCAACTTTTGAAAAACTAAAACAAGCCTGAAACTCTTTTGATGCATAGGGTCAACCATACTAACAACTCGTATCTAAAAGTTGAAAAGTTGGTCTCAACTAAAATATTGGCTATGTACGAAAATTATTGGAATGACAAATCGAAATTTGGCAAAACATAAGTATGTATGTGTTTTTTTTCAAGCGATAGAATATTAAACAGCAGTGAGACCCACTAATAAATTCGAATTCTGCTCAGAAAAATTTACGATATTTTAGATTGTTTAATCGAATTTAAATGCTCCACTAGAATACTAAAGGAACCATTTTGTTTGCAGGAGATTCTAAATACAAGTTAGGGTAGCTCGCAGAACTAAAAAATTCTTTTAAAGTAATTTTTTGGGATTATTTTAAAAATCGTTCACAAGAGAGAAGTTATTGGGGACAAAAATTATAGCACACACTTTTCTTCTCAAAAAGCTATTCATTTGTCGAAACCGCCGATATCGAAACAGCGAAAGTTCGCATGGGTTATCAAAGACAAAACAAATAAAGACCTCTTCATATCCTTTTATGCTTAAAGAAATGTAACTATGAAAGGTGTTATACCTTTGTTGCAGCCGAGCCGTTTCTTGTAAATGCAAAAAAATTTCAATTAATTATTTTAATTCAATTTTGAGAAAAATCTATAACAAATTTTTCACTCCTTAATGTGTACGCCCACCACACATACTTGCACATATCCACACAAATGTTCGAGTACACATCTTCCACCAATTTTAAATGCTACCGCACGTGCCTTACTGCAATCAACATTCAGGCTTTTCTAGGGCTAATGCACGACCAATGTATCTCTGTATGTGTGTGTGTGTGCATGTTTGGAATCACACATATCAACATTTGCTCGTGCATTGCTCTTCGCCGCTGATGGCACTTTGGCATTGCGAGGCATATCCGTACTTTGTATTAATTAATGGCCAACTTAAGTGTATTAGCTATGTTTAGCCGAGCTTTAACAAATGGCTGACACAGATTAATCGAGAGTTTGCACGCGTGATAATGTTTGCTGGCTGTGCGCTGTTTAACTATATACTAACGTTGAGAGCGAGAGCAAATACTGAAGTTGATTAGTCTGCTTTTAAGTTTACCAAAATTCTTCTATCGCAAACTTAACGGCATTTATTATACGGATTGATTTGAAAGATTTAGTTCGAATTTTCGTTTTATGTTTTTTTTTTTTTGAGTGAGAGAGGAGAAACATTGAACGAATTATTCTTTCTGAGATATTGTTAGAACATGTGAGCTAAATAAAGTTTAAGTTAAGGTCACGTGAATATTATAAGAAAAAAATATTATTTCTAATTATTGTAATGTATATACAAGTAGGGTAGTCAAAAAAGTCTTTTTGAATTACTAATCAAGCTACAACTTATTTTTTTTATATTTAAAATAAATTTTAATGAACCAAATATGTACCACTTTGGTCGACCACTTTTTGCCATTTTTTCGCTAGAGACATTATTTCATCAGTGTAAAACTTTATGGTTTCTCGGCGAAAAACTGCAAAAGTAATTTTCACAGGCTTTTCTTTAAGCCAACTTTACTCCATTAAGGTAGTTCTGCATTGATTGAAACAAATGGTAGTCCGATGGTGCAAGCTCAGGTCTATATGGTGAGTGCATCAAAACTTCCCAGCCAAGCTCTCCCAGTTTTTGCACATGTATGTAGTACATTGTCGGAAATGTTATTGGTCTAAAAACTTGCTCTAGATTTAATTTAAAATATTCATAACATCATAATTTATTGCACTTAATAATCTTCTCAAACGGTATTTATGTTCCTGTAACAGTCAATCACGCACAATTTTGGTGTCTGCACGTAGGACAATTGACGAAAATAGCAATAAAATAATGAAAATCGGCGAGTTCCACTGACACGTAAGCATTGCTTCGATCGTTCAGGAGCTAAACAAAAAATCGTTAAAATCCACTTAAAAAGGCTGGATACAGACAGAAGCTCGATGTATGCCGCCATCGAGTCCCGGTGAGCTTACGGAAGCGATAATCAAAAAACAAACGCCCAAAAATGGCCAGTTTTGGACAATAAGGGAAGAAACTTTGTACTATCAGGAGAACGTTAAAGCACACATCGATAGTTACTCGACAGAAGCTCTGGGAAATTAGGTTAATATGTCACCTCCTTATAGTCCGGATCTCGAATCAAATGATTATTACTTGTTTCTGTCTGTGACGATTGCTTTTGAAGGTGAAAAATTCGTCTCAAGCGAATCTTTTGAAAATTGATTTTTTCAATTTTTTTTATTAGTTTGCAACAAATCCATTTGTCTTATTCTATAATATTTTCTTAATGTATTATACACAATTATATTTAAAAATACTCAATATTTTCGAAGTTACACGCAAATTTTAAAAGGCGTTTCAGAGTGCTTGGAAGTACAATGCTAAACTTTAAACGCGTTTTTCTCAAAATGATGTTCTCAAAGTCGGTGAACAATATTAGTCGAAAACGGCTTAACCGATTAGTCTCAAATTTTAACACAGCTTCTTAAATATACATTTCAATAATTAAACGAAAATTTTTTCTCAACGATAAATATTTTTTCATAAACAATTTAAGGCCGAAATTTTGGTCAAAAATCGATTTTTTTTTAGAAAACGCCATTTTTTTTTTAATTTATTTTGCTTATTCTCTTTCTTAATTACTATACTTAACATTACTTTAACGAAATCTGTTTGGTTTTTTAACTTTAAAGGATCCAATCCAGAGAGATAGCGGTCACCGCAAAACGTCTTTTTTGAGAAAAGTTCCCGGAGATCAGCTTTAGTTCTTTTGCAAATAAATATGTTTACTGATACTAAGTCTTTGAATAAAGACACACGATGTACAAATTTTTGGATCAATAAATTTAAAAGTTTTCTCAGAAACAAACTCTGGTAAACTCGCTTTTTTCGGCTTTCTAACTGCATATAACCTCTTAGGGTTTTGCCTTTTATTTTTTAAGACACATTTTATATATAATTTTTTTTTTAATTTTCGCCTATTAATATTAAAATTTCAAATTTTTTCCAAACTCTCAAAACTATTTCTCCACTCCGACACTGAATGCGCAAGAAAATTCAAACTTTCGCAAATTCATTTTGAATAAACTCTTAGTGTCCTTAATCCTCACGCAAATTAATTAAACATTAAAACATTTTTGCTGCCGCCCTCTTCGTTTTACGCATTTGTTTTACGCACAATACAGTTGCACGCATACACCGTTATTTCACGGTATGCAAATCGCTTCCTTATAATTACAGCACTTGCTCCAACATTTAAATAGCCCATTAAGGCAAGGCCCACGCCGCCACGCTAACGCTAACGCCAACGTCAAGGCAAATCGGCAAATCCACGCTACCTTATCAATATTCCTACTCATTTGGGTAATTGCTGCAGAAGTAAATCACATTTAACTCACTCTCAATAAGCCACGAGTTGTGATTGAGCCTGTCCCAGGAGATTATTAATTACTCTGCTAAACCAAGCAGCTTGCGGGGGGAGGGGCGGCGGCAGCACTCCGGCGCTTGCTGACTATTCATACAAATCCACAAGCATTTTGTTGCTGTTATTTTTACGACTAAATCGTGAAATATGCCGACCAAGCAAGCGTTCTGCAACAACAACAAAAGGAATTGGAAATATTTCGAAGAGCGAAAATTTCCGAAAGAACAAACATTTTTCGTTTATTTGTAGCATTTATTTTTGTTTCACTGCCGATTTTGTAGTTCTGTTTGTTTTTGTTCTGTGTTTTGAATGCATGTAATCACGTGGGTTGCTTTACGCGTTTATTTGCCTGTCGAGTTGTAATTGGCCGTTATTGGCTCGTGTGTCCGTCGTTTGCTGTCTGCATGTTATTTACATGAGAGCAAATATTTCCGACATTAAGTTAATTTGAATTCGAAATGCGTGCCGAATACCAAATGAAATTGTTTACTGGCGCAAAAGCAACAAAACGCGATTTTTGCTCGACGTCAAATTTATGCAAAGCAGTTGAAAAATTAAAAATGAAATTATTTCGGCATTACTTTGTTTTGAAAACTTTGCAATTTGCACATAAAATGGTTACCGAGTTAACTGGAGTGTTAAATAAATTTGGAAATTCAGAGTATTGTGATGATGATGGCGCCGATTGGGGGACTGTGAATTTGACAAGGGCTTTACCAAAAATGATTGAAGTTTAAAGCCAGATAAAAAAAAAAAAATGAAAAATATAATTCAAAGAATTTAATAAATTGTAAAAAATTATTACACGGAAATATTTGCAAAAATAACATTATCTTCATTTCATTAAGTGCTACGTTTTTTCACTTTAGTGTTATAGCTTTCATGATTTTATGACCTTTTTTATAATGTCAGTGTTGCAGTGTTGAAATTTTGATACAAAATGAATGACTCGGTGCGAGGGAATGACTGTTGAAATTATATAAAATAAATAAGCAATATTTCTTAATAATATGTAGGTCCCAGTGTGGCTTTAACCTGACAAATCCATCATACACCAGATTTTCACAATACGTCAAATCCTGAAGAAGACCCTTAAAATCGCTTTTTTGTGTGGGATCACTGCGAAACTACTATCCGTTCCAACAAAATCGATCCCTTCCATATCTTACTAGGTTTCAGACTGAGATTCCCTCTCGTGCGACATTTTTAATAAAATGGGAAAAGCTATACGTAACGCTAATCAGAAATTCAGAACTGGATTATGCAGATGATATTAACATCGTAGGCTTTAAAAAAGGAGCTGTTGATGTAGCCATTTCCAGCTTAGAAAAAGAAGCGAAGGCGGTTGATCTTGTGGTCAACAAGAACAAGACAAAGTACCTTCAGGTTACTATGTTAAAGGGTTTGTATATCTCGAAACAAACATAAAAAATCTAAGCCTGGAGATCAAACTCAACTTTCGGATCGGTAGGCAATTGCGAGGTATATCCTTTCTCGACAAACAAACATTTTGCCCCATAAGTTTCTCATTATTCGCGTCCTATTATACGGTGCAGAAATATGGACGTTAACGACCCAAAATGAGAAAGCCCTTGGAATTTCCGAGAGAACTGTTCTTCGCAAGAGTTTTAGAGCTGTCCGCGCGAGCGATGCATGTCGAACCAAACCAAAACCTGTAAAAATTCCAATAAATGCGCTGGTTAGGCCAAGTCGTTCGCATGGAAGATGATGATCCAGCGAAACACTTCGCCTACTGGAGCAACATTAGTGGACAAACGAAGCACGGTCGCCCGCGCGTCCAATGGAAGGACCAAGTACATAACGACCTGTCTGCACTCTAGATGTACAACTGGTGTGATCTCTGAAAAGATAGAGGCAACTGATGAAGTTTTATGTTTTTGGCCCAGATCGACCCATATTTACAATGCCAATGAAGAAGAAGATATAGATCCTTAATAGCTGTTTTTAAGCATTAATTCTGTGCTGGCTATTGAAGCTAAATATCGGTTCACATATAATCGTATTGAAGTTTTCAAAATGTTGAAAGAAAAAGAGGTATAATCTCATAAACATTTATTTCTTGATAGTGCCGTCTTGTCGAGACTAAGAGTGAAAAACAATGAAACGTATGAGCCTTAGCAACTCAGTAGAACTGGCTGAAATCAATCAGAACAACATTTTGTGATGAGGCCAAGGAGTCCATTGAAATAAGAGAGTTTTGATCCAACCTTAGGAGTTACTGATGAGTTCAAGAAGACTCGTTGATATAAGAGAATTTGCTTTCATTAGAAGTTAGTTTTTAATATCCCAAAATACTTGGCTGTTAATCTCCAACTGTTATTTCTTCTCCTGGTGTTCAGCTAAGTAATTGATGTATGATCTTAAATTGAAAGCGTACAAAATACATGTTGTGCAAGAGCGGAAGCCTATCGACCTTCCCTAGCGACATCGCTTTTGAGACGAAGAGCAACATGAAAAGATTCTAGACCTGCCATTTCATTCAAAGAACCAACGATTTGGTCTAGTTTGTGGCCTGGTGAATTATCGGTCCAAAAATGATGCCGGTGGGAACGTAACCGTCAATGGAGACCGTTATCACGCCACGATATCCGACTATTTGATGCCTAAAATAAAAGCAACAAGATGGCCCACTTCCCACACATCGCATCAATCAATGGATTTACAACAATTGAGAGAACACTTTCTTGAGCAGATAATTCCACATTATGGAACGGTCCATTGGCCACCAAGATCGTGGGATATCACAGCGTTAGACTTTTTCCTGTGGGCATATGTAAAGTCTAAAGTATATGCGGACAATCCCGCTTTGATTTAGGTTTTGGAAAAAATATCACTCGTGTATTTCGTCAGTTACGAGTCAAAATTCATTAACGAGTCATTGAAAATTGGATTCAATGTATGGACCATCTGAGACATACCCGTGACCAATATTGGAAAGAGATTATCTTCAGAAAGTAAATGAAGAATAATCTTTTGTATTATAAAAAAACGATCCCCACTAAATTTGAAGTTACTGTGTTTTTTCTTTAATAAAGTAGAGAACCTCAAAATGGATCAGCCTTTATAAGTGAAGTATAATATTACGTAAAGTCCACGACAACTCGTCAAATTCCTGAATTTTTTGTATGCATAAGAAGCGTACACATAAAATATAGCTCTAACTGAAAATTAAATGCGAAATTAGCAAAAAAAGAAGTTAAGTGAATTAAGGTCTATGATCAAAACTTAAATTACAACTTTCAACTGTATGATGAAATAAATTGTCGACTAAGTATGTAGTATGTATGCAGGGATTGTTTGAATGATAGATAACTACGCATGTATGCATGTAAGTATGTGGGTATGAATGTATGAATGTACGAATGTAGTTTGTAGTATGTAAAATGCACCTACCGTTCCGGTCAAATTGTTTAAAGTACGTATATTACGTTTTCTACGCTTACGCATTTCTAAGTAACGCAAACGTTTTCGTGTTCGTACCTTTGGTGGGCTCACTTCACGCGTTGATATGCCCATCTTTTCGTGGTGCCGCAGCTGCACCGGATAAATGATCTGATAGTAATGACCGCCGATACGGCGTACTAGTTCCTGATTTTGACGATACTCCTTAAGGAGGCGTTCCACTTCACCTGCAATGAGAGGAGCATAATGATAAAATGAGTAAATTTGATAGTTCAAAAATGGAAGAAGTAGATATACAAATAAAATGTTTATGTCTACCATAAGCGTGAACAGATACTGAGGTACAGTTTTCCTTAAAAAATATCTAGAAGAAGGTTCATAATAATATTTGTAGCAGTTCAGCAGATATAACACTTTAGGCCAACAAAATCTAACAGCCAAACAGTTGGGGGTTGTAAACCAACGCTGCTGCAATTTACATGGAACCATCGCTCACATAATAGAGCAACGGAACAACGATTCATTCCTAGTCTGATGATGTAACTTCACCTAAATCGCGGAGACAAACTTTTTGCACAATTATCTGCATCTTTAATATATGCTTCGAAAGAAAGGATTTAATGTCTTAAAAGAGGGTCAACTGTATGTTTAGTAGTAGTCAAGAAATTCCAGGTTTAAATCACCAAGAATTTGTGGTCCTTATCGGAGGAGGATACTTTTCATTCTAGGCTTTGGTTTATGAGCTAATTCTTTTGCCTTGAGAAAACCGCAGATGATTCTGTTATATTTGTAGAGAATTGCTTTTAGTCAAACTTTATTCTGACTACTAGCTAAAGCTAAATGCTGACATAAAATCTATATTTTGGCATTAAGGCAAAAGGAGCCTTCATTTAACTACTTGTACCTAATCGGCATTTCCTTGCAATGAGATGTTATCTGAAAAAAGACGATGTAAATAAATATCATGTATTTCATAGAATGTTGGCTACTGAGCTTTGAGATGATATCTATAGTAAACCTAGAGGTCTGTGGGACAACAACTGCTGCTACAAAACGAACTAAAGGAATTTAAAACGGTCTAAAAAGGGCGATATATCAGAGACAACTTGCTAAATGAGGTTCAGTGTAATGAAGTATTGGTCCTCATCAAGTATATTAAGTTTGCCACGAAGTTTGTAACACCAAGAATTAAGCGTCGGAGACCCTATAAAGTAGATATCGTTTTGAAATTTTGCAAACGTCATTTTCTCTTCAAGAAGCTGGTCATTTGTCGGAACTGCCGCTATCGGACCACTATAACATATAGCTGCCTTACAAACTGAACGATCGGAAAAAGTTCTTGTATAGAAAACTTTTGCATTTGACAAGATATATTCACGAAATTTGGTATGGATTATTTTCTAAAGCAACAATGTAATCTCAAAAGAAATTGTTCAGATCGGCTCACTATAGCATATAGCTGCCATATAAACTGACCGATCAGAATCAAGTTCTTGTATGAAAAACTTTCACATCTAACGTGGTATCTTCACCACCGGTTAAAAAATTACTTCCACTTCCACATATATATGTGTGTACGAGCGTGCGAACACAAATAAATTTCATTGTTTGTAAAACAGCAAAAACAAGCTCTAATTAATGGATAAGAAAATGCTCACAATTACAACAAACAATCACATATTTTCTATCTGGATTTCTAAGTTTTGTGATGTCAGTAAAATAATTCGATATTTTTTTAAGCGCTGGAGCACTGGCACGACAAACAAAAGCCGGCGAAAGTCAGTGGCAGTTGTGGGTGAAAGTCTTCAACGAAATCAACGCCGAACAGCAGTTTAATGCACGTGTGTTTGTGTTCGTGTGCAGCGAATAGTAAAAGAGAAACTTTTCAATTTAGTTTCCGCTCGAAATTTTCAATTAAATTTACCTAGAGAGAGTTTCCGTAGCTAATGGCAGCAACACAACGGAGATGCTAACCTCAGGCGCAGCTGGAAAGAGCTGCGCCGCACACAAACAGGAACAAAGCTAATTCGGTTGAACAGCCGCAAAAACACATACACACACACAGCGGGGAAAAAGTGAATTTTACTATTTGATGAGTGTGCAAAACTTTTAATTATTACAACAAAAGCAATATGTTGTAATGTTAAAATCCTCAAACTACAGCAACTACATAGTCTAATTTTAGGCGTATCAGCAGCCATAGAAATCATATTAAGCGCATAAAATAGCGACTTAGCAGCAAGAAAGCGTGTCTTTCAGCCGCCTTAAATGGCAGTTGAGCCAAGTCGCTTGTTGTCGCTAACAGCCACTCAAACTCATGCCACAAGTGTCAGTTGCAAGAGTTTTCTCTTTCAATAATTCACAGTGCAGCAAAGAACAAGTCGTCTAACAAAAATTCCAGAAACGAAAGATAAAGAAAAAATAAAAATCAAACTCTGTGCAGCGCTGGCGGAAATTAAATTTACATTGCGGCAGCGCAGCGAGCGCACGGAAGTGAAAAGGTCACACCGCATCGCCGATTCATACTCGCGCTACACCCCGCCCCTCTGCTTAGCGCTGTTTACTGCACAAACACGAGTGAAAAGGAAATTTTGCAAATGACAGCGAAGTTGTTGTAATAGAATTTTAGTTTAAATAGCAGAGAAAGATGTTTGTTTTCTGCACTTTGTGGTCATGAGTTTGTGGGTCTGTGTGTGGAAGAGTGTCTTTGATGGCAGATTTCTAAGTGAAAGCAAGTGAAAGCATTGCTTATACTAGTACAACAACGGTGCAACTAAAGTGTTGGACAGATTTAGGTGAAGGTTTAAAAGAGGTGCAGTATACATAGCTGCTTCACAAATTTAAAAAAAATATGTATATTTTTTCCAGAGGAACCCGACAATATAAATACGAGTATTAGACAACAAAAACCCTATTATGTCCAGTATAGTAGCCCCGGCTTAGCAAATTTGTATTACGCATGGCAATTGGCCAATGATCAGAGGTAATTGAGTAGCCAGACGCCATTTTTGCTATGGAATGAACTGCCGATATTAGTCCACTACAGTATCTGCTGCCACACAAACTGAACAATCCAAATAAAGTTCTTGTATGGAAAACTATTTATGGTGGGTACTGTAGCTTCGGTGCAACGGAAGTATCAATTTGGGTCCGTAACGGAAATAATATGGAAAAATATAGTAAATATACCATACCATATATCTTATGCTATATACATAATATTCCAAAATATTGAAATCAGCCTGGACCCGATGTGTTTTGGCAGTAGCTGGTTCGTTCTTTGTGATTCTAGGGTCCACGGAAATGTGGAATATGCTCTGATGCTATAATCTATATAATACTTACATATACAAGAGATTATTGCTTGAAACAATTTAAATGTTTCTTAAAGTTACAATTATGGCACAGAGGTAGGTTCAGCATTATTCCAAAGATCTCATGACGACCTTCATAGGCTTATGGAACAAACTTGCTGCAAATAAGAATCAAACTCATACTAGCATGCAAAGTACGGTGGATCCACAGATTGATTCCGGACATACATTCATGGATAGGTAGACAACAGTGGGACCTGGATTTCTACCTAACCCAAATGCTTTAGAAATATCGCCATGAATTTAATCCATATTGCCCGACGTGTACAGAGGGTACAGAATACTTTGAACACGTATTCTTTCATTGTCCTCGGTTGTCAAGTATAAGGGAAATGCTGAAAACCAAACTTGGAGGTGGAAAATTTGACTGCAGTCCTCTGTAAAATGAAAAACAGTCAGCGAAGCGGCAGCTCTAATTATGACAAGATTGAGACATTTACAAAAGATTTGGCGTCAGTCAGTCCGTACAATAGAGGAGATGTCTTCTTCTCTCCCATGAAGTAATCCAATGGTTCCATGGGAGAGACATGACATGGGAGTTGGTTAGACTTAGCGGATTAAAGTACCGCATCTATGTGTGTGTATAGCCAAAGAAGAAGAATTATGTGTTCATAGATATTCCTTTCTTTATTTCAAAAGTTGATTCCTCGATAATTTCGTGCAATATTTCCCCAAATTGCCGATTACCATTTTCTAATTTCTTCTAATTTCTCAAGTGAGTATAGTAATATTGGGATCAACATTTGACAATGGCATGGTCCATGTTTTATAGTTTTTGTTTTTTTGTATGAAATCACCAGCCAATTTGGCAATGCCACATACAACCCTTGTGAACATATTCAAAAGAAGAACTTCGGAAGTTCGCTAAATTAAAGACAGCCGAACTTGCAGGTGAAGTCATAAAGCATTAAGTGGAAAACGGAAGACGAAAAGTACATAAAGCAGTAACAGTCCCGCTCACAAATATTGACACGAATTCGCAATTTCGATGACAGAGCCAATGTTGAAAATTGCGAAAATCAACTTCCGTTTAAGCGGAAATCTATCAACAAAACTGATGAAGACGAAAAAGATGAAAAAGTCGAAGCAAACGGCAATGGAGAAAGAAGTGCAAAAGAAAAGAGTAGATGGAAAGGGAACGGAGGGTATTTGTGAAGAGAAAAAGTGAAAAATCAAAAAGGAAAAGTTCAATTTATTTATGCGACTCTTCACAAAAATTGTAAGTAAATCAGATTTTCCATTGCAGCGCCGGCGGATGAGAAGCAAAGTAAGCAACGGTAAATACGCATAAATCCACAGACAGAGAGAAGGAGAGAGTAAACAAACTGCAGACGATACGCAGTCTAAAAATAAATAAATAATTGAAATGCTCAAAGAAACATAAAGGTGTTTTAAGGTGCTTAAATTGCGTTAAGTACAATCGAATCTCGCTTTTTATTCAGACCACAATTCAAAAAGAGATAATACCCTACACTTACAACCCACTAAGTGGCGCTGCTGGAGAAGGGATGTTTCAATTTGAGAATGAGTGTGAAAACAGCAACAACAGGTAACACTTCATTTACTCAGCGGTTGGTTTACCGTTAGCAGCAGTTAATTATAAAATCAGAACAACTAAACAATTGCGACCTGAGCAACAAAACAACAGCGCAGATGATGCATGCCGCTGACACGTCTCCACACACCACTGTGCACTTTCACGCACGCACACATGCTCTCTTCTCAGCAGCTTGACAGGTTAAGAGATAAAGTATACGCCAGAGGTAAGTGATAAATGGTTGGTTGAATGTTTCGAATGGCAAATGGTTTGAATGAAAATGGCGGTGCCTGAATTAGCTCCATTGACATGTGATTCTTATGTGTATATGTACATATACAGGTATATATGTGTATAGCTAGTATAGTATATCAGACAGCTGATGACGCTCAACCAGGAGACCTTAGATTTGGACCCGAACTGCATAAAATTTAAATCGCTAACTTTGACTCGAGGTGATTATTAATTACCTTACGAAATTATAATCGTGAGCAGAATTTGTTAACCACATACATGCATATACGCTTACATACATACAAGTAAGTGCATATAGCGCTCCTTTCTCAAGGAGTATAGAAAAACATGTAGGGTTTATTGTGGCGTTGGAAATACCATTGCGATTTTCGAATGAAAATACAAAAAGAATAAAGAGGGGCTTAAGAAATATAACAACTTTTTCCGTAAAAGTAAGTCCTTTTTTATAGTTCTATAATAAATATAATATTATAAAGAGACGTGATTGCAGTTACTAGACTTATTTTACCGAGCAATTTAAAAAACCTGCCACAGGAAACCCTTTTTCTAATTAAAACAAACCCTTTAAAAGAAAACTTCGTTTCATAGTCCTCCAAAATTAACGTGAACTTACAGTCGACATTCATAAAACGGCTTGAAAGCATGGTCAAAAGTAAAATACCGACCAAAATAGTGCGACCAAAATGGAGCACTTCTATATAAATATCTGATAAAATTTTACTCAGAATGATCCATTTAAGCAGCGCGCGCAAAATCATTGAAAATGTTTAGAAGTGTTTTGGAAAGTCTACTTTATCACGAACTTAAGTATTTGAGTGGCACAAAGCATTTAGTGAAGGTCTTGCGACGTTCCCAAAAACTTGCCTCATACAAGTGACCTTACCATACCTGTGAATGACGATAACATCGAAAAAGTTAACATTGTTTGAAAATGGTTGTGCTGCTTGAAAATTGTCCTGTTGGCATCAGAGTGGAGCATTTCAGCATCTTCTATGGATTGATGTAACTCCTACGAAAAATCCTGGATCGAGAAAAAATCGCAAAAGTGATCTTGACAGCATATTTGAGAACCTTACCTTAAAATAAATGTTTTATTACTGTTGACTAGACATATATTTATGATTAAGGCGTCGAAACTGTGCAATAAGCTAGCAAGAAGCGTTTTAAGAACGAGCCGAAGGCCATCTCAGTTGGGACTTATAACATCAATATGGAAAAAGGGTTTAGCGGTTGCATGCTTGTCTTGGCTCAAAAGGAGCCTATGTTGGAGGAGCTCAAATTGTAATGGATTTTTTTTCATTTCCATTGTATCATAACTTATATGCGCTGAAAAAAATGTGCTACAGGCTCGTTTTAACAACTATTATGAGTTGTTCGACTCGCTACTCGGTTAACTTATGTACTAACGCAGAGACGCTGCAGTTGCCAGAGATGCTTAAATACTGTTTCGAAGTGTGATTGGTAAGAAAGGACCACACCTGTGCTCTTCAGTAAAAATTATATACAGCAGAATTCGATAAAATAATTTAATCGAGAAATGATTTTGAAAAATTGTTATTTAATTGGAATTATAAGAATAACATATCATTTTCTTAATTTCGCCTTTAATTTTTCGTTAATTTTTTTAAATTATATTAATAGTCAAAGCTTTACGCCCACTTTCGAGTGAGATAAACACTTCATAATCAGCAAATTAATCTCAGCTGGCAATGCGGCGATGGCACTACTAAGGAAGTACGAACTTTTTTAATACCGTTATACGCTTGCTTGTGCAGCAAATGTGGGTTAAGCAAAGTGTGAGCATATTAATCATTTACCTGCCCACGCGAAAATGTAATTAATTAAAATTGTATACTTAAGTTTGCCGGTAAGGGCGTGAGTTGCGCATGTTTGTGGCTGTGTGTGCGCGAGCTTTTAAATAACAATGAATTAATTTCAATTGCATCTGAAAGTGGAAATTTAATTATTTTGTATTTACCGAGAGCATTTAGTAATTAAAAAAGTTTGCAGAGTTACGAGTTTGGATGCGCAAAACCAGAAAATTAAAATGCACACACAATTCGCGAAACTACACGAATGAATGAGTTCAACTAAAATTTAACTTTTTTCCACAGGATTTTTCGAGTTTCATTTCAGCACTAATGTTTACTTAAACGAGTTGCATTAATTAAAATAAATTACAATACTGTTAGGGTTTTCTTCTCTGGAAAGCAAATTATCTAGTAATTAGCCGAGCTCATTATGGATCGGTTGCTGCACTTTTCATGCCGATTTATAATATAAATAATAACTATCGAGAGAATAAGGACGCGGTTACGAAACTAACAAATGAATGATTTTAATATTTTCATAAGAAAATCATAATTACTATTTCTCTTAAGTTTTCTACTCGCAAGTACGAGTGTAGCTAATGGCGGGTCGAGCTGCAAAATAACGAGTGAAAAATTGGCGAAGCTAATCGAGACCGCTCTTCCATTACGCACAGCTGCCACTATAAATGTGTTTTTTTAGAAAAGTTCGTTTACTAATATTGGTTCTTAAATGCAGTCCCATGTGCCCTGGCCAATGAGAGATAACCCAGCTACTTTATAGTTCTCAAAATTATACAAGGGTTAACTGCTGAGAGTCGAATCTTATCATATCAGCTGTTCTTTTGCCTTTTCCGAAAATCAATGGTTTCCTTTGCAGCTGTACGTAAGGAGCTTGAAACGGCGTCCCTTATACTGATTTGATGATGAGCAGAAGTGCAAGTCGAGTAGAAAATCGTTCCTTATTGTGATTGCAGCTTCTCGACGTCGAACCTTCCTTGCGTTTGTTGACGTGTGAGTTTTCCTACACAGAGGCGGGTGCGAATCTTGGCTGCAACAAGATAGTGGTCCGAGTCGATGTTAGGACCTTAGAGCATACGCACGTCTAAAATGAGTGCCGTGTCGCAGCGAAGAGAAAACATACTGACTACCTCGCAGCATTACAATCGACCACAGCACTGCGGGATTTAATACCAAGTGTTGAAGCGGAAAGCGACACGCATTTGCTGGCAACCAAAGAGAAAGGTCGAAATGCATGAGAACGAAGAGCTTGACAAGCTGGCCGACAAGGGTAAAGCTCGATAATCCCTCGAAAAGATGCTGCAACTAACAGACGGTTTCAAGACCGGAGCATAATCTTGTAAAACCCCCAGAAGTAATCAAATCACTAATTCAAAGATCATACTAAAATTATGGAGGGAATACTTCTTCAGCCTGCTGAATAGCAGTGGAAACATAACAATTAGCAAAAACCCGTGAAAAAAGAATCAACACCGCCTCTACGTAGATTTTAAAGCAGTGAAAGAACGAAAACTGTCGTTGTATTCGCGACTTGGCTCCCACGTCACTGTGGTCAGTCAGAACTTCGAAGTCATAGATAAATACGTCTATCATCGAACCAATATTAACACCAACAACAATGTCATTGTGAGTAACGGTAAGTCACCACGGCATTGGAGAACTTCTTGCTCCCTGAGCAGCACGGCTCATGCTTAGGTGGTCTTATTTGGATTTGAGCTGATGGACGAGCTATTCGGCCAACTAAGTAAAGCTGATTCTCTGCAGATATGGTTGATGTTAACCCTGCTTCTGCCCCATTAAGTAATAAGTGCACTGTCAGGTCACAGAGCACGCCCTCCTCTTGTCGCTAAACTAAGGTTGAAGCATCTCGATTGTCATACCTTCAACAAACCAAGCGAATTGACTGGAGTTGATGTTGGACACTGCTACAAATTCGTGGCAGGATCAAAGTGCTTTGTCGGTATGAAATGGTCTTTTTGTTGCTTATTGAGGAGCTCTAGGTATCGTAACAGACTGACGTTTCTAGCTGTTCAAGAAGACTCTTCGCGGCTTACTTATTTACATATAACAGTTCGTTTATCTAATCTAATATAACCCAAGGTTGTTCAACGTACTATGAAATAGGTTATATAATAAGTCAAAACTTTCTCAATAGCTTCAAAGTGATTATTTTTCAATTGAAATTTTGTTTACCAAATTAAATTGACAATTGAACGGACAGCTGATAATTTAGCTTTTCAATATATCATTATTTCTTAATATGCTCATAAAAGTAGTCGAGTCAATTTTAATTTGCCATTAAAGATTTCATAATTTCTTAATGAAAGTATAATAATCAGCACTTTATGGAAAATGCAACGAACACAGCTTGTCAGAGAATTGTCTATAATAATTGTACGGAAATATTTCATTGCAAATTATAACGGCATTCACACGTCAGTGACATTCGCTTATGAAGTATCAATGCTGAGCAGTAAACTAAAATTAAACTTAACTGACCGACTATTTGCTAGCGGAGCATTATCCAGCTTCCAAGTGGTGTGGTGAAAAAATCGATTCATGTGAGATTACAAATACGCCATTAATCACCACAGAAAATACATTTAATGCTTGACTTCAGGCCGTCACAGCAATCGTCCGAATTGCAATCGAGAAGTGCCAGGCTAGCGGAAAGCACAAAGCGCTCAGCGCTGTGCGGAGCTGAGCACAGCGGCAGCAGATGAGAGCAGGATTGCATTAAAATGTGACAAGCGGCTGACAGACCAACAGAAAGATAAGTGTGCTGTGAAGATTACATAAAGTACAAGCACATATATATTTATGTATAATGAAGTAGTGAGTTGTAATTAAATATGTAAATGCGTTTGTTGGTGTAGGTCCGCACTCGACTTTGAAGTACGGAGACGACACAATAAGGGGTTAAAGCAAGGCTACGCTTCATAAATACACACATACATGCAAAAACAAATATACATATGTATATGTGCATATGCATATCATATTTGCCCTTATATACCTCTTTACTCTGCTAAAAAAAATTATGTTTGCATAAAAAGTCAACTTTTTGTACACAAGAGTGTGCGATCACCTTAAAGTAAACGATTACGTGACAACTTCTACTTCGCATACTTAGGAAAAAAAACAACAACCATAATTTCTAGCGTGTACTATTATCCACGAGCTACCTTCTACCTTTTGTTTCCTCATAAATTCTGATTCGTTGGCACATTTAAAGCGACACATTGCAGCCCTACCATGTACACATACACACACACACACACACACACACACACACACACAGACATTCCCCATTTCGTAAGTAGTAAGGTTTATGGAATCATTCTACAAGCGAATTCCGTTTCCAGTTGCATGGTTTCCTCTGCACTCATCCAAGCGTTGACTGAATACATCAGCATAAGTTCTTATTATTTCCTGCAGCGGCAGCAGCAGCGCTGTTCATCAACGGGATGCAAGTAAACAAGTAAAAAAGAAATATGTAGTACGGGGACGGGGACATTTTACTTAGCGCACAATCTCAAGCACAGTGGGACTTGTTGATAACAGCAATGAAATCTACTGAGTACCGTTTTGTGTATTTCACTCAACTTCATTTGACTCGCTCTTATATTTTCGATTTTGAGAGAGAGAAAAAAAAAAAACCAAGAAGTAATAAAATTGACAGATAAAATAGTCAGTAACAGTGTAAAGTACATAGTATGTAACATAATATTTCAGTACGAGCTCAAAACTTCTTAAAAGACTTCATTCGGTTTCTAGTTTTTGGTTTGAGGTAATCATAAACAGAAAAAAACTGCCTCACCTCCTAACTAATTTTATCGGATGTGCTCTAGGATAGTTACAGGATCAAGGGAATCCAATTTTTTTCGAAAATACCCATCGATTAAAAGTTACTCAACAGAAGTATGTACATAGTGACAAAATTAGCTTTCAAACACTAATTGTTCTGTACATTACTCGGCTGGGTATTGGAACAAATACATTTTTTTGATCTCCCCAAAACACACAATAAACTCAACTAAAAAAAAAAAAAGATTTCGCATTTTTTTCAAACTTCGAAGTTGAAACATTATGAAAGAAAATTGATAAAAATAAATTGGGAATTTTTAGCAACTAACTATGTATAATGAATATTATTGATTCCAATAAGCCTAATTTCTAACTCCGAAAGCAAATATTTTGATTTTGGAGGCTAACTTCGAAAATCGGGAAAATTGCTATTTTACTTATACGAAATCTTCCGAAATAAGTGATTCGATCTAATACACAGATTAAAGCCGTTTTTGCCGCATATTGTTATCGACTCCAGACTTTGTTAAGTTAGTCCACCCTCTTAAATTCTAAATTTATTAGAAAAGGTACACCAAATGTTATTTTATTCAATAAACGTAGGTCGAGCTCTCTTGTTGATATGTATGACTCAAAATGAGCTGAACGCTGATCAAACCACCACGACAGGTCTATTGTACCCTCTCCTAAGTCAAAACGTCCCATCTAGCCGCAACAATATTCCAACATACTGCTAGGTGTAATTGAGACGATGTGATCCTTGTCTGGATACATTCATACAGGCGCTTTTATCCTGCGTTCGCAGACTGTTGCAGTCAATTAACAGGTGTTCTGGAGTTTCAAACTCCAGAAGCTAGGCCAATGTTATATAAATGGCATATGTTATATTAGCCTTATATACATATATGTATATAGCTGAGGTGCTACTTTCTGGAGGCTGATCGGCCGTTCTCTGCATTCCTGCAGCAGAAGCTATGTGATCTCATAGATTGCTTTAAGTGTCGCTTGACTACCGCTAAGTATAGTTATACGCTCATTGCGATAGTTGCGTTGGAGGTTTATCTCTACCCACCGACTTACGGCAATGACTTCTGCTTGAAAATTTCTCGGAAAACTTCCTATAGGAATGAAGAGTTCGGTGCGTGGTCTTGCGACTCCGGCACCAATTCCCTACGACGTTATCGAGCCGTCGCTGTACCCCTTGATTCTACTTTTCCTAATCCCATTCCATTCACCCTTTTTCTTCTCCAAAACAAAATGCTAATATTATTTTTATAAAATTTGAAAGATTTCATCCCATCTCAACGTTGGTTCTGGTTTAAACCAAGTTGAAGTTCAAGTGATATTTGCATTATAATTGTGTTCTTTGCTACACTGTACTGCTTCCTCGTTTGCCTGCTTGACTAGCCGACAACTGGTTGTGACAACGACAGCGGGAACGTCAACTACTACAAGCGCTGTAGTCTACTAGGTGCCATCACTACAACAATTCTGTTTATGGCAACATTAAGAGCATGTACAACAAATGTACGAGCTATAACAACAACAACAAGTTGAAAATCAACAACAACTATTTGGAAGCAAGTTTCAAACAACTCGTAAAACAAGCTGACGCTGCTTTCAGCCCAAACACAACAACAACAGCAACATCAGTACCAACGCTGAGCCAGCATTAAAGACACCAACAACAAGGCAGAATTTCCCAGCAAAACTAGTAAGGCTGTTTGTAGGTGGGTATGTGATTCGGCTGCAAATGAGCGCTGTCATTCTTGCTTGCGAGTGGAAGTATGCAAAGCAGCGCCAAGTGTAGGCCTACACACGAAGTCGGTGGATCAACAGCGCCGGGGTTCAGTTATAGGTTCATGAAGCTGCCGGCTGCGTACGACACAAAGAGTTGAAGACAGACAGAAAAATCAAACCCCGGCATGGGCGCTGGCAATATTTCGGATAATCCTTGCTTTCGGGCGCGTAGCGAAGACAAATGGCAGCGTGGTGGTGGCAGGTGGGAAATGATAATTGGAAATGTGCTTCGGTATGGAGCTGAAAGCAGAAAACGGGAGCAAATAGCTTGGGCGGTTGGCGGTCGGCTAAGAGGATAACAAAGACGGGTGAATGATAAATAACAAGCAAACCATTTGCTTACACATATGAGGCCATATTCACACATATGGGTGTGTGTGTCTCACTCAGGTAGCTGTTATCAGCGCAGGTAGCAGATCACGCACCGTGAAGGAGTTACAGCCACACTGAGCAGGTGCGATAAAGCAGTCGTCAGTCGAATGAAAGGGTAAACAAGGTTGAAAGGTGAAGAAGAAGAAAATAAATTACGAACACTCCTGTCAATACGACTATGTTTGTTATGCTGACTGTGTCTCTGGCAAAGGTATTTCCCTGTTTTTGCGCTTGAAATACATTCCAGTTTATCTCCACTGCTTTACTTCTGTATTTTTTAATGTAAAGCATCCCGCGGCTGCTTAAGGGAATACGACTAGGCGCCACAAGTGTTGTGCGCCAGTACTCGAATGTCTTAAGAAACACTAACCAATAGTGTGTGTTTATATTTTCATACCATAAACAGCGTTTGCCATGAAGTTTATAATACCCGCCAGTGCGTCTGAACATACTATACCCGAACTGGGAGCTTTTGAGATATGGATCAGAAATTTCGCATACGTTCTTCCCACCTCATGCAGCTACTGGGACCGATATCGAGTCTTAAAAACTGTCCAAAATCAAGTCCTTGCGTGGCAAACTTTTTTATGTCAAAACCTCTTTTCACCAAATTTGGCAAACATTTTTATCAAAAGCAATGCTACAATCTGCGAATATATTGTTCAGATCGGATCTGCCAAACAATCTGATCAACCAAGATCAATATTGAAATCTTTTTATACGCTTTTATGATATAAGAAGTGAACCTTTGAAGGATATAATAGCACCAATGCAGCTGAAGTTAGTGTATTTTCTGTTTTTTTTTTTATAATTTTTATATATTTTTTGCATACGTCAGCAACTTCAGCTGCCAGGTTTGCGCAAACATTAGCATTTATGCAGGTATGTACCGTTAAGTATGTGCATATTTTCAACAGCTCACCGGAGGCACAGCACATTTGCAAGGATAATTCAATCATGAAACTTTTCTCATTTGAATACACGAGTGTAAACGCCAGCGAAATGAAAAAGTACGTACGAAAAATGCGCAAACATATTGAGGAAATATGGCGAGATTGGTAAAAAAAACAAACGCCGAAAACTTCAACTTTAAATTTTCGCCATCCAAACGCCTCCATCACGTTTTAAGTGAGTGAAATATGTACACCTACTCAGAAGGGGTTAGCATTGTGACAGCCAAAGGAGAAGTATCACAAAAAATGTCCTCATTATTCATTGCGTTGTTGAGGTTGTGATGCGCAAGCTCTTCACCGTCAAAAGCTCTAAACACCTGGGTAATATTTAAACTTCCATTAAATTCACACATTTTTCATGTAAATCATTCTGGTTCATAACTCATGAAATTCGAATGAACACAAAGTTTCGCAAGCATATCTTAATGCCTTAAGGGCTATAAGGGATTAGGTATGTGATGTTTTGATATATTATAAAATTTTATTCGTAGGAGTTCTTTACAATTTTCAAAAACGTTGAGTTTATATACTCGGCCACCACCTGCCTGAACTTGTTTAAAAAATGAAAAATTGTTGCTTTGTTAGTTAAAATATTGCATCACCAGGAGTTTATCAAATTTTATCATTAACCTAAACATTATAATTTCGACACATTGAAATTTTCGGAAGTAAAAGCAAATAATAAGGAGGTACAATATTGGGCTAGTATTCAAATATCTTAAGGACGGATAATAAGCAAAATTTGAGCATACAAATAAAGGTTGATCCATGTAGTGATACTTTTTCCAATAGCCTTTTTCTGACAGATCATGAGTCATGTCAACATGTCATGTTACTACTGAGCTTACTATTCGCCATCATTCATCTTGAGACTCACATTTGGGACGAAGAGCAACCTGAAGAGATTTAAAAGCTGTCATTTCATTTTGAAAAAACAACAGTTTGGAGTGGTTTGTGGACCGGGTGGAATCATATTTCTTCAAAAATGATGCCGGTGAAAACGTAACCGTAAATGGCGACAGTTATCGCCCCATGATAACCGACATTTGATGTCTGAAATTAAAGCTGGTGATCTCGGCGAGATTTGGTTTTAATAATACGGTAAGTTGCGCCCACACATCGCCGATTAGCCACTAAGATCGTGTGATATAGCACCGTTACACTTCTTCCTATGGAGATATGTAAAGCCTAAACTCTATAGGGACAATTCCGCTTCGAATCAGGCCTTGGAGCGAAATATCACGCGTATCATTCGCCAGTTACCAATCGAAATCCTCGAGCGAGGCATCGAAACTTAGACTCAACGGATGGAAGATCTGAGAGGTAGCCGCGGCCAACATTTGAAAAAGATAATTTTCAAGAAATAAATGCCAAAGAATATTCTTTCGAATGATAATAAAAATTCTCCATTAATCACCCTTTATAAACACATCCTATATAATTTAATAATGTAATATATAATAATATCCCCATGACTCATTAGCGCTTTCACCAATAGAACCTGAGATTGAACAATTGGCTGTTTAAAACAGTGTTATGAAAAGCAGACCTTACAGATTTAAGTTAATCAAAATTTGCAGAGAAACGGTGTTGATTACTCCATTGTATGCTTTGCCTGTTATATTTATTTTCCTGGAAAGCAAAAAGTTGTTTCGTTTAGATGAAAACCCATAATGATATTCCATTGTTTGGAAAGAGCTACAAGGAATCTAAAAGACTCAAAATTTCGCCATCGGAGTTTGAGTTCGTCCACATTTAATAAATCACTAACTTCTTAATACGTCCACCATATTAATTCCTCGTTTGAAAGATTAGGTTTTCTTCAAAAGTCCCACATCTTAAGACTATCCAAGTCAAACAATTAATATGAGCTTAATTTCATACCTTCAATTACTTCAAAACGTTTTACAGTTCTGTAGGATACTCTTTGTGGTAATACCCTTTTCAAAAGATTCGTTTCGGGTGTTTGTGTTTTTGTGCCACGACTGATGATTTTGAAATTTTTTAATTACACAAACCATTGTGGTTCAATAACTTCATTTTGATGCTTTGTGTCTTCTCTAGGAATCCTAAAATAGTTCAATGGTCGTTTGGTTTCATTTCTAAAGTGAGATTAGTCAGGCATTTGGGTGCTCTAGATCAAGGGTGACCAAAAATGTTGCTCGTCCCAAGGAGGCACCGTGATGTTGTTGGAAGCCAAAATAAGTCACGTGAGGCCCCCTATTCTAGAGGTGGACCTATTTAGGTAAATAACATGCTAAGTGGTTTAAAAATTTTATATTAATTAGGGGTTTCATGTAGTCTCAGAAAGTTATAAGTTATAACGAACCAAAAGCGTTCAGAATTTTATTTGCGTAAACTCATTTTTGTATGTAATCCAACAACAATTTTTTTAAGCAAGTGTAAAAGTTTTGATTTTACGATGCGTTATGACAAGCTGTGAGTCCCCTAATTGTCAAATTTAGGAATTCAATTTTTCTAAATAGCCACGCAATACTTTGTTGTATGCATTCTTGATAAACAATATTATTTTCTCACTTCCGCACATACACATACAAAAAGTAAGCATCAAAAATCGTTTGCTAAATACTTTCCCTCAAATAATTGTCATATTTGTTTCCATGACTTAATTTTAGTCGCCCACAATTTCTGTATATATGCATATGAATTTATAGTATGTATATTTATGGCTGTCGTTTTTTCTTATATTCAACATTTTATCCCAACAATGTTTGCTGTGCTCTGTTTTATATTTTATTGCTGTTGTTATCGCTTTATGGCTATGGTTGCCAACAAGCCTTGTTTGGTGTTTTAGTGTTTTTGTTGTTGGCAGTGTTGCGCCGCTTGTCATTGCGTTTGTGTAGTGGCAAGGCTGCCTGCCACTCTTGCTTTCTAACATTATTGCCGTTTTATGACAGCCATGAATACCATGCTTTATGACTCGATGCACAGCTGAGTGATTGAGTGAGTCGACAAAATCAGTCCGAACGAAATGCAATACAGTCGCGTGAGTTGGCAATTTAAGCAGTTTAAATATTCCATGACTGGAAACATTTGTATATATGTATATATGTGTGTGTGTGAATATGTGGTTATTTCTAAACAAAGTTTTGAGAAATTGCTTTTGATTAAAACGCCGCCGTCTGCCGACATTATTGATTGGAATAAATTGAATAGATTTCTTTTGATGCATGAAGTATTAAGTTGAACTCATGTACAATAGCATGATCACTTGGTGGCGCTTTCATATACGCTATACCATAGGCTTTAAAACTTTTTCCCCGCTTTAAATACGAATGCAATTCAAGCAATAAATGTTCTTGTCAAGAGAAAATTCAAGACGGAGAGTCTGTGCAATTTATATGCTAAATATTCAGAGCTAATAGAAGCAAGTTTTGCGATTGGCTTGGCGTTGATATTTTACTCGGAGAGATAGTACCCAATGTAATAACAATTAAAGAGGCCTGAAATACCTTAACGGTCACGTGGGTTTTAATAGCCAGAACAAGACTATTTTGACCATTTTTTATAATAAAATAATTATTTTGTTACAACTTTTGAGCATATCAAAGAACAACATTTGAGTAAAAGTTTGTGAGTTTTCATACAAAATTTTTGGAAATGCAGGAACCACTCAAAACCGTCTACTCGCGGTGATCAGCATGGCAGACGAAATATTCATCTAAAATCAAAAATCATGTTCATCGGTTAGTAGAAGAGTGTACTATAGGTAGTGATTGATTGAAGGATTTGGAAAAATAAAGATTTACTTTTTAGCAATGTTACAAGCAAAACAGTATAATATTATAAAGCAGCTTAATGTTGTCAGTTATTTCTACTCAGGACCTTAAAACAGAACATAGGTTACTGACTAAGGAAAATATTTTTATGAAGCCCTAAAACTTCTAAATTTTCAAGTTTGTAACAATAAAAATCCTAATAAAATACTTAATTTTTTATACGAGAAAAGATTTGTTGAAAAAATGATGGTTTTTTTCCGAGGAAACCCATGTAACTCCTTAAGTCAGTTGCTTGTGAAAAAAGTACGTTTGGAAAAGTTAAGGACTATTTTATATATCTGCAAAACAGAACAAATTATTTTTCGGCAAAATCAATATAGTCTCCTTCTGCTTCAATACAGCTTTTTGCACGGTCCAAAAGCATGTCGAACGAGTGTTTTAGCTCGTTGGCCGGTATGCCGATGCAAGTCTTTTGAATGGCCTCTACGTCTGCATAACGCTTTCCTTTCATGGTCAAATTCATTTTTCCGAAAAGAAAACAATCGCACGGTGCCATATCAGGTGAAAACGGGGAGTGGTTAATAGTTAAAATTTGATTTTTGGTCAAATAATCGGTCCCAAGCGTCGATTCGAAGGTTGGATTCTGAGCAATTTTTGGTCTTCAATCAATTTGTGCGGAACAAGCCGTGGTCAAAATGCGATAAATCGATGTTCTGGAGATGTTCAATTCCATTTCCATGAATTTCAATGAGAATTTCGGCTGATTTTTGATGAATTCACGCACAGTTTTGATGGAATTTTCGGTGATCATGGGTTTTGATTGGCCCACATGTTGATCGTCATTTATGTCCTCACGACCACTTTGAAAACATTGAAACCACTCGTGCACTCTGCTACGGGATAGGCAATCATCGCCATAAACTTGTTTCATCAATTGAAACGTTTCGGTAAAAGTTTTACCAATTTTAAAACAAAATTGAAAGTTGGCTCTTTGTTCGAAGCTCATTTTCGCACCGATAACACAAACATACTGACACTTAAAACGCGATTCTTCAACTTCACTTCCAATTTTGAAATGTCATGAAATTCTCACTGAACAGTCGATAAATACAGCAGATTCTAACGCACCAGTCATATAGTTGGCGCCACCAGGGGGCGCTAGATTCAAAAAGTACTGTTTACTTTGGAACGCGCCAAGAACAGGCAAACAGATCGACTGAGGGATAGACGAACTTGGCTAAATCGATTGATCTTTAATGCATATACTCGTACTTTATATAGTCAGTAACGTTTCCGGTTGGGTGTAACAGACTTCGTAGTAGTTGGCGAGAACTATATACACAAGAGAGTGTAATGACATTTGTAACTCAGTTTTTATTGGAGATCGGTACACAGAAAGAGGATTAGTGCATTGTAGACACACAATTGAGCGTCACAGTAAAGGTAATCATATGAGTCTGCATAAACAATTAAAGATTATGTTTAAATATAAATAAGGCGACAAAAGTAAAGGTGAAAATGGATGGACTTCAGAGAGTTCGAAGAAATAGCGGATCGAGGGGAGCGGACGATAGTCATATACGTGAATGCTGAAATTTGACTCGTACTGGTCACTAATTTGAACTGCGCGCGCAACAAACAATTTTTACCCAGACTGGTTCAATCAAATTTTATGTTCGTCAAATTGTGTGTATTTGGAAGTGAAAATATTTGTCTGGCGATTTTGCCCTGAAAATTTTTTTTGGAGATTTTGCGTTTCCAACGGTACCAAAGCTACAGAATTGCTAAAAGTATTGCAGAAGTATTTTTGGGGAATCTACTTTATCACGAATACAAGTAGTGGCAAAAGCCATAAGTGAAGATCGCTCAACCTTACCAAAATCTTGCCCCATGCGAGTGGCCCTACCACCTTTGTTAATGAGGACAATGTGGTCATGTTGACTTCAGAGAGACACCAGAGCATTGCAGCATTTGCTTTGCATCGGCTCCACACATTTTCGTTACTGTTTTGTGTATGAAGCATGTTAGTGTTACACTCGTACCAAATTCTGAATGTTTTGCAAAACTACACAGGGAAGAAGCCGTAAAAGTGATACTTGACAACCTAGCTGAGAAGCAAACATTCTTCAAAGGCATAATTTATGGTGACGAGACGTTATGATTGTGACATCGAAACTGTTCAAGAGCCCAGCGAATAGCGGACAAAAAATGAGCCAAACTTGAGAAAATCCAAATTTACTGAAAGGAGTGGCATGGTATGGCCAATCCATACCAGCCAAGTTCAAGTGTATGGAAACTTGGATTAAGCATTGGCATGCTTCTATTCGCTTAAAATGAGCCTATTTTGAAAGCGATAAAAATTATTTGTATTAAAATACGTGAAAATGTTGTTGTTTTGTCAGTCCGGTTGAAATGTAGTCCGGATGTTATAACAACTATGGTTAATATTCGAAATTTAAAAGGAAAATG
Source organism: Bactrocera neohumeralis (assembly GCF_024586455.1). NCBI lineage: Eukaryota > Metazoa > Arthropoda > Insecta > Diptera > Tephritidae > Bactrocera > Bactrocera neohumeralis. The sequence goes on from NC_065922.1 coordinate 43,649,876, forward strand.
AAACTGCCGCCGCTTACTAGACTGGACTAAACTATTTGGGAAACTGTGACAAGAACCGAAGTGAAATAGGTACAAAAGAACTGAAGCTAGACACAGACACTATAAAATATCCGGAGAAATTATTGTGTAGGTATTAAACAGATGCTTAACCGTTTTTAAATTTGTCTTGAGCCATAATTTAAGAAAACACTACAAACATAAACTTCATGGTCAATAGCGAATTATTGTGAGCAAATAAAGCAACACTTCAAAAACTTTCTACAACAAAAGCAAACATCCACTTTCATTTTGTAAACGCATAATAAGCAAATATCACGCCGCAAAAATGTTGTGTTGAACTCGGCCGCAGCTGTGCGCAATAGCTGTGAAATGTGGGTGTGCGAGTGTGCTGCGTGGCATAGTTTTCAAGTAGTTTTTGGCGATGATAATACTCGTAAAAATAAACAAGTGCACGAAAACACTGAAGTAGGTGTTTAAAGACAAAATTTTCCATAAACTGCACTTTGACTTCGGCAACGGGACACAGCCGCTGTCTGGGCCTTAACCGCTCGCACGCTTGTGAACATATATTTAATGTATGTATATAAACGAGAAAATCTGCGCATAAAAGTCGAAACTTGCAACTTTCCGAATGCGACAACTTGTAGACAATACACACCCCTTTCCGACACCGTTTGCTGTGATTTCCGGGATTTTTGTTTTTCACTCCTTTCATTCGGCACTTTTTTGATTACCAGATTTACAAATGACAACAACGCATGGGTTGCGTTTATTTCGTTTAGTACTGGTAGCGCGACACCCGCTGCCGTCGGTTGCTCGACTCGACTCGGCTCGGCATAACGACACTCATTAATTGACAAAGTTTTGCAATTAAAAAATCGTTGCTAACCGAAAACCCGAAACTCTACTTAAAAACTAAATCTGCTGTGCGGCTGGTGGGAATGTTGTGCTGCTGCTATTGTTGTTGTTGTTCTTGCACACTTCAAAGTTGGCAACAAACTATTTATGAGCAGAATGTTGAGGCGGCGTGGTGTGATACATCAGCTGCAGTCAGCGACAACAATACGAAAATAACGACACTAAAAAACAACAACATTTGCCATCGGTTGCAGTTGCATGGTAACAATAATGATTATAATTGTAGCATGAAAAACTTCCTGCTCACTAGTGCGAACCGTTATATTCCGAAACTATTTTCAGGTATTTAAATGCACGCTCGAGAGAGTCTTCTCACCTTTTTGCTGCGAAATTCCCAAGCAAACACAGATGTCTGTGCCTTGTTAGTGTATAAACAGTTATGTGTTTTTTATTCGAATATTAGATGTTCTTATAAATACCATTTCAGAATTTCTCAAGACTTGATTTTGAACCCAAGTCGAGCTTAAAATGCTGATGCAGAGCACACACAAGGCAAGAAGCTAAAATTTGAGGAATGAATGACGTTGAAGAGCAATATAATTTATTTATAAGTTGAACGATGTAACGAAAAGCTCACAGAAACAAAAACCTTATGGTGACAATTATGAGAGCAGCGTACAACTATAGGGAAAAGAATTGCTCTTTAAGAGCATTGCTCAATGGTTGCTCTCAGGCTTCAAATGAAAGTCCAACGCGCAAGAGTGAGGGAACATCTGAAAGGGTTTTTCATAATACGGTTTATAACATTATAACTTGTAAAAGAAGCCAATGTAGAGTCATGCACCGCAATGTAATTAATATACATTATAATCCCTGATCCTCTAAGGGCGGAAGTTAAAATATCGATATAAATGTATGTACTGTTTCAAGTCAAAAAAACAAGGAAATTTTTGAGAAGTGAGCTGAGTGAGAAAATCAAAAATCTGTGAAGTTGTCATGATACAAAAGCAAAAGCAAAAAAAGAAAACTAGGATGTGATGTATTTTCGTACGTCTTAATAAAATCATGTAACGAAAAGGCCCTGACTCCAGTGCATAAGTTTGGGTTTCGAGCTCACCATTCTACGATTGATCAAATCCACAGAATTACGCACATTATTGATAATGCCTCTGAGTAAAAAAATTCTATTCTACCGTGTTTTTGGATGTTGCAAAAGTGTTCGATAAAGCTTGTCACAAAGGAGTGCTTTCGAAATGAAACTGATTTTACCGAAACAACATTATGACATAATAAAATCATATTTATCAGGTCGCTTATTCCGCGTTAAGCAAGGAGACGAGTATTTTTTTCATAAGGAAATAGATGAAGGAGTTCCACAGGCTAGTTTGTTGGATCCTCTTTATATTTTATTCACACATGACCTATAAGTAGAATGCAATTATACAACAGCCACATCTGCAGACGATACCGCGTTGTTTGCTTAAAAATGCTTAAGAAACCTGTAAATAAAGTCCTAAAATGGCAAAGAAATGGCAGATAAAACTCAATGAAGCTAAGTCTACGCACATTGTTTTCACAGACAACAAGATACAGCACTTACCAATTTGCATAGACGGTGCACGAATACCACCGTACTTTAACTACGCTAAATACTTAGGAATGACACTTGACTCTAAGCTAAGGTGGAAAGTTCCTGTTAAAAAGCAAATGGAAAGAGCTAAACATGTGAGTCAAGAATAATAATTAGTTAATTGGTAACAAATCAGTGTTATCCATCGAAAATAAGTTAGTTATCTACAAACAAATACTTCGATGGATATGAAGCTATGATGCATAACTCTGGGCATATACTAACGCAAATAATAAGAAAGTCATCCAAAAGGATTAAGACTAATTTTCAAAGCGCCTTGGTACTGTACATTTGCTGATATAGAGCGTGATCAACCCGTAAACTCGATCAACGTAAAAATTTTAACATTTGCAGCAGCACATAATGCAAGATTGCTACAGCATTGTAACGAATAAGTACCCATGTTAACTTCTAGAGATGGACCACCAAGACGTCTCAAACGCCTCAAGCCCAGCGATATTTCAAATTACTCAATATTCTTAGAGTAGTTTTGTAATTTTGTAATAACTACACGCTTAAATCATATTCAACTTTTTGCTAGTCTTTCTTTTTCTGAAAAAGATGTAATGTATTATAATAAAACAAAAAAAAAACAATGTATGTTCAACTAGTGAGACCTGTTCGACATCTAAGGAATGCACAAGCGCACAACAAGTTCCGATCTATATATAATATATTCGACCTGGAAAATCAATAATCTGCAAGCCTATAACAGGCTATAATATATTTTTAATTCCAATATGAAATAAAAAATAGTTTTTCAACATTTTGGATTAAAAATTTGATTTTAAATTTTTACTTTCGATCTTTGGAATTAAAAACTGGCAACCGTGGTCCATAGTAACCTCCTTCATAGACACCGCTTGTCTCTTTTATACCAAAACATATCACACTGTTATGAAGTGACCTCAGTTACAATAAGTTCTTTTCTGCACAAAAATTTTTGAATGACTTATGTCCGAATTAAGGAGGTTATCATCAGTGGTCACTAATTAAACCATGTTAATGAAATTCAGAAATAATAATGAATTCTAACTATTGATCTCAGCTAAATAGGTTTTTTAAGGGCACTAACCTCTAATATCGCGATGAGCTTAATAAGCTCAAAGCTAAAAGCTCGTTTAAAAATATGGCATGTTTAAAAATTTGACTTCTATTTCAAGAAATTTAATATAATTTCCACTTATTAAACTTGACTAACTATACTATCAATTCAGATATTTGAAAATATTTAAGGTTAGCGAAATTTTGTGTCAAAACAATAATATTTACAAAATTATTCCAAAGTTATTCACTGAGCAAGGCAAAACAGCTTCAATCGTATTCAGTAAAACAACTTTAAAAGGAACGAATGACCGCTTGGAAAATCATAAATAATTAATGTCCGCAACAAATAGAAGTCGCAACGCTCGTTCAAATGCCTGCGGGGGTACATAATCTCTGGCACGGCTCTTCTCTGAAGATGTCACAAAACACTCTTGGGATTTTGATTTTCATATCTTTATATTTTATATAAAATACCGTAAATGAGATGCTGTGTGCCCTAACCCAAAGCATAACGGGAAATAAGAGCACAAAAGAGCTTTAAAGCATCGCTACATAAATGAGTTGATTTATGCGTAATTTATTTCGTTCGTTTTGTGTTCCGCTTTGTTCTTCTTTCCATCCACGCACACACCCCCGCTCACTCAACACATACTTGCATGATGCTCATTATGTGCAAAGAGATTTAGTTTTTCCGTGTTCTGCTCATACCACCGCTGGCTTGTCGCTCTTTGTTCTCGGCCTCGTGTCTTTCGCTTAAGCTTCATCCCGCCTGGACCAACAAATGCCGCTTCAATCATCTCTCCTGCACGCCACTCACTTCACTTCAACGGCATTAACGTAATTACACATTCGCATGTCAATATTTAATTAATTACTACAACAACAAACTCAACAAAATACTCATTCATACAATTACAACAGCAATAACATAACAATGACACGCACTGGTTTGGGGGGGGATGGAGAGCGGTGCAAATGACAAAAGAGATATTTCCCCAATTAGTTGTACTTGTAGTTGTATTAGTCGAAATGGCAATAATGCTGCCGGATGTCAACATTACTTTATTAACTAAATACAAACAAATTATGCAAAGGTTTGTGTGTGTTATACCTATGAGGCGTGTGCGACGACGAGGAGTCTAATGAGCGTAACTGCCAGAATTTCTATCAGTGCGGATTAGTCCCATTGCGATGAGATTAAGACTACTACTATGAATAGATTCTAAAATATGTTATAATTGATATTTTAAGCTAAGTCTACTATGTAGACCTGATCCATTAAGCATTTCTCTACGCGTTCTTCTGTCCAAAATATAGAATATCAGTATAGGAGTAGTATTCAATGCTATCAAGTTCTTTTATTCAGTTATTTAAGTATCTGAAAACTTTATTTAAAGTATATCGTCATCTAAAATACAAAACAACGTTTCGCAAAAAAAAAATCGAAACTCGCTGTCAGATATAATAACCAATAAATAACCATTTTATACCCAAAACTAAAGTTTTGTTTCATTTTGTGTGGTTTCTATTATATCGTTTTTCCTTCGCCTGTAAACTTAGGAAAAGTGATGTTACATTTTTCTTCATTTTAGGTGACGATATATATTTTTTTGTTTTTGAACAAGTAAGGCTTGCACCAAAGCGTTCAGAGAATTTTATTTAATGCGCGAGGAAGAATTTGTTTATTAAAGGAATGCTCAAGCGTATGTGTTAAAGATATGTAATACAGGGTTGCACCGCAAATGCTGCCATTCGCTCTAAACAGATGGTAAGGTTTGTTCGATTTACAACCTTTTAACGTTAGGTGAATGGTATAGCCGCTGATTGACCGTTTTGTCGTATTTTTACCCTATACATTAACGAAGTTTCTTCTGTATGTCTATATTTACATATATTCGAACAAGTGGATCCATGTTTTTGCCAACAAAACTCAGCGGAGGTTTCCAGTCTAAGTAGTTGGGGTGCTCTCAACTCAGAAAGCAGTGTGTAAATAACAATTTGTCTCTCATCCAGTAGAAATATTGAAGATCTTTGCTAAATATCAAGGTTTGGTATGATAATACGATGAAGAAATTAGAAGAAACAATGGCATTGTCTTCTATGGCACATGTACTATAGAAATTTTTTAATACCATTGGCAAGTAGACCAATACGCAATCGAAGTTTTCCAAGTTAGTTACTCTGCTTGTAGAGACAAAACGCTTTCTCTCTATCAGCAAAATATGAAATGGAGAATAATATGTCTAAAGGAAAATCAACGTTTATTACATGTTCCACTTTTTGAACAAAACTTTCTAAGGAAGCTGCAGAAATTTTCATACTTATTTAACTCAGTAATAAGGGGTATACAGAAGATTGAAAAGCAGACCTAAAAACAATGCTAAAACGTGAACAGTATCTCGAAAAATATACTGAATATCTCAAAACCTTAATACATTTCGATGCAACCAAAAACGATTTTAGTGCGAATAGCCATCACACCATATATGTCATCACTAAGTCAACACATAACAAAACTAAGCCAACTGATTTCCCTGACGGTTTATTACATCAACAGCAGACAACACACAATGAGCACAACTCACCACAATGTAAAATTATTTAATAATGTAATTTACAACAACTCAGGGTGAGGAAAGCATAGTTATACAAGCAAACAAACAAGGGTGTCAGAGAGATGAGCTGAATGAAAGCACGAACAAAAACGAAAAGGGTCGAAACATATTTCAATTGTAGTTCTGTGATTGACGCGACTTCATTTTGTGTGTTTTTGAATATAGTCAAATCCAGCGTTTGAACGAGTTTAGCAAATCATTCGTACGTAAATGAGCAAAGAAGGAAATTAGCGTTGCATCACACCGAAGGCAGCAGTTGTGGCAGCGGCAGTTGTAAATCAATGATTGCATACCATTCGATTGCATAAATTAGGGTAATTTCCTGTTTTCGGAAAACAAATCAAAATATGTATGTTTGTTTGCAAAAATACAACAACAAGTTGACTTCACAACAACAACAACGTCATGATAATTACTTTAACTCAACAACAATGCACTTTATAAAATTACTCAATGAAAAAATATATTTTTTGCATTAATAAACGAATTGGATTTGATTTAGTTAATTTGAGACATTAAAATTCTTTCAGATACTTAAAATTCAATACCTAAAATTGTACCTAATACGGATTAGAAATATTTTATGAAACCATTCGCGACATGTTCTTTCACTTAGGACAGCCTCACCGTACGTATCCGAAAGCATTCGATGAGCCTCAGCCGCACTTTTCTTGGAATTAAAAAAGAAAAGCAAAATTTCCCGCAAATGTCGAGAATTCGGCTCAAAAAGTGACATTTTCAGTTGAGAATAAATTTTGGATGCAAACAGATCTCTACAAATATTTTGTTGGGTTAATGTTGACACAAATGTCCAAGATCGATATAAAATGATTTAATCGACCAGTGCTTGACCCTAGAGACATCTATTGGAAAACGGCGGAAGCAAAGTTGTAGACCTAATAATTTCCTTAAAAAACTCCACCATAAACTCGAAATGTTCAATTTATGGTGGAGTTTTCTTCAAAATCTTTCTTCTCAAACCTTCTGTACATTTTTTTGGAGTTCAAGACCGTCCTCACTCTTTAAGATATGTTTCTGTTATAATCGCTTAGTTTCAATCCCTCTTTATTCACATGAAGCACTTCTAAACCCACATCCTTTAATACATATCATGCCAAATGTCATCGTCATTTAATACTCTGTGTTGTGGACAGACAAATAGTGACGTGCAGCACAAAGCAAATGACAGAAAATGATAGGAAAATCACTGAATAGAGCTAATTAGCTTAATCATTTTTCTATGGTGTCCAGCGGATGTAAGGTAATTATATCAGTGGGAGACAGTAGAGATTGTTGTACGAAGTTCCTTTGATTTTCTTTTCAATGGTAAAATATCAGTGTCAAAATCGTTCTACAAATATCAAATAAAAGCTGTCTTTCTATTTGTAATAGTGGCACATTTTAGTAAGAGCTTAACTGACATTAATAAAAATTAGCGGTAATTTTTTTAAGACATGCAGGATATGAGCTGAAGAGTGTCCAAAAAGGTTCACTCTAATTAGGGATATAAACATAGTGAAAACTTCGTTTTCAATAAACGATTGCAATTGTAGCCAGGTCCTTCTCTACTTGGTCTTTCCAACGAAGTGGAGGTCTTCCTCTTCCTCTACACTTCGCCTCTACACCCCGGCGCCAAATACTCTCAGAGCTGCAATGTTTTCATCCATTTGGTCATTGCCAATGCGCAAAGAACCATAAATCTTTCGCAAAACCTTTCTCTCGAAAACTCGTAACGTCGACTCATCGGTTGCTGTCATCGTCCATGCCTCTGCACCACAAAACAGGACGGGGACGATGAGTGACTTGTAGAGTGTGGCTTTTGTTCGACGTGAGAGGATTTTACTTTTTGATGACAAGGGATATTTCGTCCTCTTTCACTACCAGACCCATTTGCTTCGCTTCTTTGTCCAACCATAAGAAAGCAGAACTGCAACGGCGCGGTTGTTATGACTAATGATATCGATGTTATCGGCGTAGGCCAGCAGTTGTACATTTATGTAGAAGTTTGCACCTTCTCTATTCAGCTCCGCAGCTCAAATTATTTTCTCGAGCAGTAGATTGAAAAAGTCTCACGATAGAAAGTCGCCTTGTCTAAAAGCTCTTTTGGTATCGAACAGCTTGGAGAGATCTTCCTGATCCTGGCGGAATGTAGGATGGAGTCGTGAGTAGAAGTTCACGCAAGTGAGGAAAATTCTCTGAGAATTCTCTTCACTTGAGAATGACCAGAAACGGCTATTTTGCATGTAGCTAAAACAGCTCACGACTTCCGGTCTTAGACCAAGCATAGCCAAAAAACATTCGTTTGAAGGCGAATTATTTCTCCCAGTGTTTTGGGATGAGTTTGTGACCCGCCACGTAAAAAATTATTCTGAAAAAATTTATAAAAAGGAATTTCACGTGTTGACAAAATATTGTTTTTTGAAGGGCAAAAATAAAATTGAAGTCAAATTTGATCATTTCACTCCGAAGTGCAATTGTTAGGCATCCGACGAACCAGCCCCAAAGCGTGAAAAACACAACAGTCGGCTGGGAAGGTTATGGTGTCTGTATTTTGTTTCGGACAAACAAGGAGGAAACTGGACAAACAAGAAAATGCACTATGTCGCAGGAAAACGATAAAATCTAATAGAGAATTGCTTCCTCATCCACCGTATTCTTCAGATCTGCCTTTTTGCTGCGCTCAGATCTCAAAAAAATGCTCGCTGTTTTTCGTTCGACAGGGCATTAGAGGAATGATTGATTGGGGAATAAAACAGGAATTGTATTCCATAAGGAGAACGCCAGGCCAAATACGTCGATGGTGACTTGAAAATGCTTGGGTTTGTCAATCTTACAGTCCAAACCTGACACCAATTACTACTTCTTTCTGTCTATGGTAAATGATTTTGCTGGTGAAAAGTTCGCCTCAAGAAAAGCTTGTTAAAGCCTACTGTGCGAAGCTTTTGCCAATAGGCATTCTAGTTTTTATGATAGTGGGTTTGTAAAACTGCCCGCTACATATTTTTATGCCCTCACAACCAGTTGCTACATAGTGTTATAGTTTTGTTCACCAAACGGTCGTACGTACCACCTAAAACTAATCGAGATAGGATTGGTGTTATATATGTATTTAATTGTTATAAGATTGTCTGTCTGTCCGTTCATCCGTCGGTTTGTCCGTCCGTTCCTCAAAAATTATTCAAATCCAACAAAAGCTGTTCCCTCCCCTAGGTAGCGCATTTAGACCCCAGTACCTATAGTTGACTTTCCCTCGAAATACCGGTCAATATGTAAGATATATAATCGAAATTCAGGGATAATCCTTCTCTTGTAGCGATATGTCTGTATGTCAAAATGGCTGGAATCCGACCAATACTTCCCTTAGTCCCATATACTATATATAAAGATTTTCGAACTTCGGGGTGACTTTGTATCGCATATATCGGCCAATATGTGAGTTGTCTCAATGAAAGTAAAGAACGTGTTTTACTCATAACAGTGTATCTTTGTACCTAAAAGAGATAAATTTGAGCGAAAACTTGACCTAGTACCTATATAACTCATATCAGGATTTCGAACATCCGGCTGACTTTAGTCTATATGATTAGTTTTTTAGTAAGTGACATATTAATAGTATGTGGTATTGGGAAAAATATATAAAATCTGGTCGATACTACACCAACTTCCATATACTACATACTTTAATCGTTTCGGTTTTAGTATGTATATGTATATATAAAATTGCTTGGATTTCGATCCTCGAGTTGACGTTTTACAACAAAAGGTATTTCCCTGGAGTTTTTTCTTGCAAGTTGCAAGAGTATAAAATGTTTGCTAACACCCGAAATTAGCCCTTCCTTAATTGTTTCTACATCGGATCATTATAATATATTAAGAAAGTTGCAACGAATAAACAATTCGCACTGCAGACGAATCGATTTTTATGAGCCAGAACGCTGCAAGGCTGAAATGATGGAAGTAAGTCATAATACATATCATGTGGTCATCCTATCAGAATTCATAGCATGGGTTCATTTTGCGTCAAAGGCTATAAGCGACCTCTTGGTGTTTTGTGATATTACTTGGATTACTGATACGTTTTCTGAATCGACTTCGCAGATATTGAGTAATATCAAAAAAACTACTGTGAATATGTTAAAACATATGAAAAGCCTTTCCGAGTATTTGCCATTGAATTATAATTTAGTTGTAGTACCAATAATTTAAATTACAATATCTTTGAACTGAAATATATGTCCTCAGTATTGAAAACCAAAGCAAAACATTAAGGAAGCAATATTAAGTGTATGTTTGTATGCGCGGCAAAAGTTTATTAAAACTCATATATTATATATATCATCAGTGGCATTTGAGCTTAAAGCTGTAAACGTCAGTATGAACGCCATATTTGTCAGTGGCAAATCCTTACGTAGGATACTGAGCTTGCAACAGATATACAAACACATGCGCAGCAACTTTTCATCACTTAAAGCATTATGGAGCGTGCACACAAAGCATGAAAAAGCATAATCAAACTGCATGCAAGGCAAAACTGATGCTGCAAGTTGCATGCGCGCACAAATCCACACATACATATATGCAACATCCACAAATATGGCATGGCTGCTGCCTCTTTGCTGCTGCTGTTGCTGCAACGCCCCAGAGACAGCGCTTTTTGTTTGGTGTTTTTTGCAATTTTTTAGTTGTTTGTTTGTTTTTGTGTTGCTGCTTGCTGCACTGTGCGATTTCGGAAAAAAATTGGACTGGCTCATGCATGTCGAGCGGTGACTGTGTCGTGCTTGATGGCGCTATGTCACCGATTTTTTTTTCACTTCACTCACTTGTGTGTGCGTAAATATACACAGCTTTTGCAATATGCATATGTATGTTTGTGTCCTTGCAGCTCAACGTTGCACGCCGTCAGCGCACTCGTCATGCTCGTCGTCGTCTTTGTTATCAAAGTGTTGGAGCGTGTGGCTTGTAGAATTGTGTCACGCCCCAAATGTCATGCTAAGAGTGATTCGTTTTTGTATTGTACGCTTTTCATACATTTATTTTTATCTCTCCTTTGCATTTTTTCCTGCTTCGTGCGCTGACAATTTTGTGCGGCAATCGCTTTTATTCGGAATTATTGCGATACTTTTTAAAGTTGTCTAAGTATTTCTTTAATTTTTATATTTCTTGGTGATTTCTGGCTTATACTTATTATATATTTGAATCATAAAGTGTAAATATTAAATAAATAATAGAAGAAGTACAAGTAATATTACTTGAGAAAATTTTGTTTCACAAACCTTACGAGCATCTCTATTGCATGATTACTGTTCACTACCTTTGCCTTATCTTCCAAAAACCGCAAATATTTTTTTTCAATAACTCACGTCGCACAAAAACGTATTTAATAATCGCCCAAAGCACTCAACTGAAGTTGTTGAGTTCACTCAAAATATTAAATATTTAAAAAGCTCGTGCAACTGCAGCAGCAATAACAGTAAAACTCTGCGCTGCTGCATTTTGCATTGCATTTGCTGTTTTTAATCACTAAAGTGTCTTACAAGTGCACAAAGCTTTGTTGGCTTTCTTGCCATGAGTGTATTTTGTAAATAACTTATTTTGAACAAATGCACAAAACAACAACAGCAAAGAGGAAAAACAAAAACAAAACGCTGAAAAAAATTATTTACAAAAAACATCTATAATAACCACATATGTATATAAAAAAGCATATACAAGTAAGTATGCATGCCATTCAAGCGCGCTCGCCATGGCGTATACGTAACCAAGCGCATGTGGCGTTCAACAGCAGCTGCTCAAGACTTGATTGTCTCATTTCCCCAGCCAATGGCTGCACTAATTTTGCTTTTTCGTGCAACACTTTCACTACTGAGCGCTGTGACGCCGCACACCACTTTCAGCGTTGCCATATTTCTATTTTTACAAACAACACATTTGCGTCAAAAGAGAGATGAGCAAAAACCGAAAAATAAAAGACGCCAAATTGCAGAGAAACAAATTATTTTTCATTTCTAAAGCACTTGAAATCTGTTTGCTTGTATGGGCGTATGTATGTATGTATATAATATATTTATGTGCAGTTTCTTAATTCCATTATATGTATAAATGTACGTATATACATATATATTATATATATATAATATATTCGTGCGAAAGTGAAAATGCGCCTCGCAAAGGTTTAGACACGCTATCTTATAGATGTGTATGTCTACTACAAAAACAACAACACACATTTATAAAAATATATATAAATAAATAAACGAAAATAGAAAATAGAAAGTGGGAAACGAGTACTGAGCGAAAAATTACATAAACAGCCTGAAAGCGGGAGAAGAAAATTGTTGTTTACCCGCTATTTGGAAAAATATTACCGCAATTTTGTTAGATGCGCAAACAAACTTGAAAAATCACGCGAACGCAGCAAATGAAAGCAATTTACTACAAGAACTGCTATCACTCGAATAAACGGTGGCATGGAATGGAAGAAAGTAAAAGAAAAAAGGAAAATAAAAAATGCTTCAAATATGGCACAATCATACTTTGACGTAGCCAAGAAGCTCTGTAGGAGAAGCAGCAAAGCTAAGAGCTTATGATATACAAAGCTATGGAGAAACTGCTTTGGTTATAGTATAAATTGTAAGAAGAGAAAGTAGCGGCATCTCCTTGAGTAAACGACATTTTATTATTTTTTCTCTATTTTCATCCTGCAAAATGAATTTTTAAGATATATATTTAAATAAAATAATTGAAAACAATTAGTTCTGAGCTAGTTTTGGTAACTAGTCCAACAACAAAGTGAAAAATATGACAATTATGGTAAAGAAATGACCCACATTTTTTTTTAAATTTTTTGTGTACAAAAATTTAGCAAAACTATTTAAAATATATAATTCAAGGTGCTCAAGTATCTGGTAAATAATTTCAAAACTTTTTGCAATCCTGTTTTCAAATTAGTATCATTTGTGGCTTCTAACAAGAGCACAATAAAAAATATGATCTGAAATGTATACTACTCCGATAAGGTGTGTATAAAGTATACGAGTTGAGTCGATTTAGCAATGTCTCTTTTTCCCCAAGATGCTGTTCATTTAACGCCGATTTCGGACCACTATAGCATATAGCTTCTATTTAAGATTATTTTTACGCTTTAAATTTTAAGAATAGTGTAATGAGTATTGTGGCGCCGGTACAGCTGATGTTAACGATTTTCTTTTTTGGTTTCAAATTAACTTTTTTAAGTAATTAATGTTTTTAGGATGTCATTGTTCAGCTTTCTTAGAAATTTCATACAAAATATTTCAAATCTAACAAAAATGAAATTCACAATACTTCAAGAGTCTAACAGAGACGATACTGAGAGAAACAACAGCATTTAATACAATGAATCTGTTCATAGAGCCTGTTGATGTTTCAGCAACCTTTAACCTTTATTTCCTTCAGACTTCATAGCTCAACCTTAACCAAAGCATACCCGGCTTGACATCCGGATCAAATGCATGACTCAGGACTCAAATTAAAGGAGTACTGGAAAAAAACCACAAGCAATACATATAAAATATATAATGATTTATCTAGAATGTTGGCAAATGGAGGCTGTGTGCCTTCCAGCCGACGATTTTTAGTAGCTAAGGTAATGAGATCAGTTATACTGTATGCGGATTCAATATGAATACAGGCGCTAGACATAACATCATATGCTAAATAACTCAGGGCATAAGTGTTATGTGCTTTCCGAACCATATCAAATGACGCTGCTGAGGTACGAGCCAATATGGCGCCGATTGACATCCAGGGCGACGAATTCACGAGAATATACAACTTATCAGACAAGTCTATTGCAGCAAAAGGAGAAGAGAGAATTAAAAGCATCACAATGTGGCAGCAATGGTGGCAAATTTCATGCAAAGGACGGTGGATCCACAGGCTGATTACGGACATATGTACACTAATGGATAGATAAATAACAAGGGGACCTAGATTTCCACCTGACCCAAATACTCAGAGGCCATGGGTGTTTTGTTCCACGTCTACAGAGTGTATAGAAGTCTTTGAGCACGTTCTCTATCATTTCCCTCGGTTTTCAAGTATAAGGAAAAAGCTGAAAACCACACTTGGAGGTACTACTCTGTAAAAAGAAAAGCTGTCTGCAAAACGGCAGCTCAAATTATAATGGGATTGAATCATTTACAACAGATTATGCGTCAGTCAGTCCGTATAATAGAAGATACCTAAATGTCTTCTTCTTACTTTCAGTGGTCCAGTGGGAGAGACATGAGATGGGAGTAGGTTAGGCTTAGCGGATTAAAGTTTTGCACTCCGGCTTTTGGTGCTTACACTATACAAACAAAAAAAATCCTATTTGGTCAATATCTATCAACAATTTATAATTCCATAGCAAGAAAATTATAAAAAAGAAGTTAAGACGAAATATTCTACTGTAAAAGAAATATATTCCGCTTAAATAAATAGCAAAAAATTATAAAAATTATTATTTACCAAAAACATAAAGTATCATATTATAAAACCAATAAAGACACCTATTTAAACAAGTTGCACGTCTTTTACAATATATATATATTTTCTCTTTCAATAAATAAATAACAACCGCACTTTTAACATTTTTCAACTTCTGCGCACTTATATTTCTGTGAATCGGCAGCACGCAATATCTTAAGCTGACAAATTTAAAGAAGAAAATCCAAAGCGACTTCAAAGAAAAATACTTAAGCTTTCTAAAAAATCCACACACAGTCTTCACATACCATATGAATTATGATTACTCATACGCCTTGGGGCGCAACCACAATATATCAGCGTCGACAGCCTTAAGCACTTTAGCTAATTCTACCCTGTACCTTTGGCACCATTTTACTTGAAATTTCTTCATTACCGCACGCTCGGCTCGTTTACCGTTATATGCACATATGTGCTACGCATGTGTTGGCGAGAACACACATTCATCTTCACATATATTTTTCGCCTTCTTAAGCATGTTAAATTGCCGCCGCCACCCCCCGCCACTGCTCCACTCAGGCGTATTTTTTAATGATATGCAATCATGTTTGTCAAACATCATTCATTTACAGTCAATTTATAAAGCTAACGGTTGTGGCAGCGGCAATCGAAAGCATGCCACAACAGCCACGAAGCACATACGATCAAAAGCGCCCCCCTCAGTGGCGCGCAGCTCCAATGTGTGCCACATAATGCCTCCTGTGTTAAATTTGAGTTCTCATATTTTTTTTCTGCACTCCACATGAGAGTACGCACCCCCATCAGTCAGTCAGCTGCTGTTGCCGAAGCTGTGGCACTCAGGCACTCACGCGTAAGATGTCATTAACGTTAGCCAAAAAGCAAATGCGCTGACAACTTTTATGGCTGTAGAGGAGGAGAAGCTTTACAGAGCACAAGCAAACATGCTTACATAAATAGGTAAATATGTATGCTGAAAAGTGGTGTAGACAAAATAGATGGGACTTTGGCGCTAAGCTGCAACAAAAATGGCATTAGACGCCTCGCTTGCACAGCCTACTTAAAAGCAAATAAATATACAAACGCTTATTTGCACACCGCTGGTCGATGTGGCAGCGCTGATGGCGGCTTTTTGTTCGTTATTTGGCCATCGTCGCGCCGCCTTTTTATCTTTTTAAATTAATCTTAATCTCATTTGCCTCACCTTTTCCTTTGTGCCACACGCAGCAGTAAATAAAAATAGTAACCAATGCAAAACGTGTGCGAAGAAAGCTGAGACAAACCTCACAGGAAATGGAAGCTGTGAAATTTTTAAAACATTTGTCTTTTGGGAGCATGAAAATAAGAAATTTGAGGAAGTTTCCAATTAAATTTATGACAAATTTTATTTCTCAACAATTTATTGCAGGGAGAAACGCTAGGTTTTACATGTTTGGCGCTTCTAGAGGGCTGATGGACTTTTGCGATTAAATACTTTATGGCAAAAGATAGGTGAACGTTATTTTAGACAATTTCTTCTGAAATAATAATATTAAATAGTATAATTAGAGTGAGACAAGGAAGGCAGAATATTAACACAGAGTTTTAATACCCTTCACGGATAAGAAAGTTAACGTACAAAAACTTGATTTTGAAATATCAGTGTGTTTGGCAACGATGTGGTTTAGTGTTCTGATCTGTTATTTTGAGATTGTAGTGCTACTCTAGACAAAAATCTGTTCCAAATTGTCAAATTTCACACAAGTAGTTGATTTTGATCGGCCAGTTTACATGGCAGATTTATATTATAGTGGTCTGATCTGAACAATATAATAAGAGGATGTAAGTTTACTTTAGACAATAATCCATGCCAAATTTTGTCAAATAAAAAGGTTTTGTATATAAGTATTTTTCATCTAGTTGGTATATATAGAGTATATATAGTAGTCCGATGTTTGACATTACGACAAGCTGTTATTTGGAAAAGGAAATGTGCGAAATTTGAGATCGATATCTCAAAAACTGAGGATCTAGAATGCTTATATACAGAGAGACGGACACTTAACGACGAAGAATACAAGAAAATATAAAGTGACAGTTCTGGGTACGCTCCCAACTAAGCGAAAGAGAGTAACGTAAATCACAGGGCGAGTAAAATTTACGATCTACAATGCTTAAAACAATAAAATCGGAAATTTTGAAGACAGTTTACATCGATTGATACAAATTTATCCTTAAAAAAATTAGAAGTTTAATACATAGAGAATATGGCATCGAGAGAGAATATCCATGACCGAACGGTTTCCTTAATCGGATCGGACCTGGATTCAGTAGTTCATTTTCTACAACAACCCTCACCAAATACATTTTCCAACCAGTTCTTTTTTTTTCAATTCATATACCATTTCCTTCTTGGATCTCGAAATTTTAAAATAAATTATAAATTCAAAAAAAAAATGCATCTTTACAAATATTGGCAGCATCTACTTAAGAATCTGAAGACAAGCGTTTAGGTGGATAAGCCGCTGGCATCCATTAAATTTGAATTTTTCTCTTTATCGTCAACACACACTTGAGCGAAATTGTTTGATTAGGTAAGCGTAAGCGAACGCCAATAAACACGCATACATACGTGCATACATATGCATTGGTGTGTATGTGTGCGTGAATTAATTTATGAATACTCTTAGGCGTGTGCGTTAAATAGATAAACATACACGAGTACTTGCAGATGATTACTTCTGAATAAGTGAATATGCAGATCCATACACACACATACATACGTACACACGTACTTATGTACATAGAAGTACTTTGAGGAACAGATGATAGACAATTATAGCGGCAGTTAGCGCCTCGAAGACACCAAATTTAAGTGATTATTACATTAAAGTCAATATTCCTCTTAATTTATATATACATACATATATATATGTATATATATATATATATATGAATATGTTTGCACTGGGCATGTCGAGAAGTCTGTTTGTCCAGTGCATAAGTATTTCCAAACCCTTAATACTCATGCATTGAAATAACTGCTTGTGCGTAAATTTGAATTAATTAAGATTTTGAACACGCAACGAGAGTGTGTTTACAAGACAAGAGTGATTATGATGTTGGAATATAATGCGAAGGAATGACGCGATCCAAAAATAATGCATCAAATAGGCTATTTAAATTTTAATTATGAAACTAATTATGCAGCAATGAGCCAATGAAGAGTATGCAACAAATAAATGCCACTGAGCATATTAGCATCATCCAGAAAACTATTTTTCAAGATAACAGTCAGGAATAAGAAAACCGTAATTTCAAATATTACCAACTGTACGCATAGCTTCTTGTCTCAAGCCTAAGAGTTGGTCTGATTTCTGTTATCTTCTTTCATTTTAGTGCCAAGAGGATTGAACTCTCGTGAAATTCCCGTACGAACTCTTGATTTTAGCTAAGTCCGTCTCTACCTAGTTGTAGGGTTTTGTTCGTGTCGAATTGCAACTGTCGAAGTTATTTAATAGTTAAGTGGTTACATGGGTTTCCTCGAGTAAAAACTAGCTAGAAATTTTTAATGTCACAAACATACACTATTAACAAAAAAATTTTGAAATTTTTGGCTCTAAATATTTTAAACTCGGCCATTGCGATGCTAATGCTAGTGAAGTGTATAATGATTGTTCACTTACAATTATAACATAAAAAATGGGTTGCTAAATTTAAACGAGGTCGCAGAAGCCTTGAAGACGGTCCGCATGAAGGACGTCCAAAAAGCGCAACAACACCAGAAATCATAGCCAAAATACAGGATATGGTTTTGAAAGATCGTCGATTGACTGAGAGAGATTTACTAGAGGCTCTACACAACTCACTAGGCAGTGTGAGCTATATTTTAAGTGAAATTTTGGGACTAAGAATGCGGTGTGCACAATGGGTGCCGCATTCGCTAACAATGGAACAAAAACACATTCGAATGCGACTTTCTCAGCAACATTTGGAGCG
The DNA here is from genome assembly GCF_024586455.1 of Bactrocera neohumeralis. NCBI lineage: Eukaryota > Metazoa > Arthropoda > Insecta > Diptera > Tephritidae > Bactrocera > Bactrocera neohumeralis. The sequence continues at coordinate 43,668,470 of NC_065922.1, forward strand.
TTTTAAAAAGCATAAAGTGAATTTTGTGCGTCGATTCATCACTATAGATGAGATTTGGGTCTATCACCATGATCCAGAATCAAAACAAGAGGGTAAAGAGTGGTGTGAACCTGGTTGTTCGGCTTCGAAACGCATTCGTGTCCGGAAATCTACCAACAAGGATATAGCATCAGTTTTTCGGAAAGCGAGAGGAATTTTGTTTGTGGATTACGTGCAAACTGGTAAAACAATTAGTTCTAAATATTATTGCAACATTTTGGACCAGTTGAAGGAAAAAATTCGTGAATAAAGGTCCGATTTGCAGTTCCGGGAGATTATACTGAATAATAAAGTGTATTTTGAATCATAAAATTGTGTTTTTCTTATCAAATGGAAAAACTGTTTAACAACTTGGTAAGCGAAAAAAGCTTAACTTAGAACCTGAACGAAGTAAAAAAACAATATATTAAAAATTCAGTGGAAATTTTTTTTTAATAATCGAAAAAAAAAATGTTTTTAAGAATTGCATCTCAAAGACCTGTGTAAAATTTCTTGAAGATCGGTTGAGTAGCTCTCGAGAAAGCTTGCCAACCGACTGCAAAGACTCAGTTTCGAGAAAACCGTGCTTAAAGACGGCGCACTTAGCCTTGTTAGCCTCGAGCGTACAAGTTCTCAAGGCTGTATCTCCGAAACGATTACTCCGATCAACTTGAAAATTTAGGACAATATTTTAGAGGTGTTGTAGAATTTAATAAGATAATAAAAAAAATCGATTTTTTGAAACCCTTTAAGACATGTAAGCAGTGAAATCATTTCGACACTTTTTCATCTGACTACTCCGTAACAAGACTAACTTTGAAACGCTTTAGAAAATACTATATTTGAAGTGATAATAATCCATAATTAATGCTGTTAAATAGTCTGAAAGTCAATCTGGACGACCTTTGGTTCAAACGACGCCGCTGAACTAACTTCGAGACAATTGACGTCTTGGAAGAAGTACAAAAAGTTGTAGAGAATTTTGCGGTCACCTGCCTGAAATCATCTTTAGAACATAATGGCAGACCCATATCTTTATAACAAAGTTAAGTTCTTGGCCATATAATTAAACAATATGCTTTTTATTGCTTTTTGAAAGCTGCATGTCAAAAAAGAAACACAAGAAAAGAACTCCTCAATTGCGAACAAAAACTATCACTATATCAGATCTGGCATGGGCTGAACACACTTGGTCGATAAGTTGAAAAAATGTATAATTTAACATCAAATCAAAGCAAAAAAGATGTTAACAAGAAATGTTAAAGATAAGATACAAAATTGCCCTCCGAAGTTACTTTATTTTATGAAATAATAAAGACGACATACAGGCGTCGAGGAAAACTTTTTTTTCTCTCAAGTCACATACATATTTTTACTATTTGCAAATATTATAAAACCCTTACATTAGAGTGGTATTTTATGGCACCAAAGTGATTGCTTTAAATTGAAAACTTATGGATTGCCAGCGAAACTATAATGTTGCCAGTGAGTGCTGAATTCTCAATACCATAAAGAGACAATGTTTCATTTTCCGCTATAAATTCAAACCTTTTTATTATGTGTGCGTGTATGTGTGTAGTAGTAGGAGTAGAGAAACAAAGAAATAAAATGGAAAACTTGAAATAATAAAGCAGCTTCAACAGCCATACAATGGCGAATGAAAATTGCGCTGCCGCTGTAGAGCTGCTGCCATAGACGCGACAACGTTGACGACGGCGATAGTGACGGTGACGGTGACGGTGTTATAGTCAGGTAGTAAATTGAGATTCATGCTGGTACACGGCACAATTGCGATTGCAGCAATTTTTTATTACAAATCAATCTGGATTTTGTGTCAATACTGATGTACACACACACCCACACACACATAACAATTGGTGCTAGGGCGGGGCATGTGCGTATAAGCGCTATATAAAAATATTACTGTGCGACTTGATATATTATGCGCATACTTATGGAAGCTTTTGCACGTGTGCATACTAGGACTGTGTTGTAATGTAGATAGACAATGTTTTCGCAAAAGTTTTCAAACTTTAGCCTTAACTGAATCCAAAGCTTGCTTGGAGAGATATATAGAGATATGCTATGTGAAACAAGAAAATTTGGACCACTTAGAGGCGGTTATGGTCCACTAAGGACAACGAAATTTAATATAAGAAGTTCTCGTATAAGACCCATATTATTACCATACTTTGAAGTACAGAAATCTTAAACTTACATACAAAATAAAAAAGGAACTCTAATACTATTATTACATATCGTCACCTAAAATGCAAAACAACGTATCTCAAGAAAATCAAAATTGAGTTTTTTATTGCTTAAGATTCACTTCATCTTAACTTATTTGTACTTAGTATAAAATTTTGAGCTTCCGCTCTCAGACATATAACCAATATATAATATAACCATTTTATAACCAAAACTTAAATTTTGTTTCATTAACTGTAAACGTAATTGTACTCTGAGTAGGGTATATTAAGTTTGCTATAACATCGGAGATTCTATAAGGTATGTATAGTAAGGTTTTCTGCCGGTTTGTTTATACGCAAGCTAGTCCCACAGTTTTCAAGATATCGATCCATAATTTCACACATGTTCTTTCCTCCTGAAGGAGCTGCACATTTGTCAGAATCACCGATATCGAACTTGTACAGCATATAGCTGCCATAAAAACTGGACGAGCGGAATCAAGTGCACGTATGGAAAACTTTTTCATTTTACGAGATATATTCAAGAAATTCGGCAGAATTAATTTTCTAAGACATTCACATTGGTGCAATCTCAGAAGAAATTATTCAGATCGGAGTACTATAGCATACAGCTACCATACAAACTGACCGACAAAATCAAAACAAAGGTAAGTTTACAATCTTTTCTGCTATACAAATATACCTGAGAAGGATTTTATAACTTGAATGCTGCCGAAGTTAACGTTTTTTCTTCTTTTTTAGCATTCTTTGAAATCGTTGAACCGCTGCCATCAGATGACTCACATTAAAACTCAATATTTATACTTCAATTTCAATAATTTTGGCATAGTTTTTCCAAATTCCCAATTATTCATTTTAATTCTTTCAGTTTTATAAAGGACCCCCCCTAACATACCCCTAGCGATCGTAATAAAGTAGACGCGAAGGAAAACAGGTAATACAGCGAGCACGTGCAACGGCGTAGCGGGTTAATAACAACAACCTAACCGTAATAACGAGACACTCTACAATAACGAGCGACTCCATCAGCGCTCAAATTGAAGTCGCCGGATAATATTGGCTATTTTGCTGATATAAAAATCGATTGGCAAAACAACAGAGGCGCAGAGCAACAAAACGCCGGTATAACGGTGCACTGAGGCAGACCAAATCAATGAGCGCAATGAAGGAAGGAAACGTAAGCGAAAAATGTCGAGGCAAACTGTCACAACGTCGCGCAAGCAGGCACGGCCAGAAAAACAACGGTACGAAAAGGAATGAGCGGAAGCAGAGGAAGGCGAAAGAGGAAGGCAAAGCAAAACAAATCACAAGCAATAAACTCAATAAACAAGTGTAGTTAGTTAGTTGCGGTGCGGCAAAGAAAAACTGAAATTATAAAAACAATGAGCGAAATCAATGTGAAAATAACAGCAACAACAACAAAAACCCACAAGAACAACAGAAATAGAATAAATACAAATGCCACGTTGTTGGAGAAAAAATTATTGGCCGCGCAATTCGCTGTGATGGCAACGAAATAATAATAAAAGCAATAACAGCAGCAACAACAGCAACGAAAGCAACAATAACAATCAAGCATCAATTGAGAGTAAAGTAAATGACTGTTGCGAGCAATGCTGCTGCCTGCAACACACACACACACACATATAGGTGCATATAACAAATACAACAAATTGATATACTACAACAACAACCGACAAAAGTCATATGTCACACAGCAGCCAACGTCAGCTAACCAGCGGCAACAGCAACCAACAAACAATGTGACGGCAACAGGATGAATTGTTCAAAAGGAAAAAACAACAAAGTAAAAAAACATATGAAATTTAAAAACAACTCCAACAACCACCGCGAAATGGAGTATAACAACAAAGCGTTTGCATCAAGTCAAAGCAGCAGCGTTGGTGGTTGCAACCGTTGATGGCTGAGCACTGCTGACGGTGTTGCACACAAATATGTATGTGGTTAGGCATGTGGGTGGGTGCTTTCACTTGACAAGGTATTTTTTACGTGTGTATGTGTGCATTTTTATGCCACTGCTTTAACTTTATACATACATACATATGATTATGTATGTGAAGTAGGAATAAATATATGTGCATGTAGCATGTGGCATGCGACATGTGGCAGTGCTAGTTATGCTGTATACACTTGCTACATCAAGTGCAGTGCAGTGAAGCGTAAGTGTGTGTGGCGGAGCAAAAATGGAGGAAAATCAGCAAATAAGTTGACGTTTTTGTGTGTCGCTGGTCGTCAGCTCGTCAAACGTCAACAGCGCTGAGAAACAGTGTATATGTTAATGTAAGTCAATTAATTTCAAAAAAAAAAACATTAAAAAAATAAAAGCGCTGAATAAAATAAAAAAAATTTAAATAATGATATAAAAATAATTTAAAAAATTACCAATTTATTAAAGTTTTTCAAGAATTGAATGAAATAAAAATAAAAATTAGTATAATTAAAAAAATAATTAATAATTTTTAAGTAATAAAAAATTAATTAAAAATGTATGAATTAACAATAAAACTGTGTTCAAATTAAATTAAAAAGAAATAAAAAGTATTTTTAATTAAAAAATTAATAATTATAGAATAATTAAAAAAAAATTTAAATTAATAATGGAGTGTCAATGTTAAAGTAAGTCAACGGTTTTGATAAGAAAAATAAAAAAAATAAGAAGGAATTAAAACTTCGAAATAAAATGGAAAAACAATTAAGGTTAATAATTATAAAGTAATTTAAAAATTTATAAATTAGTAAAAAATCGTTTTAAAATTAAATTAAATAAAAATATATTAGTAATTACAAAAAATTAAAATAATACTAATAATTATTAAATAATTTATTAAATAATAAAGTAGCAATATTTTTATATATTATAAGTCAACCATTTTGAAACAAAAAAATAAAATATAATTTAAAGCTCTGAATAAAATTAAAATAAAAATCTATTAATAATTAAAAGTAGTTTAAAAAATTAATATTCAATAAATTTTCCTAAAATTAAATTAAAAATAAAAAAAAGAAATTTTAAATATAATTAAAAAATATATAATTAATAATTATTAAATAATTTACACAATTAAAATTTTTAAAAAGGATAAAAATAAACTGAACATAGTTGAATAATGATAATAAAAAGAAAAAAATTAAAAAAAATAAAATAAAATTCAAATTAGCAAAAATATAAATTAATATATAATATATAGTTGTTGAAAAATAAAACAAATTGTTAAGGAAACTGCGAAATAAAGTTTCTAATCACGTTTCATTGATGTAAGTCTACGTTACTTATCCTAAAAAAGGCACTAATTACGTTAACTTAAATATTTTGCGCCACGTTTAGAACAGCTGTGACACACTGTGCATGACTTTCTGCCTTGTTAGGTTTTTTACTACTTGGCGCTTTATATTTATGCAGTGAAATCCAACTGGGCGTACAAATTGGCCCAGAAATAAGCAAAGCGGCGAGCAGCAAGCGACTGATTTGGAGCAGAAACGAAACAACAACAAGAACCAAGAACCAGAGCACACGAGTAAAAGCATATACCCTTACGCATACATACATTTGTATAAACGAATACACTTCAAAGCAAATGCAATATATATACATAAACAGCAGCAACAGGAATATAAACAGGATGTGCCCTTCGGAAAAGGAACTGTGAAGAGGACGACAGGCGGAAGAGCCAATGCAACGCGGCGTAAGTAATTTGCTAGTCGCCAGAAGTCATCCACCAACTCGTCAGAGGACAGCGCTGACCGTCAGCAACCAACACCCAACACAAACACGAACGCGCACACACACACACATTTGTCGACTTGCAACAAATGACGTTGTAGGTGGTGTTGACGTTGCAACTTTGCGCTGCGGATGTGTGTCAGCCCGTTGGTCGCACGCTGTGATGCGCCGCGCTGACGGATGCGCCGCGTCAAGCCAAGCCAAGTCAAGTCAAGTCAACGAACGCGTACCCCTCCCGGTGTACGGCGCCACTCACTCTCCACTAGAGAGCTCTGCCATTATGCTTGCAACTCAAATGCATTTGAACAAGTTTGCACAAAAAAGAATATACAAACATATTATACATACATATATCAATGTGTGTTGTTGTAGTTGTAGCTGCATATAAATGCGTTTGTGTTGCAAATACTTTTTTATGCCACACGCTGGGCATATGTGCGCCGCAAATCGAAAAAACACACACTCAAAGCGGAGTTGGCGTGGCGAGTACAAGCCCACCTACAAGCTCTCATGCATTTCAAATAAGCAGAGTGCAAATACAATGCATAAAATAATGCAAAGGTAGCAAGCGCTGCAAAAAATTCCAGTTTTTGCTTTTGTCGAGCGCTTTGATTCGCCTGTGGCTGCGCATACAACATTTTTTGCCGGCCTCTCAAGCGCTTTTGTGCGCCTATCACTGCAGCTGTTGTGTAGTTGTTGTGCGTCTGCTTTTTGTGCATTTGAACTTTATGCCTAAATTGAATTTTAAGGCGCCTTTTTAGAACAAAGCTGCAGCAAAAAATTCAACAAAATATTTAGAGAATATATATCATATATGGGCTTTATTTAGAAAACAAAGCCGTACACTGGCGCATGTGAGCGTGCCTGACCTCCACTTTGGGTCTGAAAGAAACCCAGCTTTGCCTTAATTTTTTTTACTTCTTTCAAGCAGGCAAATGTGAGCGCATATAATGCTTTAGATGAATTTGGGCTTTGAAAGTTTCTACTTTAAAATTGGTAGAAAACCACAAGTTTTCGAAGGTCGGTGGTTGCCAGACCTAGCTTAATCAATTGTGAGATCTGCTATTTTTTTATAGCTTGTTACCGATATGTAATGATTGTGCGTTCTCTTGTGGTCTCACTCTAAACAAAAGAAAACTAAAAAACTGCACAAAAGAACAAAAGAGTCAGCTGTTTGAGAACGTCATCCGATAAGTGTAAACATGCGGCCACATAGTGAGTATTTATTTATTTGTTTTACATAAATTTAAATCATAAGTAGTGAATTGTGTTGATAAATAGTAAGTGTGTTCGATCTTGTCACAATATAATGTTGAATTGTTTAACATTTTCAGGCAGCTAGGTGTTAGTAAAGTTGACATATCACAATTGTGCTATATAGGCACAGCATGTTTTTTTTATGTAAACTCACGTTTGTGCTATCTTACATTTTTTACAGGAAATACTTTGATTTGAATAATGATAACGACGTTCAAGCTGCATTAGACCTCTTAGACGATTCTGATGCAGATTTTGGTGACGATAAGGATATTGATGATGAAACTTGGTTACCATTCAACATTTTCCCAGAATCTCCAGCAAGTGATGAAGATGATAATGAGAATGCAACTGCATCTGCGACTACAACAGCAATTTCTCAGGACGATTCAAGTGTAGCAGCTCCGCAAACATCACGGCCAATCATTATTTCTAATATTTTGTTAAATGCAGCACAGCCATCATCTATCAGAAATGTTTCACTAAATACGACTCAGTCATGCACTTCCACAAGTAATACAGCGAAAAGACGCCAACTATGGAAAAGTGCTCCATTTGATTGCAACGATCTACCCAATGCATCTGGTTGTCAAAACATAGCATTAGTGAAAACGCCATTGGAGTACTTCAAGAATTACTTCCCAGAATCGCATTACGACGATGCTATAAAATTTACAAAAATGTACGTTATGAGCACACGTGGGCAGGAAGTCCGATATCAACAAGCCGATTTTAAACGATTTTATGGATGCGCAATGATAATGAGGTGTCTTGGATTTCCGAAAATAAGAATGTACTGGTCACATGAATGCCAAATTCCTGCAATTTACAATTCAATGTCACGTGACAAATTTTTGCAAATGCGATCGAACATTCACTTTGCAGATGTTTCTGTGCCAGACCCCTGTAACAAATTATGGCGTGTACAACCTGTGATCGATTTAGTAAGAAACCGTTGCAATAATTTAGCAACTGAAATAACACAGTATTCAATGGATGAACAAGTTATTCCATTTACTGGAAGATGCCCTGCGCGTCAAACAATTCGATCAAAACCAAGACCTACTGGTCTAAAAAATTTGGTATGTGCAACTGCAAGTGGCATGATAGTGGACCTTGAAGTTTTTCAAGGCGCTGGCACTTTTCAAGATTGTGGTTTAGGGCATGGCCCGTCTATTATAATGAGGCTAACAAAACACCTTCCAAAAGGCAGCCATATATATTTTGATCGCTTTTTCACAACAATACCCCTCATTCAGTCGTTGCACCAAATCGGTTTCCATGGAACAGGAACTATAATGGCAAATCGATTGGACAAAAATTTGAAATTTCCAAAGGACAAGGAAATGAATAGGGGTGATATTATCCAGTTCACGAACGGTGACAATGTAGCCGTTGTCAAATGGAAAGATAGCAAAGGTGTCGTAGTCGTTTCCAGCCGGTGCGGCAAAGACCCCATCGGCGAGACAGATAGGGGAACAAAAACATGAAGCGCCGTTGCCCTGTGCAAATCCCAAAAGTTATAGAAAATTATAATGAATTTATGGGGGGTGTCGATATAGTTGACCAGATGCTTGAATACTACAGGATAAAAATGAAAACCAGGAAATGGACTGTAAAAATATTTTTTCATTTTCTTGATCTGGCTGTATTCAACTCATGGATGGAGTCTTAACGTATAGATATGCCCATATATATTAGTATACTATTATTAAAAAAAATTCTGGTTTTTGCACGCCGTCGCCTCCTGCGTTATTATTTGAAGTACTGGGATGCATGTCTAATCTGAGATTAACCTGGGATCACTCAGACCAATATAATGCCACTTTTGAAACTTTAATACATAGTACACAAATTTATTAAACGATCAATTTCGGGATATATTCGAAACTATTTACATGAAAACTTTTTCCATCATCAAACTGTGATTTGTTGAATCGTTTAATAATCAATTAACTGAATTTTTGACAAAATTTAGGCTAGCGATTAGTCATCGTTACTTTTTTCCATATCCAGCACATTTAAATGAATTCAGAAACTTTAGGTACATGGAGACCAGTATTAAAGAAGTATTGTAACATCAGAATATTAAATGGAACATAGAGGTCTTGTCCTACTATTGCGTTTAATATGCTCCTGCGCCAACTGTCCATAGATGTTTTCATTGGGTAAGTGGCAACTATTCCTATTTCTGCTATAAGAATCAAGCGGATTGGCGGTTGGAATAGGAAGAGTTATAGTCATTGCAAAATTGTGCATGAATTCAATACAAATCTAAATAAAGCAGACCATATTCCTCTAAGGTTGAATTTCTATAGTTACTTCAAGGTGAGAATAGCCTGTAGACGCGAATGAGGAAGAGGTTTAGTAGAAGTTGATAGATTGCGGTATAGTATTTCCAAGTCCGTAAGTAGTAGGCATAGAGAAGGCCTGTAGAGTTCTACTGAACAACTGGACCTTTTTCACAAGCACCCAGGAGGCACTACTAACTTGTCATCGCTAAGGCTTTAAGTTCACTGACAGGTGAAATTTTCTTGTCCATAATTTGAGCTTCTCGTCATAAGTACAAAGATTTTCAGACAAAAAGGCAGACAAATTGGCTAAAACAGGAGCCCGAATCCGAGGCTGAGACAATATCGTGTCCGCTAGAAACGATCAAAAGGAAACGCAATACACGATTTTAACAAATATGGTAGATAGAAATCTACAACCAAATGCAGGACAGCGAAACAGATATGGTCAAATTATCAGAAGAAGTAACTAAAGACATAGATACAACAAATTTATATACAGACTTTCAGCTAGCATAAAGAGGCATTGGGGCACATGCGTTAAAAATTAGAATGCGCTATAACAAGGCTTGTCGCAGCGACAAACTCTTGCTCATTCATCTTGCGAGAGAACTCACTGCAAGATTCGACACCCATCGACAATTTGGTCTTTGTGTACCAAGTTTCAATAAGATATCTCAGTTTTTCCTTAAGTTATCGCTTGCAAAGCCGTACAGGTGGACGTAAGTACGGAAATTAATCATTTATAAATATACATCTAACCCGCTTACGTTTAGGCGATATGTCAAACCATTAGGTGAACAAAAATATTATATTATGTGTCAACATGTTGCAAGAGTATAAAAGTTAGTTTACTAAAATTGTATTCGACTGTGATTTCAAGGTAGCTTAAGAATATTTCAAAATATTCAAGTTTATTTTATCCACAAAATATCTAGACTGGCAACCATGCGTTGTAAGAGAGCAATCAGTTGACTCATTTATACTTGTATGAGTAAAATCCCATTTTCGTGGATATCCACTTTACGGACGGTAGAAGATTTATTTGCGCTGTGCTCTCATAAGTCAGGTCGTGTAGCTGGTATGGTTTGGCGCCGTTCATTCATCGAAGCAAAAATTCTTAGAGAGCGAAATTACCTTTCCAGTCCAGCTTCAACAGTTCCACAAAAACACATCTGTTTGCGAAAACTGGAAATTCGACGAGATCGCAAAATTAACGGAAGACGAATGGAGTTAAAAAACTGATTTTATGTCGAAAAAATTTAAAGGCATAAAATAGTTAGTTGACTTAAGCAAACTGTGCAATTTTCAAACTTGAAAAAAAAGACGATGATGTAAAGTTTTATTTAATTACAGCAGTAAACTCAAAACTCTAACATCATTAATTTTTCATGTAAACAAAGCCCAACTTGCACAAGAGTATCAATTTTTGCCTTAAACTTTATGTGCAACACAATTTCGCCCTGTTGTTGTTATTTTGCAGTAACAAATCAACGCATTGCCGATGCAAACTGCAACCAGGCAGCAACGAATATCCATCAAAGAATTGTTAAAACAGCAACAATGACAACAACAATGGCAACAAAAGTAGCAAATCTCGTTAGCAACGTCATTAATTAACTTATCAACTCCTTTCTTTTCGGCAGCGACATGGTTAAACGAATGCTATGCGACGGGCAAACGCTAACTATGGAGAGGAGAAGGGCAGAGCGGCAAATCAGTAACGTCCCGGCCGTTAGATGAACGTAGGGCCAACATGGCGGATGACAAACATTGCAAGTTATCGACGAGATGGATCAACGCACTTAATTGATATATGCGAGAAAGCAGCAAAAACAAAAACAGAAGCAAAAAAGAAAAAATTGAAAATTAAAAAGTTCGAAAAACGCACAAAACTCCCGAACTGAGTGCACAATTACTGCACTTCGAGCAATGAAAAAAATTGTTGGAAAAACTACAGAGAAGCCTCTCTGGCGCGGGGACGCTGCAGCAGCGGCGGGATGATTAAACTTAATTGAAAACTGATGGCAACATTGCGCTGGCTTAGACGCAGCAGCGGGCAAGTCTGCAACATATACGCTCGTATTTTGAAGCGCGCGAGGTAAATAAATCGCAACTCTTAATAAGGCAAGTGAGCTTGCGGGGGCACAAGTGGGCCGGAAGTGCTCAAAGATGCATACATTTCGTTGTTGTTAGTCCACAACACCGGAAAACTTCTTTGCTGTAGCGGGCTGTAAGCTCTTTGCGCGTTTATCAACTCGTTGATTTTGTTGTTGTTGCAGTTGCAACTTCTTTCGCCGGTGTTTAATCACTAACATCAAGTTACCGGGAGCAAAAAACAACAACAACGGCGAAGCGAACAAAACATGCAATCTGCGCGTCTGTGGCAAGCTGCAGGTGCTACTTGAAGTTCGCAGAACAAAAAACAAAACCCAAAAACAACAAAATACGGTGAGCAAGAAGCTGCTGCCGCCTCGCGACGCAACAATCTTTTAGTCACAAATCAGCGCCGAGTGTCTCAGAGCTTGCAGCTGCAAATTGTTAAAGTGCGTTTCTTTGTTGCAAGCAACAGATACTCCTTAATACACATTTATGCACTCGCGCACACACACGCACACTCAAAATGGTGGCTGCACATAACAAGCCGAGGGGAAACTTCTGCAGGACAAATGTCGTGGCACTAAGCTGCTGCCGTCGCTGTCGCTATCACTGCCTTGCCACTACTTGTGGCAGATTGTTGTTTTGTTGCGTAATTGTTGTTGTTTCTTGTTTTTCTTGTCACTTCCTGTTTGTACATCTTGTTGTTTACCCCGACGCTTAATTTTCCTTAATGGAAAAAATATTATAAAGTTGTTTATTAAAAGTTTTGCGGCTACATTTTTCCTCACCTTTGCGTGTGGCACAAGCATTAGTTTAATTTTATTTTCCACACACACTCACTTTTTTGCTGAACCCCTTTTAATGTTTCCCAGCGCATATCTGCTTGTATTGAAGTTGTTTTTGTTGTTTTTTTTAAGGCTTCTTACTTTTATTTTTTTGATTGTTGAAAACTTTCCTGCAACGGCGCATATTTTCATCCACCAGCGCCGTAGTGTCGTGTTGCAAGAGGTGTTTTTCGTATTAAAGCGTTTATGTGAATTTATATCTCTGTACAAATAAGGAAATCTGGAATTTAATCCAAACTTCTTTACTGAATTGAACGAAAATCATAAAATTAATCCTAAAATACCAATGATTTTTCGCTGAAATTTATTCAGCTTGATTTTGATCGGTCAGTTTGTAAGGCGCCTATATGCTGTAATAGTTTTGATATCGGCGGGTTCTTTATCTCAAAACTTAGGAACTAATTTGCATACATACCGAGGAATAGAGAAACGGATAGATACACTGACATAATTCGACATCGACTCAGATTATATACCATGTTCAAGATATAAAGGCGATAAATTCAGGTTAAGCTCTTCGGATAAAACTAAATTTGGATTTTTATCGATGTTTGAAAACAAATAACGAGAATCGAACTTTGAAAATATTTCCACGTGAGCACAATTTTGAAGGTGGCGACATTAATGTAGACGAATGGATAAATATTAGGTTGTCAAATATCCGCCTTCCGCTTTTTTGGTTTTTATTCAATCTATGTATACATATTATATTCAATATTCTTTATAAAAAGTTTTACAGTGTTCGGTTTTGATTCAAATATGCGCCGTTTTGTTCGATAATCTGTTTCCATCTAGACGGCAACTTCATAATACCTCGTGAAAGCTCCTCTCCTTATTTGCGAAGAACTCGGACAGCCACTTTTCACAAGCCTCTTTTGAATTCAACTTTACACCAACAATGGCGTTTGCCATTGACAGGAACAGGTCGTAATCTCTTGGCGCTATGTCTGGGCTATATGATGGATGCGATGAAACCTCCCATCCGAGCTCCCGTAGCTTCTGACGAGTTATCAACGAAGTGTGTGGTCTGGCGTTGCCCTGGTGCAACACTACATCCTTCCTGTGGTCCAATTCTGGACGCTTCTGGTCGATCACCTGCTTCAAGCGGTCCAGTTGTTCGCATTAGATGGTAGAATTAAGCATCTGGCCATATGGGAGCAGCTCATACTGGATGATTCCCTTCCAATCCCACCAAACACACAGCAAAACCTTCCTGGCCGTCATTCCCGGTTTGGCCACTGTTTGGGACGATTCACCGGCCTTCGACCACGATGGTTTTCGCGTGATATTGTCGTATTTGATCCAATTTTCGTCGCCAGTCAAAAATGTGTCGAGTTCGTTCCGTTTCATCAGCATATCGCAGGCGTTGATTCGGTCCAGAAGTTTTTTGCGTCAAATCATGCGGCACCCAAACATCAAGCTTTTTTGTGTATGCAGCCTTCTGCAGATGGTTTAAAATGGTTTGGTGACTAACTCCCATCTTCTGGGCGATGTCACGAGATGCCACATGCCGGTCTAACTCAATGTTTTCAATGATTTGAACGGTGTTCGTCTTCACAGGTCTTCCACCGGCTGGCTTATCCATGGTGTCGTTTTCACCCGCTCTGACGGATAAAACTTGTCAAAAACATGACCAATCCCTCATATAATAAACATATAACATCCGGTTGACTTTACACCATTTGATTGGTGATAGTATGTGAGGTACGTTAATGAATCTCAGGGATCCTTACTTGTTTCAATTATTTCTTTAAATAACTAAATTGATTAATACGAAAAATAAGGCAATTTAATTCATTGTGGATGAAAATATTGTAGCGACAGAGAATCAAGCAGTTATTGCTGATGTTCCTTTCAAAACAGTCAACAAAACGGACACCCTTGATATGCTACACAATATGATTCTTACAAGTTGCTATCAATCACCAATTCCTTTTAACCTTATTCGGCGTATTTACAGTTAGAGGTCATTGGTGATTTAAACAATTGCTGAAAGGAATCAATTGAAAAGGCTTTAACTGTCACTGAGAACTGAACTCTCTAACAAAGAAGCAAAAGTTACAAAATATTTAGAAAATCGTGTAAATTGTTATGTATTTGAGACATTTACGCCCAAGCATGTTGCCCAGGAACCCTTAGGCTTGTGCTCTGCTTCCAATCCCTTTTTATTGAACTCTTTTATACTTTCATACTTTTATTTGTTTATTTCAGTTTTTCGTTAATCTTCGATGGCTATCGGCACAGTTGTTGTAACACACATGTTACACTGAATTTCTTTGTCAAAATACTTAGGGCCAAATGCTTGGTGAGCCCGGATAAGTAAGCTCGTACTACAACAGCAGTTAATGAAGTGGCAACAGCAGATGTTGATTTGAAGTTGATTTTCATTTACAGCACATTACAAACAGACAGACAAACACGCATATATACATATATGTACATATATACATTTACCATTAGATGCCTGACAAATAGCAAATGAAATTATTACGTTCTAATACTTTTAGGCCTTTTTAGTGAAGAATCAAATATCTGTTTGAGTAGTTTTGTAAAAATAAGCAAAATAGTGAACTCTAAACTCTGACCCAAAGTCGGTTTGTGTATTTGTGCGATAAAGGATTGGAAATCAAATTAGTGTGTGAAAATAAGTCAGCGCTTTGTATGCTTCAGCGCACTCGTAAACAACTCGACTTAATAGACCGGTCAAATGTGCAAGAGGTGGGTGATGTGGCGGTCGAATTCAAGTGAAAGGGTCATTGACGAATTTCGATTGTGTTTCTCAAAGACGTTATGATGATTCATCAAAGTGTGGCAAATTTTCAGTCAAGTGGATTTTGAACCCCCTCTACTGTCACTTAATGTGATCATAGATTATTGTTGCCCTACAAGTAAGTTAATGGTGTTATGCATGCAGACATATAAATGAGTATTAAAATATGCAGATTTTCAATAGGATATTGACGACTTTCAATTGATATTTACTAATCAAAAAAATACGATACGAAAAGTGCCGATCTTCCGAACTTATCATAACCATCAAATGAATGCAATATTATTGTTAGCACATTTATTAACACTTGGATATGCAAAAGCTCTCTGGTACTCGTATTAGCTCACATTCGACAAAAAAAAACCAAGAACAAGCGTTAACTTTCGTTGCAAACGAAGCTATAATACCCTTCGCAAATATTAAAGATTCTTTGCAACAACTTTCATCGGTCATCTGGTATGCCAATTAATGCAATCTGACGTAAGCAATTTCTTCGGAGAATACACTATCACAGTAGACAATAACCTTTGCTAAATTTCTTGAATATATCTCGTCAAATGAGAAAACTGTCCATACAAGCGCTTTATTCCGATCGCTCAGTTTGTGTGGCAGCTATATGCTATAGTGGTTCGATATCGGCGGTTCTGACAAATGAGCAGTTTCTTTAGAAGGAAAGGGTGAGAGAAAATGTAAAAAATTTAGGTACTAGTTCGTATATGTACGGTCGAACAGATAGACGAACATAGCTAAATCGAATTAGCTCGTTACGGTGATCACTTATGTATATAAACTTTAAAAGTTATCTGACTTTTTCTTTTGGGTTACAAACATCCTGACAAGCTTTATATACCCTGTTCAAGGTATAAACAAATCATAGCTTCTGAGCAGCGGTTGGAGCAACTTAATTGTAATAAACCCGAAATATTGCATCACTATGCGATGATAATTGTAACATGGCATCACGATTTCGCTACGGAAAACGTTATTCAGTTAGCCGTATTGACTCCAAGCGATAGATTCAATCCAAAGCAGAACCCAATTTCGGAATGCTTTTGGAAAAGACGGTTGTAGATAGATAGGTAACTAAGTAGAGGTAATAAATCACGTGAAGAAGAAGAAAATGCAGTTGAAAATCAAAGAAACACGGGCAAATTACTGAGAATAGGTTTCGATTTGATTCCCAAACTTTGGTAGTCTTTGAATCCTTGAAACTAACTTGTTGGATCTTTAGACCTCTTCAAAGAGGAAAGATGATGTACCGAGACTGAGGAGTATTGCTAAGCAAAAGACAAACAGTACCTCAAAACTCGTATCGAAAAGTTCGAAGATTGCTATAATGGCGGCGTCACTCTCAAATGTGACAACTTAATCGAAGTTTTTTATAAAAGGTTTTTTAAAACGATACCAGTTTTTTACCTCAACTACATATAAACATATAATGCAGGTAGTCAGGAAAATGTAGAAAATTATTTTACCTACTGATACCTTAATATCGTTTTTGAGGAAACATTTTCGAGATTGAAAGATATCTATTTGATATAAATCGGTATTAAAACTCAAACTACCTTGGTAATCAAAGGACTATGGGGTTTCAAATAGTGAAATGAGATATAGAAAAAGGATATATCTTCGAACAATATGGTAATAATAGACCAGATTTTGTTGTAGTTAACTGCGACTTTTTTAGAAGCATATTCAAGCTGATAGCTAATAAACCTTTATTTTTCTGCCTCTGGTAGCATCTAAGAAGTGTATAATATAACTTTGCACCTTACATCACCCCTTAGAACCCATCCTCAAACCAAGAACATGTTTCGTTTCTAAAAATGCACATATAAAATAGCGAAACTAAACTAAAGAGAGAAACTTGCAAGGGAATGAAAATGCTTTGGCGAAGCTGCCTACTTGTTGGAGTAGGTTTAGTTATCATAGTCAGCTCATAATCTGTACTACTTAGGGCGAGCAGCTCGACAGAATACCCACACACAAACGTTGAAATTTTCGATTAACACCTGCATTGGCTGCAACTGGTTTCGTGTGTTGAAGGTGTACCCGAAGTGCAGATATTTGGGAGACATTGAGGTCCATAATTATTTTTTTGTATGTTTAATCTATAAGAATACTACAATAAACAGTATGAATAGTTCTAAAGTCGCCTTTCCTCCTTTGCATTTTCCATATTTTTGTACATTAAATTGAAAAATGTATATATTTCTCACTCTTCCGTACAACAATGCAGAGAAAAACCATTAATTTCCAATAAAGTCTCTATTACATCGTTTATACTTCCAACCTTTTTTATCCATGTCTAAATATTCAAATTTTTGTCTAAGAGCAACCTTGAATACAAAGTCAAGTTTTTGATTTTTGTACGCCTTTTGACAAGCGCCATATTAAGGCGGCATTAATGGAAAAGTAACACTAACTGGCCTGGCAAGGTAAAAGTTAGCATAAGAAAGAAGGATATTCAGTACAACCAACAGGTCAAAAGCGGCCTAAAATGTAACTTTTCGCTTGATGAGCTGCAACAGCTGTTAAACTCCTACACATGCATGTACGTTTCTATGTGTGTTTGTGCCCAGTTAAAACTTTCATTTTCCTCATTTTTATTACTATGCAAAACTTGTCTTTCACACAGCCTGTTACTTTTTAGTTTAATAACTTTTTCAGATGGCATCCCTTGGCCACAGAACCTTTTTCCAGACGAGCATATTTGTGGTGCTAACGAAATTTTTATGTTTTTACTAATTTGCGCCGTTTCCTTAAAGGTGTCCACGGAAATCTACTTAGTTTAAACAAATGCGTGCAAAGCTTGAATGAAGCACGCCAAGGCACACACATATTTCCATTTTTCCCTTGATCAAGCTGTTGCCAGTAATTGACTGCTAGGTCGAAACGAAAAACTGACGGCGTAAAAGCGAGCGAGTTCACTAATAAGACAGTAGCAGTTTCCTTCCGCCTGACATGTTGCATACTTCCCGTTCATTTCCCTTTCGCCCCATCCACACAATTCACACAACACCATTATAAAGAGGCTACACACATGCACACAAACAGAGTTATCAGTCTTTTGGCGGACGGACAAACTCAACTCAACTCACGGAAATGACAGTAAGCCCATTTTTACGCTCGAATGCTTCGTAATTTTTCACAAAACCAAAACCCTTTGCCCGCCATTGGGTCAGTCGCAACAACACGGATTACAACATGTAGTTTGGAGCACATCCTTTTTTATCGCTCACACACACACATATATATTTGCGTAGCAAAATGTGTTTATTGTTCGCATGTGGGTTGCCCTTACTCGCCCGCCGCCGACTCGCTCGATTTGTATTGCGGCGCCTTAATTTCGTTTCCACTGCTTAGCTGTTGGTCAGCTGCAATCAACAGCATTATTGCTGCCACTTGCTGGAGCATTTCGCTAGAATGAAGGGAAATTGTGCGCAACATGAAAAAAGGCGAAAACAAAATCGAATCAAGTGCTTTAACAGCGAATGCTATTTATTATTTGCGATGGTTTCTGGTGTTGTTTTGCGTCGGTGGAGCAGAGAAAAATTCATACTAATTTGATTGGGCGCACAACAAATTGTTGAGGAAGCACGTGGAATGAGTATACTAACAGTGCAACATTCTTTAAATTCACTTAATTTTTATTTCGAGAAAATATAATGGCCACACTATTTAAACCAATGAGAAATTCCGGAAAAAGAAATTAGTATACACTTTGATGAAAAACCGATGCTAAAGCTCAATTAATTTCAATCCTGAACTTTTGTATACTTTTTTACATATTTAATAAAAATAGCAATATTTTCTTACCAAAAAGTATTTCATATTTAGCCGAACAATATATCCGAAAGTTTGACACTTACCTGAAAGGAAAAAGGAAAATATATTGAAGAATTTAGTAACATCAAAATAATTATATACTATTATATACTGAAAAACCAGATTTACTATTTTTAAAATCAAGAAATAATACTAACTCTACCTTACTGTACTACTTAAACCCTTTCTCCCAAAAAAGGGATAAATAATAGCTCGGTTTACATTTGAAATCAAGAAAAACCTTCCACTTCGATTGCACCAAAGCGCATTTTTAGCATGAAATGATATAAACTAATGGTCCATGTAGGTTTTAAGCTTAAACAAGGACTGACTTTATTCAATATGAATAAACATGTCTCTACAATGAATTTAATAAAAAAAAGAGAATATCAGAAATTGTATTTACACTGGTTACAAGAGGTACCATAAAAATTTAATTTAAAGTACATATTCACTTTAATACATACTTTTTCTTCAAACTACTTCGCCTCCATAACAGTAAATGATCTTTATCTTGATTTTATTAAAAAAAAATTTGTGATCATTTGCTCGCGTGTTAACACTCGTGGCCACGCAAACCTTACCACTCAAAATTTTCACGTATTTTGCATATTTGACTACACTTTATAGCGGTACTTTCTGCGGCATAGAAAATTTTTATTTATAAATAAGTTAATGTCATGTTATTAATTAAAAATATTAAAAATTAGAAACAAAACACATTCAGCTGTAGATATATCAATTGAAAGATAGTGAGCTTTGCAAAATGAGCTGGAAATGTAAGAGACTGACATGCGATGAAAAAATTTTATTTTTTATTTTTTTTAATTTAATTTAATTTACGCTATAATTGAAACTGATATTTAATTTTATTTTTTTTTTAATTGAAACACGAAATTTAGTAGGTGTATCACTTTAAAAACAATAAAATCGCCCGCAAGCACAGAAAAGCTAATTTTTGCTTAAACGAAATAAATTAAAAACTATAATTATAATTAGATAATATAATTTAGTTAACTTCTGCTTACTAAAAACATAAAAAAAAAAACAAAATTGAAAAAAATTCCGAATGAAGGAAAAAGTCCTTCAAAAAAATTGAAGAAAGTATAGTGGTAAGGTTTGCGTGGCCACGAGTGTAAAAATACTTGTATAAAACGTTTTCTTCTATGTAGATGCTACAAACTACGCGGAAAAGTTAATTAAAGCTATTCATGTTTATGTAAAAGAATTAATATTTTCAAATACATACATATAAATTGCGACAAAAGAAAATTTTGTTAGGTTGGTAGGACTGTCCTTAATTACTATGCCAAATATAAGCGCGATCTGTCAACCAGTTTGTTTACAGCAGCTGCTTTCCAATGGATAAAAATATCGTACAAAGCATTTGTCTTAAATTTTGCATTTCTAATCAAATTTGATATGCGGAATCGTTGCGAATGTTGAAAAAGGCTTACAGTGATTCAGTTTTATAAAAAAAACACAAGTCCACGAGTGGTGCAAACTCCATTCGAATGATTTTGGTGGATATTTTGGGTACGAAAGGGGTTCTTGCTAGAATCGTCCCGATAAAGCTGAATTTTTTCAAAAGAGTACCGTAAGCAGATCTACATATTTGGACATGATTGATAGTGCGAATTTTGATCCTATATTAATGGAAAGCAATATAACTACCGATGCAACATGGGCTTATGAGTTTACCATGCAAACAAGTCAACAATCATCGGAATGGAAGAAAACAAACAAGCCGAAAAAAACCTCGCCAAAGCCGGTCAAAAATCAAAGTCATGCTCATCGTTTTTCCGATATTCGTGGTTTGGTGCATCATAAATTTGTTTCGGAGGGACAGACGGTCAATAAGGAGATCAATTTTGCTGTATTGAGGCGTTTATGTGAGTACATAAGTACGAAAACGGCCGGTATTGTGGAAGAACAATGCATAGATTTTACACGATGATAGAGCACCATCGCATCGAACCACGATTGTAACCGATTTTAAAGCCAAAAATGCAATGAGTAGCATCGAACAACAACCGTATTCACCACATTTGGCGCCATGTGATTTTTTTTACTTCCCCAAATTGAAATTGTTACTCTGTGGAATCCGTTTTCAGTCGCTGGAGGCGATAAAACTAAATTCGTTGAAGGCGCTGAAGGCCATTGCAAAAAGTGTTTATGAAAAGCATTTCGAGAACTGGAAAAGCTGTTGGCATAAGTGTATTACATCTGGTGGAGATTACTTTGAAAGCGCCAAAATATTGGTTTACAACTTTGCTTCCGCCGTTTTCCAATAGATGTCTCTAGGGTCAAGCACTGGTCGATTAAATCATTTTATATCGATCTTGGACATTTGTGTCAACATTAACCCAACAAAATATTTGTAGAGATCTGTTTGCATCCCAAACTTATTGTCAACTGAAAATGTCACTTTTTGAGCCGAATTCTCGACATTTGCGGGAAAATTTTGCTTTTCTTTTCTAATTCCAAGAAAAGTGCGGCTGAGACTCATCGAATGCTTTCGGATATGTACAGTGAGGCTGTCCTAAGTGAAAGAACATGTCGCGAATGGTTTCAACGTTTTAAGAATGGTGATTATGAATTCGAAGACCGGCATGGTGGTGGAAGGGAGAAGATTTTTAAAGATGCTGAGTGACACAGCAAGCCGTATCAAAACGCCTCGAAGCCATGGGGATGATTCAGAAACAAGAAAACTGGGTTCCTTACGACATTAAACCAAGAGATGTCGAACGGCGCTTCTTTGCATGTGAACAACTGCTTCACAGGCACAACCGAAAGAGATTTTTACATCGCATTGTAACTGGCGACGAAAAATAGGTCCACTACCATAATCCTAAGTGAAGAAAGTCATGGGGAAAGCCTGGACATGCCTCCACGTCGACGGCAAAACCGAACATTCACGGCGCCAAGGTCATGCTCTGCATTCGGTGGGACAAGCTGGGGGTGATATATTATGAGCTGCTAAAGCCAAGTGAAACCATCACAGGAGATCGATACCGAACGCAATTGATGCGTTTGAGCCGAGCACTAAAATAAAAACGGCCACAGTACGAGGAAAGACACGATGAAGTCGTTATCCAGCATAACAATGCTCGGCTCACATCGCAAAGGTGGTCAAAAAATATTTGGGGACGCTGAAATGGGAGATCTTACCCCACCCGCCGTATTCTCCAGACGTTGCGCCATCTGACTACCACTTGTTCCGATCGATGGCACATGGTCTACGTAACGAGCACTTCAGTTCTTATGGAGAAGTCTAAAATTGTATTGATACTTGCTTCGACTCGAAAGATGAGGCGTTCGGCCATTATTTTGAGTAACATTTTTGTAACCGTTTTTATACAATAAAGCCTTAAATTTAAAAAAAAAAAACGGCGGAAGCAAAGTTGTAGACCATAAATATTGATAAATAATTAAAAATTTGCGTTTTATTTACAACTTCCGTGTACTTTATGTCCGATTTTATAAAAAAATCAAGCTACCCTGTATTACTTAGAATTGTACGAGTCTTATTTTTCCTCATATTTAATCATAATATATTTTAAACTTAAGCCATAACATTTACAATACAACCATCTTTCATGCATTACTTTATCTAAAATATACCCTTCTGCATCCGATTTAACGAATTCACAAATAATGTGCAAAGTGTAAGCTATTAAACAGGCAAACCAAACTTCTCATTGGTTATCAGCGAAAAACATTTAACGAAATAAAATATCGTTTGATTGAACATTTTCAGGCAACAGTAACTGCATTTGGGTGCTGACTCTTTCATTGTAAACAGCCTTAATACTTCTGTTAGAGAAATATCATTAGATCATTTCCCTTTGCACCATATATGTATGTAAATAAATTTAGTTTTGCATCGGTTATACCATCTCTACTTAGGAATAAATGGAGCCGAAGTGTGAGCAAGCAACTCAATGTTTTTTTGGCCGTTATGCGCCACAGTAATATAAAAATGCTTAGTTAGTTGAGTTTTTACCATTCTGGTCGACATACATACATATGTATGTACTCGTACGTCTTCGAAAACATTTGTTACTGCTTTGAAATGGTTTTATCACGCTTCCAACTGTTTAAGCCGAAAGCAACACTTTTTCATTAAGCAATTATTCAAAAAAATTATTTATTTAAAAAAATGTCGTTAAAATGTTCTTATGCCGATAATGAAAGTAATAGTGACCTAAGGAGATAACTGACACAATAGGCTTGTGACGTCAGCATATATAAAAGTACTTTTATAATATCTTAAAAGAAAAATGCTTCCGATGATTAAACTATTCCAGCTTTTGTCTTATGAATACCACAATCAAGTTTAGGATATCGCCTCTCTTGCTTATTTCCAAGAGTCAAAATTCGATAACAAATCTGTTGTTCATAATTGTCAAATAACCACCAAATGTGCAAAAGAAATCACGTTCATGCAATGACAACAACCATGAGGAGAGAAATGAGCACAATGGAGCTTATCAACGCAGCATGTCTTTGGAATGGAAAACTTCAATATTTCGGACGTGACAATAACAGTGTCAGGATTGATAACCATTTGCGGCAGCACACCACCATATACTACCAAAATACAAACTATATAGAAAAGAGTTACTATAAACATACATATGCGGAAATAACTACAGTTGACACTGTGAATCAATGTTTTTTTTTCGTTTTTCTCCGCCACTTCAACTCCTCGGGTGAAGAAACTAAGAGTCCTCGACATTCGCATGCCGTTTACAAACGCTCTTGTTGAACTTTTTGACTACCACTGGTGGAACTGAAAAATGTTGAATGGCTACGCATTGTGGAGGTCACCTTGACCGTTTGGGTGGAGTCAACAATTGGGAAAACAAAAAACACTCGTCGGAAAAACAATGAATTCTGGTGCTCAGTGGCAAGTGATGCTTGTTGCACAAAGCGCGGCATATGTGTTAGTTAACTTGCTAGAGTATGGGTGAGTAAACCAAGTTTTTCGTAGTTTAAAAGAAATACATACGATTCGTTCACATTTTATTTTTTATCCATCGCAGCTCAAGCTCAAAGTAACGGGTGATCCAAGTAGAGGTACTTTTTTCAAAAGCCTTTTTATCGCAATTTACATCGAGATCTTAAATTAAAAGCGTAAAAAATACAGTTTGTGCAAAAACTTAAGCCCCAGAGAGATCTCTTCGCTCTGAGAAAGAAAATTTTTTCGAATGATAATAAACACTCCTCATTAAATTTGAAGTTGCTGTGCTTTTTATTAAAAAAAATTAGGTTACCTCGAAATGGATTATTCATGTCCTTACCATTTCATTGCTTCATTGCAGCTAGTGCTCAACGATTTCAGGGGACACGGCTTTGTAGGTTGGCTCGCTCGTTTGTCACAGCTGTCAACGCACGTCAATCGGTGTGGCCTCACTGGACATTGAGCAATGCGTTGGCTGGCTTGTAGTTCAGCTAGGTTTTAGTGAATATATGTGATAACAAAAACAACTACAACACAATGGACTCCAGCAGCACAAAAACTTACCAGCGATTCAAAGAAACTAGAAAAAACTTCTCTTTACGATTTTTTAATGCTACGAGTGCTCGTGTCGGGGAGAGCCAACAAACGAAAAGTTTTCTACACGTGTGCCAACAAATGCATGAATGACAGAAATGGTGAGAGCAAGTAGGCTCACATGATGTTTGTTTGAGCGATTGCATGCAGTGGTACAGTTTACAATTGTTCTAGGAGGAGGAGTTAAGAGGGTTATGAACCTATTCATTGCATGCAGTTATTACTTTTTTTTTGTTTTATTTTCGTTTTAAGGCTCACATTCGGGCATCGTTTTCAGCAAGTAGTTGTCGTGATTCGATTCAGTCTCTGATAATAACAGTTGAAGGGTATTTTAACAATTTAGTATTGTCATTATTGTAGCGGTAGGTGAATTGATCAGAAGTGCTGCCTCTTTTAGAGAGATATTGTACATTCACTCCGTATGTCACTAGCTATGAACTTCATTATCAGGGTGTTTGGTCATAACAAAATTACTAGAAACTACAAAGTCGATTTGCTATATCCTTGCCCCGGTTACCCTTGTCCCGTTTGCATCCGATTGAGAATGGGCTGGGACTTCGCGTGAACTCAGCAAGCGCAGGTCTGCAACAACTGCGGGATTCTCTGGCTTGAAGTAGAACATAGGAGATATACTGAACTACTAGTTCATCTTCAAGTAATCGAAAGAGTTACTGGACATTGTGTGCATTGGAGTTCATTCATTGAAGCTAATTCGGGCGAAAATCCGACAAATTAGTGTGAAGGATTATGAAATGGGAACCATTCGAGCACTTTGTCCTTAATTGTTTAGCTTTTACAACCATAACCTAATATGATCCAATCTAATCTGGTATAATATAATATAATATGATATAATCTGATACAATCTATTCTAATTTAACCTACCTTAAGCTAACAGATTCTAACCTAATATGATTTAATCTTATCTAGCTTAATCTGATCTGCTCTACTCTAATCTAACCTAAAATCATGCATTAACTACATCATTGTTCAGATTCCATGTATTTTCTATTGACAATCTGATACAATCTATTCTAATTTAACCTACCTTAAGTAACAGATTCTAATCTAATCTGATCTAATCTTATCTAGTCTAATATAATCTTGTCTAATCTGATCTAACCTGTTGCATTGTTTTTATGCATTTACTACAGGATTGTTCAGATTTCATGTATTTTCTATGGAGCATAAGGAGCAATAATTTGAAAAGTCATTCCTATAAGTACATTTTTATATCGAAATATGTTTACAAGTCTCAAAAGAGAAATTTGGACGTACAAATAAATATTGATCTTTGATGCTCGTATAGTCGAAGAATTGATAAAATCATGAAACTGAAGGGTTTTCGAAAAAAAAATTTAAAGCTCGAAATATAAGGTTATGAATTTTGACTTTCGAAATTGAAATATGAGGGAACATGAACATTGTTTTGTAAAACAGGCCAATTCAAAATTCGGCCGACCTTAAGGTAGTTGAAATAAAGTCAGTTTAAAAGTTCGATTCATATTTAAAAATTATGGTCTTCGATTTCTCACTTCTCCTCTCGCTGTAATTGAGGACTTATCAAAAAGATAACTTATGGAAGCAAAAGTGAGGTTATCAACGCTAAAGCATATGATGGGCACCACAAAAGGGGTATAGAGGCTTATACCAGCTGCTTGTTCGATTCAGCACTACCCACGCTTTGACGCAACACATACAACTAACATGAGATTACAAAAGTAATAACATAATCAACGAAAATATCCACATGGTGTTCAATTGGTGCTCACATAACGCTTACATATCTCTACACAAACAAAACAAACGGAGCAAATAACTTTCCACTCAAAAGCTAGGAAAACAAACATTGACTCCATTATTTATATATTTTAGTGTTATTACTGTATTGTCACGTGAATTATTTTCAATTTTTCATAAGCAGAAATAACAAAGGGAAATTCATAAATAAATATAAACTGAAAATTGAAGAAAAAAGTCGAAAAGCAAACTGCATTTCCCACAAAAGGACGCCACTAGCACGAGTTGCAGCTGGCTGCAAGTAATTTGTACGAAGCGTGAATGCTAAAAACAGCTACAAACGACACACACATACAAACGCATACGAAAAGTAATAGACTTGCTGCACATAACTAAGTAAACACGTGTGAGGGGTAAATATGTACTGACATCCATTTGGATTGCATTGACAGCAGCAAAGTAGTTGGTGAACCGTTGCTGCACGCAGGCAACCGCAATTCCTTTACCAAAGGCGCAAGGGCTTATGTCTGTCAGTGTGTTTGTGCAGCGGGAAGAAACATATCTGCAGCTTTCGGTGCACCTATTTGAAATTCATAGAAATCGAAAATGTTATACAATAATTCTCGTATTTTTTATTTGGCAAGAGAAGGTTGCCTGTGCAGCACATACGGTATATATTTACTAACATTTTTTTCGCTAAATTTCCGCCACGATGGCAGAGAGTGGCAAGATGCTCAAACAAGTGTTGTTATTTTTGTAAAATGCTTGCAGCTGATAGCTGGCATTCTGGCTAGTAATAGTATTAAACATATGTTGATATATATGTGTACGTGCTTACATATCGGTTTCTGTTGCAACCATGTCCTTTGCCTAACTCTACCAGTGCAGTTGCATGGTGCAGCTGTGCAGAAATTTTTTGAACTCATCGATTGCGTCTATTGTGTCATATTTGTTTGTACATACATATGTATTACATACATACCATATATACTATATGCTTATACACATGCCTTTTGAGCTGTAAACTATTCATGGAATTTCTATATTTTTTCACTTCCGTGTTTCACAGCACTTTTGCTCACAGAATGGTGAATTTTAAAATAAAAAAATCGAGAGGTACATAAGTATGTATATATAGTATATATATACATTAGGGTGTTTTTTTCTTTGAACTATTAATTTTTTTCAGTCCCGTCACGAAATTTCCTTGAAAATACCCTAAAAAAATTCACTGAAAATTTTAGCCCTTAATATTTACATTAAGAACTGGAACAAGGCCTGTAAAAATTTTCCATAGAAAATACACTACAATCGTGAGTTTGTATCTTTAAATTCCTACAGATCAGAGGTATTTTAGGGCATCGCTTTGACTTTAGACGCATATTTCTCAGAATTGTTCACTCTACAAAAGTGCTCAGTGCAACAAAGTCGTAACTCACAGCGGCGAGGTAGTACGGGGCTCTAAACTTGATTTTTCCATGAAATTCGCATTTTTTTGTATTTATCTCGTAAATGACAGGAGCTATAGAAAAAATTTAATGACAAATTTGTAGAAAATTTTAATTGCTATGAAAAAAACCGAGGTAAAAATCGCTATCATTAATACTTCTCGATATATTCAGCTTTTTAAGTAAGGCTGTATGCAACTTTCATAGATTTTTTAATACATACCATTCGTCTATCATCGTTCTGCTCAGTTGAGACTCTCTCCGATGACAAAATGACACATTTTGTGGTTGGATTTGGCTTTGCATTAATAAAAGATTGTGGTGGCATATGATCTGAAGCCGAAAGACCATTTATAGTGCCGATTGGGCGCTTGAAATGATGGAAAACAACCTCGATTTTCGGAATTTAGGAAGTGCAATGGTATCACCGGAATTTGAGAAAAAAGACGCGGACGATCTCTATTTCTAACAAGATGGTGCGCCGACTCATGTTTCACGTCCAAACATGAACAGATTGTGTGCAAAGTTTGGCGACTCGATAATTTCGGGAATGCCCCGTCAAATGGTCGCCGTTATCATTTCATTTAACGACGCTAGATTGTTATCTTTAGGGTTATGTTAAAATCAAAGGTTTACGACAATAAAACAGCAACGCTCGAATACAGCATTCTGCGCACTATAGTCGAAATTCTAGTCGAAATGCTGCATCGGATCATCGTGAATTGTCGTAAAATACACAATTCAAGCTCAAGTGATGATATTGAAACAAAAATAAGTCCAAGTAGTAGCGCTAATGCTAGTCAAGCCTTATCAGAACATGTTTGAAATTTCAACTTGCCTATTCAAACCCGAGCGATGCCGAATGAAATGCCCTTCAAACCTTTATATCTGGTACATAGAACGGCAAATTGGTTCGGCATTCACGAAAATATGTCGTCAAAAAGAGATGGATACAGACCTTGTTTCAGCCCAACAAACGCAACGTAGTAAATTTTAACATTTTTGATCTAAATGGGTATTACTTTAATCGTTGCGTAGATTAAAGAAAGAAAATCGAGTCCTCTTTCCTTCCGCCCAGAAGAAATTGTAAAACTTAAGACTCCTTCATGGCGCTACACTGATTTAACTCCTCAAGCGGTGAGTCTCAACATATTAAACGTTTCGAATTTTGTTTTTCATAAACCACACTATCAAGCTGTGGTGTTGTAATGTATTGTTTAGTGTTGCTGCTTCTCTGTAAGTACGTCCAAAAGCGTGTTTTCAATTTCGAAAATTCCTTTATATCGCTGAATAGCACAATAGCCAACGAAATGACAAAGCGGATAAAGCAATTTAGCTGTAATAATTGTCGCATAGAAAATGCCTACAATTTTACATATACATATAATTATAGTGTAAATAAAAATGCTGCAGGTATGTCGGGGCGTATGAGTAACATTGCAGTTGTCTCCATAAGTATTATTGCAACTCTTTTGTTCTCTGTTCATAGTGTATTTTACACATTTGCATTATTACAAAACTACAATTTATTATATTTGCAAGTGTGTGTGTGTGTGTGTGTGATTATTATATTTCAGCACATAAACTTGCATTTAGAATACATAAAATGACCATTTGATCCACTTCGCGGCGCCAAACAAAACGCAAATAATTCTCCAACTTCATTCCCCAAGCAATGCCGAAAAGAAAGGCAGACAGCGAGAAGGAGAGAGAAAAAAGGCGAGATAGAAACTGTGGCACTGCAGCAGCAAAGACTGGAAGCGTTTTCGGACGAAAATGCAAATCGCTAAAATTAATGCAAGAATTTAGTGAAAAAAATAGCAAAAAAAGCTGAGAAAACTAACAATGACACCAAAAGTAACAATAAACCATATTTCCCGCTTTTACCGCAATTTTTCTAATAGTTTTCGGTGATGGCGGTATTAAGTTTGCCTGCAGCATTTTTTGCGATATTTCGCTCTCTCTGTGTGTGTGCGTGTGTATGCGAGTGTTGGCATTTTGCATGCAAATATCCATTGGCTACACGCTGGTTCGCTTTATCAATGGCTGCGCTTAGACAATAGTTTCTGGTTTTATCTCAACTATTATATATTTTTTGCCTGTTGGAGTCCAACTCGTATTTATTTCCCAGCTAGAATTATTGCACGCTTAGCTCCGAGTGTTAGCTCTGACATAGAATCGAATAGAATAGAATGGAATGGAATGGATAGAAAGGAATAGAATGCAGCGCTCAAAGTGCAGTTGTACCTGAGGGAGAAGTGGGGAAGAGGCGGTATAGTGAAACGGAGTAATAGCAGAAGTTAGTAAAGAATAAGCGCATTGATATGAATCTAGATTGTGGTCTATATTTTAATTCTAATTACGCTTCGCCACTTATTTGCTTTTGTTTGGAAAAGTAACGGTACTTTTTTTGTGTATGCTAACAGACAGCGATACTTAGAACTGATTGCTTGTATTGTTCGCTCGCAACAACAATAACAACAAGCAGAGCTGCTTGATTGGAAAATTCTAGAGTATACTTCAACTATTTGCTGCACTCCGGTTGCACTACTCAGACAGACACAAATGTACACACACAGCTGTACGCATGTAGATTCATCCGCTTCCTCTTTATTCCTTTCTCAACTTGAATTATTGTTTTGCTGCTGCATTTATGTTGCCACTGAGTGCTTTTATTTCTTACCCTTCCTCCTTTTTTAAACTATTCTCATCCCCTCCTCTGCTTCTTTAAACAGCAGTGGTTCGTATAAGAGGCCATAGCTCGTTTTTCCTCTTTTCTAGTGGACTTTGCATCCCAATGGAGCTATTTTCTTCTGGCTTTTACACTTTTTATTTACTACTAAATCCAATTAGAACTTTGATTTGTGCTAAGTCAGAGAGAGATATAGCATGGAAGGCAGAAAAACAAGATTTAAATGCAAAT
Organism: Bactrocera neohumeralis; assembly: GCF_024586455.1. Taxonomy (NCBI): domain Eukaryota; kingdom Metazoa; phylum Arthropoda; class Insecta; order Diptera; family Tephritidae; genus Bactrocera; species Bactrocera neohumeralis. Next base: position 43,699,202 of record NC_065922.1, read on the forward strand.
AAATGGTAGCATATATAAATAAAAAAAAGAGAAGTTATTGCAACTTTCTATTTTCTTCCGTTTTAGGATTTTTTCACTGCGTTCTCTGAAGAATGTTTCATTATTTTAATAATTTAATGAAGGAATACCGCAAGCTATATATTTTGCAAGCTGTTGCAATTAATAGAAACTATAAGAAGTAAGATACTATTCTGAGATGGCGAATATACAGTAAAGCCAAGTACAAGATCTTTAACATCATTGTCAATGCATTCACAAAGTCTCTATAGAGTTCAAGGTGTTATGCAAATGTTTGTTAAGGAAGCGAAAGCCTACTCTTGTATTTCGCTTCAGATTCTGGCAGAATTTAATTGCAACTCTAGCATAATTCGTTATGAAACACTTAATGGCAGAGGCATTGTTAAATTAGGGTTAGGGAAATATATACAGTCCTTTGTGAAATAGGTACCGATCACTATATTAAAAAACTCACCAAAAATATTAGAGGCCAATACAAATCTGCTAAGGTTTTTTATTTCTATTTTCAGCAACTCAACTGAACATCTAAATGTGTGAGATCCTATGTGTTTAAGCCTTGGTCTCGCAAAGACTTAACAACCAAGATTGAATTGTTAAGCGGTTTCTACCTCGTCTTCTACCAAACTGCTTCTACCACTGACATTCGGAAAGATTCCGATAGCGTAATGACCAACTAGAACCCCACCAACAAGCGAAAGACTGGCAATGAGCTGAATAAACGTCTTGTGCACCACTTTGAATCAAAAGGACGTCACAAAAGCACTAGAGCTAATAGTGGCCCAACGAAGATCAAGCACCCGTCAAATCCAGCTAAACAGGGAACAGAACTCCGTATGTTCCCATTTTGTTGATACCGAGGCTAAGGCCATTTTTCTTGACAGCTCACCATTTTTGGAGTTAGTTAGACTATCACAAAGTTAGGTATTTCTTCTAGTCTTTCATGCACGGTTAGTGAACCCAACGGTACCAGTGCCACCCTACTTCATCGAGGATAGTACCTTCTTTGAAACAGGCTGTACTTCAAAGCAATAAATTTACTGCTTCCAAAATGCCAGAAACCTCAGCTTGAAAAGCGCTGCAGTCATCAGGAAGCTTGAAAGTGATGTTAATAGGTAGTTTCGAACAAACTCCACTGTACTTTTGGACTTCTCTGCAACTTACGATCAACTGTAAAGCAGATTCTACCTACCTTTATCATCTCCCTCGCAAGTCTGTCGGAAATTTTCCTCTGAAACATCAGCAGTGATGACAACTAAGACTTTTGATTAACTCCAGAGATTACTGGATGGCATATTATCAGATACTTCGAAAACTGCTAAAGCATCTATCTGGACATGATCATAGTAGAATATTTGTTTTTTTAGATATTTCTAAAATTTGATTCAGACTAATGAGGCCAATTTTTGTCCTATTTTTATACCCTAAACCGAATACATTAAGTATGCCACAAAGTTTATAATACCCAGAAGTATGACGAACTTTGTAGGTGTTGCCATGTCCCTCTGTCTCTCCGTCCATCTGTCTTTACGCAAACTAGTCTCTTAGTTTTTTAAATATCGATCTGAAATTTTGCACACCTCCTTATTTTCCAAACACTTTCGTCGCCTTCTGCTACTTCGGACCACTGTAGCATATAACTACCATACAAACTAATCGACCGGGATCAAGTTCTTGAATGGAAATCTTCTTTACTTGACGAGATATATGTAAAACAAATTTTACACAGATTTTTGCCTAAAGCAAAGTGTAGTGTCTCTGAAGTAATAGCTCAGATCGAGTCACTGCAGCATATAGCTTCCATACAAACTGATCGATCAAAATCAAGTTCTTGTAAAAAATCTTTAGCATTTGTGAAGAGTATTATAGCTTCGCTGCAACCGAAGTTAACGTTTTTTCTTATTTTAAATTTCAGAGAAATGAAAATTGTACAAGGTATTCAAATTATATCCAGATATAATGATTCGTGGACAACAATAGTGAGCCAAAATTAGAAGTAATTCGATTTAGGTCAAGTGCTTAATTTTTCGAATAAATTATTGTGTGGGCATAGATATGCAAAGCTTAAATCATCAATATTGGATAGACTACACTATTGAAAGAGAAAAATTACGATATATTTTCTTTTATTTATCCCTCTGAACTGCTCCTATGTTTTCAGTGAAGGTACATATTTTCTTGGCCTTTTTCCATACAGTAATTACCGTACGTTAGTCACGCGCCTCTGTGCTTATTTATAATCGCTTAGGCAATATTAAAAATATTAATTTCATCGCCAGAAGTTAAACGGAAGGAAGGTGAATATCTATGACTCATTTTTATATAAAAAAAAGGTTGAGTTTTTCCAATTGAATTTAATTTCTTCGACACAAACAAACTTCTTTTTAGCTTCGTCCGACCTTTAATATAATATTATAGCGGCATACTAATTGCATAGTGCCACCGTCAACCACAACAACACAATTGCCTGCAATGCTCAATCAGCAGCAGCCAGCAACAACTAAATACGAGGCAACTAATCGGGTTTCTAACAAGAAAATAAATAAATCAATGGCACAAAAAGAGTGAACGAGCAAAAGAAGGTTGTCTAGAAGCGCTATGTGCGTACGTGCGTTGGTGTATACTCGTATAGGCATGTTTTTATGTATGTATGCAAATGAATAAATAAATTGTGTGCAGCTTTTAATTTGTATGCAAACACTGAAGCGGCAGCAGCAGCAAAAGGGAGACAGGCGCAGCCGCTGCCGCAACCGCTATGCACTATACAATAACAACTAAAATCAAAAAACACAATAATAATAACAAAAAACAACTCCAACATCGAGTTATCTCAATCAGGCATTCGCTCCCGCTGAGCCTCTGTCTAACAAACTCACCCCACCGGCTTCCACCCCTTCTCAATTACCTACGGGTAGCGCACAGCATCGCTGCCTTATCCAAATGCCGGGCTAGTCGTCATGCTGGCTTGTTGTTGTGCATATAATTTTGCCAACAACTGTTGCTATGCGACTACTGCAGTTATTATTGTTGTTGCTGTTGTTTTTCGTTGCCATGACAGCCATTATTCTTGCAGTTGTTTATATTTGTGCATATTTTAGCCTATCAAAAGAGCCCGATCAGCGCGCAAAGTTCCACTGCTGCGTGACCGGTGAACTTAGCCAGGCAGCCCAGCCAGTGTTGCCCACACGAATGCAAGCGTGCGGATTTACTGGATGAGATGAAGATTTAGATTATGTCCAGGCGGCACAATGCATAATCTTGATAACAAACCATGCACACATACAGACACACAAGCATATACCATTTACTCAGGCACAGATATTTGAGTTTAGAGTTTATTTGAGTGTACCGTATGTTGGTGTGTGTGTGTAGTAGCTTTGGCGGGTGCATTATTTTTCCACAGCAAGACACACACACATCCTCATCCATAAAAAGGTGGTGGCTTAGCCGCTGCTATAAAGCTCACCACCATTCAGCCTGCACATATTTCATATGTATGTCTGTGTGTGTGCGTGTACTGTCGCGCATTAGAATACTTTTATTTCTTTCTTTTTTAATTTTTGTCATCTCTAACTCTTCGTAGTTTATATTCGGCGCTGCTCCTTTTTTTGACTTTATTTACGGCGATGTTGTTGTTCCTGTATGAGTAAAGGTTGGAATTGCAGCAGCCATTTTAGCATGCGGCCAGAGTTGCAAATTAAATGCAAAGTCAGGTTTCGAGGTTCTGTTGTTTTTGCTATTGTTTTTTTTTGTGGCCTGTGGCAGGCAACTAAAGTGAAATATTGATATGCTTACAATTTTCGTTATCACAATGATCGCGGTCGAAATTCAAATACTCACAAAAAATGGACTTGTATTTTTAAATTAAAACAACAGAATATTTTAAAAATATTATCCCAAAAAAACAAGAAAATATGTTTACTTAGAGCACCTGTATATAAATCTGGAGATGTAACCGGACAACGGTTTGCATCCAATGGATAACATTTTGGTAGCCCTTCTTGATGGCTATAAAAAATCTTCAAGCCTAATTAATGCCATTTAATAAGAAGTTTTACTCAAGATAACAACATACATATTGGCCTACATAAGAGGGCTGCTATAAATATTCTAGCCTAGGGCAACACTAAGTGTTGCCAGGTGCAATCTGACATTTCCATTGGAAAGTTTGACAATTTTTAGCATAACATCACTCAGAACGTTTTGTCATTTAATCGTGAATTGTTTTATTTACAGGGAATTAAAAAATTCATCTCGGCCAAAAAATGGAATTAACTCGTGAACATTTTCATGCGATCATTTTTCACAACTTTCGACGTTTATTATCACGACAAGAGTGCATCAACGAACTAAAATCTTTGTATGGCTATGAAGCACCATCCTATAGCACTGTGAAAAACTGGTACAACGAATTCAATCGTGGCCGACGCTCGCTCAAAGACGAGTTCCGTCATCCAAAATCAGCCGTTGTGCCAGAAAACATCGATGCCGTACGTGAACTGATAATGCAAGACCGTCATGTAACATACCTTCAGATAGAGGGATGCCTATGCATTTCTCCCACCAGCATACATTCGATATTGCATGAACACCTGGCCGTAAAAAAGGTTTGTTCTCGTTGGATCCCGCACAATTTGACAATCGCTCAAAAAAAGGCTCGTGTGGATTGGTATAAAGAAATGCTGAGAAAATACGATCGCGGTGCTTCAAAAGACGTTTATAAGATCGTCACAGCTGACGAATCATGGATCTATGCGTATGAGTCCGAAACAAAACAGCAATCGACAAAAAAAAAAAAATAAAACCCAAAAAAAAAAACATTTTCGTTGATAAAATATGCCTATTTACATTATTAGGCCAGAAATATATATAGCAACCTACGTATAGTACTTTACAGAGTCTCCAATGCTTGCTTCTGGGTGCTACTTTGGGGTAAACTTATTGCACACTGTTCAGGAAAATAAAAAAAAGCTTTTCTTCATTAAAAATCTTTTATATATCAATAGACTGGTATAACCACAATATATATTCGCAGCCAGGATACTATAATTATTTTGCATGGTTTTTATATCAAGGTAAGTAAATTTAAAAAATACTTCATACATACATACTTTAAACGCAATAACAGCTTACTTATAAGTATATGGACATAATCCTTTCTCAATGAATCATTCAACACTTACCTGCAAAGAAAAAGATAAAATATGTTAGTTTGTATGTTCATACAATAGCTTAAAGTTTATAATTATATTTCTATTACATTTTATAACTCCTCTTATGGCTGAACTTTGAAATTGATATCAAATATCTTAATCTAATAACTGATCTCGATACACTAATTGAACCTGCTTTTTGTGATTTTAGGCATGATATATAGTACATCAGAAAAGCATCAGTATCAACACAGTAAACTGTCTTCTTCTTCTTTTTTATTGAGGTAGATACCGCTTAGCCGAGTAAACTGTCAGTAGCATAAAATTCGAAATTTGTAAAATTAAAGCTCCTTCATTTGTATGGCTACTAGCGCGAGTAGACAAGTTGCCATTTGTCAGTATTTTTTCAGTATTGGGGTATAATTGCTACATTTATTATCTTAAAAAAAAAAAATTATATATGATATAATATGTCAGAAGAACTATGTATATGAGTATTCAAAATAAAGTATCGTAATAGGTGGTGCCTATACACAGTGGTAATTATATCACAATTACTTCGCTGGAGCATGTCTTCCATGTAAACAGCAAGACCTCACACGTGCATTCGTTGTATTTTTATGTGTTTATGAGGACGTAGTTTATCATCGCTGAAGAACTCATAGAGTATAAGGTTCCAACTTCTTCGATACTAATCTCTCACCCGCACGGCTCTATGTTCTTGCGGGTAACAGTTCTTTGAAATGCATCAAGTGCTTTCTCATATCGATTCTTTATCGTCCATATTTCAATGCCGGCTCATAACACGTATTGTAGGAGACTAGTTTTGTTCATCAAAAGGGGGATCTGCTTCTCAATTGCCGATGGATCCCAAAGTAGCACCGACTTGTATTAGCAAGAGCAGATTCATTTGATCTCTAGCCTTAGATTGTTGAAGGAACTTATGCTGGTTCCGAGATAGATATTTTTTGTTAAATTTATTTGTATGCCAATATTATATACATACATGTACTTAGTCTTGGCTTTGTTCACTACAAACCCAGCCTCTTTGCTTGGCCTACATTGTGACTATAATCTGCATTTCCGGTAGCATTACCTGCTTTTAGAGCAGACAGTGCCACTGTGGTTCAGAGTAGCCATATGTTTCACTTTTTCAAGCATTAAATAGATGATAGCGCCCAAAAGCATATCACCCTGTCTAAAGCTTTGTTTGGTATCGAACGAATCCGCATGGTCTTTCCCGATTTTAATGAGTTGTGGCTTAGCGTCAGTCTGCATAATCGTATGATTTTCGCTGGGATACCAAATTTAGACATGACGTCGAATAGGCAGCTCCTAACAGTACTGTCGAAAACGGTTTTAAAATCGATAAAAATATAATGGATACCGATCTGGTTGTCGATCTATGTGATTAAAGTATAAATTCACCTTCATGGAAGTTAATAGATCTAATTGGTTGGAGGGAGAGAAAGGTCTCCTATCTAAAGGCAAGTTGTCGTAGAGAAAATGCAGAGATATTTAATTTGCAAAATAAACAATTAACTAGTGGTTTTTATGTATTAAAAGGAATTTCGAATTTTAAGGATCTTGGTAATATATTCTAGTTCTTGATTCGATTCCAATGTTTTCTATATATACCATATATAATACATATATGTACATATACTGATATGCATACGTTTTTGTGAAGCATTGTTCCATACTGCCATACATACATTTTTGAGTACCCCTGACCAATACTCTATATAAAATCCTCACAAGCTTGTACAAAACATTATATTAAAGAAAATACCGAGTTTTTACAACACCGCAGAGAACAACAAAATGCAAGAATTAACAAAAATTGTAACAACTTCGGAGCATTGAATTTTTATGTGACCATAGGTTTTTAAAGGTTGCTGATAGTCTGGGATAGCGACAATGGTGTTAAACCTCAAAAGTATAATAAAAACAAAGTAAAAATAGAAAATTAAAATTTTTAATGCCTAAATTCTCACTTAATCTAATTTTTTTTTATTTCCTTCTTTCTCTACCAACTGTCTATATGAACTAACCAAATATTTAATAAGTATGTACCCGCTAATGCACTTAGTTTGTTGCCATTATAAATCTAAGAGATCAAGCTGCGACCAAATTCACTCGCACTGACACTGACAGGACAATAACTTCTTGCCGGGCAAAAGTTTCAACTCACTTGAGAATTTCCAAGAAGAATTAACTCCACAACAATTGCATGCGTACAACAACAAAAACCAACAAAACAGAGTATAACAAACCAGCGAGCACAAAAACAATAACAGCAAACTTTCTGTGCCTCAAAATCAAATAAAAAAGAAAAAAAAAAAACAACAATAACAACAAGATGAGTGACAAAGACCGACAACAATTTGAGCGGCGAACGCGCTTGTCGTGGTTAATCAGCAAAACGTAAAACTGTTTTTAAAGTACCGTGTGAAGTGGGCGGTAAAGAAAGACTTAAGCGCCACATTTTACGAGCGCATATGTGCAACAACTTGCCTAATGACTTCATTTTCCCACAGCACGGATACTGCAAATCGCTAGATATCTGCACTTCATTGCAGAAAAGCTGGGAAAAACAGCAACAACAACTAAAGTAATACCAACATTGCAACCAGCGCGCAGTGAGAGACAACGTTTCTACCACAACAACAATAACAGCACTACCAAAACAAGTACTGTGAACACTCATCTTTTTATGCCATTTGCGGTGGAATACGACTCGGCACATGCTTAGAACGCGTCATTGCTGTTGTTGCTGCTGACACCGCGCGAAAGCCGTTGAAAATGAAGGCGTCCTCCCGGCAAAATGAGCAAGATCTACGCACATCCTTTGGCAAACACATAAAAGCACTTTGGCTACCGCAAAGCGCTAAGATAGAGTCGTAAAGACAAAAGCGTGAGCGCAGTAAGAAGTCACCACCTCCACCACTCATCCACCCGCCGACACTTCTTTAATAAATGAACTGAAAGCAGGCCACAAAAAGGACATTTGTGCACATCCTCTGAGGAAGGCACTGCTCACATGCACACACACACACTCATATTCATATTTAGACATAACGGTATACTGAAATATATGATACGTATTTATCATTCGCTCAAAGAGAGCGGCGCAAATGATGTGGCACGAGTCAGCCGCAAAGCAAGTGGCGCAGACAAAAACCCAAAAGCTGGTTGCAAGCGGTGGCGTAGACAGCACACAGTCGAAGAAAGATGTTGATGAAATGAAATTGAGTGATGTGTGTGTAATTACACATATGAATATACCTACTGACGCGTATGCACGTAGAAGCCTAGTAGAAAAGTTAGATAGATAGATATTATTAGTGAGGTATTGCATCGCGACCTAGGGTCTGTTGTGCCCTCTCCTATATCACATACATATGTTCACCAAGTTCCACCAGCCTGTATAGTTCCAGGAGCCTGCTGGGCGCTACTGAGGTGACGTGATCCCTAGTAGGAAAGCTAGACTATCAGTGCCGAACACCCTAATTCCCAAACTCAATTGGGTCTTTGGTAACTTTTTACCCAATAATCATAACAATATTATTCGTTTTGCTGGAATCTACTATGCGGAAACACATAAAATGTCGAAGATAGTGTGTATTGTAACTCTACCCTAACCCTCTTAGATTGCAGCGTTTTTAGCTATTATGGCCATTGAACTATCTATAGTTAGAACTCCTTTCGATTGCGGCAAGCTGAAGTGTTTTTTAGGAAGGAATTGCTATTTAAATTGAATAAGAATACATCCTTTCCTCATCAAATGACTTTCTAATGGAGACATTTCAGTACTGGCATAACTATATAGCCGAGTTTCAACTCATGGTGTATATCTTGGGAAGAATTTCGCACGATAATTACCTCAATATTTGCGCAATCTAGTCGATTCAAAAATGAAAAGAAAAATGTTTCCCTTGTAATAAACCAGCTAACACTTAATGACCTCCCATAATATTGTCTGTTAAACTACGTACAATTCCTTGTCATAACTTTTTTCTTTATAAACATTTTATTGATAATTTCTTCATTCAAAAATGTAACCTTTCTTATAGGACCCATAAAAAATGATGTAAAAATAGAAAGAGTACCTGTTTTACTTGAAAATACTTAAAGCTTTACTTGAAAGTACCTAGAGACCTGTTATTTCTTTGGTTTCAGATATCACTAGTTCCTAAAAGCACCATCACTGTTGAGGCCTTCTTGAAAATGGCTATTCGGAATTTCAGCCCAATAACCGCCATTTTGTATTAAAATATCGACATCAAGCAATTTATTAGACTCTATGATATATTCATTATTATTATTAATAAGTCCGAAAAGTTGATTTCTTCTTTCCTACTTCCAGAAAAACACAAGCCTCTTTGGAATCTCTAGACTAGAAAGTCTCACATATTGCTGTTCATTAAGGAACTGGTTTTTTAATTCGTAAGTTCAGCTCTTGGATGTGAAATATATTTTCAGTAATATTAATAGTCCAAAGTAACAGTAAATAGTAGAAAGTAAGAATTTCCTACAAGACCGCACAGAAACCACAGACGTACAAGACTCCCTTCTAAATATATAAGCAAGCATTTCGCGCGTCAATCATATTATACGAATTGTGTACGCCATAAAGAGTTGTAAAGAAAATTCTACGCGATTGCCGTCTGCACCTAAGTTCTGGATATATATAAATGAATGTGAATGCATTTGTATATAAAAAAATAACAGAGTTACACACGTTGACTGTCTCTCTGAATGCCTGGAGGAATGACTATCTAACTACATTGGTTTAAGTGGAAAGGAAGTTTAACTAAAGCTGCATTTGAACAGAACGAATGAAGTTGCATTGCATTGCTATGAGCTTAGCTAAGTTGAATAAGGAATAAGCGTAAGCAATCGCATTGCACACTCACAAATTCAAGAGTTTTTACTCTTTTTGTTTGCAGTTGAGTGCGATAAAGTTGCACCACTCGCTTATTTAGCAATTTGCCACATGTACATATACATATATATGTACAAATATGGATGTATAGTACATATATCACTTGGATATGTATATGGATAAATAAGTGTAAAAATAAAGAAGGAATCTTTGGCATATGTAGATGTAAGTAAATATGAAAATATGTAACTCTAATAGGGTGTGCGTTATTGAGTAAATTGATCTTTTTTTCTGACGCCCCCCGAAGGTTTCAATTTTGGCCCTAAAAATTCCCATATTTTCTCTTTAAACCGTAAATAAATAATATTTTTTTTTGTTGCATATACATATGTATATGACATGATATTTCTCTATATTCTGCATCAGGCAAATAAACCAATGACTTTGAACAACGATCTTCTAATTCAATTAAATTGTTTTCATTTCTGATTGGTTTCTTGTATAAAAACATGACTTTCAAAGTAAAAAGCAATTAAAATTTTTCATCGAGTTTGTATTCATATCGTACACCATGTCGTATGAGCAACACAGAATTTATACGGCACTCGTTTGAATGTTCGGTACATTTGATTTAACTTCAGGTAACGCCATCAGAACAAAATAAACCTGGGAAATAACGGGCACCCTAAAGTATAATCATTTGTTCATATATTTGTATGTATGTATGCTATTTATATGCTAGTGGCATCAGTTTTGTCTCGCATTTGTAGACGCTGTGTTCCTTAATTTCTCGTGAGTGAAAGCGTAGTGCTTATATATTTAGTATGTAGACACATAAATGTGAATCTGCGTCTATTTATATAAGTGAGAGCAGCGTTTGCAAGTGAGTAATAAATGAAATTAAATGAAATTTAACACACATGATGTAAGAACAGACAGTTTGGGAAAAGTCCTTACATTTTACTTAGTCTATTGTGAACTGCTTTAAGCAGAAAAAGTTGAAGCAAAATTGCTCTGAAACAAATATATTTAAAGTAGAAAAACACTTGCCTAAAAGGTGACTACAGTCAAAACAATTTAGAGAAATTTGTAGAAATCAGAGTTAACTCATTTTGACTAGAAAATAGATGACTATATGGGATATATGTTAGAAAGCAGAACCGCATAATTGAATTATATTTTTATTGGTAATCGTAATGTGATCTTTAAATTGTGATGAAAACTTTCGTTAGAGCTAAATTTGTGTGCTTGAAATACTCGATATTTGGTTGATAATTTTTAAGCTGATAACTGCTGTCGTTTCTTGCAACAAAAAAAGATATTTTTAGTAAATTGATCTGGATTTCTATGCACATCTGAAGCTGGTGAAAAGAAGAAATAGTTTGGTTAATGATGATAAAGTAGTTAAATTATTCTCAAAATAAATGAAATATTAATTTGATTTTGGGGAAGACAAACAATGATAATGTTTTTTATACCCTGAACAGGGTATATTGAGTTTGTCACGAAGTTTGTAACACCTAGAAGGAAGCGTCGGAGACCCTATAAAGTATATATAGTATATAAATGACTAGTATGTTGAGCTGAGTCGACTTAGCCATGTCCGTCTGTCCGTTTAAGATGTCCTTTTGAAATTTTGCAAACGTCATTTTCTCTTCAAGAAGCTGCACATTTGTCGGAACTGCCAATATCGGACCACTATAACATATAGCTGTCATAAAAACTGAACGATCGGAATCAAGTTCTTGTATGGAAAATTTTCACATTTAACAGGAAAAGTTCACAAAAATTGGTATTGATTATTTTCTAAGACAACAATGTAATATCCGAAAAAATTATTCAGATCGGATTACTATAGCATATAGCTTCCATACAAACTGAACACATAGTTACTAATATAAATGCACCTGTGAAGGGTATTTATCTTCGGTGCAACCGAAGGTGTTACTGTGGTATAAATTTACCAATTTTTATATTTTTTCATCAAACATTTAGTACCGGTATTTTTATATAAAAAAAGGAATATTTTTTGACTCTAAAGCCACATGATTTAGTAACACCATATCGCTTGCATTCATATAGAAATTTATTTACCAAAAAATTACTTATGGAACCATACAAAGTATGGAATGTTGTTATTACTGGACATATAGAGACCTGCATGGTAGCCCAAGTAATTGCTAATGACAAATAAAATACAAAGCTATTTAGAAAGTATCATAAAGCATTTGCTCAGTTTTAGGTCGCTTCAAAAAGCTTTTTCAATGTGTGAAAAAATGCAATCCTTTAAGGTAAGCTAAGAAAAAATTTCAAAGTAAAACAAAACGGCATGAATTTTTTTTTTTTTAGAATTCCTTAGGCACAAAATTAGTAGTACAGTGAAAATAAAATCTCGGGTTATTGAATGCTGTACAACAGTGTACCACTGCTTTCGACTTTATAAATTCAAATTTTTGTCGCTGTACTAATTTATTTAGTAAACTTTATTTCACAAATTTAAAACAAGTTTCTTATATTTTTAAGATTAATTAATTCAGTTTCATTATTTAATCTTCATCTTCCAATAACTTTTAGCTTCTTTCTTATACAACTCTTCTTTAAATGAATAAAAAGCTTAACTAAGAACTGTGTTATTTAAATTTATAAATTTTAATTTAATTTGATGTTGTGCAATTTCTGTTTTATTCTTTGTCCTCCGTCTACTACAGAATATATAGCAAATAGAATTTATTTGTATTCCTTGTATAACGTTTCACATGCATATATAGATGTACATATACAAACTATTATCAATTCTTTATTTACTCTATTTTCTTGGAATTTTATTTAAATTTTTAGCACAAAATTTGTTGAGGTTGTTTAAAGAAAAATAATATGCCAGATTAAATAAAATTAAATTCTTCATTTGCCTTAACTTTGTTTGACACTTTTTAAATGGCAAATAATAACAAAAACAACACATTTCAAGTGAGTGTTGAAAAAACGACAGCCGGAAAATGTACAGATATAGAAATATATAAAATTTGTTTACAGTATGTATCTTTAAAGAACAAAAATGAAATGCAAGGAAAATAAAAACAAGTAAGGAAGTGCTATGTTCGGGTGCAACCGATCTTTTTATACTCTTGCAACTTGCAAGAATCAAAGCCTGGGAAATACCTTAAGGTACAAACCGTTATTCAGAGGACCGAAATTAAATATCCCTAACCATCATCATTAATCACCATAAGCTGCAAACAAACTTCGAGTTATGGAAAGAAACTTGTATGAAATCTAAGTTTTATTGCCAAACTAATGACAACATACTAAAAAAAGAAGCATATGGAATAAAGTCAGCCGGATGTTCGAAAATTCAGATAATAGTTATATGGGACTAGATCAAGTTTTCGCCCAATTTAATCTATTTAAAGCAAAAAGATACACTGTTATGAGTACAAGACGCTCTCTCATTTTCATAGAAATAGCTCACATATACAGCTAATTGACAGCTAATTAGAAACGCGACTTATTTTTAAGTAAATGAAATTATTTTAGAATAAATCACTTATTTTTATAGTACAAATTTTAATTAAAAATCCGTTATTTTTTTAAGATTTTGACAAAAATGTGTGGAATCAACAATTTGAGTGCGATAACTAATTAGAAACGAAAATTTTTTATCAGCAAAAAATTCTATTATTAAAAAATATTGCTTACTTTCAGTCGGTATTTTGTTACTTAATTCTTCTACTTTAATACTGCTTGACATCCACTGCGAATTGACGTTATAAGACTCTGACAGCACACCACTAGTGTTGCTTGCCATGCCGACATCCATATTTGTGAAATTTTTGGTACCTACAGGTTTTTTGACATCAACAGAGATGTGTTCTCTTCAGGCCACTACAAAACATTCATGGAGTTTTCAACAAAAAGCTTTTGTGTTGACTTTGCCATGTGATTTGGATTGTTATTTTGTTGGAATTTCCATAAAACAGGCAAATTGTCCTTATTTTATGGCAGAATGACATTTTTTTAGATGTCGACGTATTTCTCCTTATTTAAAATTTCATCAATCATATGGAGCGGACCTACACCACCCCAGGAAAAAAATTCCCACACCATGATTGATCCTCCGCCATGCCTCACTACGCGTGAAACATAGCGAGGATCAAATTATTGTTCGACCATCAGGATCTATGCGATTTATTTTGCTATATCGCTCCATACAACATACTTCCATTTATTTGTTGTGCAAGATCAATAAGAGTTGAAAAAGTCTACACATTCTTTCCTTTGATTTTTAGTTAGAAGTGGTTTCATGCATGCTGTTCTCCCGTGAAATCCAAATTCGACGAAACGCCGGTAAATTTTTTTCTTGGATATTTGGACATTATATTTGTCTTGAATTTTATTTAGAATGTCATTGGAACTCTGTTTTTGGGTCTCCTCGGGAGATGGTAGTAATTCTGTGGTATATGTATAGTATTTCGGTTGAAGTTTTTCGGGTTTTTTCTTCGCGTGCAACGTTGGAAATAGTTTTAGAATTCTTTATATGCTTAAGGGCATTGAAAACAATTTCTTTTGAGCATTTGACCTGAATTGAAATTTGTTTGTACGTCTTTCCAGGCTGGCGAAGGTCAAAAATGTAACTACGCAGGGCGAAAAAAAAAAAACTTGAATAATACATTTTAATATATTTTAAACCACAACTTTGAAACACACCCTTAACAGAAATCAATAATTATTATTAATAAAAATTAACATCTTGAGGAATTTTAATTCCTTAAACAACTGTTTCTAATTAGCTGTCGCTCTTAATTCACCTTCTATATCGTAACGCATTTACTATTTGGGAAAAAAATAAAAGAACTTTAACTTCAGAACTACAAAACAGAGTGAATTTAATAGTAAATAGAGTAACACGAACAATGCAAGACTTTTAGGAATATAAATAACGGTATATTAAAATTTTTTAACATTATACTCATCAGCCACCTACAAAAAAGGGAGCGTTTCTAATTAGCTGTCAACGGCTGTATATGTGCAGTAGAAAGTTATGGGAAAGTTCGGAAATTTTTGTATTACATAGATATATATGGACTAGGGGCAGTATTGATTCAACCCATTTTTGACACAGAAATAACATTGCTAGGAAAATATTATTCTCGAATACCAATTATATATATCACACAGTGTTCAATATTTGCGGTGGAAGCTCAATCCAAATATTTGGTACCTATGGGCTTGAACAGTTTTAGGTAGAAAATTCTTAAGGGGGTACCCTCATGTGAACGCATACATTTTACCGCTTTTTAGGCATTTTTGTTTTTTATGCGACAACAAAATTCAATAATTTTAAATTTTTAATACATTTTTATTTGTATTTTGAAATGTACAAAATAACAAATTTTCGTGTTTTACATTTTTAATATATATTTTTTTTAAATCAAAGTAGTCCCCAACAAAAAAAATAGTTCACTGGTCATGGTGATAGCGGCTGTTCATGTTGTCTGAAATAAAAATCGAAGGATTATTATTCAATAGTTCTGCGGCTATCGTCCCTACCAATTATAATCAATTTCATAAAAAAAAAATGTCGAACTTCAAAAAAAAGTCGCGAAAATCTTGTTTTTTCGTTAAAAATCGTTTAAGAAAAATATGAAAATATTTTCGAAAATAAGCAATTCTGGTAGGGACGATAACTATAAATGAGTAGAAGAACATATGTAAATTCAATACTTCAATACTTTTTTTTTTAGGACCATGATAGTTTCATAAAATGATGATTCGAGAAAAATGCGTTTAGAAACGTAGCAGCTGCAGACTTGTCATGGCGCCTGGTAGACATTCGCTTACGACACGTCGGCGACTATGAGCTGTAACTTATCAAATACTATGAATTTCGGTCTGAATTTTTCACAGCATGTTTTCAATAGGTTTTACTGTCAAAATATAAAAAAAAACAATCGATTTTCCGAAGTGATAACATGAGAATACCCCCTTAAAGAAATTATTCTGCAAAGTTCTATCCCGATATCTTCTTTATTTGTACAGCGTAAAGTGAAATAATGAAATTTAAAACTGTGTTATATGTGAAGTAGGCGTGGTTACAGTCCGAGTTCACTCATTTTCGCAATGTGTGCTAGAAGTATGTCATGTACCGATGAGATATCTAATTCTACCTAACAGTGGGCAGCGCCCCGATCAACGTTCAATTTTTACACCGGCTCCGTTAAAGATACACCATACTAATTCGAAGGTAAATTTTAATGTATCTGCGCTTTTAGTTATTGATTTATCGTGCTTTTAGTAGTTTTTCACCTTGCCGTTATGCGGGGAGAGGGAAAAATTATCATCCGACTTCATCCATTTTATTGGTAGGATTTCTTATAAGAATTATTCTAAACGAAATCGGCTGTTGCAGCACTAGTAGTCACGAAGATAAGTACATTAAAGCTATATATCTATCTCGTTTAATTTTATGAGATACGTACAACCGTTAGGTGAACAAAATTGTTATACTCTTAATAACTGTTGCAAGGCTTTGATTGAGTCTGAAGTTTGTATCGGGTGATTTTTTAAGAGCTTGATAACTTTTTTAAAAAAAAAACGCATAAAATTTGCAAAATCTCATCGGTTCTTTATTTGAAACGTTAGATTGGTTCATGACATTTACTTTTTGAAGATAATTTCATTTAAATGTTGACCGCGGCTGCGTCTTACATTCGGAAAGTCCAATTTTGGGCAACTTTTTCGAGCATTTCGGCCGGAATAGCCCGAATTTCTTCGGAAATGTTGTCTTCCAAAGCTGGAATAGTTGCTGGCTTATTTCTGTAGACTTTAGACTTGACGTAGCCCCACAAAAAATAGTCTAAAGGCGTTAAATCGCATGATCTTGGTGGCCAACTTACGGGTCCATTTCTTGAGATGAATTGTTCTCCGAAGTTTTCCCTCAAAATGGCCATAGAATCGCGAGCTGTGTGGCATGTAGCGCCATCTTGTTGAAACCACATGTCAACCAAGTTCAGTTCTTCCATTTTTGGCAACAAAAAGTTTGTTAGCATCGAACGATAGCGATCGCCATTCACCGTAACGTTGCGTCCAACAGCATCTTTGAAAAAATACGGTCCAATGATTCCACCAGCGTACAAACCACACCAAACAGTGCATTTTTCGGGATGCATGGGCAGTTGGCCACCAAGATCATGCGATTTACCGCCTTTAGACTATTTTTTGTGGGGCTACGTCAAGTCTAAAGTCTACAGAAATAAACCAAACTATTCCATTTGGAAGACAACATTTCCGAAGAAATTCGGGCTATTCCGGCCGAAATGCTCGAAAAAGTTGCCCAAAATTGGACTTTCCGAATGGACCACCTAAGACGCAGCCGCGGTCAACATTTAAATGAAATTATTTTCAAAAAGTAAATGTCATGAACCAATCTAACGTTTCAAATAAAGAACCGATGAGATTTTGCAAATTTTATGCGTTTTTTTTTAAAAAAAAGTTATCAAGCTCTTAAAAAATCACCCGATATATACGGTACAAAGAATTATGTAATTAAGGAAATGTTAAAGAGAAAATTGGAATAATGAATGGTTAAGCAAAAATATGGTCAGTGAGCATCTTCATGTAAATAAGGCTGCATCATTATATGCTGGTCTTCAAGTTTAAGAAAACCAATTTTTTTGTGATTTTCGAACCGTACAGCATTTCTTGTAGTCTTCATATGTAATAATTATTATGTCGAATCAGTATTTTCAATGGTAACTGCATTATGTTTATGTTCGGATATTGTTATCAAAATAATTATTATTCGAGGTGAAAGTAATGCTCTTCTTAGCATGAGCTCAAGGTAAAGAAATAACTCGGCAATTGCTCATGGTCAGACAATATAAAATGTATATTTCCAATTCAAATCATGACGGCCCAGCTGGATGATATAATATAAGTTGAGCTAATTGCGTGGTTGCTTAAATTCAATTTTCGGATAGGACAATCGAACAAGCGCACACCGATATTTACCAGAACAGCGCCCACATTAATATACTCACTTAAATATATACATGTACCAAATGTAGTTAAATTAGTTACTTAATACATATGTGGTATAAAGGTGCACCCTAATAAACAATTAATGTGTTATATATTTGCTTGATGAAAAGTTAGCACACAATTGCTAGTGATACTAGAGCAGCAACAACAATATAAATAAATTATTATGATGAGTGTGTGAATAAAATATTTTAAAATATATCAAAAAAGAAAAGCCGAAATGCAACAACAAAAACTGACACATTTTCACACAAACTCATACGTGCACACACAGAAGTTGGCAAACAATGAGAATAAGTGAAAAGTGAAGCGGCAACGAAAGAACCATTTGTGGCGAGCGAAGAAAGAAGGAATATACTCGTATACACATGTACTATATTCCACACAAACATATACGAACTCATAATTGCTGAAAAAGTACAAAGTACGATAGAAAGCATGTTCAAGTGTTTCAGTGTAGTTGGGCGCGCTAAGTGCAATCGCTGCAGTATACACATATGTGTGTGTGTGACTGCCGACACTCGCTCACCGCAGGATTTCAATTAAATAAAAAGTACCGTTGCTTTGATAAAACCGCAAGTAGCTGCAAAAATAAAAGAAATGAGTGTAAAGTTGTATTGTACATCCGTCAAAGTAGCTATACACAAATACACATGTGAAAATTCGTGATGCAAGCACATTTGTGCTTTAAGCTTTTCGAGTTTTTCGAGGCTACCAGAATTAAATCGTGCGTTTGTGCTCACAATAAAAAATAACACAAATGGCTTCCGTGTGAAGTATTCAATTTTAGAATGCATTTACATAAGTTTTTAGGGACGAAAGAAGACTTTAGAATTCACGTATGATTCTGCCAGAGCCTCAAGAATAGGATATTATTTAAAAAGAGTTGTCATGTAACCGTAAAAAACTCGAAAAATATTTTCAGGCATGTAGAGCTCTTTGATATTGGGAAAATATTACATCTGACTATAAATATCCCACAAATTTTAATGCGGTAATAGCCTTTTCGCAGAGCAGTTAATTGATTAATCAACCGGCCTTCGCTCGATTAAAGCGATAATTTAGATCGATTTACATTTCACGATAATAATCTCATTGTACTACATTAATAATTAATCGAATTGAAATCGGGTTGAAACAGCAACGCAACTCTGCGAGTTGTTGTCCATACTGTATATTTGGCTGTGTTTAACTCTACCGATAGTTTTCCAGACTATAAATTGGTTGTATACTTTGAAAAAATGGCAGTCAGCTGATGAATTAATAGAAAAAATACAAAACGAGGAACCCAAGCAAGTATAACAGCTGATAGTTAATCGAGCATATCCAGTAGCCGGTTGTGCGACAGTCAAAAACTCGTTACTCAATTATTATCTTAATGCACTAAATTAATTTGGCTGTGCGAAAAAGCATTAAAGTACAACTGGACACCTTTAGTCCGAAAGATATTTATTATTATGATGAGTTATGATATCAGGAAACACTTCTGAGATAGAATATTTTCTAATAAATTTCAAATGTTATATGACGGGTGATCCAAGCAGAGTCTGTACGCGTGAGTCCTGTCAAGCTGTCATCTTTTTCAGTATTGTTTGGAATTTTCAGACATTAGGGCTTACGTTTGAATAACGTTTACAAATCACCCAACTTTGTTGCGAAAATTCACGTTCTGTAAACATCGGCGTAATGAGCTTACTATTCCTATGTTAAAACCCAGCAATTATTTGGGATAACATTGGACCGAATAGGCCACGCCCAGCACGCAGTGAAGAAAATATAGCAGCCGTTGCTGAGAGTGTACACTAGGACTGTAGATTGTCGATTCTGCATAGCTCGCAGTAACTTGGACTGTCGCATTGAACGACTTGGCGCATTTTACGTCAAGATCATAAATTGAAAGCGTACAAAATATAACTTGTGCATGAACTGAAATTGCTCCACCTTCCAAGCGACATCACTTCACTCAATGGGCTCTTGAAAAATTCCAAGAAAATTCGAAGTTTTCGATCCAAATTTTGTTCAGCGATGAGGTCTATTTCTGGCTCAATGGGTATGTAAACACAAAAATTGCCGATTAAGGACGAAAAGCAAACTCAAGAGATTCAAAAGCTGCCATTTCGTCTAGAGAAAGCAACGGTTTGGTGTGGTTTGTGGGCCGGTTGAATCATATTGACCAACTCTTTGATACCCGAAATTAAAGTTCGTCATCTCGCCACTTCCCACACATCGCATCAATAAATGAATTTATTGAGGGAACACTTCGGTGAGCAGATAACTTCACGTTTATGCCGGTCGATAGTCAACAAAGATCGTTTTATATCACACCGTTAGGCTTTTTCCTATGGGGATAGTCTAAAGTCTATGCGGACAATCCCCCTTCGGTTTAGTCCTTGGAGTAAAACATCACACGTGGCATTCACTAGCTACCTGTCGAAACTCTTGAACGAGTCATCGAAATTTCGACTCAATGGATGTATCATCTGACACGTAGCCGCGGCCAACATTCGAAAAAGATAATCTTGAAAAAATAGAATCATAGAATTTTCTTTCGAGAATAATAGTCATTCACAATTAATTGGAAGTTTCTGTGTTTTTCGTTAAAAAAGTAGAGAACATCGAAATGTATCACCCTTCACATATTTTTATACTCTCGCAACAAAGTTGCTAAGGAGAGTATTATAGTTTTGTTCACATAACGGTTGTTTGTAAGTCCTAAAACTAAAAGAGTCAGATATAGGGTTATATATACCAGAGTGATCAGGGCGACGAGTAGAGTCGAAATCCGGATGTCTGTCTGTCCGTCCGTCCGTCTGTCCGTCCGTGCAAGCTGTAACTTGAGTAAAAATTGAGATATCATGATGAAACTTGGTACACGTATTCCTTGGCTCCATAAGAAGGTTAAGTTCGAAGATGGGCAAAATCGGCCTACTGCCACGCCCACAAAATGGTGGAAACCGAAAACTTATAAAGTGTCATAACTAAGCCATAAATAAAGATATTAAAGTGAAATTTGGCACAAAGGATCGCATTAGGGAGGGGCATATTTGGACGCAATTGTTTTGGAAAAGTGGGCGTGGCCCCGCCCCCTTTTTTGTACATATCTCGGAAACTACTATAGCTATGTCAACCAAACTCTACAGAGTCGTTTTCTTCAGGCATTTCCATATACAGTTCAAAAATGGAAGAAATCGGATAACCACGCCCACCTCCTATACAAAGGTTATGTTGAAAATCACTAAAAGTGCGTTAACGGACTAACAAAAAACGGCAGAAACACTAAATTTTACGGAAGAAATTGCAGAAGGAAGCTGCACCCAGGCTTTTTTTTTAAATTAAAAATGGGCGTGGCGTGGCCCACTTATGGACCAGGAACCATATCTCAGGAGCTACTAGACCGATTTCAATGAAATTCGGTATATAATATTTTCTTAACACCCTGATGACATATACGAAATATAGGTGAAATCGGTTCACAACCACGCCTTCTTCCAATATAACGCTATTTTGAATTCCATCTGATGCCTTCTCTGTATAATACATATGTACATTAGGAACCAATGATGATAGCGGAATAAAACTTTACACAAATACGGTATTTGAAAAATATGTAAATGACGGATAATGAAATCTCGATTATCACTTTACCATGCGAGAGTATAAAATGTTCGGTGACACCCGAACTTAGCCCTTCCTTACTTGTTTAAAGTCGAGTTGTACAGTTTCAAAAAAGAAGGAATGCAACAATGAAATTTTCATGGCTTGTGCGCTGAATCAAAGGAGGTGCTACTGTCTAATTATTTATATTTTTTTAGTGTCATTTTTTTACTTGAAAAAGTTAAAAATTGGAAACTTTTACATTGATTAACACCGAAAACTTTCGCTTAACTAAAAGTCATTCATCTTCACACTACATCACAGCTACATAACATACCTTGAAATATTTCCCCATACAGGCTAAGTGGAACACAGGGCCGCACTTTACTACAAATATACACTTTAATACTAAATGATTGAACAAAATACTAGCACTGAGCACATTCGCCACAAACCTATTACACCACACCTTTCGCTAGCGAGTAACAAGTAGCGAGTACGGAATGGTTATAATTTTTTTTTGGGTACCTCCGCTTTTTGCAAAACTTCAAACTTCTGCGTAACCAATTTGTATTTTTTCATGTTAAATATATTTCAACTAGCTTATTTGAGTAGATGCTGACAGCAATATAGTGTTTACCAGCTACGAACAGAAAACAAAGGCGTGAGCAACTGCGTTTGACAGATTTTTAATTGGACTACAGCTCAACGAAATTTGCGGAAACTTAAAGCAATTGCAAGAAAAATAGAAGCACAATTTTCTAGAATATGCATGTAAATCGAAAATTTTCACAAGAAAAATAATTAACCATAGTTTATTCTAATGCTAGTAAGGTACCACATAGGCTTTAAGCCAGCTACATATATGAGCACTAAAGGAGGAAAGTTCCATTAGTACATTAAAGCTGATTACGTTGGAAAGCGTTGTATTATCAACATTAGTATCTCTTAGAAAAAGAAAAGTTTGACCTCTTAGGAGTTATGTAGGCGTTATTAAGTACGAGTAAGTTCAAAATGTATTATTTCACAGAACACAGTCTAGTACACTTTAGTGTATATGGAATAATATCTAGTATAATATAAGAAAATGAAGAGACAGAAAGAAAAATGCTTAAGCTTTAAAATCACGGGAGACCACTTTTCACTGGATACATCGAATGTTGAGATTGAAAAGTGTTTTCGCTGAGAGTTCTTCTTCACTAGTTTAATGTGAAGAAACTTCAACCCAAAGTCATCGAATTTTGGTGGGCATGCTTTAACTGAGAGAGGACTATCTCGACGAATAAAGACCGTATCCTATAGGTCACTCATTATCCCCATCCTGCTATGTGGTTCACGATGACAAAATCTGATGAATCGACGTTAAAGTTTGAAGTTGATGCAGTTGCAAGTACTATTTGATGAAGATAGTTGCCGATCACTAGAAGAGTTCAAATAATATTTTGGAACAAACACTCAAGCAGTCATATCAAAATCTTCAAGATCTGTCGGATACTTTCAAAAGCAAGAAAATTTGATGTCAAATGAACTGAATACTATAAAAAGAAGAAATGTTTTCATCGAATTGTGGTGATTGCAAAAAATCATATGGAAAACTGTTGAAATTATTAACAGAGAACTCTACCGACAATAACTCATCAAGTTGGAAAGAGTTATTGCCGAAAAATGCCCGTAATTCGCGACTAGACACGAGCAAATATCTTTCCATCATTCCTACCGACATTCAATATCTCTCTACTTAATCGGAACGGCTATGGATTTCCAAGAACTGCGCACTATGCAGCATTCTTCAAAGTTATAAGCGAAATATTTTTTGTTGCTGCGATAACAACATGAAATAAATAACACGCATAAGGGCCGTAAAGATTGAAGAATATTCAGTGTTGATATCAAATATGCTATAAATATGCTTAGAGAGTGAACAAATCTTCTTCCTTGTTGGTTGTAGGAAGCTTAAAGAGAACAGTATGTCATAAAAATGTTGTGGACGAAAACAAAGTGTTAATAAATTCTGCGCATTACTTTTTTCAAGATTCCAGTAGCCACTAACAGCTTTTAACCTAAAGAAATAACTTATAATGTGCAACAAGAAAAGAACACACACAACAGATTAGAAGAATTTGCAGCAAATAGCTTAAAGTTTTTCTAGAGTAAATTGAATGAATAAGCAAATTTCAAGTTCAAAATCAACTAACCTCATGGTTATACACATTTGTTATAGTCTAATTTTAAACTAGTTCAATGAAAAACCTTAATCGGCTCTACAAAACGTTAGTGTTGAGCAAATGAATGAAATTTGTCTTTGCAGACCTTTTTTATTTTATTTATATACAAGAAAAGTATAAATCTATACGAAAACGTACATCTGTAGCAAATAAGCAGAACCCCTAATCCACCATCTTCCTCCAAACCCAAAAACCTTACTGACATCAAAAAAACACTTTCCTTAACATAAAATCGCATCTCGGCATCCTTAATAAATGCATTAACACAAATATACATATATGTATGTAATATATAATATTTACATGCCTGTATAGTAAGTATGTATTTGTGCGTGCTACAGCTGCTTTGACAACCCGAACGGAGGCGGATAATTTTATGTCAAGTGATAATTAAAATACAAACGTTAACAAATACTTTAAGCGCTTTATTTGCATATGTTTTTATGGCACTTGACACGCGTTTACATTTATTCTGTCACAAATTGCTACACACATATGAACGTGTGTTAACACACACTTATAAACGTGTCACACACATGCAAATTACGCACAGATTTAACGCTTCACTCGTTGGTTTTATCTTTGAGCTCCGCGTTTTGGCATCAATATGTATGCACAGATTTATTATTATGTATGTATGTGTTAGCCTGAGCTACTAAATCAAATTAGTATGAATTAAATTAGCCACTTTTATGTACAAAATTTTCAAAATTATTTAGGTGTCGACCAGAAAGTATTATGAAATAATACATCTCCACTCTTAGGGCGACAAAATAATACAATTATGTTGGTCACTTTGTAACTAGTGTTACAAAAAATTACTTTTTCTACTGCAACCTAAAAATCGCGATAAAAAATAGCATTTTAGTGCAGTACATTTATTTATAGTAGAGCAACTAGCATAGAAGCGAATACACCTAACCAATTCAATAAATAGTGACAAGCTACTCTTTGAAATAACGGTAACTCGACGTCTTGAAGCAATTCGATTCGGGTACAATTGTTTTTTTTTTTTTTAGTTTTTTATATAATCATTAAATTTCTTCACGCATCACATCACATTTTCTCTACATTATTACCATGCTTACCTTAGATCACAAATTTGATTGTATTGCTGCTTAGTGTAAATATTGGTTTACAGTTTCCTGGTGGCTACTTTATTAAGACTAGTCGCCTAATATCGTTAAATCTGACAGTAAATAAGCACTGCTTCGATTGGTCAGAGTCATTTAAATAAAGCTCAAGGTTCAGAAGGGAACTCGATATATAGATGCCACATACGCTCAGGCATAAAAACCTCATGTGCCTGAACAGCAACAAAATCGATCCATATCTGAAGCATGATGAAATGTGCGTCACTTAGGGCAAATTCAACTGAAAACGGTCGTGATCAAATCCTGGTAAGCCGATCCACACGGTGAGAATCAAGAAGGTTTTTTTATGTTCTTGGTGAGTTTAACAGGAATAATCTACTATGAACTACTACCCTACGGACGGAAGAACAGACACTTCGAACATAAGAGGCACCTGTCTCTCAATTAGATGATAAGGAGTTCGGGTGCACCCTTAGCCTGGTTATGTCTAAACGAACCCCAGATCTTGAATGGTTTGAGCGGAGAAAAAGCTTGCGGAAGCTCATTCCGAAATACCTGGAAGTTATTTATAATACCCATAAATGCGCCAGGGAGGGATACTTTCCAGAAAGGGTTGTTCCTCTCCTGAAGTCGCATGAAAAGGTCAGAACCGATCCTCGTTCTTGTCGGGTCATCAGTCTTCTTCCAATACTTGGAAAAGTGCTGGTAAGAGTAATGGTGGAACGGCTTCAGGAGCTAACGCAGAGTATGTGGTCGGATAGGCTGTATGGGTTTAGAAATGAACGCAGCATAGAGGATACATGGCTTTATGTTCAGAATATTTTTAGCGAGAATGTCAACAATTAAAAAACGCTGGCATTTACAGAGCGCTGATCAATGCATTGATTTGATCCGCTCTGATATTTAATATCTTTACTTTTATTTCGGACCAATGCTGTAAACAATTGAAGCCAGAAAGACAACATCAGATCACATAAATGGATAATGGCTCCCCAGCAGCAGAATGCAGCGGTTTGAAATAACTTTCAAAATAACAACGTGTTACTGATCGAAACGATGCATATTTGACCTAAATCAGTGCATTATATTCCATGCAAAAATTTTCTACACTACCACTTCTTGCCACTAAAACGCAAACTTGAAAGTGAAAGCTCAAACTAAAGTCAAATCAAAGTCAAACTCAGAAATCAACGAAAAATTTAATAGCCACAACAAGCTGCAGCAAATGCAGGAAAGCTGCTTAGAAGCGATGGCAACAGAGCAGCCGTTTTTCTGTTGCTGCTGTACTCGTAAATTTGCTGTCGCAACGTTGCATCTTGATGGTTATGTCATAGCAGTCAGAATTTAGAAGAAAATAACGAGCAATGAATTGTTGCCACATGCCACATGCACAACAACTGATGTGCGTGCGTGGCAAGTGATATGCTTGTGGCATGCAGCGAATTTCGCTTGCTAATAAGAGTACATGTGTGTATATATGTATGTTGACGATCTGCGCAAATGCGTGAGTGTATGTGTGACATACAATTCGGCCACTTATACGTTTAGCTAGCAGAATTGTGTTGTGCATATCGCATGTTGCATGCATCTTTCTTATCTTGTCATACGGCAAGCTTTATGCATACATATACACGTGTGTTCAAATACATAGGGAAGTTGGTTCGTTGCAAAAATAAATACAAGTGGCATTGCTTGAAATCTGTGTTGCGAATACTAATTCGTCGCTCCAAGTGGCCACTTCGGTGTGTAGGCGAAAGCACCACTATAAAAGTGCTAATTTAATTTGAGAAAGCTTCTCGGCAGCAGCGCAAAAGTGAAGCGGCTTTGTGCATAAAATATCATTCTACCACAAGAATGAACATTTAAAGCGCTGCCTCGCTCTAACAATGCCTGCAACGGCTGCAAAAATAACAAAAAACAAGAGAAATGGTATTTTTGTCTCGTTGCCTGTAATAGCTGTACAGCTTGAATGACTCTTTTAAATATACATTTTCCTTTGAGCATGCATTTGCATAGAGAAACGCGCCGCCCTCACATGACTACAGCTCGAGGCACTCAGTCACTCAGTCAGTCAGCCAAAAAGTCATTGAATCAATCTCACCTGCATATGTAGATGAATGCATACATTCATACATACGTGCTATATGTATGTATGTATATGTATGAGTAAGTGTATGCGCCTTTCAACATCTTAAGCAGTTGTCCTCGTTTTCAAGGATTTCTGTCATTCTTTTGCCTGCACTTTTCAGTCGTGTATTTTTTTATACCCTGAACAGGGTCTATTAGGTTTGTCACGAAGTTGGTAACACCCAGAAGGAAACGGCGGAGACCCTATACAATATATATGTCTACATAAATTATCAGAATGACGATCTTGACGATTTTGACATGTCCGTTTGTCTGCCAGTGTCTACGCGAACTAATACCTCAATACCTCAAAACTGGCCGATCAAAATTAAGCCCTACTACGGTAAACAAATTTTATTTTACGACAAATCTTCAGGAAATTTGGCTTGGATTATTGTCAAGGTAATGATACAATCTTTCAAAAATTCTGTTCAGATCGACCCACTATAACCTATAGCTGTCATACAAGCTAGTCGATCAAAATGAAGTTGTTGTATAAGGTATTCTATCTACGTTCCAATCGAGATTAACGTTTTTTCTTGTTCTTTTCGGATTCATAACCATAAATACATCGTCACATCCACCTTTCTGCCCACATAAATACTTGCTTTAAATGCATATTCCGTATTTTGTGACATATTTGCTCCTCAGCTGCCTTAGTTACCTATATTATACATATACACACCCAACAACAACGCCTTTAGTAACAACAGAAACTCATACTAGATAATAATAAACTGGCTATTCAAAAACTCATTGGCTTTAAGTGCATTGTCAGCTGCAGCAGTGCCATCTTCAGCCATAGCTTCAAGTTGCAATTCCTGTTCGGGCTCCACAGCAGCTCGAACAGGCTTTGACTTTGCATTTTCTTGCACAAATAAAGATATAAATATATTGCAATATATAGACATATATAGTATGTACATGTTTAAGACTCATAACGAGCGCACTAAACCGGCGTCACTCGAAATGCTGTGTCCCACTGATGCTTTGAGGACACTGCGCTGTACACCAAATACCGCTGTCATATCCCCAAGAATGTACTTTTTTCCATTCTTTCAACTGTCCAGCTGACTCGGAGTTGCTGCTTACTCCATTGTGCTTGTTTTTTCCTGCTTTTTTTCAGGTCTGACCTCTTTTTCACCTGTCCGCTTATCATGCGACCACTCAGACACTCAGCTATACATTCTCTTTTATTCATTCATTTATGGCATTCGTTGTGCAAAGGCACTCAAAGTCTGTCCATCAGTCTGCCTTACCGCTTCTGTCTGGCTGTCTATCAGCTCCTGTGGGCCGCACACACACACACACCCATCACTCAATCACTCACACAGTCGTAGGTAGATTTGTTTGCGTTTCTATTTGTCCAAACGCACTGGCCGCATTACCGTTACTTTGTCCAGCACACGCACCCACACGCAGTTTCATGCAATACCTATAAGCATATAAGTCGCCTGTGTGTTTCGCTTTCACTCGCCTGCTGCACATGTCTACACTTATCTCTGTATGCGTGCTATTGTAATGCTATTGTTGTTGTGGATTGCTTAGCATGTGTACCTGTCTGTCATTCAGTTGCACATGATCCACCCTACTTTTTTCCACGACTACTCTTCAGCTTCCTTTCACTGTCTGTCAGTCAACTCTTAGAAGCACCAATTTGAAATATCCACTTAGGAAGTAGGATTGCATACTTTATGAGATTTCCTCATAATAAATAAGCAACTGGAATATTTTTTCAGTAGAACTGTTTAAAGTCATCTGTAGATACTTTCGCCGAAATTAAATACGTATTTGCCTAATGTAGGCTAGCTTTTCATGAAAAGCAACAGCAGTAAAACTAAAGCGTTGCCTACATTTAGGCGTATATTTCATCAAAGTTACGCACCCAATAGAAATATTGAAGTGTGGTGATAACCCATTATTCTCTAAGTCGAAAAATATTATTAATAATTACAGCTAAGTCATTCGACATTAACCTCAGACGTAAAGTCTTCGAAGTTCGTAATTTGAAGACATGTATCATCGTCACGAGCTGAGTCGATTCAGCCAACTTCGCTTGCTTTTCATCTAAATATCTCTGTATATACGTTAACTAGTCCCTGTACACGTCGTTTTTTCTACAAAAAGCTCCTAATTTGTCAGATCTGTTAATATCGGAACACTATAGGATTTAGTTGTCAGAGAAACTATTTGATGCGACTTAGAGCCCAACATGGACAACTTTTTTATTTTAAAAAATCTTCATGAAACTTTTTCTCTTAAGATCCGAATGATAAGCCACAAATTACTAAGGTCAGACGCGAACCGGATAGGCATAAATAATGGCAATACATACAGAAAGTGGTAAAAAGTATACAGTAGAGAGACGCTGGAACACCTCTTACTTCTCTTCAGACTTTCAAGAACGTGTCTTAGATATCTAGGAACTTTTTAGTTCTAGGGACTAGATGAAGTATCACAACTAGGCGTCAAGTCGCTTTTAAAGTTCGCAAAAAGCGTTGACGTCCTGTGTGACGAATACTTCAACTCAAATGAAACTGAACCTCTATTTGGCATTACTAAAGACTTGTAGGTTTATGTAGTATGGCCTGACAGCCGACAAGTATAACCTCACCTAACCCAATATGAGAGTAATGACTAATTATAAGACAATATTAATAAATTGTTAGATCATTTTTCTTTAACCGTCATTTTTCAACGGCATACAGCAGCATTAAAATGTTACTCATACGCAGTGGTAAACTGCTAATCAGGCATCACTTAACTAAAATATAAGACTAATGAAGCTTGGTTTTTAAGATGCAATTAGCGGTAAAATAAGAAGTAGATAATTTTTTATTCTTACGATAATTAAGTAAGTATAAACCATTGATCTACTTCTTGGTTGGGTTGCAGATAGCAGAATTTTAAATGTTCCTCATACGCACTGGCGAACCTAAGCTTAGCAGCAATACAAATTAAAAGACTGCAAACGTTTGGAAATTCTTCATCACACATTTAATAAAATTATTTTATAAAACTTAATATCATTAACAAAACATAAACAAATCAGAGAGTGGTATTTGAAATATTGCGCATACGCATTGACGCACCACTGCAATGCGCGCCTGAGGAACCCAAAGTAAGAGAGATAGAAATGCTTGCAATTTCAGGTTTACAATTTCAGCATAACAATTTTACGCAAATACAATATAATTTCACATAAAATTAAAAAAAAAAAAAAATTGGTCACTTCTTGCAACGCTTGGAACATATGAGGTTGCCTTCAGATATTTCAAAAACTTCGAAGTAAGTTAAAAACAAAATTACAACCGCTAGTGCAGCAATCAAAATATGCCAGAGATGTAGATATGAGCAGAGCGGCATAACCAATAAGAATGGCGACAGCTACAATAGCGTTTATGTTTCCTTTAACCGCTTTTGCTCGCCAACTTTTCGCATTGCTTTATTGCACTTTTGCACATTTCACTGCACAGCACAGCGGCTTGCGAAGTAAAGCGACAAATTATCAGCGCAGAAAGAGAAAAGTAAAAAGTAGCAAGTTAACGTATAAAGCGCACACAGCCCTACTTACACAAACAAACAACCCAAATGGTGAATGAGCTGAGCGAGCGAGCAGGTGGAGCATTCAAACGCACCTGACTGGCTGCTTCGTGCTGAGAGAAAGTGAAGAGCTGGCTATAAAAGTAACTGGATATAAAGTATTACAGGCATATGAGAGTACTGCCGCGTATATTACAACATACACACCCACACGTGTTCGTGTGCTATCTGCTGCTGCAACCTACTTTAAGCGGATAGTCGCATGCAACACATAAGAAATTAAATAAAATATCATTTAAATGAAATGCCGAGTGGCAAACGAAAAGGAGGCAACAACAAAAAACACAAAAACATGAAAAGCAGTAAAGTGTACCGTTAGGTGGTAGCAAGTACACCAATAAATAAGGGAGGCAAAAAGAAGAAGAATAAAGAAAATATGCGTTCTGCTGGGAGGCGAGACCATTTGTGCACAACAAGCAAAAGACAACAACAACAGCTGGAGGCTGCTGCAACTTGCAGCATGTCTATAAAGTTAGCCCGCCAGCCGCTGCGCGCGTACTCGTACATAGTGAGTGTAGATGTAAACGCTGCATACTGTGCGACTGAGTGCAAGTGCCGTTATCGTTGCATCGTATGAGTATTTTATTATGCATGCATATCCGGTATGAGCCGTAAGGACGCGTGTTCTACTTTTCGTTTATTTTTTTATCTTTTTGTTGTTGTTTTTTTTTATTTTTGTACATACATATTTTTTTTGTGCAGATTTATCTACTTTCTTTTATTGTGGCGCTTACAAAAGTGCAACAGTGATGTACAGGCAGATAGAAAAGCTTTGAATTGGATCAAGTTTTGCTGAATCGAGTATGTGCCGTTAAAAATAGTCATTTTTTAAGTGCGATATTTTTAAAGAATTCCAAAACTAGTAAATAATACGCATAAAAATATTAAATTTGTAATAAATATAAATAAAATCATAAAAGTACACCTAAGCAGATCATAGGATCAAATTTGACGCAGACCACGCCGAAACCGGGTCTATAGTGTTCTTTTCGTAGATTGATACAACCATTTTTTATGTTCATGCGAAGTGCGATCTCAATATGTCGATTAGTGTGTGTTAGACAGCTGTTTGCTTATTTTTATGGCGATTTTTACCATAAAAAAAGGAACAACAAGTTTCCTCGAAATTTTATATTTCCAAAGGAATCGGTACTAGAGAAGCATGGGAAATGTTGCGTACGTGTTTAGGAGAGCCTACTTTATCACGAATAAAAGTATTTAAGTGCCACAAAGCATTCAATGAAGAACGTGAAGTCATCGAAAAATTGGCTCATACGAGTCGTCCATTCACTTCGGTTAAAGACGATAGCATCTAAATAGTTAAAGAAACACTGATTGGAAATGGTCGTGTTGGCATAAGAGCATCCTCAACCTTTTCTATGGATTCCAGCCGAGTGTATGGACAATTAGATTAAGCGTTGTCTTCGTTGTTTTGCTTGTATTGGCTCTGTAGTCAAACTTGACAACCATCATAATAACAGATTTGTATGAAAATAATGTAATCTCCATTTTTGTCAGTCCGTGTCAGTTTTGATCAGCTGGTATTTGTTGCAACCACTCTTTTGTTTGCCTTTTCTTACTTTTTCCCTCTCGCCTGCATATTTCGTCATATTCCGCTCCACTCATTTGCTTACACATGTCCGCCTCGATTCTTTTAGCAGCTGCTGGTAGCGCGTATCAAAATTGTTGCTGCTGCGTTTGGTCCCGTTGTTCACGCTACACTGCCGTCTGCTGTTATCTATCCCTTTGCCTTCACATGTTGCGCGATATTATTATTTTACAAGTGCGCTTGGAATGCTTTAAAATTTCATTACTTCAAGTACAACGCAATAGTGACTACCGTTACGACCGTCTTTGCTTACTATCATCTGCCAGTCGAGCCAGCCGGTTCGTTCAATCTCTTTTAGCGATTGCTTTTGCTCGTACGCAATTGTAGTAGTAATTGTTACCGTTGCATGTGGCACAAAGGCGTGCTCTCGCTCACGCACATACGCACGTAAAGATGTAGTTGTGAAAAGAACACACACTCAAGCTGGCATGTACCGTTTGTGGCACACAAATGTCGTATAAAGCATCTGCTCTGTAGGGAATGTCGGTGAAAAATGTAGTGGAGGCAATCGAAGGTAAATATGCATTTCAGAAGCTCTGAACTGTCTGTCAAATGCATTCCATCATGGCTATATAACTAAAAGGATCCAATACAGCCCCGGTTTTATCCTCGGTCTTTCTGTTAGTCACAGTCAAGAAGAAAAGATACTAAATCGTCAGAAGAATGGCAGAAACTTCCGAACTCTCTCCATGTCCACAGAAACCAGCGAAACTGAGAGTGTTTTAATTTATATTTCACATATTTGCAACTTAACCTCAAAACACAAGAAACTCGAATAAAAGTAGATGTACTTCTAGTAATACTTTCCTGACAAGTGACTCTAAGCTTGGGTTTTATTTATTTAACTTATTTTGTTGAATCATACAAAGTAAATAAGCGTTTTTTTACAAAAATCCTGACTTGCTTCCCAGAGCTTCTTTTCTTATCTCGATCGCCGACTGTGAAAGTTGAAAATCCCAAATACCATTCAGACTGTATATATAGAGTATATAAAATCTATTGTAAAAGTACCTCTACTTGGATCACCCGTTATACCAACTATTCTCGTTCGACCAGACAGAGACCTTGTAAGACATCCGAATGACTGGTTCCAAACTTTAGTGAGGAAGTACTAGCTCAGTCTTCTCCTCCTCCTTTAGAATGGTTTTACTCAGTACTAAACACCACATGATCAATACTTAATCTTCAATGTCGAAATATGTCTTAATTTAGAAAACAATTCAACATTTTTCAAAGAAACCAATTACACATTTCGCTTCTTGTAAAATTGTTAAAACAGACGGAGACTTTGTTGAGAGATTTCTATTTTCAAACAACTGACGATTTCAAAAAAATATTTACAGTTTGTGCCAAAATGAAATTTCCTAAATAGTTTTCAGGCAGATTGGAAACCTTTTCATTAAACCCCTTCCCTAATTTTGAAAGAAATTTTTCTTAAGTTTTTTCCGACAGGGTTGCAATGCACACATTTCTCAGAGCACTTTCAGTTTTGTTATTCTTTATATTTTTTTTTTCCTTTTTTGTTTTTATTTCAGTTGCCTTCATCTTTACGCATTGTGTCCTCGCAATGCATTTTGACTTTGGTATTTCAATTTGTGAATATTTTAAGCAATTTATCCTTTCATTTCGGCTTTATCGTTTCACAAAAGTAATGCACATTGTGGCATAAGATACTCTGCGGGGAAAAGTTGATTCGCTTTGAGTAAGAAATTGAGAAAAAGAATAAACCTTTATACTTTCTCAAGCTTATTTATTCCAAAAGTCGGTGACTTATTTACCTTTGACAAAGGGGAACCAAGAAATCTTAATATAAATAAATTTAGTTGCCGCAAATGCAAGAGTTTTCCTCGTGCACTTAAGCACACAGAAAATAATCAAAAAACAAAGAGGAGAGCAGATTAGCTGTGTCTTTCAGATTTAATAAATATTATATTTTTTGTTAAATATACATAGTTACAGTTCCTGTTAATATATAAAATATTATAAAGATCATAAAGCTGGAGGTCTAAACCAAATTCTCACGTCGATTTGCTGTCTGCACAAGCACAAGGAGGGCACTTGAACGACAGTAAACAGTATAGCAGCGGTTTTATGACATGAATTTTTATGGGCAGAAAACCAACAATCCCAGATCAAATTCTCCAATTGTCTGGCATGATTCACGCAACCATTGTCTATTTTGATATGGATGCTATAACTGTTTAAACTCTTATCAATCTAGACTGTACCCTACTATACCGACCTTAACCAACACTTAAAATTTAACTTATTTAAATAAAACTTTCCTCCATCTTTTCTTGGGTCCGATAATTTCAAAACCACTTATTTTCTTATCTCCCGTTGGTGACATCTTAGCAACACTTAATATCTCAGAAAACTGGAGGGTGCTAAGCACTCCGTCGTTCTCTGACCATGAGTTCATCTACTTCTCCATTAGATGGGAAGTAAAGACCAGAAACGAGGTTAGGAGAATACAAAATGGGATCTCCACAAACAGATGCTATAAGGCAAGCTCGAAAAAGGTCAAATGCAGATCTTCTCTCTTGCCCTACTCTGCGACTCGAGCACAAAACGAAGGCCCATTGGTGGAACCGGGAGCTTGGGTATTGCAGACGCAAAGATATTTTAAGGGACTACAAGAAGTTGATGCGAAGGATAACGCGAGAATTTGGGAAGAACTTTTGTAGTGGCTTTGATAAGATCCACGAGATGGCGAGACTTGGGAAACTATTACCTAAAAGCCTCGCCGTGCCCAGTCTAATTCTCAAAAGTAACAGAGAGTGGACGGACAACTGTCAGTACTCATTGGAAGACCTAGTCAGTGAGCACTTTTCAGGCTGGCAGGATATGTCCTAGCTACGAAAGGAATAGTTTCCGAATCTTTACGGAACACAAAATAGAATGGTCCATTCGCTCATTCGACCGATATTAATCTCCCGGTACGAATGGAATCATTCCAGCAATGCTACAGATTGTGCTATGTCTATACGTGCCGTGGCTAAAGGCGATTTTAGGGGATGCTTCAAGTTCAGCTATGTGCCACACTCATGGAGAGAGGCTAGGGTATGTTTCGTACTGAAGGCAGATAGAAGCAACCCAACTTCCTAAAAAGAGGTTAGGCCTATAAGTGTTCCTTCCTTTCTGCTGTAAACACTATGTAGAGAAAGTCTAGGACGTGCACATTACAGCCTCAGCGCCTTCTAGAAGCTTTACCAACCCGTAGAACAACACAGGTCCAGTAGATACTGCATTCCTTACACTGGTATTTAATATCGTAGAGCTCTTGGATATAAGGAAAACAACCTGGAGCATTCAACAACGTCTCTACCAAATCTATTTTGAATAGTTTCCTTTCAAAAGGTGTTGGTCCTGCTATGCAACGCTGGATCAGTAGCCTTTTGACCTATACATAGGTGGATAAGAGCTGAATGTAATGACGCTGGAATGACCAAGGAAGTCCGTAGAGGTACTCCACAAGGTGGAGTGCTATCTTCGCTTCTGTGGTTATAAGTGATGAACAAACTGCTGAGGAACTTGGATGGCGAAGCTCCTAAGATAGTGGCACAAAGAAGTGGCGTCATAAAAGATGACTACTCCTCATGAATCTAGTAACTGAACTTCATCTGCTATCACAAAGGACCAAAATTGGTATATTGTACATGGCTCATTGGCCCACAACATTTTTCTAAATTCTCCACTAAATGTGATTAGCGTAGCTAATATAGTTACAACAATATGCTTAGTGTTGATATGAGAGAAGTTCAATGAGTATATAATTAGATACGCTGTAAGAAAGTATTCGCTTAATATCTAAACCAGACCTCAAGCTGCACGAGAGTAGATAGGTTCTACTTGCCTGTAACTGACTGTCAAGCGACTCTTAGCGTTAGTCAGCTCCTCACTGCTTCTACTAGTATTTTATTCTATCGCTTATTACAGTCAAAAGCAGCCTTTATTGTCAAAAGTTCTGCATAAGTAACTCCTATATGTTCAAAAAGTCAAAGTTTCTGATAAAAGCAATTCACTATCTATGAAATCTAGGCTCTGAACAAGAATCCTGAGATCCTCAATATGAAACACATGACTTGTACTTCAGCGCTTTATCATTTAAGTCACATACATCTTTCTAGCTTAATCTCCACCAGTCCGTTGTTACTCCGCTCGCTGTTAATGGCCTGCCAATTCGTACAATTTCGTTTATATACTCGTTGGGTTGTTGCAAACGAATTGTTTGTACATTTGGCGCCAACGAAAAGCCCGCAACTTTTCAAAACTAACTTTAGAGAGTTTCCGGCATGCCTCGGCCACACTTTCAAATCACTCACGCTGATGACTGCTTCCCGCCTGGCAACTTAGAATAAATTCACATTTGCCGAGTTGTCAGATTAAGAAAAACCATTGAAATGCGCACAGAATTTTAATTCTTCCAACTCAAATTGCACTCAAGAGTGAACAGAGCGGGAACACTCACACCCATATTAAGTGCACGTATGTGTATGTGTGTGTGAAAGGTTATATGTGTTTGGTGGAAGATATATAAGTATTTACATATCCGGTTGCTACGACGCATGCACACACATAACGGTATATATGTAGGCAGAACTTTGAGGCTTCTATATACATTCCATAGTTTAGCTCCTCTTGACCAGTGGCGAC
This sequence comes from Bactrocera neohumeralis, assembly GCF_024586455.1. NCBI lineage: Eukaryota > Metazoa > Arthropoda > Insecta > Diptera > Tephritidae > Bactrocera > Bactrocera neohumeralis. Next base: position 43,736,203 of record NC_065922.1, read on the forward strand.
CGCCAGACCACTCGTAAGTTCAGCAACTAAGTAAACTTAGCACACGAGAAAGTTTCACTTAATGTACTTAACAACAACGTAAAATGTATATGTGTGTGCGAGCATGAATGTGACTGAGTATGTGTGCCACAGCAGTGTTAAGTGGAACAATTCTTGGGAACAAAGGCAGCGGTGGCATGAACCAGCACTAAAAGCTAAAACAAAAAAGGAACAAAAACTCCAACAACACCAACAACTACAACTTAAACTTCAAAAACAAACTTCCAAGAAATAAACAGTACGAAAATAGAGAAATGAAAGGCGTATGGCAACAACAACAGCAACAAACCACAGAGCATATAAATTTCAGAACGGAGTTAGGCGATATAGTACATTTCGAGAGGCGCGACCAAGGAGTGAGCACTAAGTTTAGCGGCGCGGCATTTAGACGCCGCCACATACCGCCCTCATGGCAACTTGCCACATTCTCCAACAACACAAAAACAAGGCGGAAAGTAACAAACTATGGCACATAAAGTGATGACCGAAAGATGGCCGACAAATTATTGCTGTATGACTCAAGTGTTTGCGCAGCAAGAGTGCCTGAGAAATGGCCGCTGCGCGCGTCTTAAGTTTCAGGCAATTTCATTTAACGCATTTACATTAAACGCACCAACAAAAAGCCGGCACATACATTTATATGTGTTTGTATGTAGTGGATGGCGAGCAGAGCGTATTACTGCGCCGCTAATGCTGGGTTCATACTCATGTGTCCGCTTGCGAGGATTAAGTGCGCTGATGGGGTATGCTGCTGCGGTTTTCGTAGCTTAATATACAAGCGCTGCCATAGAGATATGTTTGGTGGCAGGAAAGTTGGAAAGCTTTTAAATGCCAAAGCCTGTTTACTAAAGAAAATACATTTTGGCATAGTTTTAAAGTTTTAGTAAACACGAATCATTAGCAACCACTCCGTAAACCAGAAAGTGATGACCACACACAAAATTTATTCGATTAAGAAAAATTTAAATTTGAAACAGCGATTCATGCTTAATGTCTTCAATTGACTCAAACCGACTTTTCCGGAGCAGTCGTTTGAATTTGCTGAATAGTCAGAAGTGATATAAATGAGGCGAATAGGGTGACGTGTATTATCGTAGTGCACAAACCAAGAGTTGTCGGCCCATAATCCTGGCCTTTTTTTAAGAATAGCTTCGCGCAAACGACGAAAAAATCTCAAATATTATTTATTGTTGACAGTTTGGCACGTCTTTAAATGTTGCTGTTGGCGTTGTTGTTATAGCGGGTACCTAGTCTCTGTTGGGTTGGTAAGGACTAGTTAAGTTTTCATCGAGGTCTTTCAACGGTAGTCACAGGAAACGTACTTTTTCGGCGGGGTCGGACTATAGAGAGAGCGGTGTCAGATGGTACAGATAGGATTAGCAGCGCACGCAAAGAGATGGTTAGAGTCATTCGGGGATTCGTTGCATGCTGGACATATATTTGATATGTCGGGGTCGATTCTGGATAAGTAGGAGTTTAACCACCTACAGTATCCAGAACGAAGCAGCGCAAGGGTCACTCTCGATTCTCGCGGCAACTCGAGTTCCTTATCTGCGGTAGTTTGATTTCAAGTACGCCGTTCACTGGAAGGGAGTCGGTGAAGGTGTTGATGGCTCCACTGTAAATGGTGATCAGTGCTTATCGGAAGTTAGTTTGGTCGGCGTATTGTCTGATGTCATCGACTTAGCAGGCGGTTTGGAGTAGGTGACTGCAAGGGAAATTTCTGCAAAAGCACCCAAGAAGGACCGTCACACCTAAAATCTTAGGATTATTGACAGTGGGAATCTTGACGCCATCGACTGCATTATTAAAGCCAAGTCTGTACACCTTCGTCCACTTTTTAAATATGGTCGCTTTGAATTTAGTGGGGAGAGTGTTAAGTTCCGTGCTAAGAGGAGGCTAGAAACGTCGAAGAGAACAAAACTTTGATTTTTGGCCTGCTTTGACGTGGTCTTTTCGGCTTCAAATGAACTTTGTCATATTTTTTGCCCGATTGATCACCTGCTTCCAGGTTGTAAGCATAGATCCAAGACTGATCGCCAGCAATATTACGTTTCATGACAGATCACTGATCCTTTGGATATTATAATGATGCCAATAATATCACTGACTAATAATTGTCGATTCTCAATCTTTACTTTATTGACTTGTTGCTCATCAGTTGATGTTAATGGCCGTCTTGGACGTAAACTCTTTTTGTATAATTTGGACCAATCAAAAACACTTTCTCGCGACAAACAATTATCACCTAGGCCCTTTCCAATATTCTGTACGTTTCGGCACCAAGTTTCTGCATACTTAAGTGTATACAATTTAAATGAGTCCTAATTGATAATTCCTGGTTGAGATGTACTCAAACTTCATATTTTTCAAATCGAAAATTTCATAAAGTCAAAAATTTTACTATAAAAATTTCATCGGTCAATGTTTCGTTAACGAAAAATCATAAATTTCGAAATCAACTTCGAAAAATCGAAGTTTCAGAAAAGAACATCAGAGGTGTAAGGAAAGCTCATAAATGCTGCAAATTATGAACTCGAAAAGTCATTATTTCACAAAAAAACAAAACCACAACTTCGATTATTAAAAATAATAAAATAATATTTAAACACAATGATTTTATGAATTCAGAAAATCTTCTTTCCAATAGTAACATAAATTCCACAAGAAATATATTGAACTCTGCTTCCGTTTGCCAAGTAAACAACGCTTTAATCCCTCTTCGGAGCGGACGCTAAGTGGCAATGTCGGAGGCGGTTAACTCTTGGCATTTACTATTTGTAGCCAAGCCGCAAATACATGCTCGTCTTTCGGTACACACCCATAAAATTGTTTGAACAATTAAAAGCTTTTTAGTGCAAACCGCATACTACACAAGCACAAACACATAACCGTTAGGCAACTGTGGCAAGTGAAAGATTGCAAAACGCCTAAAAAAGTACGCCACAAATTATATCCCCAGCGCACAAACACACACGCACACTTGGGCACGTCCAAAGTCGTTTCATCTGACATTCAATTATCTCACGAGCACTCACACACACACATTTATATAACGAAGTGTGCTTATATATAGATATATGCACCTACATACATATTTACAAACGAGGAGTGTGGGAAACTTTTCCGAATGAGCTGCAGTAGCAGCCGTGCAGAACGGAGCTGTGGCTGGTCAGCTGAAATTGAAGTGTCGAAAGATTTAAGCAGCAGCTGAAACACACTCACACACACACACACAGATGTATGTATATAAAAGCTGAGAACCGCACCTTTCCGCACTCGCACACACACACCCCCACAGCCTGACGCTGATTGTGCCCGGCATATGATTGAAAATGATTTGACCTGAAAAGCAGCGTTCTCAATCAATTAACGCGCCACCGTTGCCACCACAAGCGGAGCGAAGGCCGTCAGCGGTACCGATGCTCAGCAGGAAGACTGTGCCACAAATGCGAACCGATTTGCGATTCCTATTGTTGCAGAGATAAACACGAGCAGCAGCAGCAGGAGATAAAGCCGAACAACAACAACAACAATGCGAATGGCGAAATTAATGAACAACAGCCTTCCGCACAGCTCAACGCACTTCAAAAACAACAGCAATAACAACTGCCCCCACAAACACATGCGAACGTGCCACAGACACTTGGAGCTGCAACAGGACTTACTTTACGAGTGTGTGCGGCCGGCTCGTACATAATGTGCAATGAAGCACAGAATGACTCTACAACCGAAACATAAAAAGCAGTTAAAGTCACGAAAGGTAGTCTGTGGCGGTTGGCCGTCAGCCGGAGTGAATGTGTGCCTGTTGCTGCATGGTGTTGCACAATGCTGATGATTGTGCTGTGGCAAGCAGGTAAATTTGCGGTTCTCATACATATGTATGTTGTTTATCCGGCCGGTGCTTCTGGTGTAGTCCTGCTGCCAGCCGGGTGGTTGGAGGATATGACAAAAGCCAAAAGTTGCAGCAGCAAACCGCAAACAATCATTGTGAATGAATCTGACAAACAAACAGCGACGAAAGCATGTTTACACAAACACAGCGCAACAACAAAATACATAGAACAGGAAGAACAAAAGCAGCAATTGCGGCCGGCACAAATGAGAATGGAGAGCTAGAGCGTGTTACATAGTGCTCAGAGCAGTTATGTGAATTATTTGGAATTAATGCGCACAGAGTTGCATTAGGAAAAATGGAAGAACTTGGAGCTCGCATTTATGGCCATTTTGAGGGATAGTAAACAATTCATCTCAAAAATGGACCCGTAAGTTGGCCACCAAGATCATGAAAACGCCTTTAGATTATACGTCAAGTGTAAAGTTATAGAAATAAGTTTGGAAGACAACATGAAAGTGGATTATTCGCAGCCGAAAAATTTGGTAACATTTAAATATTATAAATAAAGTCATAACCAATCTAACGTTTCAAATAAAGAACCGATGAGATTTTGCATTTTATGCGTTTTTTTTTTAAAAAAAGTTATCAAGCTCTTAAAAAATCACCCGATACATATCTTACATTTACCTATATAACGGATGATCTTAGTAAAGGTGCTTTTTCCAATAGCCTTTGTTTGAGAGATCACGCTGTTTGGTTACGCTTACGTTTGAAAAACGTTTACAAATTGTTCATTTTTAATATGATAATTAACGTTCTGCAAGGAATGCGCACTTCGGTCAACATTATCGGTTTACTGAGCGTACTACTGTGAACATCATCTCCCATCTTGAGACCGAGCATTTGTTATAGAATATATTCGACTGAATAAACCACGCCGAGCACGCAGTAAAGAGAATAAAGCATCCGTAGTTGAGAATGTGAGAGTGTACACGAAGACCGTGTAGAGTCAACTCGACGCCGTTCGCAACAACTCGAACTGATTGAAGCCGCTCGACCTTCCCAAGCGAGATCGCTTCCAAGAAGATGCGACGTTTTCGAACCAAATTTTGTTCAGCGATGGGGTCCATTGTCGCATTTGGTTTATATTTCTGCAAAATCGATGCTGGTGAGACCGTAACTGTCAATGCCAACTGTTATCGCGCCATGATAACCGACTATTTCATGCCTGAAATTGAAGCCTCGTGGTCTTGGCGACATTTGGTTTCAACAAGTTGGCGCCACTTCCCATACATCGTATCAATCAATGGATTTATTGAGAGAATACTTCGCTCGGCAGAAAATTTCACGTTATGGGTCGGTCAATATATGTAAATATGAGAATATGATTATATGATATGATTCGTTTCAGACCTTGGAGCAAAACATCACGCGTGTCATTCGCCAGTTACCAGTCTAAATGTTCCAACGAGTCATAGAAATTGGTCTCAAAGAATGGACTATCTGAGACTTTGCCGCGGCCAACATTTGAAAGAGATAATCTTCAAAACATAAATGAAGAATAATGTTCTTTCGAATAATAATACCATAAACAGCTCCCCTCAAATTTGGAGTTTTTGTGATTTTTCTTTAAAACGGTATGGAGTCTCAAAATATATTATCGTCTACATGTAAAATACATATTCGACGATGTACCACAAACCAGTGACTAAATTGCGCACTGAAAAAAAAGCAAAACAAAGTAATATCGAACTATGTATGTGCGTATATGGATGTCATTTGAGGCTGTCAGAAATCGGCTGCATATATTCCAAAAGTGCCATCTGTCTGGTTACCGAACCAGTACAGAAAATGTGTGAATACCTAAAAAAACACATAATTTCCGAAATAGCCGAAAGAGCTGACAGATTGATCAGGTTGAGACTGAACCGGAAAGTAATAAGACTGAGTCGATTTAAAAAAATGTAATAACCCAATCGTTACAACTTTTCCAAAATTTTCAAAATAGGCTCCTTCTGCGTTGATGCAGCGCCATTCTCCGGAAAAGCCTTGAGAGCCGAGATGCATGCTGCTTGGATCCTCTCTGTCGTCTCAAAATGCTTCACAAGAAAGGCCGTGCGTTGTCGTGGTGCAACATCCAATCGGCTGTGATGTCTTGTCGGACCCGAGTTTGAGTCTCTTAAGGACATCCACGTAAAACTTGTCGTTGACGGTTTGTCCAGGAGGAACAAATTCAGGATAGGTTGTTGGTCTAATGACAGGCCGCAACCTACTGGCATCACAAGCGAACCGGATGAGCTCCATTCATGTAGAAAGTGGAGAAAACTAAGCATGAAAGTTCTAGGCTTCTGCTTGCATTATGAAGTATGATGAAGTATCAAAATTCTATATCAAGTCGCTTTTGGAGTTCAAAAACAGCATTGGCGTCCTATAGGACGAATACTTTAACGCAAGCTAAACTGAAAATCTATATCCCTGTTAAGATTTTCAATCCCAATCAGTTGAATTAAAGTTAAAGCACTTCAACTTCAAGTAAACCAAACTTTTTTTTGATGTTACGAACTTCAATAAATTTCCGTCGAAGACTCGTTGGTGTTACCAACCTTCAAAGTGAAGATTTTAGAGATAACTAAACAGCGGACAATTCTTAGATGCATAATCTTAACAATTAAAAGAAGTTTTTCATCACGAAAAGGAGAAAAATCATTAAACATAAACACTTGGTATCAAGATTCACAAGTTTGATTCACAAGATGCTACCGCCAGTTTATGTCTCATATTCCAAATTTTATTCAAACACCTCCTAGCATAAAATTTGGAATCCATTTAAATCAAGATAAAGCAGAATTATGTCTTTAAAAAACATCTTGTATTAAGGTCTTAAGAAATTGTATACGAGCAAAACGTAGTCAGACTTTGTTCATAATTTTAAAACTCTTAATTTATTCTTCAAAATATACTTATGTCGTGCCCCTCAAAGTAATCCCCTTTGGTCCCAAAATTGCCACGTTGGCAAGCAATTGTTAGTCAATTTCCGGAATATCGTTCAATACACTAAGTGATTCACGTTTATTGTCTTCAATTGGCGCAAAACTTCTCCGGGGCGGTCGTTGGAGTCTGTTGAATAGCTCGAAGTCACACGAAGCCTACTGTGATCAAATTGAAAGGTGAAATTTTAGTTTATACATCGCGTGTTTTTCGAATCAGTAATTTTTTTCCTGTAAGTTCGTGGTACTTTTAGTGACATCTATGTAAAATTTCACGTCAAAACATTCATTAGTATTTGAGATACGCGTCGTTTTTAGGGGCACTAAAAGTGAGTTCTTCGATTTTTATATATCTGAATTTAATGAAGAAAGAAGTGCGATAATGCACGATATCATACTGAAAAGATTATTCGTGTTCATTTCGCCACATTTTCAACTAATACCGCATTCGCCCAATTTACCTTCGTGTAACTTCTGGCTATTCAGCAAATTCAATGTCCACTCTGAGCACACCGTTTTGACTCAATTGAGGATATAAAAGCTGAATCGGGGAAGGCTCTGATGGCCATCACGACGGAGGATTTTTCCAAGTGCTATGATGACTGGAAAATTCGTTGGCATAAGTGCATTGCAGCGGGAGGGGATTACTTTGAAGGAGATAAATTGGACAAAATTCACCTTTCAATTTCATCACAGTTGATAATGTGATTGCGGCACGATATTGGTCGAAACTTTGGCGAAAAGCTCACGAAGAATCAATGCTATGTGCGACGGTGCATTATGGTCGAAAAATAATGCCGCCCTCTTTTTACGAATAGCTGCGCACGAACCATAACACTCAAATAGCATTACTTGTTGATAGTTTGGTCGGTTGGTAGGGATTCGGAGTGAAGCACAATTGTCAACATAAACATTTTTGACTTGCTTTGATTGTTTTTTTCAGCTTCAGCTCATCTTTGCCACGATATTCGGTAGATCACAATTTGATTATCGAAGAAATCTGTCAACATAAACTTCATTTTTGACTTGCTTTGACGTGTTTTTTTCAGCTTCAGCTCATCTTTGCCACGATATTCGGTCGATCTGTTTCCGGGTCGAAGCATAGATCAAAGACTTATCGCCAGTAGTAAAACGTTTCATGACATTCTGTTAGTCGAAAAGCGTTATTTAACAGACGTTCATGCTTCGCTTTTTTCCGAAAAAATGAGCGATTTTGAGGTCATTCTTACGTTCACTTTTCATAGGCTCAAATCATCATTCAAAATGGTTTTCAGTGATCCCACCGATATTTCAACGTGACCACTAAAATCTCTGACTGTTTATCGTCGATTCTCAAACATCAGTTCATTTATTTTATTGATTGAACTTGATTTATCAAGTTGATTTTCAGTTGAAGTTGATGGCCGTCCTGGACGCTGTATGTCGTCAACGCGTCCACGACCCTCTTTGAATATTTCGTACCAATCAAAAACACTTGCTCGCGACAAACAATTATCATCGAAGGCCTGTACAACAAAATTCTGAACGTTTCAGCACAAGAAATTTGATTCCACACACAAAATTTGATGGAACTTCTTTGTTGAATGATTTCACTCATCATAAAAATCATGCACTTTGTGTGCTTTAGCAAGACAAACGTATACAAAACAATAATAACTACTTTGATGTGATATTTGGCAAAAATGTCACTGACAAGGGGTTTTCTTAAATTAAAAGTCTTACTTTTTGCTCATACTAGTATGCGCTCATCATTTATTTCACCATTTTATAAATTTATTATACGCTGACATCACAAATGTACAATTCCGATTGATAAAAAATTCACAACACTAAATGCCAATGCCGCCAACTGCTTTAGTGCTGAACCTCCTCCCGCCACATGCAACACGATTAGCAAGGATTTGCCAAACAACGTGGTAAAACAACATTTCCACCGCGGTCAAAGCGAACACCGCAATAAAAGCAGGTGTTTGTTGCGGCCAACAATAATAACAACCAGCACGTATCTACAACAACAACTGCAACGATGTGAACAACCAAAACCAACACTGTCAACATCATCATAAGCAATAATAGCGCGTGTTGCACGCTGTGGAGTCTCTACCAATAGCTAGCTGGGTGTGGCGTGCAGCAAAACAATGTCGCGGTCGGCATGCTGCAACAAGCGGCAAAACAGTGGCAACCTGCACTACCATTGCACCACGAACCGTTAGCCAGTAACAATAATAATGGCGCGGAATAAACAATCATTGCAACGACAATGGATAACATTCGGGCCAAAGTGCCGCGCTAGTAGTAGCAGCAGTATTGGTTGCAAGCGGCAGGCAATGGCACGGTGTGTTCGGCAACACAATGCAAACCAATGAAACCGCAGCAACTATAAGCAGCAAATAGGCGCGCGCCCGCCACTACTACTCGCTGGTATGTACTGAGTACTGGTGCTGTGAGGCACGTGTGGCATGTACATGAAACTCTGTACGCTTTCTAATGCACAGGTGTGTGGCAGTTTAGCAATGTTGCATGTTTCCACAAAGTTGCGATTTGCAATTTTGTGCTGCTGTGCAAGTATTTTATGCCACACCATAGAGAAATCTAAGTAGTTATGTTGGAATTTGAATGTGTGTGTGTGTGTGGGGGGGTATTAGAAGTAGTTGCAACAGCAGTCTACAATGTTGCAGTTACGCCGACACTTGGCACTTTTGCGGCAGCTGTGCTAAACTGACAAAACTTTTCACTTTTGTGGCATGCAATACGCGCACACTCACACACACGCACACACTATTGCTGCTGCAAAGCCAGCAAAGCAAATTTGTGTTGAAGAGTGAAGGTACGTTTAGTGCCGTAGCAATTGCATATGTGTGCGCATTATTTGTTCGCCCGATACGCCACATGTGGCATGTGGCACAAAGTTTGAGCGACACTTTTCTAATTGAAAATTAAAACTTATTGTCAGTGAGTTCGTGCACCATGTGCGCGCATTCGTGCCTGAGGGCTAGCATTACATAGAGCATAGCTTGGCATAGGATTGCACTGCTTTGCATTGTAGGCACGCTGACACTGTCGCTTGCCACATAATTAGCTGTGAATTGCAAAGGCGCGTGTGCTCTAGTTAGCATCTCTTTTGATTGCATTTGATGACAGCGACAACAAGGGCATGCGAAATTCAAAAACCATCGATTCTCTGGAAAGATATGTGAATACACACACACACACACGCATACATGAAAGCATCCATAAACATAATGTGTAAATCCGTTCCCCATTAAAACTGAAAAGCTTCAAGCATTCTACGAATCTTTCACTAAACCGAAATGAGCAATCATTCTGTCATTTTCATGGATATTGAAAGCAGGGACAGCGTGCAGGATAATCTAAACACGGATTGTTTTGAACGCTGTCAGACCAACGAACTTTATTCGTTTTGTAGTCTGAACAATTAGCTTATAGACTCCTCTAACAGAGGCCATCCATATATGAGCCCTTAATTGTAACGCAAGAACCTCCGTCTAACGGCTTTCTATTTTTTAAATTATCAGTTAGAAAAAAGCATAACTCGTTTCTAACTAATTAAAACAAGTAAGGAAGGGCTAAGTTCGGGTGTCACCGAACATATTATACTCTCACATGATAAAGTGATAATCGAGATTTCATTATCCGTCATTTACATACTTTTCAAATACCGTATTTGTGTAAAGTTTTATTCCGCTATTGCTATTGGTTCCTAATGTATATATTATACAGAGAAGGCATCAGATGGAATTCAAAATAGCGTTATATTGGAAGAAGGCGTGGTTGTGAACCGATTTCACCCATATTTCGTGCATGTCATAAGGGTGTTAAGAAAATATATTATGTACCGAATTTCATTGAAATCGGTGGAGTAGTTCCTGAAATATGGTTTTTGGTCCATAAGTGGGCGACGCCACACCCATTTTCAATTTTTAAAAAAAGCCTGGGTGCAGCTTCCTTCTGCCATTTCTTCCGTAAAATTTAGTGTTTCTGACGTTTTTTGTTAGTCGGTTAACGCACTTTTAGTGATTTTCAACATAACCTTTGTATAGGAGGGGGGCGTGGTTATTATCCGATTTCTTCCATTTTTGAACTGTATATGGAAATGCCTGAAGGAAACGACTGTGTAGAGTTTGGTTGACATAGCTATAGCAGTTTCCAAGATATGTACAAAAAACTTAGTAGGCGGCGGGGCCACGCCCACTTTTCCAAAAAAATTACGTCCAAATATGCCCCTCCCTAATGCGATCCTTTGTGCCAAATTTCACTTTATCTTTATTTATGGCTTAGTTATGACACTTTATAGGTTTTCGGTTTTCGACATTTTGTGGGCGTGGCAGTGGGCCGATTTTGCCCATCTTCGAACTTAACCTTCCTATGGAGTCAAGAAATACGTATACCAAGCTTCATCATGATATCTCAATTTTTACTCAAGTTCAGCTTGCACGGACGGACGGACATCCGGATTTCAACTCTACTCGTCACCCTGATCACTTTGGTATATATAACCCTATATCTGACTCTTTTAGTTTTAGCACTTACAAACAACCGTTATGTGAACGAAACTATAATACTCTCCTTAGCAACTTTGTTGCGAGAGTATAAAAATATATAGTTTACAGATTTTGTAGGAAATTGAGTACTCTAAAAAACGGTCTCTTCAAGTTTTTTCTTAACCGTTTACCCTTGTAGAACCTCCGGAACACTACTCCAGCCTGCTAAATAGCAGTGAAGCATAACCCAGGAGCTAGCGGACCCAATTCCTTAATCGATGACGACGGAGCGGACACAAAAAGGGTGACCCCACATTCTGCGCCAATTAACATTCGTCGATTTCAAAGCTGGTTCTTATAGTATGAGAAGGAAACGCCTCAATGCCACTATGTCTGAACTTGATATTCCCGCAAGGATAATAAGGCTATGTAAACTGACGTTGAGTAACACCAAAAGCTCCGTCTAATCTAGTTTCGTCTATCTTGGAACAAACATCAACACCATCAACAATATCAGCCTTGAAATCCTACGCACAATTACTCTTTCCAACAAATTCTACTTTGGACTGAGTATGCAACTGAAAAGAAAAGTCATCTCTACTTCATCAAAGACCAAAATCTATGTACAACCCCTTATCATTCCCTACTTGAAATCCGAGTGAGTGTCTGTCTACCTCTTCATTCATCCGTTGTTGTGGAAGCTGTAAGTTGGGGAAAAATTATGATATCTTTGATGAAACTCGGTAAGAACATTCTTTGTCAAAAAAGTACGTAGGAGTTCTTAGATTAGCGTTATGAGAATAATGCCACTCCCACAAAATTCCATTAACAGAAAACGTATGAAGCAATAAATATAAGTTATAAAAGTGTAATTTGGCATAAGGGAACGCAGCAACAAGGGGCATTTCTGGGGTTTAAAATATGTAAATAGTGTTCGCATATCTTCCAAACCACCAAAATATACACAGGACTGATTTTTTTAACCCTTCTTGCGATAGTAAGCGGAATTGGATGATAATCCACTATCCATACAACGATTTTCTTATAAACTACCAAAGTGCCTTAAATCAAAATCTAAACGCTAGAAGAAGGGTTTATAGGAGCCGGTGCCAAATTTAAACGATTGGCATAGCACCGCCCACATTTAGGTGAAAATCTACACCTCGGGGCATACTCGACCGATATCAACCAAATTAGCTACAAAACATTCTTTTGATATTTCTATAATACAATGTCAAATTTCGGAAAGCGGCCCCACAACCACGTCTACTTCCACTACTGACCCATTCATGAGTTTTACAAGAAATATTATAGCAAGCATTTCCCTATGACTAGAGAGTGTAGGGAGATTTATAAGTTTTAAACGGTTAGTGTAAAGGGGGTATTTAAACTGGAATCCCTATGAAAATGATTAATGCAAAAAGTAAAAATTGTTTTTGAACGTACTCTAACTTCTCCGCATGGACTTGATAACTAGGATTCAATATCACAGAAGCATACTCTAGTATTGGCCTCACCAAAGATGTAAAAAGAATTTTGTAGTAAATTCTTAGACCAACGTTTAACAAAACTAAGAGCGCCTCTAGCTTTACAAACCTTGGAAGTTGCATGAAGATAAAAATTGAGTTCGGGGTCCATAGTTACTCCCAGACCAACAAAGCTGCATACTTGCTCCAAGCTAAAATTTTTTATTACTTATGAAGTAGGGTTTTCAGATCTACGAGAAAAGCACATCACCTTAAATTTTTAAAGACTCAATGGCATATCATTCCTAACACACCAAGAAACTAAGTTGTTTAAGTATGTTTGCCACTGACATCTTTCATTATTTAAAGTATATGACTTGAAAAGTTTTACATCGTCGGCAAATAATAAAACTCTTGATTACTTAATAACAGATGATGTATTATTAATAAATAACAATAACAGAATTGGACCAAGATGGCTACCTTGAGCAACGCCTGAAGGGACATTAATTAAATCAGAAAAAGTATCGTTAAATATTACTTATTGACTTCTATTACACAAGATAAGCAGCAACCTTTTTTAAAAATATTAGTTGAAAACCAAGAAAATCCAGCAAAAGAGTTAAATGGTTTACTTTATCAAAATCTTTACTAAAATCTGTGTATATAACATCAGTATGCTTATTCTCCCCAAAGCTCATTGATACATGTGTAATAAATTCTAGCAAATTAGTTACTGAAGATTTCCCTTTAAGGAAACCATACAGAACAAGAAATTAGTGGAGATATCAGAAGGTTATTTGGTCTAGTATAATTGCTTTAAAAAGTTTAGGTATCGCTGACAACTTTTCTATTCCCCTATAGTTTTCAATGGATGACCTAAATCCACTCTTATGCAAAGGAGTTATTAGTAGCTTTTTCCCTATGGATGGAAGTAAGCCTTGCTTAAGAAATGCATTAAAGTTTTTTGTTAAGGGTTGGTATATATATTTGGCACATTTTTTAAGAAAGCATGAGGGAATCATTTATGGGCCATAATTAAATGATTGTTCTAACATATTTAACTGATATAAGACAACTGCTTCGGAAATGTTGGGTGCATTAATTACAGAAATCAGTCATAACTTGTGCTAATACGGAACATTATAAGAAGAGTTTGAGGAGTAATTGGGCCTAGAGAATTCAGCAAACATATTAGAAATTGTGTGACTGTCACTGGGCATAGTAGACTTATATTTCATTGCGGTCGGGAAATGAGAAGTCTTGCGTTTGGAGTTGACAAAACCATAGAATAACATGCTACATTCTCATTAATTTTTTAGTATAATTCTAGCTTAATTTTCACTTTGATTTTATCCATTTTCGTTGAACCCTTTCGCTGAAGGTACTTTTTATTTTTGTATTACGTCATTCGATCTCTGTATAAGTGTGTACGCAAGCATGTCTGTATGTATTCATGCGCAAATATGTACTATTGGAAATACGCATACATGCTTTCTCCACTCATTTGCACAAAATTCATCTAATAGTTGCTTAGTAATGATCGCAATGCGCTAAAATTACTCACACGCCCGGTTGATTTCAATTAAAGTTTACTTTCGTGCAAGCAAGCGATGACTTGTCGAACGCCAGCTGTACAAACTCAATTTGAAGAAAATGTAACATTGATGAGCAGCGCACACACACGCACGCCCATACAAGTGGCGAATTGAAATTGTATAGTTTGTAGAACGCAAACTCGCGTTTTGCGTGGCGTGCTGGCGGCGGAAGCGGAAGTGGAAACGGAAGCTCTGCAGCAATGGCTTTTGGTATGCCTTGTTTGCGTTGCAATTGTTATTGCGCTTTAATGCTATTGTTGCTGCTGCTGCTGCTATGCACTGGCAAATGGAATACAAATGACTCGCGCTCGCAACACTTTGGGAGATAAATTGTTTAAGCAAATTCCCGCTGCAGCTGTGAAGCGCAGCCCAAACGCAATTGCGTGCTGCAGATGCCACTTTCTGTGTAGTCACCCGTTTCAGTGCGCAGATCTCGCTGCCGCTTGCATTTTTAGCGCCAGAATTTTTTCAATTTAGTTACTAAAAATAAAACGCAGAAAAAACTGTACTCCGCAAAGCGCTTGTGAAGCTCCTTAGCCCCGCGCTGGCGCATTCTTTTACAGCCAAGCGCAGTATGCAATGAGCGTGTGCCTCGGAGTTCGCGCTTGTATGCGCTGCGTCTTTGCCATCTTCCTGCGCAATTATTTGCCATTTCATTGCTGGCATGTGTATGTGTGCCATCAGTTGTCGCTGTGTGAGTGTGCGTGTGCACTCGCTTTATCTCTCCTTTGTCTGCACAAATGTTTCAATAAGTTTTATTGCTTCTCCTCACTCAATAAAGACATTTGCGCCAAAGCGCGCGCGTCTCCTTCTTCAAGCGATGTGAATGCAGTAAGCGCAAGAGCAATAGCTAACAAATACACACATACATATGCATGTGCAGGATAATGTAACTGTTACAAAATGCAAATACTTTTGCGCTCACTGGGGATAGCTGCCGCCCCTCCGTGTCGTCCCCAAAGATACACTGGAGCGCTCTCCCTAGCACTCTGCTGCCTGTATCATTTTATTTTATTTCGTTCGTTTCATTTCTTTTCATACACACACCCACACTTTGATTCGCTCATGCCATCAGTCAGTAAGCGCGCCATTCATTGCTGCAACAGCATCAAAGCATTCGAGCTGCCAGACGAAACCTTAGTCCAGCGCGCAAGTTGATGCAATAAAAATGCATTAAAGCCGCCGCCACCAGGGCCAAGCGACGCAGCCAACATTCACCAACACTCGGGTAGTCGAGCTTGCGCTTGCTGCCTTCTACCTGCCGTTATTGAGCACAACTAAGTACATGCAGACGCACATACAATTTTAATGGAAACGCAATTGCGAATGCATTGAAAATGGCAAAGCTGAGTGAAGTGTGTGGCAAAGCGAAGAAAGCGACTAGCCTTTGGCAAGGTTCTGCGCATACAACTATAAATATAAGTATATTTATTTAGGTTCTACGTGAATGTGATATGTACGAGTACACGCCTGTGTCCACCGCCAAAGCGCTGTTGTTGCTCGGTAGCATCAAAGAAATAGCAGAAGTATACAAAAGCAACAAAGGATATCCTTCACTTAAGGGCAATGCGCTGTTGCTCTACTGCAACACTAGTCCAGTTAACGGTGAATGGCGTTTTATTTCGTTCTTGCGTTAGTTTTGGTTATTTATACATGTTTAAAAAAAGTTAAATATAACAACATAAAGGTATAGGCACAGATTTGTACAAAAACAAAAAGAGCAAGTGGGAGTTTGTTTCGCTTCTTTGTCATTCTCGGTCCATCAGTCGAAGTAATTCATCTGTTCGAATGATCCCCTTTTCGTCGTCAAACTTCGCGTTGAAAAATGTCAAAAGTGTATTTGTTTTAACACATTTATTAACCGAATTTATACCATTTAAGCTAAGCTGAGTTATTGGAACGCATCTCAAAATGGGCATCGCACCTTGACCCTTGTTATAAAAGACGCGATGAGATCCGCAAAAGAATAAGATAACTGCGATTTGCAAAAGCGAGCTCATTTTTGATCAAAAACCACGACGAGTTAATGATTCAGAGCAGTGTTTGGAGGTGTTCAAGCGCAATAAACCTGAGTTTTTGTTTCGATATGTGACAATGGATAAAACATGGATGTATCATTTCACTCCAAAGCTCAATTCACAGTCATCAAAGTGGGCTGCACGCCATAAACCTGTTTCATGGTGTGGAAAAACGCAACAGTTGGCTGGCAAGGTTAAGGCGTCTGTATTTTGGTATGCCCATGGGAAAAATTTTCATTGACTACCTTAAAAAGTAAGGTTCATCAGCAGCGACTAATACATAGTATCATTACACCGTATGAACGACGAAATCGCCGAAAAATGGTCGCATTTGAAGAAAAGGAAGTGCTGTTTCACCTAGACAATGCACAGTGTCGAAAATCAGTGATAATGATGCCAAAAATACGTGAATTGGTCTTTGAATTGCATCTGAATCCACCGTATTCTCAAAAATCTCGACTATCTTCAGTTCTCAGATCTCAAAAGAATACTCGCTGGAACGAAATTTTTGTCGAATGAACAAGTGAGAGCCGAAACAGACGCCTATTTTGCGCAAACGACAAATCGTACTACTAAAATAATATCGAAATAATATAATTTTCCCAAAAATGTGTTTTGCTATGGTAACACTATCTTGCATATGGTACCTGTAGACTGTATATGACTGCGAAAGTTGCAATCAGACACAAAAAGTCTCGGTTCCTAAAAGAACACGTGTCTGAACACACTGATATCCTCACTCACTTTGACTTTATATCGGATCACTTGGATCATGGAGTCGCCAAACCGATGTCTGGCGGCACCTTTTCTACCCATATATCGACGAGGAAGTTGTGGGTGGGAAGAAGCCATTGAAGGAGAGGGGCAGTGAGCTTCTTTACAGATGGGTCACAACCTGGTGGGTAAGGTTGGTGGAGAAGCTTACTGTCTGGAGCTCCCTATCAACTCCAGCTCAGATTGCCTGACTATTGCATTGTTTTCCAAGCTGATGTTGCAGCCATAAAGGTAGGAATAGGTTAACTGCGGAGTGCAGTCTCCCTCAGAGAAGAAATCATTCACTCAGATAGCAGAGCGGCGACACTATCCTTGAAGTCATTAACAGTGCGTTTAAAGAAAGTTGAGGAGTGCCTAACCTCGCTATCAATAGTATCGAGTGTCTTTGTGATACGACTGTTATGGGCGCCAGACCACAGCGGAATCACAGAAAATTGTGAAGCTGATGATCTAGCAAGAAAAGGTACCGCAGAACCGCCATCGGTAGAATGGGAGCGGCTTGGGGCTTCTGTTCTCTGTTGTGTACTAGATAGCTAGGATCCGGGAGCTTGGTCAGCCTCTGCCACCTTTGATACATGCGCTGTCGCTGAAGCCATTGGCTAAAGATCGATTGCAAGATGTCTAGGAATCTCTTCGCCCTCAGTAAGGCTAGCATCTCCCTAGTTGTAAGGCTTTTAACAGACCATTTTTCTATTGGCCGTTTGCATAAACTGTTTGTAAGAAGATGAGGTGGACACAACTCAACATTTCCTTTTTGACTGTCCCGCGTTTGGGTGGTCAGCCTTAAACACTTGGGAGTGCATACCTTCAGTCATCTCACCGAGCTGACGGGAATGGAAATTGAACGCATTTGGAAATTTGAATAGGCTACTAAGCGTTTTGCTAATTTATAAGTTCGAACCCATGAGTTTTCTTTTCTATGGCCTCACAAACGACCGTGTAGGATCTTTGATCAGCCATCCAACCTAACACTAGCAATGGTAGGTCGGGAACTTTTCAACTGACCTCATTATAACAACGAACTCCACCCAAGAAGAAACTTCGAGAAGAACTATGTCAAGTACGCTGGAAATATTAAAGCACAAACAAGAAAAAACGTTAACTTCGGTTGCACCGAAGCTAAATACCCTTCACAGGTGCATTTCTGTTAGTAACTATGTGTTCAGTTTGTATGGAAGCTATATGCTATAGTAATCCGTTCTAAACAAGTTTTTTAGAGATTACATTGTTGCCTTAAAAAATAACATATATCAAATTTCGTGAATATATCTTGTCAAATGTGAAAGTTTTCCATACAAGCATTTGATTCCGATCGTTCAGTTTGTATGGCAGCTATATGTTATAGTGGTCCGATATCAGCCGTTCTGACAAATGAGCAGCTTCTTGAAGAGAAAATGACGTTTGCAAAATTTCAAAACGATATCTTAAAAACTGAGAGACTAGTTCGTATATATACAGACAGACGGACAGACGGACAGACAGACAGACGGACATGGCTAAATCGACTCAGCTCGACATACTGATCATTTATATATATACTTTATAAGGTCTCCGACGATTCCTTTTGGGTGTTACAAACTTCGTGACAAACTTAATATACCCTGTTCAGAGTATAAAATGTCGTTGTGGTAGGCGGAAAATAGGCGGTTGCGATAGATAACTCTTTTTACCAAAAACAAAGAATCCAAAGTTCGTTATTGAATTCTTGAAGCCTATAGCAAAGCATTTCACCTAATTCTACGCAAAATTATGTTTTTAAATCTGAAATGATCAAGGATCCATTATTTCGAAAGGGCAGTCAGCTAATGGAAATTGAATTAATTCCCTTCTGTATTCAAATGAATTTTTGGATTTTCAAGCGCAAATTTAAGTCACGACCAAAATTTATTTGATTTGATAAAAATATCTAAAGTTTTAAAAGATAAAAAAGAGTTATATTGCAACTTAGAAAAACTCATTCACTTGGCTTGAACTAAAGATTCAAGTATTCATATCCACTTATGAATTTCAAAAAAATAGATTTTATCATGCATAATAAATAAATAATAGTTCTCGAGATAATAACATATTTTTACGAATTTTTTAGCTTAGTTTAATTGAGTCCCAAAACTGTTAACGCGTTTTTCTCGAAAGACAGGTTTTACAAACGTCGAGGAAAATTCCTCCCAATAAGGAAAATCGTTCGTCAGACATCCGCAGTTCCTAATGGAAATCAAGCGAATCCAAAATTTTGTAGAAATAATTTAATTTTTGTAAAATAAAAGGCGTCCTGAAAATGGGATTCACAAAAAATGCTTTCCTTCTGTCTTGCAAGTGCATATACATAACAACTCAACCAACTCAATTAAATATTAAAAATTCTAGCAAAAACCGGGCTGCTGGCATACACAAAAAAAACTTCAAGTTTACACAATTTAAAATCTCCATTTGTTGTTTTTGCAAATCTTAAACAAATTTCCGAGCAAGTAGCCATAAATAGTCCGCCCCACCTTGGCATTCATTATATTCACACACAACAGCTACGAGTGAAAAATTACCATTAATCAAAGTAAACTGCAGACAAATGCCAGCAGCTTAACGGTCTTACGAAAACACACATACACACACGTATATGCAAACATCTAAGTATGTAAGTGTGATGCAGGGATAAGTGCAGCACAGCTGCAAATGGCTGCATAAGGAAAAGTTTTGCGCATTGGATATTAAGCGACGACGGCAGCGGCTAACACGCTCTTAAACTCAGCGCTAAGCTTTAGTGCTGCTGCCCTGCAATGCAACGCTTGTTGAAGCTAATTCCTACAACGACAATAACAATAACATTAACCGTCGAGAAAAAACGGACCAAACAGCAACAACTGCAGTTAAAGCAAGCGTAAACAAGGCATACTCTCAGGCGGACAACTGCATAATCCGAACGAGCATGTTACAGCAGAGCGCTGTTGCACTTATAACGGTTGTTGTTGTTGTTGCTCTTACGGTTATTGTTATTGCTTTTTGTTTGCAAGCGCCAGATTTTAGCGAGCAAGCAAGAAACTGCTTGCTATTGTTGTTTTTGTTTTGTTTTGCATTGCAGACACAAAACCGGTTTACCATACACCGTTACTTTGACCGCGCCACTACGTTGCGGAGACCAAATGATGAATGTGCAAAGTTGCGTATGTTTAAGTGCGGCCAAAGCAAGAAAAAAAGACAAAAACAACAACAACAGCAACAACAAAATGGCACCTAGCAGCAATAACTCTACTGTTAATGACAAAAACAGTAGCAATTATGGCTGTGCGACGTTATGCACACACACTATTGCATAGTTGGACAGCGCTGCAGGACTCACACATACACACACCATGCAAACCTACATACACGGAACGAAAGTGGTGCGTAAGGCTAGCATGTTAGATACTAGCGAGTAGTTAGCAGCATTAACAGCATAGGAACAACAACAACAAGTACTTTCGCGCTATAACAGCAATTACTAAGCGTTCAACAGCTTGCAGCTGCAGACTAACGCCAGCGCTAGCGTCGGGAACAAGGGTCAATAATGTAACAATATCCGTTGCAACGGGCAACAACAAAAACAAAAGCTAATATAGCAATATCGGATGCAAGGATAGGAGCAACACCAACTTTCCCCAACAACAATTACAACAACAACGGCAAGTTTATAAAAACATCCACATATACACTAATGAGATGCTTCTTATGATGGCGCACTTGCGACAGCATGTTGCAACTTTGTATGCCATAATTTAACACTTGGTGTTGCACTTAATGTAGCCTGACACCAAGCGTTGCGAACACGCCGGCAAAGTAGCTCGAACGAACGCGCTGTGCTCCACGCAACCAATATGCCAAATTGCCGGTGGTTGCAGTACATTGCGGACAGCATTGTTGCATGCAACATATATTACCAAGATCGTTTAATGGCCTTAACGATGTGTTGCACATGCTGCAAATCGTGTGCAGAGTGGTTCGTGGAGAGTAGAGAGGAAGGTGATGGTGATACGTAGACTGTTCTTGAAATTCGGCGAAACATCCGGGGATATCTTTTAATATCCGTTTTTAAGATTTGCATTGAAAAATTTCAGGAAATTTGGCTTTTGGCACCAGTTTTGTGCGAGTGGAAAAAAAGACTATCTTTCTTCTCTATACTATCGAGTTGTAAATTAAGCTTTCACCTGAGCTTTCATGTATTCATTTTAAGAGTGTATATAGAATAAGCCGATTCTGAAGAGTTGAAAAGTAGACACGCCGACGGCATTTACACTTTGAAAAGCTTTCACATAGTATTTTTAAGAGTGATTATAATTATTTAGAAAAACTTGTTTATAGTAACAATTTTTTTTTTTGTAATCTATTCCAAAATTTTCGCAATTTAATACCAATGGCATTTTAAATAGTCTTAATCTTTAATATATTCTCTTGAAAAATGAGCTTCACAGAGAGCACACATATAGAATTAGTCGATTTTGTGTGAGTTAAAAATATAACTCTCCCTTTCCTAAGCCAATGAGCTTTCATATCAGATCTAGCTTTCACGTGATAACCTTTAATATTAAAGAGCTTTCATAGAGAACTTTAAGAGCGCTTATAATATTATTAAGAAATTTCTCCTTGTATTAATCTCTTTTCCTATTTCACACCAAAATTCTCTGAAGCAATACTTATAGTATACCTTAGTACCGATGTCTGCTACATATGTACATGCATGAGCTTCCATACATTATTCTTAAATCGGAATAAAAATATCTTTAGAAATATCTCTCTATATTCCTTTCTTTTTCTATTTATATCTAAATTTCGCCCAATCAATACTTTTGCTCCTTAATTCCAATGAAATTTAAAATATTTTATGAGTTTTCATGCATTTTGAAGTGATCATGAGAACATTTGAAAACTCCTCTCTATACAAACTGTTTTAAACAAACTTAGCAAACCGCGCTTGAGATCACAAATTTTAAGACCTTGAAAATTATTTACTTTTCAACTTACCGACAGGACTTTCTTCATTCCAAAAAGAATCATCCAGAGTGTAATCAGCCTCTGCAAAGACAAAAAACAAACAGAAGAGAGAAACTAATTAGCGGATGCATCATTATAGTAATTACTACGTTTACAAATACAACTATTTGGCATAAATACATTAAAGCAAAATGTTTTGGGTTCGCTCCGGTTGCCGCTCATACCACCTTGTTCCAGCCAAAATCACCTCAAACGCGAAGTGAATTGCGTTTGTATTAAATTAATATTCCGGTGCTGCCAGCTAACGGCAGTTAAGTATTATTACATAAATGCAATTCCAAAAAGTGTTTATGCAAAATGCAAATGTTGCAACACAAACGAAATTGCAGTTCCACTGAAAGGGCTTCATTAAAAATCCATTTGAAATTGCGTAAAATCACATAGCTACACTAACAACTCCCGCTCGCGCTCTCGCACTTCGTTTGTGATGTAAATTCGCGCGCAACAAGGTAGCGATTTCGCACGGCATGTTGCAACTAACTACCGACTAATTAACATGGCAAATAAATTCGTAATTATTTTCAAATACTTGAAAGAAGATGCAAGTGCCCAGTTGGTGCGCGAATTGTGTGAAATGAGTAAAATCTTTAAGCAAAAATTCTTTATGTTAAATATGTTCTTGTAATTCCAATTTCAATTACAAAGATAAATGTAACGATAATAGAATTGTTGCTTGTAATTGCAGTTGAGATTTTAGTAGAAATTTTAATTATTGTTGTAAATGGAAATTCGATTCACCCTATCATAGTACAAGTATTCTCGAATAAACCATTTTCCAAATCACAGTTAACTGATAGTTATAATTACAATTGCAAATAAAATATATTACATATTTAAAGATTTAATAAAAATTTGAAATTCAGTATCTATCGTACTCGCAATTGTCATAGTAATCGTAATTATAATGGCAATACTAATCCTAATGATATACATTACACTACTTACGATAGCAACTGTGAATGTTATACTAGTACAATTTTAATAAAAATTAAGTTGTAATTGCAGTCATAGTTGTAATTGAAATTATAATTATAGCACGTAATTGTAATAATAATTATAATGGTATTCATTATACTAATTTTGAGAACACATTTATTGTTATTTTAGTTAACATTTTTATAGGAATTCAAGTGGTAATTGTAATCATAAATGTAATTTTGATAATTGTAATTGTATTTGCAATGCTATTTATAATAGTATTCTAATAACGGGTGATTCAAGTGGAGGTACTTTTTCGTTAGTCTTATCTTGACAGATCACGCTTGAGTAGTATCAATCTATCACGTTATTTTTGTATAGTATTGTTTGAAATTTCATCATGGAAAGACTTGCTTCTGAACAACGTTTAAAAGTCGTTCAACTTTATTTCCAAATTCACGTTCTAGGAAGAATGTATTTCGTCCGCTTCGCTCAACATAATCGGCTTATTGAGCGCACTATCATTACCAATCTTGAGATCCAGCATTCATTATTGGATACTATTCGACCGAATAGACCACGTCTAGCACGCAGTGAAGAAAATATAGCAGCCGTAGCTGAGAGTAGACACGAAGGCCAAGGCGCCGTTCGCTGCAACTCGGACTGACGTATGGAACGACTTGGTGCATTTTACGTAGAGATCTAAAATATAAAACGTACAAACTACAGCTTGTGTAAAAACTGAAGCCGTACGACATTCATAAAAAAAAAGTTCCAAGAATATGCAACATTTTTGAGAAAAGTTTTGTTCTGCGACGAGGCGCATTTCTGGCTCAATGGGTATGTAAACAAGCGAAATTGCTGAATTTAAGACGAAGAGCAAGATAAAGAGACTCACGAGCTGTGATTTCGTCCATTTCATCAAATATCGCTACATATTTCTTCAAAAATGATGCCGGTAAGAAAGTAGCCATCAATGGCGACCATTATCGCGTCATGAAAACCGACTTTTTGATGCTTGAAATTGAACCTCCGACATTTTTTTCAACAAGATGGCGCAACTTTCTATACATGGAAACAATGGATGGATTTCTTGAACGAACACTCTGGTGAGCATATGATTTCGCGTTTTGAGCGGGCGAATTAGACACCAAGATCGTGTAATATCACAACTCAGACTTTTCCTTCAGTAATGTTTACAATTTCATGTATAGTAAGAAATACGTAAGAACAATTTTATAGGCTATTCAATTTTATTATCAAAATAATTTTTCTTCAATCGTCCACCTGTGCTTGCTATTTGTCGAACTGTTGAAAATTTCGAGCTTACGTTTTCTTAGCATAATGTTCAAGTGCCAGTAAGACAAAGAACCGCTCGAAGTAATGAAATTATTGCTGAAAACCACAATTTCTCGATTCTAAGCCGTTCTCAAGAATTTCGACTGTATCAAGCCACAACTTGGCGAATTTTGAGAAAGAATTTCAGCTTACATCCGTATAAAATTGTCCTCACTCAAGAACTGAAGCCATTGGACCACCGTAAACGTCGCGAGTTTGCTGATTTTGCTTGGAGCAACTTGAAAACAAAAACGATTTTTTAAAAAGATCATCTTCTCCAATGAAGCTCACTTTCATCTGACAAAACTGTCTATTCCGGTGCGAAGAAAATTTACAAATGATTAATTAACAAACATTACATTTAACAAAATTGACAGTGTGTGCGGTTTTTGGTCTGGTGGAATCATCGGTTCGTTTTTCTTTCGAAATAAAACTGGTGACAATGTTATTGGCAATGGAGAGTGCATAGGAGTATATTGGAAAAAGTTGATCTTGACAACACCTTGTCCCAAAAAAACAGAGCTACGTGCCGCACATCGTACACAACAACCGAATTATTGCGAAAATAGTTAATTATTTCAAGAATTATGAGACGAGTTGAGATCTGAGTGACTGTCCGTCTCGGTTTGTGCAAGCGATAACCTTAGTTCAACTTAAGCTATCGTAATGATATCGGACCCAACAAAACTCCATTAAACGAAAATTCATAATGTGCAATAGCTAAGCAATGGATTAAACCAAACAAATGTACCCTTGCTGACAAGGGTATTTCATTTCAAAGTGGCCGTGGCCCCGTCCATAAATATTTTCATTTACACATCTTTTAATGCGCTAAAACAATGTCGTTAAAACTTGCTGAAAGATATTTTAGAATCTCTTCAGGTCTTGTGAAAATACGAAAAATCAGATAATAACCACGCTCACTTCCCGTTTAACGGATACATTGGAACTTAGTAAAAGTAATATAAATCAGTGAATAAATAAGCCAAAAAAGTTAAAATTCACGACGAAGATAGAGAGAAAAGGATTTATAAAAATGGGTTGCGCGGCCACTTTTAAGTGAAATCCTATATCTCAGGAACTACTTGACCGATTTTGTGTGAATTTGTTGCTTGAGGTAATCAAAGTTTTCCTGCTATACACTATGAACAACTAAGGCTACTTCCCATGTAGTAAATTTTAATAATTACCATCTGATTTTTTCACTTCAGAGTAAACAAATCCAACACCAATTAAACAAAAATAAAACTATGCGCAAAGTGTCATGAAAGTATTTTATCTAACGCCTAAAAATTGTCGAGATCGTTTTATAACTTTTCAAGTACGTGAATATGATTGATTTTTTACCCTGCATAGCGGGCATTGTGTGACTAGATAGTTTTCAGTTTTGGGGTGAGTATTTTTGCTAACCCCTTATATAGCTACTATATATATATATTTTCGAATTTTCCCATTTATTGGTCAATATGTAAGAAATCTTTGCGAAATTCAGAAAAAAAACTCGCTTTAACAGCATTGTATGTATGCTGGATAAAATCAGAGTAAGACGACATTTTGGGATGTTAAAATGTCCGCTTGACATTATACCTTATAGTTATATTGGTCAATCTGTGAGGTTTCTGATTTTACAAATTGCGAGAGTATAAAATATTCGATTACACCTGAACTTAGTTTTTCCTTAATTATTTGTAATTGGAGTAGTAATCGTAATTTGAATTTTAATAGTAATCAAAATTGTAATTATAATATATAATTGAATTACAATTTTCAGTACAAATTGAATTAAGTATAATTATAGTCTATAACTTGAGTCGCAAAACTATCTGTAATGGTGAAAGTAATGGTAATAGTTTCAGTAATTGTCACTGTAATTAATTTTGATTGTTTATTAGTTTCAATGCCGTTATTTGCGATACCGTTTTAACATCTTTTTTATTAATTTTTAAGTTATTCTAATTGTAATTGGTTTCGTAAAAAAATATAAAAATTAAAGTAATGAGATTGAGAGCGTGTAATCTTAAACAGGTAAGGGTATGGTAAGGTAGCTTTATGTTTTTTAAAGACCATCATTGCTTGTATATAAGGTATTGATCCTGATAACGCTTTAATTTATTGTACTTGAATTGAATTCCTTAAATTCCAATTTTTGGATATAATTCATTTCATAGCCGTGATTTATGAAATGCCAATTAGTTGAATTTCTTTGCTAATAATTGAAATTTATGGCATTATTATTAGACCACGTGGGGATTTATATATGTACCTACAAATACATATGGGTATTACAATCTCAATCGCTTTAATTTATTACCAAGTGCGATGATAAATTTCAAATCAATCAGCGCGGCTTAGTGGCAAGGCGGCAGCGCATATAATCACGCGAATAATTGCAATTGCACGCATTTACACACACCCACAAACATATAAACACACTTGCAAGTATGTTATTGCAACATAGCCACACATTTGTAGCTGTCAGCAACAAAATCGCAGTTCATGCCACCATACAAATTTTCGTTGTTGCCACACCCCCACAGTGGCGCAGCGGAATCTTGGCGCTTGAGTAGAAAACCACATTTTACTTCACCGCAAAAATTGCATTTAGGCTGGCCACAAATTGCAATGCGCGCACTCACACCCACACAGACACACCCACACAAGCACACGCACTTGGCTACACTTGCACTTGAAAAAGCAAAAACGCACAATCATTTCGACATTCAATTGCCACATGGCGGCGATGTGTATGTGTGTGCGCTTGAGTGTGTGCACTTGTAAATGGTAATAGTTGTGCAAAACGCATTAGCAGCGGCTTATGAGCACTTATGCTGCTGCTACCCCACCCCTGGCCTCGGGAGCCGCCAACGTCAGGCAACCGCAGAAGGACACTACAGCAGGCAAAAGGAAAAAGGATCAGCGGCAGCAATGCGGTTTACCAGCCACCAGCGTCTGGGAAAATGTATTTATATCCTTATGGAGTGTTGGCTGGCGGAGACGTGGGCGAAGTGGAAGATGGCGAAAAAACACTCCAGCGGCTAGTGATATGTCGAATGGGAATGAGATCAAGAATGATGGTGATGGTAAGGGTGTGTGTGTGTATGTTTGCTTGCAATGCGCGCAAATGTGCCACTTGGCGCCACAATTTGGCACTTGCAACATGCAACTTTGGCGGTCGTTGCCAACACAAGGACACACTTGAATGATGAGTGTGTTGACGCGGCGGGACGAGCCAAAGGTGGTGAGAGAGCGCGCATTGCTGTACATATCTACTTCCCGTTTTGAGCAGCGCGCAGGCCACGGTGGCAAGGTGGCAAGTTGCACAGTGCCGATATTTGTTCGCGCTGCGATTGCGAATGCCAAGCCAACCTAGTTTACAGTTACAACTGAATTTGCCGCATCACCTCTGCGCCCTCTTCACACTCATTTCATTTTTCTTATACCACACTACTACACTAATATGCGCAAGCATGTATGTATGTGTGTGTGTTGCCCCAATTGATTCGGCTATAAATTCAGCGAAGCGCGCAAGCGGCAAATATGCATACTCCTCGCATATTCACAGCCAGAGCGTTCAAATCATGTTAGCCGCGTTGATAGGTACAACGACAGCAACAGTAACAACAACAATTACAGCAATAACAAACACACTGGCGTGGTTGGAGCAACGCTGACGGTGGTGGCGTAGTTAGTTGTGGCGGAAATGGCAAAACGAACATTGTGCGCTGAGTAAATCCACTTGCCATTTCAATCAGATTGATGTCTGTAATACAGAAAATCTATTTCACGCTCAAGCTGAGACTGGATTTAATCTCTGCACGCAAGCATGTTTACATATCTACATAGATGATTTGGTTTGTAAGTGCATGCATACAGGTACATATGGCTGTGGTGTGTGTGTGTGTGTGAAGCAATCAGTATGGCAATGCATAACGATATCTCGTACGACTTTAGTTGCATCAGCTTGACAACAAGTCTATCTATATAAATACAAATTAAACGCTCCCATATTGTTACGGGCATATCTCGAGGTACATACTATACATATACATACACTAATGTCACATTACATTTACATCCGAAATTAATGATTTATGTCGAAAGTTTGCAATTAAGTTGTTGTAGCAGATGACCTTCAACATCCCGACTGAGCACAGTGTGAGCATTTTGCCATCCTCTGTGATGAAATATAAATTAATGCTGATGCTTGTCGGTTCTAATTTAAATATGTTCGCTTCATTTGGAGACCTTATAATAAACCCGCACTAATAAGTTAAAAACACGATCCTGAACTTAGTATGCGAAACTAAAACATTATTCAAGGCAGTTTATATACAACAGCAGTTCCGATTTCATTTTAGATCTAGTAAAATAACTTGTTCTTTTTCCAATAGACTGATAAGCCTAACCTGCATCTTGCGATGCATAAGTGCGAACGCCTTTCGTGTTAAAAAAAAAAAAAAAAAAAAAAAAAAAAAACAATAAAACAAAATTTTTTTTGCGTCGACAAAACTCCCATGTTTTATAATTTCCTTCGTTAAAACCAAAACCGCAAGCCAGATGGCTGGAAATATGACTAGTGCTTATGATCTCGATACTGTTACAGCCAGTTTAGCGCATTTTTATTTTCATCGATGTCATTCCAACAGTACACATGACAAAAGTGACCTCTGTTCTGTAAGACCAAATATCGAATCAAAAATATTTCCAACGTAATGAAGATCGGCGTTTCCGACAGGTAAGCACTGCTTCGATTACACAGGATCTTATTATTGTCTAAAAACCCGTCCAGCGTCACTTAAATAAAATTGGATAATGACAGAAGATAGTCACATGACCTAAAGTAAAAAACATCATGAAATTTCAATCAAAAAATCGTTGCCGAATCGCAACAAAAATGTGCCATTGGTGATGAAAAATCAACGACAACATCAGGCAAAAACGATTGTGGATCGACTGTAGTGAGTCGACACAAATATTGGCAATTCTAGGATGGACGGACGGGAAAGCTTAGCTGGGTATTCGGTAGGATTAGCAGTGAATCTTTAACTATAAGGAGTTCCCGCACAACTAATTAATTTGGACCTGGCACCTTCAATAATTGGCCCGTCTTGAGGAATCAACCTGTAAGAAGTGGCTAGCTTTTGTCACATCAGAAAAACGCCAAGCCATACACATCGATATTGACTAGCCAGAAGCTCCGGGAGCTTGGTTGGGAGATTCTTATGATTCTCCCTTATAGTACGGTCTCAGGATACTCAGCTTGTAATAATCGACTGACCCATTTTTTTGATAGACGAGGGTTTCTATGAGGGTGGCCACAAGTTATAGAACAAAGCGACCTAGATCGGATCGTTATTAAGATACAAATAATTTTTTTTTTCTAAACCTTATTCTTGTATCTAATCTATCCATATAAAGGCAGTGATATACTCCCGCTTATTTCTATTTTTCACCACCTTGACCTTCAGTGTATTTTATGTCTCCGCTTCCAACTTTCAAACAGTATCCTACGTGAAATTGTGATTATTAACACAAAAATATTTGTGTTATTATAAATAAATACTGACTGTGGAAAATATCATCCCCATAGCTAGTTATAAGCATTTTATAAACTCAAGAATCCTCAACAGATTCACATTAACTCTCTCATGCCCGACGCTGCCTATAGGCAACATTGTACAAAGTTGAATAATACTTTTTGTGTTATATAGTAAGTGATTTTGGTTACTGAATACAGCAAAAGATTACAATAAAACATAAATTTAATTTTGACCTCACTACTTTGTCAAAAAACACATAGGCAACATTTTTTAAAGAAGCGTAACCTTTTTCAAAAATTTTTTTTTTGCATTTTCTGTTTCCTCATATGCTTAGACCCATTTACCATTGATATAATTATACCGCCTCAAACATGATTCCGGTCAAACGGAACCGATTTACTTAATTTTTTTTTAAATGTTCACAAAACGCCTGGCTATCGTCCCTACTAGATTCATAATTTTTTATAATTAATTTTAAAATTAAAAAAAAAGTTAATTACTTTTTTATTTATCAACATTTTTTCATGATTCTAGTAGGATAACCGTTCACATATTTTCAAAATAAATTTTGCGTTTCAGATGATCCAAACATGAGAAATCGTGTCCGCCATCTCATTCACCCAGCCATTTCTCCGATAGATGTCATCAAAAAATTCCGAAAAAATTTGTTTATACACTCCACGATATACCTCATGATATGTGGAAAAATATCAAAAAAAAATATGTCAAAAAAATGTCAGAAAACAGGCCAGATTATCCTACTGACCCCTTAAACCAGGTCTCCTAGGACTTTGAAATTATGGTCGGTTCATATTAAGGTCGCGATTAAAGCATATCTGTACTTAAATATTTCGCTCATTTTATTCCGGGCATGAGAGGGTTAAGTTCATTTTAGCCTTTAATAAATATATTGTCCAACTAGAAATTAGAGTCCTTTGAAGCTATATATATTATATAATCATAGGGTTCTGCAAGTTTTTAAATCGGGACTACGAGCGACTGAAAGACTTTTTAATAGTTTTGGTCTTTTGAAATTACCTACGGAGGAAAAACCACAATTGTAACGCTTACCGATATTGGTCGGAACAAGGAACAAGCGCTATCTAAAGAAAAATAAGAAGGCGAATCTTTCTACCGTGGACGTTTGCACTTAAGCTACTGTTAGAAAATTCAATCGAAACAAAGTTCTATGGAACTTAGCTATGCCTATTCGCTAAAAAACAATTTCTAATAGCTAATAAATACACATCTCTTTCATAGTGAATATAGGATAATTACAAGAAACCAATATCGAAATAACTTGGAGTATGAAGACGAGTTAAAAAATTATAATAAATTTTCCGATTCGATAGGTCAGCATATGCATACATACAAAGCTTACTACATTTCAAACCACATTTCCCCCCAATGCTGGTGACATGTTCCGAGTATTGGAGGATTTTATTTAGCGTTTTGACTATACATAAGTATGTATGTATGAATTCCCATATACTCTCGAACTCGAGTTAGTATATACACATACAAGTACGTAGGTTTGGCCGTGGCAAGCAATTATTTCGACCATTCTACACTTTGCTTCCTTTGACAAGCTGTTAACTTTGATTTTGATGGATTCATGTGGCGTAAATGAATTCGTTACAAGTTTCCATTTATGCTGTGATATATTATTTTAATTTCAGTTATTTTTGTCTTTTAACAGATTGTTCATGCAGAAACTAGTTCGGCCACAAGTGTTAGGTTGTCGAATAAATTACACTATCGCAGGACGAGAATTTTATATGTATGTATAAGCTGTGCTATATATTCGTATATATATCGGGTGATGTTTTAAGAGCTTGATAACTTTTTTTTAAAAAAAAACGCATAAAATTTGCAAAATCTCATCGGTTCTTTATTTGAAACGTTAGATTGGTTCATGACATTTACTTTTTGAAGATAATTTCATTTAAATGTTGACCGCGGCTGCGTCTTAGGTGGTCCATTCGGAAAGTCCAATTTTGGGCAATTTTTCGAGCATTTCGGCCGGAATAGCCCGAATTTCTTCGGAAATGTTGTCTTCCAAAGCTGGGTTAGTTGCTGGCTTATTTCTGTAGACTTTAGACTTGACGTAGCCCCACAAAAAATAGTCTAAAGGCGTTAAATCGCATGATCTTGGTGGCCAACTGCCCATGCATCCCGAAAAATGCACTGTTTGGTGTGGTTTGTACGCTGGTGGAATCATTGGACCGTATTTTTTCAAAGATGCTGTTGGACGCAACGTTACGGTGAATGGCGATCGCTATCGTTCGATGCTAACAAACTTTTTGTTGCCAAAAATGGAAGAACTGAACTTGGTTGACATGTGGTTTCAACAAGATGGCGCTACATGCCACACAGCTCGCGATTCTATGGCCATTTTGAGGGAAAACTTCGGAGAACAATTCATCTCAAGAAATGGACCCGTAAGTTGGCCACCAAGATCATGCGATTTAACGCCTTTAGACTATTTTTGTGGGGCTACGTCAAGTCTAAAGTCTACAGAAATAAGCCAGCAACTATTCCAGTTTTGGAAGACAACATTTCCGAAGAAATTTAACTTTGGCCGAAATGCTGAAAAAGTTGCCCAAAATTGGACTTTCGAATGGACCACTAAGAATTCGTTACAAGATAAATGAAATTATCTTCAAAAAATTCAAATGTGATAGATAACTTTCAAATAAAGAACCGATGAATTAAATTGTGCGTTTTTTTTTAAAAAAAGTTATCAAGCTCTAAAAATCGGCCACATATGTTATATACACCTATATATACACATTTATGTATGTTAAATGGTATATGTAAATAATAGAAATTCATAGCTGCGAAAGAACTCCAATCTGTGGCAATTATTGATGGATTTTCTCTGTTACTGGGTCTGTTACTGGGTGATATACTGTTTTTTTTTTAATAAAATATGCAAGTAATAAACTAATTCCGACCAAGAAATTAACACAGATGGTATACTCTTAATTACCGACCAAGAAGCTTCAGCTGAATCTTACAGCTCTGCGACGGTGCACACCGAGAACATAGCTCCATCTTGTTCAAAAGGAATCAATGCTAAACTGCCGTATAGCTCGAGAAGGAACACCATCTACAAAATACTACCTACACTAATAGAAATAGGGTCACATCTGTCGAGCAGACTCTAAAAGGCTAACAGGCCGGACTTCGCCTCCAACGAAGCTGTGTTGAGCAAGCAAATGCCCTTCGCATCAACATCGGCTAAAAGATTGATATGATAAAAATAACCTTCATTTGGTTGGCATTAAGTATAAAGTAATTTCGCAACAAAATACAAGTTTTTTACATGGACAGAATGCAGATGCATTACAGAAAAATGTTAACAACTGTATTTTCTTCAACATAAACCCCGTTTCTCCTTATTTCCTTTCTCATTTGTCGCATTTTCTGAAGTCCCAGACAAAGTCATGAGTATGCTCACTCTATCCAAGGAACCAGGGATCTTTTGGTTTCTAACACGACAACTCGAGGTTTTGAACTTTCCAGGGGACTTTTACATTTTATCCCACAAACACTCCGACATGCAAGAAAAGGTTAATAACCTAGCTGGGCCGTACCATCGGACTTGAGGTAAACATCGCAAAAACAAAGGTCATTGAGTATCAAGAAATTGCGTACGTCAACGCCTTTGCTACTTCGGAAGCATTTTAAAAACTGATGAAGGCGCAACAATGGATGCCAACTGTACGATGAGCACGACAAGAGCGCCCCTCGAATGGCTGCAATTGGTGTAGACAAGCTCGCAAATCTCCAAAAGCTCGGAATACTCTCAGGGTGCGTAAAGTCAACGCTGCTGTATGGGCGGGAAATATGGCTGGTCTCGAATCTATCACTCTGAGACTCCAAGTCATCAACAAGTACCAACGAATCATGTATACAATATTTTGACCAAAAACTATAAGAAATCAAATGAAGTTTAGCAAAATAGGGATCCATATTGAAACCAATAAAAAGCAGAAAATGCTGCTGGTTGCAATATATTCTGAAGAAGACTACAGACATCATTATTCGCTGGAATCCGCAAGGAAGCAGAAGTCACTGCCGACGAAAATTACCAAAGCCGTTGCAAAAATCACTTAGGACGGCACAAAGATTACAATCGTGTGAGATGTAAAGGTACTAAAATAAGAAAAACGTCGTCTTTTTTATCAATAAATTCAAAAATATGCCTTATTAGCCTCATTTAATGTTTCAAATATTTAAAAAAAAAAATTAATGTTCGGAACTTCTCATTAAAAATCTTTTCTATGCATAAAAACAGATTTTATTTAAAAAGGGTTGCCAATCAAAACTTCTAAAATAATTAATTTTAAAACAGCAAATATCGAACAAATGTCTCAATATCGACACCCGAGAAAGAATTTAACAGCTTAAACTACATTATACAGTTCACACTTTAAATATAGCCCAATTTCCTCGACAAAATAAATACTTGTCCCTTGGCAATATCTCTGCTACTACAGTTCAGCGCTCAAATGTATGCAACGAAATATATTTAGGTGTGTAACGGCACACCCGCAAAATAATATATATAATACATAAGTAATCTGCAACCTGCCCATGCAACAAATTCCTAGTATCGGAAAAATGAGATCGCAGCCGCAAGGCAACAACAAACAAGCTACTTCCATGCTCCATTACAATACACAAAGTGTGCACATATACATACATATATTAATAACCAACTGACACACTAACACATATATCATACAAAAATTCTTCATGGCATTTCCTGACTCTCCTAGACTCATGGTTGATTGCCGCTGCATGCCGCTATTGCTCTCGTTGCTGCTGCTTGCGGAACGCTACTGCTGTTGCCAGCCAGCAAGTTTCATGCTATGCCATGCTATGCGGTAATTTGCCAATAAATATTCGTTTAATATTTAAATATTTATGTTTATTGCTTCTGTTGCTGTTTTTTGTTGTTGTGGCCTCTGTGTACAGCAGCTGCTGCGGCTGACCCTCGCTGCTTTCTTGTTGCTGCAGCGGCATCCAATTGGGTTCGCAATCAATTTAAGAATTTCAATTTTCGTTGCAATTTTACTCTCCACCAACAATTTTCCAGATAACTGTAACTTGCAGGCAGGCTCCACTTCGTAATAATTTGCATGCAAGACTTCAAGCGGAAATTGTAAAAATGAAATGTTATCTTATCTCGTCGTGTTCAATTATTTATGGTTGTTACAACAAAATACAAAAATTCGCAGTTAAATTTAGACGGATGAAAAAATTGCAAAAATTCAAAACTTCAGGAGGGAAATATTGTTTTGTCATGAAGTAATGTTATTTATATAAAAAATCGTCGAATTTAATTATTGACGCAGCATGTTCACTATTTCTTCACTTCATTTGAAATGGCTTGTCACATTATTATTAAAAAAAAATTATTAAGCGTTCATCTTTCAAGCAAACGGTGTTCGAAAAATTGTAGACATAGTAATAAATAATTACGCAGCGATGCCACGTGTTTTCTTTTTATTACTAATTATGAACATTCTACATACTATTATTTAGTGAAAGATGACAAGACTTACATACGAAGGTTATGGGGGCAACAAATGACTACGAAATTTACGCCTAGTGTGGCAGTGTGAAAAGGGCGATTTTTGGGAATTATGCTATTAAAAGCAACTGTACCCATATTAAAAAAAAAAAAAACACAGTAAAATTGTGAATTAAAAAATTTAATATTTTTCGACATATGTACATGCGTACTCCGACTGCGCAAATAAGGTCCTCCAATGCTGCAGTGATTCTTTGCTTCTCCATTCATGAAACAAAAAAATGTTTTCAAAATTGCGGATGAAACGCTGGAACATTACCTTTGCGAATGCTAAGCACTCAGCGATGAGCGGGACATATTCCACTGCGCGCTCAACACTCCAAATTAAGCGGCCCTGGGCAGCTGGGGTAGAAAAGAGTCAGATATTTTACCAAATCCATAGAGTTGCTAGTCAAAGCTTCATTTGGTTACCACCCCGGACCGCTTGCGGTCTGCCACCTCCCCGTTTCAACCAACCAACAACCAGCAACAAGGCAACTATCTACCATTGCTCGATTTATAAAACCATCATTGCAGTGACTCTAAATGTTTCTCGGCTCTTAAATGTATACCTCAAACCTTGCAAAAAGAGCTTGGAACGTCGGTTATTGAAATCTTAAACACTTTTTCGATGTTCATAATAGGCTACAGAAGAGTATATGTTTTATATGCAAAAGAATACTTAGCAGGTACTGAGCCCTTAAGCCAAATATAGTTATGTGGATGTATACGACTATTATCAGCTGCTCATAGTCCCCTTAACTCGGAAAAGAGCAGTATTTTCTGCCATAAGAATACAGATAGGAGATTGGAAAGATTGTGGACATAGCGCCATTCTGAACCTGCTAAACATAAATAAATCAGACTATATTCTCCTTAGGTTAAGATCCTTGAAGGATACCCTCTAGATGTGAATGGGAAGAGCTTCAGAGAAGAGGATGATGCAGTTCCTACCTACAAATTCGGGTCTGTAATGGACTCTCAAAATCCGTCTCTCTAGCTGACAGACGAGTAGGAACTAAGAGCCTCTTTAGATGAGTTCAAAGCTGAGTTAATACCATATCCGATGAGAATGATCAAACGAGAGCTTTATACTCTCTTTCAGCAAATAGTTCGATGCAGTTGTAAATCGATAACCAACTGCAAAATAACGAAGCAGACATGGGCCAAAAATGGTAAGACTAGAATCGAGAACTTAATTACATAGGTACAGGAATTTGATTTTCAGACTAACAGCTACTACTACGCTACACTGGCCGTTTGGAAAACCCGGGTCTGCCCTATAACAGTATTTTCCGCAGCTGCAAGCTATAAGAGAATAAGGAAGCAGTTTTTCCCTTCTCTGTACAGCTCTAGCATAAACCAGACACAGAAAGCTTGGAGCACATCAGGCACCAAACCTGGAATGGCTGCTCACAAAATACATAGCAGAGATAAGTAGTTTAGTTGAAAGCAACAAGCGCAAAAATGATGAGCTCTGATAGCAAAGATTATAGAGATCCAAAGAATTTGGTGCATCCAGCGCTAATTGAGCCTGAATTAACAGCATTTCCAACTGTCTACCTATGTATATGTTTTAGAAATTCATTCAATTTTTTTACACCGCCTGCATTATTTTAACAACCAACCAGACAGTTATAAATGCTGCGGTGAAATAAAGGGAGAAAATTGATATAGAAAGAGGGAGTTTGAGATAGAGAATACCGCCCTTTCAACGATTTTGGATTCCGGTCAGGTTTAACTGAACATTTTTATTATATTTTTATTAAAGGGGATTTTTAAAAGTTAATGGTCACCATCAACCTTGCTTTATTGCCATGAAGAGATACCTAGTAAGTTTACAATGCAAACTGTGGATCTTCCAGCAAGATTCTGCGTCAGCACACCAGGCGAAAATCACCCAGCATTTTCCTGCCGAGTATTTCTGGGTCCATAGCTGTAGATTATTGGTAATCTGGGCGTCCAGAACTGAATCCATTTGACTACAGTTTCCGGTCAGAGTTGGAGAACATGGCCGGTCCAGTAACTTGCAAAAATTAGAAGAGTTTCAAAAAATCTGTTATTCGAGCAGCAGTCAATAGTGTGCGTGCTGCTATTGATAAATGGCCCATTCGTTTGAGAGCTTGTGTGAAAGCACAATACGACAACTTCGAATAATATTTTGCACATCGATCTTCCAATTCATTGCTAGAAACCAAAAGGAGGATAAAATGCTGCTTGTCCCTGAGAAAAAAATTATCGAAATCTTGTTTGTATATCTTCTGAGCTGCCAATAAATCAGTATCACCAAACAATAACTGTAATGCTTGGTATATCTAGCCTTGGTTTACTTGACCATCTGCTATATTGCTTTCGAGGCGCTACTCGCTAACGCTTGGCGAATCGAAGGCAGCTGTACCATAATTTAAATCCAACAAATAAATGTAAATTTGTTACTTCAGCATTTCTCAAGTGCGTAGTATTTGAGATCTTGTGAAAAAATTCCAAAAATTAGATTACCAACTACCTTTTTGATTAAGAGCTGCGCGCAGTAAGCGTGTAATGCAAAGCCTTACTTAATTTAAATTTGCAGCTCAAGCGTCGCTACTGAAAATCCTGCACTATATCTTCTGCTTCAAAGTATTTCACGCACAAAACTTTCTTAAACGCACACACACACACACACACACATACACCCAGATCCATTCGCCCGAACCTTGGCCGTGCGACTATATCGACAAATATGCAAATTGCGTGAAATTCCGCTAAACGCTTGCGTCTTCATTCAATAAGTATTCCGCAACCCACCCACTCCCCGCAAACGCTATTTGGCGCTGGCACTTTTTACGCTTATCGCTTGCCACACCACGCGGACGCACTTAATTCCAATACTTATGCGCTGATTAATAAAACAAATTACATTTTGTAATGCTTAAATGCTTGCGGCTTACGCGACGACGCCAGTGCGAAGATGCCGAGGAAAATGAAGAGGAGGGGGAGAAGATAGAGAATGAGGTTGTGGATTCCGCGTGTCGATAATATGCTTTAGAGCTGATTAAAGTTCGGCACACATACACACACACACACACACACACACACACTTAGAAGTAGATATACCGTGAGTGCCGAGATAAGCCTTGTGATGACGGTGAGTTATTCAAATACTTCTGCTTTCGTTGTCGTCCGTTAATTTCGGTAACACCTACTGCCGTTAGGCCGCTAGGCTTACTTGTAGCAGCGCTTAGTGCTTAGGTGGCAGAAAATTGGTGGAAAATGTGAAACGGAAGCCGCTTTTAGTTAAGTTTTAAGTTATGCAGTTTAAACTCTTCTACTTATCGCGCACGGCACGGAACTTTTATTACACTCTCGGGCCATAATTTTAAATATGCCGCTGTGGCAGTCACATCACGGCATGAATTCGCTGATTTTTCAAAACTGAATTTAAAGTCATTCCCGAAACAAAAGCAAAACAAAAATTCCTACACCGTTGAACTTTGAACTCCGGTGGCACGGGTTCGGCTCCGCTCGGCCCGTTGCGGAGCGTTTTTGGTTCACTGCGCACGAAATTTAAACTTTGGCGCGTTAATGAGATTTTTTGTAATACGATTTTTTCTATTTATTGTTGTTGTTGCTGCTACCAACGTCGGCCGCGGTCTAACTGAGTGCCGGTGTGCATTGTGGCATTATTTACCGTTGCCTCAATTAAGTTTTTAGCAGCATGACAGGTGGGTGGGCGCAAGCTGTGTAGGTGTGGCGAATCGCTGAGGCAGGCGTCGCTTGTTTTCAGCGCAAAAGTCAGTGGCTGAAGTGAATGAGGCCATTGGGATGATATACACACTATTTACTATGACGACGCTTCCGTGTGGCTATGTGTGTGTGGGTGAGTATTTGAGAGCGTCGAAGTCATCGCTGGCGTTGGAGTGTCATGTGAGCGTTGAACGAGTGAGTCGGCTTCTATTGACCGTTGCTGCAGCTGCTTAGCGAAGCAGATAAAATGATATGGCGCAAATGGAAATTCCATTTAAAGCCGCAAATGCTCAAACACGACCAAATATGCATGCAATTCTCTTTTTTTCTTACATTTTTTCCCTCCGCTTGGCTTTAAATTCTTTCATATCTTGTTACCACTTTTGCGGTTTTCATTTTGAGTTTTTTCCACTTCAACGTTCTTAAATTGAAATGCATGCTGATTAGACTTCGCTTTGAGCATTGCGTAATGTTAATGAAAGCGGCAAAGAACCGTAGTTGGAGGGAAAAAATGCAAAGCATCGACATAATCAGTGTCTGTGGCAGGTGCGCACGGTACACAAGCAACAAATCCCCTCTCAAGACTACAACAAACCGCAAGCAGCCGAAATTGCATTACTGTTCTTCGCCAAGGCGCGTACTGATTGTAAAATTAGCGCTATATTTCCCGAGCAACGCTTTCAGTTTCCATGTTGGTTGCCACATGCAATATGCAACAGTGCCAAATTCGAAGAAATGCCAAACACAAAATGATTTTATTGCATGTTCTCCATTTGGTTCCTAATTCCTTAGATGTTGGTAGAATTTGAAGCACAGTTTGCAACGCGTGGCAGACGATCGAAGTGATTTTCGTATGCAGATAAGCGATTGTGGCATGTAATTGCTTGCCTTTTCCAATTACTCGCAGTATCGGTGTTTGCTCCGCGTGGCACGTTGCATGTACCGCATTTGTACTCGGTTTAATTACCTTAGTGTTGGTGAGTGCTGAGAGCTTGCCTTCTATCCTTCAAACACGAACGCGAGTTCACTATTTCACAGGTCTCTTTTGTGTTTTCATTGTTGTTGTTATTATTGTTGTTTATCCTTGACTGCCTCTCGTTTCAGAATCCAAACGCTTTGCCGATTAACAATTTCTACGGTAAAGCGTAGGAATTCTAAAATGAGTGACAAGGATTCTACGAATTCCTACTGTACGTCTCATCATTACACTCCACACCTGCGTGGCAGGATGTGGCACCAGTAATATGTTAATTAAAATACATTTTTAGTTCACTTTAAAGTGGAACTTTGTCATTAAACATTAAGCTGTTTACATTGATATCATAATAATCTAGCTTTGTAAGGAGCTTTTCGGTAGGTGGCGCTGTTATCGGTTAACCATAAAAAACTTAAATACTTTAGGTTTTCGTGAAATATAACATAAAAGGTTTGCGAAAATTATTGCAAAAAACATAAATAAATATTTTTGTGGTTACAAAAGTTCAAATTCGAATTGCCGATTACCTCATACTCTTCAAGTAAACTGCTAATATTGCTTTATTTATTAATGGGAAAATCCCATTAAAAATTTATATATACATATATTATAATTCAAGGTTTGATTGAATATAAAGAGAGACATATTTTTAAGCACTTTAAACTGGCCTTTATACCCAGGCGAATCCAAAGGTGCAAGTTGAAAAATTAATGCTGAGTCACTGTTAGCAAAGTTCACACAATATTTAGGATATATCATTCCCGAAAAATAAATTTATAATTATGAAAGCTATTATCATACTTTGAAGAAAAATATGTAACAACAAAATAGAGAAAAACTAAATTTAAATTTAATGCTCGTTTGCTGCCAAATATTTCTAAAACACAATCACACTAGATCCAATGCCATCTCCGTTCTGCCGTTTTGAACGAGATTTCATTTAGAAGAAATCACAATCATTTTTGCTATCCAGGGTCCTCCTGCATTGATTAGACAACAGCTCACGTGCTATATTGAAGCACTCAGTCGAATGGCGCTCCCCTTTGATACATTTCATTATCATACAATCTGGGACGCTTTCCTCAAAACTATAACTATTAAATATCGTATTGAATATTTTAATAGAAAAATCTACTATTAAATCGAAAGGAAGAATCTGGGGTCTAGGTTAGGTTAGGTTAGATTAGGTTAATCTGGTAAACCAATGAGCCACGCATTGACCAGTTTTGCCCCTTTGCGATACTAAGTAGATGGAGTTCAGCTACTTTGTCTATGAGGAGTAGTCATTCTTTAGGATGCCTGCGCTTGATGTGAATTTTAACAGAACCTGTATCCTCACCAGCAATACCTACTCCAGTGTATCATACCGTGGGGACTTCAGATGCTCAGAGTGTAGTCCTGCCAATGCTGGACAGATTTACTAGACATTTCTTCTGTCTAGATCGTAATATAGACAATGCATAGGTTTCCTAATGTTAATCACGTTTTCGGATGTTAGCCGTACACCATTCTTGGCAATCTCATTCCGCTATTTCAATGCCCTCGATGCCTTTGTGGCTTGGCATGACACCCAGTAGAAATGAAGTTGCTTGCTTGTGGCAACACTTTCCACTACTGTCCTGCTTCCAAAGACACTTCAAACCGATATGCGATACAAGGTTATGGCTGCCTGGCTGTCTACGTAGATAATGGAATTACCTGCAGGTGCATTAGAGGCCAGCTTCGCGGCCTGGAGCTCATCAACGTGGCTACCAAAAATTTTCAGCTGTTATGTTCAGAATACACTGCTATAAGGCTGTAAAATATGGAATCTCATGACTTCAGGGATCGAAAAGGTACAATCACTAAATTTATAACATTTTCTGTCCCGGCGTCTTCTCTAACATGGAGCTATGGTTGCACATGAAACAATTACCCTCAAAAGAAAAAGTGATTGGCTCGGGTACGATCTGATACGGTTTTCAGACACAATCTCCCGCCGAAACGCTATGGGCTGGAATGCACAGTGCAGCGGACGGAACAGCCGACGGACTACAACCTGAAGAAGGAGCTGGGACAACAAACTATCTAATGTTCGAGAATGTTCAAGTCAAATCAAGAGGCAAACACAAGGCCGAAATAAATGAAAGGGTATTGATATAGGTGCAACAAACAACCGTTATTTGTACAAAACATACTCGTACTCGTACTTTATGGCAAAATTTAGCAAAGGTATTAATTTATTGGAAACTATCAACATATGTATATCCTTTTGTGACAGTTACGTAAATCATTTGCCGTAACGGTATTGTCATTAGGCTTAAAATAGAATATGCTTCTGGGAACCGTAAAGCGAAAATCGAATCCGTTTGGGTAGAATTGAGATATTGTATTATACTCCTGCTATATTCGAAGAAAATACGCCTGCAAATGTGTGAAGCATGAGATAGGTGTAAAATACGTGGAAAACTGCAGCTCGGCATTATTACAAAGGTTGCATAGGTGACAATGCTGACATTATTGACAACGTTCTCCTCGTTCCCATCGATGGCAAACAATGTCACTGCAACAAAACAAACAACTGTGACAACAACAATTTAAGACAACACACCCACATAAGACACGCTGGCAAAATCGTCCAGCAGCAGTTCACAAACAATTGCAGTCCACACATCCCTGACTGCTTGTGCTGCACCACATCCAACCACACAGCAATAACATCGAACAAGCTGCTGTCGTCGATCGCCACCAATGACGGCTATGACATTCGATAATAATAATAGCAACTGTTGCAAGCTACACCCACACATCCACACGAAGACAGCTACATGTGGACATTGCTTGTGTGCGCAGCCAAGCGCATATTGACGTCCTAGGACGCACCTCTCAACGGACAATTACTGCTCGGATGAGTCGGAGAGGCGGCAAGCGCGGCCGCTGTTGCGCTGAGTTGACTGCTGACTACATTGCTGCTTGTTGATGTCGTTGTCGCTGATGACAGCGCCGGTGCCAACAACGC
This sequence comes from Bactrocera neohumeralis, assembly GCF_024586455.1. Lineage (NCBI taxonomy): Eukaryota > Metazoa > Arthropoda > Insecta > Diptera > Tephritidae > Bactrocera > Bactrocera neohumeralis. The sequence continues at coordinate 43,779,524 of NC_065922.1, forward strand.
GACAGGTACACAAGTCAATGGCAAAAACAACAATAGCAATCATGTGATAACTACAACAACAATGTAATAAGTCATGTAGAATTGTCGCATGAGCTCTGAGCTGCAAATGTGTATAGAAAGCGAAGGAAAATATAGCAAATCACAGCCATGCCATGGAAGCAGCGTTAATGACATTGTCAGCTGGTGTTGGCTGGCTGTTGGTAGTCACTCGTCAATTGTGTAATACATATTACCTGAAATAAATGTGATTGGTACCTTGTACCCGGGAGAGTTCGAACTTTATATACATAACTGTGCGCCTACAAACAAGCATGAATTTTTTCTAAAATATCTGTTTAAGGATTTCAATAACAAAAAAGACCACACAGTTCATGGATCTCTTGAACCCTTTAGGCAAAATTTCCGTTACGTATGGCACCTGGCTTCTAATAAGAGACAACTACTCAAGTTGACGGACAACTGCAACGATATACATCAGTCGGCTTACGCAATAAGGATGTAATGACGAAACTTGAGTTTGCTTTCTGTTACTTTCACCTAGTATCAGTCTACATCTAAAACGACTTCCCCAAATAATTTTGAATAATGCTGTCTATTTGACAGTCTTTGACTGGATAAAAAGAAAACCCCGTTTCCATTCTGTGGGAATAGTGGCTTTTCCTTCACTTTCGCTTTCCTAATTGACAAAATCTAACAAACTCTGTCTTCTTTTTCTCTACAACCGTTAGTCGGTCTGTGCGGAGAACAAAAAACTTTACCACTTGTTTTCTCCTTTCACTAAGCTACACCTATTGAACCACCCAAGTGCATTTGGTCCTTTAACAGAACATTTCTTTCGCGTAATTTTTCTTCGTCGATAGATGGATCTCAACTACTAATAGTATATTCCAACTTAACACCAGTTAAGGGTTAACTTACTCTCTCTCTCTAATAATAAGATTTAATTTCAGAGCAAATAACAAAGTGACAGCTGTCATCGATTCGCCATTTCTCTGCTGGGTATCATCTGATGCTGCAAAATATAAGTTTTGTTTTTGTGGCTGAAGAAAGAAAGAGACGAACGCTGGTCATGTTCAAATGCCTAGCAGAATGCTATTAGAGCAGAAAGAGATGTTCTTCCTAAAAAAAAAAAAAAAACGCTAATCTCTAATGACGGATCGGAAGTAGCAAATACTTCAATAATAAATAATTATGATTAAATTTGTTACGTTGATTCTTAAACGAATTATTGACGAAGGTCACAAGTCAATTATCGTCTAGAAGAAAAAACATAAATCTTACTTTCTACAACCTTTAACTTTACGGAACGGCTTGAGAGATAGTAGATAAACAAAATGATCTGCGCCAAAATGCAACAATTACCATTTCAATAACTGTTGAGAATTGAATAGACCTGAAACTCTTCACCAACGAGCGACTCCAAAAATATAGCAAGTACATTCCTTAATAATTTCCTATGAATTACCCATTATTTTCTAAGAATTTCAATTCACTCATTCTGAAAGCAACAAAACCCAGCATCATTTAGTCATGACCCTTATTTAGTGCCACGCATCTCTTCGCGTATCGGGTATATCTCCGCGATAATTACTGCGCTTATTTTATTTTCGTAATTTAGTAAATTGACATCAAGCGCGTTTTTACAAAATTAAACTTCAAAGCGTTAAAGCTGCTCGCCCACTTATGGCCACAACGACGAGTTAAAAATAAGACTGAATGCGGCAATTAGCCGCTTTTGCGCCCTAAAAACGCCAATTTCGCAAACCAGCACAGCAGAGGCAGGACCAGCACATAAACAACGGATAATCATAAGTAAAGTGAAATTAGTAAAGAGAAGCATATTTATAAAAACCGTCTTGTCTTCAGCCATTCCCTTGGGTATTTCGTTACTGGAAACTCTTCTTCTTCCTGATTACAAGCTTGACTGCGAGCGCTGGAGTAAGATAACGTTAGAGGTTAAGTGGCAGTGAGTGAAAGCGGGATTATTCGGTTCTCGCTTTTTTGCTTTTATTTCGCTCATTTACTGCTCAAATCCTTAAAAACGTTCTTTTCGCAATATTTTTTTTTATTCTACTCCTTTTACTCATTTAGCAAGTGTTTCAATTTTTTGCCCCGGATTTGCCATAAATAATTGCCAGATATTTTTAATGTCATTAATAAACTTTACATCTTTACAGCCACCATGAGTGCCAGTTGAGTCAAGTATTGTATCTGGTTGTTATTTTTATTTGTTGTTGTTGTTATTAAGTGTTTATTTTTATTTTATTTGCTTCGTTTCCTCTGTTTCTGCTCTTTTTCGTTAGACTGTGTTGCCTCAATCGACGCCATGACAGATATAGTGTCTCTTTTTCCGTGTTAAGCATTGACGAACAGGGTCAGTATGGAAGATTGCGTGTTCATTACAATTGCCCACAAAGTCTTTATCAATAGGATACGAAAATGGGATTAAGTCGCTGAAGCTACAACATCTTCCCTCTTAACACTACTTTATAAAAAAATCTTAAAATAATTTTCACAGGTTACGTAATCTATTATTAGATAGCAACGAAATTATTTAAGGTTTTTACGGTTTATCGCATTTATTTAAGTATTTCAGAAAAAACGAAGAAAAATATCAAGAAACTAGTTAGTTGTATCGAATTACTTCTGTGAACCAAAATAAACCCTGTAATAAAACCGATAACACATCAAAAATACTCTCTATCTATCTCTATCGTTATCTATATCCATATTCTACCTTGTCTATATTTATATCTATATCTACATCTATATCCATATCTATCTATATCTATATCTATATCTATATCTATATCTATATCTATATCTATATCTATATCTATATCTATATCTATATCTATATCTATATATCTATATCTATCTTTCTCACTCATTTCACATTTCTCCCTCTATCTCTCTCTCTCTGGTGCTCTATCTTCCTCCTTTCTTTTATTCTCCTTCCTCCTCTTTTTCACTCTAAGCGCACACTTCATGTGACTACATCTAGGGATTCTAAATGTAAATATTCGACTCAAAAACTTTCTTTCGAAAGATACGTATGTACCTACTGCTCTGAAATTCAAAACTTAAAATAGAAGAAAATTAAGGGGCACGTTCGATAAGTTTTTCAGCCGTTTTTATATATGTAACTGGTTAACTAATAGGTGGCTTGCTTCAGCAGCTGCACCACTAAACAAGCTTATCACATCAATCAATCAGCTGTCCACGAAGTGGCATTAGTTCGCCACTGCTGTAGAGCTCGTAGAAAAAGTCGTGGTCAAGTTGAGCAGCAAACACAACAAGAAGTCATATATGCGATTTGCTAGATGAATGTAAAAATTGTAAATGCGCGCTGGTTGCAGCGGCTCCCGCTGTTATAGAGGATTTTTTTAAGTGGGTATTAGACTTGATTATAGAACATAGTATGTATGCCACCGCTGTGCAGCTTGTAAAGTAGGGGAGGATGAATCAAAACTGTAAGGAAGGGAAGGAACATAATGAATAATAAGTGACTGCGAAAAAAAAGTTAAATAAAAATAAATGAGAGCTCCCACGCCCCACAAAAGGCAACGCAAAACCGTGTTGTAGTAGCAACGTGTCAGACACTGAAGAAAGACAGCTGTACTTGAGTGTGAGAACGCCAGCAGCGGGGCAGCAGTGCAGATGGGTAAGAAGCAATCGAATTAAGCGCGCTCAGAGTAATGAGAAAGATTTCTTATATATTTATAACTTAAGTGCTTTTGAGGAGAAAAGTGGCACGACAGCCAGTCACAACGGTGTACAACGACACCACACACTATCGTCATCAAGCCCTGCGTAAGCAGGTCGTCACTGCAGCCAAGCGGTTGATGTGAGGTGTGGAAGTAAAAGTGCGCCCTCAAAGCTCCGTGGTGCGGCCAGAGGAGTGTCAATGTTGTTGTAAGATGTGACTTGTCAACGTCGAGAGGCGCAAAGGTGCAATGCACAATCAGGATACATAATGAATCGGACAAAAGCGAAAATCATGTTGAGGCTAAGCACCCGTGAATTGGATCAAAGACGGCCGACGGTAGTAGGAGCAAGGAAATCTCAAGGAGAATTAAGACAGCGCAGAGACAACACAGCAAAAACGCAACTAGAATGTAATTAGTTGTGAAAGCAGCACTTTTAATTTTGCTTAAAAATTCAAATTGACTTACTTTAACGGTATAAAAACAAATGGCAAAAGTGGCGAAGCAAAAGAAATCGTTTGTAAAATATTAATTTAGAAACAGCAAGAAAGTATTTTGAATTATAAAGTTGGGAGATGATAAATATTTTATAAAATCGTACAAATGCTTTTGTTTCGTCATGAAAAACTTTCTTACTGGCCAGTCATTTAGAGCGGAGCTTTTTCTGCCAAGTAGTTCTCATTATAAACACTTTATTTGAGAGAGAAAGAGAGCTCACCATGTGATACCCTTATCTCATTAACTAAAATGCACAAAAATTGGCCTTATAAATGTGCTAGTGGTGACTTTCAAATTCAAGTGAATGTGGGAAATATTTTGTTCTTAATTAATTTCCAAGGTACCCAGCTAAAGTGGCCCTCAAGATTGCTTGACATCTCTGTCGAACCCGTTCGATTGAGTTTGGTGAATATTTTGGGTATGACTCGTACCGATATGGCTGAATTTTTTCAAAAATATTACCGTAAACAGGTCTCTTTGGACATGTTTGATCGTCCGAATTCCTATACCATTCGTGGAGAGCATTATAACTGCCGATTAGACATGGGAGTGTGACATGCAAACAAGTCAACAATTATCGGAATGGAAGGAAAGAAATAAGCTGAAAACCACGCCAAAGCCGATTAAAAATTATCGTGATGCTCATTGTTCTTTCGATATTTGTGGTTTGGTGCAACATGAATTTGATCCGGAGGAATAGACGGTCAATAAGGAATCTATTTAGCTGTGTTGAAGCGTTCGCGTGAGAATATTCCTCGAAAACGGCCGAAATTGTGGAGGAACAATTCATGGATTTTAACGATAATGCACCATCGCATCGAGCCACGATTGTGACCGATTTGAAAGCCAAAAATTTGATGTATAACATCGATCAACTACCGTAATTCCCGCTTCATTGAAACCGTGTTCAGTCGTTCGAAGATATAAAACAATAATCCCTAAAGGAGCTGGGATGGTCTTCAAAGTGTTTATGAAAAGTGTTTCGATGGCTGGAAAAATCGTTGGCGTTAGTGTATTACATCTGATGGGGAATACTTTGAAAGCGACAAAATAAATATTGTTGAATAATTGAATATTTTGCGTTTTAACTAAAATTTCCGAGTACTTCTTTCACAGTGTATGAAGTTATAGCCATGACTGAAGGCATTACCTTATTATTTATAGGTGATAGGTGATGATAGATGAGGTATCTCAAACTGGAACAAAGATTTGGATTTACAAGAGAATACAGCTGGTAATTTTTAACAAATTGTGGACGAAAAAGCCCTTAACTCTTTTAAAATTTGAAAGTTCCCTATCCTAAAATTTGAAAATCCCTATTAATGCAGTCAAGGGTATTAATATATAACGCCAAAAAAATCGAGTTGATAGGACAAGAACAGAATTTCCCATATAAACTAAATTGGGTATGTAACTATATTCGTGAGGATTATCAACAGATGGCATAACTTAATTATCATTCTTTTGTTCCAATATTCCGAACATGCATAGGAAAGCTACTGTTCTTGTGCGCCATTTTCAGTATTTGTCATTCATTTGAAGTAAAAACAACAACAAAAATGCACTCCAATATGTAGAACTTTACTTTAAAATTAAGAAAATATCCACCTTCGAAAGTTGTCGTGTTTTGGTGGAAGTTTTTAGTGTAGCTGTGCAAACGTGCGATGCTTTAAAAGTGCTGATTTTGACTTCGAGGACGAAGAACGTCCTAATGCGATAAAAAAAGTTTAAAAGTACCAATTGAAAACATTACCCAATGGAAATTGGTGTCAAATACAGAGAGAACTTGCAGAATGTTTGGGAGCCACTCAAGCAGCCATTTCAAAACGTTAAAAAAAAGCCGAAAACATTAAAAAGCATGAAAATCGGGTGTCATATGATAGAAGTCAGGGGCGTTCATAGACGATCTTGCTTTAATATTCTGCTATATTTTTACACTGGGCTAAGTCATTCTTGACCGCCAAACTGGCACAGTTCATTTTGAATGGAATCCGCAAATTGTTGGAAAAATGGGAAAATGTTTTAGCTGCTTCACATGACTGTACTATGAATGATACTACTATATGTATATAATATGTTTCCTAAATAAACGTTGAAGCTTTGAAAGACGGTACAAAGGTATAATCAGACTCTCAATAGGTCATCATCCCTATTCATGATTACTGACTCAACCAAGAGTGGTGATAACTTTATAGGCAGTGGAAGGTTTGAACTGAAAGCTACCAAGGTGCAAAATCACAATTTCTCTGCAATTACTTTGAAAAATAAGAACCTTGGTGTTCATATAGCGCATAATTGCAATATGTATGAAAATTTTCACAAAAAAACTTCAAAACTATGTGCTCCAACCCACTTTGACAATACAAATACGATTTCCAGGAAATTTAATTAAAGCCAATGTAGCGAAATAAAAAGTAAATGCAATAACAGTAGAGTGGCAAAGAAACTGGAGAACATCCAAAAAAGCTTTTCAAAAGCACAATCTGATTTAATTGTATTTTAAATAAATTACATTTAGCAATTCGTCCGACACTTTGACACGTGGCGCTTTAACAATGATGAATTCGCTTTGACCACAACCTCTATAATCATTTAATAAGTTTGAAGCCCCAAAAAGCCGCATTTCGCCACAACACATGTAGCAACACTCACGCGCAGAGAACTAAAAATTCTCGCGCTGCTCGAAAAGTGTGAGTAATGAATTTTTAGGCTCAAACACATGCATTGCATACAAAAAACATAAATAAATAGGGAAAACTTAATTTAAACTTCACAAAGTTCTCGCAATAAGCTTTAGCAGCAGACTTCTAGCTTTCGCAATTTTTATCTCAATTTATTTTCGTCCAGTCAGACAATGCAATAAGGCGCTTTTTGCTTTCTCTTTTTCGTACTTATTTGCTGTGCTTGTACACGATATTTGTGTGTGTAAGATGGTGTGTGTTTTTGTGCAGAATAAAGTGAATTTGTCGGTTGAAGCAGTTGATGCCCCTTCAACTGCCCGCACAACAATGGCAGACCTGCTATTCACACCTCAACTCCATCGTTGCACAGCCACTCAAACATTTTCTACAGCAGTCAGCAGTTTTCGAAGCCCACCTGCCCTCTGACAGCGCAACAAAGCTCCTTTCAGCTTGTCAGTTCCCAGTAATAACATTTTTGTTTTATTTATTTATTTATGTTTTTGAGACATAAAAAATTGTTGCACGGAATTTCGCCGAAGCCTGTCTGCCCGATTGTTGAGTTCATTCATGAAGCTGTCAGCAGCACTTCTTTTGCATAATTTTTCCCAAGTTAATTGTACGCATGTTCTTGTGGATGTATGTATAGGCTTAAATGTCGTGTGCAAGCCTGGTGTTGTTTGGGTGGTTACCAAATCAACAGGAATTAATATGGAAATTTATTTTAAAAAGTTTTTGTTAAGAACCCAGCGTGGTCAAAATCAAGAAAGGTGATTCCTAAGAGTGAATTCTGTAGCCTCATCCTATATAGACCAATGCTTTTGTTACCAATTCTAAGCCGTATCAATTTGATTGTTGTATCAAATATGTCTTTCGACTTTCATATCAGAGGTATATTTAAGTTCTGATAGATCTCTCTGTAGCACATTCCAGTAGAATACTTCTGCCTTTCTTTCAGTCGAACTGCACTCGCAGATTTGTTTTGACCGCATGTGAAAAGAAGTCGTGGCCGCGGATGTGGGTCAATTCCTACTTGAAATTTTAAGTATGATAAAGCTTTCGCCACAATCCCTAGGAGCTACTGTATCATTTCATATTGCACCAAAGAAATGTGAATCTACCAGAACACAACAGAGATAAAGGAATAGTTGGAGCAGTGGGCTTTAACTAGCGAATCTACTCCGAAGAAGACGAAGATTATTCTATCTGTTAAACCGGTAATGGCCACAATTTTCTGGGATTCCCAATGTGTCGCTATTGGCTACCTGGAAAAACCGAATGCCCACCGGATACGAGTTATAGTGCCGATGAGATGCCGACTTTAAAAACAAACGGCTCTATTCGAAGAGGAAACAAGCGATCTTAGAACATCACAACGTTCCGTCTCACACTAAGCTTATACCCATTTATTTATTTATATATTCCCTACATTTGACTCATGCCATTTCTTCTTGTTAAAAAACTTGAAAATGCCACTCACTGATCAGAAATATGACTTGTAAGAGGAGATTGTTGCAACAATGCTGGCTTAGATTGAATACCTCCGAAAAACTTATTTTTAAGATAAGCTAGAAAAGTTGGTGGATCAAGTAAGACAAATAAAATTTTATGTCCGGGCGACTGGCGATAACTTGAGTAAAAAACTAGATATCTTGCTGAAACTTGCTACACATATTTGTTGGTACCCAAGGAGGTTGATGTTGCAGATGGACGTAATCAGAAAATTGGCATTCCCACAAAACGCCATTAAACGAAAACTTATAAAGTGCCATAGCCAAGCTACACAAAGCTGTTATTTAGTACAATGAATTACATTAAGAAGGACACTTATTGTCCAAAAAAATTGTAAAAAGTACGCATGGCCCCGTCCCTTAATAAGTTTAATATACTTATCTACTAAACCATTCAACCTATCATATAAAAGTTCGCGCATGTCAAATCTCTTTGGCGTCCCCATCCATTCTGTGGAAATGGGCGAATAATTCCGCCCTCTTGCCACTTAACGGTTTTGTCAAAAATATTAAAAGTGCCATAAATCAATAAGGGTTATTACATAGAAAATATACAACCAAATTTTTTTCGTGCGAAATATTTTTGGTTGTGTTCTTTCAGACAAAAAATTGGACACGATTTTTTTATTTCGACTCCATATGAAACATTATGAATTTTCAACTTTGCAAAGGAGTACCTTTGAATATTTGCATATACGAAGAAAAGTATTTAATTATAAAAATAACTAGGTAGCCTATTCTTTACGATCTTACGAGCTTGGAAAAATAAGTATCGCAGAACGAAAAATTTTAATGTTAGTTTTTGATGGAATGACCCATAAATAAATGCGCCGCAATCATAAAAATAATAACCCCAATAAGATACAAGATCGCTTTCGAACAAGCGCTATCCAATTTAAAGGACAGGCGTTGTGCCGCCTAGGTGAAAACCCAAATTTCGCGACCTATTAGACCGATTTCAGCCAAACTCGCTACTGTCCTGAAATTTGTATATTACAGTAATACAAGGTGTGCTCCAAAGTAAAAAAGACTTTTTGAACCCAGCGCAATTATTATAAGAACTTCTACCGACAGTGTGAAAATGAATAAAATCGGATGATAATCCCGTTCTTTCTCTCTATAACGGTACTGTTAAAATCTACTAAAAGCGCGATAAATCAATAGCTGAATACGCCAGAGACATTAAGTTTTACTCGCATTATGGTATGACAGGGTTCTAATGGAGCTGATGTCCAAATTGGACAATGGGCCTGCCACCGCTTAATTTTAGGTGAAAACACATATCTCAAGATCGCCAAAACGATTTCAACCAAATTTAGTATATTACTTTCCTCTGGCATTGGTATGTTACAGTGTGAAAATGGGCGAAATCGAGCTTCGGCCGCACCTACTTCACATGCAACACAATTTTATATTCCATCTTATTATTTCCTGTCGAGAGTATGTACAATTCAAGAAGCAATTAATATAACGGAATAAAACTTTGCACGAATATTATCTTTGGAGTATGCCAACTTAAAGGGTCCGGCACTCGAAGTGTAACCAATTAAAAAACCATGAATTCGGTTTGTAAAATTATTATTATTTATTTTAAAGTACAAAATGTGTGAAAATAATCATGAACTCAGGACCAATTCACTTTTGCTCGATATGACCACCTTTTGCATTAGCTATGGCCATGAGACGGTCAAAAACGAATCACAAGCTGCCCGAATGTGACTTACCGGTATTTTGGCCCACTCACGGACAATGGCTTTCTTCAGCATCTCGAGACTGGTGTATTTTTTACTTCGGACCTTGCTCTCCAAAATGGCCCAGAGAGAATAATCTATTGGATTCGCATCTGGTGAATTCAAGAGCCATTGTGTGGTCGTAATGAAGTTCGGAACGTTCGGCCCAAACCAAGCAACTGCTTCGCTCTCTCAAGTCTTACTTGTTGCTGCTTCGGTGTGAGATCATGGGCCTTTTGGAACTTGTAAGTATTGACCTTGAGCTTATTTTTCAATATGCGTCGGATGCTGCGGTCGGATATTTTCAGTTCTTTAGCCATTTGATTGGAACTTCGTCGTGGATTTTGCTCAAGCCGCTTCTTCACTTTCCGAACCATCTCACGTGACGTTGCAGTCTTTTGATGACCACCTCCATGGCGTTTTGCGATGCTGCCAGTATCATTGTAACGAGTGATGGTGCAATAAACAAAAACTTTATTCACATTAAGGTGTTTGAGCTCACGAACAATTGCTGGCTGTGATTTTCCAGCTAAATATAAAGCAATCACAGTATTACGTTTGAATTCCATCGCTGATCACTTTTTTTTACGTTCACTTTGGGCAAAGCGCTTTTGTAAACTTGTGAACAATACTCCGAACTGTCATTCAGCAAATTTGTAATCAGCTGATTCCAGTGCGACGGCTGCGCGAACGGTCTGAAGTTGGTTACACTATGAGTGCCGGACCCTGTATGGCCAAAATTTGTTCAAATCCAATAAAAACTGTGTCAATACTTTTCTTCGCCAACATATTGTATACCTAATGTAAAGATTTTCGAACTTCCAGGTGACTTTATGCAGCATATATCGGCAAATATGTGAGTATTATCTTAATGAAATGGAGAAGGCGTGCATATTTGTGCTTAGGATGAAGAATAGAAATAGGAACTCGCCCTAAACCCCTTATAACTAACAGGCCTCATGTACCTGAAGTTACTTCCATGGCCTTAATCCTTGCAAGTTCAAGTTCAAAAATCCAAGTATTATTTCTTAAGATGTAAGCACTTACCACTTCCAGAATATTTCAATTTGGTATTTAATAATAACTTTAAATTATTGAAATTAAAGTATTCCTCGAAATTTATTGAATGCTTTTTGCACTTACCTGTAAATAAAAAGAGAAAGGAAAAGTAAGAATTTGTACAATTTAATAGAATATTCACTTAATTTACATTATATGTATATGAGATAAGTATAATAAAGTCATATTATAATTTAGTAATTTTTATAACTAATATTATACAAACCTACGTCAGAACATTACAATTAATTACCACATATGTTTGTGGCTTTCTCAGTATGGTTTTGGCCCTTCCTAAGAAAACCACAAACCACCGACTTTCCAAAGAAATGATTTTATTAAAGCAAAGCAAAATAAATATAAATATAAATGTAACCACATATGTATGTACATAATTATATATACATAATTTCATTCATAACGCTTTATTCTTATGACGCGAGCAGAGAGCATAGAACTGAAGACAAACACTTCCAATTATGAAAAATATCTTAACCGCATTGACAACAAATTTCATTGCGATATCAATTCAAAAGCTGCTGTACAAATTATATTTGTATGTATGTATGTTTGCGTCTAAAATTTAAAAGCGACATGTATGTAGTTGAAGTGATGTCTTAATGAAAACTCATTCGCCGCACAATGTCGGACTAAATCACCAACAGTGGCAGGCTGCAACAAAAACCTTTTCACCGAACAAGCAACAAAATTACACACAACAAAAGCGGAAAGGGCTTCAACAGCGCAACAATGCATGGAGGGAAGAAAAACAAAAAAGACAACAGCACTCTTTGTAGCAAAAAGCAACAACGACAAATAAACAATTTGTCCCAACGCTTGAGGCCGACCGGGCTGGAGGGCTCCGCTGTCAGCACACGGTGTAACATACAAAGAGTTGCAACTTGACGCCCATTGACCGGACTGTGCCACCAACAGCGCGCTCTATCACAACTACCAATAAGAGAAAGCGCCGGCTCTACATGCGACCACCTCGGCAGCCTCCACTCACCGATCCGAAACAGTTTTTCAATGCGCTATCGCATTGTACAAATGAGATGCCAGTGGAGCTGTGGAGGGTTGCGAAGCGCTTTTGAGCCATTGAGCTGTCAAATCAGCGCCATTGTGAGCGCATTGACAGGCCGTTCGAAAACCTAAATTGGATTATGATCACCAATTTCAGGAATTATACGCAGGCACATACCCACGAACACACACGCATGCATGTGTATATGTGTGTGTGAGTGCTCACTGCAGTGCTGACACAATCAATTCGAACAGCAGGACATAATTTGAGAGCAACCTGCAGAGCGCTTCAAGCGCTGAATGGATTTTTCGGGCGGACCAGTGTGCCTCTATGAGCTAGTGCTAACTGTAAATCTGTACGTGGATGATGCGTAGGAGGGCACAGAGAGATTAAATTTAATTTCAGTTACAAATTGCTATCTTTTGTTTGATTTTGTTGCTACAACAACAAAACTCAAATTTCGTGTTTGAAGACAGAAGTAATTTACTTTTATTTACACTGTGCTGGTTTGCTTGCCAACTGCGCGAGCAACGGCAAATGTACTACGAGGGTTGCCTTTTATACGAGTATTTTGGGATTAGAGAACAGAAACAAATTTTAATCGTTGAAAATCGCTCTATTGTTTTTCAAAATATTATCCATATAGATCATCCATAGTCTATATATTTTTTTTTGCATGCGTTCGAAGCAATTTCGAAGCACGTTTGCAACTCCAATTGAGGTTTGTCCAAACTAAACGCATCAACCGCCTCGGAAGGCGTCGAAAAATGTTGAGTTTATTTTTTAGATGCGGGAATTCAAAGAAGTCATCCGGTAACAAGGCAGGACTATACGCTGGATGACTCAACAAATCGATGTTTCAGTCCATAAGTGAGAGCCCTAATTGTCGAGATGAAGGGTGGTTGGTTTTTCTGATTTTCTGAAAGACAACTGGCAAAACAATGATTGTGCAACACTCAGAATTTACTGTCCAGCGTTGTAATAATGATAAGGTTGCGACATGTCTAGTTTTTACAACACACAGGCAATCATTTGCTTGGAAATGCTTCGTACGCCAACAACTTTTGTTGAATTAGGCACATCTGGAAACACCCATACAGTCGACTGCTGCTTACTCAGGGACTTATACGCGTAAATCCACGATGCATGAGCTGCCATGTTGTTTCAAAGCAGGGTTATCGTTTTTTTTAATTTTTCCGACCAATCTACACTTATTTTGAGCGATTGAATTGAAGAATCCTGGAAAAAATAGGGCTAGTGCTAATCAGTAAGGGAAAAGGAGATCCCAACTTGCCAACAGCATGCCGTTTACTATGCATGCTTGACAGCGGAAAAGCTCTATGAAAAGCCACTTAAACCCAAACTGCTGTACCAAACTAGAAGAGGTCACGACAGATAGCGGACACGTTAAGAACAGCACATCCATTCCATTCGAGGCCCAGCCCTGTGGAACATCAGTTGGGACGCTATACTAGAACTTGAAATACCAATCGAATCGTAATTAATTGCGAAGAAAGCTTAATCAGGTCATGATACCAACTTAACAGACTATTGGCCCACATAGGCCAAGAAAATATAAAGTTCCTAATCTCGATGACAATCAGCGTCCTAATATATGAACTTGAAGTCTGGGCAGATGTGCTTAAAAAGGGAAATCGCCGTAAGGTAGTAGACATAGTGCACAGCACTGCAACCCTCAGAGTTGCATCAGCCTACCGAACAGTGTCAAGTGATGTAATATTAGTTATAAGCGGTAACGCCCCAATTGACCTTCTGACAAACGAAAAGAAAAAAACTGTGGGAGCTAAAGAAGACGCCCAATTTTTTTACCTAGAAAAATTTTAATATTTGAGTTGTAACTTTTTCGTAACAATATCTTGCACTGAAGTCATCATAAATATGTACATAAATTCGTCTTTTTTATTACATCCTGTTGCTCTTTAGCTTATCGCATTGGACACAAGAATGAAAAACGAAGGAGATGACAGCAAGTTAAAAACTTTTCTGCTGATTATTTTAGTTTTGTTTGTCTTGGCTAAATTTTGCTTATACATAACCTTCGCATATCTTGTCCCAGATGACAATAGACAATCAACCATACAAGTTATTAATATTTCTTTAGCATGGATATATAGTATACACATATCTTTTCTTTTGTAATAATTTTTAATGTATTGCTGTCTAAATGAAAATCAATACCAGTTTTCATTGCGAGAAACACAATTGATCTACCTTAGACTTAGGTTCTGACTACAAATTTTAATCTCAGTGCTGTCTACGAGCACAAGTGTATTAGAAATGTTTTAATGGCGAGTTTTCAAATATTTTTTTAAATGCCTCAATCTTTATCTCCATTAACTTTTTTATCGCTATCCACGCTGTGAGCATATATGTACAAATGTAAAAGTGCTATTAAATCTAGCTTAGCTCTTCTCCATCTCACTTATTCGACAAATTTCAGTTTTCTATATTTACTACCTTTCATTCTTTCTGGCATTGTGTTCACTTATTTACTAGTTTGCTTCGAACTTAGTTGTGCGCGAATATATTCGACAGGAAATCGATGTTATAAATCAAAGTGTGACAGCCTTGGCGGAGATTTTAGAAGCACATACATACATATTTAGGTATGTATGTAGTAGCATTTAGGGTGCGGCGATAGGTGTATAAGAGTTGAGTTCTCGCAAAACGCATTTTGGTTTATCTTTTTTGTGGTTCAACGCTTACAAAAACTCACCCAATCAGGCGGTAGTTGTGGAAGCGTGTCTTTTCTGTGTAATATATGGCATGAATGTAACTCAATATTTAATTTCTTTAGAGAAGAGTTATAAAAAATTAACAAAAAGTTTAGAAATGCAAAATTTTCTGAATTTTTTCATATTCAAAAAGTGTTTTATCATTAAAATAAGCATACTTATCAAAAATTCTGAAATTTGTTTTCGAATTTATTAAAATTTTTTATCAACAAAACTTGCTGAAATCCTCCCTAAATTAGTCTGCCCTTTACTAACTTATTCGTTTGTGTAATGTCCTATCCTATGCTATCTTAACTTATCCAACCTTAACTATCCTATCTTATCCCATCCCAATTATTTTAACTTATCCTAACCTATCTTATCCTATTCTAACCAATCACATCCTAATTTATCCTATCCTATCTTATTTTATCCTATAATGTCTTATTCTTTTTCCCACTAACCTGTTTCTTTAAACCCAAACTTATTCTATCCTATCAATCCTATACTATGCTATCTTCACCTATCCTATCCTATTTCATTAAATCCATTGTTAACCTATCCCATTCAAATCTCGTATTTTTTCTATCCTGTTTTATCGTTTCCTTAACCTATTTTTATCGCATCCTCTCCTATGTTAACTTAACCTATCCAGTCCCGTTCTCACGACAGTCGGGTCTACGTAACCTGAACGGACTCGGATTTTCATCCGGCAAAAGACATTCAATTCGGCAGACAACAACAATATCCTATCCAATCCTGCCTTAACATAAAACAATCTATCTAACCCTATCGCATCGCATCCAACCTTCTATTTTTTGTCGTTCCGAACCCTATCCTATCTTATTCTATCCTATCGAATCCCATTTTATAATATCAAAACTTATACTGTCTCATCATAACCTTTTCTATCTTATCCTATTCTATTGTATCCTGCCTCCTACTTTATATCCTATATCATCCTATTATATATCAGCCAATCCTGTCTCATTTATGCCGTGTCCTATTCAATTCTATCGCATCATGATCTCGTCTCATAAATATTTTAAGTGTCTTAATCCCATTTCTGTCTTATTTTTCGTTTTTATTTCAATTATAATTTTATGCCTACTGGGTGAAGTAAGGCGTCTGCTTCTTTCTTCCTATTTTCCATACATTTTTCTTATTTATTTGACTTCCTACTCGCATTCTACGTAAATATTTCACACTTTTCCCAGAAATCTTCACCGTTGCCAAAAATAGTTGCCACACTTTGGGAATATTTATGCACGCGCCATTATGGGCAACAACAAACAGATCTGCCCACGCCAACCAACTGCGATGTATACAAAAACATTAACAACAACAACAATGGCAGGCAACAATGCATATTACAAGTAGCTAACAAAATTGTTAAATTCAAATACTTCTAGTTGATTGTTTTCATTGTTGTTGTAGAGGCGTTGCGCGGCTGGCAGCCAAATAGACAATGGAGCGGTATAACGGTATAAACAGAATGTCGAGCAAGTAAACAGGAGCAGACCGAATTTATAACACATATGTCAGCTGGTATTGTTATTTTGCCATTTTTCATGGCTGCCATTTGCTGGCAGTTTGACTTGCGTAATGTAGCTTTCGCTAACGGTAAACACACCGAAATCTACATACTATGTACACTTGTGTGTGTATGTGTGTCTGTTTGCGCATAAATAAAATATGAGAATATCAGGAAGCGCACTGTAGAAAAATACTATGCAACAAATAACGGTAGATGGCGGCGCGTAAGAATAACAAATCGCTTCGCTGCGCATTACACAAATTGAAAGCTTTTGCAGGCAGCCAAAAGAATTATCGATGCACTCCCACCAGAATAGACACATAATCGCAAGCAATAACAAATCTAGAGATGTTTTTCGTCAGTTCCCGAAAACGCATTCACTTGAAGAAATATTTCCAAATATTCGCAAACAACGAAGACGCCGAATGCATGTTCCAACTATGTCAGTGCTTGAGCTTTTGAGAAGTTATTATTATTATTTGTTTTTTTTTTGAAAAAGCACTGCTGACTGCGATCTTTGGTTCTAGCGACTTGTACTTAGCCGCTCTTATATAGGAACTCTTCTATATATTAAAATTGGTAATATAAAGCGTCCCCAGATAGTTTTTTACAACGCTACCTAGAAAACTTGATCGGTTATGAATTTAGCACTGCTTAATTTTGGTGGACTAATCTCCCGAGGCAACCTAACTGCTCCATATACCTGTTACCTTATATTTCGTCATTCCTACTGCATCTGTCACCTATAGTATTAGTAATTAGCAATTAATCGACTTCGGCAACAACGTCGATCATTTTCTGGAGCGGGATAGTTACTGGGGATTAAATGCGGATCGCTCAAATCGCAGCGGGAGCGACGCAAGGTAGGCAAGTTAAGAATAACGATCCGGAAGGTTTTGTTATGTGCTGAGTGTAATTGGCTGAGAAATATCAGACCTAAGCGGCTTCAAACTCCTAATACGAACTTTTACTATCAACATTTGGATTTTCTGAAAGTAGCAATCGACAACAGCGGCCGTCTTGGGCCATTAAAGATCAACTGTCTTCTAACAGGGCAACGCCAATAGTGACGGCGGTTTCTATAAGAGTGGCATTATGAAATTAACTTCAAGTTGGCAACAAATTATCGAAAAAAACGATGCATATTTGACTAAAACGAGATCATTCTAAATATGTATATCAAATAAAACCTTCCATTTATTGTAAAAATATTGCTTTTATTTTTAACAGACCTAATATATTGCAAGACTAAAAATGAAGCCTCTCCACATTCCTATACGACATTACTTCACTCTATAAGCTCTTGAAAAGTTCCAAAAAGATCCGAAGTTTAGAGCCAAATTTTGTTCAGCGATGATAGCTCAAAGGGTATGTAAACAAGTAAAATTGCCGGATTTTGGAACGAAAAGCATCTTGAAGAACTTCAAGTGTTGCCATTTCGTCAATAAAAATCAACGGATTGGTGTGGTTATTGAGGAGGTGGGATTATCGGTTCATATTTCTACAAAAATGATGCCCGTGAGTACTTAACAATGAATGGCGACGATTATCGCGCTTTGATAATCGACTATTTGATGCCTGAAATTGAAGCTTGTTATCTCGGCGTTATTTGGTTCCAGGAAGACGGCGCCACTTCCCACACATCGCATCATTCAAGAGTTCATTTAGGCAACACTTTGGTCAGCCGATAATTTCACGTTTTGAGAAAGTCGATTGGCCACCATGATCGTGTTATATTACACCGTTAGACTTTTTCCAGTCTAAAGTCTGTGTGGACAATCTCCCGTGCATGCGCTAGTTACTAATCGAAATGCTCGCACGAATTCGGAAGAAATAATTTTCAAAAAATAAATGCCAAAACAGTTCTTTTTGCTTTTTCTTTAAAAAAAAGTACAGAACCTTGAAATGGATCAGCCTATATATTAGCTACGAAAAAGTCTGCGAAGAAGCTTACTAGAACTTTTAGTAACTTTAAAGTGAATATGTAATATAAAAATGTTTTTGATGAACCTTTATTTAAACCTCATCAATATTTTTAAGACTCTTTCTAAATTACAAAAACTATTCTTCCGATGAAAGTATCATTTTTATTATTAATTTTTTACAGACCATGACATAATAAAAATGCTTATTAGATTATCTACATACAAGTACATAAATGCTAAAGGGCTTTCAACCACATATGCAAATCGTTTTATGCAAATCCTTTTTACTACAGTGACTATGTACTTTCATCCAAAAAATACGTAATAACTGAACCACAAAACAAGCATGACATAATATTTAAAGGCTCTGCTTCCGGTTTTGAAACGTTTTTAATCTAATAAAAGAGATTTATTTAGTGGTATTCAATTAGCATTTAAGCGCAATGGCCATTTTTAAATGCAATAAATTTCCAATTTTACTAGCAAAAGCGACACTCGTTACTGCCCGTCAGCGAAGCACATAAGTAGTCCGTCACATGACTTACTATAATATATATGCATATAGGAAGTACATTTTACCCTGTATAACCATGCTTGACGGATTCGCATCATAAATCTCAAGCGTAAAGTTTTAAATTATTTTCGTAAGCTCTTGCCGGGCTCAAAAAGTATTTTAAAAACAATGCTTTTTATGGAAATGAGAGCTTTTAAAAATTTAACTGTTTGAGTAAACTTTTGCCGCATTCATGTATGTGCATGTGTGTGTGTGTGCGATAGCAAATTCATAAAATATTCATATATCCTTTTAAACATCCCATAGTGAATCGAGCATAAATCCCACCAAAAACCACACAGGCCGCAGAGGTAGCCATAAAAAAGACACAGTTATACGCACAAATGCACCGATAGCCACAAATATGCGACGGTTACGCACATACGCACACACAGACATGTATGTGGATGGATGGCGGATATTCGCAGTTACATGATGTGCGCATGTATGAGTGCATGATTACGCTGTTATCCATTTTGGTGCGCCGAAGCAGTTTAGCATATTTAAATCGTAACGCTGTCACTTAAATGTTATGCGAAGGAAACATCTAGTACACATATACAAACAAATACATACATACATATATGCAGGCGTATTAAAGCGTTTTGGGAGCAGCAAATCCACCTGAGTTTGCGCCACCACCACCGAATTAAAACGAACACAGCAACAACAAAGACGATTTTGGGCAAATATTTTTACAAATTAAATCAGTTACTCATACGCCATGGCGTATGCCAAAATAAGTGAAGGGCTCACTTTCGAAGCTTGTGAGAACCCGGTGAAGCTCATCGTTGAAATTTATACTAAGTAAATATACATATATACAACTATAGTAACGATAACAAAAACAAGAAACATTTTAACTTTAGCTGCAACGAAGCTATTATATCCTTCACAAATAAAAATAATTTGATTTTAATCGGTCGGTTTGTATGGCAGCTAAATGTTGTTGTGGTCCAATTTGAACACTTTGCTTGGAGATCATACCGTTGCTTTTGAAAACAATTCACGCCAAGTCACGTGAAGATATCTGGTCAATTATAAACGTTTTCTATACAAGAGATTGATCTTAATCGATCAGTTTGTATGACGGTTCCGACAAATGAGACAGAAGGACTAATTCGACAGACTGACGGATTTGGTTAAATCGGCTCAGCTCGTCGCACTGATAATTTATACATATACTTTACAAGGTCTCTGACATGATCTTCTTGCTGTTAAAAACTTCGTGGCAAACTTAGTATACCCCGTTCAGGGTATAATAACAATATTAGCAACAACAACAAAGCAGTGCTACAATATAAAGGTTGAGCGATAAAAAGCGGAAGCTGTTGCCAAATTGTTTGCTCAGCGGTAGGCAATAAGAAATTGTGTTGGCGTACATTGTTGCGCACAAACGTTCATATAAATTGTTGTTGCCTATGTGGCAAGTACTAGCACGACTAGTTGGCATTATATAATATGTGAACGATGGCTGCAAATCGTTTTGCAATTCATAAACGAAAATTTTTGAAACTTCCTCTTCCGCTGGTATGCCGTGTGGCATGCCACCGTCATAAATGCCAACTTCATATTCACTTTAGTGCACAGCTGCTGGTAAACAATAAAACCAGCATGTAAAACATGCCTGACACGTGCAACACATAAGCCTACAAACGCTCATACAAGCGTTCGTATGTGTGTTGCAAGGCGTGTGCTGCACGCTGATTGCGGTTTAACGCAACAACATCACCGATAAATGACCGCAATGAGCAATTGGTTGAGTGGCAGCAGTCATAAGCTTGTTGCTAGTCAACGCTATAGCCATTATTTGTAAAATGGGCGGTAGAATGGCGCAGCGGATTGTAAGGGCGGAAAATATTTTATTATATAAGAACGCGTAAATATTCGAAATATCTGGGCTATATTTAATACCCAATTTTTTCGTTAAAAATTTATTAAAAATTAATACGAGTAGCTTCCGTTGGGGTTAACTTGGCGTATGAGGCTTTGAGCTCGCAGTTGACATTTTCCACATTCGCTATGGCAATTGATTCGTTTACTAAAGTAGCATTATAATTGTGGTTGTTGTTGTCAGTATTAATTAAAATCGACGACAGTGTCTGCTAACTATTGTAATGAAAATTGCCCCTGCGAAAGTCACCCTTAACTTTTACTCAGTGAATAAAATAGAAAATAGAAAAAGAAGATTTTTTAGAAGAGGAAATTTATGTTATCTTTCGCTAAGCTGAGAATTTTGAAATTGTTACTCAAAGCAAGGAATAATTTGATGAAACCCTAACGATCACAATCTTCTCTTTATCAGAGGGCATTAGAATTACAGATCTGCTACGTGCGTTGTCATGATGGTACCGTTAGTTTCCACCCATTACCAAAAGTACCTCAAAATGAATGGCTTCAGCTTATGTCAGAAAATGTGCAGCATTGCGAAAGGTATTTCGGGAAGGTTTTAATGACGGACGTTAGAAAAGCGCAACAAATCTAAATTTCAGTAGCAAAACTTATTCTCTCTATAATAAATCACATACCTCATATGCCACGAGTATTGGTAGATAGCAAGCAAGTGTTGAGAGCATGTTATCAATTTTCATACTATGACAGATGAACAAATCTGAAATCATTGGATTCATTAAAAAAAAAAAGTTTTATTCTAATTCAACTAAATGGCTTGGTTTCTTAATTAATTTTGATTTCCCATACTCCTATACGTATTCCAGAATTTTTTAATATTGGTCGTGGCCACGTCTTTGATGTTGCATCTATTGAGCCCAATTTTCAATGACTCGTTCGAGCATTTTTACTCCAAGACCAGAATCGAAGCGGAATGGTTGGCATAGACTTTAGACTTTATATATCCCCTTAGGAAAAGGTCTGACGGCGTAATATCACACGATCTTGGTGGCCAATCGATTGGCCCAAAACGTGAAATTATCTACTCACCGAAGTGTTCTCTCAATGGATGTCTTGTTGAAACCAAATGTCGCCGAGATCACAAGTTCCGATTTCAGGCATCAAATAGTCTGTTACCACCGGCAACATTTTTAAGCAAATATGGACCTATGATTACATCTACCCACAAAGAAAAGCAACCCGTTATATTTTTTTTTTTTTTTGGACGAAATGACAGCTCTTGAATTATTTCAGGCTGCTCTCTGTTTACATACCCACAGAGCCAGAAATGGGCCTCATCGCTGAACAAAAGATCTCGACTATGGCTGCTTTTTTTTCTTCACTGCGTGCTGGAATGCTTGGTCTCAAGCTGGCTGATGGCGTTGCGAATAGTACGCTCAGTGGGCGCGTTATGTTGACCATAAGTTGAGCGGACGGCGCGAATGACATTCTTTACAGAAAGTGAATTTTCATACTAAAGTTAAACGATTTGTAAACGTCGTTCAGCAGTTAGTTTTTCTACGATAAAAAGCCAAACAATACTGAACAAATATAATATGACAGCTTGATATGACTCTCTCGTGGACTGTCAAAAAAAGGTTATTTAAAAGAAGTAGCTTCACACGTTAATTACACCATGTGCCGATCAGTTGCAGGAGGAAATTCAGTTCAAAGCTAATCGAGTAGTTTATTTCTAGAGAAAGTTAGTTTCCAAATAGCTATGTGTATTCCTAAAATATCTACTCCAACTTCAGTTTTACCAAAAGAATGCTTAAAAATTTCTAAATTCTGGATAAAATTCCAACGTATGGGCGAGAAAAAGTGAAATTTAAAATATGAAGATCTGACTTTATAGATTCCAACCATTTAATCTTAAGTCTGGTCCTACCAACTGCCATCATATTCTCAAATGAGTAACCCAGTTCGAGTTACAGCAATAAAATTTTATATCTATATACTATTAGTATAAAAAAGTTATAAAATTCACAGATCAGGATAACGACATACCACATACACCCGCAGCTTTTACACACACACACACAAAAGCGCATTTGAGCAAACTGCACACATAACAGTTTATATATTTTGCTCTACTCGCTTGCAACTTGTATGCAAATTACATGTGTGCATATACATACATACATACATATAACTTATGTTATGTAATTCACACACTTATGTAGCAATGTGCGAAGTCGAGGTTGCACTTTTATTTTTACGGTTCGCTGCCTCGAAAATGTTCTGCAGCATAAGAAAACGGATACACAAGGAAAATTACAAAAAATAAATAAAAAAGGAAAAGAAAAAATATGAAAACATAAAGCGTTGAGGTAAAAGCAACAAAATGCTAAAAAAAATATTCCGCTTCATAAATCTTTCTTTTTTTCTTTGCAAGTTGCACAAAATTTGTTATTATGCAAACGTATGTTAATTTCGTAATGCTATGCAACGCTACAGTTGTTGCAAAAAGAAAAATAAATCTACAATTACACAGACCTATCTCTCATAGTCATAAAGTCGTTAAGAAAGGAGTGAAAAAAAGGAATGGTTGTGAAAATATTTATATGTACTCAGATAATTTGGTGGTATATGTGTGGGTAGGAAATCCATTATGTCTAATTGAAATTATGTAATTTTAATATGGCAGCAAACGTTATAAAAAAGTATCTGGAAAACTTTTAATAATTTTGACGAAGATTTTTATTTATAAAAGTTTTATGTAATATAAATATGTTATCGCCTTAAAGGTAGAGGTTTTACATTTCAAACGAATTTTAAAATAAGAAAAACATATGGTTTGCATCCAATTGAAAACGTTTTGTTAGTACTTTCTAGCCACGTTGTGAAGATTTATGTACAATGATTCAAGAGGAAAAAAATATCTTTAAACCAATTTTTATAGTTCGGTCTGTTTGTATTGCAGCTTATGGTACAGTGGTCTGATATTAGCGATTTCGACAAGCGAGCAACATCTTGGTAGAAAAAGCACGCATGAAAAATCTCAGATTGATATCTCAAAAACTGAGAACTTTGCTTATATACAGACAGACAGAAGTACAGACACGGAATGTCTACTTTATTCGCCATATCTGTCCTTAAATGCTTTGACAGACGGCAGCGTTAATCCGGATTAGCTGCGCATTTAATCAGATCCAAATTTGTAACTGACAGACGGCAGCTCTGCGAATTGGAAACTCTCGTAAACAGCTTAGTTATTATACTCTCGCAACAAAGTTGCTAAGGAGAGTATTATAGTTTTGTTCACATAACGGTTGTTTGTAAGTCCTAAAACTAAAAGAGTCAGATATAGGGTTATATATACCAAGTGATCAGGGTGACGAGTAGAGTTGAAATCCGTATGTCTGTATGTCCGTCCGTCCGTCTGTCCGTCCGTGCAAGCTGTAACTTGAGTAAAAATTGAGATATCATGATGAAAGTTGGTAGACGTATTTCTTGGCTCCATAAAAAAGTTAAGTTCGAAGATGGGCAAAATCGGCCCACTACCACGCCCACAAAATGGCGAAAACCGAAAACCTATAAAGTGTCATAACTAAGCCATAAATAAAGATATTAAAGTGAAATTGGGCACAAAGAATCGCATTAGGGAGGGGCATATTTGGACGTGATTTCAAATCAAAAATGGAAGAAATCGGATAATAACCACGCCCACCTCCCATACAAAGGTTATGTTCAAAATCACTAAAAGTGCGTTAACCGACTAACAAAAAACGTCAGAAACACTAAATTTTACGGAAGAAGTGGCAGAAGGAAGCTGCACCCAGGCTTTTTTTTTTTAATTGAAAATGGGCGTGGCGTCTCCCACTTATGGACCAAAAACTATATCTCAGGAACTACAAGACCGATTTCAATGAAATTCGGTATATAATATTTTCTTAACACCCTGATGACATGTACGAAATATGGATGAAATCAGTTCACAACCACGCCTTCTTCCAATATAACGCTATTTTGAATTCCATCTCACGCCTTCTTTGTATAATATATACATTAGGAACCAATGATGATAGCGGAATAAAACTTTACACAAATACGGTATTTGAAAAATATGTATGTAAATGACGGATAATGAAATCTCGATTATCACTTTATCATGCAAGAGTATAAAATGTTCGGTGACACCCGAACTTAGCCCTTCCTTACTTGTTTTTATAATATTTTCAATTAAAATGGATAGAAGATAAACATTGCGGTTGTTAGCCGCCAAATAGTTACAAAACCAATTTTTGTTACAAAAACATATCAACTTGCTGTTTTTAAAACATTTTATTAGTTTTGATATTTTCTGTTAAAAGGTGACCTTTATAATTTTTTCGCAATTTCAGACCTTTCCTCGACCAGAACTTGAATTTATCAACCCGAGAAGAGGGTCAAAGCCTGATACGCCAACCACCGTATATGTACCTTTAATAAACATACATACATATGTACAATAATGCAAACCACCTACCTTACAAATAAATCCCGTCACATCGTCTAATATTACTTTTTGTTTAAAATTAAAAAAAAATGTGTTTTAATAATTTATTAAATTTATATCACTACTTAAATTACACAATTTTTCCTCAAAACACAATTGTTTTCATCGCTTTTATAACACTATTAAATTTCAAGTTTCACATTTATGTACATATAAAATGATTCGCACATACATACATAAATATGTATGTTTTTTTCACACTACATATTATTATTATTTTTTTCACTTTTTCATAGTAATTGCGCATTAGATTTTAAAAAATGCATACTCGTTTTTGTCGACCGATATTTTTTGCAGGAACTAGAACCACAATTTTTTCTTTATAAGCATCAATTTTCTCTCAGTTGAATTTGATGCATAAATTACATACTTGTTTATTGAATTAATGTTATTTCAGCTTTAAATATTAATTTCACTTTTAACTTTATTACTACATTAAATTAATTCAAGCACAATTCACTTTAGATGCGTTCAATTCTAATTGTCCACCCGAATAAATGAAAAATTTCGCTGAATTGTTGTTTGGTTGATCGACAGCCCAGGAAAAGTAACGGCAGCCACTGCAGGTACTCAATGCATGCACGTGCATGCATTTTCTTCGTTTGCTACATTTGCTTTCGTCGCTTCGGCTCGTCGTAAACGAGTTATGATTTTTGATTTTGCTTGCTTAATTGTTTTTTGTTGGATTATTGTTATTTTCTGTACTATTTAATGCTTTGCAAGGGACAATATGAACTCGCTGAGCAAATTGTTCAGGTGCAAAAAGTAATGGGTGGATGCTGTGCATTTTTTTTGTTATTTAAAGTTATTATAAGTAATAAAATAAGTACTATGTAATTGTATATTTTTATAAAATGTAATGAAACTATTATAAAGAAAATGTGTACGAAATTTTTAGATAGATAGATAAAAAAAGGGCTTTTATCTATGGATAAATATTTTCATTATCATTGTTTTGACTAATATTTTTCATTTTATTATTATTTAATTTTTGAATAATGAAATAAATATTTTTCGCTTGGCATAATTCATGTTTCATCATTTTTGTTATCTTTTAAAAGAAAAAGCTTATTTTTAATAAAATATCAATATGATTTAGTTCTCCTACTCTTATTTTTATTTAATCTATAATAAAAAAATTAATCCAAAATGTGTTGGTAAGCGCATAACTAAACAACGCCTGGACCAATTTTGCCAATTCTTTTTTGTTAATGTTCGTTAAAGTTCAAAGATGGTTTTTACGGCGAGATAAATTCGAATAATTGCCGGAAAGCCCCTAAAAACAGCCCTTTTCTTTTTCCCATACAAACGAATGAATTTTTGTTTATTATCATTCGTGAGAAAAAGTCGGAAAATTGGACAATTTCAAAAAGTAACTTTCATAATTTTTTATTTTTTTTTTTATTTTTTTGGGTTATTTTTTTAAGCATTTGAATCGTTCAAATTTCTTGCTTCTTTCTTTATTTCGGCTATTCAAAAGAAAAAATATTGAAAATTATTCATTGAAAACGTTACGTGTCACACAAAGTGATCAATTACATATTGTTACACATTCAGCCACTACAACCACTACTGTTACTACAGTCACTATGTCCCCAGCGGTAGCAACAACAATTAATCCGATATTCCAGAGTTGTTACAAACGCATGAGCATACTTACGAATATAATTGGACACTCAGATGATAATATACGATCAGCCACTAAAGCGATGACACATTTGTACACATAAATACTTACGGAATAGAATTTGACACTTAACGCTATCATTGAAAATTGACTTTTTCTAACTAAGAAAAACTTCAAAGAAATCCGAACCAAAATTAATTGGACATGTCTTAGAAATTAAATTATAAATATTTCATTTGACGCCTCACTGAAAAATTCAAAACGATCAGCTTATCAAGCTTGAGTATACTAAGCAAAATAACTATAACAGTCAATCAGTTCAGTTCAATTGTACCAATTGCGCAGCAGCAAGTCCATGTCCCGAGGATTGGAATCTAGACATGAGCGAAGACAGGAAGTAAGAACGAAAACCCCAGCATTTAAGTATCCTTCATAAAATCAAAAGCTTATTCACATTCCTTTGCAGCTCTTAATAAAACACGATTGTAATATTAGAAAAGAGAATATCTGATATTATATTCCACCAAAATAAAAAAGAAAAAAAAAATAGATTATTGCAACGCAAATTCAATTATTATATTAAAATATGTTACGATGCCACGAAGAGGTCGCGCTAATATTGGTCGGCGTTTTTTTTTTGGCATCAACATAAATTGGAAGCCCGAGACACATGACCGAGTACTCCCAAGATGCGATGAGGAGGATCGCGGTCAATCAGCAAGCTATCGTCACGAAGTCAGAGCACGACTTTCAAACAACATTTAAGATGTTTGATGGACTTTATCTTGAAGCAACGTATACGTGGTGCTGTTAGATGCTAGATGTACTCTGTTGAGGTGGCAAAAAAGAGATGTGCCGCATGCACACATTCTTCTTTGAATGGTGGATGGTGGTTACACCAAATCAAATTGATGAAATCATTTCTGCGGAAATTTCTGATGCAGTGAAAGATCCAGAAATATACGAAATGGTGAAAACCAGTATGGTTCATGTACCTTGCGGACATCACAATCCCACTTCGGTTTGAATGTCTGACAATAAATGCACCAAACACTATCCAGGTGCTTTTCTTTCGGAAACACAAAATAGAAATGCTGGATATCCACTCTATCGGCGTACAAGTAGCTCACCAAGTAACAATGCCAGAACATTCAACATTCAATTTTGAAGAGTGAATATCGAAATTGACAACACATGTATCGTACTATATTCACCACTATTGTCTAATTCACATTCAAAACTCATATCAATGTTGAGTATTGCAGTTTGGTGTAATCGATAAAATACGTTTGTAATTATGTCACCAAAGGAAGCAACATGGCGGTTATTGGCCTTGAACGAGGTGAGATCAGCAAGTATCAGCTGGGTCGCTACGTGAACTGCAATGAAGCGCCTCGTAAGATATTTACTTTTGATTAATATACGCGGTTCAACTTTATTTGAGTCATGGCGTATTGTGAATGGTGCGGTGTATGCAACTTTTTGAGAGGCATGCCAGCAAGGACATGATAATCAGTGGAATCAAACGATGGACGATGCGATAGCAACTTCGCTTGCCACTGAAGTTCGTACACTTCGCGATGATCATTTCGACATATCGACATATACGCTAAGAATTGGAAATGGGTCAATACCGGTTGACACTTCCGGTGATTTGATATCAATTCCACCTGCCTTTTGTCAATTCACTTTAACGAAAGATGAACTTTTCACGAATGTTTATCCGAACATTGGCCAAATTATCTAACTGCGATTGCTTGAGTGCACGAGCAAATTTAACTGCCAAAAATACTGATATTAATGACTAAAACTGAATGATTCAAAGTCAAATTCCGAGAGGTTTGCGTTCATACAAATCAATCGATCTTCGATCTTGACAATGAAGACGAAGGCGTGAATTATCAAGTGGAATTTTTAAATTATTTAGAGAGGCTGTCGTTATTATGTTTCGTAATCTTCATGCGCCGAAACTGTGTAATGGAACCTGACTGATGGTGCCACAGCTATCAAATACAAGGGACAGAATGCTTGATTCTACGAATTACCTTAAGTTCCAACCGGTTCAATTCAAACGTATTCAGTTTCTATAGAAAATTGCATTTGCGTTGACAATCAACAGGACACAAGTATAGTCACTAGAAGTGTGGGGCATAAATCTGGAAATACCATGTTATACGTGACGTGTTCACGAGTTGGAAAACCATTTTCTTCGAACATTTACATTTACACTTCGGAACAGAAACCCAAAAGTGTTGTTTATCAAGCTGCGTTACATTGAAAAAAATTTAGAAAAATCGAAAATAAATGATTTTTAATACAACGTAAATTCAACTTTCTTTTCGTTTCGAAACACACAATTTCACGCAGGACAACGGCTGCGGAGTCAACTAGTTACTTAATAGTTTTTCAGCGTTAAATAAGTCGATATTTCTTCTTGAATGCTTTTCCATTGCAGCTTTTTGTTTGGGAAATATTTTTTTTTTTTGTTTGCTTCTTACTGCAATTTTTAGCTTATAAAATATTTTATCAGCTTTTAATTAAGACTAACGGATTGAAAATTTAATATTTAATTCGAAGTTTTGTATTTAAATTAAAACAGAAAATTTTCCGATTTCAGCTTTTATTTTCAAAGAAATTTATTTTTATTATATTATTCAAAAAAAACTTTTTAATTTCTAATCCCAAAATCAAAATTAAAAACTTTTATTTTTAATCCTAAATTGTTTGAAATCTGATAGAAATTTAAAAAATTAAATTTTAATCCCAACATCTTGAAAATTTATTTTCAATTAAGTACTTAAAATTTTCAATAATTTAAAATTAATTTTAAAAAATGTTAATTTTTATCCTAAAGTGTTTAAATCCTGATAAAAATTGAAAATTTAATTATTAATCCCAAAACCTTGAAAATCTAAAAATTCGTTTTGAAATAAAAATTTTAATTTTCAATAATATTTAAAGTTTCTTCAATTATTCTCTATTTGTCTGAAGTCAAAAATTATTATTTTGGTATATTATTATCACGTGATTTTTCAACTATTTGTGGTGCGATCCTTTTCCCCCGAGCTAGCTCTAAATCACTATTAATTTATTGCTATTTAAATGGGGTTTTGTCCATCGTGACAGTTTTTCCGATTTAAATGAAATTTCCGTTAAATTTCGAGGTTTATATATGTATATGCATATAAATTCCGTTAATTTCTGAATTCCTCACTCGTAATTTCATTGCCACCATTAGCAATGATAAAGGCAAAAGATGGCGGAAAAGTTCAGCGAAGCAAACTTGTAATGAAACCGAAAATAAATAAATGTCATAGCGAGCAATTATTCACGCACGAACGCATTAGCAGGCCAACGATGGTACACACACACACACATATACACAGCAACATAAATATAAAAATATACCCAATTATATTTCTGACAATTATGTAGATAACTGTCATTAGATAGCTTAACCCGTAATTTAACAAACACTTGGTTAGCACCAGCAACTCGCCCACCTCAGCCGCCTGCCGCACAAATATTTCACTAGGCAACTATCGCTCGGCTCAATGCCAACGCCGGCAACAATCACCAATACCCCGACGACGACGACAACGACGGCCCTGACGGCGACGTCTAACCCACCCGAACGGCAACAAACCAGAAAACTTCAGTTAACGAGATAAATAATGACAAAGGTTTTAAACATGACTACCGTAGGGTATTAATTATGTACACAGAATGCGTTGGGATCGAACGAGAGATGCGAAAGAATGATAACGAGAGCAAAAGGGTGTGCGGCGGAAAGGCAGCAGCGAGTGTGGAGAGAATAGTGATTGCAGAGAGAGGTAGTAAGAGGGTGTGAGCTGCGGGCATTGTGGATTGGTTGGTTAAAAGCTGGCTGGCAGTTGGTGGCATGTGTCAAATGTGGCACCCACTTAGCAGAAACAACAACAACAAACAAACAATTACAACAGTAGCAACAAGAAGTAGCAGAGATACAGTTAACCAAAAAAGGTTAGCAACTAAAATAGAAGGTGACTGCGAGTATTTATGCTTGCAAATTGTATATATGTAAGTATATAAGTGTGTATGTATGCATGTAGATATGTATATATGTACGTATTTACGTAAGTTTGCAGCAAGCGCCGCAAGAAAGGACATTAATACCCGCAAATGGGCGACTAGGAGGCAACGCATTGACATTATAAGCGCAACTACCAAGGCGAAGAGGTGGATAGGTGGGAGGGGCGCTCGCACTCGCACTGGGCCAAGATAATCGCCTTGACAAGCACATAAATCCTTAAACCACAAAATAAATTTCAAAAAGGTTAAAGTGCTGCGAAAGTGTGAATTTCTGTGAAGGCATCATTTATGATGCACGGCTTGTGGGCGCACACTCACCAGCGACACTTCTGTGCGGCGCAACTTTTTAAGGGCCCTAACACACATACATATCCTAGCAGAGAAAGTCTCACCATCAGCAGATACACTCGGTGGCTCAAGAGAGCCGAAAGGCATTGGAAAGATGACGACTTTCGAAAAAAGACGCCAGGCTTCGAGTTATAAATGAATGCGGCAGCTTCGAGTGGCAGAATGGAGCACAGCATTGCAGCGTACAGCAGTTTGCGCGTCATGCAGCGGCGGCAGTGCATTGAGCAGGAAAAAAGGCGTAAATAAAAAATGAAATTTAATTCAAAGCCATTTAACACCAGCGCATGCTGTTGGCAAGAATGCTTCTAATTCTTATGTGGTGTCTTCTGCTTCTTCTGCTGCTATGTACTCTTCTCTTCCTGCGCTGCGCGTCACATGTAATTGTCATGAGGATATGACGATGAGCGGGCAAAACCGCAAGGTTACCTAGTTGCCACCTTTTATTATTGTCACTCTGTTAAAAAAAAAAAAGAATTGCGAGGCATAGAAGAAGCAAACTCTTCATAACCCTATCTACAGTTGCCCGAAGATATTTAATAGCGCTCGAAAATTATCATTGAGAATTTGTGCTGATGACAATGATGCACTTGCCGATGCTATTGAATGGCTGCGTCGTAAATTCCGCGTTCGGCTACAAAGTCAACTTAAATCTTACGCTCTACAGTATCTCTTGATAAGAGCTGAGTATAAAAAATTCCGCTTAGGTGTTCTTTATGATTAAGGAGTGGCTGAGTAATGTCGAGTATTTTAAAATCGAATGAGTAATGGCGAGTATGTGACGTAAAACTTATGAAGCGCAGTTTACTGATGAGAAGAGATGACGGAATTACAGTTAAACGGTGTTTAGAAACTCGAAAACTTTAGCAGGCGATGACATGATGACTATATTATTTGGTTATTTTGACGTAGTATATAAAATTTAATATGCATATTGTTGGTACACACGCACATCTCCCACCGGCTTCATAAATTACGCATATCGCAAGTGTGATCATTCAAAGATCGTTTTCATAGCGAGTAAGACAAGAACGTAGTCCCACATCATTCCAACTGCAATTTATTCAGCTATTCGTTGGAAATTACATAGGAGGAATACCTGGGCCCACAAGAAGACCGAACGCCGACTGTTTTCCTTGACAACTAATCAGTTTATTTCTGCCAGTGGTTACCATCCATTAATTAGATATCGTAGATGCCTGACATCCCTGAGCCATTCTTTAACTTCTGTTATATTCATTTATCTTAATAACAATGCATGACGTTGTTCCGTAGCTCAAAAGCTGAGTCTTTACTCTTTTCAAGCACACTCACACACAAAAAAAAAACAAGTAGAGGTACTTTTTTCAATGGTCTTTTACAGATCACGCAAGAGTCGTGTTAAGTTGTCATGTTATTTCTACAGATTGTGCAAGAACTGAAGCCGGTCGAGCTTCCCAATTGTCATGGCTTCGCCCCATAGGCTCCTAAAGTAAAGTTCCAAAAGATCCGACGTTTCCGAGCCAAAGTTTGTTCACCAATAAGACCCTTTTCTTGCTCAAGCCAAATTCCCGATTTGGGACAAAGAGCAGCCTGAAGATATTCAAGAGCTGCCACTTCATTCAGAAAAAACAACGGTTTTGAGTGGTTTTTGAGCCGGAGAATCATCGATCCTTATGTCTCAAAAAATGGAGCCGGTGAGAATGTCGACTGTTATCGTACCATGATAACCAACTATTTGATAACTAAAATTGAAGCTCGTAATTTCGGCAACATTTTGTTTCAACAAGAAACATTTCGGTCAGCAGATATTTTCACGTTTTGGGCCGTTCAATTCGCCACCAAGATCATGTGATATCACACCATTAGACTTTTTCCTGGGGATATGTAAAGTCTAAAGTCTATGCGGACAATCCCGCTTCGATTCGGGCCTTGGAGCAACACATCAAGCGTGTCACACGCCAGTTACCAATCGAAATGCTCGAACGAGGCATCGAATACTGGACGCAAGGGATGGACCAGCTAAGACGTAGCCGCGGCCAGCATTTAAAAGAGATAATCTTCAGAAATTAAATTCCAAAGAATAGGCTTTCGATTTATAATAAACTTTCCTCATTAAATTTTAAGTTTCTGTGTTTTGTTCTTTAAAAAAGTAGGAAAACTTCGAATGGCTTACCCTTTGTAACAATGTATGTATGTCGTGGGGGACGCGGCTAGTGCATAACTAGCTTCCAATTTCGTTTTTGTATGCTCAGGCTTCTCTTCTGTACATGGTTTCTCAAAGAAAGAAGGTTTCTTATACTTATTATCTCAAACATAAATTCGCTTAAATTGAGTTTAAATTATCAATCCATTTCTTCGAAATTTCTTGCCGCCCATAATGACTGAAGAGAAAATCTTAGAACATTCGATTATATAGTATTTACTAATGAAACAAACCCACAAAGTTCTCTGAGACGATTTCATTTACGGATACTTTTGAAATTGTCGAGACTCGAAACCCGCTTTATATTCGGTTGTCGTTTATAAAAAGCTGTAGATAAACTGGAGAACAATGCTTCGAATTCGAAAGAACTTCCACAAGTCTCAGTTGACCTGGAACTATAACTTGAGAGCTATAGACTAAGAGCTACATGTCAAGAGTCCATTATTTTACAATTAACTGGATTTAATAATTTTGTTACGAAGTCTGCAACAACCAGAAGAAAAGGTCGGAGACCCTATAAAATATACGTTTGTATATAAAAGATTAACGTGACGTGACTAACGTATTCAATGTCTCACTCAATGTCATGTCTTTGTATAGAAAGCATTTTATTTGGCAAGATACCTAAGAAATTTGGGATGTGTGATTTTCGAAGATAACATTTTAATGACCTAATAAAATATCTAGGTCAGACGACTATAGAAATATCGGACCTTTCAAAATAAAGATCTTATTTCTCTATTAAGTAACTTTAATTCGACTTGAATTAATATCAGACAACGTGGCAAACCGTTGTTTATCAAAATATATCTATGATATATCAGACTACTCCCTTTTCAGTATTCTACTGCTGAAACACCTATTTGCCAAGACGCCCCGATTTGTTGCCCCACCAACTTCATGTCAAATGGCAGAAAATCGTATAAACGTCAACGACAAGTACGAAGTGCTCAAATAAATTAAAGTGACATTTACAAGAATTTTCCGCTTTCGCCAATAGTGGGAGATGCAATCAACGCACGGCAGCCAGGAGCCGCTACACACACAGTCGCGAGCAAAGTCCAATAGCATCGCAGTCAACAGAGCAAAGAACAAACTCACCGAAAAAATGTCAGCTACAAGCATTTCTTACTCACTACACGGCGTGGCACAATCCACCAGCTGCCGTTACTCCACCACGAATGCTGACGCTTTGCTTCATTGCACTTCACCGAACTGCAGTTTTTATTACCGTTCTTCCGCTGAATTTTATTGCGACTTTTTTGGGAAGCGGAAACTCGTTTCGCTCTTTTTATCATTAACTTCGCACAAACGAACGAGCACTATCTTATGCAAGTAGGTACTTATGTATGTATGTGTTTATATAATGCATAATGAGACACTAACAAATGTGTAATTGAAACGCAAACGTGGCGCAGCTGCACCGAGCGTGCGGGTAATAAGCAAAGGCAGCCACAGAAGAGCGCCACTAAGTAAGAGAACTTGAATAAATAAAAAGCAAGTGTGGAAATAATAATAATAATAATCAAAGGCAGCACACACACATACATACATACATTCAAATATAATGCCAATCAAGCGATGCGCCAATTCACAGTCGAGCATTTCGGCACTCGAAAGCCGCAGCCGCAGCCAAAGCAAGAGCAACAAGCGCTGACCCACTGCTCCTCACGATTGAATAGCAGCCATTTTTCAAGTCAACTCAATTATCCATGAAAAATGTGCGCACTTTCTTTGGCGCGCACGATCTTCACCAAAGCAGCGCACAAGGTTGCATACACACATAGACATATGATACATACATACACAAGCACACATAAGTGTGTATGCACTTGCGAATGAAATTTTATAATATTTGCACAAACGCGAGTTCCCATTGCCCTTTGCCGGTGGTAACGGTTATTTTTGCTCGGTTTGCTTATTAAAATACACTCGAAGTGCAAGTGTGTGGGTGGCTAGGAATTTATTGGCATTGCATCTGCGTGTGTGGGCATTTAAAGGACGCAGGTGAGCGCGCAGTCAGCCAAAAACCAGCGCGCTGTGGCGATGGCTTACGAAGAGCGTCTGAATTAATGGCTTTATTCAGGCGCATAAGTGTGCCAAGGTGCAGACACACACAAGCGCACAAATAGAAAAGCAAACAAAAATGCCAAGTGAGCCACTCTTTGCTGTGGTGATTGGTTACAAGCAAGCAGCAGAGGCATATATGTATATTTGTATATATTAATGCACCTGTGTACAGCTGTTAACTGCCAACCATGACTCCACGAACTCTCCTGGAACCTAGTACTACTGTTGCTGTTGTTGTTATAGTAGTAGAAAATATTTCCTAAATAATTCTGGTTATGTATACCCGATAGTCGCAGAAACGTGAAATAATCCGGTTGTTGTTGTTGTTGTTGAACTAAGAAATTTAGAAAATTGTTTTGTTTTCGATTTCACATCTTTTTTGCTTAAAAAACGTGGTCAAAAATTTGTTTAATTTTTATTTTACGTTATTAGTATGGATCCATAACCGAATTGCGCTTGTGGGTAGGTAGGGCAAATTTATGACACATACACACATAGCAAGCACCTACCAATAACAATAAACACTTGCAATAATAGCAAATACCAAAAGAGAACTGAGCGGCCCACATAAGCTCAAAATAGAGGATGGAAAGACGAATCAATAGATGAGGAATATTAAGCAACTGAAATGACGCGAATTAACAAGCAAAATTATTTACTGACTGTGTTAGTAGAGCGTACGATGCTGCTATGGTAAGGAAAATACAACAGCCGCTGAAAGAGTAGCAAAATTTCAGTTTTGAGAAGTAGCTGGTATAATGTTCAAAACAACATCAAAGAAATAGAGGAAGCGTGGAATATGAGCGACTGCTTGAAACTTTTAAAACAAGACTTAGAACAACAATCAGGAAAAGCAAAGCTGCATGATTTAAAGAACTCTGTGATAAAACGGATGAAAACCCGTGGAATGGAGCGTATAAATACCGACCTGCACTATCCTACTTAAGTATGTAGTAGAAACCTTGTTTCTAGTACAACAAACGCAAGCTAAGGGAGAACTATCCTCGGATGGCTAAGAGCCCCACGTTTTTCTACAAGCGGGAGACCCAAGTTCGTACAGGCGATACTAAAATTCTCAAGCGGATTATATGAGATTGGCTAGAAAAACACTTTGAAGAAGTAGAGGGCTTATCTGACAAGCAATACGGTTTTCTCAGAAGATGCTCAACCTTTGACGCAATTAAAAAAGTTACCAAAATAGCAGATAGAGCCATTGAGGAAAACAGGTGGATGTCCAAAAAATAGTGTGCCGTTATCACTTTGAATATAAACAAGAAAAAACGTTAACTTCGGTTGCACCGAAGCTAAATACCCTTCACAGGTGCATTTCTGTTAGTAACTATGTGTTCAGTTTGTATGGAAGCTATATGCTATAGTTAACCGATCTGATCAATTTCTTCGGAGATTACATTGTTGCTTTAGGAAATAATATATACCAAATTTCGTGAATATATCTTGTCAAATGTGAAAGTTTTCCATACAAGCATTTGATTCCGATCGTTCAGTTTGTATGGCAGCTATATCTTATAGTGGTCCGATATCGGCCGTTCCGACAAATGAGCAACTTCTTGAAGAGAAAATGACGTTTGAAAAATTTCAAAACGATATCTTAAAAACTGAGGGACAAGTTCGTATATATACAGACAGACGGACGGACAGACAGACGGATATGGCTAAATCGACTCAGCTCAACATACTGATCATTTATATATATAGTTTATAGGGTCTCCGACGATTCCTTCTGGGTGTTACAAACTTCGTGACAAACTCAATATACCCTGTTCAGGGTATAAAAATGCACTCAATTCTGCTAGTTGGGTTCACATGATGCAAACATCAGAGGCTCTTAAAACGCCAGAGTACCTGCTGTGCATCATAAATAGCTAGTTGTCGAATAGAGTATTGATATATGATAACGGTGAAGGGGTAAGGCGGTATGAAGATACTGGTGGAGTACTGCAATGATCGATGCTGGACCCACCGACGTCACAGTCATATCTAAAATACATAGCCGTAATAATTGATACGAGAATGAAGTGCAAAACAAACATTGAAGAAGCCTACGAAAAAGCAGTGCGAGTTAACACGGCATTAAGCTGAATAATGGCTAACGGGCCAAGTCAGAACCGAGAACTATTATTGGCAAAAGCAACATAGTCAATAATTATGTATGTAGGTGCAGCGTGACCTAATGCGCTAAAGTAAAAAACACATTCGAAACCAGTTAGTTCCTTATTTCATTTAAGTGAACTTAGAGATTCCAGTGCTTTACGTACGATGTCTCACGAAGCCTCAGGAGTGATTTCAGGCATAATGCCACCTGAAATAATGGCTATTGAGTTAAAGAGAGTGTAGGAAAAAAAAAACAAAATAACAAAAGCAGGCCCCTAACAGCTAAAGATTTCGAGGACGACAGACAGCAGAGTCTAAAAGAATGGCAATCTATGTGGGATTCAGCGTCCAAAAGACGCAAGACGCACACACTGATTGAAAATGTTGAAAACTGGGTTAACTTAACATGGCGACGTTGAATTTTACCTGATATACTTACTAAGTAGTCATGGCAGTTTTGGGGAGTATCTTCACAAATATGGTCACGATGAGGTAGAAATACTTGTATGTTCATCTTGTGGCTGTGGATACGAACATGTTGAACATGTATTTTTCTACTGTCCAAATTATGAGATAGATAGGAAGATTTAAGAAATGAAAATTTTTGAGAGAATAATGCCAGACAACATAGTGCCACACATGTTGCGGTTAAATCAGGTATGGAACTACATTAAGCGCTCGGAGCACTTAGTACCGAAGGTTAGAGCGACTGGAATATAGCTGGGCAATCAGCCACAATCACTTCGAAAATCCCTGGGACATTATAGCCAATAGGCTTAGCTCGCTCTGCGATGTAATACTTAACGGTAGTTCCGCAGTGCAGGATCGTTTCTTGAGATGTTTTTTTAGTGCGTTAAAGTCCCACACTAATGTTATAAGGCACCAGTGGCTTTCGATGAGTTTTTTTTCTTGTCTAAAAATAAATGGGGTTATAAAGAGAAATGAAGAAAATTTGGTTTCAAACTTCGTTTTTTTCTGTTTTGAGAACGGGATTGAGCAAGAAATTTTGTTTTACTAATTGCATGAGGGTTTAGCTCCCTAAAGTATCCTTTAAGGCAAAAAAATTGTCGATATTTTAAAATCCTAAACCGCTTTCTAGTACAGATATTCCACCAATTGTATGAGGTTTAAACGACCTCAAGAGTATTTGAATGCAAAATCCGTTAGATTTTTAGAAAACTCTAAGTTTCCTTCCAATATGCTACCAATTGGACGAGCTTTTAGAACGCGAAAGTGTACTTGAAACGAAAAATGTTCGTTTTTTTTTTAAATCCTGGCTCCGTTAATCTGTGAGCTTTCGACAGTAAACTTTTGAACTTTTTAAGCATTTAAAAATATTGTTGTTTCGCAATCTACAAGCTGAGTACCGCTTGAGCACTCTTCAGCAGCTTCGAAACCGTTTGCTCATTAACTTTTTTATTTGTTTGACTTGCATCACTTGTTTCTCTTTATCTCCTTTTATATCTTTCATCTGACTGCGGCATGCTTTGCAGCAGCTTTGTTCAAAAGTAAGCCGTCTGCCATTTGCTAAAAAAAAACAAACCGCTCAAGTCCAGTTGCGCACATTAAACTGTTTGCAAGAAGAAATTAAAGCTTTGCTTTGTTTGCGCATTGCTTTGACTAGCTTTTGTAACAACAACAGCGGCCTTGAAGAATGCTACATATAATAACAATAACAATAAACAAAAATAAATGTGCAAATAGAGAAGTCTTGAAAGTGAATTAAGCAGAATGTTACAATGGCCAAGTGTTAAAAAGAGAAACAACAAATGTGTCATTAGAGGCGACACACAAATACAATTAAAGCAAGAAAAGCGAAATACAAAAGAACAAAGTGTAAACGAGCAGATTATGCTGTAGAGATAATGCGACTTAGAAAAGAAGCAAGAAAAAAGTATACAAAAGTAGACAAAAGTATAAGCAAAATAGTTGAAAATAAAAATCGTGAAACAAACGCGCCGGCTTACCGACCACAGCGGCAAGCATTATCCTTTGTGTAAAATAATTTCTAGTAGCGAACAGTGCTCTTCACAACTTCTGCAGAGAGGTGAGAGGTGCGTCAGAAACTATTCTTGTATAATGAGCTGAGTAGCCGCTGCTGTTGTTCTAATTGAAGTTTAGTGCACTCAGCAGAGAGTCTACCTGTAATGAAATGCGAGATTACGTATACGCACTGGCGGCTAGCCACAGCTTATCAGACGAACTCTGCGCTTTATTTTCTTTCTTTTACAGCACAAAATGGGCGAAAAAAATTAAGAAATCCTACACCGCAGCTAAGCTATTGTTCAGCTTCTCTCTTCACAATTTGATATCACAGCATTTTGCATTCTTCGCCTATTTATAACAGAGTTTATTGCTCTATGCGGACGGCGGACGGCCAGCACAGTTCATTTCCATCGCTGTCTGCGACAAACAATACTTTGGGCTATTGTCTAGCTGACACTACGGCTCTTTCTAGCTACATCTAGCTACCCTGTTTATTAACCGCAAATTCCTGGCCTACTTTTCGGGGCAATAAACACTGCCACCTCAATTACAGGCACACAACAAAAGAAACTGCGGATTCCCGGTGCTTCATTAGTGTGTCAGCAGGCATTCGCCTCTAATATTTTCTTCTTTTTATATTATAATCATGTTTATATGTATGTATACAGATGTATAAGGCACATAAAAACATGTGTAAGAAACATTTTATTTATAGCTCGAAGACATCAGTGCCTTCGTGTTCCCTAAATGACAACTGAAGTGCACAAACACACATAGAAGTTTATATGTTCTATGTATGTAGGTATGTATGCGGATTTATGTTTCCATAAATAAATCAGCTTTTATTTGGCAAGCGTGTAGAAAAATCATAAAAGCGTCGCATTGTCACATGTCATCAGCCGCACGACCGCCTTGTGTTTCATGTTTCATCAATTACACTAATATCTAGTCGTGTATAGAAATAACGGTATCCGTACTGGCTACCGCTAAATTTCAGATTTTTCTGCTTTTTATCAGTTTTTATTATTATAACATTACCTTGTAATACTCTTACTTATATACTCTTGGTTTTTGTGTTGGTTTCATTTTTTAGTTAAGATATCTTATATTCTTAAGAAATTTACAATTTGTGTTCAAGAACTAACTGCACATTTGTATATGGAATATGGAATCAACATTATATTAACTTTGAAAGTTATATTGAAGTAAATATTTTTTTTAAAAGCGTTCCATTAGACTAAATACATACTTTAGAATGATAAACCAAGGAATACTTAGATTTTTTTATGACATTTATAGGAATCTTCTTCAGGAATATCAACAAAAACTGTTCGATTTTGCTTTTGGAAGAAGAAAATAGTCACATTGTGATAGATCACGCAAACACGAAGGTGATTGGTGTGAGAAATCCATTTTTCCAACAAAAACTTCTTCACTTTTTTGGTCTTGGAGCAAAACACCTTTAAACATACTTTTTCGATTTATTATGAATATGTAGGGTGGTCGTTGAGAAAAATACGTTCTTCCAACAGGGATTCCATCCTTCACTTTTTTGGACATGGAACAAAACACCTTTATTTTACCCAAACCTTCAGCTAAAACTTTCAAACTAGTGATTTTCTTTGTGTTTAAGCCTACTTTCTGGTAGTATAATTTGCACCGAATCAAAAAATTTCATGAACTTTTACCACAAATTCACCACGATTCTTAGCTTCTCTACAACCTGGCTTTTGGTCGTCATTTAAGTTCTCACGACCTTTCTTAAATCGTGTAAAACATGTATAGACATGAATACGACTCAAACAGTCATCACCATCAACTGCCTTCATCAATTAGTAGAGCAGAATTAGTTTCACAATAGCTGTATAGCCCCAGTATATGAAAGAGGAAGAAGACCCCAGGTCGTGCCGAGCATCTGCCAACACGCATATAAGGCATTAGCAGCTTTCCTCACACGTTCTTCCACGTTGTACTTTCAGAGCTGTTTGCTGTCTAAGACTACCCCAAAGTACTTGGTGCTGTCCTTGAGAAAGTGCTGTGTCACATTTATCGGAGGGAACCTCCATAGAGGAATTTTGTGCTTCCTTATGAACACAAGCAGAACTGTTTTCTCCAGAACCGCTTGCAATGCCCAATTCTGGACTGTGTTGAGAGTGGTGGTCATAATACTGCTAATGGTCAGTAGACACCAACCCGTTATTAAGATGGCAATGCTGTCCGCACATGCCACTATCTTAAGGCCTTGACTTTCAAATTCTTTAGCAGCTTCTTTACCACTTATGTCCATAAAAACGGAGTACCTCTACAAATTTCCTTGATCATTTAAGCGTTGTTCCATTCTGCTCTTATCCGTCTAGAGGTCAAAAGGCTTCTGATCCAGCGTTGTATAGCAGGAGCAACACCAATTGACTGAATACTATTCAGAATAGATTCGGTAGAGACGTTGTTGAACGCTCCAGAAATGTTCAGGAAACTCTTTTGAGTAGGTTGGGTTGTTCCTACCTGCCTTCGGTATGAAAACCACTCTAGCCTCTCTCCATGAGTGTGGCACATAGCTGAACTTCAAACATTCCCTACAAATCACCTTTAGCCATGGCACGAATAAACAAAGCGCATTCTGTAGCATTGCTGGAATGATTCTGTCCATACCGGCAGATTTGTATGGGTCGAAATAAGGGATAGTCCATTATATTATACTACTTACAGCCTGAAAAGTGTACAGGGACTTGGTCTTTCAATGAGTCCTAGCAGTTGTCCGTGCACTCTCCGCTACTTTTGCGAATTAGACCGGGCGAGGCGGGGATTTTGGGACTTTTAGTCAGGCCTATATCTTCCTTTAGTAAATATACATATGTATATATATTCATTTGATACAACACTTACATAACAAGCAAAGTAAATGGTCAAGCGAATGCGTCTTACGCATTAATATTTGGAGAAATAAAATCTTTTACGCCAACATAAAACGACCAACAACGAAATGTTATGTTCTTCAATTACCAGTCTACATTCTATATATACAAATATTGCATCAATGTAAATATTTAGGCTTTAGATTTCTGTGATCCTCCACTGCTACGCGTTAAGCCGACAGTAAAATGCCTAGCAGCTTTCATGTAACTTTTATTACAACCAAAAACAATGTACGAGGCAAAGCAAAATGGCCAACAAAACAAATAGAACAATAGACAAAGAGGGTGGGAATCTGTGAAGCCTTAAGAAGTTTATACGAGCGAATGTGCTTATTA
This sequence comes from Bactrocera neohumeralis, assembly GCF_024586455.1. NCBI lineage: Eukaryota > Metazoa > Arthropoda > Insecta > Diptera > Tephritidae > Bactrocera > Bactrocera neohumeralis. The sequence continues at coordinate 43,822,513 of NC_065922.1, forward strand.
GCGAAATTTGAGCGCTGCATGTAATACTATGCCTAACCACACAGCTGCAGATACGAGCTGCTAATAATTGCAAGTAATACAATAAACCAGAAATTATTGGTTGCTCATATTTTAATGGGCCGCCCCATTGAACGGGATTATATTAATTAGGCACAGCAGATTCCTACACTGTGAGGGCGAGCGATTGCAACAATTATGGTTGTTTGTGCGCTAAGATTAAAGAAATTTGAGGGCTATCGGAGGAAGTTAGGCGGCTTAGCGTTATTAAGTTGGGAAAGATGCAAATATATACCAATTTCATTTGATTTTAAGAGCTGGTTGATACTTTTCGAATATTTTATGCTCAGGAGAATTCTGCAAGCATCTAATTTTCAATTTCTAATGTAGAAATCGCTTGTGGGCGTCAGGAAACTTGTTTAGAAACTGAAGTCGATATTCATTCCTTTCATCCTAATAAGAGATATCATAATGATTTCCCAACTGAAAAAGTTTAGGAATTTCGAATGGAAATTTTCATTGCCTAAAAAAAATGTTTTGTAAGAAGTTGAAAAAGTGTAAAACGTATGCATACAGGTATTTTTTCATTTATGTCTCTTAATTAATTAGAAAATTTTAATATGATTTTTGCAAAACACATAAAAAGCCTAAGTAGGTTTAGAGTTAAAGGAATGCTGCTGTGGATATATTAAAGAGACACAAGAATGGCTATTCAGTTTCAGAGTTAAAATATTAATAATTACATAAAAAATTGGATTACCGACATAATATATTTTAAAACAGATAATAACTTGCTAATTATTTTTTTTTTTGTACCTTAATAATATTAATATTACTAGTATGCGTTCCGCTATATTCATATCGCACAGTGCCTAATTGTAGGCAACATTATTTCCAATTTTTATTTTATTGGTTCATGTACATTTCGCTCGAATTGCAAAGATAAAACTGATGCCCACAACAAACTAAAACTATGAAGGGAACACTTCTCCAGCCTACCGAATGGCAATGAAAATATAACGCCAGGAGTAGACGAACCCGATTATCCATTCGATGACGATGGAGCAGACTTTCCATTACCCGACCATGAAGAAGCCGAATAGCAATCACCCGCCTGAAGAACAACAAAGCGGCGGCGCCGATGGATTGCCGGCCGAGCTTTCAAACACGGCGGCGAAGAACTGATAAAGAGCATGAATCAGCTTCTTTGTGAAATATGGTCGGACGAAAACATGCCCAACGATTGGAATTTAAGTGCGCTCTGCTCAATCCACAAAAAAGGAGACCCCACAATCTGCGCCAACTATAGAGGGATAAGTATCCTAAACATCGCATATAAGGTTCTATCGAGCGTATTGTCTGAAAGACTAAAGCCCACCGTCCACAAAATGATTGAACCTTATCTGTGTGGCTTTAGACCTGGCAAATCAACAATTGACCAGATATTCACCATGCGCCTAATCTTAGAAAGAACCCGTGAAAAGAGAATCGGCACCGATTTCCAGGCTGCTTTCGACAGCACGAAAAGGAGCTGCCTTTATTCCGCGATGTCTGAATTTGGTATCCCCTCAAAACTAATACGGCTGTGTAAATTGACGTTGACCAACACCATAAGCTCCGTCAGGATCGGGAAGAACCTCTCCGAGCCGTTCGATACCAAACAAGGTTTCAGACAAGGCGACTCCCTTTCGTGCGACTTCTTTAATCTGTTCTTGGAGAAAATAGTTCGACCAGCAGAACTAAATTGGGAAGTACTATCTTCCATAAGGGTGTACAACTTCTAGCGTGTAAGAGGACATTGATAATATTGGCCTCAATGACCGCGTCGTTAGTTCTGCTGTTCTCCAAAATTGACAAGGAAGCTAAGCAAATGGATCTGGTAGTGAACGAGGGCAAGACAAAATATCTCCTGTCATCAAACAAACAGTCGTCGCATTCGCGACTTGGCTCTCACGTCACTCTTGACAGTCATAGCTACGAAGTAATAGATAATTTTGTCTATCGTGGAACCAGCATTAACAGCAACAACAACGTCAGCCTCGAAATGCAACGCAAAATATCTCTTGCCAACAGGTGCTACTTCGGACTAAGTAGTCAATTGAGAAGTAAAGTTCTCTCTCGACGAACAAAAACAAAACTCTGTAAGTCACTCATTATTCCCGTCCTGCTATATGGTGCAGAGGCACAGATGGCAACATCTGATGAGTGTACGTTGCGAGTTTCGAGAGAAGAGTTCTGCGAAAGATTTATGGTCCTTTGCGCGTTGGCCATGGCGAATATTGTATTCGATGGAACGATGAGATGTATGAGATATACGACGACTTTAACATAGTTCAGCGAATTAAAAGACAGCGGCTGCGCTGGCTAGGTCAATTGATCGGATGGGAGAGACAACTTCAACTCTTACAGTATTCGATCCAGTACCCGTTGGAGGAGCAGAGGAAGAGAAGAGGAAGACTTGGAAAGGATAGGTGGAGAAGGTCCTGGCTTCGCTTGAAATCTCTAATTGGCGTCACCTTGCGAAAAGAGGAAACGACTGGCGGGCAGTGGTTAACTCAGCTATAACCGCGTAAACGGTGTCTACGTCATTAAAGATAAAGAAAAAACCTAAAATAATAGCAGCATTCTCTTAACACGTAGTTTTTTTTTGTTGTAGTTAAAGTGTAGTTAGTCACCACCATTTCCTATTTTTGTTTTTTTTGAACTTAAGTTCGTAATCAGGACACCTCAAACCCTCCACAGACCTCTCAGCACAACTGTCGCAAATTTTTTCTTAAAATTTGTTGACATTTAGTTCTGTAAATGCGAGTTACTTTTATTTATTTAGGAATTAGAGATCTGTTAAAAAATAATTAACAAAAAACGCATTTATTCTGACTTGCAAATGGATAAAACCCTTTTAATTTATCCACGAAACTTTAGCTTGAGCTCAAAACTTGGTGGAATTGCCACCAAAACCACCACAACAATCTCTGCTACTGATTACTATTTCGTACTTAATACACCAAATAAATTGACTAGTTTGCGGCTTTATAATTGACTGTTGAGGCGCTTAAGCTTCACAATTTCGCAAATTAAAGAAATAAAAAGAGGGAGAAATAGAAATAGAAGAATAGAAGAAGGAAAGAGCAAGTATGGTACGGAAAATGCGAGGCATTGTTTTCTACGACCAAAATTGCGTTTTATGCAAAACGTGTAAAACAAGGTAAAAAATGGAAAAATATATTTAAATTTTTTAAAGTAGGTATGTATGTATGTACATGTAAGTATGTATGTATAACTGTGAATTTGTGTATACTCAGCATCGATAATTGGCCTACAAAACCCATGTGGCATTCAATAATGGCATTAGTGGCAGGAACACATGCACATAGTATACATCACACATGCATATACATACTTATACACACACACACACAAAAACTGCAGCATTTGTTTGCGCGTATGAGCCTGTTTGCCGCACAATTAAACGCATTAACGGCAATAAAAGCGCTAAGCCCTTGGGAGTAAGGCATAAAGAGAAAAAAACTGCAAATAAAAGAGCAAAAGAAAATCGAAAACCCGAAACGCTTTGTGCGTCGGCAGCCAAGCGGATATTAATATAAGTGCCAAACAGCCACAAAATACATTGAAATGAAAAATTAAATTTCAATAGATGCGCGCAGCGCCGAACAATGGCAACGCCAGCGCCAGCTATTCACTATGCCGCAGTCGGCAGGACAATTAAAGCGGCAGAGGAAGAGCTTGGCGGGAGAGTGTGGGGGGTGTGAGGGGAATAAATGGCAGGTTGGTTAGCATAAAATTCATTTGCGCAAATCTAATTACGAAATGACATGCCGGGAATGACAAAAATTTGCATAGAAAATGTTGCAACAACAACAACAGCCTGCAACGACAGCGGAATGAAAGGAAAACAAAAACAAAAGCTTTAGTAAAAATACACTTTAAACGCTGAGGCATGCCACACATACGCGCACAAAAGTATATACATACGTATATGTATGGATGTATGTGTGTGTATGTGTATCTGCCCATGGCGGTAAAAAGGCGCTACATCAGCAGGCAAAATGTAATAAAAACATGAATTTAATTGAGTTGACAGCCACTGTATTAATAGACAACATGATGCACACACACACTCACACATAAGCAAACACATACTACTCACGCACACATAAGCGTTCACAAAAGCACATTCGCTGCAAGCGACCGCTCATAAACAGCAATCAATGCGCCATTGTGGGCACACTGCTTGCCACATTATGACCCCTTTTACGCTAAACCGGAGGTTAATATATTGGTCAATGCTGCAAATTAAACTTATTGCGACTTGTTCGCATTGTTTTTGTTTTAACGCACATAAACTGCATAGATTTGCGCACAACACGCTTGTGAGCAGGAGCAAACAAAAACAGTTTCTACACATACATACACACTTATATGCAATAAACTATGGAAAAAATGCAAAACTAATTGCTTATATTGCTTTTGGGCGTATCGGCTGTCAGGTTGTTTATCAGATTTTTGTTTTTGTTACTGAAATTTAAACTTGTTACAAAACAAATTTTCAATTTGCAATTTGTTTTCGGAACTTTTTTTTGCTGAAAATCTGCTGTGATGCGCTAATTTGGCAGCTGCAGAACAGCGCGCATTTGTTGGCAGTCGAAAAATTGTTCGTAAGCATTTTCGTGCAGGTGGGGCGTATACGCAACAAATTTGTCTGCGCTGAAAACATTTACACACACATACAGATTTTGTTTAAACTACATTATTTTTCTTAACTGTTGAGGGTGGCACTACACATTTACATTAATTTGCACAAAAGAGAGTAAATGCTGGGAATCGAGCACGAATATTTGAAAAACAATTACTCATTTAATAACCACCGTGTCTTTTTGAATAATTTTGGATTCCCTTGATCCTGTAGGCGATCTCAACAAGGACCTCCGAAAAAAAGTTTTTGGTGATGAGAAAGATTTTTCCTTCTTCTTCTTTACTGGCGTAGAAACCGCTTACGCAGTTATAGCAGAGTTAAAAACAGAGTGCCGGTCGTTTCTACTTTCGCAACGTGACGCCAATTGGAGATTTCAAGCAATTTCAGGTCCTTCTCCACCTGGTCTTTCCAACGGAGTGGATGTCTTCCTCTGCTTCCTTCAACGGGTACTGGATCGAATACTGTAAGAGTTGAAGTTGTCTCTTCCATCCGATCAACTGACCTAGCCAGCGCTGCCGCTGTCTCTTAATTCGCTGAACATATGTCAATGTCGTCGTATAACTCGTACAGCTCATCGTTCGATCGAATGCGATATTCGCCGTGGCCAACGCGCAAAGGACCATAAATCTTTCGCAGAACTTTTCTCTCGAAAACTCGCAACGTCGACTCATCAGATATTGTCATCGTCCATGCTTCTGCACCATATAGCCGGACGGGGATAATGAGTAACTAATAGAGTTTGGTTTTTGTTCATCGAGAGAGCATTTTACTTCTCAATTGCCTACTCCACCTGTTGGCAAGAGATATTCTGCGTTGGATTTCGAGGCTAACGTTGCTGTTGATGTTAATGCTGGTTCCAAGATAGACGAAATTAGCTTTGACTTCGAAGTTACTGTCAACAGTAACATGGGAGCCTAGTCGCGAGTGTGACGACTATTTGTTTGATGACAGGAGATATTTCGTCTTGCCCTCGTTCACTACCAGACCCATTTGCTTTGCTTCCTTATCCAGTCTGGAGAAAGCAGAATTCTTATAAAAGATTACACCTGCTCGATTAAGCTCTGCAGCTCAAATTATTTTCTCCGGCAGCAGGTTGAAGAAGTCTCAGGAGAGTGAGTCGCCTTGTCTGAAACCTCGTTTATTATCGAACGGCTCGGAGAGGCTATTCCCGATCTTGACGGAGCTTTTGGTGTTGCTCAACGTCAGTTTTCTCAGCCGTTTTACTTTTACGGGGATACCAAATTCAGACAACGCGGAGATTCAACTAATGCTCAAATCCGAAAAATCAAAAAAGTTATTATTGTTTTAGATGAATACAAGTAATGATCAAAGGTTAGTAAATACGGCAGCTCCCAAAAAAAAGTCGTTTTTTGTGAAAAATTTTTTAAATTAGTCGAGCAAGTCTCGAGATATGGCATTTCCCTATTGTTGTTGTAACCGAAACTTATTTGCCGTTAGGATGGTAAGGATTATATAAGTTGTCATATACGTTATCCAACGGTAAGCTCAGGATACGTGCTTTTTCGAAGGGTCGGACCAACGGGAGCAGGGTGTCAGATGTGTGGTGCTGGCTGGGCATGCGGGGATTATTCTGGACAAGTATGTGCTTAACATGCTACAGTATCCAGAAAGAAGCTGCGCAAGGGTCATCTCGATACTCGCAGCAACTCGAGCTGGTCATATGCAACCCTAAGTAAGCCATTTACTGAGAGGGAGTAGGTGAAAGTGTTGATGGCTCCACTGCGAACGGCGGCCAGTGCTTTTCGGAAGTTAGTTGAGTCCGAAGGCTGGTCGGCGTATTGTTTGTTGTCGTCGACGTAATAGAGGAATGACCTCTTGCACTGCAGGGATGATTGCTGCGAAAGCATCCCAGCAGTAACTGCCGGGAAAGGAGCTCATCCTGTCGTAGTCCAGAAAGCAGTGTTCTGACAAGTTTGAAGTTTCCTCATCTGCGTTGCACTGTATACAGCTCCAGCAAAAAGCTCTTTCGACTCAAGACCCAAGGGTGTACAACGGAAGCAAGAACGCTCATGCATCCAATGGATGGACCAAGTGCATATTGTCTGCATTAGGAATCTTCAACTGGCGTTTGCCTGGCGATTCTTTTTTACATATATATAAAATTAAAGGTAACCAAAGAGTTTGCTTGGAAATGTTGCCGAAGATGAATATGATGAGTATAGCTTATCACCAACACAAGTATTTGGATGGCACAAAGCATTTAGTTAAAGTCGTGAACTCATCATGTTGACCGTGCTTCGACTTCTATTAATGACTATAACATGGAAAGAAAACAAGTCGTCGTGTTCACGCAACATATTCTGGTTAAAGTTTATGGTATAAAATGTGTCAATGCTGGTCTCTTACCAGAGGATAATTTTATTTTTTTTTAACGACGCTGAGTAGAGGAAGCAAAAGAGATTAATGACAATGTAGATGAGGGCGCTACATTCAGCGAATGAAAAAATTACTGCTAATGAAACTTGGGTTTATAAATATGAAGGCGAAACTGTTCAACAATCCCGCAAATGGCGCTCCAAAATCATGAATCATGAATCAAACCCGAAAGTATTAGAATTCGCTGAAAGCTGAAGGTCATCCCAGCCGAGGCTTATGACAAATGCATGGAACATTTTACTAAGCGCTGACACATTTTTATTGGCGCAAAAGAATATTTTGAAGACGCTAATAAAGATTTTTGTTAAAATACGGGAAAATATTTTTTTTTTTCGTCTGTTCGGGTCAAGTTTGATCGATTAGGCTATAAGAAGGAGAGAAGGATATTAAAGCTTCAGTCAGCTGAGATTAGTTACCGTTTTCGTTAGTTTGAAATTTATATCTCTCAGTTGTCTAGTTCAACATAATTAACTTTTGGACTCGTTACGAATTTCCTACATGGCCAAATCTACACTCCACCAAAACAGACTAAAAAATAAAATGCCGGAGGCTATTTGAAAAACTTGAAACAAAAAGTACTTTTTTGAGAAAAAATATTCCGTCTTGTGTTCAGCATTAATTTTCTTTTAATTCTGATATTCTTCCCCCCAGAATTTTATCACACTTTTCGGCGCATACAAATCTTCTAAGCTAAACATTTCGTGTTCGTGACTTTTCATCACTATTCCGTGCAGCAGCTGGAGCAACTAGCCATGCAGCGTGTATGTTTATATGTTTGTTTAGCTGCGCTGGTAATCTTGGCTTGCCAACATACTGTAGCAGCAGCAGCAGCAAAAACTTGCGATATTTTTATAACTTATCTAATCTTTATTTGGTGTTTTTTACGAAGCGTGTTTTTCATAAATTTCACCACTTCGGACGCACACATACATAAACATCTATATGCAGCCGTGTGCATGTATATATTTACGGTTTATTCGTTAACTCTGCTCTACAACTAGCGAGAACGTTCGTATATTACAATATATACTTGCACAGCAAAGTCACACATACACACATACCCACACGTGGCATTATCGCCCAGCACGCAACATCCTGTAGATTTGTCCTTAATTTCTTCCTTTGCTTCCTCAACTTCGTCTTCAACAACCGCATTCTTCTCTCGTTTTTTATTATTTATTATTTTCTTTTTTTGAGTTTTTTCTCTACATTTTGTTATTATTTTTCGTTGTAGCTTTTTGTTATTGTTCATTTCAGCACTTGTGGCAACGTCGTGCGCTTTTCGGTAGCACAAATTTTGCTTATTTACTGCTGCCACCACATACGGCTGCAAATTGCCTGCGCTGGCGTGGCAGCCCTTGCGTGTCTATGCATGTATGTGTGTGTTTTGTTTACAAGTATGTGTCTGTGTGTGTGCTGGAGTTATGCTTTATGCTTGGCTTCTTCCAGTTCGCTGCCGAATTTTAAGTTGTACATTTCCGCCCCCACACACACTCAAAACCTGCCTCGTCGCCGCTTCCACCGTGATTAAGTATTGTAGTGCACATGTGTGTGTGTGTGTGATGATTATTTGTGTGGCATTTTGCTTTTTGGCCATAAGGCAAATGGAAAATACTAAATCTGGTAGTTTATATCCGCGATTAAGATAATCTTTTGTCCTTGAATCACAATTTTTTCCTCGCAACTCTCACATTTTTCGGCTGTGCCAACACTTTGTCACCGTTGTTGTTGTTGCTATTGTTGGTTATAATATTTTTGTGTTTATCTTATGGTTGGCCCGTTGATTGTGATTATCGTTCTGGTTACTCGAGGCGTTGCTATTGCTGTTGCTGTTTCGATGTTGTTGTTGTTGTTGCTTGTTATTTGTACCATAAAACTAATTGGTATGCCCCACTTTATATTGTCCCACCAGCGAAATGGAACATAAACGAAAGCAAAGCGCACACAAGTGAAAATAAAAAATTACATTGAAAAGGCGCTGGCTTGTAGTAGGTGTGACCATAAATAATATTACGCGAAATATTACGAATTCCGCCCGAGGAGCTCTAATAACAGTTTTTTATGTTCGCATTGGAAAATATAGTCGGAAATATACAATTGTGCTAATTTACAGTTATAAAATTGTGACATGCTTGTGGGTAGTCCATATGGTAGCGTAGATAATGAATATGGTAGGCTGAAAACAGATCGAAGCTGGACCATAAGCTGAAGCTTCATGCAGAACAATCACTAAACGCTGAATTGCTTTCTTTTCATGCGAGGCTGTTGAGTACGGCTTGATATATGTAGAGATCTAACAAGTAAAAAGAATTTTATGGAGTTTTCTATTGACCTCATGTCACATACAATTTTTCTGGGATTATAACAAGTGTTTCTGTTTCATACGAATAGCTTTAATCCATACATAATTATAATACAGTTATTTAGATCAAACAATGGAGTTCTGAGAGTATGGTAGCTCATTAACTTCATTAGTTAACTTGGGTTTCAGAACAAGGGCTCAGGGCTCAGATGGAGGCCAAAATGGAGAGCCAATCTGCCGCATTTTCTCTTTCAAAATGGAAGACAAAAAAGGATTTATTCGAAAAGAGAAGGAGCGACTAAAAAATTAAGAAGAGTTAGAGAAAGAGTGAAAATAGCTCTGCAGTGAAAGAAGCAGTTCATAGTGATTATAATGAAGATTTGGACCTCGAAAGCATTACAAGTTCGAAGAGGAAGCTCTTTGGGAAATACCAAGGTTGCTGGTTTGGCAATAAAGACTACAATGCTCACGGCAAAAAGCAGCAAGCATGGGTTGAAGGCTAAAGCTATACACAAAGCAACGGTCAAAGTCTTTGAAATAGTTAGCTGCAAGTCCAACCGGACAATGAAAAAAAAGAAGAATTTGCTTAGGCTAAAGAAAAAATGGATGAAGGACGAGCTTACTACGCAACGCGTCTACAATTCTTGTCCACATATCCTAAGTTTGCGAACCGAAACGAGCAGAGCATTGCTGCTATAAGGCAGCTGACTGCTGTGAATGAAACGGTGGGCCAGCGAAACTGTGAAATGACGACGCTGTACAGCACGGCGCAGCGTTATGTCGTTCTCGAGATAAGAGAGGAGAGCTGCATCCTGACCATTTTGAAAGCGAAGGTGCTTATACCTCGCACGGTAAAAATGGAACGTCGGAACTCCTTCAAAAGCAAAACTTTTATGTGCCAACAGAAGATTGGGGGTTGTTTAAGGTCACCAACCTTGGCAACAAAGTTGCCAGCAATAACTATCCTCCAAATAAATAATCTCAATAACAAGTTATTCCTAAAGATATTACAGCTTTTTGGACAGTAATAAACGCTTTATAAAATGTTGATACGATTTACTGCTACTGTCAAAATTTTAACCGAATCAGAATAATGGCTTGAATGCTGTTCAAGTAGAATGTTCTCCTTCGATAGTGACCATCAAAAGTTAGTTTAAAAGTGCACAGCTTACAACTGAGGACAACGTGACAAAACTCTTCGATTTCTTATTGACAGATCACGGGTGGAAGGTTCGCGGGATATCACGAGAGTCATAACCTGCAAGTAATACATGGGGATGAGAAAGCTTTCACTCACTTCCCGCCGCTCAATGAGTGTGTGAAGTCTGAGAGTTCTTCACTGCAGTCCTGCTTAGGCATAAAAAGGACCTAAGGAAGAAGAAACTGAAAAAAAATTCTCTCTCGGTATATACAAGAGACCAAGAAACAGTCCAAATGATCGACTTCACTTACTCCAAAAAAGGCGAAAGTTCTGTTATTGATCAGAAATGAGTTGATCACCGCTTGTGGACTTTATTAAACTGATCGGAAGCTGAACTACGAAAAATCTTTCTCCGTTGGTCAAAAAGCAAGGATCTTCCACCACTATAACGCATCGGCTCACTTCCGTCGCCGCCACTGACAATTCTAATTAGGCTACCAAAGTACTTTCCACTTCGACACCGTCCAACTTATTAAATGTCTAAACATGAAAATGTCACTCGGCGAGCAGAAATATGAGTCGATTCAGGTATTGAACACAGCCACAGACGCCTACTTTGCAAACCTCCATAAAACGTACCTGTCCGAACTATTGAAGACTTCGAAGCAGCAGTCAAGTATATCGAGCTTCAAAGAGACGAAGTTGCAAAATGAATCGTTTTTTTTTAGCTTTTACTTTTGTATTCCAAATATGTATCGGAGCGACCGCGTATAAGTTAAGTCACGTTAGAGCAGAAATATACATTTATCAATTACTGGTCAAAATTTACGGAACCAGAAAACTTATTTTATCGGAAAAATATTTCTGTATTTCTCATAAGTACTCCTTCATCATTACTACGTATATTATGAACACAATTTCAATTTCTTCAATTATATAGTGTCCGCAGTCACCTCCGAACTCCCCCTTCAGTTGCGGAAAGCGAAGCTTTGTATATACAGTAACAAGAAATGGAAATTTGCGGTATTGAAAATATTAAGTTTAAAATATGCAACTACAAATGCCTGTTGATCTTATGCAAATGCCAGCACATCAGCAGCGTTGCCATCATTTTCCACCACCTCCACGTGCAGTGTTGGTTAACAAAGAAACTCCAGCGGAGGATCACACACACCCACATTACAGTCTTCTTACAGAGCGGCACTGCCAATGACTCCCAGCTGCTTTGCATTGCATAAACTGCACTCACACATACACATACATTGAAGAATCACTCCTAAGTATAATACAGTGTGTGTTGCTACATCTTCAGCATATTTTTAGTTTCTTTTTGTTGAAATTTAATGAGCCTGTCGGCGAAATTTCTATGCTCCTCCACTCTTATCTACAAATGGGGCAGACTTATGCTGACAAATTTCAAATTTCGCGCATACAATCGCAAGTATTTCCTCGCACAGCCACATAAATACATATACATTTACAAATGTGTATGTATGTTAGTGAGTTGAATACTCTGAGGAGTTCGCCTGCAATAGTATGTGTGTGTGTGTGTGTGTGCGTGTGTCGAAATGTGGTCTACACAAATTGCATTCGACAAAAATGAAATGAATGTCGTTGCCGCCACACCAACAGTCCCTTCGCCAAACGAACTTTTATCCCCGCAGCCTTGCCTTGTCACGCCGGCTTTCTCGGCTTGCTCTCCGTGGCGCTTTTGCTGCGCGAAAATGTTACATAATATACATATTTAACCCAACGGCAGTGTGGCGAGCAGTCAAGCGGCAAAGTGATGGATGAATGGTTGGCTGGTGAACCAACGCAACTATGCACGTGCGAATACAATAACAACGACAACAAGAATGAGAAACGAGAGGAAAAATGCAGGAAAAAAATAGAAATCAAATTTACAACAACAAATATAACTTGTGAAATAGCAGGCAGCGAGCGTGTGATTCCCTAGATAAGTTTGTGGATAGTTGCGCGTGTTCTTCGCAGCCAAGAAAATGTTCTGCATATTTTGTACTTGCTCGGTAACCAACATATTTAGCTCAGCATTAAGATTTGTTACTTTTCTGGGATCTTGCTTAAAATTTTGAAAATATTTACATCAGTGTTGGAGCACAAATGAGCAAAAAAAAGTTTTCATAGCAATTTTACTACATAATGTCGTCGAAAGCGAAAAATTGAAACGTTGAACACGTGTTCCTTTAGGTCAAATCACATATCTGCGAACCTACTCGACCAATTTGAACCAAATTTGATACATACTATGACTTTAGCATTCCAATGTTACAGTGTTAAAATCGCCGAAATCGGGCAGTGCCTTGAAGGTATGTCATTTCAGGTTTAAAAATTGTCAAAATTGGACCATAAATATTCAAGACCTCAGATACCGAAAATATGGACATCTGAACCTATGGCTGCTCCTTTGCCGAATATATCAGTCAATGTGAGATATATATCTAAATGAGAAGATAATCATTTGGTAATAATAGTACGTGTGTACGTCAAAAATGAGTCGAATCGGGTCAATATTTCCTATATGTGTATCTAACAGAAAAATTATTGAACTTCCGGCTGACTTTATAATCCAGAAAACGGTCAATATGTTAGTTATCATCATCACATAAAGTGAGCGTGTTTTTCTCTTAATGGTACCTAGAAGGGGTAAAGTCGGCCAAAAACTTGCCCTAGCACAAATATAACAATTATCAGGACTCTCTAACATCCGACTGACTTTACTTCATATATGCTTACACGTATAATGGTCATGGTAAACGAGGCGCTTGAATGAAACTCAGATAAGTGGAATTATGAAGACATTTCCCCGGCTTTGATACTGACAAGTTGCAGGAGTATGAAATGTTCTGTTACACCACAGCTTAGTTACTAACATTGATGCTACTTCGAACGTTCTTCCGAATTTGAGTTAAAATTATTTTTCGCTCTGCCTTTATGATAGTTGTCGACTTATGGTTATGAAACGATACATGATCTAAACTTTTCGGCAAACTTTTATTATTATTGAACTATTATTCGGTGGGGGGTGCGACATCCAAAACCCTGGAAACATTTGATATCGAGTTTCCAGTTTAACCATTATTTCGTTTGAGGTGAAACCAATAAGACTTTGTGGAACAAACACAATGAGCTAACATCAATCGATATTGATTCCACAGACCGTGTCGCGAGCACTTCGTCAAATAGTCTCTTTTCGGATGAGGAATAACACTTCAGCGATCTCGAATTGATTTCCCTGATAGACCGAGGGAAATTGTCTTTACTCAAAATTCATTGAACCACCCCTTCGACACATTACGTCGGTGTAAAAGTATGAACCCTTGATAGTTGTATGGAATTGATGTTAAAAAGTAGTAAATCTCAAAGTTGGAGATATACATATACTGAACATGTTACATTTGGTTGAGATATTCTGTTTATTAATCTGAGCACAGAACTAAAAATGTTGGACAATATATTATGTATATAATTTGCAGATCTCTAATTTTGAATTTTTTGACTAACGGATGATTTGCTCTCAGACGAATACTAACGAATTTTGCTTAGACGTGCCAATCAATGAGTCAATACTTTTTCGGAGTTAATTTTTTTGAGAACTGTTACTTTATTTTTACGAAGTTTCCCATTTTATAATGGAGAAGCTCAGTCCGAAGCAACGTTTGCAAATCGTGCGGATAATGAACAACGAAGAAGCTATTGCTGCTGTCGAAGAAGTCGCGAATGAAACCATCGTACGCAACAATTGAAGACTTTATGGCAGAATCTTGGTTTTCGGGCTTACAAAATTCAACTAGTTCAAGAACTGAAGCCAAACGAACGTGCAACGCGTCGCACGTTCAGTGAATGAACTCAATACGAGATGGCGAGCGCATTAGCTGGCATCGTGGAGCTGTAGTGTGACCACCAATCTTTTAATTTTACACCACAGGACCATCTTTTGTGAGGTTACGTTTAGTTGCTTGTCTCGCAGGTAAGTCCATGATGATTGACGCCATGAAAGTGAGGCGGGTTATTTCTCATAAACATTTGCTGTCCTCAATTAAAGTTCTTTTGAAATTGTTGACAAGTTCTCTTAAAGACCGCTGAGATATAGTATAAGCTTTGGCAAATTTGTTTACTCGTAAGCAAAGCTTATTAACAACGTCTATATAACTATATCTGCTGCTTGAGCTCCAGTTTATAACAATTCTCTGACAAATGAGAAGCCCCAGAAGATTATATACAAACTAAATTAAAGTTTCGTTTGCGTTCTTGAATCTACTTGTATAATACAATTTATTTCGCACCGATCATCCAGAATATTAAATTCATAACGAAAACATACCCACAAACACCCACAAACACACAGAGAAACTTTTATAGCCAACGTTGAGTAGACAACTTGGGGAGGATGCACGTGCTCTAGTTTTTCACTGCCGGTGGCAAAATGCAAATTTTTGTTTCACATCCGATGCTATGCAACACACTACAACAACAACAACAATTACAACGGCTATTCTGCTAGTGATGCATAGCAATTGGAACGCAATGTGGAATAACTACCTTATGGCGCACAGAGGCCCAAAGCGGGCGGAGGAGCTGGAAATTGACGGCGACTAAAACGCCGAGAGGCAATGCAGAAGTGTCATTGTACACAAAAACAACAAACAGGCAGTGAAAGAGGAGCTCGTGGAAATGAGACGAGCGCAGAAAATTCCTGCAAAACCGCCAAATAAGTCAACAGAAATAACAACAACAATAATACAATATAATCCAGCGATCAGCCAACTGCTCTAGTATGTGTAAGCTTATGCGCGTGCGTGTGTGTGTAAATTGCAACCACTTTAGCACCACCGCGGTGGCTGAGTCAAACGGCGGACACTGCTTGGCGGGGGGCGAACCGTTGACTCGTGCGCTTGCGTTAGATAGCGCTGTCCAGTTTAGCACGAAGCTGCGGTTGATGTTTGCTTCAGCAACGCTATTGCTATTGTTATTGGTGTTGTTGTTATTGCTAATGCTGTTTTTGAATGGCTTGGTTTGGTTCGTCAGCCGAGCTGTAGCAGCACCAACAGCAACAACACGCTCAGGGCAACGCGTACAAAAGTGTCCAATGCAAAACTCATCCACAAACAGAGGGGGGACTGGCGCATACACCTCCAAATGCAAAGAGCTATTTGTACGTTTCACAGATATGACACAAGCAGACAGTTTTGACAGCTCCGCCAACGGCACTTGGCCAAACGGGGTGCGGCAGGCGGGCACATGAAATGACAGCCAAAGTTGCACCAGCGGCTGCAGCGGCGTGGCACTGCACATAAAGCGCCTTTATGGTGGGCACACACAAATGGATGGATCTGGCTCTGACAAGCGCCGTTGCCCGCAAAACCTGCGCGTTGCTATGCATGTTTGTTGGCATGTTTGTTCGTACTAATTCGTGTATTTGTCCCAGCGGCTGGCAGGCACTTGAGCCGCGCCCGTTCGCCGACTGACTTTGCTGGAAAAAACTGCCTTCACCATTAATTAGCCGCGGAATTTAATTCCGCTTGCATAATTCAGTGAAATTTGCTTCATAGACACATCTAAAATTATTCCAAAAATTTCTTTGCTCACATTAGCGCGCAATTGTTGTTGTTGTTACATGAGCATGGCTAACATTTTTCATGAAGTTGCTTGTAGCTCTTGGCAGGCAATTTCATTGTGGTCTGGTCTCATTAGCTTTTAGGGAACAAGAGAGACAATATTGTTACCATATAATAAAAAATAGATTCATAAAGCTGTATTACAGTCACCAGAGATTTCTTATAACGGTAGAACTCTTTAAGATAAACACATCTACTTTTACACTCTGAACAGCGTATATTTGGTTTAAACAAAGACTCCAAACCCAGAAAAAACTTCATTTATGTCATGCCGTCTCTCTTACCATCTATATGTCTATCTATCTGTATACATATATGCGAATTAGTCACTCAATTTTTGAGAAATGTTCCTTTATCTCCAAAAAGCTACTCATTTCCCGAAATCGGGCCACTATAGGATATAACTTGCAAACAAAATGACCGCTCAAAACCATGATATTGTATGGGAAATCTTTTTATTTGACAAAATATCTTCACAAATTCGGCATAAATTATTGTCCGAGACAACTCTACATTCTCCGAACCTATTGCTCAGATAGAATCACTGTGGCAAATAGCTGTCATATAAACTGGCCGATAAAAATCAATGTAAATATAATTTTGTATTTTTTTATGCTATATGAAATGCACCTTTGAAGGGTATTATAACTTAGATTTTTCCTTAGATTGTCCTTCTTTTCTAGTTGCACTTAGACGTTTAGTTGATGCAAATCATTTTCAATCATTTTATTAAACATTTTTTTAAATTAAGTATGAAAAATAGAAAGGAATTGATTAAAAGTATCTTTAGTCATGGAGACTTGGATCTGTATTTCTAAAAAACTAGTACAGTCATAAACAAACGGAGTCTAAAAGTTTAGACGGAAAAATACTCTAAATATCCAGTTTTTGTGGGTGCCGTGTCGCAGTAAAAAGTGAACAGACTGCCTAACTCGCAACGTTACAATCGGCCACAACACGTGCTGGATGCGATAAGTACCGAGGCCTGAAAAAGGAAGCGAAACGCATTTGCAAAAAAAAAAATGAGAGAGACAGAAATTCGTGAATACGAAGAGCTTGACAAGCTGGTCGACAGGGTTAATGTTCGAAATGCTACGGAAACATGCGGCGACTAACCGAAGGTTTCAAGACCGGAGCATACTCTTGAAGAACCCCCAAAGAATATAGAGAGCTGATCTAGTGACTGATGCCCAGAGTATACTGAAATTATGGAGGGAATACTCCTCCAGCCTGCTGAATGGCAGTGAAAGCATAACACCAGGAGATGATGAACCCGGTTCCGCTAATCGATGGCGATGGAATAGACGTTTCGGGGCCGATGGATTGCCGGCCTAGCTATTCAAACGCGAAGAATTGAGAAGGAGCGTGCTTCAGCTTCTTTGCAGAATATTGTCGAACGAAAGCATGTCCAACGATTGGAATTTAAATGTACTCTGCCCACTTCACAGAAAGGGAGACACCACAATCCACACCAACTTCCTTAGGATAAGCCTCCTCAACATCGCATATAAGGTTCTATCGAGCGTATTGTGCGAAAGATTAAAGCCCATCGTCAACAAACTGATTGGACCTTATCAGTGTGGCTTCTTACCTGGAAAAACCACAACTGACCAGATATTTACCATGCGCCAAATCTTTGAAAATAGAATCGACACACACCACCTACCACGATTTGAAAGCTTATTTTGACAGCACGAAAAGGCGCTGCTATTATGCCGCTATGAAAAGTAATACGGCTGTGTAAACAATATCAAAAGCCCCGACCGGATCGGAGAGGACCTCTTCGACCCGTTCAATACCAAACGAGGTTTCAGACAAGTCGACTACCTATCGTGCGACTTCTGCGATCGACTGCTGGCGTACGCCAACGACATTGATATAATTGGCCATAACAACCTCCCCTTTAGTTCTGCTTTCTCCAGACTCGATAAAATGCTACTTCGGACTTAGTAGGCGATTGAGAACGAAAGTCCTCTCGACGAATAAAAACCAAGCCATTCAACATCTCCGTCCTGCTATATTGTATAGAGGCATAGACGATTTCAGCATCTGATATTACGAATTTTCGAGAGAAAGGTTCTACGGAAGATTTATGGTCCTTTGAATATCGCAGTCGATGGAGACTGGCGCGCTGTTGTAAACTCAGCCGTAACCGCGTAAGCGGTGTCTACGCCAATAAAGACGAAGAAGGAGAAGTTGTAAAAACTATAGATTTCGGTTGATCTTGGCGATAAATCGATGTGACCATAGTAGGCCTGGGCAGAAGCCTTTGAAAATGGTAAAACGTTATGCCAGTTCATTGTTGATTGAAATCTATTTGAAAGGTAAGATAAAATAACAAAAATTTAAACAAAAATAACTTATGGTCGATTTGAGGTCGGAAAGAGGTACGGGAGGGACGTGATTTAATTTTAAGAGTTTAAAACGGTTTATCGCAATTTTCGGCAAAATTACGAGTCGTACAGAAAAAGTGTATATGTCAAAGTTGTTGGTAATGAAAGAAGCTACAACTTCTTTATGTGCACCTTTTCACATAACCTAAAAATTTATGTGGAATACTCAAATCACCAAGTTTTTCCGTTTATATTTTTACCTCTAACAAGTTTTTTTCTTTCACACCATTAGGGTAATCTAACCATATTCATATTAGTTGTATTTATAAATTCTTCTAGTAGCATCCATTGTGAAAACTAGGTGGCATCTCTGACTAGGTTATCTAGCTACAGTGCGAGTGAAATTTCAAATAATTCCATAATTTAGTACACCGCTCAATGAAAATTTGTATTCGTGAATTATTTTCATTATTTAATTCCTCGCACAAAGCGATTCAATAGAGAGATAATGTAAACTACAACTTTTTAATTTCATGAACACATAACGGCTTATTTAATGCCAATTGATAATGCACATTATAATATGCTTGTCGACGGTTGCAATTAATTATTCGTAAGGCAAACACGAATCGGGTCATATATTAAGTATAGTAATAATAATTATTATTATAAATTAAGTTTCATTGTGCAAAAAAAGCAATCAAAGAAACAATAAAAAAGTTAATAAGTAACAAGTGAAAAAGTACAAAAATAAAAATAAAAATAAAAGTAAAATGAATAAAAATGAAACCGAATCATCAGCGAGGTATAATTACAAAAATTAAGTCGCACACAGAAATTGTTATTAATTTAAAAAATCATTTAAATTACCATAAAACGCAGCAGCGTGTGATTAAATGCATGCTACAAAATACACACACACACATGCATACATACATATGCTGGGGATTGAGCCGTTTTATAATTAAAATGAATGAATGTAAATTAATTTTCAGTGATTTTCACACAAGAATTGTGATTGATAATAAGCATTTTCCCCTTTTGCTGCAAATGAAGTGCGTCAATAATTGCTCAGAGTCGCCATATGTATTGTCTGTGTGTGTGTGTTTGTTGCATTTCATAATTTTATTACTGTAAACAAAATTCGTTAAATAAATACACCAGAGTAGCAGCATTTTATATCGCCACTAGGCGCCCTTATTTTTTTTTAAAGAATTGATAAAAAAAAAGAAATAAAAAACGTCAACTTTGACGAAATCGAAGCTAAAATAACCTTAACATGTCTATTTCTTAAAGCGTAAAAAGATATTTATATTTATTTTGAACGGTCAGCTTGTTTGCTATAGGTCGCCTATCTGAACATTATTTTCTCAGACTGTCGCATTGTATTGAACAATAATATAGCCAATTTTCATAAAGATTTCGGGGCAAATAAAAAGGTTTTCCGCATAAGGAGTTGGCCTGAACGATCCATTTATATGATCGAATTGGTGGGCTATCAGTGTTTCAGACAAAATAATAGCTTTTTTGAGGAGAAAACTTCATGAGCAAATCTTTAGATTGATACCTCAAAAATTGAGGGCAAGAGCAAGAGAGCTCGACACCACTCGCGAGTTCTTTCGATTGGTTTTGCTGGATATTTTGCAAAAAGAGTAGGATTTTGACCAAATTGAAAGTCAAAATCGCAAAGATACCATCGATCAATCACTGTATCAATCAGATTTGGCTCCGTGTAATTTTTTCTTGTTTCCAAACCGAAATTGCCGCGCCATGGTACCTGATTTCAGTGGATTAAAGAGATAAAACAAAATTCGCTGAAGGAGCTGAAGGGCATCCCAAAAATTGCTTATGAAAAGTGTTTCGAGAATTGGATAAATAGTTGACATATGTAAGTGTATTACATCTTGTGAAGGCGACAAAATAAATATTGATGTTTGGGACGAAGGCCTAAGCAGCCACTTTTTCTTTATTTTCTAGTCTGTCTGTAAATTTATTTGCAGGTCATATTTTAAATAAAAAAATATTGATGAATAATTAAATATTTCGCGTATTATTTACAATTTCTGGGCAGTTTTTTGTCACAATGAATTTGAGTATTCTTTATGGGGTCTCTGACTCTTCTTTTTGGGCGTTACAAACTTTGTGGGGAACTTAATATACCCTGCTCAGTGTATATAAATTAAATACGAAAATGTAGAGAAACCGAAGAGGAAGTAAAAATCGGCTCACAACAGTTTCTTCGAGTTGGTTTTAGATTTATTTCCATTTCAGTTTCAATTTGACTCTTTTGGACTCCGTTCAAAAATAATAGAACCAGTGAAATTTTTTTGAATTCGACCTACATATAAACTATAAAATTGTCTATGCAGCCTCTTAAAAACATTGAAATATTTTCATCAAAATAGACTTTGAATCGTGTGTTCTAATACCTTAATGTGGAAATCAGTATTAATTAGTTAATTTACTACTTAAATAGTTAGTTCTTAATATCTCGATTTTTATCACAGTTCAACATCGTGAAATATTCGATAAGGATGACTGAAGGTGCCGTAATACTGCAAATGAATCTGATAAAGTTTTATAACTCAAGACGAAGTTTGAATTCTCGTGAAGCGCAACGTACTGACACGGCAGCGGACTTCTTCGACATGAACTTGATCAAGTGAGCTAATCTGTCAACTTAAACTCGAATTATATATTATTCGAAACTAGAATCAAAGGTTTTAGATACATATTCGTTGATCTTCAAGTCCAGGAGAACAAATGGCTTCTGAAACATTTATTTAAAGGAGTAAAGAGAACTTCCTACATCTAACAAAGTATACTCTTAATATATTTCTAACTTTTTATTATCATTAAAAGTTTCATATAGAAACTTTTGTGGAATAACTTAAAGCGCAGGACAGTGAAATTTGGTAACGGAGGTACAGCGAAACTCTTAGAGATTAACACAAAAACGATTTCAAGATCTTACGAACTTTTTTTGCAGAGCTAACCCAAAGTATTTGCTATTCTAAGAGTGTTAAAGGAATATATCACTGAGCAGTGATTCAATCGATACCTCTGACCTATGGTATGAATCTAGTCGGTGTGGAGACTCTTCAGATATTTCTTGAAATATAATAAAGGATAAAGCATATTATATTTAGCTTATTTGCTTTAATATTTATCATTGACAAAGTTGCTTGCTTTCACCAGGTAATGACACCAATATTTAATACATGCCCTTTTTCCCTCGCTCTCTTCTATTCTTACTATGCAAACGCTTTTCCGCTGTCAAAGGCAGCCTAAACCGCAACATTTCAGTGCATGAAACCATATGCCAAGGCACCACATACTATTTCCCACATGTCACGCGCATGGACACATAGTTAAAGGTACACATTTATTATGTAAGCTTTACAGAAATTTAATATGAAAGAGGTGAGACTGATTGGAAACAGAATAGTGCTTGATATGATACGAAGCTTAATTAGGATTGGGTTCTAGGTTAGCGAGACGAATTAGCAGTGTAACTATTATCAGACTGGTTGTATCAGAAAATCTTACTGGATATGAAAATAGTCCGAAAATTTAATTGATTGGAATCAATTTCCTTCAGCAGGCGATAAACTTCCAGAAAATGAACTGAGAATTTGGAAATTACTGATTGATTGAAATTGCTCCTCATGTACACCAAAAGTGCCTTATATAATTTTCCACATAGTGTTATATATAGTTGTATAGCTGTAGTGGATCCGCTATGTTTCTATTATTTTAGCTCAGTTTCGAAGGTTGAGTATTAGTACTTCGAAGTTCAGGCGGTTAAGGATGGCACCAGAGTACTGACTCTGATTATGATAACTCATTCAATAAATAAAGAACTGTGAAATCGCTGAATGTTAAGTTTAGTGTACTTTCAACAATTGTTATTATTTTTTTATTTCTTCACAGTTTGATCCATAAGAAGTATTAAGCAGATTAATAAACTTTTTTGACGCAACTTCGTACCTCATTTTTTAACCTTTAATGTATTCAGCACTTATTCAGCTCAATAAAATGATAGCTAAATAAAACGCTCTATAACAGAGCGTGTTTCAAAGGTTTAGTGTGCAGTTGTACCATAAGATCTTATCAACAAAATTCAATTATTTAACCAAAATATTCACCTCGAGTTCATACTTGGATGGAGAGAAGCAAAAATTGTGTTTTCATTATTTTTAAGCTCACAATTGCTAAAAGAAAGTGTCAAGCACACTAACCAACTCTCAAACTGCAAATGTGTATCTAATTGTTCAGGCTTTGCGACTGTCAATACTTATTCAGCTCATGAAAATATTAGCCGAATAAAATGCTGAATTGGAGAACATATAGAAAAATTTGTCACAAATACAAATATTTAAGCAAAAATAAGCCACACAAGCTTATTGCCGCCTAGAAGAGTTTATAGTTCGGTCGAGAATAGAAAGAATGGTATTTCCTTTCTTTTTAAGCTTACAAAAGCTAATAAAAACCTCTAAACGGAGTAAAATATTTTGAGACTGCAATTTTATATCTAAGTTTTTTGGATTTGTCGTTTTCAGCACTTATTCAGCTCAATAAAACGATAGCTGAATAATGTGCTGAATAAGAGAGCATCGTAAAAGTTTGGTTGAAAGTTGGGCAACAATATCTTATTCAACAAAATTTTACTATTTGAGCAAAAATAAGTCTAGCACAAGCTTACTGCTGCCTAGAAGAGGTTATACTTTAAATGGTTCGCGAACAGAAACAAATGATATTTCCTTTCTCGTGAAGCTTACTACGTTGAAGAGACTTAGTATGTACTAAATGTTTTATATAAAAATATTAACATATAATTTGATTTATTTCTGGTGAACAATTTCCCTACCATTGAAGCTCTTAACATAGCGTCGTTAGTAAAAAAAAGGAAATCTGAAGGTTTACTTGCACTCTTTGTTGAACTTATGTATATACTTGTACTCGTATATACTCATTGAAGCATGTGCAAAGAATTCAATTGGTCATCTAGCGACAAATGATCTGTACGGACATCGGGAAGGTGGGATATGGAAAAAGCTTAAGGGCAAAGTGTGTAAGACAAAGTGACTGACAAACGTATATATTATGTAACTGCATATAAGCGTACATTCATTGCTGTGGTTCCAATTTGTTGTTGTATGTGTTGACCGATTTTCGCTGCACTTAAGCAGCAAATAAAATGAAAAACCTTTCACCAGCTTGATAATTACTTTTGGTTCAACTTTGCTCACCAACCGACGAGGAGAGTTGGGCGAGTTCAGTTGATTTTAATTAAATTACACAACTTTTGTAGAAAATTTTTAAATTTAACAATTTGCATACATTTGCACGACTCTTTCGCTCGCTCAGAGCACCTCACACACCCCACCAATCAAGCTAGCAGCGTTTCTAACGTCGCACCCAACCGAAAGACAGGCAGCTGAGCACACAAGAACGCACAAATAATTACGCTCGAATAATCGCATTAATTAGTGTACAAGTACAGTGCAGATTGCAACTATTGATTGCGTAATGCACTGATTAAAATGTTATTAGAACGGTATTATGACAGTTGTGGCATTTGCGGTGATTTTGGTATTGACTTTTTTGCAGCTGTTGGCAACACTGCCTGCAGTTGACCGCCAACCACGAACGGCGGAAGGGACGAAGACTTCATAAAAGTCTACTTTAATTGTCATTGTGTTGCCTATTATGCTGCGTGCTGTTGTTATTGCTTTTGTTTGACAAATCACTTGGTGGAATTGCGAAATCCCACTGGCAGCCACGCGCATATTCAATCATTTCAATTAAATGCGCACGGCAATTATTAAAATAATCATTTTTAACTTTTTAATGCGAGCATAAATATACACATACGAACATACATATATATGTACATATTTTTATAACAGATAAAATAATATTTCCTTATTTTTTATTGCATACTAATTATAGCGCCCCGACTACTGCTTACACGCATAAATGATTAATTTTTAATTTATTTATGACTCTGTTTATTTATTTAGTGGAGTTATCATAAGTGATTTCGTGAAGCGCGCATAAACGGCACATCATGAGCATGTGCATAAATCAATTATTTTCATTAAATGTCAATTCATGATTTTACACCCATATTATGAAAGGCTAATGGATTATAAGTGTCGAAATACTTGCGTTTAACCCAATTAAGGGCCTCTATTTACGGTTGGCTACTGAAGCCAGTTGTAATCAAATAAAATACTTTAGTCCAGGAATCTTGAGTAACTGTCTTACTTTGAGATTTATATATCCTATAAGAAGAGTTGACAGTAACCGATAACGTAAAATGACGACTGCCGACTCAGTTGTCTGTGGATTCATATCCATCGTTCATGAAAATTTTTCTATATTGTACACTATACGCGCTATTATAGATATATAATGAAGATATTTGTGCAACCCTGCCATATTCATGCAAAATGAAAGAGTCGATGAACCTAAGCATTCAACAAAAAAAACGGATACTAATTTAGCTGTAACAAAAAAGTTGTTGTTGCTTAAACAAAAGTACATTATAAAGTGCTAAGGCAAAAGTAAAAAGTTTTACAGAGAACAAAAGTAGATTGTGTCAAAAAAAAGCACCCGGAAATTGAAATTAATTTCTCCGGGGTAAATGATATATCAAAACAAAGTATTTATCGAAGTTGTTAGGACTATCCTTAATACTACGGCAAATATGAGCACGATCTGTCAACCAGTTTACCTCAGTAGTGCCTTGCGAATTTCCCAATGAATAAAAATATCGAACAATGAATTTGTCTTAAATTTTGTATTTCTAATGAAATTCCGTGTTCGGAATCCTTGCGAATGTTGGAAAAGGTTTACGGGGATTCCGTTTTATCAAAAACAAAAGACGATCAAGCGATCGTTGAAGACATGGCTCGTACTGGACGACATTCGGCTTTTTCAACTGATGACAATATTATAAAAGTGAAGGATATTGTGCTTGAAAATCAGGCAAGTATTAGAGAGATGACAAGAGATGACAAGAGAGCTCGACATCTCTCGCTAGTCCGTTGGAATGGTTGCGATGGATATTTTGGGTATGAACAAGCTGATAAAGCTGAATTTTTTTATAAAAAGAGTACCGTCAAGATGTCTCTTTGGGTATGCTTGATCGTGCGAATTCCGATCGCACATAATCCGGTTAAAATTTTAAATATGCCGATGATACATGGGTTTAAAAATTTGACATGCAAACAAGTCAACAATCATCGGCATGGAGGGAAAAAACGAGCCGAAACCAAAAAAAAAGCAAACAACACGCCAAAGCCACTCAAAGCTCAAGGTGATGCTCATTGTTTTTTTGTTTTTTTTTTTTTTGAATGAAAACACCCGCCAAAAACGGCCGGAATTGTGGAAGAACAACTCATGGATGGATGGTAATGATATTGTCATCGAATTTAAAGTATAAAACGCAATGAACACCATCGATCAACCACCGTGTTCAACAGATTTGGCTTCATCTGATTTTTTGTTAGTCGTTTGCAGTCGATCTATGAGATAAACTTTTCCCCAAGTAGCTGCTCATTTGACCGATATCGGTCCACTATTGCATATTGATTTGACGAGGTATCTTCACAAAATTTGGCATGGGTTATAACTTAAGATAATAACACAATCTCCTACAAACTTAACGATCAAAATCTAGTTCTTACATGGAGTGTTTGCCACAGGAACCTTACACTCTGGGGAAGAGAGATAGAGATGACTAATATGGTCAAATATCTTGGTCTCACGCTGTATTCCACTCTGCGCTGGAAGCAGGTAGTTGATCTGATCATGATCAAAGCTACGGAGACACTTATGGCGTGCAATCGGCTTGCTGGTAGACCCTGAGAATGCAAGCCGAAGATTATCAGGTGGTTGTACGCCATGATAGTGCCACAGATTATCACATATGGAGGGAAAGCATCGCAGACTTCGGTAGGACTTCAGCTATCGAAGCTGCAAAAACTTGTCTGCGTGTCGGGTGCTATGCGCATATGTTCAACGCCGGCATGTTTGGCAGAAGTATGGTAATATCTTCTCAACGCCTGAAGGACCTAAAAGGCGAAATACCACTGGCTCTTCCCCCAAGGGATAGCATTACTAAGAGAGTCTTTGCAGTTCTCTGGTTTAAATATATAATCAACCTCTCAAGGGAAAAATTCAGGCAATTTTTCGCCTTCGAAAATAGCCATTGTTCTAAAACACCAGAACACCTGCTAATTGACTGCACAGCATGCACAGCAGTCTGTAAGCGCAGGATAAAGGCCCTTGGATCCATGTTTCCAAATAAGGATCACATCGCCTCAATAGCAGCTAGCAGTACATATACATATTGGAAGTTATCAATTTGTTGGGGCTAGGTGAGACGTTATGACTTAGCAGAGGGCACAATAGACCCTAGGTCGAGGTGCAAACCTCACTTACTACCTCTAATCTAATCTATTTGGTGTTTTGTATTTGTGATTCGGAGCAACCGAAGTTGAAGGTTTTTTCTACTTTTACCTTTAGGTAGTTTCTTAGATAAAAATTTTCAACATTGAAAGCTCAATATTTTACAACATTAATTTTCAATTCAAGGCAAATAATTAAAATTTAATTAATTTATTGTGCTAGTTTCTCTGCAGCTGTTTTTCTGTTTTTAAAACCTTTCACAAGTTAAAAATATGCACTTTGATTGATGAAAACCTAACAATTATTGGTGTAAATTGTCAAGTATCAGATATTTAATATTGTTATTGTTATTGTGCACTTACCTCCAGCGGGCGCTACGCAGTAAAATAAATGGGCCAGCACCAGAGCCCGAAATGGCGCGATGATCCTCATGACGACGGCTGATTTTTTCCGCTACTGCTGCTGCTGCTACTTTGCTATTTGTTATTGTTGTATTTCTTGCTATTATTGTACGGCGATTTCAACGCAATTACCAGCAACAGTCAATATTGTTAACAGCACAACTGCGTTAAATTTGTTGTTGTAGTTATATTTTGTTGCAACTGTTGGTCAATTTGTTGCACATAAACACACCGCTACGCTTTGCTTGCTTGTATTGGTGAAGTCCCGCTAAGGCGTTCACTCGCTGTCACACTAACGCTTGCCTGCTGACGATTGCTCTCCTACGCTCTGCTCCACTTGTCCAACTATACAATTTCAATATTTACTTATCGGCCGTTGCTGTGGTTGTTGTTGGTGTTGCCTGCGCACTGTTTCCGCTTCTTCTTCCGCCTTTTCTTCGTTTTCGTTCTGCTACTTCACCGACACAAATTTGTTTTATGCTTCGCCGTTGTTTGTGCCATAAGTTTGTGTTGTTGTTGTTGCTGTTGTTTTTGTGTTTGTTGTTGCTGCTGTATATTTGCTAGCTGTGTACGCTTGCTGCTGTCCAATGCTTTTCTTTTCACGTTTGCATGCGTGCTGTGCTTGTTGCTATTGCTGTTGTTGTTGCAATTATTTTCTAAGTGTACTTTCCGGCATTTGTTGCTGTAATTGCAACTCCTAAGCACGCTACTTACACAAACACACATATTTCACATATCCAAACACTTTTTCTGTTGCATTCATTAGTGGCAGAGAAACACACACGCACAGGGAGAGCACAAGGAGAGAGCGAGAGCGATAATAAAAGCGAGCACCGGAGACTGGAGGGATAGGACGTATGAGCAAGTGTTGGTGCCGTTAACTCTGTGCCGATATGAAATTTATGTATTTGATTTGTTTTTGATTTGCTACTTGTTGTTGTAGTTGCAATTGCTGTTAGCTGTTAGCTGGATTTGTAGTTTACCGTTTCCAGTATAGTTTGAAGTTGACTCCGTAGTTAAGCCCAGGCGGTTGTATGCTTATTAGTTTCAAGGTTCACATACAATTTGCGGGCAATTCGCTTGCTTTTGTTGTTGCTTCAGAATTGCATTTGAATTCTCATTTAATGGCAGGATATCTGTAAGAGGTAAGAGTAGAAATGAAATTTTTCCAGTTAGCAATTTTCTCATTTAATTAAGGCAGAATATTGCATGTAGGCAGAATATTGCATGTGGTTTCAAGACAAAGGTGATTCCGCATTTATTTTATTAAAAATATACTATTTTAGTTATAAAAATTTTCGTAATTGGAATTTTGAATTAATGGCTAAGTTGGTAACAAACCAGACATATGTGTGTACAAACTGAAATGGTAAGTTTTGCAAAGTTTTCGACACAAAAGGTTATTGTACCATATTTATTCCATGAACTCTCTAATATGTAGATATATACTCATACATATGTATCTATGAATAAACCTAAAAGTTTTCTGAGTCAATTTGAGTCCAAATTGGTTATTGCTCTGCCTTAGGAGATCTTGGATTGTAGCCACATTTTACAGTTACCAATTAAAATTAATATTTTCATTTTATTCTCAAATAGAACTTTGAGTAAAGGTGACACACTCTAATGCATAAATAATTTTCATAAAGTTACCACCGGACCAAATAACCTTGGCAAATCAAGTTGAATGAATGCGATAACAATCAAATTGTTAAACAAATTTTTGTAGCATACCACTAGGCGCAGTGGTTTTTAGAAATAATTAAGGGGTTATAACCACTTTGCCCGTAAATCTCATATCTAAAGGTTGTCGAAGTTGAACTATAAATTTTTAACCCTCTTACTTCGAATATGTGAAAGTTTTTCTTGGCCAAAAAGTAACGACGAGACCGCAGCATCAAAGAACACCTGAGGACTAAAGATACTGAAAAAATGGGCATGGTCCCGTCGTCTAATTGGTTTAATGTACATGTCTCCTAAAACAACTACAACAAACAAAATTCGCTCTATCTAAATCCCCTTAGCTCCCCTATCGAAACTGTAAAAATGGATGAAATCGGAATATAACTCCGGCATATAACGATGCCAAGATGGTGTGAGAAGGTAGAACCCCCAGAGGTGATCTAGTGACTGATGCCCAGAGCATACTAAAATTATGGAGGGAACATTTCTCCAAGCTGCTGAATGGCAGTGAAAGTATAACGCAGACGTTCCATTGCCCGACCATGAAAAAGTTCGAATAGCTTTAGATTGAGCGAATTTTGTATGTTGTATTTGTCTTAGGAGACATGTACATGTCTTAAGAACAACAAGGCGGCGGGGGCCGATGGATTGCCCGCCAAGCTAAGGCTCAAACACGGCGGCGAAGAACTGTTAAGGAGCATGTATCAGCTTCGTTGTACAATTTGGTCATATAAAAGCATGCCCAACGATTGGAATTTCAGTGTGCTCTGCCTAATCTACAAAAAGGGAGACCCCACAATCTGCGCCAACTACCGTGGGATTAGCCTCCTCAACATCGCTTATAAGGTTCTAACGAGCGTATTGTGCGAAAGATTAAAACCCACCGTCAACAAACTGATTATGACCTTATCTGTGTGGCTTTAGACCTGGAAAATCAACAACTGACCAGAAATTCACCATGCGCCAAGTCTTGGAAAAGACCCGTGCAAAGAGAATCGACACATACCAACTTTTCGTCAACTTCAAAGCTGCTTTTAACAGCACGAAAAGGAGCTGTCTTTATGTCCGCGATGTCTGAATTTGGTATCCCTGCAAAACGAATATGGCTGTGTAAGAATCGGGAAGCACCTATCCGAGCCATTTGATTCCAAACGCGGTTTCAGACAAGGCGACTCCTTTTCCTGTAATTTCTTCAAGCTACTTCAGGAGAAAATAATTCGAGCAGCAGAACTAAACAGAGAAGGTACCATCTTCTACAAAAGTGTACAACTGCTGGCGTATGCCGATGGTAACGATAAAGGGCAATAGAAATATCTCCTGTCATCAAACAAACAGTCGTCGCTCCTAGTTTTTCTCACGTCAATGTTGATATTTATAACTTTGAAGTCGTATTTTATGACATTCATAAAAAGGTATTTTATGTGGATCTTTACTCTGTTATTGATTAGTTAGTTTGTAAGGCAGCTTTATGCTCTAGTGGTCCGATCAATTTGTTCGGAGATTGTGGCGTTTAAGATGCTAATCTATGTCAAATTTCGTGAAAATACCTTATTAAAAAATAATTTTCCAATCTCTAGATTATTTTAATCGATCAGTTTGTATGGCAGCTGTATGCTATAATGGTCCGATATTGCCGGTTATAGCAAAAGAGCAGTTTTAAAAGGACGTGTGCAGAATTTCATATTTTTATTTCAAAAACTGAATGTATACAAACAGACGGACATGGCTGCTGTATATATTTACTTGGCTCAGCTGCATTTCGACATCATAATTGCGACGAAAGTCAGGAATCGTCGGTATATTTGTTATTAGAAAATGCCGCTGTCTCCGCTTATGGCTGCCAACCACAAAATATGTTGCAAGCTTTTTAAGTTCAATTTAAACAATTTAAGTTTTAAACTGCAAAAATACTAAATGCATTATTGTGATTCAAAAAAAGGCGAAACAAAAAAAAAATATACAAAAAATTTCAACACTTCCGTCAACTATTTTTGCTTAAGCTGCGGCAATTAATTAAATTAAATGTGCTGAAAATTTAACGCAAACATTATAGAAAAACTTGCGTGTGTCAAAAAACTCCTACAATAAGTTTGGTATTTTGCTAATACGTCAAAGTTTATTAATAAAATATAAATTATTACAGGTTATGCAAATAAGGATTAAAAATTCAAAATAATAAACTAAAGGCAACACTATTAATTATTGTTTGGTATTTAAAGCGTTTTTTGAAGGCTAAATACATATTTACGGACCATACTAACATATTGGCAGTAAAAATAAAATTTTTTGTGCCTTCATTAATTATAATACCAAAGCCTTGTTTTTTGCCTGAAAATGTTTTTTGCGGCCGCTTTTTGTCAGCTTGCATTTTAATTATGCATTATTCTCGTGGTGATTTTATATTGTTTGTCCAAAGGATTAATTTTAATGCGGCTGCCACAGTTGAGGGCCGCAAAAA
The DNA here is from genome assembly GCF_024586455.1 of Bactrocera neohumeralis. Taxonomy (NCBI): domain Eukaryota; kingdom Metazoa; phylum Arthropoda; class Insecta; order Diptera; family Tephritidae; genus Bactrocera; species Bactrocera neohumeralis. The sequence continues at coordinate 43,853,996 of NC_065922.1, forward strand.
GTGCGCGTGCCGCATCATTAAGCTCGCCAAATGCAGTCGGCCGACAGCGCTGGCGCACGCTTTAAACCACCGCCATGCCACTGCCAACAACAGCGACTTGCCGCAAAATGCGCCGCTGAAAAAGCTTGCATAGTAAATGAAAACTTTAACAGTTAGACATTGCAACTTAAAGCAAACTTCACTTGTACACAACTTGCAACGAAATTGACTTATTGGCAGAGGCGCACAGTGCAAATACTTGCAGAGCGTGGCTGAAAAGCGAAAAGTGCGCTTGTGTGGGTATGGGTGTGTGTTCCTGGCATGCTGCTTCTCTTTGCACAGTATTCTACTCTCCAAATGTCAAACATTAAATGCCAATTTCATAAAGTGCAAAACTTTCTGAACTCGCCCGCTTGAAGATGAAGGTTGCTCTGCTATAGATGGAGGGCAAATAAATTTGGAACTGAGCCGCAGCAGCCTCAGCGGCAAGCACAGACAAAAGCCAATGCTGCCACATAGCAGAGGCACGTCAATTGAATTGCTCGACTCGAAAGTCACTGGCGCTGGGTACATAATGAATGCGCTCCAATGAAACAGGAAACACATCAGGCAACAAGCAGCCATGCAGCCAGTCAGCCAACCAGCAAGGGAGTGGGGGAGCACAAGGACGGCGCTTGAGTCGCTTGGTAGAGTGGTTGGTTGGTTGGTGGGGGGTGTGTGTGTGAGACAAAGCCGCTTGGCAGTTGCATTGCAATCATATTTATGCGCTTTTGTGTTGTTGCCAGCAGATGAGCTGACATCAAGTGAAAATGTTATTGTTGTGCGGCCATAAAGCCAGCTAGGCTAGGCAGGCGGCCAGGCAGCCTGTTAGGCAGCACCAGCAGTTGCCTTTTCATTTCGTTTCATTTCTCGTTCAGCGCGTCGTTTGTTGCATGAATTGAAAGGAAGTGCATTTTCGCTACAATTTAGACAATCTTTTTGTGAAATTTTTGTTTCTCAGAAATTCGCACTGAATTGAAATGCAAAATAACTTGTTAGCTCATTTGACTCACTTAAATTTGCGAAATATCTCATTGAGCGCCAAGTCCAATCAGCAGAGTTTCGGTAATTCAGTGTCGCGGTTAAAGTTCAAATGTAGTCTGAGTGGTTTTGAATAAATAATTTAAACATCTTGCTACGTCAGGGTTTCTTAAATTTTCAGAGCTCATTTCACAGAAGCAATGAGTTGACGCCACATTTCATTAAATATTTCTATTTATTTATCGAGATGAAGTGTTTAAAATTATTTAAAAAAAGTAAATTTGAGTGTTTTCATCTATGCGGATGACATGACCTAGCCAATGCAGCTGCTGATTTTTAATTCGCTGAACTACATACTATATGTCAATGTCGTCGTACATCTCATCGTTCCATCGAACGCGATATTCCTCATCTCCAATGCGCAAAGCACCATAAATCTTTCGCAGAACCTTTCTCTCTAAAACTCGCAACGTCGACTCGTCAGATGTTGTCAGCGTCCACGCCTTTGCCCCATATAGCAGGACGGGAATAATGAGTGACATATAAATTTGATTTTTGTTCATTGAGAGAGGACTTTACTTCTCAATTGCCTACTCAGTCCGTAGTAGCATCTGTTGGCAGGAGTTATTCTGCGTTTAATTTAGAGGCTGACACTGTTGTGGGTGTTGATGCTGGTTCCAAGATAGACGAAATTATCTACGACTTCAAAGTTATAAATGTCAACATATATCAATAAGGAAAAGGGTATTTTATGACCTTCATTCGAGCCCTTGACCGTTTACGTTTTTAGATTTATGTAATTACATGTATAGTTCCTGTAAAAAATGCATTTGTATTATAGCTTCGGTGCAGCCAATATTAATTTATTTTTCTTGTTTTTTTATTGAAAAACACATTACAAAAATTTAGATTAGTGAACTGAACTGAATAAGTAATTGACTCGTACTTCTGCAGAGATAGTGAGCTGTGATTATAAACTTAAATGTGTTATTGGCATTGAAAAAATTGTAGTGGCTTAAACAACCATTTTTAAAGTTTTAAGAATTCCGTTGACCAAAAGATTCAAATACATTGTGCTTGCGGTTGTAAATACCAAGGCTGAGACCTTTATCAAATTGAGGTTTTCTGTCTCGCCGTGCGATAACTACTTCTATGGCATACGTAAAAAATTGATTAAACTAGTTTCAACAAGATCGCACATGAGTTTCAGATAAATCCAGTAAACGTCTCTACTATAATTAAAGGGTAGAATCGACACTGAATTCGGCGAAGAAAAGCTGCTCTTCAAAAACGTTCCTTTATAGTGTGTCTCCTATAGGCCTAAGATCGTCATGAGACATCCACTATACCTACTTATCTACCTAGGATGCAAACTGCTCCAAGTATCTTCATTTTCTTTTTACTTCCAAACACAAGACACTAAAATGTGTGTGTGAGTTTTTGCATACTGCAGACCAAAACTAAATTGCACAAGTTTTGCTTATTCCTCCCGGCAGGCTTTATGGGTATGATCGCGGGCTTATAAAATACATGAATGACAAAATTGCATAAAATAACAAAACATTCAGCGGATTATAGGTGGATCCGAACGATTCTAGTATAGCTAAATATAACTGACCTTAAGTGAACAATTAAGCGCCCTATTTGAAAGTTTTCATTTGCAACTACTCAACACGATACTACAAAATATAGTTGTAATCATAAAATCTGGAATGGGTGCTATTTGAGATAACTTCGCGATACAAGAGAGGTGGAATGTACTTTTTTAATTCGAAGGTACCATCAATGTAAAGATTTCAATAGTATTCAATTGCTTTTTTGAGGAACTCAATGAAAACATTTCAGGCTGGTTTGAAATGCAAATGCAATTTTTATTGTAAGTCGTTAAAAATTAATTATTGGAAGTATCGCCCAACGCTGGTCACAAGTTTTCCGCTGTCTCTGCCAAAACTCGAAAACCATTACGATAAAACTGTTCTTCTTTGGATGCTACCCAAGAATCAATCCATTTTTCTATATCAACTTGTTAGCAGAACTGCTTCTGAGCCAAACCATGTGCCATCAAACTGAACAAATTATAATCGGACGGTGTAGTATCTGGGGAATATAGTGGACAGGGTATGACTTCCAAGTTAAGCCTTTCCAGGTAGGTTATAGTGAATTTTGAGCTCAAACGACACTCAAGTTCGTTATTTCTGAATAATTTCCAGCGCATGTAGCCGCTTTGAAATGGCTTGGCGGATGACTTCCAATGCCGAAGCAAGCTCTTCTTGCGTTTGACACGGATCCACATTGAGCAACGTCACCAATTCACCGTCTTCGAAGGTTTTTGCTTTTCCTTCACGCGGACGGTCGTTAATATCGAAATCGGCGTTTCTGGAGCGACGAAATCGGTCACGGCACGTTGTTTCAAACGAAACTTTACCTTCGTATAAGTCAGACATATTCGCAAAATATATGAAACATAATGTTGAAACGCAACTTGTGCAAGAACTAAAGCCGCTCGGCCTTTTCAAGCGACATCGTTTCGCTCTATGAGCTCTTGAAAAGTTCCAAGAAGATCCGACGTTTTCGAGGCAAATTTTTGTTTCAACAAGACGGTGACACTTCCCGCACATTCCATCAATAAATGGATTTATTGAGAGAACATCGCGGAGAGCAGATAATTTCACTTTTTGGGCCCGACGATAACCAAGATCGTGTGATATCACACCGTTAGACTTTTTCCTGTGGGGATATGTAAAGTCTAAAGTATATGCGGACAATCCCGCTTCGATTCAGGCCTTGGAGCAAAGCAACACGCGGAACATTCGCCAGTTATCAGTCGAAACGCTCGAACAAGCCATCGAAAACTGGACTCAACGGATGAACCATCTGAGACGTACCGGCGGCCAACATTTGAAAGAGATAATATTCAAAAACTTAATGTCAAAGAATGTTCTTTCGAATGATAAGAAAACATTCCATATTTGTTTTTGGGTTTCTTCTTTAAAAAAGTAGGCAATTTCGAAATGGATCACCCTTTTCTTTAAAAAACTGCTTACATGGTTTTTGCAGAACTCCAGCTTTTTGGTATTTTGTGAAGCTTTAGGCATTGCAGTTGGAAGAGTCGCAGTTGCTAATGCAGGACTTTAGAACTTGAAACATCCGAATATTTATTTGATTTAAATTAATATTGTAGTTTAATACTTTTTAAACCATATACATTATTATTTTCTTGAGTTTTCGTAATTGATTCTTTCATGTTTATTTTGTTTCACACTTGTCTGGTATATGTCTGTAATTACTCCTCCCAAAACTTAACGATGATTAAATAATGAAAAATAGACGAGCAAATGCAAAGAGCTCACGCAATATTTTACGCGGTTTTAGAGATACTTTGGAAAGCGAAGAATCGCCGCCATCAAATGTGCCAACGCGAACACGCGAAGCAACGAGCGAACAAACAAGCCAACAACGAACGACGCGAAACGTGAATAAAACTGAAATCGCCAAGCGAATTTGTTGGACAGACAGTCAGCGTGGCATAAGCGCTGAAATTCCAAAACAAAAAAACAACAAAAAATCAAAATGAATTAAAAAAGAGCATAAAAAACTAACACGAAAACGCGGAAGAAGGCGAAGATGGTATGTGGCAAGTGGAATTTGTGTGGGTTGTGGGAGTCTTGCGCAAGGGATGTTGCACGCGAAGGCAGCGCAAGAGCGCGACTACGGCGGCAACTGACTACAATGCTATGTGGCTTTGGCTGTTGCTGCAGCCACAAGAAAATCCATCAGGGGATGCAATAAAGCGTTGCGTTGGCAATGCGGCAGCCACTAACAAATCACTTTTGCTATGATAAATTGCTGAAATGCAACACTGACAGTGGCAATCAGTGGCGAGCGCGCAGCTGGGCTATAATTTTGTTTAACGTTGTTGGTATTATTGTTGTTGTCACTGTTGTTGTTTTAGTTAACTTATGCTATTATTGTTGTTCTTGTTATTGTAGCTATCGCTAGTCCACTGCTTTGTAGTTATCGCAATCAAAGCTGTTATTTTTGTTATTGTAATTGTTGTTGTCGCTTGCCACACTGCCTGGTGGACGCTGTTGCATCGCTCATTTATTTGCGTCTGACCGCCGCAGCTCTTGTAATTATTGTTTGTTGTTGTTTCGCTTGTTCCACTTGCGTTGTCAGCTTCCAGCGTTTGAATGGTTTAATTGTTGCCGCCACTGCTGCGGTTACAGTTGTTGTTGTTGTTCTTGTTACTGTTGCTTTTGCTGCCATTAAAGCTGCAAGTTCACAAGCAACATAATCAATTATGCTAATTGCGCACAACTATTAAATCTAAATGGTTGCATTAACAGCTCAGTGGCGCAGCCTTCAGCTGGTGGCAGCGATTGGTGGCTGAGGAAATGTCACAGTGCTGGCCATAGATATTGGGTATGTTTATATGACCAAATCTATATACATATGTATATACAGAGTTGCTAAATCAATTTACGTATCCGAATGATATTGGTTGCCTTCTGACAAAATAACTTTATGGATTTAGGGAATTCATAAAATTATCACTCAAGGAGAGGCATATTATTAATCAAATATAAAACAAGAAAAATGATAAATTCAGTTGCATCGAAGCTAGAAACCCCTTCACAGATCAAAAAGCTTATATACAAGTACTTGATTTTGATTGGTCGATTTGTGTGGCAACTATATGCTATAGTGGTTCGATCTATATAAATACTTTATTCAAATATTTTAGTAATGCTTTTGACAAACCACGCCCAGGACCTTCATCAACATTAACTGAAGATCAACACACCAATAAAAAAAAAAATAATTGGCGCTTGAGAGTCGACGATGAACAGTCAGAGATCTTGTTGTCATAGTTGGAATATCGGAAGGATCAGTGAAAACCATTGTGAAAGACAATTTGGGTCTAAGAAATGTGAAAGCGCGAGCAATTCCAAAATCAATCAACGTGGCACCATTATACTGGTTTTCCCATTAGATTAATCAGCACATAAGAACTTTTCAAAATGTTATATGGTGGCAACGCTATTCGGAAAAATTTTAAAATTCTTAATTTTTTCCATAATTTTATTTGCTTGTCATTGTATGCCAGGTGGCAACTCTATGTAAACATAATTTAAACTAAAGTACTCTGCAACGAGTATAAAAAAGCTGAAGCACAGTTACATTAATTATAAGCTCTGCCCTCTTTTAGGAAAAGGTGGCAACCCGACTGAAAAACAATTTGCCGAAATCGTTATCGATATAATATGCTAGACCTTAGTGTATTTATTTTGTTTGTGACCAATAATATATATAATATCAGTTTCGTCAAACTTTTAATTAATTTGCAGTTATAATATCCGTCACAAATAAAAAAAAAAAAAACAATTTTATGCCAGGTACATGCAATAGTGGTCCACTTTGTTCGGGAATTGCCTTTGACAATAATTCATGCCAAATTTCGTAAAAATATCTGCTCAGATGAAACTGTTTTCCATGCAAGGACTTGATTTTGATCGATCGGTTTGTATGACAATATAGTATATGTACATATATGGTCTGAAATCGGTAGTCCCAACATAAGACGAGCTTCTTGGGGAGAAAGGACCTATACAAAATTTCAGAATGATGTTTCAAAAACTGAGACACTAGTTCGCATATATATGAACAAACCGACTCATTATGATTATTTGTACATATATTTTATGATGTCTTCGACGTTTACTTCTTAGAGTTGCAAACTTCGAGCCAAACTTCATTTAACCCGTTCAGGGTACAATACATAGCCTCTAACCTTATCTAATATAATTAATACAACTATCTGATTATTTTACATTTCAAAACTGGCCTTAATTGTAAAAATGAGAGATAGATAGTAAAATTTAGGCTTTGTCCACATAGATAGAACCTGGGATCTTCAGCCTGCTTCTGCAAATTATTGGACAATTCATAATTAGGCGTCCTGGAGTTTTTTGTACCATGTCTCAGGACCGGCAGTTTGCGCAAAAGACTATGCTCATGTTGGACAAATGCTTCTTGAGCCTGCACTTCCATGTATAGAGCGCGACATGGAGACAGAATTTGTCTCGAGAGAGGTTGATAATTTCCTTAATCACTGTTTTGCCCTCCTAGAAGTTGCTTGGAATGGCGCATTCCTGCCGCCTGTTGCCAATGCTGTTCTCTCTTCACTTTTCTTTATAGTGCAGGACCCCACTGCAATACATGGTTCTGGCCCCATCATCCTGGACGCTGCCGCAGAGCGAGCTATTTCGCTGGCTAGCTCAATGACGGCTACCCCTTTAAGCCTCGGCACTCAGATTTGGTATACCCGGTTGCGCACTGATAGGCTGTTCAGCCTTCCTATACACTCCTCCACTAAAAGCGATTTAACCTCATACCCTGAGATCGCTTCTAGTGCCGCTTGACTATCGCTAAGTATTTTGGATACTTGATAGTGGTATCGTTCCACTCCGTCTTACTGCCAAGAGTATCTCTGAACTTCTTATTAAGTTAATACTTTTCGTAACGCCGGTATGTTTCGCTACCTGTTTGATCACCACATGCGGCGGTGTGAGCTCCAAAACGACTTCAAGTGCTAAGGTTGGGCAAGTGCGCATTGCCCCTAAAGCGCAGACACAGATGAGCCTATGCAGCTTCGATAGTTGAAGGCCTACCGAAGACTGCGTTGCATAGGTGCCCAAGCAACCGCTCCAAAAGTGTCGATAAGCCTTACGATCATGGTATGCAGCCATCTTATGATACCTGGCTTGCAGCCTCAGATCTGCCGGCTAAGCATCTGCATATCATGAGTGCCTAGGGGGCTCTAGGCAGTGCTAATTCCGCGTGCCTATTCTACCGTAAGGTTGAATCTAATGTGAGACCTAAGAAATTGACCTCTTTAGACACCTTCAACTCCCTGACACCTGAAATAGTGTTAGGGGTCTCAAGCCCGGAAGATATCTTCGCTACTAAGCCAAATACCTTTTATTTTTTTTCTAATCCAAGTTTCTAAGTTAGTGTGAAATAGAGCACCTACTAAGCTTTTGTGAACTATACTTTTATTTCCGAAAATTTTATTATTTCACCAAAAGTACACAAATAGCGTTAAATTTGCAAAAAGTGAGCGAAGTGCAAATAAATGCGCCATAATTATGATTGCAAGTAGAAAATTCCTTACAGGGTTGCATACGCTTTGCAAGCAACACAAACGATTGCTCATAATCATTCATTCATTCTTGCATTTGCTATGCTGTTCACTCCAGAGTTCATTCATAAGCTTGGAACCCCCACACATGCCGACTTATAACCCCAGAATTTTCACATATGTTTTAGAAAGCGAAGAAAGAAAGCAAAAATGCTCGCCAATTAGTTGTTGACAATGCAGCGCCAGCAAATTGGTGCCAAAAATTGCTGACTTTGCTTGCCTTTCAATCGTGCCACACGTGTCAGCAACGCCAGCGCCCTGTTACCATAGACTCACTACATACTCGTATGTGTATGTACACATGGTGGAACTTAACGGTACCGTTATTCTCCGCTACATCTATCCATCTATACCGTTACAACTATGTACATATGTATGTACGGGTATGAACGAATAGATTAGTGTTCGGATCGAGCATAATATGCTGCCTTTGTTTCTATCTCGCCATTTCCATTTTCTTTCACCCACACATACACACATACCTATAGTCGTATGGCATACGTGGGTGCAGTTATGTATTGTGCACTTGGTCAAGGGCTCATTTGAATTATGCATGAATATTGGCTGTGAATGCTTTCTGCTGTCGACTCAAATGATTATTGTCCCTCATTGTCCGTAGTTCCATATGTTGTTGCTTTTGTTGTTAACGCTATGTGGGCGCTAGCAAATGATGAAGGCGTCGGTCAACGTGCAGAAAAATCGCAAAATTGCAGAATATAGGAGAAAGACATGGCAACATTAAGACTTAGTTTAGCTCGAGACTTCAATTTAATGAAATTTTTATATTTTTTTAAATACTACATTTCGCTAAAGTTTTTTTTTTGTAACCCAGAGTAAAGATTCTGATTAGGGCAATGTAAGACCAGAGTGTAGATCTCAATAAAGAAGAGATTGTAGAAACTGAAGTTTGAGCCAGAAGTGAAAAAGCATATGGAAGCTGCGCTAAGCTCAGACTAAGTCATTTGGTAGATACAGCGAAATGACGATCCATAATATTCCTTGGAAAATTGGCTCAAGGACATCTCCAGACAACTAGGTCAAGGAAACTGACCTTTAAGTAGCGGTCATGCGGTAGAAGAACTGTAAGTCTCTATGAAGAGAAGATTGTAGTAATTGAAGTGTGACTCTTAGTCGAGAGGTAGAAAAGCATATCTACACTCCTCTATCCTCCGACTAAGACATTATTAGTGGTGCGACAGAGGCATTTGACATTCCGTAAATTTTTTATGAATATCCCCTCATGGTCGTCCTACGACAGATCGTCTTAAAAACGATCTTATCGTAGCCATCACCCGAACGGTAAAGGAACTGTGTGACAACATCACGCCTTTTAGTGGCCATAAGACGTAAGACTGTTGGAGTTTAATATTTACACCCAGAACGTATGCAGCTACAAGTATAATGTTAAGCTTTTCCTCCATTAAGTAAGGCGTGGATTGGCGCAAACTTTTCACCACAGTGTAATCAAGAATTCTTTTTTCTCCTTCCAAGCATAGCGAGCCGGCATTCCGTAAATGTTTTCTGAATTTCCTGTGGCGGAAGTGCGCAGACCACTAGGTCTTCTAAAACGACCTTTAAGTGGCCGCGATCCAAAAGTTAATATAACTGTGAAATAATACCCCAGCATATTGTGGGACACCATAAGACTTCAGATTTCTGAAGATGAATACTTCATCACTGAAAGCAGCTATAATGTCTAGTCGCTGGTCCAATAATTAAGGCATAGATTCCCAGAAAATGCTCAACCGTCGAGGTATTCGAAAGCGAAAAATTACCCAGTTCTCCAATAATAGAGTAGAATATAGCAGTTAAAACGGAGCAGGATTCCCGATAATCACCTAACCTCTGGTATTGATCGAGATCTAGGAAGGAATCAGCCTCAGAGTTCTAGCAATGTCATTTGCGCACATATCTAACGATTTTGGAATGAATGACGGTTATTAGAAAGAGTAGCTGAAAAATCTGACTGAGGCAAACAAGCAACACACTAAAATTTTTTTTCATCAGACCTCAAACCGTATTTCTGGCATGCAAAGTCTAAACAGATAGAACCAACCATCACTGTGGAGATAACGCGAGGTAGAAGCTTCACTGAGGATAGGCATCCATATTGCATGGTATTTGCGCCTCATGCCAGAAGTGGGAGGCTCGAACCCCAAATATGTACAACATTTTCCTAGAAGCTTATCTTATACTGATCTTAAGATGACAGAAGTCTTTTGTCTTTTGTCTTTTAATATCTAGTAACGGTCACTATTCACCATAGATTAATGAGAGAAGTACAAATAAATCAAGATAAACATATCGAGACATATCAACTGTCATTAGTTGCTTAAACAACCGAGTTTCATAGAAAAATGGAAATCCCTGCAAGTGACACCAAACAAGTCACAACCACTTAAGCTAAGACATTAACCTTCGCAAGCAATTACGCGGCTACTTTCAAGCGTTTCATTCACCAGCGTACGCAGACACTGCTTCAACACCTTTTTGTCAGCGAAAAAGCCTGGCTTCACAAGCAGAAATCCTTCAGCAAACATCGACTTTAAGCAAAATCAAGCAATTACCGTTAATGTACGGTGCTGTCGATGACAACGCCAATGCTGCTATTGACTATATATGCGTATGTATGTATGTGCGCAGTGGCTGCATGTCTTCGGCGTCTAAGACACTGAGTGCCAATTGCTTTTATGCTGTGTCTATTTGCGAACCCTAGCATTAAGTGGTCACAGTAAATACGCATAAATAGATTACATATATAAATACAGACAACCATGCACACATGTGGCATGCCACAAAATTCCATTCCCACACACACATACAAACATCTGTCTGTGTTGGTGTACGGCAGTGAGGCCATTAGCATTTGTGCAAACCTTTGAATTGTTCGCTTGATTGCTCAAACATTCTCTTTCGCTTGACAAAAGGACGCGATGTGACGCGACGTGGCGCGACGCCGCAACGCATGTGTTGCACGCCCATCGATTAGTGTAACGGTAGACGGTCGGTCGATGGCACAATCTTTGATTAGCATTAAGCTAATATTGGTATTGCTGTTGCTTTTGTTGGCCATGTCTGCCAACAAGCGCGAGCACTGGGGTGGCGGCGTGCCGGCAGACAATGGCAGGCTTAATTAGTGACTGCATGTAAGCTAGTAGACACGTAAGTAGATGCATGTAGAGAAAGGATGAATTAAAAGAGTCATTGTGTGATTGACTAGAGCAGACATTAGATTTCTTAATCAGATGTATTTAAGAGTCGGTTGGCATTCCAACTTTCTTATAATTATACTATACATATGATAACAAAATGTGTTTTAACCATTGCAAGTACCAAAGCCAGCTTTCAAGAGTCAGAGAGTGCTGTTATCTTACAAATCTGACTTCAACAACGATACAGAAGGCTCTGAGAGAGATACGTAGTTACGAATAAATTACTATCCACTCAATAAATAAAATGTTCTGGAGCTGTATGAAAACTAATAGATTAGAAACTTGAAACACTTTTAATATCTAATTTAGTTGAATAAAGTCTATAGATGTAGTTCAAGCAAATCTGCGCAATCTCAAGTCAGTCGTGTCATCATCCTGGAAGTTAATATCGTCATATCGCTGATGAACACAAACCGTTTGTAAACATCAAAAACAAAAAAGGCAGATCCATCAAATATCGACACCAACCGGAAATTCAGCTAAGTCAATGAGAATTTATATTCTGTCCGACTTCCCCTAGTCTGACTACAAACTAATATCTAAATATTAGAGTTAGACTATCGGCTTTCATCAGCTAACTATACCAGTTTCAAAAAAGTGGCTTGTTTTCTTAACACAACAAAGCTTGAACATAATTCTTTTCTGCAACTTTCTATTAACATTTTACATTCGCTTGCAGTTTGCATACTTTTTTTCAGAGTCAAATTTTTTATAGTTTTTCTGAACATATTAATCCTTTAACGCTCACTTGAAGAAATATTCCCAAAAAGCTATTTTGGAAAAAATATAAAAAAAGTTTATAGACATCATCTAAAAGTCAAGTCAAGTCAAGCAAGTTCATTTAGTAACTAGTCTGTAACTTAGAAATAAAATAACTGAAGTTGATAATTTATGCAACTGGCCGAGTCAAAATATCTGAGCAAAATTATACACAGTGCAAGTATAGGATTTTCGGATGACTTAGGAGTTTATATCGGGTTATGAACTGCAAAAAATCAGATTTTTTTGTTTATATGTCAAAAGTACATATATATTTGTAAATAGTATCCGAAATTTTGAAGTTAACTCAGTAAGAAGTTTCGGAGATATTAGTGTTTTTGAAAGAATTTGTATACCCTGACAAGGGTATATTAAGTTTGTCACGATGTTTGTAACACCCAGAAAGAAGCGTCGGAGACCTTATAAAGTATATATATAAATGATCAGTATGTTGAGCTGAGTCGATTTAGCCATGTCCGTCTGTCCGTCCGTCTGTCTGTATATATTCGAACTAGTCCCTCAGTTTTTAAGATATCGTTTTGAAATTTTGCAAACGTCATTTTCTCTTCAAGAAGCTGCTCATTTGTCGGAACTGCCGTTATCGGACCACTATAACATATAGCTGTCATATAAACTGAACGTTCGGAATCAAGTTCTTGTGTGGAAAACTTTCACATTTGACAATGTATCTTCACCAAATTTGGTATAGATTATTTTCTAAGGCAACAATGTAATCTCCGAAAAAATTGTTCAGATCGGTGATATCAGCCGTACGTAAAAACTTGCGAAATTGCCAATATGAACTGGGACAAATATTTTGGCTGCATGAAGGTGGTTTTAAAAATAAAAAAAATAGCTGAAAAACTTAAACGACATAGAAATACTATAAGCAATTTCTTAAAAAGTCCTTCTATTTACAGTTTTATCAAGCGCAGAGGCAGAACACCAACCATCGATGCTCGATCCAAACTGATGTGACGTTTAGCAGTGGATGAGCAGTAGACATATTAAACATCATATGGATCTGAAATTAACGAGTAGTCGCATTGTTCAAATTATACATGACGTAGAATACACTTCTACCTTTACCAGAGCTTTTGCCACTACATTTTAATGCTAGACTGGCGTTCGCTCATAAGTACCAATTTTGGGATGCAGAGTGGAGAAACGTTGTGTTTATCGACGAAAAAAAAGTTAATTTACACCACCCTAACTGTGGTGGTGAATCGGTCATGGTTTGGGCTGGATTTTGAAGGAAAGACTCCAACGTGCTTCATTTCAACTAAAATGAACGCTGAAATGTATGTATGTTAACTTATTGGATGATGAACTAATCGAATTTGCGGGACAGAAGTATGGCGATAACTGGACATTTCAGCAAAATAAAGCGTCAATTTTTTAAATCGAAAAATATTCCGTTACTAGATTGGGCAGCAAAAAGCCCAGAACTAAACTTTATCGAGGACCTTTGAGGTACACTTTCTGCAAGAGTTTTCAAGAATGGCAAACAATTCAATACCGCCAAGCAATTAAAAGAAACAATAATGTAGTGAGGTATAAAATTAGCGCAATTACACCAAAATATTTTGTTAACTCAATGCCTTTTGTCTACATCAGGCAACAATTCAAAAAGGTAATTATTTAAATATTGAAATTACAACTTTTTATGTTAAAATAACAAAAAGCACAAATAACCAACATATAATTATTTATTACTAAATGAATTTTCGTTTTAATTTTTTTCAGTGTACTTTTGAATGTTAACTTTTCTTTAGTCGTAACATTTCTGCTAATATGAATAATAATAAAACAGATCTTTGGTCAGTGCATTTGTTTTTTTTTTAATTTTTAGGTATACACTATACATACAATATATGTATTTGTATGAGATAGCCGGCTCACAAAATTTTAAGCGTTTTTTTGCGAAACGCTGTTTTCAGAGTCGGTGAGAAAAGTTCTTCCGAAATCACTGGACCGATGAGCTAGAATTTTTGTCACAACCTTCATAAAAACATTTGTCAGCTGCAAGTCGCTATACTACTGTGATCACATTGAAAGTCGAATTTTGTCCATTTCATCTCCTTCAAAGTAATCCCCTCCCGCTGCAATACACTTATGCCAACGAATTTTCCAGTCATCATAGCACTTGGAAAAATCCTTAGAGCCTTCTTCGATTCAGTTTTTATATCCTCAATTGAGTCAAAACAGTGTCCTCGGCATGGACGCTAAATTTGCTGAATAGCCAGAAATTACACGAAGGTAAATCAGGCGAACGCGGTGGTTGCAGCACTATATTAGTTGAAAATGTGGCGAAATAATCACGAATAGCCAATGCAGTTCTTTCTTAATAAATTCAGACATAGCAAAACTCGAAGAATTCACTTTTAGAGCGTCACAAAAGAACGCGTATCTCAAATATTAATGAATATTTTGACGTGAAATTTAGCATAGATATCACTTACAGTACTATCAACTTACAGAAAAAAAATTAACGATTCGAAAAACACGCGAAGTATAAATTAAAAATTCACCACAGTAGTAACACCTCAAAGTTTACTAGAATCTTCCCTTATATTCTGTTTTCTATACATAAGAAAATAAGGAATGAAACAAGCTAGAGATTACTGGACTAATGGACAATGGCTAGTTTTTATACATACTGTGAGCGTCAAAAATAAGTAAACAGCAGTTCTATCAATATTAAAGTGTTTATAACAACGGAGTCTTTAATGCAACAATAAAAAGTTGTATTATAGAATTCAAGGCTTATATTATAAGAGTTTAACTTAGTATAAATAATAAACAAAAATTAAACACAGCCAAAAATAATTCACTTAAAGTAAAAATACTCTCGTTTTTTCGCGTCAAAAAAAAGTAAACAGAGTTCTGTAAAGTTAAAATCTATGTACGTAAACTAAATTAATATTCATTCCAGTATTCTGTTTACTTTCCATTGGACTTCTGGACAACACTTACTCTTCTGGGCATGTATTCTGAAATTTTTTTTGTAAATTCTGGGGAGATTGTGCTCCATTCTTCAATCAAAGCCTTACCTTGCTTGAAATGTCCTTCTGCCTGATTTTTCGGTCAAGGTGCTTCTACAGATGCTCGATATTATTAATGTCTGGGGTCTGAGGAGGGTTGTCCAGCGTTTTGGTGTTTGATATAACAGCCACTCACTAACAAATTTGGACTTGTGTTTAGAATCGTTGTCCTGTTGAAAGATACAGTTTCCTGATTGGCCTAATTTTTCAATGCTTTGAGCATTATTTTTTTTTTTTAATGTTGAAATAATCCAATATGTTAATCGTGGGCTCAATAAAAACCAAATTCGCAACATCAGATGCTGCCATACAGCCCCAGACCACAAGCGATCCTCCACCGTGCTTTACGGTGTGGGTAACACACTTATCAGGAAAGGCTTTATTTTTGGATCTCCAAATTTTGGGAGACTTTTTCGATTCAAATATTTCGAATTTGGTTTCGTCTGTATAAAACATGTTTTCCCAGAAAATTTCAGCCTGATTTGTATACTTTTTTGAAAATTTCAAGTTCATTTGTTATTCGTCTGTGATAGGCCATTCGGCGTGGTACTCGTCCATGCAAACCGCTTTTGTGCAAAGTTCTCCTGATTGTACTGGCATCTACTGGTTTATTATATCTTTTGATATTTGAGCAGCGTTTGATGGATTTGTTTTAACTGGCTATTGCGCTTTTGTCATACACTTTGGTCGGCTCGGCCGTTCAATAATTTTTTTATTGGTAAAATATCTTTTTTATGTAAGTCTAATATAAGTTTACAACCGTTTCAGATTCGCTTCATATTTTTAACCTCAAAAAAATATAATGATATAAAAAATATGTTTTACTGTACTTAGGCTCTTAAATAATAACTTATTTGGCGCTTCGAAAAACTTTTGTTGCCACTGTTTACTTATTTTTGACGCTCACAGTATGTTACGATAAGATAAATATTAAGGTAAAATAATAAGGTTGTAGATACATATTTTTAAATTTCAATATAAACTTAAAATTACTCTCTCGAACACTTTTTTAATGATTTTTTTAGTATCCATATGATATTTCATACTTGAATTTCTAATTTAATTTATTCTGAGCGCTTGAATCTTTAAGCTCTAACAAATTTCTCTTTTGTACTCAAACAACTACATACAAACACGTACACATATGTATGTATGTATGTATGTATATCCGCAAGCAGCATCTTGTGCTTGCCGTCACCCACATAAATGCCGGCGCCTTGATGCATGCTTCAAATTTCAGCAACACTCACGCACACACATACCCACACAGCCGCAGGAAACTTTGCACTGCAGCAGAAATCCACTCGCCAAATGGCGCGCTGTCGTCGTCATCGTCGCTGGCGCACTTAATACTCCACGCGCCACTACTTCCCAAGTGAGATCACTGCAGGTGTTCGGCCATTTGGCATTTTCATAAATCAATTTTACGCCAAAAGCTTCCCAAAACACTACAAATTCAACGCCTACTCCGCAGTGCGTCCGCTCAGCAGCCAACCAAACCAGCCAAGCCGGCCGAACAACAGCAGCGCACTCTAACTGCCAGCCAATAAATATATCAGCGCAGCGATTTCCCATTTTATATCAACGGAGTGTGTGTACCGCCTTATATGCTTATGTATAGGTGTGTATGGGTGCGTTGGTGTGCATAAGTACAGTTAACAGGCTTTGCAGCAGCATGTCACACCCACCTAACTTGCTCAAATAGTTTCTACGTATCTCTGCTGACACAAGTGTCGGTCGTTTCGTTTAGGTGTGTGTGTGTGCTTCGGTTGGCTGCCACCGTTTATTCGTACGGTTAGTTTCGGCAGACAGGCGTAATGTGCAATGAAAGTTGCTTTTAAAATTTATTACTTTCAAGTGGATTTATTTTATTTTTCTCTCGTTCGTCTCTGGTTTTTGTTGTTTTTCTAATATTCTCTTCTTTTTCGCCGATTTTCTTTTACCAAAAACTCTAGTATTTTAGTTGTAGTTTCCACTTTTGCATTAGCAAAAGTTTTCGTGTATTTATGGTCTAGGAGAAAACTTGTAATTTATGACCAATTGAAATATTGAAAATTCAGCTTGAAGTGGCGCAATGCGAGCAAATGCAGGAAACACGTGTGATTAAGGGGTTAAGTTTAAATTGCAGAGAGTTATCGGCATTATCAGGAGGTTAAACTCATAATTAAGCTGCTGAGAAAGCAAGCGTTGCTTGGAGGAACTTAAGTTTATTTGAGTGAGATGTTATTCGCTAACCTCACCTGTTCGTTTTTTTAAAGCCTGTTTACTCAAAACGCAATGCCTCTATGTGCGAGCTTTAGGTATGCGGATCACGGAATTGAGAATTCTTGTAAAGTTATTATTATAAAGCTTTTTCTTCTAAATCTTTTAAAGTTTTTTCCTCTTTCAAAGCCTTTTAAGCTCCACCTTTTATAGCTGAAAGTTTAAGCGATCGTCAATTAGCATTTATAACAGAGCTTTTGTAAATTTAAAAGCATGGAGTATAGCTTAAGTATACGAAACACATATTTCCGAATTACTGGTTACTTATTGTCTGGATTTCATAAACCTTTAAAGGTTCTTCCTCTTATTCAGCCCTTTCAGCTTTTGATTCTACAGCTTAATATTGAAGTAATCGATAATTTATAATTTTTGACGGAATCTAAAGGTTTAAGGCTTGGAATATAGCTTAAGAAAAAAATCACATATTTCGAAATTGCTACTATTTACTGTTAGCAATTGTAAAGCTTTTAAAACGTATTCTTCTTCCAAAGCTTGTAAAGCTTCTTCTTTTTAGGCTCTTAAAGCTCCGTTTCCCTCTAAAGCTTTTATACCTCCTTCTTATTCTAAAGCTTTTTTCTTTTAAAGCTTCTCCTTTTGCAGCTTAAAGTTTAAGTGATCGGCAATTTAGGATTTGTAACGGAACCTTTATAAATTTGAAAGCATGGAAGATAACTTAAATATACGGATCACATATTTCTGAGGACTGTATCACATGCTAATTTGCTAATAGCTTTTTGTAAAGCTTTGAAGTTTATTTATCTTATTCAGCCATTACAGCTTCTCATTCTACATTAAAGTAACCTGTAATTTATAATTTTTAACGTGGTCTTACGGTTTAAAATTTGGAATATGTCTTTAGAAGATGGGTCAGATTTCGAATTGCATTTATTAACTGTAAGGTATTGAAAAGCTTTTTTTTTAAGCTTTTAAAAATACTTCTAAAATCGTTAAGCTTCTTTTTATTCTAAAGCTTTTAAAGCTTTTGATGTTTATTCGTCTCCTCTAAAGCGTTTTTATTAAACGAACGCCATTTGGTTTGGAAAGCTTCACTGTTTGTCATTTGAGCTATTTCCAGAGTAAAAAAATTTTTAATACAATCCCTTAATGTTGGATTTTCATTGAAAAGTGCATTAGATCTAATAGTTAACGCGACATTAGTCATTTTTCGAATTATTTAAGTTTCAAAGGTTATTTTGAATCTTCGTGAATTTTTCCCAGACAAATGAACTACTAAAGCCGCGAAAGTCACTCCATAGCTGTAATGTGCTCTGTACGGTTTTTGGTAAGATGAAAAGCTTAGTCAAGAAAGCACTCAGAATATTTGTTTGCCATTAGTCAAGGATTCCCATGTTGCAAGTTTTTTTGGTCACCACCTAATTTGAACAGTGTTGACACTTGTGATTTTAGTGTCACTACCACACGCACCCCATTTACTTTAGATCGGCGTAATGCTCGACACGTCGGTTGCATTAAGATTGATAGAAAAGATACGCCAAATATCGACTGACAAACGAAAGCAAAAAGTCATATAGAAATACAGGATAATGGTGATAGTCTACCATACCACTTGTCTACATACCTACGAAAGGACAACGACTCCATCCATTTGTCGAAACAAACAAATGAACAGTTAGAGAAACAACAGGAAAAAATCGCTTTACTCCACCATTATCTTCCATGAGCCAATCAAGTCAGCTGCACGCCAGCCATTCACGGAACCTGTTGGTAATCGCCAGTCACGCTTTTGGGGCGATTGAGTTAATTTCGCTGTTACAGCTGTGCCCACTCTATTGCCATTGATTGTCTGGTCGTTGCCGTTTATATTCCTACCAAATTAAAGTTCGCATGCGTTGCAAGATTTTATGGCATATATTTTTAATAAAATGCCTAGGTCAAATATGTAGGTCCGGTTTCCGTTTTTCACAATTGATCCTCACATTCAATCTTTTGAAATTTTTGTTTCTTCAAATGCACAATTTTCACACAAGTACTTATCATAAATTTCTCTTGAAGTTGAAAAATTGTACTTTGAAATAACGGCGGAGTATTTCGAGAATCTTAAACATTGTAAAATGAGATAACAAGAAAGAAAGCCCGAAATAACTTATAGTTCTCTTTAGCGGGATATGCTTCTATTTACCAAAGAAGAAGAACCGGAAATTTTTTTATCCTTTTGACTAGGATTTAAAAAAATTTACAAAAATTCAAATATTTTATTATTTCTAAAAAAAAAAAATGCAGTTAGAGGAGAATCCTTTGAAGAAGTTCACGAACCTTCAATAACGGAGGAAAAACAACTGAATTGGTACCTTGCCATTTATCTCTTCCGGCAGGCTCACATTTTGGAGAAATGTGGGAAAGTAAAGTTAAAGCGTTTGATTGTGAAGCATATGAAAATGAAACAATTCTCCCTCGATGGTTTCGAATAAACTCCATTGAAGTATTTAGATTTGGTACTACGATCCGGACTTAGCGCTCCGCCAAACTAAAACAAGTTCTGCTAAAAATCAGACATTATTTACATACACAATATATTTTGATATTTTCTGTAAAGAGAGGACCCTAAAATCATTAAGTATTCTCCAAAATCCATCATATCGGGATTTTATATTATAAAAACTTGTTGTTTGCGGAATATCAGATATCAATGTGATTTTTATATTTAGAAACAACAACAACAATTAATGTCATTAATTTTTAAAAAGCATTTTTTCAGCGTTGAAAGATTTCAGCCTTCTCCGCAGATGAAACCAAAAAAAATCCGGACTAGAAGATATCTACCGTACAATGATCTTACATCTAAAATTGTGTATATTTTTCTATCAGCCAAAGTTCTATTATTTATCAGATCAAAAAGCGGTAGATCATTATATGGAGAACATACAAAAAACATTTGATTGTGATTTGTCTACGAGTATAAGTTCCAGGAAGTTCGAAGAATGCAGTTTCGAAAAGAACCGGTTTAAATATATCAGTCAACGATTGAACTCAGTTGCTAGGAGGGTATACTCAAACCTGTGTGAAATATAAATTTCAAATTTTACTGTCATATTTTTGTAATATGTTTGTACAAAATCTAAACATGCCAAAGCAAAAAAATGTGAAATTTCACATAAGGTTTACCCCTTAAGCACACAAATATATTTTTTTTGTTTTTTTGTGCTCAAAAAATTTTAGGAGCAGAACATTTTGTTTACTTACTTGCATAAATCTTTTCACAATTTGAAAAATATGTTACCGAAAACTTGCTAACTGTTGTTAAAAATATATATTTGGAGTATTTTAAATCCAGAAATTCAATATATTTTCTTCATTCTGATGAATCTATGAAAACATAATTTTTTTATTATACACCACTGATATTTTTGTCTGCCGTAAGCAGCATTACACATGCACAAATCTAAATCAATGAAATTAGTGAATTGGAAAAACTAATGTAATCTTTGTATACACGTATATATTAGAGAATTTTTTTTTTCACTTTATACGCTAAAGAATTGCTTGATAGATACCTCTAGAAAGCTCTTTTCATATTACCAGATGGAAAAATTTGTAGCCCACCACTTCAAAAAATATTTGCTTTTATAGATCTTATAGGAAATTGAATGCTCTACAGAAAAGGCCTTTTATGATTTTCCGTAAATCCATTTTTTATAATATATTAACCGTTGAATTTTGGTTATTTTTAAGTAAATTTGCTTTTTCTTTTGAAATTTATAACTCAATGACAAAACTTTAATTTTAAATTGCAAAGCTCATAGTTTGGTAGGAAATTTACTGCCCTACAAAAATAATCGAGATATTTTTCCTAGTAGTTGGAAACGTGATATATTTTGTTTATCTGATAATAAGGAAAAATGGAAAACTATAAGGTGCAGCACCTTACCATTACAAGTACGAGCTTACACTTGGAAAGCCTTACTTAGAGTTGTCTATCAACGAATTTTTTAGAGTAGGAAGCGAAAATAACGTGCGCTTTTCTTGACCTACCCTAATATACACATACATATGTACATATATATGGATGTAAGTATTTTTCCAAAATACACCTTAGCACTTCGGCATCGACAAATCTCTATATGTATACACCGCATGTAACGACACACACCACTGCGCTGCATATGTACAGCCTTCACTCAAAGAGAGCATGAAAAAATCACTCATACGCCACCGCCTCGTTGCGTTCGCGTATTGTTGCACGATTTCCAAAACTGTAATTATCTGTGCAAACTAAGCGCATTCATTCATTGCAAAATCAACAATATGAATAAAAAATGCAAAATATAGCAGAGCTTAGCACTGGCAGTGACAACCACAGCAACAACAACAGGCGAGTACTTGCTTAGCAGCGCGGCTTGTGAGCGAATGGTGCGACAACCGCGCCAACGGCTGTGGAATATACTGCGAATAACTCACTATACACCATATAGGACTATAAATTACATTTATTTACATGGCTGCGTGCGTATGTGTGTGTGAATGCGTGTGTGAAATCAAAAATATAAATCAAAGTGCATTTTTGTCGCTTGTTTGCCGTTTGCTGTTGTGGCGCGACACTGGCTGACTGCATAACGCGACGGCTGGCTGTGTGCTCGGTTGATTGTTGTTGTTTTCCATATAGTTACAACAACGAGCAAGCGTAAGGCATACCACAAGCACGGCACGGTGCACTAATTGATTTATGCCACACGACGACAATTAGAGTGGCGCTGCCCAGCTGTAGTTTTATATATAATTATACTTATATGCATGTATGTGTGTTAGGGCGATAGGAGTCTATATTTTTATATATTGTAATGAATTTATAATTTTTAATAAGCAAAATATGTACATATTGATAACTATTATGACGGAAGTGTAGTTTTCGCAGACCTTGATTTTGTGCTAATTTCATTCAGCTAACCGAAATGCTTGTAATTCTCACCAGCTTTTGAAAGCAAGAACAATTTTAACTTTGGCTAAACCAAAGCTGTATTACACAAAGTTTCCACACAAAACCGTGATATAGAGCACAAAGCACACAATACATACGTACGTCTACCCATAAGACAGATGAATGTCCGATCGCAGCTGTCAAACAGATGCTAAGATAGATGTCAAAGAGGTGAAAAATAACAACTAACAAATTTAAGTCAAATGACAGCTGTCAACAAGTTGTCAAATTAATGTCAGATGACAGCTGTCAAGCAGAAATCAAATGGCAGTTGTCAATAGACAACAAATGACAGCTTACAGAACATGTTAAGAAGAATATCATAATGTCAAATGAATGTTAGATGAAAGTTGTCAAAAAATTGTTAAATGGCAGCTGTCAGACTCCTATCAAAATGTATCAAAATGAATGTAACTCAGCTATTGTCAACCAGACATTAAATGAAGGTTGAAAAGATATCTCATTACAACGGTCAAACTCATGTCAAAATGCCGCTATTCAACAGCTGTTTAATGTATATCTGATGTCAGTTGTCAAATAGACGTCAGATAAACGTTGCCAAATGGATTTCAGATGAGAGTTGTCAAATTGATTGTTAGCAGCTGCCAATGATTGATGCTTTTCATTGTGGTTAGTCTAGTTAGTTAGTTTGACAGATTCGGCGGAGATTGCACAGATGCCTTAAACCATAATCTATGCTAAATTTTGTGAAGCAATCTTGTCAAATAAAAAGATTTCCTATATAAGAACTTGATTTCGATAGATCAGTTTGTACGACTACAGTATTCCTAAATCGGCCGCTGTGACATATGGGCAAGCTGTGGAGAAAATGTGGGAGAACATGTGAGCAAAATTTCAGATCGATATGTCAGAAACTGAAACTAAATGTTTGTCTATCCTGTATGTAGTTCTTCTTAAATGACCTAACTGTTATTTAATCTATAGAAAATCGATTTTTGGCAGACTTAAACCATCAAAATTTTTGGTAAAATTAAACTTTTTGTTAAGGAGTCACCATTTCAATTTGTGATTTTCTTCAACCAAGTGTCGAAAATGTTTTCTAGAAATATTTATTTTTAGGTTTCATAGGAAGACCCGTTTTTAGCGGCGTCGGAGACCACGTATAACAGGAAAAATATTAAGTTTTTTCAAAATTTTTAGTGATTTATCTCAAAATATGTATAAATTTCCCTTTAAGATTTAAAATTAAATATGCAAAAATCGCCTATATTTTAGGCTGTCAAACTAGATAGCCTTAACATCATCAATACTTTCTCAATCCCATTCGTGTTTTCAAAAAAATAGTAGGCTTAATGCCGTTTACAAAAATACTCTTTCAATCGTTACATGGATCCACGTCGAGAAGCCACCGGTAATCAAAACTAACAATAAAGCCCCATACACTGATGTGTAAATATTAACTCACCCTAATGTGCCAGCCAGTGTCCGCTTAAGCCCCAAAATAGTGTCTGCCACATTTCCACTTCTCAGCCTCCCTTCAGCCCCCGCTCAGCCATGCATTCAGTCACACATTCATTGCCATGACCACTGAACACCGCTGGATTTATCTGCAAATGACGCATTTAGGTTTTTACTGCACAAGCACACTCGTACACACCGTCACCAAAACAGTCGCTCCTCACCGCTTGCCCTGCCACTGAACTTGCCGCACAACCTTTCATTGTTTTGCACCCATCAAGCTATCAAACGCTCATTCACTCATTTAGTCCACCATTCCTGCAGCATTCACCACTTTCCTTCGTCCACTGCCGTTGCGTGCCACTAATTTGTTGTGGTGTTGTTGTTGTGGCGCTGTCGTTAATCAAACAACTTAACGCGATGTCAAAGCGCATAAAATTTCTGACTTGCAGAATTTACACACTGCGTGGCGCAGCGAAAATTCACATTTGTTATTGTTTTCGGGTTTTTTATTCGCACATTTATGCAAAATATATGAATTTTTGCCCAAAATGCACACACATTCATCCATATAAACAAAAACCCGTGAATGTGTATGTATTTTGTGAATTTTCGGCAATTTCTGGTTTAGCGGTTGGCTGCACACAGCGGCGCGAAACAAAACAAAGGCCATAATTCCACATATACATATACACATATATATTTAGGAGCGTATGTGTGTGTGTTTTAGCGTGCAAACACAGGTTGTCATTGTTGTTATTATTTTTAGCTAAATATATTTGCTGCCACCTAGTCTGTTAACCGGTTAGCCTCGCTTGGTTGGTTAGTTTTGAACTGTCATTGTAAATTTTCATAAGCCTGCGATTTGCACTTGCCTCCCTGTGTGTGTGTGTGCGTCTAATGGCGTTGGCAGTTGTTTTTATTTATGTGCATAAATTGCCAATTTGTATATGGTAACCGATAAACCACAGCGCTTAGTTAACTGTAAATTTATGACATTTTTCATTTCCATTTGATTTTGCTCAACAAAAGGATTTATTTTATTTTATTTGCTGCTAATTTCAGTAAATATAAGCGGAAGTAAAATTCAGTACTTTAATTATTTAAACGTTTAATATAAAATATTGTCAGCATTTTAGGGTTAGAGTGAAAGCTGTTAAGAATAATTATTACATTGTCGTTAGAATTTGCATTTTTGATATATCAGATTGTCTAACCTAAGAATATTTGCTTCGTAACTGAAATGGTAAAGTCCCTTATAATACACGGTGAACTGTTCGGATGCTATCATTTTCAAATATTAGGTTGTCAAAAATGTCTTGCGGTATTTTTATTGAATTTTTTTTTATTGAAATTGAAATGAATTTTTGATGACTCATGCCCAGCTCTTGACCGATGCTATGGCTGCTACTATGCCGGTCTCTTTCGACCAATTCTGCGATTTTATCGCAATTTTCGACGACAGGTCTTCCGGAGCGTGGCGCATCTTCGACCACCTCTACACCAGAATGAAAACGTTGAAACCATCGTTGTGCGGTGGAAATGAAACTGTATCGGGTCCATAAACTGCACAAATTTTATTGGCGGCTTGAGATGCATTTTTTGCCTTTATTGTAGTAGTACTGTAAAATATGCCGTATTTTCTCTTTATTTTGCTCCATGTTTGCGACGCTATAACTCACGAACGACTTAAAAGAAACGACAATCAATCAAACACGTGTTAGCGCGTGAAATGAGCTTTCCAAAAAGGTATAGCATGACCCGATGCGACGAATAAAACTAGAACTACGCACTTTCGGCGCCAACCAGCGAAAATACCGCAAGACTTTTTTGACATTTGCATTCTCTGCTGATTAAATCCCTGATATTTATCAAAATATGGCGAAAATATTTTCTGAGTCTACTAACGGGTGTCATATATGTACAACTATATTAAGTACATTTCCACAATCATTATTACTATAACATAATTAGAAACAGCACCCACAACTACTTCAACTGGCCACAGATATAAATAGGGAGCTAGAAAGAACTAGTAAGAAATATGGAGCAGCACCTCGAAGGAATGAAGGACTCTCCATCAAAAAGATGAACTACTCGGAAGGAAAATAATATTTTTGAAGATATAGAATTTATTTTATAGAAATATATATCAACGAAGTGGTTTGGTGATGCATAAAGCTTTATTCCCTGATGCAATCTCAACTTATTATATAATATATAGTAATCGTCACCTTTACAGGAAACAAAGGCAAAGAGTGTAAACTATCGACAACGATATAAAACCGTTCGGAATAGTTATTAAACCTATATAAAACATAGATATTATTCAAAGAATATATAAATTTTATAAAAATAATTTTCTTAGTAAAATTTGATGAAAAATCACACAACATTTTTGTTAGCCAGATAACGCGTGATCCAAGTAGAGGTACTTTTTTCAACAGCCTTTTCCTTTGGCAGATTACGCGTTAGTCATGTCAAGCTGTTATTCTTGTCCCGCATTGTTTAGAATTTTATCATGGAAAGACTTACACCCGAACAAATCGTTTAAAAAATTCACAAATTCACGTTCTATAAGGAATGTGTTTCGCGCGCTTCGCTCAACATACCTACTATCGTGCGATCAAGCATTCAGTATTGTATAATATTCGATCGAATGGATCAGCACGCAGTGGAGAAAATATACCAACCATAGCTGAGAGTATACACGAAGACCGCGAAGAGACGTTTCGACGACGTTCGTAGCAACTCGGACTGAAGTATGGAACGACTTGGCGCATTTAATGTCGAGATCTTAAATTAAAAGCGTACATAATGCAGCTTGTGCTGAAGCCGCTCAACCTTACCAGCGACATCGCTGCGCTCTATTGGCGTTGAAAAGTAGCAAGAATATCCGACGTTTTCATGCCAAATTTTTTTTAATGCAGAGACCCATTTCTGGCTCAATGTACTATATATAATATGTAAACAAGGAAAATTGCCGCTTTTGGGACAAAGAGCAACATGAAAAGACTCAAAACTTCATCCATTTCATCAAAAAAAAAACAACGGTTTTGTGTGACTTGTGGGCCGCGAAATCACTGGTCCATATTTCTTCAAAAATGATGCCAATAAGAACGTAACCGTCAATGGCGACCGTTATCGCGCCATGATAACCGACTATTTGATACCTGAAATGTAAGCCCGTGATCTCTGCGACATTTGGTTTAAAGAAGACGGCGCCACTTCCCACACATTGTATCAATCAATGGATTTATTGAGAGAACACTTCGGTGAGTTGATAATTTCACGTTTTGGTCCGGTCAATTGGCTACCAAGATCGATTGATAGTACACGATTAGATAGTTTTTCCTGTGAGGATATGTGAAGTCTAAAATCTATCCGGACAATCCCGCTTCGATTCAGGCCTTGGAGCAAAACATCACTCGTGTCATTCACCAGTCGAAATGTACGAACGAGTTAACACCACTTGGAGTGAACGGATGGATTATCTGAGACGTAGCCGCAGCCAATATTTGAAAGAGATAATCCTCAAAAAATAAATGCCAAAGAATGTTCTTTCGAATGAAAATAAACGTTCACCATTATATTTGAAGTTTCTGTGTTTTTTCTTTAAAAATTAAAGAATCTAAAAACGGAACAGATGCATATTAAACCTTAGCAACAAGAAGATGCCACTCAAAGAATATAAATTTGTATATATTTTATATAAATAATTATGTTAGGAAATTTTGCAGAACCTGGAAGAAAATTCGTCGAATATTTTTGGTCTCGTTAATCAGATCAGCACTCACACCTATTATATTGACATAAAAGTGTTTATCATCGCTTTGACAGGTTAATGTTGTTTAAATGTGATTTTGTAAAGTTTAGGCATAGAACTTTAAGAAAACTACCATTATTATCTGCAGCCATAAAGCACATACAAGGGAGATGTACAAAACTAAAGCATACACATTATGGAAACTTTTCCTTCTACTGTGATTACAAAAGCTTTGCACGTCTAGAAAAACTCTTGATGAAACAATCCAATCTTTGAAGTAACCACAATCATCAAAGATTAGAATATTGCAAACCGGAAATATGACTCTGCCTGTTGTCATTAACATCATGGAATCTGGCCAGATCGCTACTCTCATATTAAAAAAATAATAAACATTAATCATAAATTATTGGAAACGAACAAAACGAGTCATTTTCTAACAAACGATCGAAGCTTCAACAATCAATAGCTTCAATATTGAATATTTCAAAAAGAGTTTTTCTCCAGAATGGGCTAAAAGAAAGGTAAGATCAAATATTAATTTGTGCTTATTGTCTCCATAGCTAAAAGGTTTCTCCGTTATTTTATACACACCAAGTGAAAGAGCTACTTCGGAAATATATAAAAACACTGAATTAAATTTTAAACGTGACAAAATGTGGCATTAGATCTGTCAAAATACAATAAATTCAAAAATTAGATTACTCAAAAAGTTATACGAGAAGACATCACTACAAGCACGATTGGTTAGTCATTTGAAGAGTATGAAACGAAAATGTATCTCAAATTAAACAAACTTTAGGTTAGGTTAAGTTTGACAGCGTTGCAATATCACAGAGGAAAAGTCGCAGAGTGGTCTTAGGAGGTCATCAGAAACCGATTTAGCTGTTAGATTAACACATATTAGATCTCAGAAACATTAGATTATGTTTTAAAAGTACTGCGGCAGATTTGTTGGATGTTTTGGTCAAGTCTAAGGTTCTAAGATAACTAACCTCTATCAGCAGGTTGGAAATACAAAAGAAGATTTGTCAAACTGTGAGTTAGATATATACTCGTACATATATCTACCTCTCCGACAAATTGTTTTGTTGGATATTTTGTAGAATTAAAAAGTTTCACTCGACAAAAATTCTTATTGAGACTTCAGTAATGAATTGTATAGGAGTACCAGAAATACACTATTACGATATCTCTCGGTTATTTACAAAATTAAGAAAAAAATCTATAAATCGGATTCACACAATTCTATTCATCAAAATAATCACTTGTTTAAAAAAGCCACAAAAAAAATTACATAGAGATTAGCTTTCTGACAATTTATGTATAACTTTAAATTTATGATTTTATTATTTTATTTTGTTTTTGTATTTCACATCCTTTGCATTTTCTAATAACCACATTTCCATATGAAGCATAAACCAGCTAAAACTATATAAAATTGACCACAAACGAACACACACACATATATATGTATATATGTATGTATTTGAATGTATGCATAGTGACAAGGGCCCACACTCTGCAAAGAAAAAAGTGTCAATCTGCGGTTATATTCCCGCTTAAAAGCTTTGTCACTGACAGACGATTACTCGACGCGACTCCACACCCAGCAGCGACCGGCACCCAGCACTCGGGCCTTAGCGCACGCTCGGCGGCGACGCTGAAATATAAAAGCGATCCACTTTGGTTTCGGTTGTGGCAAGATTTCAAACGAATAAAGTGGCAGCAAGTAAAAGCGCGCAGAAATCGCTTTTGCGCCATGAGCGTGGAGGGGCGAGAGGCAAGCAAAATAATAGAGTTCAAAGACACCGAGCTCGCAGAGTGTCGCGTAAAAGGCCACTACAACACACGCAACAGCTACATGCAGCTGGATGTAAGTGCACCGTTAAATGGCATTGCTATTTTTAAACCGCACATTCTTCTCCCTCGCCTTCTCTTTTAATTTTCTCCATATTCTTTATTCTTTTTGCAAGAGCTGCGGTCATACGGACCTCAATTACTCTACACTGCTGACTTCGTTTCGCTTGCCTCAAACCGCTGTCAGTTGCTTCATTGGCACATAATCCACTGGAAAATTCAATTTATTCCACACATCTTGCGAATGTCCAAGTTGATTGTCCTTTTTCGGTGTTTTGCATTTTTTAACTGTCATCTTCCGTGTTATTGTACATACACATACACACACACGAACACTTTTATTTTGGTGTCCCTTTGCTGCGCCATTCGTTAGTGTTTCAGAAGTAGGAACCTTTTTGGCTTCCTTAGTTTCTCATGCACCACATTCGAGTGTTTCTACATATGTCCGCTGACCACGAGCATTTGCCATTCGCGCAAGTTAAAAATAAAATGCCATTTTATTTGTATTTTTAAATGGCTGCGGTGCTGGTTAACCGCATCGTTGACAGTTTGCCATTTACAGAAGTATCACAGAGCACACAATGCACACCTATATGAAGCATATGACAGATGACTCTCAGATGGTCAGATGATTGTCAGATGGCAGCTGTCAAACAAATGCTAAGATAGATGTCAAAGAGGTGAAAAATAAGAACTAAAAAATATAAGCCAAATGACAGCTGTCAACAACTTGTCAAATTAATGTCAGATGACAGCTGTCAAGTTGAAATCAAATGGCAATTGTCAATAGACAACAAATGACAACTTTCAGAACATGTTAAAAATAAGGTCATAAAGTCTAATGAATGTTCGATGACAGTTGTCAAAAAATTGTTAAATGGAAGCTGTCAGACTTCTATCAAAAGAAATGTAAGATAGCTACTAGCAACCGGATATCAGATGGTTGTCAAAAATATTTCTTATAACAGCAATTAAACTTATGTTGAAATGCAGATATTCAACAGCTGTTTAATATATAACATATTACTGTGGTCAAATAGACGTCAGATGACGCTGTCAAACGCATGTCATTGGGAGCTGTCAAATTAGACATTCGAAATAGAATATAGCAGCTGCCAATCAGCGATTATTTGACGGCTTAGTCTAGTTAGTTGGTTTCACAGATATT
This sequence comes from Bactrocera neohumeralis, assembly GCF_024586455.1. NCBI lineage: Eukaryota > Metazoa > Arthropoda > Insecta > Diptera > Tephritidae > Bactrocera > Bactrocera neohumeralis. The sequence goes on from NC_065922.1 coordinate 43,884,619, forward strand.
TAGCCAAGTCCAACGTCAACTCTCAGGCGAATGTCAAACTGTCAAACCAAAGTAAAGTGGCAATTTCAGACGGGCGGATATCAAGTGGCAAGTCATGATGACAACTTTGACAACAATATCATACGACAACTGCCCAATAGATGTCAGTAAGTATATTTGTCTAACAAAGGTGTTAATATTAATGTAGCAAAATGGCTGTCAAGCGGGTGTCAGACGGTTGATGATGTCAAATTGTTAGCTGTTAAAAGAGTACCTCCTCAGTAGCTAGTGAAATGTTATGACCAATTAAATGGGTAGAAGTTGCAAGACAAACTTATTTCTGAAATCAAGCAGCAAACTGTCAATAGATTTGACAACGAGCTTTAAGTTTTGTTCTAGCTTAAGAGCGACGTAGTTTGCCTCGTGCCAATAAAGTACTGAACGAAAAAGCTTAGTTTGGTAGTCTTTAAATGTTTTCAGTACAATAGAAAGCTGATTATTTCATAAAAAAACCTTAAACCATAAAGATATTAAGCGTCACTCAAACGAAATAACCAAACCTTAAGAACTATAATATTAGGGCTCTAATGACAGCCTTTTAAGTATGAATTCTATTAAATTTTGAAGGTAGCTAAAAGGGCTAAAAATAATACCGAGAGATATTCATTTTATTAGCCAACATTTTTATTTGACAGACTCACTTACACATATTTACAGTTCAATAAACAACAAAAAGTTGGTGCAGCTGTTGACAGCATATAATTTCCACACTTAACATTTCCATTCCATTGGCATGTGGCAACTTTAATTTGTATAATTGATTTCCGAACGTTTATAGGAACACACACAAAAATACTAAAATGTTTGTAAGAAAGTGTAGGCAAAGCAATATGAAATTGTGGAGTGACCGTCACCAGTTTCATTTTATTTCCATTATCTTTTACAAACTTAGTTCTCGTTATGTAAGTGCATATACATATGTACATAAGTAAAAAAGTATAGGGTGTCCAAAATTAACGCAATATTTAGATTTGCCGTCATTTCAAAATCTCTTCACAGTTGAAGTTAAAACACAATTCCGATCTTATTTTGTATGAAATTTACGAAGCGCGGCGGCCGAGCTTTCATTATGAACTTTTGAAATAATGTTTAACACTAGATATGCCAGACCAGTCAAAATGACTGTTCTTGGTATTTCAATTTATAATTTCTACTACGTGTAAAATTTTTTTTCGTAATGATATCACGACTTTTCTAGTTACACCTAACGAATTAATTTTATAAAGTTTATATTACTGTATATATGTATACTCTATGTTTTTAAAAGTAAATAAAGACTGGAAACCCCATTAAAAACTTCCTTTTTAAGAACAGTCAATTTGACTGGTTTGGTATAAATAGGTATACTTCAACCGCTGATATATCTAGTGCTAATAATGAAAACACGTTCGCCTATCGTATAAAGATCTTTTCGCATAAGAGTTAATTGATCAATTAACCGGCCTCAGTTCAATTAAATCGCCAATTCAAATAATTTTATAATGTAAAATAATAATTTTGGCTTACTTCATGAATTTTTAATCGAACTGAAATCAAGTTGGAACTGCCGTCGTTGTCCACACTATAATTTTGGATATGTTTAATCTACCGGTTTTTGTCCAGGCTGTAAATTTGGTTGTGTACATTGATAAAATAGCAATCAGCTAATGAATGTTAGTCTTAAAAAACACGAAATGAAGAACAGAAGCAGGTACAACAGTTACGTTCATCGAGTAGCCGGCTGTTCGCAAGACAAAAACTGGTTACTATATTTTAATCTTAATGTACTAAATTAAATTGGCTACGCGAAAAGGCTATAACGCTTCATTTTTACTAAGCCTAAACTGTCAGCTGTCAAATTTTTTTTTTCAGGGTTGTAAACACTTAACGACATGAATGGCGACAAATTTATATATTGCGTTAATTTTGCGACACCCTTTATATATCGCTATACTAACAATATATGGTGAAATGTGCAAAGCAAAACGTTTTGACGAGCATTTATTTCCAGTTTTCTCTGCTGCTGTTTGTCATTCTCTAAATGCGGGTAATGATATTTTTGTCATAGTATTTATGGTCACTGACAATGACTGGCAATATTCGAGTTCGATTTAATTTGAGTTAGATATGGCAAACGCCATTTACTAAGATGTATTTATCGGTAATATAACAAAGAGTTTGGACTTTAATGAAAAATATATTACATAAATCCGAATTTAAAAATTATGTGCTGGAAACGATCCCTTCGAAGATTCGGTAACTGCAATGTAAGCCAATGTTTAAACTACAGGAATACATGCGTACTCTATAAAGGGAAAATATATCAAGATCAAAAGACGAAATTTCGAAGTTTCCATTTATCCAATGAATCGGGCAAAGAGCATGACGTCGATAGAGATTAATAATCTTTCAATTATTTATTTTTCGTATTAAATAAAAGTATATACTTCAGACGTTTTTCCAAATTAATTGATGCCTTTGCATAGCTGAAAGGAATTTCGAATTTGAAATTTGTAAAAGATTTACTCACTGGTGGCGAATTTGTATAGTTGAAAGGGTTGTGTTTATAACCATTACCTGTGGAATATACAGCTTAAATAAAATGTGTAAGGTCCATCTATCAGTACTTAGTTTCAACGTTAATATTCATATTCAACGAATAAAGTCTGTTATAATACCATTTATCACAAGGCGACATGTTCTAAAGGCTTTCATGACTCGATATTGATAACGCAACTATCGAAACTAAAGAGAGAGGGATGGAAAGAAAGAGAGAAAAGAAAAACAGAGGACAAAAGAGTGATAAACTGAGGAAAGGTGGGAGATTTTTATACATTGTTACAAAAATATATCTAGAAATTGTAATTAAATTTAACCAGTAAATGATATTTAGAAAAATATATTTTGCTAAGTAGATGGACTTCACTTAATTATAAGATAAAGCGGAATGTTTTTCAAAGAGAGCACCGTAAACAGTGCTTTTTGGATACGCTTGATCGTGCGAATTCCAAACCCAAATTCATGGAGAGTATTATAACTGCCGATGAGACATGGGTTTATCATTTTGACATGCAAGCAAGTCAGCAATCAGCGGAATGGAGGGGAAAAACGAGCTGAAACCAAAAAAACCTCGCCAAAGCCGCTCAAAAATCAGTGTGATGCTGAATGTTTTTTTCGATGTTCGTGGTTTGGTGCATCATGAATTTTTTCTGGCGGGACAGACGGTCAATAAGAAGTTCTCTTTGGTCGTATTGTGGCATTTGAGTGAGAACATCCGTCGAAAACGGGCGGAACTCTGGAAGAATAATTCATAGATTTTACACGATGCCACGATTGTGACCGAATTTAAAGCCAAAAACTCAACGAATTCCATCTATCAAACAGGCTATTCACCAGTTGTGGTTCCGTTTAATTTTCTCCCAACCGTTAGTGCCGAATGAAAACCTACTCAAATATTCTCAACGCAAACGCCGCCATTTGATCCGGACTGATCAATTTAAACAAATAGATACACTTTTTTCTGTTGGATTTTTTATCCATGTAAAGTTTGACCACCATACGCCAATTTTTATACTATGGAATACTTTAAATTGTTGTTGCAAACATGTTTTGAAGAATCTACTTAATCACGAATACAAGTTTTGAGCGATTGAAGGTATTCAGTGAAGGCAAGAAAGCATTCGTAAAGTCATCGAAAACTTGCCTCATGCAAGTCGTTCACGCATCTCTGTTAATGACAATAAAAGCGAAAAAGTTGAAGAAATGGTACTTGAAAATTGTTGTGTTGGTATCAAAGAGCACAGGATCTTAATGTCTCTCATAGATCGACATACATATTTTGGTTAAAGTTTTGGGTACGAAGAGTTTCAATACTGAAAAGCCAAGAAAGGAGTGTATTTTGGAGGCGATAATAAAGATTTGTATTAAAATATGTGAAAATATACGTTTTTTTCAGTCCTGATTAATTTGGATCAGATAGTATATATAGAACAACAACTGAACAAGCTCCAGATATTTAAGATCCAATAAATTTGATGATTTTCCTACTCACCACCTCTAATTGAAAATAAAGACGTTGTTTATGTTGCATCCACATTTTTAGTTCAAAAACTAAAACTTCAGGGGTCGTTTACAAAAAAACAATAAACTTGGAAAATAACGCACATCCTAATGTTCGTACATATTTAAGCAATTATGGTTGTTTCCACACACACGTACAAATAATTTCATTTCAGCGTACATTTTCGTAACCATTTCTATGTCGACATCTAAGAATTGCCTCTTCTGCGTCTACGCATTCTTCTTCGTATCCGGCGAGAGTACTTTTTCACATTTTCTACACCAAACAAAAACCACGAATCGTTGGCTACCATTGCTCTTCATGCTCGGTTGCCGCTGTCGCCATTTTTCATTTGCGCACAACACTGTGGCAATATGGCATTGTGTGTGTGTGTACGTAAACATGTTTGCATGAATGTGTGCGCTTATTCGTAAGTTTTTGTTGCAGCACGAATGCATTCATACTACTTTATTGTTATTGCAACTGTTATTACAGCTATTTGTGGATTTGTTGTTGTATATGGTTTTCTGTTATTTTTACCTTTTGTTGTTATTGTTTGTGTACTGCTACACACTTGTTCGCCTTTGTTGTGACTTTCAGTTTGGGTTTTTGCTAAATACTTTCAAATTTATTTTTTCTTTCAATTTTCAAATGTATTTGTTTTTGTTTTTGTAGCACGAATAACTGTGCTGTGGCACTGCCCGCGCTGCCTCTCTGCGCTTTTGAGAGACTTTATTTATTGTTTTCTTGAGTTGTCGCTGCATATCTGCTGCTTCCTTTTCTTCGTTTCGGCTTTCTTCCACTCACACGCACACACACACACACGCGCAACTGTTTACTCTGCTTGTTTTTTGTTGTTGTTGCTATTTCTTGGCACATCCTTGTTGTCAACAACAATTGCTGCGAACAACTTACAACAATAAAATGGAAGCGACGCACACAATGGCATTGTGGCAAGCAGCAAGTAGAAAAGCGTTAGAGGCGGCAACAATAGCGGTTGTTTGTGGCAAGTTTTTATTACTAAATGCACAAGACATGCTGCCATAAATGCGAGAGCATGTGTGTGAGCTTACGTATAAATGTTGCAAGTGGATACACAATTGCAGCAGAGAAACAACAACAAAAACACACATGAAAACAATCAACACAAGTGCAGCGCGTTGCACGAATGGCAAGTGCCATTGCCACTTCACTACTCGGTGAAGTTCGGTGAATTGGTCAGTTACACACATTGCCGTGCTCAGCAGCTCCGCTCCGCCGCCATTTTCATTTGTGGTTGGCTATAACGGTAATAGTGCGCTGCAGTAACGGATGTGGCACGTTGCACATTGCACTGCGCGCACCGCCGCCGCCGCTCCAACGCCAGTCCGTCCGTTTCAATCGAGAGTTTTCACGATTTCCTGCACTTAAGCAGCCAAAACTGGAGTACATGGCAGCGGCTCGGCGTCGCGACGGGCGGTGCCATGAAGAGCGGTGCCGAAGAATAATAGCTGTGCCAACAACTCAAGTTGCAGCGGAAACGGAAAGAACATTGCAATGCAGTTGCTACGGCACTCATCTTGATGCTGAGTTCACACACACCCACTCACGTGGGCCGACACACCGACACACACACACCTGCAGATTATTGCTTTCTTTCAAGCATTACAGTTGTTGGGCGACGCCATATCGTTTTAGTTGTTATTGTTGTTGTCGGTGCTGTTTTTATGAGGTGGCACCGCCAGACAATCACGTGAGGAAAGGCCTGGTCGTTGACAGCGGAGGCGGAAGATATAAAGAAAGAGAACTAACACCAGTTCCGTTAGGAGTTCTATTATAACAATGAGAGCGTAGAGAGTATTGCTGGCTTTAGTGGCAATAAGTGCAGCTGCAAGTGTTATAGCGTTGCAAAGTTTCAAAAATAACCGGTATAAAGTAAACAGCAGAGAAGTTTCGAGATCGTGCTTTTCAACAGCTTCGGCAAAGGATCGTAACCTCTTCACGAGAAAGTTGTTGATGGAAAGAAGCCGTTGGAGAAGAGGGGCAGTGAGCTTCTTTACGGATGGGTCAAGGCTTGGGAGAAAGGTCAACTACAGCTTCAGCCATCCTAACTATTGCCGTATTGTTCCTCCAAGCTGAGGTTGCAGCCATTAAGGTAGCAGCAGATCCACTGCGATATTAGCCCTTAACTTATTAACAGTGCGTTCAGGGTTGGTCGAGGAATGCCTATTAGTAGCATTGAGTTTTTTCGTGACCAGACTGTTATGGGTGCCAAGTCATAGCGAAATCGCAGAAAATTTCAAAGCTGATGAGCTGGCAAGGAAAAGCACGCTGGAACCGATATCGGTAGAATGGAGCGGGTTGGTGCTCCCGTATCCTCTAGTATTCTACTACTAGATAACTTGGCTTCGCGGAAGCTTGGCCACCATCGATACATGCGCTGACGCAAAAGCCTTTGGCCCAATATCGATCGCATGAGATCTAATGATCTCTTTGTCCTCAGTAAGACTAGCCTCTCCCTAGTTGTGGGGGCTTTTAACAGGCCATTTCCCTAACCGGGTCCATTCTGTAAGGTTAGGAATCTTACTAGATGACATCTGCAGAAGCTGAATGGAAGGAGATGAAGTGGAGACAACTCAACACTTCCTTCTTAACTGTCCCGCGTTTGGATGGTTAAACCTTAAACACTTGGGAGCGCATACTTTCAGACATGCCACCGAACTGGTGGGATATAAGTCCGAACACAAGAGTTCATCCTTTCTACGGCTTCACAAAGAACTACCATCTATTATCAATCTATTATCTTTGATCAGCCATCTAACCCTACCTTCATAACCTTTTTATGGCTTCAGCCGTTATAAACTCCACTTAATAAGTGTCAGCGATTTGGATATGTCTAGAGACTAAATATGTAGTTGACTGTTCCGCAGAGATCGGCAAACATATAGAAGGGAGTTGAGTTTATGTGCGATAACATTATGAAATGATTTATAATACTAAAACAAGACTTTTATAAATATTTTGACTAAATTTAAAGGAGATCCGGTAAGCGGGTACTTGTGAGAATTAACTTAGTTTAATTGTCTCGCAAAACGTTAAATAATTTTTTTCGAAACGCTGTTATCGAAGTCGGTGAGGAAAACCTTCTCCCAAACAGGTGGACCGATCAACTTGAAATTCCCACACGACATTTTCGTATATTTGCACTTGTCAGCCAATGATCCACGGTAATACTTTTTTGACAATAACTTCGATTCTTGAGCAACTTTCAAATGTAAATTTTGTCGCCAAATACGATATTTTTCCTTAAAAACCGCCACTTTGAAAAAGTTAGAATCTTGACTAGTCCTACGGTCGCTTAATGTTTCCAACTATGGAGTTTTGGCTTTTGAATTCGATATACTTTTGAGTACAAAAATCTTTTTCACCAACTTTTTCGGAAGTTCTCTTGGAGATCAGCCACGGAATCAAGAGATACCAAAGTTTTCAAAACGAATCATCGATTATTAAACCACATTAATATCTGTAAATGTACATTTTTTGAATATAATGCTTCTTCTCTTTACTTGTTTTCCAATCAGGCCATACCCATCCGAAAACTCACAACATTGTCAAAAACTACGAAAGTTAACATAGGAATCAAGTTGCTTTGAACATTACTTATGATAAGCACCTTTCAAAGTCTGTTAAATTATAAAAAAAATTTCGTGAAGAAAGGAATAGGCTCGGCGCTTGTCAACGAACAAGTATCAGAAAGAAAAGTTCTTTTTTTCTCATTCCGCCTGAAATACAACCTTGTGGACGCAGCTACCATAAACGAAACAACTTGGTTCTATTTGTTGAAAAATGTGGTCTGTACTCAATTGTAGTGAATATAATGTATCATACTCATTTTATATAGAAGAAAAGCAAGAACATGAGGGATATACTTGTATTCTGTTTTGAACAATTTCCGGTCCTTGATCACTTTCTCGGGTATATGCGACTAAATCAGAAAATGGTAGCCTATTTTCCAAATGTAGAGATTGCTTAGAATATACCCGTTATGTTTTTGAAGTTGCGCTGAAGGCGTTCATAAGAATGCAGGTTTTGATGCACAAGATTTTATTTGCTTCGCAAGCTTCTTTTTGCTTCATTGCCGCGTTTAGTTTCGCTTCACTACAACTTTTGTGGCGAAATATGCTTTCAAAGGCAACACGCCCACACATACAAGTGTAAACAAGTGTACATGTGTGGGTGTTGATTATTGCTGAAGTCACAATTGTGTTGCCCATTGTTGGTCCTGCGGCAAATTGTTGGCATGTATGCGTGTGTTGGCATTTTAATATGTTGCCACAATGCTGTGCCAATGTACCCGTGCTTCCGTTAGGCTCCCCAACTATGCCGCTTAATTGTTTGCCGCTTCTCTTAGACGAATACTTTTAGGATTTTTCATTTTTTAAGCATTTGGCTTTTTTAATTCTGCGTCTACCTCTTCACTTGAATTCGCCTTTGTTTATGTGCGACAAAGTTCGTTGTTGCAACGTTTTTATTGTTATGGCCGCTGCGGCAGTGGCACTTTGCATTGTATGCATAAACGTTTGCCACTCTTCTTTGCGAACTGTTTCAATTTACTGTATGGTTCGGAATGAATTTCGAACTTTAAAGCGCCTGCAGCTCCCTCTACTTGTAGCTTGTCACATATGATGCTCTCTACAAAACTGGTGGCGATGGTACTGCAAAGTGCTGCGATGTCATGAGTGTGATATTTGTGCGTGGAAATTAAATTGTATGGTAAATGTTTTATCTATTTACCTACTAAATCTTTAATATTGGTAAACTACTGGAATCGGCAAATATTGCTGAGAACAAATTAACATAGGCCGATCATAACATGCAAAATAATCAAAAATTTGGCAATATAATTAAAGAAACCAGTCCAAAGTCACTGTAAGATCTTTGTAAAGGAATGCCATATTAATTTTTCCGTCTTGAAGAAGGCCGACATTTAATTAATACGTTATACCGTGGATTTACATTAGGAGAGTATATTTTGGTACAAGAATATGAAATAATGATTAGATGGTTATACAATGCCACATGCTTTCAGAACTCTTTGAACAAACATGCTATTTTGAAGGAGAAATAGAGAGAGAACGAATTTAGTAAGGCCTCAAAGTAATACTTCGGCTATAGAATATTAACTTGCAGTTATAGGTGCAGCAAAATTTTAAATAAAGCAAAGCCAAAGTACTCAAGATACCAATTAAAAGGGGGTTATAACATTTAAGCTAGTTTTTGTTATAAACAATTCTTAGGAAAATCTGATCAGAGTTCGGGGAGGTGCGCGGTAGAATTTTTAAAGGTTTGGTAAACTAGCAAAACTGCAAGTTCTATGGAAATAACTTATAACGCAAAGTTGCAGGTAATGAAACAATTTTTCCATATAGCCTGAAATTTATGTGAAAATTCCAGATATTCAAGTTTTTGGGTTTTTAGCTTTCATTCTGCTATGAATTTTTTGCTTTCAAAAATTATATTCCTGATCTCTATGAGCCTACGGGGAAGGGTATTTAACTAGTTATTTTTTTTTTATTTTTTCTGACGCCACCTGAAGTTTCAGTTCGTGCCCAAAAAAATTCTATATATCTTTCTCCATGTATCTAATATGATTTTTCAACAAAAATATTCAACTAAAGCTTACGCGCATTTAAAGGCATACGTCTTATGTATTGAGCATTGATACAGTACACCACGTCGTATAAGCAACACAGAATTCACAAAGCACTTGTATGAATACTCAGTAACATGAAACCAGTTCTTCTTAAACCATATCTACAAATAAATATATCTTAAAATAATATCTGAAAATACCCTCGGTTTCTATGAATAAGGAAAAAGCTGAAAACCACACTTGAAGGTAGTCTCACGGTGGTGGCACTTATGTGCGAGTTCTCTGTAAAATGGAAAGCTGTCAGCGAAACGGCAACAGATTAGGCATCAGTCAGTCCGTACAGTAGAGGAGACCTAATAAGATAACTTTCTTCTCTCCCATGAATAATACTTTGTCCGGTAGTCCCGTGGGAGAGACATGAGATGGGAGTAGGTTAGGTTTAGCGGATTAAAGTTGCACTCCCGCCTTCGATGCTTCTTCCTACTATAAAAAATACCTGCAAACAAGGCAGTGGAAGTGATAAACGAGATGGCTATTTTTACAATCTCTCTCTTCTGAAGAGTAGACATTTGAATATGTTGAGTCTATTATATATTGAAGTGTTGATGGTTTATTTTCTGAGCTTTCCTCCATTAACAGTGGTCACACTAAGTATTTTCCAAACAACAGGGAACAATGTTTTTACGATATTTTATTTTATTTACCAAATCGTAATCTTATAATCACTGAAAATTAAAAAAAAAAAACTTGTTTCTTCGAGAAATCTGCGGAATTACTCCTTCGACCTGCGGTAGGTGTATAAAATACTAATTATACGTATTATAAGCACACCCTGAAACTGGTACTTATCAATCAGCAGAACCTGTTTAAAAAAAATGTTCGCAAAATAGGCCCTAAAGTAAAGCTGATCGAAGTCCACCGATCCACAAATTAAAAAACACGACAGCATAATACCAAGAACTGGATTTAGATGTCCCCTGAATCTGCTAACGCTATAAATCACTTGTCTCCCAACAACAAACACAGCATTTTAACAGCAACACGCAAATCATCACAACAACCGACATGATTAGCAACGCCATCGTCATTCATTCACTGCTAACTGCTGGATCGGGTTACTATTCACTTATGTTGTCATTGCAAACATTGTTTTCTTGTTAGTTCAGTAGAAATATAGTTTTCAGTCGAAGTAATTTTGTCATTCTGGGAACTATTTTGTTGACATTGTTCGTGGGTGCTCCGGTGTTAAATTTTTTGCTCGCTCATGCTCTAGAGTGTGCGCGCTCGAAATAAATTTAGGAAAAAATCTGTGGTAATGAAGTGACTGAGGAAGAAAGAACACTTCGAATGTGGTAACGAAAAGTTGGAATATTGCCATAATTGGCAATAAGAAAAAATTTAAAATATTATATGTTAAGTACTGAAATCGAATTTTGAAAAATTGTGTCTTTTCTTACAACGATACAAACATTTTAGTCAGCAATCAGATAGGAAAAACATAGTGAACTGGATTTTAGTCGTTCGTAAAAAAACAGCGTAATTTAATTAGAAGAGCAAAAATAAGAACAAAAATAAAATAAACTAATCTTAAAATAAACTTATTTTAAGAGGTCCCTAAGCACCGAAGGCCGCTATTGAGCTATCGACAGTAACAAAATTACTCAGCAGAAATCCTGACTCTTAAATTTGTTAAATTGAATACATGCCTTAACAAAGGCATAAGCCTAACTTAACATTTGTCAAATGATAGCCCGTTTTTATTGTTGTTCCGTATATTTGTATAAGCTCACAAGCTGATGTCCTCTTAAATGAGAACAACGCTTTGGACAAATTTAGTGTGTGATCAGATGATGAGTAAGTGTTAGGAATATGAAGAATACAAAAGCAGACAAATACACCCAAGAACACTCTCACACACACGATTTGCCGCCCCAGCATTATACGCGCCAACCCACTCATTAGTCAAGTCACATCAAAAATTGCGAACGCCAACGGATGAGAGCGGACGAGAGCAGGCGGCAAAATGTCACGCAGAATTACGACACACACACACACGAAAATAAGTGCAAATACGCGCATACAGGCAGATGTGACAACTGTGCATTCACTTTAGACACACACACACGCACTTGCGTACTTTGAAAAAAAAGAAGTCATGTACGTGAGGGTCGAACTTGCACTTATAAATCAGTTTGTGTGTGTGCGTTGCGTGAGAATGCGTATACTTCCCGCTTACACACACACACATATACATCAATGCATGCTTAGCGACCGCGCGGAATGTACAAAAGGATATTGTTATTGTGATTTATGAAATGCATGTCGACAATAAATGTGTGACACACAAAATAGGAACAATAACAAGAAGTGACAGTGACAGATATGGGATGTACAAAGCACACACACAGCCATACACAAAACTAGCAGAGTCTGCGGAGACAAAAATTGGACGCACACACAGGCGCAGGTTACAGCCGGTGCACGAGGTGGGGCGGAAGGAAACCGGCAATGGACGCCATAATTTGTAGCCGACAGTGGCAAGTGGCAGGGAGTTACAAAAAGGTTGAATTGTATATGCAACATGCAGCAATGGGCGATTTGCAACGGTGTCATGCGGTGGCTGAGAAGTGATTCCAGCGGATAACCAACACTAGGACACTCACACACACGCACTTAAAAATGTTTGGTGGCAGCATTACGCCTGCGTTACGTGCCAACCCAACTGGTTGTTGTTATTATTGCGCGCTTGTTGTCACACGCTTTGTTATGCGTAACGAAATGTGGCATGCTCGCGCCTTTTTACGGTGATTAGTGGCGATTAATGTGGCATGTTGCGCACACATGCATGACTTTCCTCTTACGTTAGAACGTTGTCTTGTGTGTATGTGTATGCGTTACAAAAGGCTTAGCGGTGAAAGCGAACGCAAATGACTTAAAAGTTGTGCGATTAGACAATTGTGGCTGAAAATTTATTTTAGATGTGTTACATATGAATTTTCGCACCAACCGTTAAATGCTTGCGGCTATTTAAGTTAAATGTTTATGCGTAGTTTATGTGTGTGTGGGTTTGTTTACGTAACCACTGACGTAATTAATGTGCGCTTAGTTTGTGGAGTAGCTTAAGACACATCGCCGTTTTTTTTTTTAACTTTCTTCACTTGTATAGGGTGTTCTTTTTGATGTATAAACTCGACTTGAGAAAGTGAGGTCAAACCAGCTCTTTGAGTATGTACATTGACCAAACCATGTTTGGACGAATTTGTTGTTGGCTGAATCATATCAAAACAGCAACTGCTAACACCATATTAATGCACCCTCTTAGACTACTTTAGGTGCGGTACGTCAAGTCAATGGTGTGTCAACATGGTTTTTAATATACACATACTTATTAGACAAGTTATTAAAGCGGTAAAGCCGCTGGAAACAGTTTAATCATGTCGGGCATAATTCCGAATTTTTTACTTAATATCGCTCATTTATCATCAACAAAGGCCAATAAGAAACATTTCATTAATTTTTAGCTCCTATAAATAATTGACATAAAGGTACTTTCGATGGTGGTTGCGATGTTCTAAAAATAAATATTTTTTTTTCTTTCAAAATTGCGCCATTAGCGTCGGTTGGGCGGGAGGAGGGTAATCGTTGGGCATTATTATTAAAATAGGAATATTTAAAGCACAAAGTTTTTTCTAATAAGTCAAAAAAAATATATAAAATATGTTTCGTCGAGACCTACACTTTTTGAAAATATAAAAGCGGCTAAAAAATGCAACTCCTGCGGTCAGAGTTATACGAACAAGTTCGGTAAATTTCAAAAGAAAATAAAACGCACAAATGAAAATCGAAAGTGGGATAATTTTTAACTACCAAATATTTTTCATTTGCATAATTTATTTAATTTAATTATTTAGAAATTTTGTATCCTTTAAATTCACGTTTTTATGATGTTTATTATGTACAAAAAAATAGTGAGACTTTATTAATAATTTTCAAGTTCTTAATTTATTCCTCAAAAGCTATGACGTCCCTCTCAAAGTAGTTCCTCTTGGTCCCAATACACTTGTGCCAACGTTTCTTTCACTCCCCAAAACTACTCCGGAATAGCAAGTCGTTAATGCGCGTAGCGATTCACGATGGTTGCGTAACGATATTTTGAGAAAATTTGGCAAAAACTAACAAAGAATCAATGCAGTTGGCGACGGAACATTATCGTGATGTAAAAACCAAGAGCAGAGCACTCAAATATATTAGTTTAGCCGATCGGAAGGAATTCGGAGTGCACCATACATCGATAATCGGAAAAAACTCTCAACATAACCTTGATTGTTGACCTGTTTTTTCGGCTTTTTCTCACCTTTGCCACAATATTCGGCCGATTGGTGGTATGTTTCCAGGTCCTAGGGCATAGATCCAAGACCCATCACCAGTAATAATACGTTTCATGTCATCCTGGTAGTCGAACATAAATTTTTGACAGACGGCAACGCGAAATTCGTTTCACTGATTCGTCACATATTCTAACGATCTCAAGCACCAATTTCTTCACTCTATTGTCGTGTTGATCATCATGTGATGTCGGATGCTTGAGTAAAAAAAACTTGAAAGCTTCATATCGACAAAATATCTTTAAAACGAATGTTGAAATTGTTTGAGCATTTATAGGATTCAGTAGCAGTCTTCGATTCGAAGGGAAAAGATTTTAATAATGCCTATTTTCTACAACAACAAAGTTATGATGTTTAATTTATACAAGAGAGAAAGACTAAAATAATATTAATAATATTTTTACAACTTTGCCTCAGCCGTTTTCCAATAGGTGTCTCTAGGGTCAACCACTGGTCGATTAAATCGATTAATTCGTTTTATATCGATCTTGGACATTTGTGTCAACATTAACCCAACTAAATATTTGTAGAGATCTGTTTGCTTCCCAAACTTATTCTCAACTGAAAATGTCACTTTTTGTGCCGAATTCTCGACATTTGCGGGAAATTTTGCTTTTCTTTTTTAATTCCAAGAAAAGTGCAGCTAAAGACCCGTCCACGCTTTACTGAGGCTGACACATACAAAGATAATACTTGTGCTCTACTACTACCATCTCTATGATTTCTATTAGGTATTATAAAAATATAGAATTTTTGTAAAGAACTTGTGTTAGTTTACAAAAAATGGATCATAAAGGATTTCGTGTGTTAATTAAGCGTTGCTTTTTGAGAGAATAAGGGAAAACACTTTTGGACCGTCTTTATACAAGAAAGCCTTAAATTTTCAAAGTAAAACGGCGGAAGCAAAGTTGTAGACCTAATTTGACTGTTGTGAACGGCTCTTATTATTCCTAAAAGTTTTAATAGTAATAGAGGGTTTCCACATTTTTACTGATATAAAAACTTAAGACTTTAAATTGATTTATCAAAACGTAGGGTTCGAAACTAAGAGATAACTAAAGTGTTTTTTTTATTCGCAAATAGAAAAGCGCAAGCGTCAGAAAGAGTTGCAGCGCAAGTGCCGCCAGTTTGTTTGAACAACTTGTATAGCTTCTTCGATTCTCTACTCCCTAAAGCCTCGGAAATCAAATACAGTACTTTAAACAACTTTTATAATTATTCAAATTATAGTGTACAAGGAGTGTATAATATATACATACAATGACAATTCACTTTTGTAGTTTTCTCAGATAGATTCCACTTACCTAGAAAGAAAGATGAAATCAGAAAACGATTAGTACAAAAATTTTAGAAAGTTGCCATACACCATTATAATATTTCTAATTTAATAAACGCTAATTTTAATAAATATAACTGTTCGAACACATATTAAAAAAAAAAAAAAATTAAGAGAATCACTAGTAAGTAAGGTATTGCATTATGCGTGCACACTAATGAAGATTAAATAGGTTTATAATTACACCTTTTGTGGCACATTCCGGCATGTTTGATATTCACTATCTACACCCCACTATTTTTGTTAATTTCGACTCGTACCGACTTCATTGATGGAAACAAAAAAAACGTTCTGTTTTCCTAGCGCTGTGTTTAAGAATCTTATTAGAAGTTTGCGTAGTTTCGCAAGTTTCTGCAGTTCTTTCGAGACATGTCTTTGGCTACTTTATGAGCTTTTATGGTTTTCAGAATATTTTTTAAAAATAAAGTAACAAGAAATTAAAGCAAATATTTTACGAAGCTCCTAAATTTCGAAAGATCCCGAAAAATTATTTGGTCTTTTCCTTTAGTACATATTAATAAGTATCAGAAAGAAGGACTTGAAGAAGTTACAAATTTTGAGTCGATCTTAGAACTATACTGTTTGCATGGCAGCGGTCCGATAATCACAGTTCCGACAAATGAAGAGCTATCTCAAATACAGAGAGATTCGTTCGCGTATATTGTAAACAGAGAGGCAGACAGACATGACGTAGGGAACATCTTGGTGCATTTCACGTCAAGATCTTAAATTAAAAGCGTACAAAATATAGCTTGTGCAAGAACTGAAGTCGCCCGACTTTCGCTCTATGGGCCCTTAAAAATTTCCAATAAGATCCGACGAGGCCAATTTATGGATCAATGGGCATATAAACAAGCAAAATTGCCGGATTTGGGACAGAAAGCAATATGAAAAGATTGAAGAGCTGCCATTTCATACAGAGCAAACAAAGTTTTGATATTTCTTCAAAAGTGATGCCTGTGAGAAAGTAACCGACAACCGACTATTTGATACCTAAAATCGTAGCTCGTGATCTCGGCGACATTTGGTTTCAACAAGACGACGCCACTTTCCACACATCGCATCAATGAATGGATTTATTGAGAGAACACTTCGGTGAATGGATAATTTCACATCTTGGGCCAGAAATTGGCACCCTTATAATACCGTTTCAGACTTTTTCTAACAATATCGCTTTGAAAATAGAAAAAGTCTCAAATGCAAATTGAACAATAGAGTTTCCGCGATAGAAAAAGTATTCTGTTAGTGCAAATAAGAAGACTTTCAAATTATTTTTTATTGTCTTATTCAATCTGGCTGTTATTTTATAATTGACAATTTTTTAAAGAAAATTTATGTTGGATGCGGTGATGCTTACTCCAAACTAGTTTAATAAAAGTGTTTAATCAAAAAGGGCGTTAAATATGAACATTGGAAGCCACTTTAAAACCAAAAGTGTCACATTCGTACAGAAAATTACGCCAAAGGAAATTCGAGTTGGCAGCTCGACAAACACAGCGGTCAAACAAAGTGGAAACAAATACATATAAAACGGCGTAATGGCAAACCAATTGGGGCGATTTCATGTCTGCAAAGTACTTAATTAAATTAATTAACTATTGTTCAAGTAGATTAAAGAAAAACAATCGAAAAATGAAACAAAAGGCATTTGAGTCGTGTAATTGCTGAGCAGAAGTGAATAAATAAAAGAACAACGCTCTACAAATGCGAATGCATACATATATATGTATATGTGTGCCTGTATACGGGTAAGTATACTTCTATTTGTATGTGTGTGTGTGGGGCAACAACAACCGCAATGTATGTTGTGCTTGTGTACAAAGCGAAGTCAGTCAACAGCCACCAACAGCCTGAGCAATCAACAATAATAAAAGTTGCTCAATAATTGTGCAAAAGTTTCTTGCCGCCGTCGACGCCACGAAGTCGAGCCGCCGCTGTTGACGCTGCTGCTGTTGCCCTTGTTGTTGTCGCTACTCGATATAACTGATTTATTGCACACAACAGTTATGTATGTGCGTTACCTTAGTAGAGCGGCGCAACTTGTGTTTACTAACACATATACCTGCATATATAATAAGCACACACACGTGAAATGCTTATGGAAAACTACTCCCACATACACATACATATATAAATCCGCTGGCATATAATATATTTTATATGTATATGTATATATTTTATATACATGTATGTGTGTATGTGCGTGCGCGCCTGCAATTATTTAGCACTCTATGCCAACGCTGCCGCGCTTGCTGTCAAAAAGTCGCTAGCAAAGTAATTTCAATCAACAACACAACCACCAGCTGTGCCAAATGGCAACACCAAAAAAGCAACCAGTTATGCCAAGTCGAGTCGCAGTGAGGCAGAAGAAATAAAAACAAGTAAAAAGTTAACTTCGCTTGCACCGAAGCTATAATACCCTACACAAGTGAAAAAGTTTTCATTCGAAACTTGATTTTGATAGCTCAGTTTATATGGCAGCTATATCCTTCAGTGGTCCGATATCGACGATTCCGACAACCCAGCAGTTTCTTAGTGAGAAAAATACATGCGCGAAATTTCAGATCGATATCTCCAAAAATGAGGGACTTGTTCACATACCTGAACAGACTGACTTGGCTAAATCGACACAGCTGGTCTAGCAGATCCTTCATATATACACTCTATAGAGTCTTTGGCATTGCCTGCTGGCTGTTACTAACTTCATGGCGAACTCAATATACGATGTACAGGGTATAAAAACACCAGCGGCAACAATGTAAAACAAAACGGAATGAAACTGCGCAAATAAGCAGGCAGCACAACGGTAAAGTCAATACAAATTATTTACAGGCTGTCTGATATGAGCGAAGTTTATCTCATTTAGTGCAAAGCACATGCACACGCTCGCTCATATAAACGCATATAAACACATGCGCGCCTGCACTTGCCGATGCGGGCATTACTCATACGCCAAGTACGCCAAATAAGTTGCGAGCCTCGACATACATGTTCGGGTGTATATGTATGTGGTGGTAAGCACATATTAGGCCACAAAAATTTGTGCTCCACTCGCAGCCTGAAAGGAAAAGTTTCAAGTGAAGCAGTTAGTCATACACACGCACACATAAACACACGTACACACATATTCAATGTATTATTTATACAAAGTAGCAAGCAACAATATTCGTGTGCAACAACAACAAACAAACAAGTTTGTATTTCGTGCACATTGTTTGTTATGGCCAGCATTTGCTGAACTGCCAGTATTTGCCTGCACTCATGCCAAATAGCGGTAAAGTCAGTGAAAGCGTCGTAGCAATTATCGACAGTTTTGTCAAATTCGTCCGGAAATTACAAACAATGTTTAATTTAGAATTTTTGCGGTTATAATAAATGAATGTTACAATTTTGCGGTTGATAAAGTTGATTTTATCCTGATTTTAATTATTTTTTGTCAATCAATTAAGATTTTTTTAAATGAGTATGCAAAATATTAAATAAATAATAATTAAATGTTAATAAAATTATATTTTTGAGAAAGTATAATCAAAAAAGTAAAACTGTTATAATTTTTAATTTTTAGATTTGCATTCAGCATTTGAGTCTTTGACTGTATAGGTAATCCAATCCTTGACTTTAGCCTCAATGCTTTCATATTTTTTTTCTAAACAAATACAGTTGATCTTCCATCACTCGAACTTCCATAACACGAAGTTCTTCGTAACTCGAACTTTTGAATTGGCAATGAAAGTAAAATTTCATAAAAATTTCCTTTCATAACTCGAGGTTTTTTTGGATTGTGGTAATTTGAGTTAGGGAAGTTCAAATGTATTTTAATGGAATAAAGCATTTAAATTAATATGAATCAGTCGACCAACGTTTTTAAAATATTTCTACTACAGCCACACCTATCAGAAACACTGTTTTCAAATATTTCCCTGAGTTATCTGTCGGAATATCCGTATTGATATCGGCTTGTAACCCTAAAATAGACAATTAGTTTAAGAATTTCTTGGGAATTTCAAAAATTTATTTTTTTTGCATATTTCGAAAGTATATATTATATATTTGCAAACTTGAAGTTGATCCCAAAATCGTTTCGAAGATATGATGGTATTTATAAACAAGAAAAAACGTTAACTTCGGCTGCACCGAAGCTAATATACCCTTCACAGGTGCATTTCTTTTAGTAACTATGTGTTCAGTTTATATGGAAGCTATATGCTATAGTACTCCAATCTGAACAATTTTTCCGGAGAATATATTATTACCTTAAGCAGTAATCCATGTCAAATTTCGTGAAGATACCGCGTCAAATGCGATAGTTTTCCATACAAGAACTTTTTCCGATCGTTCAGTTTGTATGGCAGCTATATGCTATAGTTAATCGATCTGAACAATTTCTTCGGAGATTACATTATTATCTTTGAAAATAACCTGTGCCAACTTTTGTGAAGATACCACGTCAAATGCGAAAGTTTTCCATACAAGAACTTTTTTCCGATCGTTCAGTTTGTATGGCAGCTATATGTTATAGTGGTCCGATATCAGCAGTTCCGACAAATGAGCAGGTTCTTGAAGAGAAAATAACGTTTGCAAAATTTCAAAGCGATATCTTAAAAACTTAGGGACTAGTTCGTATATACACAGACGGACGGACATGGCTAAATCGACTCAGCTCAACATACTGATCATTTATATATAGTATATACTTTATAAGGTCTCCGACGCTTCCTTCTGTTACAAACTTCGTGTTCAGGGTAATTTTTAACTTTATGTAATCGGCTCTCAAAACTCCAAAGACATTTTTTTACTCCTAATTAAGCTTATTTATTTTATTAGAAACGGCTGGACCAAAATATCTCCTGTCATCTTACAAACAGTCGTCGCACTAGCGACTTAGTTCCCTCGTCACTATTGACAGTCTGGCGCATTGTTGTTAACTCGACTATAACCGCGTAAGCTGTGTCAACGCGAATAAACAAGGAGAAGATTTTTAAATACATTTGTCAGATTAATGATCAAAGGATTAAGGTTTTCGACACTAATTTCGATTTTTAAAGCCACTTAGAAATTTTGCCACAAAAGACGATTTTTTACTTTGGGAAGTTACAAAATGTTTATTGGCCTTTCAAGCTTAATAAAGGCCTTTCGATCATTACCTGTATTCGTCAATTATTATAATATTTTTTTTGGGTTTTGGATTGCATATAATTTAAGTACACATTGCTCACCGCCAGACACATTCTTGCGAAGGTACACCTGAAGATCTTTAGAGATTATTTTTTATCAAAAAAACGCGACTTTTCTGCCTTACAGATGAGTATATCTCCTTAAAGAAAATTTGAGTTTAGCCGACCTGCACGTCTTTTTATATCTTCGATTTCATGGAAAAAATATATGTCATATGAGTAGTTAAACTGATTTAATAAAGGTAGTGAAATCAATCTTATCATAGTAGAGCCTCCAGAAAAGACCTAACTTTGATCTGACTTTCTTCAAGAAACTGACTTTTCCCTTCCAAATTAACATTTCGATGAAAAAAATTGTGCATACTGGCTCACTGGCCTAGTTTGAGAGGGTAAAATGACACATGAAAAAGGAAAAAATATCATTTATATGGAAGGCCCCTAATTTGTGCTTTAAATACATGCAATACATCTTTATTTATACAAATTTCGTGTCCCGACACGTTGTTTGTCCGCGATGGACTCCTAAACTACTGAACCGATTTCAGCAAAATTTAGCTCACTGTGTGCAGTTCGAACCAACTTAGAAGATAGGATAGTAAAAAGCTCTATTAAATGGACGCTCTGTTAAGCGGACATCTTCATTAACCATGCACGTTGGCCAGTCTTACAATTTGTTGATATTTATTAAGTATTATATATGAATAATAGCATAAAATGTACTATATACTACAGCAACGCGAGGGCAGATCCACTAGTATATATGTACATATATATATTCTAAGTCCTTTGCTTAAAAAAAACTGAAATTCTTATCGAAAATCAATGGATCAGCATAGAGGACTAAGAGCAATCAATATTTGTAATGAACCGACTTAATGCAGACCGTCAAAATTAAAAATAAAGTTTTGCGAAAACAACTTCGAGTATGTATAAATCACAACTGATCCGAAAAGAATAAAAATATTTGGAGATTAATTTAAAGTCGAATATTCAATAAGATTTCTGCTGAAAAATATACGATAAAAAACTTAAATTATCTATAAGATTTTTAAAAACCAACCAAGCGTAAGAAAAGAAGAAAACAAACGAGCAGGACACGTGCACTGGCTCCACTCAACAGAATTAACATAAGCAATACAACAAAAGATGTCCCTTGATAGAACTCTTGATTAATGCAGAAGAAGATGAGGAATCGTTTTACAAAAATAACATTAATATTCAATTTAATAAATGAACGAATGTAATGACCACTTGAGATACATTAAATGGTGTCCCGCACACCTGACACACCGTCATCACATGCCAAACAAATAAAACCAAAACAACAAAAAACACCTCCGGGTTGGTAATTCATCGCGTGGAAGCCGAAATGAAGCGTGAAAACGGACGAAACCCTTCAAACGACACAAATAAGTGTTATGCAAAATATTTTAATGTAATTCACGTGTTGCCGCCAATTCGGCATGTCCGCCGCCATTTCCGCAACGGTCACTCATGCACACATGCAACGGTACTTACCGCTCGCATTCAACACGTTATTTGAGCGAGCGCCCGTAGGAGTAAGCAAATCGTGATGTCAGCATGAAATGTTTACAGTTAATGAGCGTGACGATGAGTGTATTATTGTAAATGCAAAGTTTCGTGTATCCGTTATTTAAGGGCTTATTTATTTATTTTTATAAAGTATATGTAACGGTGTCGCCTTTATGGCAGTTAAATGCATCGAAATTTCGAGCGATTATGTTTCGTTGCTCGAAGATATTTCTGGTGACAATGTGAAATATTTTATAAAAAATTATAACTTTTCTCTATGAAGATTTTTTGAAAGAGAAATATTTTATAACCTCTATTGAAAGAGTGATTAATTACCGCGATTTGTCGGAATAAAACTCATATAATGATTTAAGAGAGATATTGTGCCCTCATTTCTCGTTATGAATCATTTATTCATCATTCAAACATTTGTATTTTTTACTTTTATGCAACCTTTTCCTTTAAATAATAGGTTCTCCTCCAACTTTTGTAATTTTAACATCACCCTAAATGTAGGCAACGTTTTTATAAAAGAAAAATGTTGCATACATTTAGGAGCATTAAGTATTACTAGCAATCTACTCAATGGTACATATTGTCTATTTTTAATCACCCAAACAACCTCTTACAAACAGGCCTAACACTTTTCGAAACATCCATAGATATATTATAGACCACGCAGGCCTCCGTTTTCAGTGCATAGTTTTTTTACAGCCCTGAAAACAGACAAATATCAGAAAAATCCTAATCTGAACATTTTTATCCATCTCTTAAGATAAAAATTTAATTTATTTGTTCGGAATCTGGCGCTTCGTTTACAAAAAAAAACACAATGTGTTGGCTTCATGCTAAGAAGAATAAGCTATATAAAGGGTTTACCAACAAGTAAGGCGTGATGTTAAAATAAAATAAAAGTGTTTTGTCAAAAGTGTCATTTTGTCAAAATGGGCTCTGCCTTTTTTTGTCATTCGGATAATTGTATGCCATTTATGATCGAAACAAAATATCGGTTAAATCGCAACTACGGCTCCGTATGCACATCTCCATCCGTTTACGCCAATTTTCGATGACCCGGTGCAGATTTTCGGCTATAGTGGACTGAATATTGTCTTTGTGCTCCTCTAACATTTCTGGTTGATTGACGTAAACCTTTTATTTATTACAATCCCAGAGAAAATAATCTGGAGAATTAAAACGCTTGATCTTTGGCGACCATTTGACTGGGCTATGTGTTCATGCTTACACGCGAAACAGGAGGCACCACACTGTCTTGTTGGAAACAGATATAAACCGCCTCGATTTCATAAAATTATGGGAAAAAAGTCGGTCAACATCCTATTATATGGCCCTATATTATCTGACTCATTTCGAAAAAAATAAGGTCCCATGATGCCGTCATACCACAATCCGCACCAAACGGTCAGTTTATGAGTATGCAATTACGTTTCCTGAGCCCCACAAGGATTTGAGAACACAATTGCGACAATTTTTTGGTTGACGAAGCCAATAAGCCGAAATGGGTCTCATATGAGTGGATCGGATTTGGCGCGAGCCGGAGAACGTGAATTTGCGTAATAATCTTGGATAAATTCCAAGCGTTGTAACAAATTGAAACGTGACACGATGAAATGACACCACCAAACACTGACAACAAATCCATTTACAAACGTGGCCGCCACGAGCAGTCAAAATCACACCGTCCCTACGCCGTACCATAAGCATTTTCAACCATCTAAAGAGAAAACGAAAAAACCGATTATATCAATACAAATATTTGTGACCAGCTAAAGTCCAATATTTTTCGTAATCAAATACAAAATGTCGTTATTGTCGTTACTTTTTACAGATTTTGTGCCATAAAACTTTCTTACAACTTTAAAAGCCATTTTATCTTTTTAAAGATTCCGGCAGTCAGTTAAATTATACGGTCAAAGTCATGAAACAATTAAGTGGACAATTGCATGAAAACTTAATATCAAACAAAAACACTGTAAAAAAAGCCAACAACAACAGCGTGCGACAAAATCAACAGCAATAACATGCAATTATTGCAGCGAATATTATTTCTATGAAAGCCCAACGGAGTATCTACCGCACAATAATGATGTTTACAACGACACGGACCAATGTGGTTGATCGATACAAATGTGTACACTGCACAAACACAAACACATACACACGCTCAAAATACAAGTGCGTGTGTATGTATAGCAAGTAATGAAGGACAGTGTAATACCAACCAAAGAGCGGTCGATCAACCAGCGACGAATGATGACACGATAAAAAGCACTTGGACACGAATAAAATTCATAAAATTGTCGCTTTGCAAGCGGACGCTAGCTTTGTTTGCACCGCGCCAAAAGCTGGTGGGCGGTGCCGCGGCGTGTTTGTGTGTGTGTGCGGTGAAAGCATACAGAAATAGCGCTGGAGTATAAAGTGGTAAAGAGCTTTGCAGGTGTATGCGGCAAACACCCACAAATGCGACACTTAATGTATTTTCACACACACACACACACCTGTATTGGCAATGCATATCTGTTTGTGTGTGTGTGTGTGCATACCATAAATAAATGCACGTTGAAGTATATTGAAATAAATGCAATGCGAAAATATATTTACCGTAATTTATGCAGAGCGAAAAATGAAATGCTGACATGCGTCTGTAGTAGTGCATTAGTGTAGGTGAGCGGTTGTGCGTATGTGTGTTGGTAGAGTAAACATTACGGCAAGGTAAACAAGCAACAGAAGAGCGAACACGCGCTGGGCATGACAAATGTGCGATACAACTACAAAATATGCAAACATACATGCATACATATCTATATAGACATCGTCATGTATGTATGTGTGTATGAATATTTATTTATGCAACTACTCGTTCCAATAATGCAGGCAAGCGTTGCCTGTGCCTGATGGCCGCCGCTTATTGTCGCTTATAACAGTAATGAATACAAGTAACGGGTTTCGCAATACAGGCGCTTTGCAGTGGAAGGTTATACTGGGCTTCAAAAGCCTTCCAAACTATGCGCCGATTTTTGAATTGACGGCCTCACCGAAGTCATTTTTGGGTGCTTATCTGCTCAATATGCTGTCATTTGGATTCGTAACACTGAATACCGTCTTCGGGAAACCGTCTTCATATCTGCGAAACTTATTTTCACGCAAGCTACTTAATCCATGACATAAGATCGTACATGTTAAATGAGCTCTAAGTGATCTTTATTGCAATAGGTCTCAACGACTTGGAAACGGCCTGAAAGTTAATATATGTAAATTTATTATCCTAAATCCTTAGGCTACTTCGTAAATCCTGAGTTTGAAATCTTTCGGATATCATATCATATTTTTCTATGTTTTGGTTTTGACATAACTGTTCATATGAGACCCTCGTGCCCACCGAAGCGGTTAGCAACCGCTTAACCTTAACTAACGTAATATTAGTTCACGATGTAGGCGTCTATTAAGTAATGGTCTCACCAAAGATTTTAAGAGATCAAAGGTGAGTTCTTAGTAACCTCCGTCGCGGTGTTCCGCTTCTTAGCCCACTTTGAGCAGATATTAACACCTACAAAGATGTCTGGACGACATTGAAGCAATTAAAAGTTCTTTAAAAGTCGCTGTCGAGCAAATTAGACACTTTGAAGAATTGAAAAAAACTCTAGACGTCATAAAGAGTCAACTTTGAAACGACACAAGCAGCTAAACTTGATTCAATCTCTTTTTCGAAGCTCCTGAACCTATAACCCGACGGGAAATTCATAAGAACTGCAAAAGCCTGCATAGTCTCCTACTTTTGGATAATATCTGCCGATCTCATAAGCTTAAATTCGAAAACTGAGTCGTTCTTGGGCATTCTACTTGTAGAGAATTCCACTAAAGAAGTAATGGCGGTATTTGGGGTAAATCGGTACATAAGAACTTGGTCATTAAAAACCGAACCGAGCTAGTTTTATCTCTAGTTAATGAGATAGAGCGAAATTGTCGCAAATTGGTCAAGCGGTATGTTAAGAATCCCAAACTCCCAAGGGACATGCATTCCTAAATCCCAAAGATCTTCTTAAAAAATTGTTTTCCAAAGATCGTGGAATTTCAATACCGGAACTCATCACCCACCAAACCTGCCAAAGGAAACTTATTTTCTAAACTCAGCGAAGACACCTAAATGCCAACTGTTATTCTTAACAATGGTCTACCCCGATTGGAAAACCCTGTACTATAGACATTCATATTTTGATCCACAGATACATCGTAGGTGTATTAACGATTTTTTACGCGGCCCACTTGCACAGGCAATTGCAATTTACAATAAATGAAAGTGCATGTAAATGCCACAATAACAACGAGGTTCAACACCAGCTACAGCCAACCGAGTGTCAGCACTCGCTATACAAAGAACGGCCAACGATGACGATAGTGGAAGCATGGGCACAGCAGCCGTCGAGGTAGTGGCAATGACAGCAGTAACAACAGCTGCATTGGAGACAGCGACGGTAATAACGCAAATTTAATTTCAAGCTTACTTAAGACCGTCCAACCAGCCAAGCATGCAAGGCACCATGCCTTTGCCGGCCTCCGATCGTCCGTTCGCCGTGTGCGGCGCGTTCGAGTAGTCGTAAGAGCCTGGCAACGGACAGCTGCCAAGGCAACCTTCTGACAGGCGGCATTGTGCGACAAAGGCGAGACTGAAAATAATTAGGTTTGCCTTGTGCCGAAGACTGCCGCAGAATATGAGCACGAAGTAATAACGAAGAAGGCGAAAGCAAAGCGGTAGCAGTAGCAGAAGCAGCTCGAAAGGCACTTATCTCGACAATAGTTATCAATCGCTTGCAGCAACAGCTGCGCCAATTGCATGCTATTTAGTTTGGTGCAGGGCTCTGCCTGCGTAGACATTCGGGCTCTAAAGGACATTCAGCTGAGCTGGGCTTGTCGTTTTTAGTGCCATGTGATTTTGTTTTGCCGCTAATTGCAAGCGAGTGTTGAGCTAAATTGCTTGTACACAGCTTTCATGCTCATTTCATATTTACTTAGCGGAATTATATGGCATTTTTGTTGATATATTTCTTAATTGAAGACGAATGTTGGTGTCTTTTGTTCTAAGTATTCACTGAAATCGTCTTCAAACACTGCAATGTAAGGTTAGATTGGATTACTGATCCGACAGGTGGCGAGGAATCATACTTAGACCGCTATATACAGCCCGTTGTGAAGTCAGATCAAAATTGTTGTGGTTGGATTGTTGCCCCCGACAAAGTGCCTTTGTTCTAACATAAATCCGTGCTTCATTTCTATTTCTGCCATTTCATTTTGTAGTTTAAATGAGTGAGAGGTATTTTAGCCTTCTTCTGACCAAGACGGGACATTCGAGAAAATAGTGTTTGGTTGTTTTTATATCTTTTTCTTCCAAGCAACTGGCATCAGGTACAATTTTCAACTTCAAGACATGAATCCCGATGGAAAATTGTAAGGTTAGAACGCCTACCACTACTAAAAGCTACACTTTTCTGAGGGATAGGAGCTCACTACACTTGCGAAATCTTTTGTTTTTTTTTTTTAATTGTATCCGTTATCTCGCTCTCTTCCATAGACGAGTTTGGACTGAAATAGTAAAGCAACTTTTATGACGGAATTATAACTTTTCTTACATGGACATCCATTTAAATCAAGAAATGTTTAAATATTAGCAACAAGTGCGAAAGTCTGCAATTTTTGAATGATCAGTAGGGAGAAAATGTGAAAGAGGATGAGCTACTCAAGCTTGAAATCGAACGCAGAATCACTTTTGCCAACAGGTACTACTTCGGACTGAGTAGGCAATTTAGAAGTAAAGTTCTCTCTCGACGAAGAAAGACCAAACTCTACAAGTAACTCATCATTTCCGTGTTGCTATATGGTGCGGAGGCATGGATAATGACATCATCTGATGAGTGAGCCTTAGAGAAAGATTTTACTGAAGATGTATGTATGTTCAATTGCGCATTGCCCACGGCGAATATCGCATTCGATGGAACGGTGAGCCGTACGAGATATACGGCGACATTAACATAGCTCATAGACAGCGGCTGTGCTGGTTAGGTCATGTTGTCCGGATGGAAGAGAATACTCTAGCTTTGAAGACTTTCGATTCAGTACCCGCCGATAGAAGCAGAGGGAGAGGAAGATCTCTACTCGTTGGAAGGATCAGGTGGAGAAGGTCCTGGCTACACTTGAAATCTCTAATTGGCGTCAAATAGCGAAATAAATAAACGACTGGCGTGCTGTTGTTAAGTCGGCTCTAACCACGTAAACGGAAGAAAATGTGTGACCTACCTAAAAATTATCGGTAGACTTATGTATTTGGTCACACAAAGAAACCTCAATCAGATCATACTCTGCTTTACTTCAATTAGACGAATTCAAATTATTGTGATAGATGCTTAGCTGCCCTCGTATATACAACTGAGATTCCTAGTAGGGCATGTTACCGCCATAATGATATGTTCGGAACAACTGATAAATCTATTAAGACACAAGCTTCGAAGTACTCTGAGCTCGAGCTTTCCCATTATACTCGTCTTCCAAACAGCTCCGGCAGTTCTACCGCATGCGAGTCCAACGCGCATCTAACCTTGTCTTTTGAGTATTCTTTTCATTCTACATAAGTTATACCTAAATAAAAAAACTGCATTCTTCAGAGTCTACCCATTTTAATCTAAAAAAATGCTGAATCCATCTCTTGATTTTATCTTCCTTCGTCAGTTCTCCATTCTCGTGTTCCTTCTAAATAATTGCATGTTATAAAAGAAATTTCTCTTCGGCAGAGCCAAAACCAAAATCACCCTTAAGTGTTCTTCAATGCATTTTAAGAGAACTGAGTTTAAACTACAAGGAAAAGTGAGATCTCATAACAATTTTGGAACTTAAATATATGTACTTCTGGTAGGCGTCACGATTTCCTAGTTTATAAACGGTCAATGCTAGCTGAAGTTACTATTTTCACTCTTCTTAAAGTTTTACAGTACCAAGGATGAGTTCCACTTTGTACTTCTAGATACATTTCAAGGCAATGGAACTCTCCTCGTGTAACTTATTAGATATTGGATATTCAGAAGAATGTAGATTTCTCCTTCAAGCAAGTCTTCTAATCATGATCACGTGCCCATACTACAGCCTACTACCCTACCATTATGTTTATTGGCGGAATATCAGGAACTGTTAAAGAAACTTTATAGAGGCAACAATTTTGTCATTAGTCTCAGCTGCAATCTTGACTTGGACGTTAATCACCAGAACGCAACATGAAAGGCTCTTCTAGAAGCCGCAAACAGTAAGAGCTGATGATTACTAAGTGTTCGATAAAAATCTTCTTCCTTTGTGCAGGCCGGATCTCCAACTTATAAGAAATTAATTTTCAAGCACTTCAAGCAAAATTTGTTGCTTGAAATTGTTTTTTTTTTTGCACATCAGTTAATTACTGGATTTTCCTGAAGTAGATAAGAAGCCTAAGAATTAAATACTGGAGTCTTCTATTTGCCAACCTCTAGCGAGTGGAGAAATTAATGGACAACCTACATTAATATATTGAAAGACACTAATTATTAGAAAAACAATTTTCAAGAATATTAAGAAAAGGTTGATTTTTTAGGTAATAAAGATTTTTTAGGTCTCTAAAGTTTTGAACATTTTTCTCTCATAGTCGGGTGCGTAATATCTAGAATCGTTCCCTTATACTTTCCACACTTTATACCGATGGTCGCAATGAATGTGACTCTCTATCTCTTTTCTATTAAATTTACAGCATTTTTTAATTAAATTATATTTTTACATCATTTACGTCTTCGTTTGTCTATTTGCTGCTTCAACTCACCTACACACAGACACAAATTAAAAGCAATGGTAAGCTTAAAGCGCAGACACTTTTTGCTGGCAATAAAACAGCGCAGGTGAAGTAAATTAAATTCTCAAGTAAATTGTTGCAATAATTTTTATGGCGTTTGTTTTTCATTTCATTCCACTTTTTTAGTGAATACATATACACACACACATACACATATGCAGTATTCGTGCACACATGCGCTGCTCTTTATACACACACTCAGACAATGTAATTACTCATACGCCACGTAATCACGCAACAGTTGACTCGCAAGCTGGCCCCACCGGCGAGTGTGTGAGTGTGCAGGAGCAGAAGGAATAACACACACACATATATATACTTGGGTTGTATTTTTCATGGCGCATATGCAATAAACAACGGCAACAGCAGTGCCAAAGGCATTACAAGGTGTGAGTAATTGTCAATAAAAAAGTAGTGATTAAAAAATATTGAAGTTCCTGTGACGGCAGGATAATATGCGCCATGCTGGAGTGCATAAAACTCGTGTTAAGTAAAGAATTAAAGCTCAAAAACTACTTCAGTGTATCAAGATTTTTTACAACGCTGATAAAATAGTGATGATGTGCGGATGAGCTTCGCATGTTTGCTTTGGCTTCTTCGTTTTTTCCCCGGTATTGTTTTAACAGTTTGGCGTAAAAGTCAATTGGTCAATAACTTGGAGGCAGCACTAGATTTACAGGTTTTGTACAGGTATTAAGTAAACAGTAAGATGAAGTGAGGTGTGTGTTTTTTGATTGGCATATCTATTAGCTGGATGTTTGGAAAGTTGAAAGTGGTTTTCTGACTTTTTAAGCTTCAGGCTTATATAAAATAATTAGAAGTGTGCGGCCCGATAGAAAATAAAAATGAAAAAAGTAACAGAGAAAAACCAGCAATAGCATTATTTTCTAAATTCATTACAAACTGAAAGATTCTTTCAAACAACAAATAACTCACAACATACATCGAAATAATATATAAACTACACGAAGATGCGGTCGCACGTCGCTGTAGCTATGGTATACAGAATACAGCAAAAATGGGCAAAGACGGAGGCCGATAATTCTTATGGGAGCCGTGTGCTTCACAGCAATATTTTACTAATGCTGGCCAGCGGTCACTATTCATTAAAAAATTAAATTTTTTGAAACCAGGATCAATGTTTCTTGGGGACTCTTTCCACGAGTTTTCATATTGTACGCGGGCACATGTAGCATCAAGGAAAAATATTCATATGGTGAAATGAAACTAATTTTTCTCAAAATAAATAAAATATAATATGAATAAATTTATGGTTCAAAGGCCTCTTACCCTATGCCCTCAACAAGTCTCGGTTTTCTTTCTGCGGCCTATTGAATATATTAAATAACGGATTTTGTACAAAAGTAGACAGCAAACGACACCATATTTTTTCCGCTCTTTTGACATTCCTCTTCAGTGAGGTGGCAAACCTTTTCATCATGGAAAGATATACGATCCAACGAGTCGAAATTATTAAAATTGACTACCGAAATTTGGACTCAGTGGCTTCTGCTTTAAGAGCACTATATCCAATTTATGCAACTGGAAACAATGTACCCAATTTTACATAAATCGTTTCAGTACGTAATTTTTTTATATGGTATATAGACATTAAGGATATTAAGAATCTACTAAATGAATGGATAATAATAATTTACATTATTTTAATAATAATACACACTTTCTTCAGACACTATAGCGAAAATATATTTTTTGAAATAAATAGAATCCCTAGAGGCTTAATTATTACATTATATTTCGATTGTCTGCCGTTTGGTATGTGTCTTAGATAGAAAATCCTAAGGTAGGCAACGTCTTTTACGTTCAACATTACTTTCATATTCACAAAACTATGGTTATTCTGGCATTATTTAGCGTGGTTACTTAACAAGTTATGCCAGATATGTAAACCTGATAAGCATATACGAAATACGTATACGAAATACAAAGCAACGATACAGAGATAAGGAGCCAAATTTTATTTTTCCTGTAGAAGATATTTGATTTTATTTTCTTTGCTGGTATTTTAGCTTCCTGACAATATTGAAAAATATTTCTCTAATTATTAAGAATCCTAAAAATTCCATGGACAAATAGAATTATAAACAGTGAAGTTTTGAGAAGAGTGAACCGCAATAGCGAGTTGCTAAAGATTATAAAACAAAGAAAATCATATTGGCCGTAAACAACTTTCATGACTTCGAAACATTCGACAATGGACAGGATTTCAGAACATTGGCAACCTCATAGATGTAGCGAGAGATAGAGAGGAATGTGCTGCGATAATTAAAAACCTGTGCTTTTTAATATAAAATAGAAATATATAACAAGTAAACATTACATTACATATGACTCGCGACCAAAAATTGCTCAGAATCCAACATTATTGTTATTAAACACTTGTCACCGATTATTTGACCAAAAGCGAAAAAGAATTAGTTTATAAAATGTAATAAATGTAAAGGTAGTTGAGTTACTGTTGACTGAAATTCAAGCTTGTCTTCTGCTAAAAAGATATCGATGCTCTTTCGTGGTTTTTCAACAAATATATTGTCTTAACTAATATATGAATGCGACATTAGGTTGTGAATTTTGAAAAATCGAAATTTGTTTTGGCTTATAACGAATCCATATACGTTAAGTAGATATTATTTTCCGAAGTCTTGCGAGGAAAAATTCTCGGAAACGGCTAGACCGATCGACTTTAAACTTTAACTCGATATTCTTTGATATAGATATTTATTAGGTAATGAATAGAAGAACTTAGGCCAAACAAAAGAAGACTTTTTTGAAAAAAATAAACCGTCCTTTTGTTTAAAATCAAATATTTGAATTTGGAATATAAGATAATTTTAAGCTGAAAAATCTTTCTCATCGCCAGACGCGTTGTTTTGGAGGTCTTCTTGGAGATCAACCACGCGAAAATCTTTCAAAATCATTAAAAATGTATAGCTGATTTTTAAAGTATTTTAAATTCAGTATTTAAACCTTATTTCTATGCATTTATTAAGCAAAAGCTTTTTCAAAAAAATCACTTAAAAAGTGTTTTTCTGTCTCATGATGCAATTTTAATAATGATAAATGCAGAAACCATTTCTTGAGCTTTTAAAATATGGATTATAGAGAGAAAGGAAAAACTCCAGAGACCTAACACCGTGAACTTTATTTATTTTAATTGAAAACCGTCGAGTAATGAACGTATTTTGAATAACACTAATCAGATTAGGAATCAATAGAAAAGAAGTTGACATCCATTGGCATTTAGAGATGAGAGGGAGAATTCCAACTATTCTTCATTCTTCTTGAACTGGTATATAATTAAAGCATATTACTGCTCTCGAAGAATATTAGGCTACCTTTCTTTCGAGATAAACTCTGTCCTTCATCTGTACTTGTGAGCTTGCCACATAAAGCAGAAACGTTTTTTTAAATTCCTGCAAAATATTTTAACATTTTTAATATATTATTTATGAAGGTATCAGTCCCCTCATCCAAAATTTGTTTCTACATAAAACTTCAACGAATATTAATGATCTAATGAATATATACCACGAACGAAGTTATTAAGAGAAAATCACTGAAACAGAAGAAGCGAAGATTTTGTGTTTGCAACAACAAACTTTAAAATTCCCAAAAATATCCAAAAAACATGAAGATTATAATTCACATACACACACACAGAGAGCAAAAAAAGGAAAAAAATGGCGATATCGCATTGTAATACAAAATGGGCAAGCTGCAGTGCAGCTTCGATTGCAACACCAAAGTGCAACAATGCCAAAAGACATATAACTTTCGAAAACAATAAATGCGCTTGCACACAAACGCAAAAACCTGCAGAAACAAAAACAAAAGCACGCTAAGCGCAAGAACTGCCAAGTGAAAATAGGTGAAGTGAGAAGGCAAAAGAAGTAACGGAGTAATATTGATACCATGGTTGTACTTAAGCCACAGCGGCACACTGCAGCGAGAGATAACAATCGATCGCAGAGATATGAGAAAAGTTTCAATAACATTTGCCATGTTGGGTCGTGCTATGCAAGAGCACAACCGCCAACCACCAACCACCCACCACCGGCAGCTGAAGCCAGTCGCTGCAGCAGCTGGCGGCGGGGCGCTGCTTGCGTTTGCTTGTTTGCATGATTTTGGCTTGTTATAAGTTTTCCTTACTTACTCGTGGATTTATTTATAACTTTTTGCACTCTTCTTACTGCCCTCAAAAAATTTTGCATCTTTGCTGTTGATTTGCGTTTTTCCCTCACACTTCTCTTACGCAGACATTTCACTTTGGAAAGCGCTGGCGGTGGCATGAATACGCAGCGCTGTAATGCAATTCGGCAACTTGCTGTTGCAGCTGCTTATGCTGCTGCTGCCACCGGCTTTCTTTGGCGCATGCAAAAATATATTCAAAAGTATTCAATTTTATAATACGATTCGATGCGGCAGCCAATCATGCGAAAAGTTGCACTAACGACAACGATGACTTTGCTGGCGTTTGGCAGCCAATTTGCATTGCATTTTTAAGGGCTCCTCACATTTGTTGCACACAGTGTGTGCAACGCGTCCTTTTGGCACTTTTTCCACTTCATTTTTATCAGCTTGCAGTAGACTGGAGCTGTGCTCTGCAAGTAGTTGCAGCACAGAAGGCTTAAATTGTTATTAAAACGCATGTTTGTTGGGGCAAATAGTGCAAAGTACGCTGGAAATATTACAAATCACTTAGTGTTCCCTAATAATGCAAAGAAGGTATCTAAATAAACTCGACGGCGTCTTCAATTATTTTTAGATTTAAAAAAACGATAATATTACACAAAACGTTCTTAATGGGCAGTACATATATTTTGTGCGGATATTAACTTTTTCTTACTGATTTTTCGCATACATTTCCAAAAGCAGCCTAAATGTAGACAATGCTTCTCATGAGAGAAGCAATTACGCAATAGCATGGCCTACATTCAGGCGCACGCAAGTCTTAGCGCAGTCACAAACCTTACTTAAGATTTACTTTAATAAATATATGTGACCTGGTCTACGAAAAGGGGGCTTAGGTGCGAAAACTAGTTTTCTGGGAAAAGCTGTTAAAAATAATCGTCAGTTTCTCGTTATCTCATTAATTGTTCTTTTTTTTTGACACCTAAGCCCCCTTTTCGTAGACCAGGTCACACATAATAAATTATATAAATTAAAAATTACTATCACGAGGCAGTGTTTTTCCGTCTCAGCTAAACAGTGGTAAAATCTAAATCCTCAAATTGATCAAAATTTTCATTTAAAATATTACGACTGATTTAACATTACAAGTATCTCCATAAATTGGCTGAGAGCCTGGAACAAATATACGTATATGTATTTTAAACTAAAATTTTACTCTGTAATTTTGATACCTGCTTCTTAAGGCTATAATATGTGTAAATACCTATGAAGAGTTCATTAAGTCAGCTTGTCACAGTCTAAACATAGTGAGAAAGAAACTTTAATGGTTGATATGGTCCAATAGTGATTGATTTCCAGAAAGTTTTATAGCATTAGCTTAAAGAATATTGCTTGCTAGAGTATAAAAAATGTATTATTGAAAGAAGATCATCGAGCATTTTTCATTTGCCAACAATGACCGAAAAGTATACTATAGTTATACTAAGTATTGTCTTCAAATTGAAAATATTGAAACCGAATTGTGAGAATATACAGTGGCTCATAGCTTATTTAATGCAGATTAAACTTATCAGTTTATCTTGCCATAAAATGGAAAATAATGACAATTAGGCAGCTTTTTTCATGTACGCGTCTATGTTTTAGCGCAAGCCAGTTGCGTGGGTAACGGCACTAGGCATTTCTAATTCTTAAAACTGGCATTCAGTAAAAGTTTGAAGCCAGTTTCAGTATGCTTTTGAGTGTCGAGTTATCAGTGTACTAATTATTGGTTATAAACGTTTTCAGAAATGAAAAATCGCTGCAAAAAACTACTCAGATGGTAAATTTAAGTAGTTCGGCATTTCAAAATGTAATTGGGCGTTTCGTACATGAAAGTCGCATTCAAAATAAAGACCGAAATGCACCTAATAAAATTGCAATGAACGTGGCGAGCGTTTAATTGTGCCCCAAATTAGAGAAAACCCGAAGCTATCAGTTCCAAAGCTAACTATAGAGATTCAGGAGCAGCTGAGGAAATTATTTTGTGCTGAAACTGTGTATCGGGAAACACATGCGCTTGACTTCAGTGGCTGAGTAGCCCATAAGAAGCCAATCATTAACAAAATAAAACCGACCAACCCGAGTTGAATTTTCCAGTCAAAATTTAACCTTTTCCGCACAGATGGAATGGCTTACGTGTGGCGGAAACCCAAAACTGAGAGCTTCAGAGTTGTAACTTTTGGCCAACTGTTAAACATGCTGGGGGGCAGTATGGACATGTATGTCTGCAGCCGTCGTTGGAAATTTGGTCTTTGATCATGATGGCTTTATGTATTAAAAGAAAATTTAATCCAAAGTGCCGAGAAACTTGAATACGTCAAAATTTCGAGTATCATCAAGATAACGATCCTAAAAACAAAACATCGACCTGGCTAATATGGAAATATCCACATCTGATAAATCCACTGGCCCATCCAAACGACATGAACCTGATCGAGATTTTATGGTCTTTGTTGGAAAATAGCATCTGTAAGCACTGCATAAGTTTAGTAAATAGTTGTTTAAGTTTCTGTTTTTTTTAAGTTGATAATTAATAAGTAAAAAATAATAAAAGGAGTATCTTACTTGTATATAAACTACACCTTCGTATAAGTAACCAGGAGTTCGAATTATTTCGATATGTGTTTTTGTTGTCAATATATAGCATTTAAAATTTTGTAATTTCACATGCATGAAACAAGCTGTGAGCCACGGTATCTCGCATTATTAAAGTAAAACCTGCAGTTGAAATAAGATAAATATAATTAAATTAGAGGTAGCTTTCAATTCAACTACTTATTCGAAAAACAAAAGGGATTTTCCGAGATTTGCCCTATATATAAAATTAAGGCCAGCATCTTCGAGAACAGGATCTTGAACGTTAAATATTTTCGAAGACATGCAGGCTTCTTTAATCGAATGGAGTTTAATAAATAATATGTTAGAAGTTTCATATTGTTATGAAAATATAAAATCGGAAAGAAAATTATGCTAACGAACCGTTCTCGTACAATACTACTTATGTAAATGGACTATAAGAATCGAAATTGAAATCATGTATTCCGAAAATCGGCGTCAGATTGCAACAAAATGAGTTTCTCAAAAAGTGAACTTATTTTCCACTATTCTTAGGGTCTAAAGTATACATTATTGAACAGTTCTATTTCTCTGTGTTCTCCAACCTAAAGTCTAACGCCTTACGAATGTAGGATTCCATACTGAGGAGATTTCTTTATGCATGGTCCAATAAAAAGCGAAGTTTGAAGAAAGAGTCTTCATGAAAAAAGAATAAAATGCGCCAAACAAGAGTGCTCTACAAGTTTAGAAATCTTTCAGAGACATTTTAAAATTAATATTAGGAGCGCCACTATGTTCCCTTTGTTTTTCATCAAATGGCTCCAGCAGAAAGTGGTGAACAATTTTGATATATACATCGAAATCGTGATACGCTTAACCTAGACATTTGAAAAGAAACTGAAACTGCGTTACATCGAAAATCGCTGTCAGACATAATAACTGATATATAACCGCTTTATAACCAAAACTCAAATTTTGTTTCAATATTATTGGTTTCTATTATATCGTTTTTTCTTCGCCTGTAAACTTACGAAAAGTGATCTTATTACTTACTTTTGGTTTCTCAAATATGTCTGATTTTTTGCAAAATAATCGTAATTTGAGGGAAGTCTTCTTTCAGTCAAAAAAACGGTCCTTAAAACTCCAAAAAGTATATGGAGGTGGTACCGCAAGTTAAACAACGTGTCGCTCCGAAACCGGCGATTTCAATATTAACGACCAGACGCGTGAAGGAAGCCCAAAAACCTTCGAAGATGGTGAATTGGAGATGTTGCACGATGAGAATCCTTATTAAAAGCAAGAAGACCTTGCTCCAGCATTGGTATTCATCCCTAAAACTTGAGTTTCATATGGCCTCAAAATCAGGGGAGACACGAGAAAGTGATTCTGCTGCATAACAACGTACGGCCTCACTTGTCAAATTCGTTAAAACCTACCTCCAAAAACTGGGAAGTCCTACCCCACTCGCTCTATCCCCAGATATTCTACAGTTTGATAATTATTTGTTCTGTTCGAAGGCACAAGGTCTGACTCAGAAGCAGTTCCACTCACAAGACGATATTGAAAAATGGCTTCATTCTTGGATAGCAGCCCAAGATGAACAGTTGGTATTCGAACTTGGCCAAAAAATGGGTCAATTTTGTGACTAGCGATGGGCAATACTTCCAGCAATTCATTTGCAATCATTTTCATACCTTAAATTTGTATTTTCATTAAAAAACCAGCTGAAATCATCTATTTTTACCCAACAATATGAAGAGCCAAAAAAGACAGAGTAACTCATTAATCTAAATAAAACATTTGTAAGATAATTATATGTTGTTAAATTTGATGAAAGCAACCTTGTAAACAGAAATTATAAATTTCAACACTGATAAAATTTTTCAGAGCACATTATGATATATTTAAGAAATTATATGTATATGAATTGCGAATCAGATATTTAATCAGCCTTCATTGTACGTCTTTTGGCATTTCGCTTTAATTAATATGCTCAAAATAATGGAGGGCAGAACAAAATCAAAAAAAAAATTTAACACAAGCAGCGAGAAGCTCTAATCCA
The DNA here is from genome assembly GCF_024586455.1 of Bactrocera neohumeralis. Classification (NCBI taxonomy): domain Eukaryota; kingdom Metazoa; phylum Arthropoda; class Insecta; order Diptera; family Tephritidae; genus Bactrocera; species Bactrocera neohumeralis. The sequence goes on from NC_065922.1 coordinate 43,923,439, forward strand.
AGGCAGGAAAGTAGAGTAGGCCAACATCAACAGCAGCAGCAGCAGCTGCCCCGCTACCACCAGCGAGACTAACATTGCAATCAACATTTACTGCTGGCAATGGACACTCGGCACTCGGCTGAGCCGGCACTAAACGGACGTACACAGACAACACACAAACACACAGACACATAGGCAATAATATGAAAGTGTGTAGTTACATAAAAGACAAGGATTACATGCCAGTCACGAGAATGAAAAGACAATCGAGATAAAATACGAGTATATGTGCAAGTGTATGCATGTATGTGTGTGACATGCCAGCAGCAAAAAGTGGACAAGCAAAATCGATTTTTTTCATTTATGCTTTATATATATAATTATATATATATATATATGTATGTATATGTGAAGAAGTATATTTTTTTATATATTTTGCGGCGCTGTCGTGGGCTTTCAGCCCGCCGCTGCTGTAAGTATGTCAATACCCGTTATAATGTCATCAACTGCAGCGAACATTACCTATTCAACAATAATTATCACTGTCATATTTATTCTATATGTATGTATGTGTACGAGTATATACATACAAGCCTGTATTGGTAACAAAAGTAGGCAAGACAGGAAGCAAACATAAAAAATAAGAAAAATAGCAATAAAAGTAAAAGTAAGAGCAGCGGCGACAGTAAAAGAAAAAGTAACAGGAAAAAACGTTAAACGAAGATGTTGAACAACAACAAAAAGCGGCAAACAACACAATGGCAGCCACATAATCATTAATTTTATGATGAGTAGCAGGAATTGGCGGCGGCAAAGACGACGACGGCGACGGCCATCTCAAGCCAATGTCCTCCGTGTCAGTCGTGGTACCGTTAAGCAAAACGTAATCTCATCTCTCATATAATGTTGCACATAGTAGAATGTGGTATGCTTGCAACATGTTGGCAGTTTGCCTGACAAGAGTAGGTTTGCAGGACTCAGCAACAGACAGCTCTAGTCGTACGGCCAGCCAATTGGTTAGCTCATCGTTTGATTACTCGGTTAAATGGATGCTTGGCTGTTGTAGACTATTATGGCAGCAGTGGCATAGGCTGTAAGAATGTTGGTTTCCACTACTTTTTCTACTGATTTTCATTTGCTGTCATTTCCTGATTATTTTTTTCATTTTTTCATATTTTTTTTTTTTTTTGCTTTCTTTACACGCTATTTTTCTTTGTCGTCTGCGGAAGTGACTACCTACAGTATATACAAGTATTAACGGTAAATACTAACAGGTGACACAGCATAAAATTCTAAAGGGGCTGCAAGCAATTGTCAGACTCGCTAACTAACCCTTTGTCCCTTTTGACGGTCCATCGAACTGTCATGTGTGGGTCTAATGTGCTCTGCAAGTCATGCAATTTGCACACAAACAAACTCAGTTGCGTGGAACAGTTGTCAGCTGAGTGCTTTTGTGTCACTTTAAAAGCTCTGTAACTACCACACTGACATACCGACACCAATACTCAACCACGTAATGCACTTTAATCAAATAAAATGTTTCGCACAGACACAAAGGCAGGGACGTAAGTGACGTGTGCTGTGTGTTTGGAACCATTACATGTCATTTGTAATATTTCCACACTCATTTCGAAGTACGAGGGCAGTTCGAAGGGTTAGAGACGAAACCTTTTCCATTCACAGTGATTTCAAATGCAACACTGTTCGATGATTTTGAAGAGATTGCACGGAAAAACTGAAACAATGCAAACAGAATTGCATGCAGTCGATTTTCTCCTGTGACGTTGCAACAAATGGTTCTAAGTAGGGCCAGCAAGCTCATTCTCGAGTGTTTCTGCTATGTTTAGTATAGAAAAGAATACGGAGACCACAAAATACCGAAAATCATTTGAAGAGGGCTCGAGCCGATCATGTGTTCTCGTGTAGTCCAACCACAAAAACCCCTAGAATCAACAAGCTCATACTGATAAGTTCGAGAGCTGTTTGCTTTAGAAAAGACCTACCGAGGGCACACAAATACCAAAAATTAACCAATGAGAGCTCAAACAAATCGATTTCTTCAGGGATTATTACAAGAAAAAAGATCGAGATTAGTATTAAGTTAATTTCAAAATCAAAATCAATCAAAAAGAGCACTAATAAAATTATTTTCTCATAGAAAATTACAACAGAAAGTCGTGACAAGAACCAGGAAACTCAAACTGACATGTGTCTTAGGTTTTCGATTGTATATAAATAGTTTTCCTAATCAAAAAAGATTCTACAATTACAATCCCTATGAATAATTTCTAACCTGAGTCACACAGGGTTGATTTGGTGTTGGAAAATTATTTGTTTGTGCAAAGGTATGGTAATGATTGAGGAGCATGTGAAAATAAAATTTATAAAATGAGTGACTAAATGTAAAAAAGAGCTCCGAGCGCCCAACTTTTGTTGTAATTTTATTAAAAATGTTATTATATTTCCTTCGTACAGTATATAATAGATACCTGTGGACCCTCAGTTTTCGAGATACCGCAATGATATTTTGATAACGTCTCTATCTCACCAAGAAGCTACTCATTTGTCGAACCACTAAAGGCTATAGTTGTCATTGAAACTGAACGATCCAAATTCAGACATTGAATGGAGAACTTTTTATTTGAGAAGATATCTTCACGAAATTCGGCATACATTTTACCAGGAAACATGAGTAAAATTATTGAACAAATATTTTAGCTGGAACCACTATAACATTAAGTTCTTCTGTGGGAACTGTTTTATATGTGAAGAGAATTCTAACTTCAATGCAACCGAAGTTAACGTTGTTTCTTGTTTTCTCACATTTCTACACACACTCTACAGACCGCCCTCGCACAAAACCATGGTCAATCACACATTCCCATTCCGCTTGCATTGATATTTGTGCGCATTTGTGACAAATCACCTCTCACACCCGCTGTCTGTGTTTGCTTGTGCAATGCCATGGGTTTTACGCTTATCACTTTGACCGGCACGTCAATCGCCAGCCAAACGCTGCGCTGCGCACAGAGTTTTGCTAAATGTTTATATTTATTTTATTTTTATTTCTATTTCTAATATCTATTTTACCGTTGCCACTGCATTTACTTTATCGCCTGACATATTTCATTATTTGACGCGGTGTTGTTGTTGCTGTTTCGTTTTATTTGGCCGAGCACGCATTTGCCGCATAAATTCCAATGGCTATCAGTTCAATTAATTTAAAATGCAGTCGGCGTTGTGAAGTTGGTAATTTAGTGTTTGCATAAAATGCCCAAATGGTGCGCTCTACCTATTATATATGTATGTATGTGTGTATTTAGGTTTATCTCGATGTTATTCTACCAAGATACATATATGTGGCCATGGCCAGTTTTAGCCAGTGTTAAGCTTTCTATGGGTTTCGAAACCACAAGCAGCCAAATTCAGAAATTAATATTAACAAATGAGCATTCAAAGGCCAGAAAACGACTGAGGGAGACAGCTGTCAGACCAACTCGTTTATATGTCACAAGTTTTCGCAAACATTTGGTCAAATTTATTAAAGCTCATTTAGAAACAAATAGATAATAATTAAAGTCTGATCTAAAAAAACTTTCATACAAGTATAACCATATATGTTATGACAGATCGGAACGATTCCATTTCCGGGTATTTCCACAACTTTTTCGAACTCAATTTAAAGAAAACTGCTCATAACAGCTGCTATATTAACCACAGAATTTTATTCTGAGTACGCATCTCACAACTCTACCAAACTGACTCTATGCTGAAAAGTGAACTTCAGGCCCGAAGTAATGAAGATATTGCTGCCGTTCAGGCAAGTGTTGCTGAAGATCACAATTTTTCGATTCCAAGAAGTTTTCAAGAATTGGAACTGTCTCAAACCACAACCTGGTGTGCCTTGTTAAAAGATTTGAGCTTCCATTCATCTAAAAATGTTCTCACTCAAGAACTGAAACCATTGAACCACCGTAAGCGTTGTGAATTTGCTGATTTTGCTTTGGAACAACTTATGTCGATAACGATTTTTTAAGAAAATCATCGTCTACTGAGGCTCACTTTCATCTGAGTGGTGCGGTAAATAAACAAAACTGTCGATTCTGGTGCAAAGCAAGTACATAATTTATTCATCAACTACCATTACATTCACCCAAATTGACAGTTTGGTGTGGTTGTCAGTCTGGTGGAATCATCGGTCTATACTTCTAACGAAATGATGCTGATGACACCGTTACTGTCAATTGAGAGCGGTATAGATCATTGATAACCAACTTTTTATAGTCACAATTGGAAGAAGTTGATCTTGACATAATCTGGTTCCAACAAGACGGGGTTATGTGCCATACATTACACGCAACAACCGAATTATTGCAAGAAAAGTTTCGAGATTCGATTGTTTCAAGAAATTGTGATGTAACACCATTAGACAACATGTAATAAGGTTTTTTGAAGTCATTGCACTTAAGCAATAAAACAGACTTTCCTCAAGTAAATAGAAAACGTTCTATTCATCACATACAACTGGACTTAGTGGAAAGAGCACTCGAAAATTGGGTTCATCGAATTCGTTCCTGCAAAAGAAGGATTGTACTTCCCATTAAATAACAACATTCGAATTTTTGTAACAATTAATGTGTGCTTTTTTTAAAAACAAAATTTTCAGACTGTCTAATGATCCAGACGTCAATAGAATAAAAGGATCACTGGTTGAGAATCGACTATTAAAGGTAAGCAATTTTACTAGCATCGTTGGAATATCGAAAGGATAAGTAAACAGCATTTAGAAAGACCATTTGGTCCTCAGAAAAGTGAAAGCACAATTGGTTCAAAAATCACTAAATGTTTTCGAAAAACAGCGTCCCGTTAACGTCTGTGAAACAACGCTGCCCGACCACCAGGATGTCATGAAATATATTATTACTCTTGATGAGTCTTGGATCTATGCTCACGACCAGGAAACCGACGAATGTCGCGGCAAAGGTGAGCCGAAGCAGAAAGAACCGCGTCAGCTGGTCGAAAATCAAGGTCATGTTGACAGTTTTCTTCGACTATTGAGGTGTGCTGCATTCCGAATAGCTTTCGACCGACCAAACTGTTAACAAAAGATATTATTTTCAAATAATTTGTTAAACATCTTTTGCGTGAAGCTATTCGTAAAAAGAAGCCGGAATTATGAGCCGACAATTTTTGGTTTTTGCACCACGATAGTGCACCGTCACATACATCTTCGTGAGTTTTTCGCTGAATTTGGCAAAAAATATTGCTCAAGACCATGCTACAATCTCCAAACATATTTTTGAAATGAGTCTACCACAACAAAGCCATACAAACTGACCGATCAATCTCAAGTTAAAGATAAACTCCTCAATAAGAAAGCCTTCATTTACCACAACATGACAATACTGACAACACTAAAGTTTTTATTTTTTGTTTTCCTTTTGTATTCTTTGTACTCGTAAGTATTTCGTTTAATCTGTATTTCTTCTATTATATTTTATATATTCTATTTGCCTCTTCTTTGTTTCCACATAAAAAAGAACACATAAAACTACAGATTTTCATCATTTCCTCACTTATCATTTTCCAATTTTCGGCAAATTAAAATTCAGACTGCGTTCTGGATACACAAAGATTTCGCCAACAACAACCAATGCAATAATAATAACAACAACAGCATAAAATAGCAGATTAACTTCGCTGGTTTACCGTGTGCATGTGAGTGCGTGTATGTATGTGTGTGTCTGTGCACCGAAATTGATTGATCTGTTTTGGTTTGTTGCGTTTTTAGTTTTTCGTTATTCGGTCGGTATTCGGAACGTGCTTGTATTTTTTCTCATTTAATTTATTGAAATTGTTTTGCTTGCTTATCTCACACAATAGCGGCTTGATGAACTTTCGGAAATTGGACAAGTTCCAAGCTCGAGAGCTGACGATGAGTTGCATAAGCAAGTAACGGTGAAATTGATTGCGCTAATTGCTCTCTCATTACAAAAAAAAAAATGAAAAAATTTACAAAAGCCAACATAAAAAAGAAGCAGCTCAGTTTGAAAAAGTAGACTCAATAAATATAAAGCTGTGTTTACAAGTTAACTCGATAAAAAGTTCGTTTGTTCCAGAAAAAGTGCTAAATGTTGAGCTAACACTTGTTAACGGTAAATTAATTGTTAATTGGAAATGCGTGCCGTTATTGTAAATAAATTTTCTATGAACAATAAGGGTTGAGAGAGTTTATTATTATGACAACCGTAGGAAAAGTACAAAATTTATGTGAGTTTTAGAGATCAGATTTGACTCTCCTTGACTTCATTTTGTGAATCCTCGAAGCAATCAAAACTTCCATCGAAGTAGGTATCAAATTAAAAACTCGTATATTAGTGATTCGCAAGTCATCAGGCGTGAAACAATATATTTTGGGAGTTTAAAAAAATTGGTTTATATCTAAAGCAAGATGCAAAAACAATAATGGGAAGATGAGTTAAATAGATGAGGTTTGCAGCGCGACCAAAGGTTTATTATGCTCCTGCACTGAACGCAAGCTTTAGTTTTCTAGAATTTCGCCTATGGAAATTATATTTTCTGCATGAACTTATTGTACTCTTTAAGTTTACAATTTTTCTGTCGATACATTATTTAGACCGAAAGGCCTGGTATTCTATTATGGGAGACGATAGCAGCGCAATTGCAGTTATCGAAATTCAAACTAACAAACAAATACTTTCCTTTTAGAAAATACTGAAAATTTGTTAAGTACAAATTATAATAATTTGATTTTCAACGTTACTTACTAAAATTTATTTTACAACATCTGATCAAATAGTATCCAAACTGGTAATATCTCAAACTGATATTATTTGATTAAGTACAAACTAAACCAAAACCAAAACCAAATCGATAAACTTTTTCCTTGATTGATGTTCTATATTTGTGTGAAGTTTAATATTTTCATGCCAACGAGTATATGTTTGGCAGCGGTTTGATGACGGCAAGGCGATTTTCAACATGAAGAAATATTGAATCACGAGGTTTATTGAAATTTTGTGTTTCTAATGAAATCACGGCTAAAGAATCATTCACAATTTTGCATAAGAATTTTGGAGATTTAACTTAAATACGAACGCGAGTATTTTAGTGGCACAAAGTATTCTATTAAGGTTGTGAAGTCAACATAATCTTGCTTCAGGCGAGTCATGCATCCACATTGGTTAATAACGATAACATACATAAAGTTGAATATACACTGTTTGGAAATAGTCGTGTTGGTATCAAAGAGATAGCAGAGCAACATCTCTCATAAATCGACTTAACACATTATGTGCAATGTTTTGGATATCATGCGTATAAATTCTAGATTAGTGTCAAAAGATCGGAAAATTTTTAAAAATAACGAAGTCCTTAAATCCTTCATTCTGCAAGAGAAACGTGGTTTTATGAAAATGACGTCGAAAATGTGCAACAACCTAGTTAAGGTAGTAGTCTGGTAACTTATGCCTATTTTCATGACTTCTTTGGAGTGTGGTTTTTTATAGGAAAATAAAAATGAACTATCTTGAATATTTAGAGTGTTTTTATTTACATATTGAAAATATGAAAAAACAAAAATAGTTAGAAAAAATTTCATACTTTATTACTATTATTATTGTCACTCGAAGTTGGAACCTCAAAAAAAATGCTAGTGGGTGGCCCGGGTGATTTTGGCTCTTGATGTTATCTGAAATCAAATATTCTTGATTATTCTTAATCTGTAGACAGGTCATTCTGGTCGGAACTAACGAATTTAAATTTCAGGGGTAAATAACAAAATGTCGGACTTTGAAAAAAAGTCCTTTTATTTTAGCAAAGAAAGGGTTGTAAAATGAAAAGTTAGGGATGAAAAAAATTCTCGTTAGTACGAGAACTATAAATGTGTGGAATAGTCTGTTAAATTGCAATCGGTTCAGTAGAAAAAAAATAGAACCCGGGCCGACCAGTAAATGTTTTGAGAAAAACGCGTTTAAAGTTCAACAACTCCGAGAGAGAGGACTCTGAGGCGCTCTAGGAAACTCCTTATAACTCCCGATATATTTCGACTTTCTATCTGAAATTTTCACAGTGTATTCTCAAGATATTGTACTTTCAAATTAAGCAAAAAAAATTTCGATTTTTTGAACCCAAGCTACCACACTACCACCTTAATGGTATTACAAAAATTAATCACAACCGCGAAAAACTAAATTCGCTGAAAACACTGAAGTCCAGCCGAACCAAAGCAAGTCTATTGGAAATTGAATCAACCATTGGCAGCTTGTCTAAGAATACTTACAGAATACAAAATAATGAAAAAGTTTCAGTAGTGCTGAACTTTTGATGCCAGAAACGAAGAAACTACTATCAATAACTTTTACTAAAGGGAAAAAAGTATTGTTTATAGAAATATATTGAAACATTTTTACTACTGAACACTCTCCAAGGATTACAAGCATTTAAATATATTTTATTGTACACAAAAATGTTCTAAAATTATTCAAAGAAGTTCGAGAAGTCGGTGACGACGAACCACGTCCAGGAACGTCAATAAAATAAAGAATCGACGATTAACAGTCAGAAATCCTACTGGCATTGTTGAAATATCGGAAGGATCAGTAAAAACCATTGTGAAAGATAATTTGTGCCTAGGAAAAGTGAAAGGACGAAAAATTTTGTAATGAGCATAAAAATGTTTATAAAGTACTTTTAATACGAATTAATTGAGGTTCGCACTTTTCAAAAATCATAAGTCATCAGTGGTTCATAACTTTTTAAAACTGAAGATCTAATGAACCTTGTATTCAATAGTGAGCGCTAAAGTAAAGATTCCTTGACATTCTGATCATTATCAATCATTTAAATGATGAATGTGTGTAGTGAGACAGTTCGATGAAACTTGATATAGAAGGTATGAAACCTCTTTAATTCGTAGTAACCAAATTATATCAAAAAAAATCCCAACTGACTGATAACACACTTGATTGAACTTCAATTTGTAGCTTTAAGAAAGAGATGAGACAGTCTCTGAATGAAAAAGTCGTGTAATAATGGTCTGAGAGGATGGTCTACATAAAATATCCAAATTCTCGATATTTATCTCAAACATAAACAGTTATATAATATATGAAATATGTAGAAAGGTCGAGCGCTTGTTTTTATACATTTACTTTATTACGATGAAGAGGTTATATTAAGTTGACCAATAAGTTTGTAACACCTAGAAGAAAATATAAAGGACGATCAGAGTCGATTTAGCTATGTTCAACTGTCCACTGTCTGTCTGAAATATCGATATAAGATATTATTTCTTCTGTTCTCTCATTTGTGGAGATATGTTCATAGAATTTAGCACGAGTTATTATCTAAGGCAATAGTACAATCTTCGTAGAGATTGCATAGATCCGACCACTGCAACATACATATAGCGGACTTGCAAACTGAAAAATCGGAATCATGGCCTTGTATGGAAAACATTTTTTAGACAAAATTGTTAAGATAATATTTGGAATGAGTTATTATCCAAGTCAACATTACAATCATCTAAAAAGTTATTCAGATCAGACTATTAAGACATATAGCTACCACACAAGCTTACCGATTCAAATCAAGTACATACTTTACTTTTTTATTACGATTTTTTATTTGGAAAGGATATCATAGCGCGGTGCATTCGAAGTTAGCGTTTTTTCCTGTTTTAGTTCAAATTATAGTTTTTACATCTAAAACACAACAAACATTTCTGCAGAGAACTTTTCACCGATAACAAAATCCATTTCCTGAACTTAAATCATTTTTCCGAAGATAATTTGTGTAGACTAAAACTCCAAACTGAACAAAACAACAACAACAATATCAAAACTTACTTTGTAAGCTCCTTTCCGAAATATGGCTTCAGTTCCTCGCTTGCTTGTCGATTTCTAGTTGAGACACACATATAAACGCATATACAGTTATGCGCGTGTATGTGTGCGTTTATGCTTGTAGATGCGAGTGAGTAGTAGTATTTAGTATTTAATCTAGTAGTAAGTTGTTTTTGTTATTTGTTTTTTTTTTCATTTATTGTTTGGAAATAGAAATCGCACTGGATTGAAATTCAGTGAGCACACAAATGTTGAAATGAATTTCGCAAAGATTTGCAGACGATTATTTACGATTTTAGTTGCACAGGAATTTTGAACACAAATCTATGTTTTTTAGTATGCATGTAAGTATGTGTGTATGTAGTGGTATGCACGAGTAGTTATTGAAGGATTTAGCGAGACATACGTGTTTATATATTTATATATGAGTTCACAAAGTAATTGTCAATGAAGGGTTTTGATTCGATGTGGTTTTTATTCGAAGTGAATATTTTTAATAAATTTAATTTTTTTGTAATTTTTTGCAGTGTTAATTTTTGTGTGAATTTTTTCTGATGAAATTTTCTGATTTTCTAGGAAGGTTCACTAATTTTATTTGTTGTTGTTTTTTAATTAATTGTTTTTTTTTCTTTAATCAATTAATTTTTTAATTAGTTATATTTTTTTAATTAATTTTTTTAACTATTAAGTTTTTCATCAATTAATTCTTTGTGAATTATTCATTTATAAAGATTTTTTCTTTCATTAATTAAATTTTTATAATTAGTTATAATTTTTTCATTAATTTTTTTTAATTATTAATTTTTTATTAATAAATATTTTGTGAATTATTCATTTTTTATGAATTATTTTTTTATTAATTATTTTTTTTAATTAGTTATAATTTTTTCATTAATTTTTTTAATTATTAATTTTTTATCTATTATTTTTTTTTTTTGAATTAATACACTTTTTATGAAATATTAATTTCTTTGAGCATTAATTTTTCATGAATTATTTATTATCTCTTTACAAACTACTTTTTTCTGACTTTTTAAAAATTATTAATTTTTAATGAACCAATCATTAATTTTTGTTTATAAATTCATTATACCTTTGTTGTTTTATGGTCATAGTTTTTACATTTCATTAAAATATAGTAGTTATTCGCTAATCTTGTTGTTTTTTTGTGGTTGCCTTATTGTAGTGCGCGAGTTGTAGGTGTCTAACGTATACAAACGTATTGTTATTTGTGTTGTTTTTATTGGCTAATTTAGTTGTCTTGCAATTTTGGTAATTTTTTTATTTTATTTAACTAATTTTTTTTTGCTTGGCTGTGGGTTTTAACATTAATTCCTGTGTTTTTCATTATTTACTAGTTTTTTTATTCTATTTAATTGCAACTTTTTGTTGTTGTTTTAGTTTTCGTTAAATGCTAATTGCAACAATTTCATGTTTATTTGCTATATCTCTTATTTCCTATTTTTTTTAACTTAAAAACTCGTGCAATTTTCAATTTTTTGCTTGCTACCTGTTTGATTGTTTTTGTATTTGTTGTATGCCTAATTTTTAACGAACTTAACAACTTGAACTTAAGTCTAGTGAACACAATAGCAATGCTGGCGCTAACAACTGCTGCTGTGGCAAGTTGCTGATTGCATGATTTTGTTGTTGTTATTAATTACTAATTTTTCTAATTATTTTTTACAAATTTTTCATAATTTTCCTTGCTGCATTTGCTTATTATCGCGCTGTCAATGCATGTTTTCAATTATATTTACTTTTTCTATGTATGTGTGCAGCTGGTGCAACATTTTATTCACAACACTGTCTAACATTAATTTAATTAATAATTAATTTTATTAATTTTTTTATTTCAACTTTTTGTTATTTTTAACGTTTCACCACTGCTTCTAGTTAATTTTTTTTATTTGCACTTTGCAGTCATTCAATAATGCCGGCCTGCTCATCGCCGCTGTTGGCGCTACACTTGTGTTGCATGACTGTTGCACTTTCAGAATTTACGGTTAATTTGCCTTCCTGCCTTGCTGCACAATTTTCAGCGCATTTCACTCGATGCGAGCAATTTCAGTGATTTGTTGCACGTTTTATGCCACATAATATGCTACAAAGAATCGCAATGTTGTACATATATGCTTTATGCGGCTGTATGTATGCTTGCGTGTATGTGTGTGCTTGTGTGGTGTAAAACAATTAAGTGTGTTTTAGTGGCAAGTATGTGTGTATTTCAGTTAAAATGCCGCGGCAGTTGCAATTTAATGACCGTTTCGTGTGACTCGTGGCACAAACGTGGGGCGGCCAGCGTCGTAAAAGCAGCTAATGAATGCACCGTTTTACGCACAACACATTACAGACGAAGCATACAAACAGGCGCACAAGCAGCTTGCCGCTGGCAAGCAATAAATGACAAGCGTTTTTAGCACAATTTTTTTGCGGTTTTTAGTGTGACTTTAAGCGCTGCACTTGATTTCACAAAAAAAATTAACTGTTGTTAATGTTGTTGTTTTTTTATGATTTTTTGGGTTTTTAGCTGAACTGTTTCCTGTGGCACCTTAAAATGCGCGTTCTACGGCCGTTTAGCGTAACGTGTTGCACGTAAGTTTTATGTTGCAAGTTTTGTTTGTGCGAAACACTACTTTATTGTTGTAAATAAAAATGTATTGTAACACAAAAAATGCAAAATTTTGCTTATCACATGCGTGTGGCACGTGCTGCCTTACTTTTTGCCAGACGCTGCGCGGAAAATCGATAAATGAAAGGCGTAAAACTTGTTTGCTTTTTTGCTGCATTTATCTGCAACAAATTGCAATGCAGAGCTTGCACGCGCGCTGCCACAATTCACTTCACTGACGCGCTGACTGATGGCGCAGGCAAATTGCGAGCCATTGCGGCCGCAAACAAGCAGCCTCAAAGCGGCTGACGCGTACCCAAGTCACTTGTCCTCATTTTGCGACCGAAATTATTAACGGTACTGTAGAAAAAACTGCTTTTTTCTAAACCGAAAAAAATTCGAAAATTTAGCGCACTTTTTCCAATAAATTTTTACAATTAAAAAGAATTTATTTGTTACGTTTACTTAGAAAATCTAAAATATTCCGTTGTTCACACACACGCGCGCGCGTAAAAATTTAATCAGCTAAGAAAACGGACGAACACGGAATATATCAGCGAGCGTATACTGACAGACGCACCACCTCGATTATTTCGAATCCGGATCCACACAGCCGTACGGCACACAGCGTCAAAGTTAACGCTGCCGCTGTCGTTGCCGTTAACACAAATGATTTCGTCGCACTCGTGGCACCCTTCGTCGACCACTTCGTTTCGTTTGCATCGTAAGTGACGTCGTGTTACGCTACTAGCGCCGCACGATGTTAAACAGCGACGCGAACAACGCCAGACTCCTCGTAGCATCACATCGTTATAACGGTGCACATAAGCATCGCATTGTTGGTCCTTTACAGTTGTGACCATACAAAATCCCAACAGCTCAGCAGCATATAAATTCACTATTTTCTTCGAATTACAACGCTGCTGCCGCGCTAACACGAAGTGTATGCTGCAAGAAAGCAAGCACACACACACGCAGCCGCGAGCATAAAAATACACACACACACACACACAGAGGTACGCACGAGCGTCGCCGCTAATACGCAGACTTGAAAACCCGAGTTGTGATTTTTCGGCTGAAATTTTGTATTTGCGAATTGCCCATTTTGTTGTTCAATTGCGTTGTTGTTGTTATTGTTATTGTTGTCGCTCTCACTCGCTTAAACAATAAGGTATGGTGTTTTTTTCAATCGTAGCTACGCACACAGCATCCAGCGCAGAGCAAGTGCCAGAGCGCCAGCAGCAAGCTCGACGTACATGGCGTATACGCAACATACCTGAGAGCTCAGCTAACAAACCTGCGGCGCTCCGGCTTGAAAGTCCAGTGTAGAGCTCTTAGCGTATTCGCAATGTGCTGTAACGCTCGCTTCCGCTCTCCATGTTTTCTTGCAATTACAAACAATGTGAGCGGCAAGTACACCAGGTCGTATGAGTTGCGAGCAAATGTTTAGCAACAAAGTTGCACGGCATATAAATTATGTTGCAATAGTAACATAAATGCGTGAATGACAGTCGGGCTGCATGTAGCAGGTTGTTGGCGCTGTGTCAGCCGAAATTCAAGAGACCGACCTATGATTCGGATATTAGAGCAAATGCGAAGAAGTAGAGTGGTGCAAAAGAGAGCATGCACAGGCAAGTAAAAGTAGAACAGTAATTGTTTATTAGCAGAGCATAATACTTGGTGGCCATAAGAAGCAATTATTTAATTATTAAGAAAAATAATATTTAAGAAAATAATAAAAACAACTGCAAATATATCCCTGCAACGCTGCCAAAGCAGTGACAACGCAACAATTTTACAAAAGCTGCGTGAAACTATTAATCCTAATAGATTATGAGAGGAGTCCTGCGACCAGTGAGAAAATTCTTTCAGCACTCTTTTAGCCTAATGCACTCTTCTTAAACCTTAGTAGCAATGGCTTATTATTTTGGAGACTTGCGCTTGTAGAAAGAGCGCAGAAGAGTCAGTTTTTAATTTTTGAGCGCCTGTCTAAGCATAAAGAGCGTGTTGAAGCAGAGAGTTTTTCACGTGTGCATATACTTTAGCATCCTTCACATAGTAAAATCATACGCAAAAAAATTAATAAAAAAGAATAACAACAACATCTGCAATAGCAAGTCTTATCAGCGTTTTATTTGACTACGTGCTTACAAATGAAGGTATGGTCAAATAAAAATTTTGATGAAGTAACTTTGTTTTAATAAATAATAGCAATAGTATGCTGTTCTAGATTTCTGGACGAGTTTCTAACACAATTTCAGATAGAATATTTTTTTTACATTCTTTAAAAAGAACGCAAAACGAAGAGAAGGAAAAAATCAAAACCATAAGATTATACAAAAAACATATATTCGACTTATTTGTCATCTTAAAACAGTCAGTCCTCAAATCGGCACAGTCAGTCTTGCAAACAAAAGGACAATGTCTGATAATCGTTATGTTGGTATTCAGAAAGAAGAAGTTCTCTTTATCTCCTATGGATCGACTCAACACATTTTGGTTAATGTTTTGGGTAGAAGTCGAGTCAATACTAGACTCATTCCAAGAGACAATAATCTTTTGCAAGAACGGCAAAGAGTAGATGTCGCAAATGCTCCGTTACAGATGACGACTGATGGGTTTATAATACAATGTCGATAGTCTCCAATAATCTAGCGTTTGGAACCCCGAAGATGAGTCGAAACCAAGAAAACTAAATTTGCTGAAGGCACTGAACTTTATGCAAGCCGAGTCTTTACAGCAAGAATAAAGAACATTGGATGAAGGACTGGCATGCTTGTATTGGAGCAAGAGCATATTTGAATGCATTCTTAAAAAATTGTTGTAAAAAACATGAAAAAGTAATATTTTGCCAGTTCGCGTTAAATTTGATTAGATGGTTTATGAGTAAACCTAGAGAATACGGAATTAACTCGAAATAAATATCCCCGAATTCACATTTAATTGGTCTAAAACATTTAAATCCCAATTAGAAGCTAGAAATTGATGTTCTGGAAAACTTAATATTGTGTCTAAAGGTCTTAGGGACAGAGAAGAAGAGATTAGGAAAAGTTTGAAAAAAGATGAAACCTTTTGGGAACATTTTGGACAATTGTGTGGAACAAAGGAAGGTTTCCAGCTATTCCACTAGCAGGAAGTCCAACGAGAAATGAAATATGGATGTTGTTCGGAAAATGATATATTAGGGGCTGTACTAGATTGTTGTATCACCCGGTTGGATCATATCACTCCAGCTTTGGAGGTACTTGAATTCGAATGTATCCTTTGTTATTATAAAATTTTGCCAAACTGCGATATTAAATTGAGACAGTGCGAAACATAAAGTTACTACTAAAGCAATGGATCAATTCATTATTTCCAGTTAGTTCAAATTAGGGGGTTTCCTAAGTTTTATGTTCTCAAGACTTTAATTTACCGCTCAAAGTAGGCATATTAATCGTACCCTTACAAAATACAACGAGCATAATATTTTCTAGTACGCTTTATTATAGTTTGGGCTGTCAATACACCGAATTTGGTATCAAGTGGATCAGTCTCAAACCCCTAGTCCAAAATTCACCAAATTTTGTGAAGATAGCTTGCCAAATAAAAGAGTTTCCCATACAAGGACTTTATTTTAATCGGACACTTTGTGTGGCCCCTTCATGCTCTAGTATCCGATTAGACTCAGTTATGCTATAAACATTACTATTTGTATAAAAAACCGTCAGTTGCACCTTGAAATAGTTCTACTTTCTCATTAGAACCCCACATCGGAGCTTAGCCATGTCATCACTTCTTCTAACATCAGCTTATCAGTGCCAGCAAAGCCGTAATACCACAAATTTTTGTTTATGCTCTGCACAAGCCAAATTTGCAACACGCAGATTGTTGGCAACTTGTTTGCAGGCAAAAACTGACACAAACAAAAAGTACGAAACGCTCTCAGCTACGCAATGGCTTGCATATAGCTGCTTGGCGTGTCAGTGTTGCCACATGTTGGCGTTGCGTGGAAAAGCGTTTCGACCAAAAACGCAACTGCTGTCAAATAACGGATTAACAACCCGCTCGCACGGCCAGTGAACTGCCTCAGAGCACTCGCACTCGCACACACACATCCACACACCGTCAAACAGCTGTCAAATGGTGAGTGAGCGCGCTCAATACTCACGAAACTATTCAGTGCCGTTATAGAGGCTGCTTTTCGTTTGCTGCTTGCCGCTCGTCTCTTCCACCCCTGCTTGCTGAGTGCAACGGTATGCTGCGGCCGCTGCTGCTGCTGCTTGTTGGAGACTTTTTGTCACTTGTAGTGTAGAAATCTCACTTTGTCCGCTTTGTTGTTGTTGCATTGCGCATGTGCGTAAATATGTGTTAGCGTGGACGCGGTGTGTGTGCATTTCAAGTCAAATTTGACAGCAAATTACAAACAAACTATAAAAACTTAATTTGAGTGTAGATTTACGACTTTCGAATTGCAATTCTGCGTGTGTGTGTGTGTGCGTGTAATATATATCTCTACATATATGCGTGTGTGTGTGTGCTTATTATTTGCTGCTGGCTGCTGTGTGGAAAAGGGGCAACTGCTACTTCTTAGAATGGAGACTTTCACCAATTCTGACCCCACACCCGCCAACCGCCGCCCGCCCCTCCTTATCGACAACGCAAACCGCCACCGAATGGAAAAAAGTAGGCATAAGCAAAGAAAAAAAGCACGAAATTGTCATAGAAAAATATCCGAAAGTGGTATGCCACACTGAAACGGTACTAAGTCTGCTGGAAAACGCCAATTTTAGGCTTCTGTCAGTACACATTCCGCCCAACTCTTTGGGTTTCCCCAGTTGAAAACTTTTGTTTTGTCAATTTCACTGTTGTAAAAGTTGAAAGTCGATATATTTTTGCACCTTCGTTTTCGTCGCCTGCATTGTTTGTGGCGCTGTGTTGTTGTTGCTGCACACGCTTATCACACCCACTATGCGTTACAGGAGCGAACGACCGAAAGGATTTATCAACTTTTTCACACGAAATTTTCACTGCATTTGCACTTTTTTGCTGAAATTGCGCATTTGCCATTGCAATTTCGCATCTAACGGCATCTACACATATTAATTACCGTTATTTAAGTTAACTGAGCTTATTGCTGGCGCACCATACACACAATTTTTAAGTACTTTTTGCCATCAACTTTTCCACTTCAAAACTACTGTCTTAGAGATTTCCACTTTTTTTCTATGATTCTTCTAGTTGGTATCCGCCACTGTCCGCGCCACAAACAGCGTTAGCAAAGCGGTCGCGTACGTCTGCCACACACTTCTTTCTGCTGTGGCAGCTGGGAAATTTCACAGTTCAGCCTTCCAAAATCCGTTACGCGTTCACAATGCTCCAATCTTGCTCAGCACAGCTGAGATGCGGCTGCTGCGGCGGCGGCTGACTCCAATAGCTCTCGCCGTTGTCAAACAATATCCTTTACAGTTACATTGCACAGCACATTGTAAAGCGCTCTTGCATGCTTCACGCGCTCTTCAGCGTATGTGTGTGTGGTAAAGAGCGTTAATGCTCAGATGCTTTGACTAGCGTTGTAAGTTAGCAGCGTTGGTCCAAAATGCAAAGAGCGCTTGGCTCCAACGTTTTGATAAGACACGCTCACACTCTCTGCATAGCCAGTATATGACTTTTACTCTGCCGTCTAGCAAAAGTCATGCTTGCTGTGCTCTCTCCTTTAACCGACTTTTCCATAAGTCCAATTCACATCTTTTGTTTTGTTGCCATGTATTTGTGTGTCGAGTGCGTCGCACCCAATTTCTACACAAACAACATTTCCAGCCACAAGCGAACACACATATTCATATTTGAAGATGGGTAAACACTTGCTTGCTTCTCTGGCTCTCACTCTCTCACTCTCCCTTTATGCGATTTTGTATGTCAACTTGGCAACTCTACTTTCTACCTCTGCTGTGGCTACTTTGCAGCTTCGACAGCAGCAGTGATGACAAGTGACCCGGTTTCAAATATATTTTTGGAGGCGTAAGAACTCATAAAGGTTTTATCAATGAATAAAGGGTTTTTTGCAGATTTTCCTTTAATTCTATGAAGGTGAATTGTAATTCTCAACAGACTTAATAAAAATGGAATTCAGAAATATTGAGTGGGCAAATGGTAAAGGTATCACAGTAAGCAAAGTTTTCCCAGCTCCTACATTCTGAAGCACCTTTCGTATATTTCACATTGCGAAATATTGTGTCCGAACTTTCTCAGAACAATCTTGTCCGGATTCTAGAGGCTTAGCCAACATATGTTATGAAGAGTCTGGATATGCTTCAAATTTCGAAGCTCAAAGCAATTACTTTAGAAGACGTAAAGTTTCCATTATAAAATATTAATCTCCTTGTCGTATGAGATAGTAACTAATATTAATAAAGTTCAGAAAGCACTGGTGAACATTCGAAATTTGTCAATGTTTTCCATACACAGAACCTCGAAGACGGACAGTAAGTAATTAAGAATGTCAAGCTGCCTCTCTCCGACTAGTTCTAGTGGTAGAAGATACATTATACAGCAAAAAAAAAATTATAAGCTTCTACTTCACTAACGACTGACAAAAATCTCTGTAGACAAGAATATATATCGAGACACATATTCGAAAGTTTTTTGTCGAGCTTTGGGGATAATTTCATGGTGTTATCTCCGACATGAAGTCAAGTAATAGAAATGTCAATTATCTTTCGATTCCAACCTTAATCAAAAGACTCTTCGAAACCTTATTAACTTCCAAGCAGGTATCTGCTGGTTGTCTTCTGAAACACCACTTGGATCTCTTGTATAAAAACTGCCACAATTTTCTCACCGAGTTATCTAAAGCTACAAAATCGTCGTTGTTAAAAGTCATAAAATCGTGTATCGCCCTGGACACCACAACAGCTCACAGAACATCAGTAGAAATTATAGCGCTTCCAGACAGTTAAATCCAACCGATCTGATCAGCTACTAATACATAATTTCATGAGGTTGTTCTTAAAAGCCGAAAGGTTAAAGTTTAAGTTAAATATGTTGGAAGTTCTGGAATATGCTTCCAACCGACAAAATGAACCAGATATTTTATTTTTTAGTCCTTACAGAAAATGTGAGTTTCAGCTGGAAAGCACTACATATTAAGAAGTATCAACACCAGATATTAAGTTACATGCCCTTTTTCTACAGTTACCAGACATGCATTTATGAGAAGCTCATTTAACATTACGACGTAACCTTTTCTCCAAAAGAAATAATCAAATAATTACCAACACAACCCTCCGACCCTTCAAAAGTCAGATCGTAACACTAACCTTAAATTAAGTTTGAAAACTGTTGAGCGGCCAAGAACAGTACACGAAGATAGAAAAGAATAAATAAGAAACAAAAACAACACAACAGCAAAACATCCCTTCCTCACGGCATCACAACATCATTATGACTTTCAGCCACCCCCTACGTTTACCCAACAACCCACCCCAACAGTGAATGAGTAGTATCGACATCGTTTGCAGCATATAGAGACAAGTGGTGTGTAGTCGCGACTCGGTCGCTTGCCACTGCTGTTTAGGAATGTTCGAATTCTTCAACTCCACAAGACGACGCTACCAGTGATGGGCTGCACGCAGACAATTGACACAGTGACACATACTCGCCGCATTTGATAGTAGCGGCGGTGGCGCCAACAGCCACAGGCCAGTAAGAGCCGATGAAACAGAAGAAGCATTCGTGAACAGCAGTTGAGCGTTCGTAAACAGCTGTGAGCGCTTGAAGTTCGTGTGGGACCGTAAAATACAGTGGAGCGACAATCAACTTGCTTATGCTGCTCAGAGAGAAAGCCAGCAGCAAGTTGATGAGTAGCGCGAAGCATTTCGGCTCCGGTTTTCTCGCTTTTGCTGAGTGTTAAGTAAACACACACGCCTTTTTCACCGTAAACTGTATCTGGAGTGTAGCTGGAGCAGCATCCGCTGAGTGCAACCTCTCGCACCGCATCAGACATCCCCGAGAGCGGCAGAAGAGCATCACAAGAAGTGGGCCAACTTTGGCTGGTTTGGAAATGTTAGTGTTTTCTTTTGTGATGAAAGGGTGGGTGCTAAAGTCTCCAAACATCACGCAATTTCGTTATCAGTCAAATTTGAATATATGAAGAGATAACTTTTCGAAAGAGAGTAAAACAAAGTAACTGATGGAATTGTGGATATTGGTGGTATTCAAAAAGTGGGAAATTTCAACGGGGGAAATACACTGTGCAGAATGTCAGAGTTAAATAGCAATATTGATGAAAAGAAATTAGGAAGGTAAATAAACTAGAGAACTATTTAACCTCTTTATCTTCTATAACACAGCCTTGCTGATATAGTGCTCGTTAGAAAATAGAAGATCTTATAAACAACTCTTTCAAACAAGAATCTAGTACACTACCGAACATTTTTTCGTCCTTTACCTAAACATTTTTAAGGATTATGTTGTTGGTATGTTGGTCAAGCCAACATGACAGTCCATCTGACCATGTTTTTCAAAAATAATCATATACAGGAAATTGATATTTAAATGGTAAATAAGATAATGGACAATCTTCTGAAATTATGTATCAAACTTTCGACCCATACAAATTTGCGTGGCTCATTTTCCTACCAGACAAACCTAACCTAACATAACTAAACTACCGACTAAGCTACAAATCTCGGATAGAGGATCACAGTAAGATTTAGCCGTGCTGCAATACACAATACACAAAATTTCTTACAAGAATTTGATTTTGATATGTTATAAGTTTTCCATACAAGTACTTAACTTCGATCGTTCAGGTTGTGTGGTACCAATACGCTACAGTGATCCAATCCGAAAAATTTCTTTAGATAATAAATAGTGCCGATTTTCTTGGAGATATCTCGCCAAAAAAAAAAAATTTCCATGCAGCCACTTGATTCGTTCAGTTTGTATTACAGTTATATTTTATACTGGTCCGATATCGCCGTTTCCGACAAATAAGCAGCTTTTTGGGCGAAAAGAACACGAGCAAACAAGAGGGCATTGCTTAATCGACTCAGCTCGTCATATATTTGTTATCGGATAGTTTTCTTCTGGGAGTTAAAAATTTTATGGTAACCCGAGTTTCCTCGGTTAAAAAAAAAGACTTTTTCAACATTTTTTTTCTCATTCGATAAATTAAATATTTTATTAACATTTTTTATTGTTACAATCATACACTATAATAAACAAATTCTGAAATTTTTGAAAAATAAAAGTATTTTAAGCTCGGGCATTGCGACGCCATTTCCGGTGACCCCTCGGAAAAAAGATACGCCCGCGTAGGCACCAAATGAAAAATACGCGTTTTAGTTAAAACCTTAATTTAGTACTTGGACAAAGAAAAAAACTGACAAAGGAAATTTTGGCAGATATTTTTACAAAAAAATGAACGTGTCAATGGAAATTTCGCGACATTTTCTTCAAATAATTGTATTAGAAAGAAAATCTAATCTATCGTCTAAGTCCTTAAGAATTTTATCTCAAAGAGCTGTGTAAAATTTCATGAAGATCGGTTGAGTAGTTCTCGAGAAATCTTGCCAACCGACTTCAAAAACACAGTTTCGAGAAAAACGCGTTTAAGGACGGCGCACTTAGCCTAGCACACAAGTTCTCAAGACTATATATCCGAAACTATTACACGGATCAACTTGAATTAGGCATGTAGAATATACATAATAAGATAATAAAAAAAATCGATTTTTTAAAACCCGTAAACCCATGTAACCCCTTAAGCAAAAAACATTAGAATTGCTTACGGTCATTCAAAAACACAAGCCTACGAGTGGTACAAAGCTTTCAAAGATGGTCGAGAGATCGTTGAAGACATGCTTCGTTCTGGACATCCTTCGACCTCTTTAACTGATGAAAATATTAAAAAAGTGAAGTCTTGTATATATCTCTTAGTAATTTTACGATATTTTGATGTAATTTCTTTTACTATTTCAAGAGAAAACTTCAGGGAAACATGCATGACTCCAAAGGTTGTGCGGAAATAACTCAAATCGCCATAATCACTAATAAACGTGAATGCCACCTGATTCATCAGGTTTGACTCCGTGAGATTTTTTCTTGCTCCTCAAACTGCATTTGCCGAAGAACCGTTTTCAGTTGTTCGAAGAGATAAAACCAAATTCGCTAAAGGAGCTGAAGGCTACCCCAAAAAATGCTTATGAAAAGTGTTTCGAGGACTGGAAAAATCGTTGGCATAAATGTATTATATCTGGCGAGTATTACTTTGAAGGCAACAAAATAAATATTGATAAAAAATAAATTATATTGGGTTTTATTTACAATTTCAGCGAAATGCTTTCTCAAAATGTATTATGATTTACGTTTTAGCAGACTTCGTGCCATATGTGTC
This sequence comes from Bactrocera neohumeralis, assembly GCF_024586455.1. NCBI lineage: Eukaryota > Metazoa > Arthropoda > Insecta > Diptera > Tephritidae > Bactrocera > Bactrocera neohumeralis. The sequence goes on from NC_065922.1 coordinate 43,946,273, forward strand.
AATCAGTGTGTACTCTCAACATGTTCTCGAATATACTTAAACAATGCTGAAGATCGATACAATTAGTCCAGACCTTCGATATTCTTATTTCCTACTTTCCACCTGACTTTAACCTATTCATGTTGATAAAATTCTATAATATTTTTATCAAATTAAGTAGACATAATACAGTTTAACGCTGAATATGAATAAAAATTGTCTTGATTTTGGTCTAAGCCTCATTTCACATTCTGCGGCTAATTTTTAGCTCGATTTATTTGAATTTAACCTTTGGGTTGCATTTATATCACATATTGTATGTGTATTATTTGAGTTAATTGGGTCGATTTTAATTTAAATGGCTCCGAAATATTTCCTTCACATAATAAATAATGAGAGTGGTCTGTGACCTATAACACAAATATGATTATAAGCCAATCGCAGTTTCGTGGAATGAATGAATGAATTCTTACTTAATAATACTTAATAAAAGGTTTTGTCGATAGCTGAAAATGCGCGTTTCTCTAATACTTAACTGTGCTTGAACTTAGCCCTTTTCTTCTGTTTCATTGCGCCTTATAATTCAGCTATATTATATTATATGGAGTTGAGAAGAGAAGCTGAAGATAATCGCTGTACTGTAAAGACACTCATTTGCGTGGTTGTATGTGTTAGCATTTAAAGACACTCTTGCCACAGTGCGACGCAGATGCAATTAGTGCACCTTATGCTGAAGAAATCTCATCACTACAAATTATTGGTTGCAGGCGCGTTCTTATGCCACACAACTCTTAATATCACATGCGCGTACCACATATGCATGCAACAGACGCGCACCCACGACGGCAGCCACACAAATTGCTAAGAGAACATATACACACACACATTGATATGAAGATGCATAAGTTCATAAGTTTGTGTGTGTGTGTGTGTGTGTGTCACGGTTATTACGAAAGCGCCGTTACGCTTGTGAAGTGGTGCATATAGCTAGCGTTATGGCATGTTGCAACTTTACTGCTTGCTGCTACTTGCCACTCATTGCTGTTGTCATAGTGAAATATTACACAATGTTTTTTTATTATTGTTGTAGTATGTTGTAATTGTTTCATGTCAGCACAAGTGTTTTTGGAGTGCGTGTATTTTGCATAAATGCGCCGGGTGAGAAGCGCAAAGCAGCAACAATAACAACAAAAACAACAACAACAACAGCAAATACATCAACAACAACATCACCAATAACAGCCACAGCAACACCGACACTACCAACACTAGTAATAACAACTACAACAACAACAGCACCATCATCAGCAACAACAACAAAAAACACGAACTGCAGCATCAGCAGCTATAGCAACAGGGACGATAATTCGTGTAACAACACCTGCCAACAACAACAATTATATTGCGACGCTGCTGCTGCCACACCGCGCTGGCTGCCTTAAGTAGCATCCGGGGTTGACGCAGCAGTCAGCCAAAGAGCAGCACAGAAATATGTCCACTTAGCGCACAAAATCCACACACACACACACATAAGTATATAAAATTATATATACTCGTATGATAAGCCGATTGCACGAATTTGCAACCCACTTCCGTGAAAGCTGTTCTGCTGCCATATATGTATGTATGTATATGTGTGGGTTGTAATTTGTTGGCGACAGCTATGCGTTTACGTATGTGTATGTAACTGTAAATATGTCTACGCAATTTTATTTATATTAATACAGGAAACTGCACTTTAAGCACTGCACGCACATACACCCACACATGCAAATTTTGTGCCAACAACACCAACAGCGGTCGGTGGCGTACGAAGCCCTCGGGTCTCTGCTAAGCGTTTGTTCACGCTGATAATACTTTTCCAGCCCGGCTTAGCGGCGCACTCGCTGAATTCGTTGGCATTTCGACACTCAGTTCGCCACCTTTCCGCGTGTGGCAGGACCTCGGCGAGTGCGTTTGTATAGGTAAGTGGGTTTAGTAATAGCAAGCGATTTTAGTGTGTGGTTGATACTTAAACTAAGCGCACACTGTCCATTGATTATCTCTACAAAGTGCCTAATATATTAGACTTAAATTGAATTCGAGTCCACACATAAACTTTAAGAGGCACATGGCACGAAATTATAAAAACAAAAAAAAAAAACAATTTTCTCAATATTTCGATATAAATAAAGTAAATAGTAGCTATTTTCTTACAAATAACACACTAAAATTTTGAACGAATATTTCAAATATTTTTTGAGTTACAGCTTTCTAAAATAGAGCCCCTCTGTTCAATCAGTTTCCTGATTTAAGGGGTTATTCTGGTCTAGAAATTGAAAAAAAATCTAAACTTTTTCTTATAATTCGATAGTTTAGATATTCAAAAATAGCTCTAAAAATTTCGAAAATATGCGGCAATATGGCATAACTATTCTTTGAATATATCTCTGATACAGAAGAAGCAACAAAAATTAAAAACAAACCTTTATAAGATCTTAAAAAAATTTCAACGAAGTAAAAAATGAGTGAAAAAACAGACGTCTATTTTTGAATAACCGCCATTTTATGAAATAAATCAGTTTTTCAGATAATAATTAATAATCCATGATTGCTTTATTTTTCAAACGATCAGAAGGGTAAAAATCATGGTGACGAGGACAAGGCCGTTTCTCTCCCTCTACTTTAAGAAAAAATTAATTTATTTTGTATACCCTTCAAATACAGGTAACCAAATGTTAAAAACAATTGAGGGTAAAAATGTCAAATTTTTTTTTGGTTTTTTTTTTAATTGCCAAAAAAGCTCGAAATTCGTGCATCTAGACTAGAATGCCCCTTAACGTTTAAACCCGTTTTTATTAATTACTGTTTACTCGGAGATAATTTTCTACATTTTCTGTATATATTCTCCATACAATTTCCCATCAGTTTTTTCAACTGATCAATAAAATCCAACATTTTTTCAAATGCCACCAGATTGTATGGTGGACAATATCTTCTTGTATCGAATTTTTTTTAAAAGAAGACTGGATTCACTGCAGAAGTGGCGACTCAGAGGGAAGAGACGTCTTCAGCATGCATGGAAAGTCAGTAGAAATCCCAATGACAAAACACCTCTTAATCGTGCCTGAAAGAAGCTAAAGCATGTTCTCTGGAAATTGCGCAACAAGTCCCAGAGGCGTTTTTCTTGCTGCCAAGCTGGGAGATCTAGTAAACAATCTTTGAAATACGACTAGACAAAACATAAAGCCAATATCTACATATATGCCCATCAATTTTAAACAGCAGAGGCTATTGGTGCAGGATCAATGTAGATAAGGCCGAAGTGTTTGCCACACACCTCCAAAACACGTTTACTTTCAACGAGTTTAATGTTGGAAAGGAATGCAAATGTGTAGATGTTGCTTGTCAAATTGAATTACCGATTGCCGAAATAGACGCTTTAGAAGTACAGGAGGATCAAAGCAAAAGTTATGACAGAGTTAATACGTTTCCACATAAAGCGCTACACGAAAACGTATCAAAATGACTGTCAAGCTTTTTAGCGCAATGCTCACAATTTGTCATTTCCCACCGCAATAGAAATGTGCTGAAGTTATTTTATTATCTTAAACCCAGAGAACCTGAACATCAGGTTAATTCTTATCGACCAACTAGTCTGCTGGTAATTATCACGAAAGTATAAAATATTTTTAAGCAAGCTTTTGCAGGCATTGGACGACAAAAAGCTTATTCCTAATCATCAGTTTGACTTCAGAAAAATGCATGCCACAACTGAACAATGTAATATGGTAGAGTACGTTGTAACTGATGCTCTGGAAAATAATAAATACTGCTCTGCTGTATTCCTTGATGTCCCCAAAGGAAAAACTACCAATGCTTTATTATTTGCTGATAATGTCTTACTTGCACAATCGGACGTTCTACGTTAAATGCCGTGATGCTGAGTCGGATTTGAGACCTGTTCGTGCTGGCGGGCCCCAAGGCAGTGTACTCGCCCTAGTGCTCCACATTCTTTATACAGCAGACTATCCAGTGATAAATTCTGACTCCACAATGATGGTAGTCTATGTTGATGATACTGCACTGCTAGCACCAAGTGGCAACCCTACTACTGCTTCCAGAAACTGCAAGCGAAATTGAATACTCCAGAACCGTGGCTCAGCAAATGGAACATTGGCATCAATATCGAAAAGTCTGCAAAAACAGTCCCTCAAGTGGCTTTATATGGTCAATTGTTACCAACAAACACATGCGCAAAATATTTGGGGATTACAATTGATAAAAGGCACATTTGGAAAGATCACGAAAAAAAGGACTCAGCTTAGATTAAGGGGTATTCTGGTCTAGAAATTAAAAAAATCGATTTTTTTTATATTTTCAAAGTTTAACTATTCAAGAATATGTGTACAAGAGGATTTTTCAAAATTCAAATTATTTTCGGAGATATAGGCATTTTTCTGACCCGGCTTCCGAACTGGTTCGGCCGGAACTAATCGAACAAAAGACTTTACGCGAAACTTTAAACGCGTTTTTCTCAAAACTGACTTTTTCGGAACGATACCCACGATTTCTCAGATTCTACTAGACCGATTTACTTGAAATTTTTATAGAGTCTTCTTTATAGGCTTGTCTATGGTTGGAACTAGCCCCATCCCCAAATTTTTATTTTTATTATTTTTAAAAATTCGAAAAAGTCAGAAAAATTGATCCAAAAAAACTTTTTCAGCTCATAATTTTTGAAAAAAAAATTTTTTCAGTACTCTTCTAAAATTAACATAACTAATCAAAAAATAGATAATTAAAATATTTTTTTCCTTTTTTTTACGACACTTTAAAAATTGACCTAAAATTTATGGTCACGTAGAAAATAAAGACCCCCCAAGTTCGCAGCCATATTGAAATGTTTTGGTTATGATTCAGTCTGAAGAATAAGTTTAATTTTAAGGTAATACTTAGGGCAATCTGGACGTAGCATTCAAATCTGGGGCAGTGTAGCGAACTCAAATTTAAAAGTAATTCAACCCACTGACACCACTTTCAGTAAGTTAATTCGTCCTTCGCAAAACTTCTGTCGTAATACAGAATATCTTGTACTGTTCAAGGTAATATTTTAGTGAAGATCCTGGACGAACATGTCATTCAATCGTCTTTAGTGTGAGCAACTCACACAATGGCTGTGGCTATAATTCTCTTGAGCTAGGTTAGGTTAAGTCATAGGGTTGATACTAAAGGATGGACCCCACTTATACTAAGTTCTTTGTGTTACCCATAAACTCTTCAAATTGGATTACCAGATTCTTTTAAATGGACGAAATGTTTGGAGCTTATCACAAATTTGTTGAGCTCTCTTGATCTATCTAATTACACTTTTTCATTTCGAAACTCCACATTGGTTAACTTTTGGTCCCAAAACTATAAATTGTATTAGGAGCACAAGGGATTAACTAATATTTACAATAGAAAAACTCTCGTGTTATCTTTGAAGCACAGTCGATTTTACTTTATACAAATAATTCGAATTCCCGAGAATTATGACACTTGAAGAAGTAAATATCCAGATTATCTCGGTTTCAGATATAAATAGGAGAGTGATAGGATTATAATTGCTTAAATAGGTTTATTAAAGATGTGTTACTCATTGATTTTAACTAAAATTAAGTTTTTGCAGCACAGCCGTAAATTTTAAAGAATGTTGGGTAAAGAAGACACTTATCCAAATAGGTTTTGATCAAAGGACTTGATTTAATATTTTCCGAAAAACCACAGCGCCACTTCAAATTTTCATAAGTCATTACAGAGAATTACTGCTAGAAATTGGTAAAGACACTAAACATTCAAGTTGTAGAAGAAGAGTCGTCATACATGATTTCGAGAAAGATCGATGAGACGTCAATGCAATTTGTCAATTCGGCTGATGGCTTCATGCCATGTTGACCACCCTTATTAACAAAATATCATGTTTGGCATTATTCGCTCGAAAACTAGAATACATATATCTCACTACTGCATAGAAAACCTTTAGTTGTTGAGTACATATTCTTGGATTAATCCAGTTCTTAGAATTAATTATTAAACTAATACATACTTGTATGCACACTTGGGTTAGCTTTTATCAGTTTCCCCCTGTGTTCAGTTATTGGCTAATTAATGTCACTGCAGCAAAGAAATGCCACCATTTGTCACATGTGATGCTAGGCATGGCGGGTTTTTGGTGGTGGCAGTCAACGACTTCTCAGTAAATCGCAGAGATGTGAATGTGTTGATATTAGTGCGTGCGGATTTACAAGGATAAGGGCCGAAGTGCACGATTGAAGGAAATTCATCCGAAAGTATTTCTTAGAAATACGAGGTTTGGTGAAGTGGAACAAAATTGAGTAAATCAAAACCGAAATATTCTCACAAAAATTAAGCAACAAATTTTGGGGCAACAATGAAATTGGAAACACCGCACACCCGCGTAGCTTCGCAGCTTAAATAGATATGTGTTGCGTTTATAGGTATTGGTAATTCATATAGTATATAACCCAGCAATTATTTGTATAGGATTGAAGTTGAATGTCTTCAAGAAAAGCTTTGAACTTTCAAGAGTAATGCCGCAATATTTACCGGTATTTTGGTAGCAACTTTAACACAGAGTAAACGTTCACAATGTAAATCATCGATTGGAAACCAAAAAAAAAAAGTACTTAATATACCATGCTCGGAAATGGCCTAATATATAGAACAGTTATTAACAAACACAAATCTTTTAGCTCGAGTTTTTAGTCGAAGGTTAATTCACTGTTAGGCTAATGTTGTTCCAACGGTTATCTACTCTTCATTTGGATGGTAAGGTAAGGGTTAATCGAAGACATCTAAAGAAATGTGCTGTTTCGACGGGATCAGATCATAGGGAGAGGGATATCAGATGAGTGGTATTCAGTGGGCATCCAAAAAAGTGGTTAGAGTCAAGCGAAGACTCTTTGCACGCTGGATATAAAGGTATTTGGTATGTCGGGGTCGATTCTGGATAAGTAGGAGTTTAACCTACTACAGTATCCAGAATGAAGTTTCAGCGAAATTATCCCAGCGGAAACCACCCAAGTAACCGTTCGGACTGCAGTATTTTGACAATTGGCGTAGACACCGCTTACGCGATTATAGCCGAGTTAACAACAGCGCGCCAGTCGTTTCTTCTTTTCGCTATGTGGCGCCAATTGGATATTCCAAGCGAAATCAGGTCCTTCTCCACTTGGTCCTTCCAACGGAGTGGAGGTCTTCCTCTTACTCTGCTTCCCCCGGCGGGTACTGCGTCGAATACTTTCAGAGCTGGAGTGTTTTCATCCATCCGGACAACATGACCTAGCGAGCGTAGCCGCTGTCTTTTAATTCGCTGAACTATGTCGATGTCGTCGTATATCTCGTACAGCTTATCGTTCCATCGAATGCGATATTCGCCGTGGTCAATGCGCAAAGGACCATAAATCTTTCGCAGAATTTTTCTCTCGAAAACTCGTAACGTCGACTCATCGGTTGTTGTCATCGCCCAAGCCTCTGCACCATACAGCAGGACGGGAATTATGAGTGACTTATAGAGTTTGGTTTTTGTTTGTCGAGAGAGGACTTTGCTTCTCAATTGCCTACTCAGTCCGAAGTAGCACCTGTTGGCAAGAGTTATCCTGCGTTGGATTTCTAGGCTGACATTGTTGGTGGTGTTTACGCTGGTTCCAAGATAGACGAAATTATCTACAACTTCAAAGTTATGACTGTCAACAGTGACGTGAGTGCCAAGTCGCGAGCGCGACGACTGTTTGTTTGATGACAGGAGATATTTCGTCTTGCCCTCGTTCACTGCCAGACCCATTTTCTGTGCTTCCTTGTCCAGCCTGGAGAAAGCAGGTGTTGAGGCCAATGATATCAATATCATCGGCATACGCCAGCAGCTGTACACTCTTATAAAAGATGGTACCTTCTCTATTTAGTTCTGCAGCTCGAACTATTTGGCATTACTCCCGGTCTTATGAGAAGTGAACTTAGCGTAGGCCATCGGATGCATCTTGTTAACAGCCGAAATTTTAACACTTTCGATAGTGACTTTAAGATCACACCAGTACTCCTTCATCCAGTTAGTGATATGGTCGATGTGGATTTAGTGGGGAGGAATGTCTGGCGATAGGAAAGATAACAGCTTACTTTCCCTGACGTCAATATCGTACAATCATCTGCGTGTAAGGTGATGGAATTCCCATCTGATGGTCGAGAGCGTTTCAAAATATAGTGGTTAAATAGTAGCGGGTAGAGGAACCGTTTCATTTTTCTTAACTTAGAGTTTTTATCCTAGAAACAATACTTAAATAGTTCATGGTCCAAAACCTCAGCCCTGGAGATAGCGTGGATTATTTGGTGTTCCCTAGTAGCTTTGTATCATTGAGTATGTCACAGGCTTCTGACAAGTTCCACGCTACTAGAAACATTCTCTTACAGTGAAGTTTTTGATTAGGCCACGAACTATCTTGACATTTCTAACGCTGCGTGCTCTGGTGGTTCTGTGCACTTTTCAGAAGTCATGTTGATTGTCCGCTGCACTCAGGTAGTAAGTGAATGTCGAGAGCAACAAGGCCTCAAGTGTCTTCACTACTGCGAACAGGAGACAATCAGACTCCTCTTGTTCTTCACGTTCCTGTAAAAGAACCACTCTTCCGGCTTTCCACACAACGGATATTTGAAGAGTTGAGCTTACTACCGCCAGTCCAAATTGTTTGAGCACCAGCATGTTAATTCCATCTGTGACAATGGATTTGGGCGATTTTACCACGTTGAGGATATTCTGAGCTGGTGAATTGGTGAAAGTTAGTGGCGTGCAGCCTCTTGACATTTCGCGGGTAACACATCTTTTGGTCTTTTCGGTAGAAGGGTGCGGTATTGATAGTACCCCATGGTATCTAGAATGTATAAAGCAAAATTGAGAATTTCTAGTAAGAAACTCTTTCTACAATGACAAGAGTGCGTATTGTAACCACACCAATTTAGTGACTGTCCAGACTTGATACGGTAGCGAAGCCAATGTGTCTACTAGTGCATGAGGGCAAGACGAAATATCTCCTGTCATCAAGCAAACAGTCGTCGCACTCGCGACTTGGATCCCACGTCACTGTTAAGAGTGATAATTTCGAAATCCTATAAAATTTCGTCTATCTGGGAACCAGCACTAACACCAAACAAACGTCAGACTCAAAATACAACGCAGAATAAGTGTTACCAACAGGTGCTACTACGGACTGAGTAGGCAATTGAGAAGTAAAGTTCACTCTCTACAAGTCACTCATCATCCTCGTCCCGCCGTATGGTGCAAAGGCAAGGACGATGACAACATCTGATTAGACGGCGTATTACGTATGGCAAAGGCGAATACCGCAGTCGACGGAACGTTGCCTTTCATGCTAACTTTACCACTTTTCGGGCCGTTTTCTGGTTAAGACTGAATCGTAACCTAAACTGCAATGCGGAACAAATAGTGCACTAAAAATAGCAAACATGAGTAAGTGAAGAAGTTATATTTATTTATACTGACAGAAATGTTGGCTTGATTTATAATTTGAAGGAAGTGAGTTTCCCGAAAGGAATGTCTTGATACCCTCAAAAGCGTAGTATAAGAAGTTTTTATCATCAGTCTGTATATTCGCGAGTTCGACCCTCAGCGTCTGAGATGTCGATCTCAAATTTTGCACACGGTCTTTTTCCAGCAAAAAGGTGCTAATTTGCCGGATTCGCTGATATTGGACTAATAAGGGATATAACCTAATCTTATGTGTTATATTCAGATATTTGTTTCCAGTTTTCATTATGTTTCGAACTGTTTAGATACAACAGAACAACTTTTTCAAAGCTTCAAAAGTATCACCGCTGAATTCATCTTTCGCCCCTCAAAATTCTCTGCTGGGTGATGGAAAAACAGTGCTTATGGGGACGCACTAGCAACCGCATGAATACCAATATGACTACAATTTTGATAGTTTGGCAACAATGAGCTGGGGAATAGGCGAGACAAAGAACAGGGGATTGCTACGCATCAATAGATGCAAGCTGAAGGGGAAGCAGAAAAAATTCAGTGTTGGCTAAGCAAAGTCCAGCGGTTATAATAAATAAATGAGCTGGGTCGGCTGTGTACGGCCGACTGCAGTGGCCACCCATAACTTATATTCCTACAAAAACACACATATACACTTACATGTGCATAGCTCTCCACACCAGTAGCTTTGATCACCTAGCTAACTTACAATAGCAATATGCACAACAACAAATATGCACACGTGTGCTTGAGCGATGTGTGAGAATTAGTGTTTTTGTTTACAAACACTTTACACACATGCATATGCAAGCATGTATGCGTGTGTGCATGTGGATTTATATAAATAGTGCCATGCATAATTGCACTTGAATAGCAAAAGCGAAGCCTGAGGTCGAGTCCGAGTCTAGTGGAAGTTGAAGTCGAAGTGGTGCTTATATTATACGTGTTGCCATTCAGCGGCTACCCTGAGAGTTCGCAATCTGAATTTAGGTGAATAAATTGCCATGGAAATGTATGTCTACATGCATACATACATACATACTTTTGGACGTAATGTTGTCGGTAAGAATGTGTGAATGACCTTAATTCATCGCATAAATAAAACATTATATTTGTCCTTCATTAAATTTCATTAAAATTAATCCAATCCGGTTGGCAATGGTCAGCGAGCAGCAGAGCAACAGAGCAGCAGCGTGCATGCAATACGAATAGCTTCCCCGCATCGCAGCCTCCTCCACCACAAAGCACCCAAGAGCGCCAAATGAGTTTACTCGTTCTTCGGTACGGTCAGTGAGCAGTCGGTTCGAGTGGGCAACGCCACCACGCCAATCACGCACACCCACCCAAAGCAACATGCATGCATGTATGTATGTGTGTGTGTGTATTTATATTTCTATGTATAAATTGGCAGAGCAAATATCGAAAGTGGACGGTGTTGTGTGGCAGTTGATGAAACTATTGGCTAGACACTTGAAACCGCAGAAGCGTACAATTTATGTATGGACTTTTTTACAACAACAAAAAATTTTATACATACTAACCAAAGTATGGAGGATGGAGTCATGTGTAGAAGTTCACGCAAGTGAGGAAAGTTCTCTGATCGCCATTCACTTGGGAGTGGCCAGAAACGATTCTTTTACACATGGCTCAAGCAGCTCACTACTTCCGGTCTTTGACCAAGTATCCTCTGGGTAGCCTAAGAACATCCGTTCGAAGGCGAGCTAAAGTGAGAAGGCGAAACATTCCCTACAAGGGTTGTGCGCTGGGTTTGGGACCCGCCACGTAAAAAACACCCCCAGTGAAGAGCTACAACCAGCCTCGGATGAGAGACCCCCCTTTTGATGACGACCATGGCAAACGAAATAAGGACTACGAATTGAGGGCATGCACCTGGAATGTCCGGTCCCTTAATTGGGAAGGTGCCGCTGCCCAGCTGGTTGATGTCCTCGTAAAGACAAAGGCTGACATCAGCGCCGTCCAAGAAATGCGATGGACGGGACAAGGACAGAGACGAGTAGGTCCTTGTGACATTTACTACAGTGGCCATATAAAGGAGCGCAAGTTTGGTGTAGGATTCGTGGTGGGAGAGAGACTCCGTCGCCGAGTACTATCATTCACTGCGGTGAATGAACGTCTAGCCACAATCCGCATCAAAGCGAGGTTCTTCAACATATCGCTGATTTGCGCCCACGCCCCGACGGAAGAGAAGGACGATGTGACCAAAGATGCCTTCTATGAGCGCTTGGAGCGCGCTTATGAGAGCTGCCCCCGCCACGATGTCAAAATCGTGCTTGGCGACTTTAACGCCAGGGTGGGCAAAGAAGGTATATTTGGCACTACGGTCGGTAAATTCAGCCTCCACGACGAAACATCCCCAAATGGGTTGAGGCTGATTGACTTCGCCGGGGCCCGAAATATGGTTATCTGTAGTACTAGATTCCAGCATAAGAAGATTCATCAAGCTACCTGGCTGTCTCCGGATCGAAAAACTACCAACCAGATCGATCATGTTGTGATAGACGGAAGACACGTCTCCAGTGTTTTAGATGTGCGTGCGCTCCGAGGTCCTAACATCGACTCGGACCACTATCTTGTTGCAGCTAAGATTCGCACCCGCCTCTGTGCAGCAAAAAACGCGCGCCACCAAACACAAGAAGGTTCGACGTCGAGAAGCTGCAATCACAACAGACAGCCGAACGATTTTCTACTCGGCTTGCACTCCTGCTCTCTGAGAGCACTCGTCAACAACTCGGTATAAGGGAACTGTGGGACGGCATTTCAAACTCCTTACGTACAGCTGCAACCGAAACCATTGGTTTTCGGAAAGTGCAAAAGAACAGCTGGTACGACGAGGAGTGCCGTGTCGCAGCGGAGAGAAAACAGGCTGCCTACCTCGCAACGTTACGATCGACCACTACACGTGCGGGATGGGATAGATACCGAGGAGTTGAAGAGGGAAGCGAGACGCATTTGTAGACAGAAGAAGAAAGAGGCTGAAATGCGTGAGTACGAAGAGCTTGATAAGCTGGCCGACAGGGGTAATGCTCGAAAATTCTACGAAAAAATGCGGCGGCTTACGGAAGGTTTCAAGACCGGAGCGTATTCCTGTAGAACCCCCAAAGGTGATCTAGTCACTGATGCCCAGAGCATACTTAAATTATGGAGGGAACACTTCTCCAACCTGCTGAATGGCAGTGAACGCACAACACCAGGAGAAGGAGAACCCGATTCCCCAATCGATGACGATGGAGCAGACGTTCCATTACCCGACCATGAAGAAGTTCGAATAGCAATTGCCCGCCTGAAGAACAACAAAGCGGCAGTGGCCGACGGATTGCCGGCCGAGCTATTCAAACACGGCGGCGAAGAACTGATAAGGTGCATGCATCAGCTTCTTTGTAAAATATGGTCGGACGAAAGCATGCCCAACGATTGGAATTTAAGTGTGCTATGCCCAATCCATAAAAAGGAGACCCCACAATCTGCGCCAACTACCGTGGGATTAGCCTCCTCAACATCGCATATAAGGTTCTATCGAGCGTATTGTGTGAAAGATTAAAGCCCACCGTCAACAAACTGATTGGACCTTATCAGTGTGGCTTCAGACCTGGCAAATCAACAACCGACCAGATATTCACCATGCGCCAAATCTTGGAAAAGACCCGTGAAGAGAGAATCGACACACACCACCTCTTCGTCGATTTCAAAGCTGCTTTCGACAGCACGTCTGAATTTGGTATCCCCGCAAAACTAATACGGCTGTGTAAACTGACGTTGAGTAACACCAAAAGCTCCGTCAGGATCGGGAAGGACCAAACGAGGTTTCAGACAAGGCGATTCCCGTGCGACTTTTTCAACCTGCTTTTGGAGAAAATAGTTCGAGCCGCACAACTAAATAGAGAAGGTACCATCTTCTATAAGAGTGTACAGCTGCTGGCGTATGCCGATGATATTGATATCATCGGCCTCAACACCCGCGCCGTTAGTTCTGCTTTCTCCAGGCTGGACAAGGAAGCAGTAAAATGGGTCTGGCAGTGAACGAGGGCAAGACAAATACCTCCTGCCATCAAACAAACAGTCATCACATTCGCGTCTTGGCTACATCTCTATTGACCGTCATAACTTAGAAATCCTTGATAATTTCGTCTATCTTGGAACCAGCGTAAACACCACCAACAATGTCAGCCTAGAAATCCAACGCAGGATAACTCTTGCCAACAGGTGCTACTTTGGACTGAGTAGGCAATTGAGAAGCAAAGTCCTCTCTCGACAAACAAAAACCAAACTCTATAAGTCACTCATAATTCCCGTCCTGCTGCGAGTTTTCGAGAGAAAAGTTCTGCGAAAGATTTATGGTCCTTTGCGCGTTAGCCACGGCGAATACCGCATTCAATGGAACGATGAGCTGTACGAGATATACGACGACATCGACATAGTTCAGCGAATTAAAAGACAGCGGCTACGCTGGCTAGGTCATGTTGTCCGGATGGACGAAAACACTCCAGCTCTGAAAGTATTCGACGCAGTACCCGCCGGGGGAAGCAGAGGAAGAGGAAGACCTCCACTCCGTTGGAAGGACCAAGTGGAGAAGGACCTGGCTTCGCTTGGAATATCCAATTGGCGCCACGTAGCGAGAAGAAGAAGCGACTGGCGCGCTGTTGTTAACTCGGCTATAATCGCTTAAGCGGTTTCTACGCCAATTAAGAAGAAGAAGAAGAACCAAAGTATGTATGTATGTAAGTCATGTGCAGCAGACACTTGTTTCGCATTCACGGGTATTGGAGGCAATTGACGTCAGCGCACGCACATACATACAAGCATAAGTATGTAAGCAAGCGAAATACACACACACACACAACATATACATACATACAAAAAAAAAAATAAAATGTGTCTGTGTGTGCCCACACAAATTTGAACAATTTATTAGATTGTTCCTTCCGGTTGTCGCTGTATCCGTTGCCTTGCAACGCAAATTAAACAAAAAATCAATAGCAATTGTCTCTTTATTTGCTCGTTTTTTGGTTGTTGCCCAGTCATAGATGTGTCTGCTGCAACTCGTGTGTGTCGGTTAATTGAATTTCGGCACATTTACATGAATTATGCGCGTTTGAAAGTATTTTAAATGCCAATTAAATCATTAAGTTCGGAATTTTGTTATATTTTTTTCGCAGGAAGCAGCCAATTGAATTGTTAGGTTAGAATCGTTTTTAGAAGAATCGTAATTATAACGCAATATTCAGTTGTTTTAACATTGTATTAGTAAATATTAGTATGTGACAGTTAACGGTATATCCGTCCTAGTTGTTTTTCATTTAAAAATTTGCTCCTTAAAGGATATTGATTAAAAACATATTTTCTGAAAAATTTAAGTTACAAAATTTTTAAGAGTTTTATAGGCGCTATCGAATGCCAACAACGCTCTCTTCCCCAACAACGTTATCTTAAATGGCATTAGCACATTTCCCTCTACAAAAAACAACAGAAAAATATCGAACTGAACCAAATAAATTCGAGCACAACTAGCATTCCTGGACATTGCTGGTACGTTCAACCACGTCTCTACTGAATCCATTCAGAACAATATCCAGTCAATAAGTGTTCATCCTGCTATACAACATACTGATCAGAAACTTTTGACCTCTAGAAGAATAGAAGCAACGACGCTAGACCGGCCAAAGAAGTCTGTAGAGGTACTCCGCAAATTGGAGTGCTATATCCGCTTCTATGAACAGTAGTGGTGAATAAACAGGTAAGGAACTTGGACGGCAGAGCGCCTAAGATAATGACATCTGCGGACTTTGTTGCCATCTTAATAATGGGGAGGTGTTTACAGACCATTAGCAGTATTATGGCCACCATTCTCAATACAGTCCAGAACTGAGCATCGCAAACGGGTCTGAGGTTGAACCCGGAGAAAACGGACCTGTGTGTGTTCACAAGAAGCACAAAATTCCTCCATGGAGGTTCCTTTCGATCAATTGAACATAACCCTCTCTCAAGGACCGTACCAAGTACCTTTCAGGGCTGCAGTGGAAAATTTGCAAAACGGTAAATCGGAAGTGACACTCGATAGGACCACAGACATCCTAAAGGATGCTTACTCCTCTTGGACCTAGTAATTGAACTCCATTTTGCAAAGGACCAAAACTGATCTATGCGAGGCTTATTGGCCTACCAGACTAACCTAAACTAATCTAACGTTCTTAAAATGTAGCACATATCATCCTAACATCATTAATATGGATCCACTACCCCTTTTACCCAAATATATCAAATACATCACTTTTTAGTTAATAGAACATGCCTCAAATCTTAGAACCTCGAACTTAAAAGCGTGGTTATTATAATAATGGTTTTGAATAATTTATGTTTCTTGCTTTTCTTCAAAGATAAAGATGAAAGTTAGTAACAAAGCATTATTTCTTTAGAATGACACCTTCCTCAATTTGGAAAATTTGTCTAAAAAGGATCGCTCTTGTTGATTAAAGTTATGTTCGAGTGCTATACTAAGGACATGCTACTGTGTTAACCGATATTTTATGTTCTAATATTCTAAGAAACTACATGTAGTGCTAAACTGGTGCACGACGCGATATTATGCGCTCATCAAAAGCCTCAACAATGGCTTGTGGATTATCATCACTCCAAATGCGATAATTTTGTTTATTAACGTATCCATTCAACAAAAAGTGAGCCGAAAAAATCCTGTGAAAATCGGGATCGGTAACAATCTTTTTTTTAGTCCATTCAACGAACGGGGCGCGCTTGATGGTCGTTCGTCCTGAACTCTCGCACGAGTTTGAAATTAAAACCCCGAAAACCTAGATCTTTCAAAAAGTGGATGAGCATTGTTTCAGATGTTGCGCGTGATGGCGGATCAACTCGTTCAGGTGTTCAGCGCGCGGTTCTGAGGATCTATATTATCCGACCGAAGTTAGATTTCCAAAGGAAAAATTAAAAGCAATTGAGAGCTATGATATTCTATGAAAAAAATATATACCTGCTATAGGAGTTATATGTTATAGTTGTCCGGTTTTCTTTATTTCCGATCTCTTTGCTAAGTATTATTACGTATTAGAAGAAAAACCTCCCAAATTTTATCTCTTCATCTTAATACAGCGTGCTGCCCTTTTTAGTCGATAGGTAAGCATTAATAACGTTAAATAGGGCTCAATTCAATTAACAAAATAAAAATCCGTATTTCCGTATAAGAAGATCCACTAGGGACCACTTGATCAAAAAGTAATAACGGGTGATAATACAAATTTAATAGGGAATGTTTATTATCATTCGAAAAAAAAATTCTTTGTCATTTATTTTTCGAAAATTATGTTTTTCAAATGCTGGCTGCGGCTACGTCTCAGATGGTCCATCCGTTAAGTCCGATGTCTTATTCGAGCATTTCGACTGGTAACTGACGAATGACATGCGTGATGTCTTGCTCCAAGGCCCGAATCGAAGCGACATTGTCCGCATAGACTTTAGACTTTACATATCCCCACAGGAAAAAGTCTAACGGTGTAATATCACACGATCTTGGTGGACAATCGACTTGCCCAAATCATGAAATTATCTACTCATCGAAGTGTTCTCTCAATAAATCCATTGATTGATGCCATTTGTAGGAAGTGGTGCCGTCTTGTTGAAACCAAATGTCGCCGAAATCACGAACTTTAATTTCAGGCATCAAATAGTCAGTTATCATATCGGGATCATTTCATTGACGGTATCGTTCTCACCGGCATTTTTAAGAAATATGGACCAATGATTCCACCGGCTCACAATCCACACCAAATCCTCACTTTTTTCTAGATGAAATGGCAGTTCTTGAATATCTTTAGGTTGCTTTTTGTTTCAGGTGTGGCAATTTTGCTTTTTCACAAAAAAGGCTCTACGTTTGCGATAACCAAAATGGTTTGACTGTCTTCTTATAAACTTAGATTTGAATGCTCCAGCCTCCTTTTAGTCAATAAAGTATTTTCCAGATTGCTCGCATCATTAACAGCCACCGCTAAATCACTCGAGCTGCTAGAAGAAATAAAGGGCAAAGCAGCAAAAACGGTTTATGTTCTCCCTTTACTAACAAAATCAATGAAATCAAAAGAAAAATTATACAAATGAATTGTATAATTCAAACTAAATAATAATAATAATAATAACTAAATTGTCTTACTAAAAACTGACCAAAAACGGAACACACCCATTATATTTAGAAGACCTAAAAGAAGGAAGAGTACGAATGTGTGGGTGGCCTTGTATGGAAAATGTAAAATTCTAACCAAAAATGAAACTTCTGTCAAAAATTGTGATTTTCAGTTTTTTATAATTTGCAACAACAACAATCATGACGACTATGCATCAAAACCCCAGACAAATAGTTGCTGAAACTCTTTGCCAAAAAAAGGAGTGCAAGAACGGAAACACTTTAATAAAACAAATCAAACAAACAGTTAGTCGCAGTGCCGCTTAAGTGGCAAGTGGCAAGTGGCAATGACAATGCTATGGAGGCAAATTACCATGAAAATCGAGCAAACTTTGCTGATTAAAATTAATTGTTGTCGAAAATTTTCAGCTGCAACACGCAAGCAAAAAACAAGCATCGATGCCCCAGCAAACCTAGGCATGTCCTCATATGTGTTTTAGTAAAAAATATGGATGCAGTGAGCCTGGTGGGGGCGACCGTGCAGCCAAAGCGTGTTGTTGTTGTCATTGTTAGTGTGCTGCTGTTGTTAGTATTATTGTTGCTTCAGTTGACATTTGCAACTTTGCAAAAATCATGTTAATTAAAAATATTCCATTATTAAGGGCATGTTTCCCTCACCCCCTTCGCTTTTTTTATGCCCCCGCCCACAGCTTTTTTCCACGTGCGCGCGTACAATTGCATGGCGTTTGCCACAATTGTTGCAGTGACATAAACTTTTGGGTCCATCAATATTTGGTGTTGTTGTTTGTTTGCGTGTTTTTGTTTGAGAATGTTTGTTGTTGTTGTTTATGTCATTATTATTGTCAACACCAGTAGTTTTTGCGCTGCTTTCTTTCTGGTGTTTGGCAGCTTTTAATTGCAGCAACACTATTCGCTCACTTTTTCGTGCGTTGCTTTGTTGCACGCACAAATCACGAAGTTGCCAGCTTTTCTGCATTGTCAGTTGTTCGCCATGTTTGTTTGTTGGGTTGTTGGACTGTTGTGGCTCGACCACACGCCACCACAAAAGTTGTTGCAGGTGCTTCTTATCGCGGTGGTCGCTATATTGCGTGCGTGTGTGTCGTGTCTGTGCGTGCCACACTTTGCTGACAGCGAGCGCGTTGCTCGAGCTTTAGCTTTTCCCGCATCGCCCCTTGGCATCCAGAAACTTGCACTGATTCCAAGTTATTTTCCTTTTGTGCGGTTGCTGTTGGCAATTTCAATGTTGACGTTTCATTGTTGCTTGCAACAGATGTACAAATGACCACTGTATGCTCTTGCCACATGTCTAGTTTCAGCGAGTAAATTTAAAGCGTTGCCCTCCGGGGGCTCTGACAAAGTCTATTGATATTATTTGACGGCAATTGTGAAACAAACTGGTGAACTCAGACTTGATATTATTGAATTTAATGGAATCCGCAATTTATTTAAAAAATATATATTTTCGTGCCATAAATGTATGTTCACCAGTTAGCTAGGCACAGCAGAAGCAAGAAACTGATCGGATGAATTGCATCACTTCTTAAGCACTTCAAGTGACAAGGAAAGTAAAACGATCTAAAAGCAAATAAAAACGTTTTTAGTTCAAGATCGCATTCGAACGATAAGTGCTTGTGGCAACCATATGCTATACTAATCCGATCTGAGCAATATATTTGAAGATATAATTGGACAATAATCCTTGCTATATTTGGTGAAAATATCTTACCAAATAAAAAAAATTTTCTTGCAAGAGATTAATTTGGATCATATAGTAGCTACAAGCTATAGACATGCGATCTGAAGAATTTTTTCGGTTATTCTGTGTCGAATTTTAATATGAAATATCTTTTTAAATGAAAAAGAGTTTCACACAAGAACTTAAATTCGATTGCTCAGTGTGCAGTATGACAACTACACGCTGCAGTAGTCCGATATCGGCGGCTCCGACAAATAAGCAGCTTTTTGGGTGGAAAAGAATGAATTTAAAGATCGATTTTTCTGGAAAGTGAGAAACTATTTCGGGTATATACACACAGATAGATAGACCGAAATCTTATCATAGCCTGCAAGTCTTGACCCGATCTTGTTTTCATATTATTTTGAAGCTGTTGTCTTCATTAAATTACCGCTTGAAATATATACTTATGATTTCTTTTTCATCTTTAAACTTTTAATATAAATTTTCATTCCTGAAACTAATCGATATGAATAAGAGGATATATATATAAGAACATAACTGATTTGGATGACGAGATGAATTAAAATCCGTGTGACTATCTGTCTGTCTGTCCGTATGTCCGTCCGTTCGTCCGACCATGCAAGCTGTAACTTGAGTAAAATTGAGACATCTTGATGAAACTTGGTTATGCATGACCTAGCCAGGGCAGCCGCTGCCTCTTAATTCGCTAAACTAAGTCAATGTCGTCGTATAACTTGTTACGTCGAAAACGATATTCGCTGTGACAAATCACCAAAGAACCACTCGAACGCTCCTAAGGCCGACTCATCAGATGTCGTCATCGTCCATGCCTCTGCACTAAGGAAGGAGGGAATAATGAGTGATTTATACGAATTTGGTCTTTGTTTGATGACAAGAGATATTTCGACTCGCTCTCGTTTACTACCAGACCCGTTTGCTTTGCTTCCTTATTGTCCAAATCCAACAAAAACTGTTCAAGCCCCTAGATACCGAATATATGACCCACAGTACCTATAGTTGACTTTTTACCGAAATTTTTGGTCAATATGTCAGATTTATAATTGAAATTTGCAGAGAATTTTCTAGTATAGTAGTATGGCTATGTGCTACAAATGTCTTGAATCGGGTTGATAATGCCCTTAGCCCCCATATACCTCATAGAAAGGTTTTCGAACTTCCGGCTGACTTTTCACCGCATATATCGCCGAATATAGGAATTATCTTAGTAAAGTTGAGAAAGTGTGTTCTCTAATAACGGTGCATCTTTGTTCCTAAAATGAGGGAAATCGGGTAAAAATTTACCCTAGACCTTATACGACTAACAAAAATTATGCTGAAGGTATTTCCCCGCCCTTAGTCCTTGGAAGCTGCAATTTTCCGATGAAATGTATGGTTACATCTGAACTTAGCCTTACCCTACCTTTTTATAGGTTAGGTTTTATAGGTTAGAAACGTTGAAACGATTTTTTCAGTTGGTTCAGTATCGCGATTTTGGAAAGACTTAGTACCCAATTGACATCAACCTAACCTAGGATACCCTAAAGGAAAAACGTAACCGCGAAGAATTAGAGAATTTCATTTTGACGTAAAACTCATATACAATTTACCACAATTAATCACTGACTTCTCAAACAGCCCTCGTGGCAGATTATTTTTTGCAAATATTATGAATGACAGCTGCTAAGTGCCCACCGACGCAATAATATTTTCACATCGCACTGCCGTGTAATGCAATAATAACGGTATACAAATAAACACGATTGCATGTGCAACAAAATGAGATTTAGCGATATTGCGACGATTCAATAACGGCAACAATTCGATTGAATGTAATGCGCTACAGCGATAAATGATAACAAAATTCCTTGATTGATAGGCGACGGTGGGCGCGGGTGGCGCGAGTGTTCGTGTTTGCGAACTTATGTGGCATGAATGAATATGTGTTTGTGTTTATATGTGCGCCAACAGGTAAGCAGCTGTGCAGCGCACTGAGGCATGCAAAAATAACAATAATAATGCGTATGAGGGCTTGTCATGCTAGCGCGGGGAGTGGCTGCGGAATGATGTTGTTGGAATTACAAAAAATGGTATTTTATTGGAGTTCTCGGCGATAAGCAGATTTGATAGCGTTGTTAAATATTTTTAGTAGCTCAATGACTTTATATCCTAAACTATGAACATCGGAGACATTATAAAGTAGACAGTAAGTATATGTACATATGTACTATAAGTTCATGAGCGGGATGAGATGAGCTCATTTAGGCATGTTAGTCTTTATCACGCGAACTAGACGCTAAGTTTTTGAGATATCGCTTTGAAATTTTGCACAAGTTCTTTTGTACCTAAGAAGCCGCTCATATGTTGGAATTGTCGATATTGGATCGCTATAGCATATAGCTGCCATACAAACTGATCGATCGGAATCAGGTCGTTGTATGGCAAGATTTTTCATCTGACGAGATATCTTCACGATATTTAGCATAGATTTTAGTCTACAGCAATGGCATATTCTACGTAGAAATTGTTCCGATCGGACTACTATAGCATATAGCTGTCATGCAAACTAATCGTTCAAAGTCACGATAAATTTATTTTTATACCCTTTTATACTGCACCTGTGAAGGGTATCACATATTATAGCATTGGTTCACGCGAAGTCAACATTTTGACTTCTTTATTTTTGTTATTGTAGTTATAGTTGTTGCTGTAAAGTGCACGATATGCGACATATTATGATTGCCAATTTGTGCGGCAGCGTTACACGTATGTATGTATGTGTAGCAACGAGCGCAAGAAACGAGCTGCTAGGTTTTTCTAAAATTTCATATGCTCGCTGCGGCATAAATTTTCGATTAAACGGTGCGTTGCACACATGTACATAGATCAGCCAACCAGCCAAGGGCCATAAGTGCCACACACGAAATACAAGTAAGCAGGTTTGTACATACATATATATGTGTATAGAGGCAGTCAGACAGACACCGCTTAAGGTGTTTGCATTACACACGTCAGCAACACTTTTATTACCGCTACAGGTACACCCATGCGCACCCACACACACACACGCCGAGAAAGGCAGCTTAATTCGATAGCAACCGTTTAATGGCATTAACTCTTTCGGCAATTTTACCTTTTCGGGAAGGAAATACGAAGCCGGCAATTTTATTTTCATTGCTGCGAAATCGATGTGATACGCAGCACTTAAGCTGATCTGCACACACCCTCGTACGCACATAAAAGTTGCTAACTCCGAATGGAGCTCAACGCTCAAGCAGCGTGCGGTTAGGTTGCGAAGGGCTGCTCGCTAAATGCGAGGGTGTGCGTGTGAGTGTCGGTGCTCGCGTTACCGACAATCTTTGGCAATTGTCAATAATCGTCTACTAAACTTGCGCGCTCGTTACTCGACGCACTTACAATCAATTCTCGCCGACGCAATCAGCAATAACGGCACCAGCCACAACGCCAGTCACCGCCACCCTCGCCGCCGCATTAATCTCGACAGCTTTTACACGGAGGCATCAAGGTTAAGCAAAATCCCACCTTGGCACTTAACCAGGCCGCCTGGTAGAAGGCCATGCGTAAGCCCACACAATTCCTGCCAATAATGCGAACTTTCCGGCGTCTTCAACGCTTTTTCTGTGTTCTGTGTTATTATTGTTGTTATTTTGGGGTGCGGCATATAATTCGAACAGAACATTTCAATGTTTACTGGCGCAAATTGTGTTCAACGCCTTTTTCGCATTCACCCATATTCACCAGTCATCAGTGAAGTGTCTCCCGCCCTTCAGCACCAACGCCCACGTTGCGAAGTCTCGTCTTTGCGCAGCAGAAAGAAGTTGCTTAAAATTGCCGATAGGCCGAAATCTGTTGGCAGCGAAATAAGCAGCTCAAAAAGAACAACAAAAGCTCAGACAATAAGCAGGAAAATACAAAAATAATACACGTAAGGACGACAGCCAAACGAACGAAACCGAATATAATGTAACATGGCTTGTTCGATTCGAAGCGGACGTTTTGTCGATAAACTCAGAATTTTCCTTCCTTCCGTTGGGTTTCTTTATAATTTCTGTGCGTAATTACTAAAACCAGCTCGAGTAATAAATCGGGATCGTAACTATAGCTAAGCTGATCTTGTGGCAAGGAATAATGTTTATAAAGTCGATAAGTCAATCTATCAATGATGTTCAAAGTACTCTATAGCTTAGTTTATTAACCCTAAAACAACCTATATTAAGTTCATAAGCCTTTCGACCTAATGTGACCTCTAACCGTTCAATCAAAATATGTTGGTAGGGTATTATTCTTGCTATCTTCAATGTAAATTAAATCCAAAGCGGAGGAATTATATTTTATTCTTCTTTCAAAGCTTTAGACGATTACTTGGTCATACTCGACGGTCTGCGCTCCTTCACTCCACACATGACCTCAAGAAACTAGCTGGCAGCACATGAGAAAGGACAAAGAAACGAAGACATACAAGGCACTCGGTCCGCCGGTCCTTAACTACGCCGCACCAATAAGGTACCCTGGATGCAGTGAAACGCAGAGGAGGAAGCTTCAAACACGTCAGAAGACTGCACTCCGGACTACAACGAGATGCCTCTTTCTGTCTCCTATCGCACATCTGCACAGTGAGGCCAGTATGCTACCAGTTAAGAAGCATAAGGATCTCTTCTCCAAGCAGTTTCTTCTGGAGTACCTTCGTACAAACCATCCCTTCCTCAACTACGTCGACGACATAAAACAATACGCCGACCAGACTTTGGACGCAATAAGCTTCAGACATGCACTGACCGCAATTCACAGTGGAGCCATAAATACCTTCACCGGCTCCCATCAGTGAATAGCTTACTTGGAGTCAGACTTCCATTGCATGACGACGAGCTCGAGTTGCCAAGAGAACTGAAAGTGACTCTTACGAAACTTCATTCTGGATACTGTAGCAGGTTAAACTCCTACTTATCCAAAATCGACTCCGACATTTCGAATATATCTACAGCGAACAACGAGTCTCCGCATGACACTAACCGCCTCTTTGCATACCCAGCCTACCGTTCACATCTGACACCCCTCTCCCTATGGTTCGATCCCGTCCAAACGGCAGGTTTCCTGGGCCTACCGTTGGATGACCTCGATGATAACTTATCTGAACCTTACCATCCTAATGGGGATACAGAACACAGAAACTTTAAATATATTGGGGAATGTTTATAATCGTTCGAAAGAGCATTCTTTGGCATTTATTTTTGAAGATTATCTCTTTCAAATGTTGGCCGCGGCTACTTCTCAGATGGTCCATCCGTTGAGTCCAATTTACAATGACTCGTTCCGGCATTTCGACTGGTAACTGGCAAGCAAGATTTTCCGCATTGACTTTTGAATTTACATATCCTAGCAGGAAAAGTCTAGCGGTGTGATATTACACGATCTTGGCTGCCAATCGACCGGAAAACGTGAAATTATCTATCGAAAACGTCTGATCTTCTTGAAACTTTTCAAGAGCCCATAGTTAAACAAAGGGAACCAATATCCAACCCGCCAGTCTAATATATGTAGCGGAGTCTCCCAGATTTTCTAAACGATATTTTCTAAACTTTTTCACACTTTCTACGCCCTTTCTATACCCTAACCGCGGTAAACTTTGGGTATAAAACAAGCTAACTCAGCGATTTCGTTGTTGCAAGGCAAGAAGGCAAATAGCATGTGGAAAATTCTTAATAAAATCTCTTCAAAGCAAGCTACATAAGCAAAACTTGCAATGTAATAACAAAAACAACAATACCAATAACAACATCAAATCAAACATTACTTTGTATTGAGCCTTGCTTTGATTATGGCAAGTTGGCCAACGCTGTATTAGCGCTTCAACAAATCCGACGCATACATGCATACACACACATACGCATAAAGACAAAGCGAAAGAAACCCAAAAAGAAGCTGGACTGAACGCAACGCCCGCAGCCATCGCAAACTGGCACTCCGCTGACTCCCGCACAGTCATCGCGCACACAAGCTACTCAGGGTTAAATGCCTACGACTCGCACTTGTTATCGCGAAAGCCGCTCTGCCATTTGCATGCCATTACTTACAACCCCTCAAGGTTGCTGGTAGGCCCGCACATATGTACATATCTCTGAGCCTGTTAACCGGTTTAAAGGGAAAAATTCAACTCTTGGACGCGGGCATAGGGATAAGAGCGCGCTTTCTTTTTCTGTCTTCGCAGACTTGGCACATATTGGCGGTCGTGTGAGAATGTGTATGTGTTTAAAGTAATAGCCAACTAAAAGCAGCAGCCGGCTTCCGTTAAGCTTGCAACACACACGTATATGCATACACATGCGTACGTAAACTGTTTGGATTGTGTCGCGCCCCGCAGTCTGCCTCCTGCAACGACAACGCGCCGCAAGAACTTTCGCAATAATCGTATTTAATTCTGCTGCAACGCTCAGGAAGCTTCACAGCTCGACAGCGACGCCGCCAACTGTAGTTTGTTTACTATATAAGTGAGTGTGTGTGTGTGTGTTTGCTATTAAGTGTTTGATTGCGTTTGCTACATTTCGCAATGCTTCCCAGTTCTGCAGCAACAAGGCAAGCACTCTCGTTTCATCAGTGCGTATGAGCGAAATTTCTGGCTTAAAAGAACACTACATAAATATTTTTCTGGAGTTCCGCTTGACGGTTATGTAGTTATGTTGCACGATTAGCTTATGGTTTTCTTCATACATTCTGCTTTCTATAAACGACCAGATGGAACAACTTTTTTTCCACTAAAGTTTAGCATACTCTAGTGGTAGTACTAGATTCCAAGCCTTCAGTAGTTTAGTAGAGTTTCTTGCAGTTAATGTTGATTCTGTGCTGCATACCATAGTACAAAAACCCCCTGATTACCAAATTTTTATAAGACAAAAAGTAAACCAGGTGCTGAGAAGCTGATTAGCTTATAAAATGGAAGTTCAGTTTTTGTTGTCTCAGAAGCCCATCGAAGCGTTAAAATATTCAAATCACAATGCCGAACAGGTCGGGATACAAACAAACAAATTTAGTAATAAAAATCGGTTAGGTGTCTGTCCAAACTGTATCTAATACTTCTTACTAGTTCGACCGTCTTCACTGTATGACGTTAAAAAAGACTTCATTCTAAAAAATATGTGTAGAGGGTTTTGAGATTGCTTGACTCAGTATTGTTTGAGAATACGTCAAAGATGGACACAAGCAAAGATAAATAGCGCTTTTGATAAAGATGAAAACGTCTTGCTAGGCGGTGAATGGTGAATGGACTCTTATTACGGCAACAGCCAATCCAATTTAGTTTGATCGATTCCCTTCCAGTGATTTTGATTAAATTCATGAAAATTTCCAAGGAGCCAAACATTGCACAAAAAACTCTTTGAAAGCTTTTAAATAAGGCTCGATGTATGGATGCCACACCAGCAAACGAGTTTTACTTAGAGAATGGCCGGAACTGAACTGGACTGAAGCGGTTATTTACTGGTTATTTAAAGTGGATCATTAACAACGTCAAGAAAAAGCAGCTGGTGGTAGACAAGTCGGGAATGAGGGTCCAAACATGTTTTCAATGAATTTGTCTTGGTATTAGCAAGGCCAAACTCTTAACTGTGCCCTGTATTCTTAAAAGTTGGACCGTCTGAGTTAAGCAATCAACCTGAAGCGGTCAGCTGTGTCGAATGGAATAAGAATTGTATTCCATCATGACGACACCAGGTCGCATACATCGATAGAGCCTTGTCAGAAACTCTGCAAACTGTGTATGCATCCACATCTAGAGCTGGCTTCAATTGATTACTTCCATCTTGTCTACAGCAAATAAGTTTGCTGCTAAAAAATGAGCCTCAAATTCTCTTTTGAAAATGAACTGTACAAGCATCAGGTACGTGACGCAAGTCAAATACCTGGGGATGACCATGAGTGAAAGAATGTGTTTCACTCCACACTTGGCTAATATGAAGCAGCGACTGCAGGCCACCGACTTGGTTTTCGGTGTGATTGGAGTCTCGGACGTCGTGCCGTGCGCATCATAAATCGTGGCTTGTTTGTGGTCTATGCCACTTATGGAGCCGCTGTATGGTGGGAAGCAGCCACGACAGTCTTGTGGTCCCAAATACTGCTCTCAATACAACGTTGTATGTTGCTTGCCTGTATGTCGCATCGTCTTAACGAACGCAGGACGCTTCTAGATGATAGGGTCATTTGTAGGTGGCAAGATCGCTGAGGCAATAGTATTACCGGTCGAGTGACTTATGAGTACATTCGGGATGTTGGGTTTGTTGAGAAGACTTGAGATCTTGTCTCAGTCTGCGTTTCTGCTTACGGGGAATAGGCCTCTAAAGGCATTTTTGAATCAGAAACAGCTATCTAACCCCACCTGTTTTTGAGGGCGGGTTTAAAGGACTGGGTGCATGTAATTGCAGAATGCCAGATGTACTTAGCTGGAGATGAAGGACGTTTAGATGTTAGAGTTTGATCTCCACTAGTCGAGATGACGCACAGTTAGAGTAATTTGACCGTGAATTGCTTAGGCGGCAAAGGCGTTTAACTGAGAATTGGGGTTAGCTTACTTTGTGAATGGTGTGAGCGTGTAATGTCCGTATGGTCACCAGTCCAAAGCAGTATGGAAGCTCCAGCGGTAGTAGTTTCGTCTAAGAGGTCTTACCGGAGACTTAATTCCAAGCGAGCAGAAGCCCTTGGAATTCGCTCCAACCTGCTCATGCGGCCTGGCCCCTCGTGGAGTATCGTGGTGGTTGTGCCCAAAACCCGATTGAGGAAGGACCGGGCCCAAAGTACGACAGAGATTTTAGATCCACCTACCAAGGTGGTTAGTGTGTCCAATTCACACTGCCAATTGGTACTGAAAATGCCTGGCATTTTAGATATATTTATCTTATAATATATGACAGTATGAAACCTGGTAAGCAAAAGTATATTCTAGCGAAAGGAGAACTTTCCAATAAAATAGTTTTACGTACAATCCGCAGATTTAATTTCAGTAATATGGCATTAGATGGTTAGCAAAGGGAAAAAGAATTCCGATATTAAGTGCCAACTACGAAATCGTGTTTTTTTTTCTCTCTTAGTATGTCATTGAAATAATTGAAAGGAGATTGCAATCTAAGGCAACGGCACACACATGACGATTGCGGGCGCACCTCGACTGGTCTCCTCGCAACAAGGAGGGTGTGTATGTGTGTGTGTGCATAGGTAGGTAATAGATTTTCGCTTGGAATGCTATTTGATTTTCTTTTGCTTCAGCTGCTAAGCGCAGAACTATCTCATATCGTACATGCCGCTTCGTTGGCAGCGACGAAATGCCGCTACTTACACTAGCAAATGTACTCACCTCCTTGCAGGGTCTCTGAGTGTGCGTTGTTATTGTTGTTGAGTGTGTCAGCGCGTGTATACATTGTGTAATCAGCGCAAATATCTTTGAGATGAGAATCATGCCGTGGCGCTGCTCACTCATCTTCGCGCGCTGGTTACGATGGTTGCGATGCTTGTGGTGTGATGAGGACATCAAAAAATCTATTTTTCAATTTGAGGCAATCACGTTTCATTTCTTTTTACACCAACTTGCACAACAACAGTAACAACAACGTCAACCGCTTGAGTTTAACTGTGCTTCTTTTGCGTTTTGCGCATTACTTGATTTGGTTTGTTTACTTTCGCATTCCGTTTTCGCCTCGCGCGTTTCAGCCTTGTCAGCTTTTACGTGTATCAGCAGCGTTCGGCGTTAAGCCTTCAGTCACCCGCCAGGCTGGTGACTAGTGAGAACCACACCGCCGCCAATGGCATATGCCTTAGCTCCGCACTCTTTGAGCCATGAGCCATGCTGATTCGCTTTAAAGCGTTCTATTTATGCTCGCGAGGCTGTGGACTCATGGGTGCAAGCTAGTATGGGGATTTGTGTGTACAAGTGTCTCAATCAGCGTTGTGAGACGGTGTCTGTCATTGCGTAAGTGTAGGCGATACAGTATGTTCTGAAAGCGAAAGCCATTTTGATAATAAAGCAAGACAGTCTTATTGTTTCGGTACTCCAATCCATTACTTCAATCGATAAATATTATGAGCCTAAAAAGTTCCATTGATCCCTTTCTTAGAATAGTTTATGAACTATTACTCAGACATCACCGTCTGTAATTGTTTCATTATAAAAAAGTACTCGTTAGAGTTCAAGAATATCTAAGGATTATTTTTTCTCTGCCGAGAGTCTTGTTCTGATTATATGAAAATGATGTAAGGTATTTTCTGGTTGAAGCCAAACATATGAAAATCCTCATTCCTCATTAAATATATAAGCACCGACCTCTAGACGAAGAAACATATCGAAGAACCTTTAGTTGCAAGACTTGGGAGCTCTTGGCGCGGTAAGAGATCTTTAACCGCCGTTTTCAGAGCCGATAACCTCTTTGAAAAGTATCAAATCCGAGCATCATATGTTGCATCTTGACAAAATCAAATCGGAGTACCGTCAATTCCAAGGTCTTGACAAAAAATTAAATCGAAGAACCAAAAGTTGAATGCAGAGTAATCTCTTGACGAAATACGATATCGGTAAACCGCCTCTTAAAGCGCGACGTCCTCTTATATATGTAGAGAGATAGAAAATAATTGAGGTTTTGCACTGCGACCTATGGGCCGTCTCCTAAATCACATAAGGTCGCGAAGGTCCAGTACTCTGAATAATTCCAGGGGCTTGCCGGGTGCAATGGGGTTGATGTGATCCCTGAGCCTTGAGCCTGCTACTGCACAATTTTCAAGATTGAATAGGTGTTCTGGAGTTTCCTCAGTTTGCGCAAGAAGCAATTCGCATGTTGGACAAGTGTTTCTTGAGCCTGCATTGTATAGTATAGAGTGCGACAAGGAAACGAAATTTGTCTCGGGGGAAGTTGATCGCATCTCTAAACCTTGCTAAGGTGTTACCTCTCTGTAGTAACTTGGCGTGGAACATTCCTGTTATTTGCTGCCGGTACCGTTCTCTCCTCACTCGCTCCTTCGTGCAGAGCCACTCTTCTATGATGTGGGACTCCACCAGAATACATGGTTCTAGAACCATCATTCTGGTTCGTCGGCCAGTTCATTGCTGACTTCCTCTTTACGCCGTGGCACCCAGATCAGGTGTACACAGTTCAAACTAATAGGCAGTTCAGTCTTCCTATACACTCCTCCTCTAATAGCGATTTGAGTTCATAAGCTGAGCTCGCTTTTGTGCTGCATGACTATCGCTGAGTATAGCGATAGGCTGTTTGCGATAGTTGCGTTGGAGATTGATTTCTGCGCACTGACTTATAGCAAAGACTTCTGCTTGAAAGATGCTCGCGAAACGTCTCCTTTGGTATGCGGTCCCGCAATGCTTGCTCCAATGCCGTCCGGTATTTTGGAGCTGTCTGCGTACCACACTTCTGCCACCTACTGTACCTTGTAAGCAAGCTCTACCACTAACCCGTTTCCCTCCTAACCCGTCTCACACAAACACAACTAAAAGCAGCGCTGTGGGCTCATCGAAATCGCTGTGACGTGTCTGTCAATACCAGCGCGTATGAAGCACTGATTTGATCAGCTCGATGGAAACGTTGCAAACGTGGCATTTTGCCGATTTCATCTCCTCTTTTATTTGTCGTCTAACGTAGCGCATTCGTGACATTTTTTACGCTTTAAAACGAGTGTTGTTGGTCTTTTTATTGCCACACAGCGCATGCAAGGCGAAGAAATTCCAACGAAAAGTACGTATGTACAGCCGCTTGCGTATGTGTGAAAGCGTGTAAGTGTGTGTGCGCGCAACGCCAGTGACAGAAATTAAATATTGTAAATGCAAAGCATACCGAAGCTGATTTTACTTCTTTATTTGCGCGCAAATTTTTTACTGCTTCATTTTGCATCGCGCATTAACACACATGCACACGCACACATACACTCATGCTGCCACATGCACATACAACTCGCACTCGTCGGAAGGTGTTTATTAGAGGCAGGATTTTGAGGTTTCTCTTTTTTTAATGTTTCATTTTAAATATTTATTTGAGCGCAAGCAAAGCGACACTGAGGCAAAAGAATTGTCAAACAGTCACACACACGCTCGCATACTCACGCACACACATACACGCATATGCACAGAGTGCGGCGCTTACCTATCCCAAGCCAATTTATTTGCACCTATTTGTTGTACGAGCCTACGAAGTTGTTGCCCGACGCTTGCCTCGCGGCAATTACGCTGTTTGCTTACTTTTTGTTTTTGTAAAGCTTTTCGGCGTTTATTTGTTTAATATTTGTGCGAAAATATTTACATGGCAAACAGCGCACGCGCCATTAAATTCAATAATTTTGCATTGATGTTGATTAGATTTTCATTTGAACGCTTTTTTCTGCTGCTGCTGCTTCTTCTTCTTATTTTGCTCCGCGTTGCAAGTTAAGATGACAGAAGCTATCAAAGTCAAAATGTTTATTCCTCGCAATGTATGCTCCAGCCGCTGAGAGGGGTATTTACGGATCGAATTGACTCTGTCTGACAAACGCGATGTTCACAATAAACCGAAATCGGAAAAGTTTGACTTTCACCGTTCACAGAAGAAATATATTTATTTTGTTCTTTTGTTTGTTTGGATTCACGAGCGCTCGACTATTTTGCTTTTAGAGTCCATTTTGTTAGAAGAATCCTTTGCAAGAGGTGAAATACTGTAGAGTAATGCGGAGCCCACATTACACAACTTGCACTCTCCTCTCTCATGACTTATTTGACTTCAGAAGATTTTTTAATAGTCAGCGACTTCAGAATTTCGCATATCCACGACACTTTAATAGTAATTAATGTAATTACAAGTCTTGACCTCCAAACAGTCAAGAAGGAAATATTAAAAGCCCCAAAACTAGGGCGAGGCTAGCCTTACTAAGGGCAAAGAGATCACTATATTGAGCCAACCGCCCACTTCCATTCTACTGAAAGCAGTTCTAGGATGCCTTTCCTTGCTAGCTCATCAGCTTTACAATTTTCTGCAACTCCGCTGTGGCCTGGCACCCATACCAGTCTTATCACAAAGACACTCGATGCTATAGGTAGCGATGTTAGACACTTCTTGACCGACCCTGAACGCACTGTTAATGAAATCAAGGTAGCTATTTGAATGGATGGTTACTTCTCTGAAGGAGCCTGTACCCTGCAACAGTAAATCCCTTTTCTCGCTTAATGGCTGCAAACTCGGCTCATAAAAGGCTGCAATAGTCAGGAAGTCTGAAGTTGGCGTTGATGGAGAGCTCCTGATAGTAAACCCCTCCCCCAATGTTCCCTCCAAGCTTTGACCCTTCCGTAAAGAAGCTCACTACCCCTTTCTTTCAATGGTTTCATCACCACCAAAACACTCGCGACGGTATATGGGCAAATAAGGAGATGCCAGAGTTCGGTTTGGTGACTCCATGATCCAAGTAACCCGGTATAAAGCCAAAGTGGGTGAGGATTTTCGAGTATTCAGACACGTGTTCCTTTAGGAACCCAGATACCCCGACTATGATAGTAACTTTCGCAGCCATACATCTTCCAACGATGTTGACAAGCACCATGTGCAAGATGGCGTTAAGTGTCATGGTTAGAATGGACCTTACACACATGCTGATGAGCGCCATCGGTTGAAGTCTTCTGAGTTTCTTTGCAAGTGTGGTCTGTTTTAGAGTCTTCCTCCACTTAAAAACTTCATGGAGCATAATGGGATTGTCCATGATGTCTTGACCACTTTCGGTGTGACACCACACTCTTTTCCATTGGCTCCTCTACAGTATTGTGAGATAATCGATCCCCATTTTTTCTCTCTCTTCGATATTCGTATTCCATGAAAGCTTCCTATCCAAGATGAGCATTAGATATTTTACTTATCCGCCGGTTACAGACGGATATCTCTCCGAGATTACGTTGCGAAGATAAAAATAGGCAAGCCCAACGTCAAACTCGATAATCTTAATGTCTTCGAACGCCTTAGATGATGTTGGTCTTGTTACAGCTGTCTGCAGGTAAAGATTTAACAAAGCTCACATAGCATAGGAAACTAACGTCAGTCAGGCTCGCTTCCTGTTGAACGGAAATATGATAGTTTTGCTAAAAAAAACTCCAATTTTTTGGCATTATTTCAATGAACTTCTGAAAAAACCTTCTAAAAATGTTTTCATTGAGGAAACACTTCGGGTAGCAGATAATTTCACATTTTGGCCTGGTCGAATGACCACCAAGTTCGTGCGATATCACGCCATTAGACTTTTCCTGTAGGGATATGGAAGTCTAAAGTCTTTGCGGACAATCCCGCTTCGATTCAGTTCTTGGAGCCAGACATCACGCGAATCATTCGCCAGTTATCTGTCGAAACGATCGAACGAGTCAACGAAAATTAGACTCAAGAGATGGACCATCTGAGAGGTAACCGCGGCCAATATTTAAAAGAGATAATTTTCAAAAAATAAGTGCCAAAGAATGTTCTTTTGAACGATAATAAAGATTCCCCATTAAAGGTTAGGTTGCAGTGTTTTTCCTTTATAAAAGTAGAGAACCTCGAAATTGATCACCCTTTATAATGATGTACATATACATATACTTCTAGATCCGAAATCATTTGCTATTACGATATCAGTGAGGAAGAACAAAGAAAATAAATTATAAACCGTTTGCGTTCTATTTAAAGGTAAATTCTCATATTCTTAGACACCATCGTGGTTATGTGGACTAAGTTCTAGAAAAGATTGAACCTTTCAAGACTGTGTCGTTGCAGCTTCCAAAGCTTTTAACTTCAATGAAGAAACAATTACATACTAAAATCTTTTCCCGTAAACTACGACATTTTCAGCAATTATTAAAGAAAACCTGCAGTAACCGAATTCAATGACAACACAATTGTATAATTCATTAGACGCATTATTTATGCGCAAAACCTACAAATACAAATACAAGTAAGTATTTCATTTGCAATTCAGTTTTGCATAATGTGAGAACCATTTAAGAATGACGATTTTCAAAGGGGCCTAAACGAACACTTCAAGCAGTCATATGATTAACATATTTTATACACAACTTGCCCACCGAGGGATGAGCACGACAAGCTAAAGCTACACCCACATTTCCCCCGCCCCAACTAACGGCGGATTACACAAACAAGTACAAGAGCGAGCGCTTTGATGAGTGCTTTGACGAGTGCTCGTGCGAAAACGAATATTTACACTAATTTACACAAATCTCGGTTTTGTCACATTATTCACTAAACTAACTCGCCGTAGACAACACATACACATACATACGCATGTATGTGTGGGAATGTATTTATGTTTGTAGTAAATGAAATATGTCGTTTGATGTTGCCATTCAGTGTTGGCACTTGTTTAGCGAGCAAAATGCTGAGCAGGGGCTGCAACGTGACACCCTCTTCAATCCTTCCCTGCTACTTGGGGTATTTGTCATTATACGCTTTGTTGGCCAGCAGTGTTGTTGTGTTTCGTTAAGATACCAACGCATAATTTCGGTCTGCTTAAAGGTCACTTCAGTTGTTCGGCAGCGCTGCCGTCCCTTTCGGCTTTCGTTTGTGTTAAGCGAGTGCCCATTTCGTATTCTGTCGCTTTGTATGAGTTTCTTGGTATTTGTTTAAGGTTATGGGTTGCTTGTTAATATTACTTTCGAGTTCTTTGTTTGTTATTCATATTCCGGTCCTTTCTGATGCTTCGACAGAAAATTGTGCGTCGAATTCAATTTTGCATTAACTCTTGGTAGAAATCTAGTACGAATCAGTACATAATTGAGGAACTGTAGATCAATATTTTATATCAATATCTTAATACAAAACCAAATGTAATGTCACGCCTCTTTAAAAAATAAATTAAAAATTGCAGTGGAAAGCAAATCATAGGAAACAGAGATAACTTCGAGGCCTTTGCATTTGACTGTTCAAAAAACCGACTTCTAAATTTCGAACACTTTCCTAAACAAAGTGATCCTAATGATAATGATTAGCATAAAGCTCGTCATTTTGTAATAGGTGGACGACACGTCTCCAGTTTTCTACTCGACTTGCACTCCTGCTCTCTGAGGGCACTCATCAGAAACTCGGTATAATGGCACTGAGGAACGTCATTTAGACGGCGTGTAGACGTGGAGTGAAAACAACAGACTACCCCGCAATGCTGCGATCGAGCACAACAAGACTGGGATGGGATATATACTGAGTTGAAGAGGGAAGCGAGACGCAAATGGCGACATAAAAAAAGACCGAAACGCGTTTTCTACGAAAAGACTAACGGAAGGTTTCAACGATGGAGCATGCTCCTGTTGAACCCAAAGTCTTGATCTAGTGGCTAGCGTTCAAGGCATGCTGAAGTTATGGAGAAAATACTTCTCCAGCCTACTGAACTCCAGTGAAGTGTAATATCTGGAGATGGCGAACCCGACTCCCCAATCGATGATGAGGCTCGAATAGCAATTGCCGATGCAGCAGGGGCCAATGGATTATTGACAGAGCTTATTCAAATACGGCGGCAAAAATCACAAGGTGAATACATCCGCTTCGTTGCCAGATATGGTTGGATGAAAACACGTCCAATGATTGGAACCAAAGTGTGATCTGCCCAATTCACAAAAAGGTGGACCTCACAATAAGGTCTTATCGAACGTAGTATATGAGAGACTGAAACCACCGACCAAATTGCTGGAGAAAAAATATTCTAAAAGAGTCCACATCTGATATCATTGACTTTAACAACCCCGCCGTTAGTTCTCCTTTCTCCAGACTGGACAAAGAAGCAAAACATATGAGTCTGGTTGTGAACGAGAACAAAACAAAATATCTTCTGTCATCAAACAAATAGTCATCGCACTCGAAACTAGGCTCCACCTGTTGATAGTCATAAGTCGTAGCTAATGTCGTCTGTATTGGAACGAGCATAAACACCAACAACAATATCAGCTTGAAATCCAACTTAATATCACTCTTCTCGTCCTACTACATGCTGCGGAGATATGTACAATTACATCATCTGATGAGTCGGCCACTCATAAGTGGTTTATGGTCCATTGCGCATTGCCAACGGCGAGTACCGCAGTCAATTGGCACGATGAGCTGTACGAGATATACAGTGATATAGCTCAGCGAATAAAGAGACAGCGGCTGCGCTAGCTAAGTCATGTTATCCGGATAGAGGAGAAAGCTCCAGCTTTGAAGGTATGGGATTCAGTACCCGCCGTTGGAAGCAGACGAAGAGAAAGACATTCACTCTGTTGGAGAAGAACCTGATCTGGAAGCGGTGCGCACGACAGTAAAGAAGAAGAAAAAGAAGAAGTTTGTATGGGAGCTATATCTCACAGGGGCTCCTTCCGACAAAACATCAACTTTTGGATCAAAACTTCAGATCAAAAAAATCAAAAACAGAGAGACTACTTTTCGTATTTGTAGACGCACTGACTCTCGGACATGGCTGAATCGTTTCAGATCATCACGCTGATCAATTATATATCGTATGAATATGCTTTATAGTTTCTGACGCTTAACAAGTGTAGATAGCTAATATACTGTCACAACTCAACGCTTTGTTTTTCGGAAATGAAACAATTGAATTTGGTTGTGAAAACGGTATGTCAAATTAACGCAATATTAATCTGTACGCTATGTACGGCCGAATAAGTCTAAAGCTAATAGAAATATTAAGCAGCCAGTTGCGTTTGATAAAAAAAGTTGTGAAAGGAATACAAGGTTACCAAGTCAGCCATGCTTTTCGTCACATAGTTACCGACATGAAGCAATAGAATAAACGCAGCGGCCGTTTGAAAACCAACACTAGCACTCGAGTTGCTTACGATGGCAGCAACAACGATCGTCTAACAACAAAAAACAAAACAATTATACACAGCTATTTGCTACACATGAGCAAGAAAAACATCAAGACGTAACACAATATTCAGCTAGAAAAGAAACTCGACAAATCTCTCATACAAAACTGGGGAGCAAAGAGCGCAGCAGGGTCGAGGCAAGCGGTCGCACAAGACACGCGTGGGGGTCGCAACATTTCCATTACCGAAATGAGAAAATGACATGCGAAATTCGCGAATTTCAGCTGACGGAAGTCGTTAAGTGAGTGGCAAAAGCTAGTGTGTTCGTCATAAGCCTGTTTGGATGTAGTCTACAACTAGGCGCTAAGCTGCAAGAAACATTCAAATCTTAGTAGCTAAGCTCCTCACAACTTGGCGGATACAAGCCAGTTGAGGTCCGCACCCCACCACCAGGCTGTCGCTTAGCAGTTGCTTGCTGTCGCTTGGTGTCTGTTAACATTTCTTTTCTCTCGCATTCTTTCTTTCACACCTTTGAGGATAACTGCGCTTGGCTGACTGCCTCTTGGCACTTCAAGTCTTTGTTTTCTTTGCAGCGTAATATAAACCAAAGCAATTTTAAGTGAAGCGCAGCAAGAAAAAGCTAAACACAAAAACAAAACAACAGTCATAATAAATGTTAGCGGTACAACAACATTAATAAGAAGAGGGTATAAAACAACAGGCAAAGCAGGTCAAGTGTTGGCGTCAGGTGGCCATCAACCATCAGCCACCAACAATCAAACAAGTTGAGATGTAGTAAAGCTGACGCTGAGTAGAATAATATTGTTGTTGTTGCTGTTCTTGGTACTGCGAAGACAACAGCGGCAATGGCTATAGGAGTGGCAGTTGGTGGTGGCAACACTTATGACCACAACAAAAAACAATGGCGTGCCACAGATGGCGTCCATACAAAGCCTCTAAGCGCCGCAGAAGGTGTTTTGTTCAAGCACGCGAAACAACAATGCACTGAGAAGAGGAAATCATCTTAAAGAACAGCAG
The DNA here is from genome assembly GCF_024586455.1 of Bactrocera neohumeralis. Classification (NCBI taxonomy): domain Eukaryota; kingdom Metazoa; phylum Arthropoda; class Insecta; order Diptera; family Tephritidae; genus Bactrocera; species Bactrocera neohumeralis. Next base: position 43,984,479 of record NC_065922.1, read on the forward strand.
CACTGCATGATGGTACTTCACAAAAATACGCCCGTACCACATGTGACTTATGTATGCAGATTTGTAACCAGCAAACCTGAAATAATATGTTTAAAGAATATTTTTAAAAATTTAAGAATCTTGTAGTTGTTCAAGCTCAAACTTTCCTAAAACCTTTCTCAAACTCTAAATTTTCTCCAACTATCAAGTCTTTCTCAAACTCTAAATTTTCTCCAAATTTTCTTAAGCTCAAGATTTACTCAAGCCTTTAACTTTTCTCGAACATTTATTAAGCTCAAGTTTTACTCAAGCCATTCTCAAACTCTAACTTTTCTCGAATCTTTCTCAAGCTCCAACTTTTATCAAGCCTTTCTCAAACCTTCCTTAAGCTCAAGCTTTACTCAATCCATTCTCAAACTCTAACTTTTCTCGGATCTCGGCTCAAGCTTTTCTCAACCCAAAATACTTAATTCTCGTCTAACTCAATTAAACCCTCATATGTCGCAAAGTGTTAGTCAACATTCTTCTCAACCTTTTCTCAACATATTGAACTCTTTTTAAACTAACAGATGGTCGGCAATATTTTCAACATATTCTCTCACATTTTAAAGTCTTTCGAACGCCAATTCTTCTTCTTTACCAAATCAATGTTGTCGTATAACTCGTACAGTTCGCCGTTCCATCAAAAGCCAAGGGATCATAAATCTTCCGCAAAACCTTTCTCTCAAAAACTCGTAACGTCGATGTTGTCATGTTACATGCCTCTGCACCATATAGCAGGACGGGAATTATGAGTGATTTATAGAGTTTTGTTTTAGTTCGTCGAGAGAGGACTTTACTTATCAATTGCCCACTTAGTACGAAGTGGCACCTGTTTGCAAGAATTATTCCTCGTTGGATTTCTTTGATTCGACTTTTCACTTTAGATCGTCTTCAAATGGATATTTTTTGTATATAAGGTCTTAAAAATTTTTTAACTAGCGGAAAAGTTTGTTGGGTGCAAAGATGTTCATAGCTCTGTACGAATAAAAGAAAAAATAAAAAATACTAGAAGACGTTTAACCTTACAGAAACTGTCTTACAGTCCGCAGTTTACTGTCGCCTATAGTATACCAAACTATACAGTAAACATCGCAAAATTTTTCACCTTAAGTCAATGTTTGGTCTGCTGTTTGTTTATGAAAATGGGAGGCTCACCACCCATATTCGAAAATATATAACACGTATATCACATACCGGTGCCCGATATTTCATTGCTTATTTGGCTTTCTTCCCTTCTCCTCTCTCCTTTCTATACATATGCCATTTCTTTTAACTTCATAATTCCCTTGTCAAACACCCCTCTATTTTGTCGATTTTGCTGCATCTTGCAGTCTTGGAATCAAATTTGGTAGTGTGAAATGTTGGTATACGTAAGCAATTTAGTAAATTAATCTCAAGTCACTGTTGTGTAGACTTTGAAGACTAATGTTGTTGTTGGCAATTTCCTTAGACCATCTTTGTTTGTTGATGCATCTGATAGTTGCTTTGAGAAATGTGTGTGCAATTGAGGGTTTTCAAGTCGGCTTCTTATCTTACCTGGTGCAGTTATCTGAGATTTAAAAAAAAAAACTTTGAATGAAATTAAGAGGAAATGCAATTACAGTAAGAGGGGTTACCCCAGGTCTAGAGATCAATTTAGGGGTGAAAGAAGGTAAAAGTTACCGATTCATATGAAAATTTCAATTAAAAAGTCCCTAGCCTACCATAGTAAAACACAATATTTTTGGCAAAATTCGTTTTTTATTCAACAATCTTCAAGTTTGATATATGTCCTATGCTTCGAAATAGACTTCCGTTTCAGTGATCACATCCGAAAATTTCTTCCCAGCAAACATTCTTTTGAGATATGAGAACAGGAAATAGTCGCTGGGTTCCACATCTGAACTTGTCACACGGTGCATTGTGTCTTGGCAAAACAGCACTTTCTTTTCTTCATATACGGCCGGTTTTCGACAATTTCGTCTTTGAAACAGTGCTATAACCCTACGTAATAATCGCTGTTGGTAGTCCTCCCTTTTTCAATGTAAAAGTGATACCAAATAAAGACGCCATAACCTTAGAAGCCGATTGTTTTCCACGCTTTGGAACGGGTTCATTGCATGACTGTCGATTAGACTTCGAAGAGAAATTGTGGACCTATTGCCATTGCCACATATCGACACAAAAACTCTGGTTTATTACGCTTGAATATCACCAAATACTCCTCAGTATCATCAACTCCTTGTTGTTTTCGGTCAAAAGTGAGTTCGCGCCGCATCTACTTTGCACAGAGCTTTCGCATACCCAAATATTCGGGTATTACTAACTAAAAATCTAATGGATTTGATTCTAGTTGTGCAATCTATTTATCATGTCAAGACTTTTCAATTGACCTTTTATTTCTACGACGTACGTCATTAACCCTGTCGGGAGTACTGGGACAATATGTCCCAACAAGTTTCAAACTTTTGTATTTTTTTTATTTTTAAAATGAGACTTAAAATCTCAATACTTTTTTTCTATGGTATATATAATCCCCATCGATATTTTCGATTTCGAAAAGAAAACTTAATTTACATGATTTCAAAGTATTGTGCTTAAAAGCTTCAATTCAGGTGAAGAAACCGCAAAATTACGACGAGAATAACGGCAATCAAGGGATGTAAAGAAATTGGCTTCTTCTCTTCAACAGAATAATGTTTGTTAAGCATTTGATCGCTTCTTCGCTTATATTAGAAACACTCGATCGCCCAGCTATGGGAACATACCTGGAAAACCGAATAATTCAGAATTTTCAGGAAAATTTATTAGTAATGAAAGCCAGTTAGAGATGAACGACGGTACACTTCGGCATTTTGGATTCTAAAGAAGGATTTTGAGTTTCAAATTGTCATAGGCCAAGTTTCGAAAAGGTGCAACGGAAACAAAAAGACGGGCCCGATCTTTCTGACCAGAAGATATGGCTCTCCGATCATGTAATATGCACATAAAAATATCAAGTTGTTTGTAAAACAAATTTCCATGGTTTTCGTGGCCAGTAATTAAGTATTATCATAATCGCATATCGCAAACCAGCGGTAGGTAGAGTTTCCAAGCGCACTATAACTGATCTTCTCAATATTGGAGTAATTTTTTGACTTTTAAACTTATTGGAATATGAAAGAAACGTATATAATTATCTCTACAGAATGCATTTAGTAAAGGTCATGAAGTCATCGAAAACTTGTCTAATGCGAGTCGTACATATATCGCTGTAAACGATTAAAAAAACGAAAAAAAGTTAAATAAACAGTGCTTATAAATCGCCTTGTTGCCATCAGAGGATCTCAACGTTTTTCTTATGAATCGGCTGAACACAATTTGGTTAATATTTTTGGTATGACGCGTGTCAACGCTGGCACGTATAGAAGATCTAAATTCCCAGGATTAGATTAGAACCCTACCTTCATCAATAGGATCATTACTAGTTGCTTGATGTAGGCCATGAATACATATGACGTCGAAACATTCTGATCGCTTCTCCCGAAAAACAAATTGTGATCAACTCAGTAACAATATTTAACGGTAAATTTCCCCCACTCTGAGCAAAGCGAGATTTGCCCCTCTCTTGCAGAAAATAGTGGGAATTTTGCAAGGTGTGTCAGAGGCAAACAACTAAACGTACATATCTACACTAGAAGAGCTCGTATAACTGGTTATATGTACATGTGTTGGTGTAAATACAACTGTAATTGTTTTGTTTCAATTCCATTACACGAATTGGGAAAGCCATAGCTTTTTGGATAAAGGAAACAATCTTCAAGGATGGTAGATTGTAGTAAGCGGCTCCACTTTAACACTGACTGGACTAGAATCTGCGGCGAGCAGAACGCATAAATTGCGAAATTTAATTCAATAACAACACAATTTACTTGCTGAGCACGCACATATGTATATTTGTTTGTAAGTGTAGATATTATATTATATATATATGTAGTCGTCTTTGTATATAGTTTATGGCGTGCGGCATGCAACATCGCCGGTATAATAAATTATCAAATAGACAGCTTAAGAGAGCGCGCCGAGCGAGGCATGCGCACGCCAACGGAAAGAGTAGCCTTCTCAAAGTTTCTGTAGAGTTGCAAGAACCAAAGAGTACAACAATTACCCGCTTTCGTGCGCTGCTTTCGGACGCCTCGAAGGGAATTATTCCTCTTCGCCAACTCAAATGTGCGCACAGCATATGTTTTGGTCAATATTTATGTCACACAACAACAACAAATGGCTACATGCATATGCACAACGATATGGTGTTGCAAGCGCTGCTTGCACAATTACTCACTCGTGCTTGCTGCAGGTCATTCGGCACAAATGTTGCTGCACTAAATGCTGCGTCGCGGCAAGCAGCAAACCAAAAATTGCAAAAATGAAGCCAAAAACAAAATAGTGTGTAGGTAAAAACTGGTTAAAGACAACAACAACAACAGCGACTGATTTCGTTGTTGTTGGCGCTTTCCCACTAATTCAGCATGGCAAATAGGAAATATTGCCGGGCTTAAATGGTGCAGCAGCAGCACAAGTGCCGCACCTTAACTCAGCTGAACGCATGTTATTGTTGTTGCTTTTTGTTGCTGATATTGCTGCTGTCATCAACAGTCGATGGCAATGACGTCACATTTGACATTGCACCGCTTAAGCTGTGTATGCGTGTGCGTGTGTGTGTGTGTGCAGCAAGCGCAGTTGTTGGCTGGTTAGCAGCAGGTGGCACGATAACAGGCACCTGGCGGGCAGGGGCGGTGGCGGTCGGAGGTCGGAGGTCAGACTGGCACTTTGTCGCTTGCCATTTATGCTAAACGAGCGACTCGCATGTGGTTGTTGTTGTTGTTGTTGTTGTTGCTGCGTACTATTTACATGCATATGTGGAAATGCACATGAAGATGCGCCAATTTATGTGCTTGCATGTATTTGTGTCTCAACATGCAAGTGTGTGTGCGTGTGTGTGGGTTTATTTTTGTATGCGCCTCAGCGCTGGCAAATTAGTGTGGAAAATTTCGTTAAGCAGCGGGTATAAATGCATTTCGTCGGATGTAATTTTAAATGCATAAACAGAAAGCCAACAACATTAGCAACATTCCATGTTGTTACATTCATGCAGCACAACAACAATAAAGCACTTTTCCGCCAACATCTATTTTCGGTTGAAAATGAAGAGTTTTCCGCAGCGCTCAGTGAATGCCGTTGTATTCACACAACATCAAAGGAGTATGTGTGAGTTATTGTCGCTTTTATTTTGGTTTCTATTTTACATTGTAACTTTGGCAGTTGTCAACGCCACAGCCACCCACCCGCGCCCGGTATTTTTGGCAACTATTTAGGTGTTGTTTTGAATATTCATGCCTTTTAGTGGCTGTTTGCGTGTGTGTGCATTTCCTTGGCAATATATCGTATGTATGTATGAGCGCGCGTAAATTATTTTGGCAATATCCAACATTTCCCTTTTACAGCTGTCACTTCTTGTTTTTAGCGCTTTTTGCTGCGTGTTGTTGATGCCGTTCATCGGTGCGTATGAGCGACAAATACGACTATATTGGACCATGCCAATCTGTGGCAAAGCACATTCACCGACTATTGACAAATACGCTTTGCCAATATATATATATTTGTGATGAATTAAAACTATGAAAAAAAACCTGTTAACTTTAGCTGCACCGAAGCTGTAAACGCTTCACACGTACATTTCTTATAGCATAAAAGGGTATAACAAAGGCTTTATTTTGATTTTGATCGATCAGCTTGTGTGGCAGTTATATTATATAACGATCTGATATAGCCGGTTCCGACAAATAAACAACTTCTGTTAGAGAAAAGACGTATGCATACAAAGACGGCCGAATGGACAAAAACTGCATCGCTAAATCGACTCAGCTCGTCACGCTACCACGCGGATCATTTACATATATATTTATGTATATGTATATACTTTATAAGATCTGTATTGATTTATAAGTTTCCAATCATATCACAACTACTGTAGCAAACCTTTTTTTTTGTTTGAAGGAAGCGAGTTAGTTGATGAGATTCGAATAGCACCGAGCTATTCAAATACCGCGGCGAAGAACTGATAAGCGGCATACGTCAGCCTCTCTCGACGAAAAAAGACCAAACTCCACAAGTCACTTATCATCTCCGTCCTGCTATGTGGTTCAGAGGCATGAACACACACAACTTCTGATGTGTCGGTCTTAGGAGTATTCGAAAGAAATATATTGCAGAAGATTTATGGTCATTGCCAACGGCGAAAACCGCAGTCGATGGAGCGATGAGCTGTTCGAGATATACGACGACATTGATATAGTTCAAACGAATCAAGAGATAGCGGCTACGGTGGCTAGGTCATGTAGTCCGGATAGGAGAGAATATGAAGGAAGCAGAGGAAGAGGAATACCTCCACTCCGTGTGAGAGATCTGGTAATGAAGGGCCTGATAGATGGATGAAGAATTCTTTCAACTACAACTTTTGAAAAAAAAAAAAAAACAAATGTCTCAAATTTTAATTATTTTGTAAAACTGTCCAAAAATTCTATTTTCAGTTTCTTATTTCCTTCGTTCTTGTTATAGGTTAAGGTTTTAATGAAAACACTTATTTTTTTACTAACTTTTTTTCCCAAAGTTTATAATTTCTATGTTAATAGTAAAATTCTAATAAAATATTTCATTTTTTATATGAGAAAAAATTGTTAAAAAAAAGAGAAAACCCATGTAATCCCCCAATATATTATACTTGAACAATATCTTGATTTTTGATATTTTTTTCATAAAGAACAATAATATATGTAAACCAAAGTCCCGATGAGCTTCTCTGTATCATATATCTATCTATTCTATCATTCTAATAAATTGGAAAATTCACGTAGCTGAAATGAAACCGAAGTCTTATTCACCCAAAGACTGTTGACACACCAGAATTAATCCCAACAATTTGTGGATTGTTTTCTACTTCTACAATAACAACAACAAATAATTCCTTTTAAAAGCAATGTTACATCGACTGTTTGGGAAATTCTTGACACCTATGAAAAAAAATCTACTGGGGTCAAGCCACTTGATATTATTGGTTGACACGTTTCTTTTGAGAAAGATAACAAATAGCTTGCAAGCATACAGCATATGACGACCACTCAAGGTCGTCGGATTCATGACATTTCAAATCACATCACTGAAAACGCCAGAATGTTATCATCAGCATGGGAAATCAGCGTACTCTTGATTGGATTTTCGCAATGCTATGTGACACTCTAGTTATCTTCAAGAGGAACTCCCTCTTTGCTGATAATGTATTTTTTTTTTTTTTTGAACATGTGGGTTTCAAGAAGAGAAGGAAACCCAATTTTCGAAAAATTGTTTAAACAATTGTCTTCCACGTTGCCAATTGTCACCCTCCAAAAATAATTCACAAGTGTTATAACGCACGTTATTGGAGGTGACGAGAGAAAATAAGCTCTTCCACAGTTTCCTTCAAATATCGTCTAACTTATGTACGAATAGTCATAAATCATGGCTCTATAGCGTCCCTATGACTATGGCTAGGCAAAAATAATTTATTTAAAAATCTACAAGGTGCTTTCCAAAGTAAACAGGACTTTTTGAATCTAGCGCCCCCTGGTGGCGCCATCTATAAGCCTGACTGGTGCGTTAGAATCTGCTATCTTTACTGAGTGTCCAGTGGGAATTTCATGACCTTTCATAGATTGGAAGTGAAGTTATCGCGTTTTAAGTGTCAGTATGTTTGTGTTATCGGCGCGAAAATGAGCTTCGAACAAAGAGCGAACATAAAATTTTGTTTTCAAATTAGTAAAACTTTTACCGAAACGTTTCAATTGATGAAACAAGTTTATGGCGATGATTGCCTTTCCCGTAGCAGAGTGCACGAGTGGTTTCAACGTTTTCAAAGTGGTCGTGAGGACATAAATGACGATCAACATGTGGGCCAATCAAAATCTGTGATCACCGGAAATTCCATCGAAACTGTGCGTGAATTCATCAAAAATCAAAAAATCAGCCGAAATCATCATTGATATTCATGGAAATGGAATTGAACATCTCCAAAACATCGATTTATCGCATTTTTATCAAACATTTGGGCTTACGAAAGGTGTGTGCGCGGTTTGTTCCGCACAAATTGACTGACGACCAAAAATTGATAAGAATTCAATATTCGAAGGACGATTATTTGACAAAAAATTTTAACCATTAACCATTAACCTCTCCCCGTATTCACCTGATATGGCACCGTGCGACTTCTTCTTTGCACCGGTATACTGGCGGCTATACCGGCCAACGAGCTAAAACATTCGTTCGACATGCTTTTGGACCGTGCAAAAAGCTGTATTGAAGCAGAAGAAGACTTTTTTAAATAAAATAAATTGATTTTGCCGATAAATCATTTGTTACGTTTTTTTTAAGTCCTGTTTACTTTGGAACGCACCTTGTGCAAATACGATCACCAACGATTTCATCTCCACATCTTTTGGTGAATTCCGTAAATTTTTCCGACTTTCAGGTACATAATGAGATATATTAACGAATACTTGGCAAAATAACTTAATTTCACTTTTATTTTGTACCAAAAATACGCGCAATAACTGCATTATTTCTTTCAATAATGAACTTTGATCGATTTTTATATTAAATATAGTACTTTTTTGTATTTTTTTAAGAAAGTAATGTTATAATGTTGTTCTTATATAGCTTTCTTATATGTTTCTTCTTAATGCTGTTAGAATACTTGTAATTATTATTGTTTGTTTTTCACTGCACAAATGCAAAACAAATCAAAGAATATCATCAAAAAGTCTACCAGAGGGCTTGTTCGGGAATTGAACCCGAGACCTCTCGCACCCGAAGCGAGAATCATACCACTAGACCAACAAGCCCTTATATAAGTATATAAATAGATAAGTGCGTTGCTACGAAGCACAGCTTCAGCGTAAGAATAACAAATAAATAAGCAACTAGAACTAAGCAACAACGCGCAATGCGTAAGCGATTTAAGTTCATTGCACCAACAAAGCATGTGCCGTGCACTTATCAGTTTAATCGCTTGTTACCAACTGCGCGAAAGCAAGCACAAAGCACAAACAAGCATGCAAAGTGAACAAATGGGTTTGGATTATTTTTAGACAGCAGTCATCAGTGTTCGTCACAAGCAAAAACAACAAAAAAAAAACTATAACAAAACCAACAAAGGGAACAAATACAACTTTGAAAATACGCAAAACGTCAAATCGATCAAACAAAGCATTATACAAGCACACACACATACATATGTATGTACATAACAAATAAAAAATTTGTGCAAAATTTACGAGTTTTTTATAATAATTTAGCTAACAAGTACATACATACATATATATCTTGATTTTCATGTGTGAATGCAAGTGAATGTAAAGTATTGTAATTTTCTCAAAAAAAATGTGGCTCTCGCCACATACAGTTAACCGCCTATTTTATTTATTTACTCGAATTATTGAAGATGATACATTTGCCACCATTTTGGCATAAAATATTTATGTAACTGCCTTATCATTGACATCACATATTATATAACATTTTCGACTGTGGTATCAATCAATTGTAATACCTGCCAATCAATAAGGCATATTTTAATATACGAAAATTATTCGTATACATACATACATACATATATTAGGGTTGCACCATTATTGTTGTGGAAGAAAACAAATTAGTGAAATGATAATTTCTTTAAAAATCATTTATTAAACACTTCGAAGTTTTCTTTTATAGCCTCTAACCATTCTAAAAAGTAAATAAATAATTGTTGTCGGATGAATATTCCTCAACATATTTCTTGTTTTATTTTAGCACCAACTCTTTAAATAAGTTTGTTGTTACAAACATCGAAAAAGGAGGTTACTATATATGTATGTATGTATGTATTGCATATAATAGTGCTTATTTCTACGCAAAGTTATTTTGTTATGCTTTCTTTGTTATGGTCGTTATGTTATGTTATATTATGTTATGTAATGTTTTTTAATGATAAGTTAAGATAAGTTATGTTATGTTATGTTATGTTATGCTATGTTATGTTATGTTATGTATAAAATATAATGAAAAATAACATGATACACCATAACATAACATAATATGTACATAGCTTAACAAATTTTAACTTGACTTAACGTAACATAACATAACTTAACATAACATAACATATATCAATGTCGTCGTACAACTCGCACAGCTCATGGTTCCATCGACTGCGGTATTCGCCGTTGCCTATTCAATCCGAAATAGCACATGTTCCAGGCTCTGCGCTGGATTTCGAGGCTGACGTAGTTGTTGGTATAAAAGAAATTATCCACAACTTCGAAGTTATGACTATCAACAGTGACGTGGATGCCTAGTCCCAAGTGCGACCACTGTTTGTCTGATGATAGGAGATATTTCGTTCTGCCCTCGATCACCACCAGACCCATTTGCTTCACTGCCATATCCATTCTGGAGAAAGCAGAACTAACAGCGCGGTTATTAAGGAAAATAATATCAATATCATCAGCATACGCCAGCAGCTGTACACTCTTATAGAAGATGGTACCTTCTCTGTTTAGTTCAGCAGCTCGAATTATTTTCTCCAGAAGTAGGTTGAAGAAGTCACACGAAAGAAAACCGCCTTGTCTGAAACCATGTTTGGTATCGAAAGGCTCAGAGAGGTCGTTCCTGATCCTGACGGAGTTTTTGGTATTGCTCAACGTCAGCTTACACAGCCGTTTTAGTTTTGCGGGGATATCGTGGCATTAAGGCAGCTCCTTTCCCTTTTCAAAAGCAGCTTTGAAATCGACGTAGAGGTAGTGTATGTCGATCCTTTTTACACTGGTCTTTTCCAAGATTTGGCGCATGTGGAATATCAGGTCAGTTTTTGATTTTCCAGGCCCAAAGCCTTACTGATATAGTCCAATCAATTTGGTGGCGGTGGGCTTTAATCTTTCACTCAGTAGGCTCGATAGAACCTTATACGCGATGAGGAGGAGGCTCATCCCACGGTAGTTGGCGCAGATTTTGTGGATTGGGCAGAGCACACTTAAATTTCAATTTTCGAATATGCGTTCGTCAGATCATATTCTGCTGATGCATGCTCTTTATCAGTTCTACGCAGATGTAATTCAATATCTCGGCCGGTAATTAATACTCTTCAGACGGGTAATCGCTATTCACACTTCTTCATAGTTGGGCAATGGAACGTCAACTGGAATTGGGCAATCGGATTCACCATCTCTGGTGTTATGCTTCCACTGCCATTCATCAGGTTATATAAGTTTTCTCTTTATAATTTTTGTATGCTCTGGACAGCAGTCAATTGAAACCTTCTCTTAGTCACAATATCTTTCTGTAGAATTTTCGAGCATTACCCTATCGGCCAGCTTGTCAAGCTCTTCGTACTCACGCATATCGGCCTCCCACAGTTCCCTTTTATCTAAAGAGGAGTCTCTCAACTTAGGCTGTTTTTCCCTTCATTAGGGGTGTTTTTTACGTGGCGGGTTCCAAACCCAGTGCACAATCCTAGGGAGGTATGTTTCGCCTTCTAAATTCTGCTCGCCTTCAAACGAATATTTTTTTGGCTACCCAGAGGACACTTGGTCGTGGTGGTAAGAAAATCGTTTCTGGCCATTCCCAAGTGAATTGGGCTCAGATAACTTTCCTCATTTGTATATAGACTTCTACACATGACTCCATGCTCCTCCTTTTCTATATATACTTCCCTTTGAAATGACCTACCTACCAGTTTTTTGATCTGAATTTATTTTGAACAGGTCAAAAGTGACCCCAATTTTAAGATAATTTCATTTTTTCTTAAAACAGCCATAATTTTTTTTTTTTTATTTTTTTTTTGTTTTGCACGTACGAGATACCTGGAATCGCTGTAACAGTGGATAACCCCGCGGAGATCCCATTGCCTTGTTTAGGCTGTCACAATGGAAACAGTTCTTACATAAGTTCTCTTGCAAGTGTACAACATTTCATCAAAATAGAAAAAAATATTTGAAATAAAGTTGACATAGGGGGATATTTCAACAGATATAGAGTCAATTCACACATTCCAATCAAAACTGTATGCACCCTAATGTACGAAAACAAATTTACATATAAAATATAAACACACGAATAAATATAATTTGAATTTAATATCATTTATTCGTTCCAATGATAACTCTGACATACCAACATACAATATGTTTTCCAAAATCCAAAACCATACAAGCTTGCAGTTTTGTTGTAATCACAATACGTTAAATACCCGTACATACATATATACCACATACAGTACACTAATATTTCGGTAAGCCATGATAAGCAAATATTAATTCAATACAACAGGTGGCTCGAAGAATTATTGATTGGGCAGTTCGCCTTAAAAGCTTTTCATGAAATACACAGCCGCTCGCATAAGCTACACACACATACATACGTGTCTATATGTAATTTAATACTTTTGAAAATAATACTTTATTAGTAGCTAATAAATGATAATGAAATTTAATGGAAGAAACTCGTATCAAAATAATTCGATATGAACAAAGACAAATGATGTTAGTTGGAGGAACATTGATATTAATATTTTCGTATGAAATTGTGCTTTAAGTAAAAATAATAATTTAATAAACATAGATTAAATTAATGCATTCCTTGAAGCAAGCAAAATTTTAAGGAATTCTTTAAAATTTCCAATGTGGTTAAAAACCAACTAATACACCCCAATATGCACAGTAACTCAGCCCTTAATGCGCCTGTATGGTTATGTTCACAAACCGGTTTTTATAGGTGAGGAGATGACAGGGAGAGACGAAGGAACTGAAGTGGTCGCACTCGTGTCGCTTGCAGTGACACCAAAAGAGAATTAGCCTATAATGAGAGACAGAAAGGGTCCACGTCTGAAGGCAATCTTACGTTATAGTTATGACAAATTAAAACTTAAACGTGGACCGTGGATCCGGACTTACTCCAGAACAACCGTTTCAAATCGTGCAAACTTTTTATAAAAATAATGGTTCAGTTCGCGCAACGCACTAAACGTTAAGTCCAATATTTGGTCGACTGGATAGGTTTCGCACCACGTTTACGTTATTGGATAATACGCATCCTCTGACACGCCATACAGTACACACCGAAGACGATATTGTTGATGTGGAACATAATATCAAAGAACGCCCTAATGAGCCCATCCGTTGAATCTTGGTTATAAAATCCAACCATCGGTAAATGAGCCCAAAACAAAAACGAAAATTTTGTTCAGCGATGAAGCTCACTTTAAGTGGAATAGATGCGTTAATAGAAAAAAGCCATTGTTGAGACGCCGTTACATCCTTAAAAAGTGACTGTTCTGGTCGTATTGTCATAGTCAATGGTAAACGCTATAGACCACGATTGATGACTTATCGTGTATGAATTGGACGACATATAGTTACACAAAGACGGCACCAAATGTGACACAGTTAATGAAACAAGACGTTTGACGCTTTGGAAGAGAATATTCATGACGTTATTGCTGACGTACGGTCCCATTTGTCGGAAAAAATGGGTCGAAAACTTAAATTTAAATGTGATACCCGCAGATATGGGCTGGGAATCATATTATCATTGGTATACTGGATGATGAAGATATCACAGGAAAAAATTCCTGAGCACAATGAAAGTTGGTGCAAGCTGCGCTGATAAACGAGGCGCTGGAACTTTTATTAAGCAATCCGCATGAACATAACATCGAAAAACGAAGCTTAGGAGCCATGTGTTGCCCCCATTAACACATGGAGCCATGCGGTCTAAAGACACCGAGCTACAAATTATACTATACATGGCTAATTGCAGCAAAGGGAAGGTTAGGGCATGCATATGGCTAAAAAACTTTGAAGTTTTTACGTAACTACAGCAGTACCTGGGAAACGGAGCTATACAAATATCTTACGACGAGGAGCAAGTACTATCGCAGCTGATAAAAGAACTGGTACGGGACAGCAAGGCATCCAAGTGCACGATTAGAGAATTCGAGAAACAAACAGAATATCACACTTATGTTGGATGAATTGTTAAACAAGGTGACCCAATGGAAATTTTTGAGGACCAGTACTTTTCGGATCACCGAAATTTACTTGTATGTATAATTGAAGAACGTGGTCAACAATTTCAGCGTATTTCTGCGTTTCATACATCCATCCCAAGAACATGAAGAACCTAAACTTGCTTGTTGAACGGTTCATAGTTGCCGATAAACACTACAGGTGGCTTGTTCAAAAACTCGTAGTACGGAAAGAATTAGGCCCCGGTGGAGTCCTCCCGAAATTAAAATAATCATAATTATTATTATGACCCGACGTGAAGGGCACATCCGCATAAGTTCAGAATCAGTCTGGTCATGAAAGGCAAGAGAGAGACATGAGAAAAGAGCTGTTAACTATTTCATTCAGGATTTCTATTAAGAATATAACACCAAACATATCTCTACAACTCGAAAGTGTAGGTAGATTTATAAGTTCTAAACGATTAGCGTATGGAGGAAAACTTAACCCAGAATCCCAACGGAAATTTCCTAAGGCAAAAAGAAAAATTGTTTTTGCACCGACTCTAACTTGTCAGAATGGATTTGGTAACTAAGGTTCCATACTACAGAGCCATATTCCAATAGAGGTCTAATCTAAGTTGTAAAAAGTGTCTAATAAAACTGAGGATACCTTTTGCTTACAAGACTATGGTGTCAATATGAAAACTAAAATTGAGCTTAGGGTCCATAGTAACTACCAAATAACAAAGATAAAAACTTGTTCTAGTAACATTGGCTTACATTTCTTGAGGCTCAATGGCAAATCATTTCTAACACACCAAGCATACCTTTGTGTTTGCAATACTAGACTAAGTATCATTTAAAAAGCGGCATAATAAAATATTTGAGAATTTTAGCCAAGGATCGGGCCAAAACTACTTCGTGGAACATCTGAAGATACATTAATTGAATCTCAAAAAGTATCCTTAAATATCGCTTGTTGTATTTTATTATTAAGGTAATCATTGAAGAAATCTTGGTTGAAAGCTCGGAAGATCAAGTTTATGTAAGAGAGTCAAGAGATTTATTTTATCGAAAGCTTTGCTAAAGTCAGTGAATCCTAAAACCACTTTTATGTAATGGAATTATAAATGACTATTTCCATATTGTTAAAGAGTGGAATTAAAGATCCTTGCCAAAGGCAAGAAGATGTATTCGGCACTATTATTCAGGAAGCATTAGGGTCTGGGCCGTAACTAAAGGATGGTTTTAAATGCATTAAGTAAGGCGTCTTCTTCTTAAATAATTGGAGCATTAATAGAAGTTAGTACTAAAGGATTGCAGGAAGCAATTTAATGTAGTTAAACTATCCCAAGAAGAAGAGGATTGGATAATCGATACGCTGTACTTCTATATATGTATATACTCTATAGGGTCTTCAAAGCTTTCCTCTGGGGTTTACAAACTTAATGTAATCCGCTCGGGATACAACACTAGTATAATCAAATATACATTAGTACTGTTATACCCTTTGAATCGCATACTCTTTTGCATTGATTTCAACGAACTGTATTACTGTTATTTCAACTAAATGTCAGGCATAAACAAATAAATTTAAAAAAAAAATTGCATTGCAACCATCGAAGAGCACCGAATGCGAACATAATCGCATTAGCTAACTGTAACGCAATCTAAACTCTGCACTTTTATCAAATTAATTTGGAAAATTTTTAAATCCAACTCAAATGAAAACCCGAAACCAATAAAGTTATTTTTTCATTCCAAAAACAAATAGTTAAAATGTGTTTAATTTTCTGAAATTCCTCACAAAAATAGTTTCATTTTTTATCTTTTTAAATGTGCCAATTAAAAAGCTTTAATTTATTTTGCACATATCCACTTTGTCTATGTTGCATGTGCAAGTCTGTTAGTACGTATGTGTGTGTGTGTGCTATATATTGGTTTTGGTTGATGCAAATGTAACTAACAAGTGAAATTCTTTTTGAACTTTTCGAAAACAAAACTATTTTATTATTAGTTAGTTACATTTTCATGCTAGTCCAATTAAATGCGTACTTCCATGTTTTCATGTTTTCTTTTGGACTATGGTATGTACGAGTATATGCATATAAACGCACGGGGATCATAGCTGCATGTACTACTCTGAACACAAGAGAGAAGGTAGCGAGTTCTGTATCCTTTTGAGTGGGCCAATCTCACCACAGATGATAGTTTTGCAAGTTTATTCTAGCTAATAAAGAAAAAATGTATTGAAGTTAACTTCCTTAAGAAAATTGTCCTATACCAGTGACGGATTCAGAGGAGAAAACTGGGGAATATTTCATTATACATTATCTTCCAAGTTTTCCAACATAGAAAAGCCAACAGCTGACAGCTAAAACCATTGTACATCGAGCATTTTGTAGAAGAATGTGGCTCTGATGACTTCGAAGTAGAAGGTGAAACTATGTCTTCTCTGGCTGTTAGTGAACACACCCAAACTAATGAAGAGTTATCTCTCATTGCAGCTGTGTTTGGACGAATCTTTTTTGAAGAAATTATACACATCTATCGGCACAGATGCGTGTGCTGTTATGCTGTCAGATATGGAGCGGTCAATACACGAACTGATTACAGTATTATCGATTTATAATGTGTTTTTTTCAATTTAGTAGGATGATATGACTGATAAAGACTAATATATGTAATATAATAATTTTTATGTTTCTAGTAAATATTTCCACATCCTTCCTTAAACTATTTTTGGATCCGTCCCTGCCTATACTAAACGCCAAATTAAAGTTTCGGAAACACTCTTCACGGCGACTTCGAATGATGCGTCAAATGGATAATTTTTTATTGACTTCCAAGTTGTTCAATAATATGCTATATATATATTTCTGGCCTAATAATGAAAATAGGAATATTTATCAACGAAAATGGTTTTATTGTTTTTCAAAATATTCTCCATCAAGATTTATACACTTTTGCATGCGCTCAAACCAATTTTCGAAGCACTTTTTCCACTCCGTTTGAGACACCTCCAAAGCATGGGTTTTTGAATGCTTCAACAGCATCTTCTGGCGACGCAAATCGTTGACCACGCATTATCTTCTTGAAGTGTGGGAATAAAAAGAAGTCATTGGTGCCAAGTCAGGGCTGAACGGCGGATGACCCATCAATTCGACGTTTTGGCCGGTCAAAAAGGCGCTGGTTTGAGCCGATGTGTGAGAGCTCGCAGTGTCATGATGCACAATGATTCGTCTTCTCTTGTTCGTTTTTCGAATTTCTCCGAAAACTTCAGGCAAACAAATGGTGGTGTACCACTCAGAATTGACCGTCCTACGTTGCTCAAGCGGAACAGTCGCCACATGACCAGTTTTGCCGAAGAAACAGGCGACCATTTGCTTCGAAGTGCTTCTTCCACGAACAACTTTCGTTGGATTTGGCTCGTCTTGGAAGACCCACACGATCGATTGCTGTTTTGTTTCGGGCTCATACGCATAGATCCATGATTCGTCACCTGTGACGATCTTATAAACGTCTTTTGAAGTACCGCGATCGTATTTTTTCAGCATTTCTTTACACCAATCCACACGAGCCTTTTTTTGAGCGATTGTCAAATTGTGCGGGATCCAACGAGAACAAACTTTTTTACGGCTAGGTGTTCATGCAATATCGAATGTATGCTGGTGGGAGAAATGCATAGGCATGCCTCTATCTGAAGGTATGTTACATGACGGTCTTGCATTATCAGTTCACGTAGGGCATCGATGTTTTCTGGCACAACGGCTGTTTTTGGACGACCTTCACGGAATTCGTCTTTGAGCGAGCGTCGGCCACGATTGAATTCGTTGTACCAGTTTTTCACAGCGCTATAGGATGGTGCTTCATAGCCATACAAAGATTTTAGTTCGTCGATGCACTCTTGTCGTGATAATCCACGTCGAAAGTTGTGAAAAATGATCGCACGAAAATGTTCACGAGTTAATTCCATTTTTTGGCCGAGATGAATTTTTTAATTCCCTGTAAATAAAACAATTCACGATTAAATGACAAAACGTTCTGAGTGATGTTATGCTAAAAAATGTCAAACTTTCCAATGGAAATGTCAGATTGTAAGTGTTGCCCTAGGCCAGAAATATATATAGCAGCCTCCGTATTAAAGTTATCAAGACCACTGGCAATTCTAAAGAAAGAAGTCTTGGAATGAACGCTACATCTTAGTTCTGCTGATATGGAATTCCTACGCGAGAATTTTCAAATCACAATTCAAACCAGCAGCATAAAAGTGCCAACTTCTCCCATATTTAAGCATTTTTTCTAACCACGGAACATTTTCGCTTTGCTTCTGTAATTCGAGATTCCCTAATTATTTCAAGAAAAAACACAGAAACTTCAAATTAAATGGTTAATGTTTATCATCATTCGAAACAATATTCTATTGAAAGATGCGATGTGTTAGAAGTGGTGCCGTCTTGTTGAAACCAAATGTCGCCGAGATCACGAACTTCAATTTCAGGCATCAAATAGTCAGTTATCATGGCGCGATAACGGTTACGTTCTCATTCTTGAAGAAATATGAACCAATGATTCCACCGGCCTACAAACTCCACCAAACCATTTCATCGCTGAACAAAATGTGACTCCAAAAACGTAGGATCTTTTTAAACTTTTCAAGAGCCCATAGAGTGAAGCAATGTCCCTTGGGCGGGTTATGCGAGAAGTTCGTTCCATACATCAGTCCGAGTTGTTGCGAAAGGTGCTGAATAGACTTTCCACTGTCTTCGTGTACACGCCCACCTAAGGTTGTTATATCGCTTTTAGATGATTTCATAGAAACAAAGCTGTGTTCGCACACGATTTCCGACTTTGTTGTAATTTTTCTTATATGTATGAAACACTTTTAGAAAGGAGGTCCAGTGAAAACTTAATTATTCAGTTATGCTTCACAACCAACTTTAAGAAATTTTATTTATAAGATTTTTATTTTAGCTTGAGACAGTGTTGAGTTTTTTGGAGATAATTACCGTATTGAAAAATGTACTTATTTGTACCAAAATAAATAAATAACAAAAAACGATAAAACAGAACAAAGTCCGGCAATAATGCGCCCAAACTTTACAGACCCCAAAAAAGCTAAATATTATCAGGATCCATTTAGAATTAAACAAAAGGAAACAAAGCAAGCTCTTTGAAAGACACATAACCCGAAATTACAATTAATGCAACTATTTGGGGCTATTACCGAAAACAAAATGTGGTTTTGTACCGAAAATCGATACAAGTTTATATATACATAAATATTTTTTAGCACAAGATCAAATTAACAAATAATGCAAATTACCAACATTCCAATCAATACCGAAAACCGGTACAAATATACCGACATTTGCATCACTGATTCTTATTTGCAATTAAAATTAGTTATACAGTTTACAAGCTCAGTGAGTACTTAAGAGCACATGCGGAGTAATACTTGTATAAAGAAGTAATATATGTATATACATACATATATGTATATGCGAGCAAATAGGTATGCACATGTATGTGCAACTATAAAGAAATATTTTCAGTTTACCAAATTCGCATGCAAAACTTCGAAAGAAATCCCTCGTTAAGAAATTCCATTCCAAGTGCAACTTTTGCACTAACACAACATACTCAACGTAGCTCAAGTTTCCGCAGCAAAAATCAAACAAATAACTATGTTGCAAGTAATGCAGAAAATTGCTGGGAAATCGTGTTTGGAAATATGTTTTTACACACTCAATACAAGCATTTTCAAGAGGCTATGATCCGCTTGCTTAATCAACAAAATTTTCAATATTAGAAAGCTTTACAATTTTTGTTTTAATAAACAACAGTTGGGTATTTCCTGAATGAGAATAAAACCAGAAAATAAAATAGGAAAAAACGTTAACTATGACTGCACCATAGCTTTAATACCCTTTCGCGAAGCATTTCTTGTAGCAAAGAAAGGCATAAAAAGATCTTTATCTTAATTTTCATCGTGCTTTGTACGGCTATAGTGTCCCGATATAGCCGATCTGTTCAGAGAATCTTCCGTTGCTTTGGATCATAATATGTGTAAAATTTCATACAAGCACTCGATTCCAATTGTTCAGTTTATATGTCAGCTATATGCGACGGAAATACAAAGGGTTGGCTAACCAAGCGGCCTCATTTATTATCAGCCGCATTAAGAGTGCATGCGACACATCAAAGTCCAGGCTTCCACATCGTAACTATCACTTCCCCACGATTCTTGAGGAACAACACAATTTCTAAACTGCGAAAAGAATACCTGAAAGCAAGACGCTTATACCAGAGGACACGTGGTACCTTCGAATAGAATACTCTATAAGTACTTTTTAAGGACACGAGGAAGCTCTTGAATCAAAGTAAATAGGAATGTGTCCACAAACTCTATGACGATGTTAGAAACAACACTTGGGGCTCGCATACAAGATAGTAATAGTAAAACTCCGCACTCGATCTCAAATGTCAACTTTCCCATCAACTCTTGAAAGATTTGTATCCGACCCTAACTTTTTCGAGAGACCGTGGAGGAGCAACAAACCCGTATTTTTCAAGAAGTAACCAACAAAGATATTATAGAGACATGTTACAGGCTTAACTCATCTAAGGCCTCAGGATCAGATGGCATTCCCAATATAGCGATCGTTAGAACCCATTTAGAGTACTTGTTATATATATGCATCTAAGAAGGGGTTTCCCAACCATTTGAAAAATGCAATATCTAATATTACTGCCAAACCAATTTGGATTCAGGAAGGCAAGATCTACAATCGCAGAAGTGAATACACTGGCTGAAAAGTCCATTAGTGGAAAAAGATGGAAGGATGGCACAACACAATATTGTATGGTTGCAACCCTCGATGTCAAAAATGCCTTCAACTCGGCATCTTGGCCTAGTATACTAAGCGCGCTAAAGAAACTTATCCGTGCCTACATATATTTACAAACTAATAGATATTTCAAGGATAGGACTTTGAACTATAATACAAATCAGAGTTATAAAAAATACAAAATCGCCAGTGGAGTGCCACAGGAGTCTCTACTCAAGCCTCTACTCTGGAATACAATGTATGATGGAATACTGTGACTCAAAGTACCGAAAAGCGTACATATCAATAAGTTTGCAGATAACATTGCGATGGTGGTAATAGCTGAACACTTAGGGGATATCGTCGTAACGTAACCAACACAAAAATATCGCAAATAGCAGAGACGAAGAAAGAAGCCGTACTTATTACTGGCTGGAAACCATGAGAAGTTGCTACATTATAGTAATCGCAGACTTACGCTCGCTAGACCTCTTAACCAGAGAGCTTATATACCCTTTAAACGATAGAGTAACACTCACACTAAAAGAGAAAGCCAGAGGAGATACGTTGAAGCACTGGCAAAAACGATAAGAAGACAGCCGAGTTAAGTAAATCCAGCTTATTCTGAATACATAAGGCTTATCAGGTACGCATGAGTACTACTCAAACATCCGGATACCTAAGGATCGGTACAAAACAAGAAAAATCAAGTAAGGTAAGGCTAAGTTCGGGTGTCACCGAAAATTTTATACTCTCGCATGATAAAGTGATAATCGAGATTTCATTATCCGTCATTTACATATTTTTCAAATACCGTATTTGTGTAAAGTTTTATTCCGCTATCATCATTGGTTCCTAATGTATATATTATACAGAGAAGGCATCAGATGGAATTCAAAATAGCGTTATATTGGAAGAAGGCGTGGTTGTGAACTGATTACACCCATATTTCGTACATGTCATCAGGGTGTTAAGAAAATATTATGTACCGAATTTTATTGAAATCGGTCGAGTAACTCCTGAGATATGGTTTTTGGTCCATAAGTGGGCGACGCCACACCCATTTTCAATTTTTAAAAAAAGCCTGGGTGCAGCTTCCATCTGCCATTTCTTCCGTAAAATTTAGTGTTTCTGACGTTTTTTGTTAGTCGGTTAACGCACTTTTAGTGATTTTCAACATAACCTTTGTATGGGAGGTGGGCGTGGTTATTATCCGATTTCTGCCATTTTGAACTGTATAAGGAAATGCCTGAAGGAAACGATTCTATAGAGTTTGGTTGACATAGCTATAGTAGTTTCCGAGATATGTACAAAAAACTTAGTAGGGGGCTCTCCTAAGCAACTTTGTTGCGAGAGTATAAAAACTTTGTGTGCAATTTGTCCAGTTATGGGAGATGTCCGGCTATGAGGAATGTATTGTATTCGCAGATTTAATATGCCTTGTTCTGGTTATAACCAGGAAGCGCAAATCTATGTTGCAAAATATTTTCGTGCGTCACTGACTTTGGGCACTTTGATTCACGCTTAATTGTCTGTACTTATAACCACACATATATACTTACATACAAACATAACATACATAAATATGTTTAAATGTACATATGTGCAAGTGTTGCATAGCTCCCGCCCTTGGCTAAGTCATTTACGCTACAGCGCCGTTGCATTTCCAAATACATAGATATATAATAATACACACTTACGCTATCGTTGTTGTTGTTGGGAGCAAATAGCAATTCCAAAATTCATTTCGTGACCAATACGTAAATTTGGTTGAGTGCGCAAATCTGTGTCTGCAACGGTAAATTTGACTTCAGCTGAAACCAACATCAACACCACAACGCGCGCATCATTTTGACTCCTGAAACCCCCCTGCACCCGACAGTAGATGGTTCCACGAGTGTTCAAAAAAATAGAAAAACGAAAAGCAACAAAATATGGCAACGCTTTCGCTGCAGTCATTCTCCGTGAATTGTATGCTGCTGCTGTTTCAGTTGGTACTAGTGCTTTTGTTGTTGTTGCTATTGTAGATTTCTAGCAAAATTTTCACTTGAATTCATTCGCAATAATCAAACGCATCGCTCACATCAGGCATGCAAAGTGTAATTACAATATGCAGCATACACACATACATACATACATACCTATATATAATTATGTAAGTGTTTGTACATATGTATGTACTTTGAACATACAAGTATACTATAGATAGTTGATATTTATGTGTCTGAGTGTAGATATGCATAACTTTAGATTTTAAAGACTTTCGAGTACATTAAAGTAAAATTTAAAAGGGAAGACAGATATAAAAGTTGATACATTTCGAGGTTCCCTATTTTTTAAAGAAAAAACACAGAAACTTCAAATTTAATGGGAGATGTTGGTTTTGATTCCAAAGAACAATCTCTGACATTTATTTTGTGCTTTATGACTCTTCCGAGCATTTCGACTAGTAACTGGCGAATGACACGCGTGATGTATTGTACCAAGGCCTGAATCGAAGAGGGATTGTCTACATAAACTTTATGCTTTACATATCCTCACAGGAAAAAGTGGAACGGTATGACATCACATGATCTTGGTGGCCAATCTACCGGTCCAAAACGAGAAATTATCTGCTCTCCGAAGTGTTCTCTCAATAAATCCATTGATTGATGCTTATACCATGTTCCGACCGAAAATTTAAAAGATTAGATTACATTTAAGCATTTCATAACCCAACAATGTTCTCACTGCCGTTAGAAAGATCAAAAAACAGCTGTTATTGTCATTCAAGAATTCACATCGCTTAATATTTATCAAAAGGAAAGATTGTCATATAGTATTTTCAAATAAAAGACGTATTTTTTTAATATTTTCCATATAATAGAAATAATGGATGCATTTTTTTCATTTGTTAAGTCGATTTTCAGGAGAAATTAGATTCATTGCTTTAAAAAAAGTTTGTTTGTTTACATTTTCCCCCCTTTGTAGTGTCTAAATCAGTTGTAATAATGTAACAGATTTCCAGTGCTGACAAGTAGAGTGCGCAAAATCAGAGTCGCACAGAGAGATTTAGCGTGGATCAGTTTGAAATCATTTCAATGAAGTGATTTGGAACTGTCATTTTTGTATGGCGAAAACTTGATAAATTTTTAAGATTAGTGGGATAATCCATTCAACAGCCGAAATCGTGTGATTAAGTGTCGGTCTGAACATGGTATTAGCGTGGGAAGTGGCTCGTCAACCAAATTTCATCGAGATCACAAGCTTCAGTTTAGCAGTTTGCAATTTAAGCGCGATAATGGTTTACAAACCACACCAAACAGTTGTTTTTTCCAGATAAAATGGCAGCTCTTGAATCTATTCAGCTTGCTATTCGTCCAAATGTGGCAATTTTGCTTCTTTACATACCTATTGAGCCAGAAATGGGCCTCATGGCTGAATAAAATTTGTCTCGAAAAAGTCGGATCTTCTTGGAACTTTTTAAGAGCCCATGCGAGGCGATGTCACTTGGGAAGGTACAAGCTGTATTTTGTACGCTTTCAATTAAAGATTTCGATGTAAAATGCGCCAAGTCATTCCATACGTCAGTCCGAGTTGCTGCGAACGGCACCGAATCGATTCTCCATAGTATTCGTGTGCAGTCTCAGCTATGACTCCGATATTTTTTGGCAAAAAACCCTACTTTGGATCACCCGTTTTTGTGGACGTATAGATCAGCTTGAACTCGAAAAAAAATTTATTTATAAATCTACATTGAGAGATACTTAAAAGCTTAATGTTAAAAAATACATTTGCTGCTACTGTTGTCTTACTAGGTCGGAAGGCTTCTTGCGTCTCAACCGGATTTCTCGCCCAGCAGTTTCGATGAGTCTGGAGTCTTCCTCATTAACGTGATGTCTAAGTTCGTGAGACTTTGCTATTTTGGAGATTTTATTTACCACTGATTTCACGCCTAGATCACGGTGCAGGTCAGCAGATCTAATGTACCAAGGAGCATTAACTAAAGTTGGGCTCCGTAGGTTTAAACTGGTCTTAGAACTTGATTATGTAGTAACTGTTTGTTTTGAATTGATAGCGTGGATTTCCTGCCAACTGGGGGGCAAAGTTAGCCAAATTTCATATCAAGCTCGCTCCTTTTTTTTTGGTGAAGATTCCTTTGTCAAACAAAAAAGTTTTCCATATAAGGACTTGAGTTGGATCGGTAAGTTATTATGTCAGATATTTATTATAGTTTCCCGACATCAATAAGTCCCACAAATGGGTAGTTTCTTGGTGCGAAAAGTACGTCTGCAAAATTTCAAGCCAATACATCAAAAACTGAAGGACCAGTTCGAGTGTTCAGAGTACACATATTACTGACCTTTCAAATCGGTATGGAAAGCTATATATGAAATGTTGCTTTAAAGATAATCTAAGATTCCAATATTAATTATTATTACATTCCACAATCTTTTAGAATTCGAAGGTCAACATCTCCTAAATTTTTTAATGATTAGATTATGCTACATCTGAAACAGTTTCTGCTACGTTTTGTGACCGTCAAGGCGGCAAGGATCCACTGGTAGGGCACAGCAATCACCACAGATCATTAAAAACATTGGACTTCACCCAGCGAACCTTGTCCAATAAAGGCCGGAAAGGTTATGACCACTGTTTACTGGGGTTAAAAAGGTAGGACCACATATCTTTGCTCTGCAAGTTAAAGTTTTCTATCACTATATCACCTCACCTCCGCCAGCGTGAACTCTTTTTATTACGAACCTTGAAAAATCACTCACAAAACAGATATAAGTATATAAGCTGAAAGAAAATGTCTACGAAAACTCAAAGGCCTACTTTGCCGACTCAGACTTTTAATCATCACCGGAGCAAATGGACCAGGTTAAACGAATACTATGGCTGGGAGTAAGTCACAATATAAAATTTTGCTTTTTTTTTGGCTAAGTGGATCGCTATCATATATTCAGATGCTTAAAGGACTTGTTCTTGTATAGTATATCGAAACTGCTTCAAATGATATAACTTTTAGGGGATTATGATATTATATAGTATTATCCAAGTGTATACTAGTCAATACATACTTGCAAACGGGTATTCTATGTATATATCGTAATTATTGGATCTCTCTTAATTACTGGCGTACAGCTCACCTGTACGAACGAACCACCGACAGAGAGAACGAAAAGGAATTTAGAATTAGTTGGAGCATAGACGCAACTTTCGAAAACTTTCTTTACAAACTGCGAGAGAATATCGAAATTTAATTTAAACAAGTAAGGTAGGCCTAAGTTCTGGTGCAACCGAATATTTTATACTCTTGCAACTTGCAAAAATTAAAACTGGCGAAATACTTTAAAGTGTAAAACTAATTATATACAGTAAAGTCAACCGGATGTTCGAAAATCCTGATATTAGTTATATGGGGACTAGGTCAAGTTTTTGCTCAAATTTAACTATTTTTGGCGCAAAGATACACTGTTATGTGGGAAATACGCTATCTTATTTCCACTGAAATAACTCACATATTGGGCGATATGTGAGGTACAAAGTCACCCAGAAGTTCGAAAATCTTTATTTTAAGTATATGGGGACTAAGGGAAGTAGTCCGATTCAACCCGTTTTTGATATAAAGACATACATTTGTAAGAGAAGGGTTATCTCTTAATTTCAGTTCACACAATGACCGATATTTTCGATCAAAAGTCAACTATAGGTACCGGAATCTAAATATTCCGTACCTAGAGGCTTGAAAAGTTTTTGTTGGTTTTAAACAATTTTTGATCATAAGCAGGCACACACTAAAAACATTATTAATGCAAAGTTTTATACCGTTCTATTAATTGCTTCTTGATTTCTGTATTGGAAACTGAACGAATGAAGTGGAATTTAAGGTTGTGCTACATGGGAAGTAGGCGTGGTTATTGTCCGATTTCAGTCATTTTCACAACGTGACATAGAAATAAGAAAAACATACAATACACCAAATTTTGTCGAAATCGGTTTGGTCGGATCTCGAGATATGGGATTTCGTCCAATTTTCACAATGGCTCTCATAAAGCTCTCTCATACCATCTCGGTGGTAAAATTTAATGTTTTTGGCGCATTTAGTTATTAATTCATCGCGCTTTAAGTAGTTTTTAACTACACGGCGAGCATTTTATGGTATGCTTGACAACTTTTTAGGTCAATATTCCAGAGAATCCTATAAAAAAATCATTCGGCTTCCATACTTTCAACATGACGTCAAAAATTATTCCTCATACCGAAGTTCACATCTGGAACAGCAATTAGATGAGGATTCGGGCAGTCTATGCGAAGCTAACACATTACTCAAACCCTTCCTAGCGACACTTCCTACCAACATATACCTACATGTACATAGTACTACATAAACTCATGGATAAGCATGAGGATTGCCGCACTGTGAATGCGTAAGTATGTGAAAATAGATGTGTAGATATGTATGTTTGTGCAAGTGCGTTTATTTTGCAGCGAATGTGTGCACACGCACTCATGAGCACTTCGACTTGGCTCCATCAAGAGCCCTCAATGAGAGTAGGTACATTTTTGCGATTGTAAATAGTATGCTTACAATGAGTTTCCAGCGAAGAGCACGCATGCACCACCATATGTATACTTGTATGTGCGTCTGCGTATGCATATATGTATGTATGTGTGCTGGTGCAAAAGTGAATTAACATACATGCATATATTTGCATGAGTGATTGCATACACCGAAAATTGCAATCAAGTTGATATGAGTGCGCCAACATGTTGGCACAAGCACACATACGAGTACATGCACACACACGCACACAATCAAATGCATGTGTTTGGTGAGCATTTATTAAGAAATCTTTTAAAATTCATGTTAATGAATGTTTTTCTACATTTTTTAGCCTTAAACTCAAAATGGAATCGAATATTTTGAATTTAAGCATTTCCACTATCATATTTGAAAGTATTTAAAATTTTTAAAACTTCGGCAATCAAAAGCAGTTTCATTTTCTGGAAGATTCAGGGAACACTTAAGCGGCGAATTAAATGGACTCTGGAAAAACTTATTAAGTGCAGTTCCGCGAAGGAGTAGACTTGCTGCTAAAATTAAAATTAGCAAAATTCGGACTAAATGGAAAAATAAATATAATGTAAACATGTTGAAAAGGCTTTTCTCAACGCAAGAGCCCGAACCGAGCAGAACGGTATGAGCACGGAGCCTCAAAAGTCGTAGAGAAGAAAGTAATGTACATAAGTGGCAGAGAGAGTTGGCAACGCAAAGGCACCCGGACTTGTTAACATCCCGAAGAAGGCACTAAAATTCGTCATCAAACATAGCAAGAGGGTTTTCACCGTCTAAATGAAGAAGTTTTCAAGAAAGTTTGGAAGAAATAGTGGCTGATTCTTCTTCAAACGCCAAACAAACCGGCGGTAGAGCCGAGTGCGTATCGCCCACCTTGCATGATCGACACGAAAATATTAGAAAGACTGATGAGGATTCAGAAGACTTCGGTCCACATTAGACGCAGTTGGAAAAGTGACGGGTACTGCGGCCAAGGCCATAGAGGGCAGCAGATGGATGCATGGCCATAAAAATATTGCGCAGTTGTCACGCTTAAGGTGAAAAACTCAACTCAACATACTGGCCACAGCACTAGAGACCAGAAACACACCGGGGTAGCTGCTGAGGATAATTAACAGCTCTTTGCCTGACAGACTGCTGCACTATAATACCGATGCAGGTCCAAACAACTACATGGTTACAAGTGGTCCTATTCAGAATCATGCAAAGACTGTACCCAGGTTATACGCCATTAGAGTTTAGAACGGTGTCGCACGAAACGTTTGCTTTATATCAGGTCTTTTACCACCGAATATAATGGTCTAACGTAAAACAAAAGCCCTGAATAGGCGCCTAATGTACGACGAAGGCAAAAAGGAAAGTAAGAAAGAGAAAAAGGCTCGATGAGTGGCAAAAACAATCGGATGCGGCTCTAAAGGAAGATGGATTTATATGCTAATTAAGAATCTACCAGCCTAGATTGACAGACAACACGGTGGGACAGGCTTCTATTTAACGAAGGTCTTGTCGGGCCATGGCTGTTTCAAGGAAAGCCTACAGAAATTTGGCAACGATGACGAAACACAGTGTTCCTTCGGGAGAAATGCCTCAGAGAACGAGGAACACATTTTTTATCAACTGCTCGAGGTATGTAGTGCAGAGAACCACCATAGAAGAACATGCTGCGATCAGAGCTGGTGTGGGCTAAAATGAAAGAGTGGGCCGCAGCGCTCCAAGAACTTAGAATGAAAGAACGTAAGCGGAGAAGCATAAGGCCACATGAATAACCCTGGAGGTGTGAAGAGGCACTTATTGTCTCGCTTGTTCCTGCGAAAGAGTTCTGAAAGGCGGTCCCGCAGGTCCAAATACTACAAGTTATAGCAGCCGGAGTTAAGGGTTTAGTACGTAGGCATACTATTCCGCAATTCCAGCATAGTAAATTAATACTGTCTGGGCGTGGTCCCGAAAGAGGTGTACGTTAGCGGACAATATAATTTATCGCCCATGCTGCCAGTTATTTTAAACAAGTTGGCAGTATGTTTTCGAAAGACTTTATGCTCCCTTCGGGAACAGAAAAGAAACATGCACATAATATAAAATAAGATTACCCTTAGAGGATATTAAAATACATATTTAAAGCCATTCAAAGAACTTATCAGAAAAAAATGCATAGTGTCTTGAGATATGACATCTAATGTCATACAATTTTCGAAATCGGATCAGAACTTATCAACATGTTGGCACATACCTTTATGGATATGAGTGTCTCATGGCAATGTACGAGACTATTTCAACCTAAAAACAACGCAATCGCATTGGCTAACCTCGATTGCAGTGGCTAAACATCTTTGGATCATAAAATTGTAAGTGGTCTGCGCCAATGATTTCCTCATAAGCAATGGAAAGTAGAAAATAGATTTCACAGCCACGAAGTATCTGGGAGCGATAATGTGATTCCATATATTGTAAATCGGTCAATATGTGAGTTATGGGCATGAAACTGGGGGACCATCTTCTTCAAGTAACAATATGTCGTCTTGCTAAAACCGATATAATTTCTCCTAGCCCTCAAATATCGAATACAAGTATTTTCAAATATCTAATTGACTTTATACCGTATAGGTTGGTCAATCTGAGAGCTATCTTACTAATCTCAATGATACGTATTAATACCAAAATTTGCATTAATGAAACTGAGAGAGCATTTTTTTTTTGGTATGACATAATGCAGAAGTTTGTTTAGCTCGAGTAATACTACCCGTAGCGTGTATATCGGTCAATATGTCAGATATCTTAGGAACATTAAATGAATATAGAATACTACAAGACCATTGACATTTAAATATTGGGAGAATATAATATGTTACATGTTAGCCCTACCTTACTTGTTCCCCTAAAGACAGCACAAGCTCATTTGAGGTTTTAAAATTAACACGAATTCATAGCTGTTTCTTCAGAACGTGCTATTAGAAAAATAAAACCTCGTAGATTAACGAGTTTTTCCCGATCCTGACACAGAAATGCTTGCCAACTAAAATTCACAAGCGAAAAGGCGCAAGCAGCTTTACTATATAGTTAAGACTTTCTGTGAATTTTTCAGTTGTTGATTTTCTAAATGTCAAGAATCTTTGAAGGATTCCAAGTTAGATAGCTTAGGAGTGTATAGAAAAATATTCACCGTAAAATATTCAAAAGCAGCACCAGCTGGCTCTCACCAACTAAGGGTCAGCAATTTCAACTTATTGTACGTGCGATTTATTCTAGCACCAACTTTGGACCGAATATATTTTAAACAAGTAAGGAAGCGCTACGTACGTGTGTATTCGAACATTTTATGCTCTTGTAACTTACAGAAATCAAAAACCACAATAAAAAATTTGTGTACAATATACACATCCATTATTCGATGAAATCGTTAATAAATTACGCTCAAATTAGTTATCTTCTTGATATACTATATATTGAAGGCACAATTACCATGCAGACAGACTAATAAAACATTTTATCAATGGTAAGGTTGCAGCTTAAAGGAGTCAAATGCCGTCCCAAGTTCCCTTAACCGAGTTGTTGACGTAAATTAAGAAACAAACCGAGTAGAAAATCGTTCGGCTTATGTTGTATTTCTTGCACGTCGAACCTTCCTTGTGTTTGGTCGTTTTTTGCAACAGAAAATATTATAAAGATTATAAAAGATAAATCAGTCATTTGTTCCCCGAAAAAAAAAACACTTCGGTTTCTCACTATATACATCATTTCATATTTATAATGCAGAAGCGTTTCTCAGTAAAGGACCCCAGTATCTCCTCAAATATTTTAATCGAGCGAATTTACCGACCGTAGTGCCAAATATACCTTCTTTGCCCACCCTAGGCGTTAAAGTCGCCAAGCACGATTTTGACATCGTGGCGACAGGCGCTCCATTCATAGAAGGCACTTTGGTCACATCGTCTTCTCTTCCGTCGGAATGGGCGCAAATCAGCGATATGTTGAAGAACCTCGCTTTGATGCTGATTGTGGCTAGACGTTCATTCACCGCAGTGAATGATAGTACTCGGCGACGGAGTCTCCTACACCAAACTTGCGCTCCTTTATATGGCCACTGTAGTAAATGTCACAAGGACCTACTCGTCTCTGTCCTTGTCCCGTCCATCGCATTTCTTGGACGGCGGTGATGTCAGCCTTTGTCTTTACGAGGACATCAACCAGCTGGGCAGCGGCACCTTTCCAATAAAGGGACCGGACATGCCAGGTGCATGTAATCCTTATTTCGTTTGCAATGGTCGTCATCAAAAGGGGGTCTCTCATCCGATGGTTGTAGCTCTTCACTGGGGGTGTTTTTTACAAACCCAGCGCACTAGGGAATGTTTCGCCTTCTCATTTAGCTCGGCTTCGAACGGATGTTCTTAGGCTACCCAGAGGATACTTGGTCAAAGACCGGAAGTAGTGAGCTGCTTGAGCCATGTGTAAAAGAATCGTTTCTGTAAGTGAATGGCGATCAGAGAACTTTCCTATTGTGAACTTCACACATGACACCATTATGAATACAGGCACTAGATATAAAAGTATATGCAAAACAAATATACGCTGTACATAGGCTCACTGTTACACGAGTAACAAGTGCTTTCCGACCGTTATTAAGCGACGCTGCTGAAGTTCTATTCACGCGATTAGACCAGAGCCGTCTATAGACGTAAAAAAAGGGGAGAGAACCAAAAGTATCAGAATGTGGCAGCAACGGCGAGAAACCACAACCAAAGGAAGGTGAGTCCACAGACTAATTCCATTCGTGGATAGATAGACAACATGGTAATCCTAGACTTCCACCTAACCTAAACACTGAGTGGAAGTGGATGCTTTAGAAGCTATCTGTTCCGATTTCATCACGACCTTAGTCCGTACTGCCCGACCTGTACAGAATGCATAGCCTTCGATTTTCAAATGTAAAGATAAAAACTTCACTTGGCGGTAGTTTTTCGGTGGAAAATTTTACAATACTAGTGTGTCAGTTCTCTGGTAAACGGAAAGCTGTTAGCGAAGCGTCAGCTCTAATTAAGACAAGCATGTACAGAATATTAGGCGTCAGCCAGTCCGTATGATAGTTGAGACTTACCGTGCGATTCTGTACTATGATACAGTCCCAAGTCTCTAAATTTGAGATTTTAAGTTAGAGACTATTTTTGAGACTTGAGAATAGCAATTCTGTAATTGACAGTCACAAAATCTATTAGAATTCATTATTCAGAAATGTTTTTACACTTGAACGAAAATAAATAAAAATAAAAAAATAAAAAATTGAGATCAATTTTTGATAACTCACGCCCAGCTCTTGACCGATGCTACGGCTGCTACTATGCCGGTCTCTTTCGACCAATTCAACGATTTTATCGCAATTTTCGACGACAGGCCTTCCAGAGCGTGGCGCATCTTCGACCACCTCTACACCAGAACGAAAATGTTGAAACCATCGTTGTGCGGTGGAAATGGAAACTGTATCGGGTCCATAAACTGCACAAATTTTATTGGCGGCTTGAGATGCATTTTTGCCTTTATCGTAGTAGTACTGTAAAATATGCCGTACGAGTGTTTTCTCTTTATTTTGCTCCATGTTTGCGACGCTATAATTCACGAACGACTTAAAAGAAACGACAATCAAGCGCGTGTTAGCGCGTGAAATGAGCTTTCCAAAAAGATATAGCATGACCCGATGCGACGAATAAAACTAGAACTACGCGCATTCAGCGCCAACTAGCGAAAATACCGCAAGACTTTTTTGACAACCCATTATGTCGATAACAAATAAAAAATTTTCTATAACATAGTCAAAAAACATAAATGTTGTAAAAGTTGTAAAAAATACATATGTATGTTGACTTTGTTTCATAATATTTACTAAATTTATGTAAAATTGATTTATTTATAACCTTTTCGTGTTTGAGTACAAAATATAAATAACGACAATCGATTAATATCTAGACAAGAGTTCTTTTTAGTTTTGTGACCTGCTAACTATCAGGTCTCAAATTTGAGGCAATATTTTGAGACTAACGCTAGAGACTGTTTAGTGAATAGTAACTAGTCACAAATTGAGACTTTACCTCAAAATGCCTCAAATAGAGACTATAGACTGGTTACAGAATCCCGCTATTAATGTCTCTCTCTCTCATAAAATAATACTTAATCCGGTGGTTCCATGAAGAGATATAATTTGGGAGTAGGGTTAGGTTAGCGGGCTTCCATAAAAAAGCCTTAGCTTAGTCAAGGTATATATCGACTTATAGTTAAGCACAAATTAAATTTTTTCACGCCCTTTTTTTAATTTCCGAATACTGAACAGGTCAGGTTGCCACGAAGTTTATTACAACAAGAAGGAAAATTTGGAGATCCAATAATAAAATAGATATATAAATGATCAGCGTGACGAGCCGAGATGGGCATCACGTCTTTATTTAGTATATAACCGTAATTTCTCACACGTCTTTTTCTTTGCATGGCGCTGCTCATTTGTCGCAAATATCGGACGCATATTGATGCTATAAAAAGTGGCCGATCAAAATCAATTTAAAGATCTTTTTATACCCACTTCAGCTATAAGAAACGCATATGTATGTTTTATAATTTTTGCTTTTTCGCGTTAATTATTTCAACATGCTCTGTTGTTGCAGTGGCCTGTATTATTTTAGCTGCCAAAATGTTTTCGCTGAAACACAATAATATTTGTAATAGTGGGTCAAATAAATACCTCAACAAAAGGTGTGTGTGTGTATAACGTATATGTAAATAAATATATCTGCGCATAACTAGCGATATTATAACATATTTGCACAGTGGATATTATTTGCACCGATGCAAACGCGCCATCTATTGCCTTAAAACAAAATGCCCGCAGCTATGCTGTTGTTGTGATAATTTTAGCACAACAACAACAATTAGCAACTGAACACAGACGACCGATGTTGGGGGTGGTGGTGGTGTGCCCAGTAACGAGAAGAAAGCAACGAAAGCATTTAAGTGTGTGTGTGTGCGGCGCGGTTGGGTGTGCGCGTGTAGTAAACCAGTCTGTGGTTGTTGCTGTCAAGGCAACAAGTTGCTATGCAATATTTACAGCCAACAGCAACACTTCGCCACAATTCGCAATTGCTGACTACACACACACACTCGTACGCGCACACAATAATTCATACACTTGCTGGAGCAAGTAAGTATCTAAAAGTTGCGTATACGCCATGACATACAAGTGAGTTAACGCACGCTTTTTGTTGTTGCTGCATTTTGCTATTATTTCGTATTCACGTTTTTTTACTGTTATATTTAAAGTGCGCAACGCTGTACGTATTATCTTCGGGTTGCCATGTGCTTTCGCCACTCAGCCACCTGTGAGACCATATGAGTATGTAGCAACCAAAGGAACACAGACACACGTAAGCGTAACACTTTGTTGTTGCATTCAGTTTTCGTGTTTATGCAATACCTGCTCAGGCGGTGTAAATGTGCGTGTGTATGTGTATGTGTTTTCAACAACCTTCATATGTGGCGAAGTGGCCCCGACATCAAAACATGATTACAGCATGTCATATCAGCCGTGTGTGCCATCCCTCTCATAGCCGGCGGCTGTACCAACAGCGTCAGCGTCAGCTACAATAGCATATGTGTGCGTTTACTTGTAAGTATGCGTGTGTTTATTAAGGTTTATTTGGGACTGCTTCTCATCTTCGCTTCCAGCACCTTTGGGCATTTGGAAATTACTTATGGGGACGCTCTAGTTGGAGGCTGTAGATTTACACAAAAGTATGTACATACATTATACATATGTATGTGCATAGACTTGTGTATTATGTTGAGAGTGTAAGTCAAATTAAGGAAATTCTAGGCGAAGGTAATATGGTTATTGCCTGTAACCCTGTAGGAATGAAGGAGGGAAAATAACTTTGGCAATAACATAACCTTTGACTTCAATGTTGTTTTTGTTGATGTTATAACTGAAAAAAAAAATAAATGCCAAACAAATATTATAATCCACAATCTTTAGACGTATAAAATTTCATGTCCGTTGCATTTACTAACCAAATTAGACTCGTCTAAGGGTATTTGATGGAGTCCATACTGCACCCCAGACGTTTCTCTGCTTCGCATCCTTGCGCCTATCCTTTAAAGAGCTCAGTAATCTTTCTTTTGGGATATTTGTCATCAATAAATGGCAGAGATCTATAAATCTAGCGAACAATCCTTTTCTCAAACACCCCAAAACGGGCTCTCGTTGAAAGGTGACGCAGCTCATGAACTATATGTTTCGCTGAGAGAGCATCTAAGGGTCTAATGTTTGCTAAAAGTATGCGCAGACGCAGGTGCGTTGACTATTACATTTATGAGGCTTGGTCTAATACGAATAGACGTAATGACCAAGTTTAAATCCAATTCAATGGTCATGCCTCTTCGGCACCGCCGGTAATTTAGACAAATCCAAACGAATTGTTACCCGACGGCTGCGCAAAATACTAGAAACTGCGCGCCGATTACTTTCACCGATGAGTAGGTTCAGAGTGTAATCAAAAACACAAAAATTATGAAATTAACATGCCGATGCTAAAGCACCTAGACGGGAGTAAGTTACCTCACCAAAGTCTTCAACCCGTCGCTGACCACTCTTCAAATACCCGATGTGCGAAAAATCGGAAGAGTTGTTCACCTACTGAAACCTGCCGTCAAAGCCTAGTCCTATCGTCGAATAACTTTCCTCTCTTTAGTAGTGAAGAAACTTGAGGCTTTGCTACTCCAAACCTTCATGTACCAACTGAGCCTAGCCAACCTACAGCATTGCTTCCGAAAAGTGCACAGCACCACCGCAGCACATAGCGTCATAAACGCCCAAAAAAATTCCCTGTGAAATCACGTTTCTCATAGCGTTAAACTTGTTAAAAGCCTTTGACGCAGTCCAGCTACTAGAGGTCATCGAAAAGTCCATGCTTCCTCCAGGATTGAAGAGGTGAACTAGGAACCACTTGAATGGTCGTCCGTACTAAATTGAGAAGAATTAAAAAGGGGGTTCCGTAGAATGGTGTCCTTTCCCAGTTGCTCTTTAACTTCTACATCTTGAAACTCTCTCAACCATCATATTGATGAATGGACGATTCGACCGTGAGAATATTTTACTTTTATCGATGAAATGAAAGTCTCGGTCGAGGTTCTTTTGAACTTTCTCTTTTAATTAGATAGCTTCAAGAATTCGTGTAAATTTTTACTGCGCTGTTGGTTTTTATATTCTGAAGTAGTGGGGTAAAATTGGACAAAAAGTGGAGCGCTTCCATTTTGGAGACATGTTGAAATCTATACAATTGAGCTGGCATCTTTGTTAACTTCAAACGAAAATAGATCTAACAGCCTTACAATTATTTCAGGCATTCGCCAGCAGCTCTACATCTTATAAAAGTTGATCCAAAAGTTTGCAGTCATCGCTAAGGAAGAATACCTACGATAGGGTATTTCAGTCTTAGACAAAAGAATCCATTCGAGTATTTGTGAACTGACTCTTAGTAGTTCCTTCCGTCGATAGAAGAATTCTGCTGTGACGAGTTAGCCTTAAAACACTAAGAATTCGGGAGCATTAACATTCCTACAGGGCGCGCTTCTGTGTCGACGCAAGCTCTCACAGGTGGCAGCCAAGCAAAATGTCAGCTCCGCACATGGCCAAGAGTGAAAAATTAAAAACGAAAAATTGGTGTCTGCGCTTTTTCTTTTAATGCCAGCAATCTTGTAAAAATAGATTTAAATTAAGTTCGTGTCTCGTGCAGAATCTCACGACAGGTGTTATTTGCCCATTTCACAGCACGAAATTAAATGTTAATATATAGGTAAGGGAAACAGTTTTATTTTGCACAGAATTTAATATCACAGAATGATCATTTTACTCAAGTTTTGTGCAATAAGTAAGTGTGAAGTCTATTAAAAATAAATTTGTTATTTTTCCAAACGATGGCTTTCGTAATCTATATCTCGTTGCATAATTGCGTTCAATATCGGCAAAAACGCAAGCCAGTCCGTTGAAAAAGTGAGTACTGTGCATGGTACTGATACCGTAAGGGCCAATTACGAAAAAAAAGTTTTTCGTCGATTCTGTTCCTGAAATTTAGATGTCAAAAATTCAACATTACGTTAAAATAAGAAGCGCAGAGGCTGTTGCAAAAAAAAACCGTTTATATTGAACAATCGCTAAGAAGCGCACAACTTTAGTCAATAAGAGAAAAATTCTGTTGCTTAAAGATAAGGTTAGGCCACACACATTCATAGTGACGCGCCAGAAACTCCGTGACGTTCCTATGCAGGGCCTTATGGTCCGTACCTGGTGCCAAATGATTACAATCCATGCTTTTCTATAGCGAATGATTTTTCTTGTAAGAAAAACGGTATAAGAGAATCTTATAAAAATTGACTGCCCCAGTTTTTAGCAAGAGAGACGAAAGTTTTTAGAGAGTATGTTGGATTTAATATAGCAACAAGTTATCGAACAAAACATTGTATATTTGAATTAAATCTGATCATTATAAATAAAACGTTTAGCTATAGAATAGTTGTTTTCTTCTTGCCAGTCCTTACATATATACATACATATCTGCTGGAGAAAAGCTGTAAACTAGATAAAACGGGATTTTTACTCAACTTCATTATCTTTATTGGCGCAGACAACGCTTACGCGGTTATAGTCAAGCTTACAACAGTGAGCCAGTCGTTTCTTTTTTGCGCTATTTGGCGCCAATTCGAGATACTGTGTGCAGCCAGGTCCTTCTCCACCTTCTTTCTCCACCATCTTTCTAACCGAGTGGATGTCTTCCTCTTTCTCTGCTTTCTACGGCCGGTGCTGAATTGAAAACCTTCAAAGCTGGAGTGTTCTCTTCCATCCGGACAACATAACATAACCAGTGCAGCCACTGTCTCTCAATTCGTTGAATTATATCGATGTTGCCGTATATTACTATAAACCTCCCGCAAAACCTTTCTCTTGAACTCTCCTAAGGCCGACTCATCAGAAGTTGTTATTGTCCATACCTCCGCACCATATATGCAATATTAAGGAGGCTTATCCCACAGTAATTGGCGTAGACTGAGGGGTTCCCTTTTTTATGAATTGGGCAAAGTACACACCGGCTACAATCGCTGAGCATGGTTCCATCCGACCATATCTTGCAAAAAGGCTGATGTACTCATCTTGTCAGTTCTTCAGCGCCATATTTGAATAGCACAGGCGGGTAATTGCTGTATGCACCTCATCATGGTCGGGCAATAGAACATCTATTTCATCGTCATTGATTGGGGAGTCGGGTTCGCCATCTCCAGCTGTCAAACTTTCACTTCACTGCCATTCACCAGGCTGAAGAAGTGTTCCCTCCAAGACTTCAGTATGCTCTGAACATTAGCCACTACAATAGTATGCCCCGGTCTTGAAACCTTCCATTAGTCGCCACATCTTTTCGTAGAATTTTCGAGCATTACCCCTGTCGGCCAGCTGCTCAAGCTCTTCATAATAACGGGGTTTAATGGAGTATAGTTATACTTCTGAATCAGTAGTTACAATTGTAGGATTATACACAACTCTTACTCTTGCGTCCTCAACACGCACCCTGGAAACGTCAGTAACCCTTGTGTAATATGCGGTAGACACACCGTGTGGAGGCTGGGGTTACGGCTAAAAGATAGGAAGCTTCAGCGTAGACACTCGGACATATTCGGTTTAAGGGTTTGCTGATGTCTAATTGCAGTATCTATCCACCAGAGAAGCGGCTGCGAGCGGACGTCGCGACGCGTCGGTCTTGAAATTACGACCACAGCAAACCCTAAATTGGGAGGGTTCCGATGCCCTGCTGGTCGATGTCCTAGTAAAAGTAAAGCCTGACATCACCACCGTCCAAGAAATGCGATGGATGGACCAGTACAGAGACGAGGAGATTCTTGAAACATTTACTACAGCGGCCATATAAAGAAAGAGAAGGACGACATGATGAAAGATGTTTACGAGCAGCTGAAGCACGCTTGTGATGTAATAGTTGTGATTGGCGACTTTAACGGCAAGGTGGGCAAAGGCGGCATCTTTGATATCATCTGTAGCACTAGACTCCAGCACAAGAAAGTTCATCAAGCTAGTTGCCTGTCTCCGGTTCAGAAATGTTATTTTCTCCTTCTAATAAACTTTATATCCTGTATTTTACTTAACTTTAGCAGTGAATCTGACAAATACAACACTTGTATCTTAATCTGCTTCTGCCTAACAGCGATAGGCTGGCATGTATCAGCTTACACGGCGCCCAATGTTTTACGGTCTTTCGAATAATATCGGCTTTAGGACGTTCTTCTGTTCTCCGAATGAACTGGTGTACCAATATCCATTATCATGTATTTAAGTTTTCATTCCAGTCAACACTTACACAGACGGACGTACGCACAGTCATACGGCAATTTATTTTTCATTCCTGGTCACTTTTGAATATAACATTATAGATCTTAAAAAAATTAAGTTTTCTAAAGTGTTTATTGTACCATTAATAATGGGTTGTCAAAAAAGTCCTGCAATATTTTTAACGAAATTTTTTTTTATTGAAATTGAAATGAATTTTTGATGACTCATGCCCAGCTCTTGAGCGATGCTACGGCTGCTACTATGCCGGTCTCTTTCGACCAATTCAGCAATTTTATCGCAATTTTCGACGCAGGCCTTCCGGAGCGTGGCGCATCTTCGACCACCTCTACACCAGAACGAAAACGTTGAAACCATCGTTGTGCGGTGGAAATGGAAACTGTATCGGGTCCATAAACTGCACAAATTTTATTGGCG
This sequence comes from Bactrocera neohumeralis, assembly GCF_024586455.1. Lineage (NCBI taxonomy): Eukaryota > Metazoa > Arthropoda > Insecta > Diptera > Tephritidae > Bactrocera > Bactrocera neohumeralis. The sequence goes on from NC_065922.1 coordinate 44,024,720, forward strand.
GCTTGAGATGCATTTTTGCCTTTATCGTAGTAGTACTGTAAAATATGCCGTATTTTCTCTTTATTTTGCTCCATGTTTGCGACGCTATAACTCACGAACGACTTAAAAGAAACGACAATCAATCAAACACGAGTTAGCGCGTGAAATGAGCTTTCCAAAAAGGTATAGCATGACCCGATGCGACGAATAAAACTAGAACTACGCGCTTTCAGCGTCAACTAGCGAAAATACCGCAAGACTTTTTTGACAACCAATATATTATTACGGTACTAGTCATTCGGCAAACAATGCTCATACATATGGTAAAGCCTTATAGAAACCTCTCATATCTCTTATTTAACTTTAATTGGTTGACACATTGGTGATTTGCAATGTTCCGTAAATTGTACAAGGTCAGATCGAAGTTATAAGCTGTTGGAATAATACGAAGGTAATTTATGGCCGATGTGTGTAAATATTAAAACTCTCAAGGTCAAAATCATTACTCACTCAGTGTTAGCGCAAAATTATTTCGTCAGTTGTTGAGTTTACGACTTCATTGGTAACCTATTTATTTAATTTATTTTCTCTGCTATTCTTGCTATACTTTTTCTTTGGTTATAATTTAAAATTTTTTCTGCAATATTTTTCAATATTTTTCGCTCGCGCCAAGACAATTTACCTGTCAAGTGCAATGCCGACGCCAATGAAAAATCGAAAAAGTTTCCACGACCAGCAGCACGTGGCGAACGCATAACAGATGGAGGCTACAACAATGACTGCCGTAATTTAGGCAAATGCATGGCCGAAAAAAAATTCAAAATTATCAAAAATAGTTTATACCCCCCATAAAACAAAACAAATACAAGAAAAAAAATTTAAAAAGAAACATAGAAACCCGAGACAAAAAGTGAAGTGGCTGACGCCCGGTGTGCCACCTATCACCACCATCGGCTAACTGGAGGCGAGTTTGTCGCCTTGCGGGCAGAGTTCACAAAATTTACGCACAATCTTCAAAGCAAAAGCAACAAAAACAGCAAAAACTTCACAAAAAGTTATTCACATTAACTTCCCACATTCGCTTCGGCGCATTGCCCGTGTCTCTGCTTTGCAATCGCCGACTTTTACTGTGTTCTTGCTTCCTTGTTTTATTTTTGCTGTTTTTTTTTCTATTTTTGAATAAGATTAGACTTAGTCACCTATTTAACCCCATGTGCGGCAACTGTAGGCAATGAAGTGTCAAAATGTTGTCGCTGCATGCATTGAGTAGATCCATTGTATGTATGTGTGTGGAGGTAGTTAGATCTGCGTGTGTTTGTATTTGGAGTATTTTTATGCATACATATACATATATCCATATACGTAAATATGTGTCCCCTTAGACAAGTCACTTAGTTAAAACGCACTCAGCCATGCCCACTTGCGAGAGTCAAGTACATACATACAATTATGTATACAACAAAAATCCATGTCACAACACACGTTCGCACACACACATACATATGTAAGTCCATAAAACCCTCTTTTTAAACTTTTCTAGCGCCACATCAATACCCTACACCAAACTGCTTCATCAGTTACCGTTAACCAGCTGCTCATTTCCTCCGTTCAATTGTGACTTTCACTCTTTCTTTAACGGTAGTTAACCGTTGAACGGCTCAACTTACTTTCACTTGCCTTCCGCAGTGATTTCTTCATCTTATTTTGTATGCCTTTCCTCTCTTCTTTTTGACTTGATAATATTTCTTCCGTTATTGCTATTGTTGTTGGCGATTGCCACATATTCACCGTTTATGGGTTTTCACAAATCGAACAACAACTAAAAAGCAATTGTCGCTTATTGCCGCCACTGTCTGCTCGTCGGCGTTTAAAGTTAAACAACGATTTATGATATTTTTGTGCGACACTGGGGTCGCTTCGTAAGTGTAGAGGGTGTGAGAGCAAGGTGGCTGCTTGGAACAGCAAACCCAGGCTACTAATCTCACCACACTGTGTCTTATGGTTACAATTATCTGCGTTCCCATAATTTTGTTCAGCTGTGCGGCGTTTATAATGTTTTTGTTTTCCAGCATGTTGTTGTGGTTGTTAAGTGAGTTAATGTGTGTCTGGTGTTCGACTTGATCGGTTGCCTTAGTTTCAAATGCTCCCTTCAGTTGCGTGCACTGCTCTCACGATTACCTATCGTCGCCAATTAATAGAGACATATGTGTTTATTATAGAGGTATGTAGCGGATGGAGCCATTTGTCGAAGTTCACGCAAGAGAGGAAAGTTCTCCGAGTTCTCCACTCTTGGGAGTGGTCAGAACCGATTCCATTACATACGGCTCAACCAGCTCAAGACCTCCAGTCTTAGACCAAGTATACTCTGGTCAGCCAAAAAACATCCGTTTAATGTCGAGTTTAAGTGAGAAGGCGAAGCATCCCTCCCCAGAGTTATGCGCTGGGTTTGAGACCCGCCAGGTGAAAAAAACACACCCACTGAAACGGACACAACAGCCTCGGATCAGAGACCCCCTTTTGATGACCACTACTTCAAACATATTATGGATTCCGATTTCAGGGCATGCTCCTGGCATGTCCGGTTCCTTAATTGGGAAGGTACCGCTGCCCAACTGGTTAATGTCTCTGTAAGAGTACAGGCTGATATCACCGGCGTCCAAGAAATGCTATGGATGGGACAACGACTGCGACGAGTAAGTCTTTCTGAAATTTACTACAGGGTCCATATAAAGAATCTCAAATTTGGTGTATGATTTGTAATGGGGGAGGACTCCGTGGCCAAGTCCCAGCAATCACCCTGGTGGATGAACGTTTAGCCATAATCCTCATAAGAGCGAAGTTCTTCAACATATCGCTGATTTGCGCCCACGTTCCGGCAGAAGAGAAGCACGATGTAACCAAAGATGTCTTCCATGAGCGTTTGGAGCGTACATATGAGGGTTGTTCCTGCCACGATGTCAAAATCGTGCTTAGCGAATTTAACACCAGGGCGGGCAAACAAGGTATCTTTAGCACAACGGTCGGTGAATTCAGTTTTTATGCTGAAACATTGCAGAATGGGATGAGGCTCATTGACTTCGCCATGGACCGAAATATGGCTGTAATACTAGATTCCTGCATAAGAAAATTCATCAAGCTGCCTGGCTGTCTCCGAATCGAAAAGACACCAAACAGATTAGACAAAGGATCGAAGCAAATGTGTCTGGTAGTGAACTAGGGCAAGGCGAAATATCGCTTGTCAACAGTCGCCGCACTCGCGACTTGCATTCCACCTCACTGTTGACAGTATTAAATTCGAAGTCGTAGATAAATGTTAATCTTGAATGTTAATCGTAAATAAAGTTAATCTTGAAATCCGAATGTATATCAGCAACAACGTCAGCCTCGAAATATAAGGCAGAATAACTCTTGCCAACAATTGCTACTTCGAACTGAGTACGCGATTGAGAAGTAAAGTCCTCTCTTAACGAAACTCTATAAATCACTCATTATTCCCGTCCTATTATATGGTGCAGAGGCAAGGACAATGACAACATCTGATAAGTCGGATATTGACATAGTTATATATATATTCAAGACCTTTGAGTCATTCGCCATTTTAACATTTCCGAACCTTACTTAAATAACGAGAATGTGCTGTTTGTCAAACTAACGTCATATTTTCCGAACAGATCAATGGAATCGTGAACAGTTATGATCCGATTTGAAATTCGAAATTGTGTCATATGCAAAAGTAGACATCGTTTCCAATTTTCACACCGTAAAATATTAATGTCATGATAATATTACGTACTGAATTTGGATGAAATTGGTAGCATGTAAGTATGTAGTATGGATTTTCCTCTAAAGAGAGTGAGCGTAATAAAAATCTGACTTAACGCATTTTCACACTGTCAGAGGTGGCGGCGAAAAGATTTGTGCTGAGCAATCTTGATTTACTTAGTTTAAGCGCTTTTTAGAGACATATTTAAAGGGTCGCTATTGACGGCTACCCTCAAACCGGCATCATTTTTAAATAAATATGGACCGATGATTTCGCGAGCCCACAAACCCTTGTTTTTTTCTAGATGAACTGGCAGCTCTTGAATCACTTCAGGTCCCAGTAATTTTGCTTGTTTACATACCCATTGAGTCAGCCTCATGGCTGAACAAAATTTATCTCGAAAACGTCGGATCTTCTTGGAACTTTTCAAGAGCCCATAGAGCGAAGTGTTGTCGATTGGGAAGGTCGAACGGACATAGTCAATAGGAATTTAACTCATCTGATCATCCTCATCATTTATATAAGTATACATAAAATCCTATAAGATATAACAGTAAGGTGATACATACAACCGTTAGGAGAAGAAAACTATTATACTATATATCTTCTTCTTTATTTGCCAATTCGTATTCGAATATTGGTGATCATATAACATTTAATAATATGTACAATATTAATAAGCTTAATATTAATATAATAATGTATTGTTTACATGTTAAATATATACTATATATTGTATATTGAAAGAGAAAAAAAAAAACAAAAAATATCAAAGATTTTGAATTATCGCAGCATATTTCTCTCTATCTCTCGCCACATCTATAAGGTTGCCAATGTTCTGGATTCCTGTCCATTGTCGAATGTTTCGAAGCCACGAAAGTTGTTTACGGCCAATACCCCGTTTTCCTTCAATTTTTCCTTGGATAATTATTTATAGGAGCTCATACTTAGAGTGCCTCATAATATGTCCTAGGTAGGCTGCTTTTCTTTGTTTTATAGTCCTTAACAACTCTCTATTGCGGTTCACTCTTCTCAAAACATCACTGTTTGTAACTCGATCTGTCCATGGAATTTTTAAGATTCTTCTAATAAGCCATAGCTCGAAGGACTCTAGCTTGTTCATATCTGTGATTTTTAGAGTCCATGTTTCCATCGCATAGAGAAGCACTGACCAAACATAACATTTTAAAAAACGTATTTTGGTTGTGATGTTGAGGTCATGGCTACATAATATGTTTTTGTATTTGAGAAAAGTTGTTCGCGCAAATTCGATTCGACATTTTATTTCTTTTGAACAATCCCAAGTTTCGTTAATATGAAAACCAAGGTACTTGAAATTTTTAACTCTTTCGATTGGATTGTTATTAACCATGAGGTGTGTGTCATTGTATATATTTTTCCTACTAATAATCATGTACTTCGTCTTGTTTATGTTAATGTGTAGGCCATATTCGTCACTACGTAAGTTAACTCGGTTTACAAGTTCTTGTAATCCCATCAAGCTATCGGCTATAAGTGTAGTGTCATCTGCATAGCGTATATTATTTATGAAAATACCATTAACTTTCACACCTTGATCAATACTGGTTACCGATTCTTGAAATATTACTTCCGAATATATGTTAAATAACAAGGGTGACAGAATGCATCCTTGTCTTACACCTCGTGAAATAGATATTTCTTCGGTTATATCACCATTGATGCTTACATGGGCAGTTTGTTGCCAATACAGATTTCTTATGCAACGAATCTTTTTGTCATCTATTCCCATAGAATGAAGAATTTCCATAAGTTTATCGTGTTTAATGGTGTCGAAAGCTTTCTCATAATCAATAAAGCATAAAAATACATCATTTTGGACATCTTTACAGTTTTGAACCAAGACTTGTATGCAGAACAATGCCTCGCGTGTTCCAAGACCTTCTCTGAAGAAAAATTGCGTCTTACCTATTGACTCTTCACATTTCTTATATATTCTGGCGTGAATGACTTTTAGAAATATCTTAAGAGCATGTGACATTAGACTAATTAGTCTGTACTCACTACATTGTTTCGCATTATTTTTCTTAGGTAGTGGTATGAATGTTGATTTTAACCAGTCTTTTGGATATTGGCCACTGTCATAAACTTGGTTAAAAAGCTTTACTAAGAGAGTCATATTTTTGTAATTTATTAACTTTAAAATTTCAACTGGAACCTCATCCGGACCTGTTGCTTTGTAATTTTTCATGGATTGTATAGCTCTCTATTTCGCCTTTCGCCAGTTGGTCTGTGATGAAGATGAAGATTCTGGTTCAATCTACTGTCATCCGAAAAAACGTTTTCAATATATTTTTTCCATATACTTTTCTTTTCATTTATATCAAATACCACCTCATTGTTTTCATTTATGAGGATTGAGAGCGGATTTTTACGATGAATACCTGCGGCTTCTTTCAATTTTTTGTGTAAATGGAAGGTGTCATGTAAAAATTGTAGTCTTTCAATTTCTTGGCATTCATTGTTTATCCAGTTTGTTTTTGCATTACGGATCATCTTCCTTATTTTGATACTATATATAGCGACATCTTTATGCGAAAGTACATGAACATGAACATGAAGCGGTCCACCGCCCTAGGATAAGCACTGTTAACTATTCCCTTTATAATACCAAATTTCTGATCCAAGAATAAAAAGAAAATTATTGAAATAAAAATCATTGTACCTCTAACTGTTGACGCCACTGCGCTGTAATGCCATTTCAATCCTCTTTCCCATACACTAAACTTTTTCTTAAACACACACGCGCACACACATTCACATAAACAAACAAACGCTTACGCAGGCTCACGACTAAGAGCAGCTCAAACAAACAAATAAACGAAGAAATAAAAGAAAATACTCAATACTCACAACATCTGCTACAATCAGCAAACGTTAAACCATCGACGCAATCATTATGGTCTCGCACACACATACGCATAGCCATGCTTATAAATACGCACATACACGTGATGTGTGTGTGTGTAAAGCAATAAAAAAGTACAAAAGTGAAAATTTTTAGTGTTGCTGGTACCACTGCCTCCAATCAACGCAATACACACCCGCACCCATCATACGCATGCATACGCACACAAACACTCAGCCGTCGCCATCATCGACGCCACCACCAGCTCCACCACTGGCGCAGCACTAACGCCACATGATGCGATACATTAATGTTGTGTACTCATAAGTATTTATTTTCACTGGAAGCATGTGCGTGGCTGCCGCTCCAGCTAACGGTACAATTGTTATTTTTATCGTTGTTGTAATTTTACTTTATTTTTAAAGGTTTTTTAACTTTTGCTTTCATTTATTTTTATACCCTGAACAGGGTGTATTAAATTCGCCACGAGGTTTGTAACACACAGATGGAAACGTTGGAGACCCTTTAAAGTGTATATTTATATGATATATTTAAAGATCAGCGTGACGAGCTGAGCCTGCATATCTGTCTTAATACATAGAACTATCTCTCAACTCATTTGTCAGAACCGATAACGGACAGTGACCGAGGGCAAGATGAATTATCTCTTGTCATCAAACAAATAGTCGTCACCATCATGACTTGGCTCCCACGTCTCTATTGACAGTCATAACTTCAAAGTCGTAGATCATTTCGTATATCTTGGAATCTGCCTCAACAACGTCAGCCTCGAAATTCAACGCGGAATATCTCTTGCCAACAGTTGCTACCTCGGACTAAGTAGGCAATTGAGAAGTTAAGTTTTCTCGACGAACAAAAACCAAACTCTACAAGTCACTCAACATCCCCGCCCTGCTATATAGTGCAGAGGCTTGGACGATGACAGCAACCGATGAGTCGACGTTACGAGTTTTCGAAAGATATTAGAATAGAGAATTAGAGAATATTTATGGTCCTTTGCGCATTGGCAACGGCGAATATCGTATTCGATGGAACTGAGCTATAAATCTCGTACGGCGACATTGACATAGTTCAGCGAATTAAGAGACAGCGGCAACGCTGGCTAGGTCATGTCGTCCGATTGGATGAAAACGCTTTAGGTCTACCCACCGGGGGAACCAAAGGAAGAGGAAGACCTTCACAACGTTGGAAAGACTGGATAGAGAAGGACCAGACTGCACTTCGAATCTCCAATTGGCGCCAAACAGCGAAAAGGAAGAACAGCTTACGCGCTGAAATGAAGAATAAGAATAAATATAACAATAAAGAAGAAGAAGAAAAATATAACGGACCACTATAGCATATACATAGCTGTCGTACAAAGTAGTAGATCAAAATCAAATCCTTGTAAGGAAAATCATGTTATTTAATAAGGATCACGACAAAATTTGGTACTGATTATTGTTTAATGCAACCGGTCCATTCCCGGACATATTTTTCAGATCGGGCCAATATAGAATATAAGTACCTGTCATACAAATGCACCGATCAAAACCAAGTTCTTGGAAAACATTTTTATTTGTGAAGGGTATTATAGCTTCGGTGCAGCCTAAGTTAACTTTTTTCTTGCTTTTGTTTACACTTAAACTTGTTCGCTGCTCCTGCACACACACATCACCGCAGCAACAAGAAGAAGAGCAGAAGCTGTAGGATTTTTAAGAAAGATGCAAAGTGAAATGTTGGATAACTTCGCCTTCTTACTTATTTTCGAGCACAGTTTGCTTATAATTTTGTTTATTTCTTATTTATTTCACATTTGCGAGTGAAATCTTAGCCGACGCCTGCCGTAGACACACTTAATATAAGAAAATAAAATGCAACAACAATAGCAACAGATGTAACCACAGTGATTTCAAGAGCCGCCGCCATCGCCCCCACACGCGCCGCCGATGTTTGCCGAGGCTTCAGTTACACGCAGCATTTTATGAGCATTTTTTATCCCTTACCACGTGGTTATATGTGGCATAATAACAACAAAAGCGATCGGCTACAACAATAATTGCCGCAGCCAGCAATTCGACGTTGACAGTTTAAATACGCCGAGATTTAAAAAGTTTTTTTCACGCACAAATTCAACACATTTTTAAGTGTGCGAAAGCAACTATTGATTCCCAGAGGGATGTTAGGGGGGTGTTGTGCCCGCTTCGGCGCTAAATGAAATCACAGCTGGCTGCCGCTTCGCTCGCACGCGTATTTATTCACAATTTTATTACTTTATTTTGCGATTTTTTGCTCATTGTCCCGCTTTGTCATGCTAAGTAGATGGAAATTTGTTTGGTTGTTTGTTCGATTCAACCACTTTTTGTTCTCTTTGCTTCTGCAGCTGACAAGCGCAGACACTTCACTTGTAGCGCAATTTATTGAGTTGCCAAATATTGATTAAGAATTGTAGACTTTGCTTTTGAGTGTCTTCATTTGAAGCGTCTGGATTGTGAGAGAGTAAGACTTTGTGGTAGAAACAATTGCCGATTTAACGGTGAAGACTTTTTATATTTTTATTAGTTTTTTGCGGAATTAGAAATAAAAAAAGGCAAAACTAATATACGACGGCTTATTGAAGAAAAAATTGCATTTAAATTGCGTAAAAATGGTTGGCTAACTGACTGGATCTGCGGGAATAATTCTGGAGTTAAGTGGTTAGTGAATCTAAAACAAGACTTTACCTTCGGCTGCAGCGAATCTGTAATACCACTCAAAGTTTTTTAAATTGCTGCAAAGTTGTCAGCCCACGGACGAGATAAAAATCCGTAGACCCGAATATCGTGGGTCCTTTCTTGTAAACACGTAAGCAAAATAAAAGAAATTGGAACAAGTAAGGAAGAGCTAGAGCGAGTGTAACTGAACATTTTATACTCTTGAGACTTGCAAAAATAAAACTCGGGAAATTCCTCTAGCAAAGTTTTATACTAATCTACATAACCTCAAGGAGGTGTGCTTTCCCCGCTTTTATGGGTGGTGGTTCTGTATAGAACTGAATGGGGAAGGCATTAAAACAGTAGCATATCCAGGCGACATAATGTTAATGATATCAGGGATGTTTCCTTCTACAATCAGTGAGATGATGAAAAGAACTCTACAAAGGTTAGGGTGTGAACCCTAGTAAAAAGGTAATAGCAGCAAAATACCCCAACTTAATATTCTCTGACTAAGTGGTTTAACAATTTCTCTTTCCACTACAGCTAAATATCAGGGGGTTGAAATCGATACTAAACTAAATTGGAAGATTAACAAAAAAAAGATCAAATTAACACTATATTACGACACCTGCAAAAGAATTCTTAGCGGGTACTGAGACCTTAAACCAAATATTCTTATGTGGATGTATACGGCCGTCATAAGGCCAATTTTTTCAAAGGAGGAACTGGTTTGGTCCAGGCTGTACTCCCCCAAGGTAAGATTTGAATAGCCACTTACCTGTGAGGATACCCTCTAGACGTGAGAGGGGAAGATTTTTGGTAGAAGAGGATTGTGCAGTCTCTATTTATACCGACGTGTTCAAAAAGGGAGAGCTTTATACTAACTTTGAACCAATTGAAGTGCAGATGGAAATCAGTAACCTACTGCAAGAAAGCGAAACTGACTTAGCCCAAATATGATAAGACCAAAACCAAGGACTTACTACATAGGTCCAGGAATAATATTTTCAGTCATATAGCAAACTATAACAGATCATTGGTTGTTTGGAGAACACCGGTCTGCCCTATAACAATATTTGCCGCAGCTACGCGCTAGCAGAGAATACGGAAACAGTTTTCTCTGTGAACGTCCAGCTCTAGCACCAACCAGACACAGAATACTTGGAACCCATCAGGCATCAAAGCTTGAATGGCTGTACATAAAACATAAAGCGGAGATAAGTAGATTTTCAGTAAAAAGTCAGCTAAAAGCACTGGAGTCGACAAATTAGGTACCTAAAGGTTCGAACACTTTTGGACAATTTTTTTTTATAAGGTTGTACACTTCAAATGCATAATTCGTGCAAAGTTTTATCCCGATACATTGAATCGGTCGAGCAGGTACCGAGATATTTTTTTCCCCAAGAGGAAATCTTTCTAAGATATTGCTAAGGTGAAACTAGTAGCATGCACGTTTCATATTGTTCGCTAGAGTACACCTCTTTCGGGACCACACCCAGACACTACTAAAATAACTATGATGGACTTGCGGAACAGTTTGCCTACGTACTAAACCCTTAAGCACTACTTTGCAGGAACAAGCCGGACGACAAATTCCTCTTCACACACTCGCTCCAGGATTATTCATGTGGTCTTATGCTTTTCCGCTGCCTTTCTGAAATTCTTAGTCTTGGAGCGCTATTGTGGCCCACTCTGTCATTTTAGCCTACATCAGTTGTGACTCACCATGTTGTCCGGCGTCATCCTTCCGTTTGTTAGTTCTTCTATGGTAGTTCTCTCCACTACATACCTCGAGCAGGAGAAAAAGATGTACTCTGCGTTTTGTGCGGCATTTCCACAGAAGAAACATTGTGTTTCGTCATCTGAAGCAGCCATGGCCATCATTTATACATGGTTTGTCCGGAAAGTAATAGGACTGAATTTCTTCCGCCACGACTGTACTTCGGAGCGTGTGCGCACCGACTGGATTCGGTAGAGGACGTTCTTAGCTAACGAACGAGCGGCTGGTCAGTTGTCGCCGAACACCGGGAGAGTCAGGACAAACATTTTCGCGGACGTGTTTCTGTGGTGCAGCGTGCGTTAGACCAGAGGTACGCGATTAAATTCTGTGTGAAACTCGGTAAATCTGGCGACAGAGACGTATGATATGATCAAGCAAGCTCACCTAGATGTTGCTATAGCAAGAAGTGGTGGATTTTGGCGGCACCAGGCCTTTTTGGAGGGCCGCGAATAGGTCGCTGATGAAGGAGTAAATCCAAAGTGAAAACGATGCTCATTGTCTTTTTTGACATCAAAGGTATCGTCCATCATAAATTTGTTCCTCCTGGACAAACCGTCAACGCCAAGTTTTACGTGGAAGTCCGCAAAAGACTCAAACGAAGAGGCAATCGGGTCGGACAAGACATCGCAGCGAAGGCCCAACGCTTCCACAATCGCCCTTCAGCCCAGATGTGGCCCTCCGAACTTTTTATGTCTCCTTGCCTGAATATTCCCATGAAAGGCTAGCATTTTGAGACGACAGAGGGGATCGAAGTAGCACCTCGACTCTCAAGGCTGTTACGGAGAATACTTGCCGTGATGCCCCAATGCTTGGAAATAGCGCTGGTAGCGCTGCATCAACGCAGAAAGAGTCCACTTTGAAATTTTTTAAAGAATTGTAACGATTGATTCAATAAATTTTTCTTAAATCGACTCAGTCCTACTACTTTCCGGACAAACTGTATAGTTTTAGGTAATACAAACAACAGTTGGGTGAACAAAGATTATACTCTGTAGCAACATGTTGCAAATCCATGAAATGTTAGATTACAACCGAACTTACTTGATTAACTTACCTTACTAAGGGGCTACTTTATTGTACATATACGAAAAATGTAAACAAAATGATGAATATCAGTCTGCTGGTTAGATTTGTAAGAGATTGCAACAATAAAACTCAACTTCAACTTCAGCAGCAGTTAGCTTATTAATTCCTATTTTCCTACTCAACAACTTTGCTACTTTTCTTTCAACGTATCGCTTCCCACACTCTCTCTCTTCCTGTCTTTCCGTTTCTTTCCACCGTTTCTTAGTTGCTAACTGCACTAACTTTTTCCATTTCACGCCTCTTATGTAATTTCTTTCAATATTACTTGCCAACCACTGCCCACGCGCAGTATTTTCCCCCTACAAAAACAACGCAAACTTGCTCGTATTATTCTTCCATCATGGATAACGGTATTTGTCGACTTTTTCGCCATTATAGTGTCAATTTCTGCAATTGAATTAAATGTTGGCTGACTGACCGACACAATTACGGGCGATGGGTTTATCAATTTGGCTGCTACAATTTCATGTGTGTGTGTGTGTGTGTGTGTGTGTGTAAGCGAACTAAGTCACCACAGACATTCATAGTTGTTTGTATCAATTGTTGTTGCATTAAGTTTTGCTGTTGATGAATTCGTTACATTTCATTGCGTTTGGCGCTCACCAATACAATCACAGACACACGCATCAACAAAAAAACAAAACCACAATCGTAGAAAACACTCATGCAACGGTAATGATGACATATCCACTGAAAGGATATGACACACACACATGCAATACATACACACACATATGAGAAAGAGCACTCCTCACCAACTCACTCAAACAAGCTGGCGAAATATACTCGGCAATAAGCGCACTTATTATTTTCGCATTGAAGTGTTGTTGTTTCTCATTTTCTTGGCATTTCTTTGCGTGGCTTTTCTGCTGTTTGATTTCTCTTTAGCCGCAATAATTGCCGCACTGTCTGACCAAACTATCTGGGTTAGCTGCTTGGTTAGTCAGCTCGGCTATTCGCTTGGCTGCTTGGCTGCCCGTCCGTCCATCCGTCCGTCTGTCTGTCTCACTTCTCACTGCTAGTAGTATCAGTAGTTGCAGTTGTTGTAGTTGTGTTCGTGGTCTTGTAGTTGCTCGGCTGAGCGAAGTTTGCGTCACTCGAATTTAATTTATTTCAGCTTGAATCGATTATGCGGCTGCATTTCGTCGATGATGATGTCGCTGTTGATTACACGCACGACTGATTTCGAAAGCTAACCGAATCGCTTGTGCAATGGCTTGTTGGAAAACCGAATTGCATGGGGACTCTATGTATGAATGGATGGATGTCTGCACAGGGATGGTGGAAATTATTAGAAGTTGTATGTATGTGTTAGTTATAGAGGTGTATGAGTGAAAGCAAGGGAATCGGAATCTAATAAAACAATCAAAAACGAAGTGAATACGAAATATGAATGAAATGCGATAAAGAGAAATCGGCTAGAGCATAGTAAATTAATTAGCTTTGATTCGAAACGAAATTCAGTGAAACTGGTTCATAAAAAACAACAAAAAGTAGTTCACTTCACTTCAATTAAAGCCTCGAACAATAAGTGGTGACATTTTTGAAAAATCATGCCGACATAGACAACAGCAAGCTCTACAGTTACGCTCAAATTAAAGATCAACATTCGAGTAATGGTGTAATTATAAGGTCTTGTTACATTTAATTTATGGTAATGCTCAGGTTCATACTTAACATTAGTCCATGTTCTAATTCGTTCAAGTCCAAGTCCAAGTCCAAGTCCACGTCCAAATTCAAGTCCAAGATCAAGTCCAAGATCAAGTCCAAGTCCAAGTCCAAGTCCAAGTCCAAGTCCAAGTCCAAGTCCAAGTCCAAGTCCAAGTCCAAGTCCAAGTCCAAGTCCAAGTCCAAGTCCAAGTCCAAGTCCAAGTCCAAGTCCAAGTCCAAGTCCAAGTCCAAGTCTAAGTCCAAGTCCAAGTCCAAGTCCAAGTCCAAGTCCAAGTCCAAGTCCAAGTCCAAGTCCAAGTCTAAGTCCAAGTCCAAGTCCAAGTTCAAGTTCAAGTTCAAGTCCAAGTCCAAGTCCAAGCCCAAGTCCAAGTCGAAGTCCAATTCCATGTCCAAGTCCAAGTCCAATCTCAAATTAAAGATCAACATTCGAGTAATGGTGTAATTACAAGATCTTGATATATTTAATTTAAGTTAATGCTCAAGTTCATACTCAACAATAGTCCATTCTAATTCGTTCAATCCAAGTCCAAGTCCAAGTCCAAGTCCAAGTCCAAGTCCAAGTCCAAGTCCAAGTCCAAGTCCAAGTCCAAGTCCAAGTTCAAGTCCAAGTCCAAGTCCAGGTTCAAGTCCATGTTCACATTAACGTCCAAGTTCAAATTTGAACTCAAGTTCTATTTTCACTTCAAGTTCAAATACATTTCCAAGTTCTAATGCAAATATCAAAAGCACATTGCAATCAAAACAGATAGCCGAACGATTTTCTACTCGACTTGCACTCCTGCTCTATGAGAGCACTCGTCAACAACTCGATATAAGGGAACAGCGGAGTGAAAAAAGACTGCCTACCTCTCATCGTTACGACCGACCACAGCACGTGCGGGATGGGATAGACGCCGAGAGTTGAAGAGGGAAGCGAGACGTATTTGCAGACAGAAAAAGAGAGAGGCCAAAATGCGTGAATATGAAGAGCTTGACAAGCTGTCCGACAGGAGTAATGAAAACTCTACGAAAAAATGTGGCAACAAACAGAAGATTTCAAGACCGGAGCTTACCCTTGTAGAACCCCCGGAGGTGATCTAGTAGCCTAGATCTGCTGAATGGCAGTGAAAGCATAACACCAGCAAAAGGCGAACCTGATTCCCCCAATCGATGACGTTGGAGCAGACGTTCTATTGACCGATCATGAAGAAGTCCGAAAAGCAATTACCCGTCTGAAGAACAACAAAGCGGCCGGAACCGATGGATTACCGGCCGAGCTTTTCAAACACGGCGGCGAAGAACTGATGGGGAGCATGCATCAGCTTCATTGTAAAATATGGTCTGGCATTGTGGCTTATGTTATGTTACATCATGGTATGCTTTGTTTTGTTATATACAGTTATGTTATGTCATGTATTGTTATGTAAAGGTTGTGTGATGTAATATTCATATTACTTCATTTATCTCCTCTTATTATTTATTTTATCTTCTCCAAACAACATCTAAACTGGTTTACCGCTGGTTCGTCGCTGCAACCCACTTTTTACATACTCCTCCATTTTTATTTCGCAACTCACAGAGAATTTTAATCAGCTTTTTCCACTTCACCACATTGCAACGAGTACTAACAGTCTCTTCGCAAATTGCTTTCCACGCGGAAACGTCCACATCAATTCGCCATCAATGTCATCTGCGTTGTCAATTTCCAATCTGCGAGTAACACATGCAAATGAATGTAATTGCACCAAAAAGAAAACGAAAAGCGACACTTCGACGCATGTGTGCAAGGAAAACAGCAACCATTTGGATATTACACACTTAAGCGTAAGCTCGCGTGCCCCCACGCCCACCCGCAATAACCACGTTGTTCATACGCCGCGACACTAAGACTTTGCAACAACAATGCGCATACTTAAGTTGCAGTTTTAATGACTGTCTTTGCGTTGCTGCTGCTTTCACGGCAGTGGCGGCGCTTTGCAAACCATTAACACCAATCTGTGCCTCCTTCCTTCCGTCACAACTTCGGTACGATCCGTTGTGCTGTGCTGTCCCCGCGCCAAATGGCCGACCACGTTTTCAATAAACGTACCACGGATGCGAGCCGGCGCGCTCACGTCTGTCTGCTGCTAGTCACTTGGTAAATATGCCCTAGTGCCCAACAATAATAACATTATAGCAATCGTCTGACCCAACCAAGCAGCAGGCAAGCGTTTCCGCTTCCGTTTGGTTTGGTTTCCGTTTCGCGCGGGTAATAAACAGGCCACCAGCACACTCCAGACCAATCCGGTGTTTAGTTTAATAGCATGCAGCAGCCAAAGCAGCTGCGGTGAACTTGCCTTTGCCTGCCGCGCTGCTGTCCTCCGACAACTCTACCTTTCGACTAACTTAGCCCACCAGATTGACAATTGGCAGCCATTAGACGAAGTACACTGTGCCACCCGCCATTTATGCGCCTCCCTACTTGCCTGCTTGTCTGTCCTTTTATCTTTCCGACATCAACATCTTGATTCATTTTAACTCTACGCCGCACCATCCCTCCCACTTCACCCACTCTCCCACACTTTTCATCTTGTTACTTTGCGTTTTTCTCATTTCTGCTCGACTTGGCTGTGCCGACATCATCATTCACGGCGCAGTGACGTTTGATTTGCTGGCATTTGACGGGGCATACGCTTCCGCAGCTCCATCCGCCATCCGCCACTTGGCAACAAACTAACTGTATTACTCCGTTACTCTGTTGCGTTGATAGCGCCATTTGCCTTCGCGCGTTTTAGCACTTACTCGCCTCTTCTCTCTCTGTCGCTGTTACACTGGCAATCGTCGTTCGCCTTCGCCTTCGGCTGCGCCATCGCTAACTGCCAACGTCTGCATTTTTATGACATTATCGCAGTTTAATGGACTTTGATGGGCAGAACATTTAATGCCAGCTGCGCAAAAATCGCAATCGCCATCGCAATCGTCCCGCAATCGCCAAATGCCAAACGGACAAACAGCAAACGCAGTCGTAATCGCAATACGAGTACCAATCGACCGACAAAATGTGTAGCACAAAGGAACTGATCAAACATCCGTTCATCCGCCGGTCCGACCGCCCGTCCGTTTGTCCATTTCTCCGCTTGCTTTTGTTAGTTTGTTTGTTGGTGATTCGGTCGTTCGACCGACAAACCTACTAACCAATCAACTGTATAGCGGTCTGGCATATTTGCTTGCCGAACAAAGTGTGGCAAGAAGCAATGAAATAATACGCGCAATAATGCCACCGTCGAAGCCTGGGGCATGCAACCGGTGTCAATTAAGTTGAGTATATTCAAAAGAGTTTAACGCTTTGATGCGACGGCAGCAGCGCAACAAAGAAGCGAAGGAGAAAGTTTCAGTACTTTTGACACAAAGAAGTTAATGTAATTTTGAAGCAGTGGAGTAATAACTTTTGGCAATAGCCGGAAATATGTTTCCGTCAATCACATTAATGGCAGATTTATACCATCTCTCAAGATTAATGAGTTATCTGAAATTTGTGTATTTCAGTAGGTTTCTAGATAAACTGCTTCTTCCTTAGCTAGAAAGTCTTGGGTGTACTATTGCTTACGTATCTAATCATATTCCGAAGCTTTTGCTACGGTTTCGTGACAATCAAGTTTTGGTAACGAAGGTTTTAGACCTCGAGACCGTAATCCGTCTACGGACAATGTGCTTCTTGCTTTATTTGCTCCCCACCGAAGTTTTTCATGTGATATGATGGCATTCCCAATCTCGTGTAGGTGTTAACAGCACCACCGACATTAAACAAAAGCAACGGGTTCGATAGTTGGAGATAAGGAGCATCGTCTCGTAGGACCAGCTGTCAATCTACGCATTAGTACCCTTTTAGGTTTTATACGTTGGTTTCAATGTACAGTTACAATATCTCTTGCTGTAAACTCTGCTCCCGTGAGACTACCACCAATGTCAGTTGTAATAAAAGGTATATCTTTTGCAGTCGTAAAGACAATCTTAGAAATGCTAATGCTGCAACGAATCGAGTATTTTAGTTCGAAGAATAATAAAAAATTTCAAAAGATCAAACCCGGCGATAAGGAGGATTTATCCGCGTCGTTGCAACCGTTATGGGTCGTTATGGTCAACATAATCGCCCTACTGAGTGTACTATTCGCAACACCATTACCCATTTTGAGACCCATCATTCACAATTGGATAATATTTGACCGAATAGACCACGTCCAGCGGCTGTCTTCGGATCAAAAAACCAGCAACCAGATCGATCATGTTGTGATGGACGGAAGACACGTCTCCAGTGTTTTGGATGTGCGTGCGCTCCGAGATCCTAACATCGACTCGGACCACTACCTTGTTGCAGCCCATATTCGTATCCGCCTCTGTACAGCAAAAAACGCACGTCAACTAACACAAGGAAGCTTCGATGTCGAGAAGCTGCGATCACAGCAGACAGCAAACGCTTTTCTACTAGACTTGCACTCCTGCCTCTGAGACTCGCAACAACTCGAACTGACGTATGGAACGACTTGGCACATTCTACTTAGAGACCTTAAATGAAAGTGTACAAAATACAACTTGTGCAAGAACTGAAGACGCACGACCTTCCCAAAAGACATCGCTTCGATCTATGGGTTCTTGAAAAGTTTCTAGAAGGTTCAATGTTTTCGAGCCAAATTTTTTTTGGCGGTGAGGCCCATTTCTGGCTCAATGGGTATGTAAAGAAGCAAAATTGCCGCAGTTGGGACGAAGAGCAACCTGAAACGATTCGAGAACTGTCATTTCATCCAGAAAAAACAACGGTTTGGTGTGGTTTGTGGTCGGCGGAACCATCGGTCTATATTTCTTCATAACTGATGTCGGTGAGAACGCAACCGTGAGTAGCGCCCGTTATCGCGCTATGATAACCAACTATTTGACGCCTGAAATTGAAACTCGTGATCTCAGCGACATTTGGTTTCAACAAGATGTCGCCACTTTGGAATTCCTCATCTAAAGGGCGCTGGACCCACCTACTTATACCGGATATCCACTCGTGGGTAGATAGACGACATTGGGACCTTGATTTCCATCTGACAGATTCAACAATGACATTAGTCCAAATTACAGAGACATTTACAGAGTATATAAAAGAATCTGAACATGTATTATTTTATTGCCCTCAATTTTCAAATACAAGAGAAAAACAAAAAGTAGTTTTACGGCCGATAATTTAACGACACTCATGTGTCAATCGACTGGTAAATGGAAAGCTGTCAGCGAAGTGTCAGCATTCATAATTACAAAACTGAGACCTTTTCAACAGATTAGGCGTCCGTCAGTACGCACAATAAAGAAGGTTCCGTGGAAGAGTCTTGGGAGTACATTAGGTTTATCGGATTAAACTTCCGCACTCCGGCTTTCGATGCTTCCCCTTACTTTAAAAGCAACAAACGGTACCACTTTCCACACATCACATCAATCAACGGATTTCACGTTTTGAGCAGTCGATTGGCCACCAAGATCGTGTGACTTTTTCCTGTGAGGATATTTAAAGTCTAAGGTCTATGCGGACAATCCCTCTTCAAATCAGGCCTTGGAGCAAAACATTACGCGTGTCATTCGCCATTTACCAGTCGAAATGCTAGAACTGGTCATCGAAAATTGGACTCAATGGATGAATCATCTGAGTCGTATCCGCAACCAACATTTGAAAGAGATAATCTTCAAAAAATAAAAGCCAAAAAATAATAATAATGAAAAGATCTATTGTGTCTAACTATTCTCTTTTCAGTTTTTATCCGCTTTATCGAAGGATATCCTTAGCAAAGTCCCACATAACTTCCAAAACGATGAATAAATATTCAAGCATAAATATTTTTGAGCAGACAAATTTCTACACCATTTTAAATCCTCCTAAAACAGGCCCACTGTGACTCGCCACCTTTAATGTTTACTTCTTTGGCGTCTTTTTGTTCGCCATATAACACGCGCTGACGCGAACGGACCAAGTATTTCACTCAATTTACTGCGTGGAATGCCACAAAAAAGTGAGAGCCACAAGGACTTTGCCGCGCGGTGAGCTGACTTTTCTGCTTTTAACCATTGCGTTTTTTGTTTCTTACTTTTTCATTTACATTTTCGTATTTTTAACTTTTATTCATTTGGCTTTTTCAACCTACAAGCGCAGAGGTAACTGACACAATGCCGCACCTTTTCAGCGAACATGAAAATAGTTTGATAAAAAAGTGTTATTGCCACTGCTGCTGAGTAAACGCGAAAACCGCTAGCATTCCACTCTACACATGGTTGTTCTGTGTCAATACACCTTGTACTCGTATGTATGTATTTCCGTTAGCTTTCTTATGCAGCGCTCGTGCCCTGTTTGTATGTTTATGTGTGTGTTTGTAGCGAAAAAGTTTTAAATTCAATTTTGATTATGACAAAGTAGGATGAGCACCTCAAAAATGTTCGGCTTAAAATAACACGCCCACACAGCCGCTTGACACAACTGCGCACATACCACTCCATCGAAGAAACTTGCGACAAAAAACTCTAGAAAAAAAGCTAACTTCGGTTGCACCGAAGCTATGATGCCCTTCACAAACAAAACAGTTTCCATACAAGGACTTGAGTTTCTTCGCTATATGCTATAGTGATCCGATCTGAACAATTTCCGAGAGTGTGGCGTTGCCTTGGACAAAAATCCGCGCGAAATCTGCTAAAGATATCTCGACGAATAGAAAATTTTTTCACACAAGAGCTTGATTCCGATATTTGCTTTGATTGACAAATGTGTACATATATGCTATAGTATATAGTTCGCAGAATCATTTTGACCTCTAGACGAATAAGAGCGGAATGGAACGACGCTAGAATGGCCAAGGAAGTCTGTAGACGTACTCCGCAAGATGGAGTGTTATCTCCGCTTCTATGGACATTGGCGGTGAATAAACTGCTAAAGAACTTAGGCGGCAAAGCCCCTAAGATATGCATATGCGGACAACATTGTCATCTTAACAACGGGTAAGTGTCTACATCACCACTGTCAATACAGTTCAGAGCTTGGCATTGCAAGCGGATTTGGGATTGAACCCGGGAAAAACGGATCTGCTTGTGTTTACAAGAAAGCACAAAATTCCTCCATGGAGGTTCCTTTCGATGAATGGGACAAAGCTCTCTCTCAAAGATCGCAACTAGTAGCTTGTCGTAATCCTGGACAGCAAACTGCTCTGGAAGTACAACATGGAAGAAAGCGTGAGAAATGCATTGGTGCTACACTGCTATTGTAAGACAAACTCTGCTCTATGGTGCAGTAGTATGGTGGACAGGCGTACCGAAATCAACCTACCGGAAGCCAATGGAAAGGGTTCAGAAGTTTGCTGCGCTATGCATAACGGGAGCTTTAGGAACAACTCCAACGGCGGCTCTAGTGCTAAATCTGCTACCTAGACCTCTTCACTGAAAACTGCGCAGCAAAATCGGCGAATCGACTACTGGCTGCAGAAGAATTCATATATAGAGCCTTCGGGCATAGCTCAAGCAGCAATCAAGCCATTAACATCGTATCGAGTATCGGCCAGAAGTGTCTTTGGAAGCAGGACATCAGTGGAAAGTGTTGCCAGAAGCAAACACTTCTTCACTTCTACTGGCACCCAGAAGCAGGGTAAAGAAAATCAAAAGCCGATGGAACGATCTACATGGGTGCAAAATGCGAAAGTCATGTGCAAAACAGTTTATCGGAAGTACACAAAATTTCTGTTGGCACTCGATAGAAGGACTGTAGGGATATGATCTGAATACTAACTGGTCTTTGTCTGTTGGCGACACAAGCCCGCAGAATGGGGCTTACAGATCGAGAAGACTACAGAAAATGTTAACACCAAGGCAACAGAGAAAAAATAGAGCATCTTTTGTGCACTTGTCCCGCATTGGCAAGACTACGCTGTAAGCATCTGGGGCCTCACGGTATGATTACACTGGAAGAGGTATCGATAGTGAAACCGCAGAGTTTGTTAAAATTCGCGTCAAGCGCAGGCATCCTGAAGGATGTCTACTTCTCATGGACCTAGTAACTGAACTTCATCTGGTAACGCAAAGGACCAAAACTGGTCTATGCGTGGCTTATTGGCTTACTAGATTAAGCTAACTTAACCTAAGCTAATAGCCTGTTCAGGGTATAAAAATAAAATTGCCTTCACATATTCATCATTTTTACGCTCGCTGCCATGTAAGACTCTTTAATTGCCTTGTAACAAGCAGCTAGTACATATTTTACACAAACTTAAACATACATTGATTACTGTACTGTATATAGCTGTCATGTATGTGGCACACTAACGACGCACTCATGAGCCAAGGTTCCGGCACTTGCATGTATTGGTGGGCACAGTTGAAAATATCCACAAAAAGCATCCTTTTTACACATCCTTCACTTTTAAGTTGAATTGAACAGCGCCCCGGCCGACTGTGTGTCGGGTCAGTTGGTCATTCTCGTGAACCCACATGCACACAAACATCCATACACACATATATGCTCATCTACATGCGCATTTATTCATTGGTTTTTTGCTCCTACTCAACTCCAACAGCTTACAAATACATGGATATGTAAACATACGCATAGATTTAAAAATAAATATGAATTTTTAGCATTTGTTGCAAACTTTTTGCCACATAAAAACAAATATTTGCTCTTTATCCTTTGCCATCCTTCATCATCAAATTTAAATATTTCGGTTGTTCTCTGCCGATAAAGCATAGTTCGGGCATTGTCGGCATAGCGCTTTCAGTCATCCTGAGCTAATTATGGCATGAATGGTTGCAAACTAACGGTACAAAATATAAAAGTTTTACTCCATCCTTTGAGTTCGTAGCGCTTCTCTTTAATGAATTGGTTAGCTTAATTTTTTTTGTACCGAAATTACATTGAATAGAAGGAGGACGTCACCTGTTTCTATTGTGGACAAAACTTCAGGGTGTTTTAGGGTATGTTTGCGTTAATTTTTGTTGGCTCGTTGATTTCTATTTTCGAATAAGATATACATAAATATATACAAAATAGCAGAAAAACTTATTTAACACAGATCTAAAATAACGTGATTCACTTCAAAGAAAGGAGATTAAGGGTTTCTCCAACAACAGAAGAACATATGTAAATTTTAAAGCAATCGGTTGAATACTTTTTTTTTAGGACCATGACAGTTTCAGAAAATGATGATTCGAGAAAAATGCGTTTAGAAACGTAGCAGCTGCAGACTTGTCATGGCGCCTGGTAGACAGTCGCTTACGACACGTCGTCGACTATGAGCTGTAACAAATACTATGAATTTCGATCTGAATTTTTCACAGCATGTTTTCAATAGGTTTTACTGTCAAAATGTAAAAAATCGAAGTGATTACATGAGAATACCCCCTTAACAACGAAGCGGAAAAAGCAAAGCGTATGTCACAATATACGATTGGCTGTCAGTGCTTCTCACTAATGAAAATGGCGACTGTTGCTTGACAAGGCATAGAAATATAAGAAGTGCAGAAAATTTTGCGTCACCTTGCTTTACTTGACTAGTTGTAAACCCTAGTAACAGAAATGATACTGCTCACGAGGAAAGCCAAAATACCTCAATTTAAACTTCCCTTCTTCAGTGGTACGCCACTTTCTCTGTCTCCCACGGCAAAATATCCTGGAGTGGAAATCGATACCAAACTCAAGTGGCAATTTAACATTGAACAAGTAAGGAAGGGCTAAGTTCGGGTGTCACCGAACATTTTATACCCTCGCACGATAAAGTGATAATCGAGATTTCATTATCACGTCATTTACATATTTTTTAAATACCGTATTTTTGTAAAGTTTTATTCCGCTATCATCATTGGTTCCTAATGTACTATATATTATACAGAGAAGGCAACAAATGGAATTCAAAATAGCGATATATTGGAAGAAGGCGTGGTTGTGAACCGATTTCACCTATATTTCGTACATGTCATCAAATATTATTTACCAAATTTCATTGGGGTGGAAATCGATACCAAACTTTTTAATTGGGAATTTAACCTTGAAAAGCAAATTTTCAAATAACCTTTGTATGGGAGGTGGGCATTATCCGAATTTTTGAACTGCCTACCGGACCTGCAAACGAGATATACTTTAGCAGGAACTGGTTTTCGTTTTCCGCCATTTTGTGGGCGTGGCAGTGGGCCGATTTTGCCCAAACCCTTCTTATGGAAAGGATAGTTTTACTCATGTGGATGTATAACGGCAGACAGACATCATTGGACCAATTCTAACATATGGATATATAACACTCTGATTTGGTGGCTTACAAACATTAAACAAACAATCAACAACATTGTTGCAAAAAAAACGAATAAATTATATAGCCTACCAGTCTTTACTTAGGCGTTAAAAATGTAGATGTATAAGTCTATCAATAATCACTGAAAATTTTAGTAGTGTCTTTTGACACTCTGCGCTCCTTCACTCCTCATACGACCGCGATTATCGCCAAAGTACAGAGCCGTAACAAAATCCTCAAGTCCCTAGCCGGCAGCATACAGGGAAAGAACAAAGAAACGTTGTTGGCAACATAATAAGCAATCGGCCGGCCGGTTCTTAACTACGCCGCGCCAATATGGTCGCCTGGATGCAGTGAAACGCAAACGAGGAAGCTTCAAACTTGTTAGAACACTGCACTTCGAACTACGCAGAATGCATCTTCATGTCTCTTATAGAACAACTGCATAATGAGGCCCGTATGCTCCCAGTTAAGGAGCATAATGCACTCCTCTCCAAGCAGTTCCTGCTGGGATGCGCGCATGACACCAGCCACCTCCTTGCAAGTCCCACCTACCTTACTCATCTGAAAACCCTTTCCCTTTGGTCCGACCCCGTCGAAACAGCACGTTTCTTTAGCCTAGCGTTGGATGACGTCGATGACAACTCATGTAGTCCTCACCATCCTAACGGAGATTAGGTACCCGTTACAACAACAAGAAACAACTGCCCATAGGTGAGCTCATTTGGACGTAGCAGCAAATTCAGTCTCCAGGAGAAAGGAATTGGAAAGTTGGAAAATGAAAGATTATGGACATAACGCTAACCTGAACCAGCTTAATCTAGGTAAATCAATCAGACTATATTCTCACAAGGTAGAATTTCAATTCACTTCGGGTGAGGATACTCTATAGACATGAATTGAGAAGAGGGTTAGTAGGAGAGGAAGATACTACCTCTACCTGCTAAAGTGGACTGCGGAGTAGGGGCAGGAATATTCCAATGATCTTGACATCTCTGTTTCTAACCGTCTACCGAACTCAACCGGCATCTTCCTAGCGGAAGAACTAGGTATAGAGAAGGCCTGTACATCACTTTTGAATAACCTCGAAGGACACGGAAAACAACCATATACACGTAGAGCCTGGCAGAACTGCTGTCAACGCCAAGGGTTACTTCCAGAGTAATAAACAATTGCAAGCAAGCTTTAAGCTCACTGGCAAGTCAATAAAACGCATGTGTAAATTGAGATCCCAGTCCAAAATCCAAGGCAGACGAGTTGACAAAGCCCTAGCTTGAACAAATCAGAGGGGGAGTTAATATCACGCCCGCTCAGCATGATCAGAAGAGAACTGTGGATATACATATTTGTACGAAAAACTCAAAACAGATGGAAATTAATAACATCATGCAAAACAACAAAACAAATAGGGCAACGAACTCAGCTGTCAAAGCAAATGTCTGCAGCAAAGCATAAGTTCTACGAGCACCTGAATCAGCCATAAGAGTTAACAAACAAGATTTACATATCGAACTCATATACGTCACCGAAAGTTCGTTGGATAAAGTTATAGATGTTCTTACCATTCTTACTGACTCTAAAAACTATTTTTACTGGCTTCAGTGCCCACAGCTACTTTGCTGATTTCAGGTTCTCCCTTTTAAAATTTAAAGACCTAGCTGCTTGTTTACAATGAAGCATTACCATTACCTCTGTAATACACCGTAATACAGTAAAATGGAAATTATTTGATATCCTTTTCTAGGGCTAGTTATTGAAATTGTCATTACATCTCACCGATGAAGCATCAAAGAAAATATACTTTTGACGAATTTCAACTCATTCGTGTTCCGGTAGGCAGATAAACTTATAGGAAATTTGTCTCACACACATTGGAAATCTAAGAGATATCTGATAAACTAAAATTCAAAGAATGATATCTTCTGTAAGCTCAAGTAATCAGTACCACCCAACTTCTTTGCAACTGACCAACCTTTCGTATAAAAAATTGGAAGCTTTTGGAAAACAGTTTTTTCTGAAAATCCTTGATTAAAAATTGTCAAAAGTCTCTTACAAACACTGTTAAATCATAAATACAAAACAACAGAAAAAGCGGCAGTGAAGCCGAAATTAATACTCTAGGAGTACTATGCTTTTTTAAAACTCAAGTTTGCATCTTCCAATGTGTCATCAAATATTACAAAGTATTCACTGGAATTTTGCTAACCTATGCGAACAGACATAAATGAAATTATGCTCAATGCAATTGAAATGCAACCGAACAAGCCAAACTGAAAATACTATTGAACAAAGTTGAATGCGAATTGACACTGTGCGTAAGCCGATAAACCTTGATATACGAAATTGGTATATATTCTGCACTGAAATACAAAATACCATCTGAAGGCATTCATGAAACTACATAAGTAGTTCATTTATATTGCTTTAACTTGTCCTTTCCCGCATTTTTTATAGTTTTAGTTCCATATTATACTCTCAATAGCTCACTCTGTCCTATGTTTCTATGACAATGCTGTGATTCCTTTTAAATGGTTATGTCACTATAAGTTTACAAGAATCTTAATATTGTATTCCTTAAATTTTAAACTCAATGAAAAAAAAATTATTATGAATAGATTTTGGAGAGGCTTTCTATCTAGGAACCCATTTTTTACAAACGGAATCAGATACGTTCTCAGAAAATCCGTGTAAAATAGAGCGAAACCTACAAAACTAAAAAAATAATTAGGGTGTTATTTTCTTTAGTCAATCCCAACCAAATCTATTTTTATACCCTGAACAAAGTATATTAAGTTTGCCACAAAGTCTGGAAAAGAGGAAGACTTCCTGTCATTTGTGGCATTACAAAAAACGTGTACATATAGTATATCTATACTATACTTAGTTCCCATATAATGATTTTCTAGCTAACCTGCTCATAACTACCGCACCAAATTCTTTTTTTTACTTCACACTGATAACTCCTAGAATTCATATCTCTAACCTGTCTTAAGTAGAGCTACTTAAAAGCACGCTTTTATGAAGCTTAAACGAGAGAATGCGAAATGAGAACCACTGTACAGTAACGGTAGAAGGAGCAAAGGTGAAAAAAGTTTAAGCAAAAAATGCAGAAAAGTGAAGCATTAGCCTCTAACGCTGTGGCTTTATTTTTTACCTGTAACATCGTGCGATAGATGTGTAGTGGTAGGTAAATCAGTTTTACGGAAACTTTTTAATAAAACTAAAATTGATATAACCAACGGCAACGGTTAACTGACATCAAATGCAATTGACGTTGCATGAGGACAGCAGGATGCAGGGCAGCTGTGTCAATGGAGCATCAAAAAGGAATGGTCAGCCGGAGTAATGGGGTACCTGCCATCTATTAGAGCTATACGAACTTTCATAAACAGCACTGCTTACTCGTATATGTTAAAGAGAGAAAGTGTGTGGGTACAAACCCCATTGAGAAATTCAGAATGCCAGTGAAACACTTGTATTCAGTACAGGTTTATTAGAAAGTACCCATTGATGATTACATTCTGTGTATCATTCGTATAGTTGCGAACTATCACGAAGTAGTGGTAGCAGATCGAACTTTTCTACCAGAACAACTCTCCGTCAAGCGAAAGACCTGTAGTCGGTCCTACGTTATCAAAACATGCTCGTAATTTTATCTGGTCGGAGCTTGGACTCAGATTTTTATTGGTTAACACGAACTGCCGCGAGCTTGTCGCGTTTACCTGCAGGGTAATGCCTTCTGCCTTCATATAGGTACTTATGCAGCTCACCGCTACGTTCGACGTCTATGCGTAATAATTGCTTGGTCACTCCACTTCACTCGACTGCAGGTCACTGTTGCTATTAAGTCAACAAACCGACAATTTAGCTCTCGTCCACTTCACATTTCCACTTTTCTCGAGCAAATTTATTGGAAATAATCACATTCGAACATAAACTTTGATGCTCGCTGATAATGGCAATGAAATGTGTGCCGTGGAGTGGAGAGAGTGCAGAGTGTTAAAATAAGATATAATCGCCATCGGTGCGGCCAGCAATAAAGACGATGATGATGATGTATGGGTATGAAAATGAATTTTAGTGGCTTTGATGATATCGCATTAAGCCCAGCCGGCCACGTAAGTTGGTTGACATCTAGATATTTGCATTGGTCTATCATTATGGAGTTCACTAAAACGCAATTTGTTACTCGAACTCTGTGGTATGTCACCGTTTACGGTATGCTGCGCCCACATTAATATGCGTTTGCGTTAAATTTAAAAACATCAGATTGAACTTTCATTCCACCTCACGGACTCAGAAGTAGATCCATTCCATGGTTAAACACTGAAAAATGGACCGTACGCTATGTTTATTATTAGGAACTGCTACCTAGAGAATCGCTTGCAGGCATTGAACGATATCACTCCAAACTTTCGATAATTGCACACGATTTGGAGTTTTTCTGTTTATGAGTAAGAGTGTTAAGATCCCAGCGGGATGGTTTCAAAAGCATAAAAAACCGGGTTTCAAAACCAGTTAGAGGTGCGCTCCAAAATACAACGGTATCGATACTACCAAAGTTTCTCTTCTTCCAATTACTAAGCCAGTTTAAGGAGGTTTTCTAGTCAAAAAATTTGAAAACATCGTTCTTTCTTAATTCGATAGTTTGGATAATCAAAAATATTTTCCTTTAAGGATTTTTCAAAATTAAAGCTATTTCCGAAGTTATAACCGTTTTAGGGCTGGGTCAAGTGAACCGGCGAACGTTAACGTAAAACTTTGAACGCATTTTTCTCGAAACTACTTTTATCGATGCAGGTAGCAATGAATATAATTGTCAACGTTGGTCCATTGTGTTACCTAAAAGGTCTTAAAACTTAATCAGCAGATTCTCATAGATCGACGAAACGTTTTAGACTTAACACACATTACAAGGGCTTAGTATCATGGAGAATGGAGTCATGTGTAGAAGTTCACACAAGTGGAGAAAATGGAGTGGCCAGAACGGTTCTTTTACATATGGCTCAAGCAGCTCACGGTCTTACACCAAGCCAAGT
This sequence comes from Bactrocera neohumeralis, assembly GCF_024586455.1. Taxonomy (NCBI): domain Eukaryota; kingdom Metazoa; phylum Arthropoda; class Insecta; order Diptera; family Tephritidae; genus Bactrocera; species Bactrocera neohumeralis. Next base: position 44,053,868 of record NC_065922.1, read on the forward strand.
CAAGTAACATCCGTTTGAAGGCGAGCTAAAGTCAAAAGGTGAACCTTCCCTCCCAGGTTTGTGCACTGAGTTTAAGACCCGCAACGTAAAACATGTCTCCAATGAAAGGGAACCCACAGCCTCGGATGTGAGACTCCCCTTTTGATGACGACCAAGGCAATCGCATTAAGGAATACGATTTAAGGATCCTCGTAAAAGTTTCTGTTATAATTGCGCACAGCTGCTGGCGAGGTTCTCTCTCGACGAACAAAGACCAAACGCTATAAGTCGCTCATTATGCCCGTCCTGCTATGTGGTGCAGAAACATGGACGATGACAACATCTGATGAGTCGACGTTACGAGTTTTCGAGTGAAAAGTTCTGCGGAAGATTTATGGTCCTTTGCTAATTGGCAACGGCCAATACCGCTTTCGATGGAACGAGATCTACGACGACATTGACATAGTTAAGGAGATTAATATCAATCTCAGCCAGTCATCATCAGCCATCATCTCAGGCATTTCAAATTCAGTCTGACAAAAGCTAGGCGATAGAAGAGAAAATGTCTAGATGATTACTCCTGGCATTCACCCATAAAGTTTCCACAAACACTACTCGTCAAAATATTTAACATTACAGTTTACTTTGTTGCAAGCAAATCGTTCAGAAGAACTCTTACGATACACTCTGAGCCAAATGAGTCTCAAAGCTGCACTAGTTCTGTTTGTTAACTAGCGCTCTCCGAGCTCACGGGAGGTCTATAGACCAGTTTACTAGAACAGAAAGTAGTTGCTTTCAATCAGACGGAATCGGAGTAAGAATATCCTCCCTAATAAACTTAGCGATTTTAAGGTTTCCGGCAATTCTGCTAAAACCGGACACCGAAACAAGTCAAATACGGAAGAATCTTGATACATGGCCTCGTAGACTGCAACTGACCTTGGACAGTTAAACCTTCTTGCTATATACTTGAAAAGTTTTAATTAAATCAAATGGCCTTGCCGGAAAATCTACCGACGGATAGTATATAATAATATGAGCGGTTAAATACTTCGGATTTGTATCTGTTGACATACAAGATTCTTATGTATGAAAACGTCTGAGCAGAGCGCTCCAGTGAATACGTATAACTGTTGCAAGTACTCGTAAAGAGGAAAGATATGACGCAGTGACAAGCACTTCAGCACTAAGACTTTCAGATACCTCTACGTTTCTAAGAACATACCAATTCTGTGTCACACATTGTAATCACAACCACTCATCTATTCCAATTAATGTGAAACGACAAAGCAAAACAAATTCGGTCTGCGGCCTGTTGTAGTAGGCAATGCCGACTTTCAGATACACTCGCCACTGATAAGCAAGCGAACTCGATATTTAAGGAAATGTCATGCCATTCTTGACTTTGCATTGATTGCCAACTTTCTACGAAAGCAACACAATAAAGCAGCAACAACAAAAGGGAAAAAATGCCGACTGTATCTGTGCACAATCATTGAACCAAATGCGCCACAATTGCAATGAAGCGCACAAATTGACAAGCGGACAAGTTGAGAAACGCACTGACAGCCTTACAAGTTCACCGATACCCAACCGCCGAGCACCGAGCACCAAACACCGATATGCGCAAAGAAGAAGCTAGCTCACGCAGGAGTCGCCCAATGCTGCTGCTGTTATTCTTGTGGTAAATGCGGTGGGCGAAGAAGCAGAGAGACTCTGATGTTGACGATGATGGTGATGGTAGTTGGCATTGCATGGACGACTGGGAAGTCAATTAAATGGACACTTCTGCATTGGTGCAGCATTGCAACAGATCGACCAAGGAAGGACCAATGACAGCTGGTTGGAGAACATGCGCCGCTTGGCCGGGAAGGCAAGGCATGTAAAACGAAGAAATGCAAAAAAAAAGGCGTACGAACGAAGCGCACAATCAATGACAAAACGAATAAAGGAATGACAAAAGTTAACAACTCGAGCCGTGTTGTCAACGCCACCGGAGGCTGCAAATGAAACCAAATTTGCCAGCGAAATTAAATTTCCATCGAAAATCAGTGCGTTGATGGGCGCCGTGACAGTGGCAGGCGGTCGGTAGGAGACGGTAATGGAGGCCAGCTAGTGGACAGTCGGCCGTGCGGCAGTAAACTGTACACGCTCCGACAGCGATACCACTGCGTTGCAGGGAATTTCATTAGGATTTGCTTAACTCGCGTAATTAATTTCAGTCATTCTCTGTGTCGCATGATTCCACTGTTGCAACGCTCCGACATGCTATGACCGGCGCGAAATTCCATATTGAGCTCGTGCGCAATTTTTGTTATACATTTTCTTGTGCCATGCACCTCTGGATATTTGCGACCTGTTCAGGATTGTGTGAGATCAGCAAAATATGGCGCAGCAGCTGCTGCGCCTAACTAAGCGTTAAGTGTGTTAAAACTTGTGCTGGCAATGCCGTTGCGCTGGTGTTAGCGTTCGAGCTGTTGTTGCGAACAAGTCGTTCAAGTTCGTCTTCTCTGCGAATGTTGCAAGGTTCGAGCAATTGGAGTGCATGAAATGCAATAAAAAATTTGTGCTTCGCTAAGACAATTTATTGGATTGATGGCGAGTCCGGTGAGGTTTGAGCCCAATATGGACCCTTGATCATAATGTTGGTTGGTTGAATTCAAAATTGAAAGTTCAAATTCAAAGTTTCATTTTTAGTTGCATATTGCATATATCTGAGCTTTCGTAATTCCGTTTTTATGGTTGCAAAGCTTTCATAAATTCTTCAATTTTGGGAATGTCATGAGATTGAAGTTTTAGGAATAGGTATATTTTGAAGACGCTTTGATTGCTGAACGATATACCACAATGCTCAGGCATTTTGAATTCTTTCGATTCAAATTCATTATTGCTCGTAGAAACTATACGACGAGTTTTGTATAAAACAGGCTAGCCCAAAGGACCTATTCGGTATACGCTAGTCATTCAGCCAGCAAATTTGTTAAACATACCTTAGAATAAATAAATTAATTTAGCAATTACATAAAACTAAACATATTGACGAACTTTTAGCAGGATGTGATTGTAAATCCTAAACCTAACAATTTGACTTTATTGAATTGACCAATTCTGCTGATGTTAGTCAGAATTCGCTTAACGCCAACGGCGACTCTTCAGCAGTATGTGTTTCAGTAAGACTATTAAACAAATATCCCACGAACCCAAGCTATAGAAAACAGCCGACGATGTTAATCAAGGAACTTTATATCTTCAAAACCACTACATTCTCCTGAGGAGCCATCGATAACATTTCGAGGTTAAACATTGGCAATAAAGACGCTTTTCTCGTATTTTTTTAAGCCTTTAGAACACGTATGAATAAGCAGGAACCTCTTAACCTTCACAAAACTTGCTTTTAGGGACCCAACGCTCTGCATTGTGACCACGTCAGCTCCAATTTATTGGAATATCCTCTTAAGAAGCACAGTTGGTTCCTGCAATCAATTATTCTATCTTACTAGCCCAATCTAGCACCTCAGTCTATAAGGGTCTAATAAATGACAGTCAATTCAAGTGCATATGTCAGTTCCATATTTTAGAACATTATTTGCAATTGTATCCAACAATCAGAATAGACTGTTAAAGCACTCAGTAGAAGATTCGTTTTATAACAGGACCACAAAGCACATTTTATGGTCTAATACTTTATCATGAGGAAGATCATTTAGAACTTACCGGCATCGTTTGAATATCGGAAGGATCAGTGAAAATCATTTTGAAAGATCACTTGGGCCTAAGAAAAGTGATAGCACGTTTGATTCCAAAATCAGTCAATAGCGTCGCGTTACCGTTTGTGATAAAAGCTTTCCGACTACCAGGATGTCACGAAAAGTATTATTACTGGCGATGAGTCATGGATCTATGCTTACATCCCGGGAACTGACGATCAATCGGCCAATTGTGGCAAAGTTTGGCCGAAGCTGAAAAAAACCACCTCAAAGCGGGTCCAAAATCAAGGTTATGTTGAAAGTTTTATTCCATTATTGAGGTGCTGTGAACTCCGAATTTCTTCCGACGGCCCAAACTGTCAGCAAGAAATACTAATTTAGTGTTTGCGCTAAGCTATTTATAACCGACCGGATTTATGGGCCGACAACTCTTGGTTTTTGCACCATGATTATGCTCCGTCACATACTGAGTTGACTCTTCACGAGTTTTTCGCCAAATTTTCAATCAATATCGAACCGCAAGCACCGTATTCGCCTGATTTAACTCCATGTGACTTTTAGCTATTAAACTCAAGCGACCGTGCCGGGGTCATTTGAAGACCTTAAACGTGAATCGCTACGCGCATTGAAGCATTCCGTAAATTGACTTTAAAAAATATTTCGAGATTGGGAAAAAACGTTGACACGAGTGTATTGGGGCCGAGGGTTATTACTTTGAAGAATGAGCAATGGGCAACTATCGATACCTCGCAAGATTCTTCTGGCTCAAAGTAAATTACAATTGTTTGACTATTGTTATTATCGTATTTGGAATTTATCAAACTGTTGGTCTTGCTATTGATTTATTTATTAGTAAGTGTTGGTCTTTAACATCGTTAGTACGCAGCTATTTCTTGCCTTTGGTGGCTTTTTTGGCGGCCTTGGATACTTTACCACTGGAGGCATCCTTGAAGTTCACATTCTTGATGACACCGACAGCAACAGTAATATCACGCACAGCGAACAGCAAGCTTTTCGCCTTCAGCACATTGGATTTCCCACCTTTAGTCATCCATCCGATCTGGCGGGAATGGAAATTATAGGTCTAAAAAGATTTGGATGGCAACAAGGCGCTATGTCCACACTTAAAATGGCTTTACAAGGAACTGATCGTAAACAATCAAATTGCGATCCTCTCTTGGGATAACCTATAAACTAACCCATACCCAAACGAATTTTAGTTTAGTGAAAAGAACTCTTCTAAAACCTTTTCGAAAACTTTTCAAATTTAGAGTAAAACAAAAGCAATAATATTTGCAGAATTACATACCTGCTTTAGTACTATAAATAAACGATTTGTGATAGGTCTCCAGCACCATTCGCATCCCCATACGAATTTAATTGGATTTGACACCAACAACAATGACAGGACTGCTTATTTCCATTGGATGCGTTGTTGGCGCGTTGAAAGTGTGAAATTCTGTGTTTTTGTGTTAAAATGTAAATAATAACGGTACTGAGTCACTTCGCAACGAGCTGCAGATATTTCTCAGCTGGAGAGCTCCAAATACTCGCAGCTAAATTATGTTGAAGCGAGGTTGTAAAAGCATTTCCTCTGCTGCTTCCCGGTCGGCGCTGGCGACGCGCGACCACTCGAGGTGCAAAGAAGTGTTAGGACACAATTGGGCAACTAAGTTGGACCGTGCGCACACACATACACAAGTTGCCATGTTAGTTGATGTGTGTGTAGATGATTGCCGTGGACGCGGCTGCCTGCTTTTAGGCTGTTGACGGACGGATGTGAGCCCGTACACAGCAGCAGATGTTTTACAGAACTCTTTGTGCTTAATTCTGCCTCACTTTACAGGCACAATAGTTTGCGCACACATACACGCACACACACATTCATGCTTAATTAATACGCTTAGAAATTGGATGCACACAAACAATAAAAGCGGAGAAGCGGTGCGACGCTGAACGGACTCTGCGTTTTGAAGACAAGCAGCACGATGACGCGTGGACGGGAAGAGGGGGTGCCTGGAAAGAAGTGTGCGCCTTTATTTGACATTAAGCTGAGCGCTTTGCACCGAAATTTTATTTGTTGAATGAAAGGATTTTTGTTATTCAAATACAAATTCGCATTCAAATTACATTTCATCAGCCAACAACAAATGCAAACACCCAAAGCTGATGAGTGTGCCGAATCAAAAGAATAAAGCAAAAACAAAACGAAAAACAAAAAACAAAAGATAATAATAAAAAACATTAAATGAAAATTAAAATAAAAATAAATTCTCAAATAAATTGAAAAAAATCAGCGACACGTAAAATTGTTGAGCGTGCAACGAACAGACTGGAATCGAAATGTGGGGCGTTGTAGACTGATTTCTACCTTTTTAATGGCTGGCAGCACTTGCCAAATAATTACAAAAACAAGACTAAAGCATAACTTCGGCTGCACCGAAGCAATAATGCCATTCACATACGAATTTCTAGTATTACAAAAGGGTATAAACAGATTTTTATCTTGATTTAATCGGTCAGTTTGTATATCAGGTATATGCCCTAACAGTCCGAACTGAACAATTTCTTCGAATAACCAATATTCCTTGCAAAACTTCGTAAAGATATCTCGTCGAAAAAAAAATAAAAAGTCCATTCGGATGATATGACCTAGCCAGTGTCGCTAAACTATATGTCAATGCCGTCGTATATCTCATACAGCTCATAGTTCCATCGAATGCGATATTCGCCGGAGCCAACGCGCAAAGACCATAAATCTTTCGCAGAACTTTTCTCTCGAAAACTCGTATCGTCAACTCATCAGATTTTGTCAGACGTCCATGCCTCTGAACCATACAGCAGGGCGGGAATGTTGGGTGACTTGTAGAATTTGGTCTTTGTTCTAATTACCTACTCAGTCCGAAGTAGCACCTGTTGGCCAGAGTTAATCTGCGTTGGATTTCCAGGCTGACATTGTTGGTGGTGTTTATGCTGGTTCCCAAATATACAAAACTATCTGCAACTTCAAAGCTTTGACTGTCAACAGTGACGTGTGAGCCAAGTCGCGAGTGCGACGACTGTTTGTTTGATGACAGGAGATATTTCGTCTTGCCCTCGTTCACTACCAGACCCATTTGCTTTGCTTTCTTATCCATTCTAACCCATTTTAGTATCGAACGGCTCGAAGAGGTCCTTCCCGATCCTGACGGGATTCAATCAAGATAAAAATCTGTTTTTGGTGTTACTCAACGTCAGCTTAAACAACTGTGTTAACTTTGCGTGCTGTCAAAAGCAGCTTTACAATCAACGAGGAGGTGCTGTGTGTCGATCTTTTTTTCACGGGTCTTTTCCAAGACTTATCGCATGGTGAACATTTGGTTAGTTGTTGATTTTCCAGGTCTAAAGCCACACTGATGAAGTCCAATCAATTTGTTGACGGTGGGCTGTAATCTTTCACACACTATGCTCGATAGAACCTTATATGCGATGTTGAGGAAGCTAATCCCACGGTAGTTGGCGCAGATTGTGGGGCCTCTTTTCCTTTTTTGGATTGGGCAAAAACACTTGAATTCCATTCCGTCAGGCATGCTTTCGTCCGACCATATTTACAGAGAAGCTGATTCATGCTCTTTATCAGTTATTTCCCACCGTATTTGATTGGCCGGCAACCCATCGGCCCCCGCCGCTTTGTTATTCTTCAGATGGGTAATTGCATTTCGAACGTCTTCCTGATCGGCAAATGGAAAGTCTGCTCCATCGTCATCGATTGGGAAATCGGGTTCACTAGCTCCTGTTGTTATGCTTTCCCCGCCATTCAACAGGCTGGAGAAGTGTTTTCTCCCTCCCGTTTCGTGGAGATATCTTGTAAATAAAAAGGTTTTCCACATAAGTACTTGATTTTAATCATTAATGTGTATATGAGAGTTATATCTTGTATGATCCAACATCGGCGGTTCCGGCAAATGAGCAACTAGAGGAAAGGACATGTGCTTAATTTCAGTTCGATACCCGAACTGGGAGAGGAGCTCGCGGACGGCCGCACAGATATGGCTATAGGATAGGATATTATATATTCTTTATAGGTTGGCCGACGTTTTCTTCTGGACTTGTCCTGTTCAGGGTATATTAAAAATAAAGCGTAATAATAATAAGCGGTAAAAGAAGGGAAGAAAGAAAAAGAGGGGAAAAATCTATAGCAACGAAGAAAACAACAAACAAAGCGTTTTAAATGCGAGTTGTGTGCAAATAGCAAATTGCAAGGGCAAAAACAAAAAGTTTGCCGGAAATGTAACTACAACAACAAGCATGAGTATTTATGGGCCAACACTTGTGCGTGTTGTTTTTGCGCGCCCCTTCCCCTTTGTAAATGCCTTGCAGCAAGCAGCGTATGCTTTGACTTTCAGTGTTGTTATTGTTGTGACTTTTCTTGTTTTTCCTATTTAGCACTCACGTTGATACGCTCTTTGTGTCTGTGCTAACGCCAATTGCTTTCGCTCCACAAAATGTTTGTTGTTATTTTCATGCTTGTTGTTGCTGTTATGAGCACCTATTTTAATGCTAAATAAAACTTTTTCTATTATTCCGCTTGGCAATGCGTTAAAAATGGCTTTGTTAACATTGTCCACCGAACCCCAAGCCGGCTAAGTGCAATTCTGCCGAAATATGGGAAAATAAATTTGGAACAAAAGCTCCCTACGCTCATGCATAAGTATGGTATTGATGCTGCCATTGAACGGAACTACAAATTAACATTTTCTCAGAACGGAAATACAAAACAGTGGTCTAAAATATTAAAGAAGCTGAAAATAAGTGTTTGTTCTTGCGTGAGGCGCCATTAAAGCGGCACTACGAATACACCAACTCAAGATACAAACACGATCGTCTACACATTAGGCAATGCTTGACATTAACCAAAACTAGGGAAGGGAGAGCCAAGGTAATAAATTTTGAGGAATCGGAATGGACTCGCACTTTTATCCGGGGCTGCCAACTCGGTAATATTCTTCAAAACTATCTGTCGTGTGCTTTAAGTCGATACAACAACTGTAGTTGCAAATCATATTAGTTTCGGGGGCAAAGTCAGCTAAGCCCAACCTATTTTCCCATTAACCAAAAAAAGTCATTTTTACTATCGATCACTGTCCCTATAAGCCTGTCTTCTATCTTCTCTCATCAGCCTTAATTCGGAAACTAGAGCTTTTCTATCCACGCCGCAATCAGGGCCGCGGAACCTTAATTCGTTAAACTACCTCCGAGCGCATGTTTCTTTTTATTAAATTAATTTTCCACATTGTTTTTTTCTAAAATACTTCCTATGGCAGCCTTTTCGGGGATAGTTGTCGTCTATGCTTTGACCATTCTAAGAGAGCAATAGGAATTAATGGCGAAATTCGGGAGTAAGATTTGTGTATTTTTCTATTGTCGAAGTTCCTAAAAGCTTTGCGAAGAGTAGAACAAAACTTTAATAATTTTTATTAAAGTTTACATTTTATTCGAAATGATCACCGTTTTCTTTCAGGTACGCTCTCAAACTATTCGGCCATTGATCAGTACAATGCAATCCGGCTTCTGTTGGTATTAACTATGCTGCTCTCTTAAGACTCTCCAAATTTCTATGGAATGGTTGGCAGACCATATACTCCAAAACCCACCACAAAGTATAGTCCAATGGATTCTAATCTGAATTTCCAGAAGACCCATCATCTGCAGTCATGAATCCAGGAATATTGCTTTAAGCCACTGCCGGGTGGTTTTTGCCTTATGTGCTAGAGTAGTATCTGGCCGTATGAATAAATACTCTTCATCGAAGAAAGTATTGCTTAACTGGCTTATCACATCTTCTGCAGCAACTCGCTGGTACCACACTTTTACCACAGTTTTAACCGCTTTTCTACATAAGAGAAGAGGTGTAACGCCTTTACATAAAACTCCTCACCAAACCATTACAGCAGCTGGTTGGTAACCACGTTGATCCCATAGCATAACATTTTTTGTATCTTTGAAATTTTTTGCGTAGATTTTGTTTATTAAAAATTTCTATAACAATGAAGTTTTTTTTCATCTGTTAAAAATGGTACTTTCATGGCCGTTGACCGCGTGCCACTGAAGAAGCCGCTTGTATCTGTTGAGCTGAATTTATTACAAGACAGTACCACGGTAGGTTTTCACGTGAAGGTCATCTAGAATAGGACTTAGCATTCGATATATCCATTTCCATTGACATAATTTTCTGTTTTCTAAGAGGATTTCCTGGAATGTGTACGCGAACAGTTCCTACGGCCACTTCTCTTGCCATCATCAACTGCAGTCGTTTACGAAGAACTATCAATAGTATGGTAAACAAACATTCTCGCAATTTTAAATTTCTTGAGAAGTTCATAAATTTCACATGAGATTTGTCCACACTTATGTAAATAAATCCCCACAATACGGTTTTCTATAGCATCACTTAGTTTTATGGGATACGTACAACCATTAGGTGAACAAAACTATAATACTTTGTAGAAACTGATTGCAAGAGTACAAAAATAACGACATATTTTCCCGAGAATTTTTTTTCCCTGCATGCAATGTACACACTGTCTATAGCCAGACTAAATAAGAAATATAAAACTAGAAATTTCGAGGTATTGGTGTGACCGTCCAAAAAGCATACTGCGGTCTTCGATTCACCACTTCTCTACTTGCTATGTTAGAGAGTTGAGCTCGTTTCGCAAAAAAATTCCTTGTGACTGGAAAACAAAGTTATTCAGTTATATTTAAGACAAGCTTCTTCTTCTTCTTAATTGGCGTAGACACCGCTTACGCGATTTTAGCCGAGTTGACAACTGCACACCAGTCGTTTCTTGTTTTCGCTACGTGGCGCCAATTGGATATTCCAAGCGAAGCCAGGTCCTTTCTCCACCTGGTCCTTCCAACGGAGTGGAGGTCTTCCTCTTCATCTGCTTCCCCCGGCGGGTACTGCATCGAATACTTTCAGAGCTGGAGTGTTTTCATCCATCCGGACAACATGACCGAGCCAGCGTAGCCGCTGTCTTTTAATTCGAAAAATTCTGCGAAAGATTTTTGGTCCTTTGCGCAATGGCCACGGCGAATATCGCATTCGATGGAACGGATGGATGGAATCAATATCATCGGCGTACGCCAGCAGCTGTACACTCTTATAGAAGATGGTACCTTCTCTATTTAGTTCGGCAGCTCGAACTATTTTCTCCAGAAGCAGGTTGAAGAAGTCGCACGATAGGGAGTCGCCTTGTCTGAAACCTCGTTTGGTTTCGAGCGGCTCGGAGAGGTCCTTCCTGATCCTGACGGAGCTTTTGGTGTTACTCAACGTCAGTTTACACAGCCGTATTAGTTTTGCGAGGATACCAAATTCAGACATCGCGGCATAAAGGCATCTCCTTTTCGTGCTGTCGAAAGCAGCTTTCAAATCGACGAAGAGGTGGTGTGTGTCGATTCTTTTTCCACGGGTCTTTTCCAAGATTTAAGACAAGCTTACCACTCTGTAATTTTATTGTTCGATTCATCACTCTTCGAGATTTGATAAAATGAAGGTAGCTATGGTCAAAGCTCTAATTATTTTTACTGTTACTTATTATTCAAGCGAGGAACTTATATAAGTGCTTTATCGTAAAATCCTCCCCAGCTAAATATAGAGTCCAACATTTATCGCCACAAATGTGCTCATTAACGAAATAAGTATTCGAGCAGTAAACATTTGTTCGGCAATAGATCTTTGCGCGGCTTTCACCTAATAAGACTCATTGAGATTGGAAAAAGTATTAAATGTACTTTGGTCCATTGAGCCGTTACTTATTGTCTTTTGTTGCGAACAGCAGATTTCTGTACCATTTTGTATGTCCGTTTTCATTTCAAGAACAATTTACCGTTACGCAAACCCTTTTGTTGTACATTCTACACATTTATTTTTACGTTTCATTGGCAAATTTCCACATTTTCTGTTTTTCTTTATTTCTTTACTTTATGTATTAATTTTCCTTCCTTTATGCATACAATATATATTTACATGCAAATAAGTATTACATACATATATACACATTATACCTTATTATACTTATGGCATTGTATGTATGTATTTCCTCTTATTATGTACGCTTGCAGCCATAGAAAAGTAATTAAAATCGATTTATTTCCGGTTGCTACTTTCGCCGATGGCCGCCGGTGAGCAAGGAAGCAGGAAAGCTGCACCCTCAATGCCCAGACACCTACAGCAGCCGCGAACCTCGGTCCTCGTCAACCTTGCGCATACATTTTGCTCATTTAGCAACCTTTTTATTTCGTTTATTTGTGAGGATGTATATTGTGTAAGAAAGGAAGCTTGTATTGACGGCTTTGTGCCGAAAATTTCAATTTAAATTTTGTGGTTGACCTTGCGAATTTGTCAAACGCAAACATGGCGAAGGAAAAAATTAAAATCAACGCTGGAAAAACGTATGAAAGAGCAATAAAGCGAAGGAGGATTTTTGTGTGAAATTTCAATTACCCAAATGCGTTATTAGTCTGACATGTGGACTCCCCTGAAAGGTTACCTACTTCGGATGTGGCGCCAAGCATTTCATACTGCTTATCGAGTTTTCGCAGAAAAAAACTTAGATAATTCATTGATTCATTGTTCCGAACCTAAAGATTTCGGTTAATCTGACATACGATTGTAGCGTAAGACTACTTCGCAGTACGCACTATTTGCTGTAATTGAAGTTTGCCGCGACAGAAAAGGCTTCTTAAGTAGTTTTTGGTAGTATTTCTAGGGAAAAATTCCTTCTTTTTCTTCTTTTTTCCTGTCGTAGACACCGCTTACGCGGTTATATTCGAGATAACAACAGCGTGCCAGTCGTTTCTTCTTTTTCAAATCCTTCTCCACTTGATCTTAAAACGCAGTGAAGGTCGTCCTCTTCCTCTGCTTCCACCGGCAGGTACTGAATTATACCCAGTACCGCACGACTCGGAGAGGTCCCTCCCGATTCTGACGGAGCTTTTGTTGTTTCTCAAAGTCAGCTTTTCGTGCTAGAGAAGGCGACCTTAAAATCGACGAGGAGGAGGTGTGGATCGATCTTCCTTTCACGATTTAGTCGATTGCAGATTTTCCAGATCTAAAGCAACACTCTGTTAGAGTTAAGATCCAAACAGTTTATTGACTGTGCGCTTCAGTCTTTCACGGCAATTGTCGCCGTATTTGAAAAGTTCGGTACATCTATTTTATCGTCATCGTTTGGGGAACTGGGTTTCCCATCTTCAGATTGGTTGCAGCTCAACGTAAGGAGCTTGAAAGGCCGTCCCACAGTTCCCTTATACCGAGTTGCTGATGAGTGTCCTCAGAGAGTGCAAGTCGAGTAGAAAACCGATTAGCGGTCGGTTGCAATAGAAGCTTCATGGCGTGGGGTGTAATAGGGTAAAGTAATGTGGTATAGACATGGTTCTGGGTAAACAGTTACAGTCGTAGGGCTAAACCCAATTCTTACTCTTGCGTCTTCGCCGCAAACCCTGGAAACATGAGTGACCCTTGTGTAAGATGCGGTAGCCAACCCGTATGGAACCTGGGTTCACGGCTAGAAGATAGGAAGCTTCAGCGAAGCCACTCTGACATATTCGGTGTAAGGGTTTTCTGAAGTCTAATTGCAGCGTCGGTTCATCAGAGATGCGGCTGCGAGCGCGTATCCGTCTCGAAACCAGCGGCTCGCTTTACAAGTGGATATAAAACTCGATGCTACTCGGCTAGGTGGGTTTGGGACCCGACACGTTGAAATCACTCCCAATGAAAAAGAAACAACAGCCTCGCTAAAAGTTTCTGGAAGGATAGAAATCAGGGTTTATTATTTTTATGTAGGCCCGACATATTTGGGAACGGAAGTGGTGATTGATTGAGGAAGAAGTTGAGAATAAAGCATCGATTTAAATTATATCTCAAGAACACTTGTCAACTTTTCAACGGCCACCAAGTTATACCTGAGTAGAGGGACTTCCAATATTACCCACAGCCATCATACTGATTCCTTGGTCAGATTAAATAACTACAATTACATACTTAGATCCAAAATATAATGCCGATAATGCTTTATAAAGGTACTGTTCTTGTGTGTCTTTTCAGAAGTGGTGATTTTGGCTTGGAAGACGAAAAACGCTCTGGGAGGGCAGAAATCTTTTAAGAAGAGAATCTGAAAGCATCACTCAAAGAAGATTATTGTTGCACACAAAAAGAACTCGCAGAATCTTTGCGAGCCACTCAAGAAGTCATTTTAAGACGTTTAAAAGCAGCCAGAATTGACGCCAAGAGACCAAAAGACATAGAAAAACGATTTTTCACATCAAAAATGCTGCTTGAACGCTACAAAAAAGAAGGTTATGCATCGGATTGGGACTAAACGCAAAAAAAACATATGTGAAACCTTGCCAACCAGTCAAATTAACGGCAAAGCCAAATATCCATGACGCCAAGGATATGCTCTGTATGTGGTCAGATCCGAAGGGTGGGGTGTATTATAAGCTTCTAGAAGCGGGTGAAACATTTGAGGGAAGTGCTACCGGCAACAACTCATCAAAATGAAGCGAGCGACTGTCGAAAAATTTGCAACCAGACATGAGCCAATAATTTTCCATCATGACCACGCTCGACCTCACGTTGCAATACCGGCTATAAACTATTTGGAAAATAGCGGCCGAGACGTTTAGTTCATCCGTCTTATAATCCAGATCTTGCCTTTATCGACAAACATTTTTTTTGGTCGATACAGAACAGCTTCAGTGGAATACAGTTCACATCAGAACAGGGTATCTAAGATTGGTTTGATAAATTCTTTGCCAACAAGTCAGCGTAATCTTTTAGAAAGAACATAGTTATAGACTCAATATTAAAGGGTAATTAGTTAAAACTTCGTCTGAATCTCCAACAAAGAGATAGAGAATAATATTTGTTTTCTTTTCTTCAATAGAAAAATGCTTTTTGAAACATTTTGGAGCGAATTTTTCTAGAATATTACGATTTTCGAACTCCATGTATAAAAAATAAATTATAATAAGGTTCTAGTCACCGACACCGAGACTTATAAACGCTAAGTGTTCGCAACTTTTCGGGATATGGACTTTCCTGGAAACATTTCAGCTGAAAAAAGTCATTTAAAGTCAGTTTTTCACATAAAATAGTTCAGACTTCAGACTTTATATTCACAATAACTAAATAATAATGAACTAGAAGCCATTTTCGATTCGACTACCGAACTATTTCTTCAACGTCTGGCGCTTCGAAGACAAATCCTTTATATAAGAAAACGACAAGATACTTATATATGTGTACATTTTTTAAGGTAGGGTATTTCGTATTACTGAAAACCAACTGAATCTTAAAGAATATCAGGCAATGAGACTAAATTATATAATAAGAATTCTTAAAGACACGAAAGGCCATCACAAAAATTATTATCAAAGCTTTGGCACGAGGTTGAGCTTCAAAAATCTCCTTAAGTATTTTTCAACTGAAAAGAATCTGGAAGGGAAGCTACAGGAAGTTTGTTTTCCTCTAGGCACATTCAAAGTATTTCAATATCATTACAAATCAAGCAATATTTAAACCTGCTACCTCATGCCCGTTCCAGCTGAAGCCCTCTAAGCACGAACAAAGCCTTCAAAAGATCCACACGCTTCACTTGTGACAAAGAAGTACAATATTTTCGGTTGTTTCGTACTAAACTTTCACATCTCATTGTTTTTCAAGTACTTAGCAAACTTTTACAAGTTTTTGTTGTAACTTTTTACTTACACATACACAAACACGCTCGTACATACATCAGCGATTTCTTGTCGTTACGACCGACCGGCGTACCGAACGAACGCTGCATGTTTTTGTTGTTGTATTTTTCTTACGCTTTTCATGTAATTAAAATGGTAATTGATTGGGCGAAATTTTACCCCAGAGAGAAACCCTATGGGCTGCCGATGGCATCAAGCGGCATTCTTGTTATTGGTGTACTTATTACAAAAGCGACACTGCTAATAAAAGCAAGTAAATGGTTGGGGTAGACGAAAAAGGGTTGCAAGCCGAACAAAAAAAAAACATCAACAAGAAAAAGTTGGCCAATATAGGACAGAGGAAGTTGTTTGAGGGTGGAAAAGTTGTCGAAATGATGCAGAAGTTAAAAATTCGTAAAATTAGCACGTGGGGGGTGTGTGTGAGTGCCCATATTTAAGATGTCTTATACGCCGGGAATAGGTGTGGATAAATGTGTTAAATGAATCTAAGAAAATTAGGAGAATTTGATTGCTTGCGAGGATCCGGCTAGCAGTAATGTTATTGACACTTATTAGGCGGTTCAATTTTGCTCGAATTCATAAAAATACGTTTTTTGATATTTGAAGATTTTTAAGCTTTTGCAACATGTTGACACAGAGTATAATAGTCTTGTTCCCAAAACAGTCGCTTGTATCACCTGAATATAATGCAGATAGTTATAGGATTATGTCTATAAATAATCAAAAAGAGAAAGGCCGGATTCGTAAATGGGCGTAATCGGCCCAATACCTTGCCGAAAAAACGGAATTAAACCCTAATTCTTTTAATGTACATATCTCCCAAACCATTCAAGCTGAAATAACCAAATTCGCTCATAAGAAACCCCTAGTGCCCCTATATGCACTCCCCATGTAAAGGCGCTGTTAAAACCCTAAATCAACAAATAAATTTGAAATGTTCAACTTATTACCAGAACTTATCCAAATCTACCTAAACTGTTCAAGGCGCTATGCGAACTCCAGTACCTACAATGTCCAAAAGCATGTCGAACGAATATAAAACACTCGTTGGCCGGTATGGCAACCAGTATGCCGGTGCAAGCCTTTTGAATGGGCTCTACGTCTGCATAACGCTTTCCTTTCATGGGCAAATGCATTTTTCCGAAAAGGAAAAAGTCGCACGGTGCCATATCTGGTGAATTCGGGCAGTGGTTAATGGTTAAAATGTAAGTTTTGGTCAAATAATCGGTCACAAGATGTTCTTCGAATGTTGAATTTTTGGTCGTCAGTCAAACCGTGCACACACCTTTCGTAAGCCCAAATGTGCGCTAAAAATGCGATAAATCGATGTTTTGGAGATGTTCAATTCCATTTTCATGAATTTGAATAATGATTTCGGCTGATTTTTGATGAATTCACGCACAGTTTCGATTTAATTTCCGGTGATCACAAATTTTGATTGGCCCCCATGTGTATATCCTCACGACCACTTTGAAAACGTTGAAACCACTCGTGCACTTTGCTACGAGATAGGCAATCATCGCCATAAACTTGTTTCATCAATTCAAAGGTTTCGGTAAAAGTTTTACCAATTTTAAAACAATGCTTAATGTTGGCTCTTTGTTCGAAGCTTTTTTTCGCACCGATAACCCAAACATACTGACACTTAAAACGCAATAACTTCACCTCCAATCAATGAAACGCTATGAAATTCTCACTGGACAATCGATAAAGATAGCAGACTCTAACGCACCAGTCGACATATAGATGGCGTCCCCAGGAGGCGCTAGATTCAAAAAGTCCTGCTTACTTTGGAACACACCTTGTATTTATGGATTTTTACCGAAAATATCAGTCGATGTGTGAGATATATAATTGAAGCTTGGAGAGAACTATTTTCTGATAATAGTATGTCGGTGACTAGTATGAACTGAAACCATTAGACCCCTTTGTAAATTTGCTGATTTTGCCTTGAAACAACTTGAACGCTAACGATTATTTTGAGAAAGTCCACCTCTCCAATGAGGATCACTTTCATCTGAGTGGTGCTGTAAATAAACAAAACTATCGACACCGGTGCGAAACAAATCCGCAAATTGTTCATGAACCACCATTTCATTCACCTAAATTGACAGAGGATGGAGAGTATGTGTAGAAGTTCATAATTGAGGAAAGTTCTCTGATGCCATTCACTTGGGTGTGGCCAGAAACGATTATTTTACTTCCGGTATTTGACCAAGTATCCTCTGGGTAGCCAGAAAACATCCGCTTGAAGGCGAACTAAATTGCCCAACTGGTTGATGTCCTCGTTAGAGTAAAGGCTGACATCACCACCGTCCAAAAAATGCGATGGATGGAAGACATAGGAAAGACATAGCAAAACTTTCTGGACAAGGACTGAGGCGAGTAGGTCCTTGTGGCATTTACTACAGTGGCCATATAAAGGAGCGCAAGTTTCGTGGGATTCGTGGTGGGAGAGAGACTCCGTCGCCGAGTACTATCATTCACTCCGGTTAATGAACGTCTAGCCACAATCCGCGTCAAAGCGAAGTTCTTTAACCTATTGCTGATTTGCGCCCATGCGCCGACGGAAGAGAAGGACGATGTGACCAAGGATGTCTTCTATGAGCGCTTGGAGCGCACCTATGAGAGCTGCCCCGCCACGATATCAAAATCGTTCTTGGCGACTTTAACGCCAGGGTGGACAAAGAAGCTATCTTTCGCACAAGGTATCTTTCTTTTTAGTATGCTCTGTGCATCAGTCACCAGACCATCTCTGGGGGTTCTACAAAAGTATATAATAATACTACTTGGCTGTTTTTGTGGAGTATCTATATGAAAGATGAAGTAATTCAATATATGGTAGTCGAAAAAGTCTTTTCGTATTTCTAATTAAACTTCAACTTTTTTTTATATTTATAATGAACTTTAATGCATCAAATATTTACCATTTTGATAGACTACTTTTTATCATTTTTCCGTTAGAGACATTATTCCATCATTGTAAAACGTTTCTGGTTTCTTGGCGAAAAACTGCGACAAGTAATTTTCACAGGCTTCTCTTGAAGCCAACTTTACTCCATTAAAGAAGTTCTGCATTGATCGAAAAAAATGGTAGTACGATGGTGGAAGGTCTTGGCTATATGGCGGATGCATCAAAACTTTCCAGCCAAGCTCTCCCAGTTTTTGCCAAGTCATCAAAGATGTGTGTG
The DNA here is from genome assembly GCF_024586455.1 of Bactrocera neohumeralis. Classification (NCBI taxonomy): domain Eukaryota; kingdom Metazoa; phylum Arthropoda; class Insecta; order Diptera; family Tephritidae; genus Bactrocera; species Bactrocera neohumeralis. Next base: position 44,072,487 of record NC_065922.1, read on the forward strand.
GTCTAGCGGTGTCCTGATGGAAGACGAAGCCCTTTCTGTTGATCAGTTCTGGTCGTTTTTGTCGATTGCTTGTTTCAATCTCATAAGTTTTTGACAGTAAAATATAGAAACAATAGTTTGACCAGGCTGGAGCAGCTCATAGTGGATGATTCCTTTCAATGCCACCAAATACTCAGCATAACCTTTCAAGGCGTCAATCCTGGCTTTGCGGCCATTTGTTGAGCTTCACCATGACCATGATCTTTTTCGCACATTATTGTCGTATTTGATCCACTTTTCGTCTCCTGTTACCATTCACTTCCGAAATGGTTCGATTTCATTTCGTTTCAGCAAAGAATCGCAGATGTTATTTCGGTCCATTAAATTTTTCACAGACAATTCATGTGATACCCAAACATCGTGCTTCTTTTTGTAGCCAGCCTTTTTGAAATGGTTGAAAACCGTTTGATGATGAATCTTAAGTTCCTTAGCGATGTCATGGTTGCTTATATGACGGTTCTGGTCAATCTTTTCCATAATTTCATCGACTTCTTCAACGATACCTCGACCAGAGCGAGGTGCATCCTTTACATCGAAATTTCCAGTACGGAAGCGAGCGAACCATTGTTGTGCTACACGAACTGTTACAGCATCGTCTCCGTAAACTTCACAAACTTCATTGATGGATTGCGTTGCATTGTTCACTTTTTTATACAAAAATTTCAAAATATAGCCAATTTATTTTTGAACAGCTGTAACTTTTTTTCAACTTCCTTGAATTTAATTTTTTTGGGTAAATGAAGCTTAAAATCTCACCTTTTCAACACTGTATGGTATGATACAATGTGATTGGTAGTACTGAAGACATACGACTGTAACGACATCTATTGACAAAATACAAAAATACTTTTTCGACAAGCCAATATTTTAAACTCGCTCGCCATCCCTCAGACTAGATCTTATTTGCGCTTTCGATACGAGATATTAAGTGCCTGATCTATCACGTGTAATCCAAAGCTAACAAGGTTTTGCACGGTTTTGCATGCTCACATTAATACTCCATTTAATTCTCTTTTCCTTTTTTCAGCACAACATTGATTTTATTATTACAATATCAGTAAAAAGGCGTACTTTTAAAGCTTCATAATTTTTTTTTTTTGTTCTTACCACCTCACATACCAATAAGGCTAAACGATGAGGACCGAAAAATAATATTAACGACATGAGAAAAAAGAAAACGCAGCATAATAACAAAAACAATGCGGAACTTCAACTTAAAATCATCGACAGGCCGGATGCAAATTATTTAAATTCGTTAAGCAAACAAAGCGCACAAGGCTGCGAATGTTTCCGTGAAAAACCGAAGCACGCAAGCCCACCGCGTGCACACACACATACATGCGCACGGTCACAATTAGGTTTGTGTGTGTGTAGGTGTGTTTTGGGTAGCGTGAAACTTTTCGCTTAATTTTGTGCCTCATACAATTTTGTGCAACGAACTTTGCCGTAAGTGGCAAGAGATACGTGCTGGGGACCCTTACGACAAATCGGCAGCAAGCAACTCACCGCACACACCCCACGCCCAACCCCGCCAACTCCGCGCACTCATACAAATTAATATCATATTGCCGCTAACTTCTAGCTGCCGTCGTCCCTTGTTTTCGTCTCTGGCCTACGCGCCGCGCCGCAAGTTGAGCATTGTTGGCATAACTTTTCAGCCTCGCCACGCACGCCACACCCCTCCAACTGCTTTATATTTAGCAACGGTTGCGTTTTGTGAAACTTTGTTGCGCCGCAGCCAAAGCCAAAGTACAACAAAAGATATTTGACGCATGCATAAGTGGTAGCAATTGCCAAGTGAACGCACCCACACACGCACACACATGTCTGCGCTCGCACAAGTCGGCAATTATTCTCAAATATCTCTGCAACTGTTTGCATGCGTGTGTATGCGTGTCCGTGTTTTATGTATGACATGTGCGTCTTCTTATCTCCGCATCTAGTGGCCACTAGCTGCGCATTACGTAGCAACGTAGCGGTACGTGTGCGCCACCTTGAAACGTCGAAGCACTCAGGCGTTGAGTCAACGTGTCTGCGCCAATAATTCGCACATATTTTCATTAACAATTAAAACTTTCGTCAACATTCGTGGCCGCAATCAATTTCAATTTTGCTCGTTTTCTATAGTAACTGCAACAACAACAGCAGCAGCAACAACATTGTATTGGCAACAATGGCAAGCAGAAATCACCGGCAAGTTGTTGTCGACGCCACAACCACAGCCGCAGCGGCAGCCGCAGCAACTGCCACTTGCCAAGCAGGTTGCGGCTGGCGCTCTGACTGCATATGACAGGAAGCTGCGGTGTCAAGCGTTTGTATCGGAGCGTCGGTGCGCTATTTGAGCAAGCGACTTATGTGTCGCTGTGCGTGTGTAGGTGTGCGGATGTCCTGTTGAATGTGCGATAGAAAGGAGCCCTCAAGAACACACGCACGCACTGACGCCAATTTAGACGAAGCAATCTCTTACCCACTCTGGTGCTCTCGCGCTGTCTATACTTTTCTTCCCCATCTTCTCACACCCACTTTTGTAGCGTTGCTTATAACAATTTGATTCACTGACTTTCGCATTGCCATTCCTTACTCATTTTCCTCGCCTACCGCCACCACACCTTTCGCTGCGCCGCACTCACAATTGTTCCCCGAAATGCCAACACTGATTATACTCAATAAATAATATAAGTCGTTGTGCTGCTGACGAGCGGGTGGGAGTTGCTCTTTCACGGTGAAAATAGCCGAAAAATGGAAAACTTTCGTCGAGAAAACTTTGACAAAAACGAGATGAGAAATCGCAAATGAAATTGATTTCGTTTCATATTCATTCGACAATAATGGACAGTGGCATCGAAGTGCAAAAAGCCAAGAGTCAGTCGAATGCGAACAGGGTGCTTATTAGAGGTAAGCCGAGACATAGTCAAAACAAGAAAAAAGATTAACTTCGGTTGCAAGGCAACTATGGGTATTATAGGTACTTTTCTTTTAGCTAAAAGGTTATAAGAAGATCTTGAGTGGACAATTATATGGCAGTCATATGCTATAGTGGTCCGATTCGGCGATTACCAAAAAAGAGTAGACGTGCGCCAAATTTCAGATCGATATCTGGTGATATCAAAAATGGATGCGCTAGTTGGGTATATATAGGCAGAAGGACAGACGAATATGGCTTAATCAACTCAGTTCAGCACACCGATATTTGAAAAGGTGATCCATTTCAAAGTTACTTTTAGGATGAAAAAACTTCAAATTAAATAGGGAATGTTTCTTATCATTCGAAAAAAACATTATTTGGCATTTAGTTTTTGAAGATTGTCTCTTTCAAATGTTGGCCGTGACCACGTCTCAGATGGTACATCCGTTGATTCCAATTTTCGATTATTAATGCGGGCAATTCGACTGGTACCTAGCTTTAGAGTTCACTTATCCTCACAACAAAAAATGTAACGGTCACGATCTTGATGGCCAATCGATCGGTCCAAAACGTGAAATTATACGCTCACCGCTCGAACTGTTCTCTCAATAAATTCATTGATTGATATGATGTGTGGGAAGTGGCACCGTCTTCTTGAAACCAAATGTCGCCGAGAGCACGTGCTCCAATTTCAGGTATCCAATAATCGGTTATCGTGGCGTATTAACAGTTACGTTCACACCGGCATCATTTTTTGAAGAAATATGGACCGATGTTTCCAACGGTCAAGAGGCTTCAATTCTTGCACAACCTGAATTTTGGACGTTTTCAATTTAAGATCTCGACGTAAAATGCCCCAAGTCCGAGTTGCAGCGAACGGCGCCGAATCGGGTCTTCACAGCTATGGCTGTTGTATTTTCTTCACTGCGTGGTCTATTCGGTCGAATATTATCCAATAATGAATGCTATTGTCTCAAGATGGGTGATGGTGTTGCGAATAGTTCGCTCAGTAGGTCAATTATGTGGACATTGTGTGGACCACAGTTAAGCGAAGGGCGCGAAAAACATTCTTTACAGAACGTGAATTTTCGTAATAAAGTTAAACGATATGTACTAGATGTTGTTCAGGCCTAAGTCCTTCCATGATAAAATACCAAACGATACTGAGCAAAGATAAAATAACAGCTTGAGGCGAAAAAAAGCTATTGAGAAAAGTACCTTAACTTGGATCAGCCGTTAGCATGATTTTATACAAAGGCTCTGGCTATGGCTTATAGGTAAAGTTTTAGGGTCTTAGGTCTGAAAATTTTTTAGTTTTTATTAACCGTAAAACAAGTGAGGTAATCAGAAACGGTCATCCTCCTCTTATAAAACAAAATGCAGGTCTAAACACTCACCTAGTGTCAACCATTCTATCGAAAGCTTGGAGCATGCCAAACATTTTCTAATTTGCAATATTTATTATTCAGTCGTAACGCTTTCCAACTTCAACGCTACCGAAACACTTTGAAAGTCTTTCCTTAGATTCCGTGAGTCATATCTTGATTTTGAATGTGAGAGAACTTAAAAAATATTTCGCTCATTAGCAAACTATTAATTAATCGATATCGATAACTTATTCTTATCGAAGACATCTATCGCGAGTCCTTTTGAATAGGTTTGGGTGATATTTTGGGTATGGAATGCATTCTTGCACAACTTGTCCTGATAAAGCTACATTTTTTTTTCAAAAAGAGTACCGTAAACAGGTCTGTTGTTATTGTTATTGTAGCGGCAGAGTTGTGTGTATGTAAACAGGTCTCTTTGGACTTGCTTGCTCGTGTGAATTCCTAACCCAGATTCATTGAGAGCATTATAACTGCCGATGAGACATACAAGTATGTTTATGAGTTTGACATGCAAACAAGTCAACAATCATCGGAATGGAGGGAAAAAACGAGCAGAAGCCAAAAAAACCAAAGCCGCTCAAAGATACAGGTGACGCTAATTGTTTGTCGGTATTTTTGGTTTAAATGCATCATGAATTTGTTACGGAGGGACAGACGGTCGATAAGGAGTTCTATTTGGCGGTATTGAGGTATTTGCGTGAGAATATTCGGCCAAAACGGACGGAATTGGGGAAGAACATTTCATGGATTTTACACGATGGCAATGCACCAACGTATCGAGCCACGATCGTGACCGAATTTAAAGCCAAAAATGTAATAAATACCATCGATCAACCACCGATCAACCACCGTGTTCACCAGATTTGGCTCCGTGTGATTTTTTATTCCTTATGAAAGGTGTTCCTAGGACTGGAAAAATCGTTGGCATAAGTGTATTACATCTAGTTGGGGTTACTTTGAAGGCAACAAAGTAAAAATATTGATGAATAATTAAATACATTGCGTTCTAATAATAATTTTCGGGTACCTTTTGCCATAATGTGTGATATCAGGGGCGCAATGGAACCGTGTTTTGCGAGTTTAGGTTGTTCACTCGCACAACTCACTTAGAAATTGGCAAATAAAAATCTAGAAAAAATTAAAGAAAAATGGGCATGGTCATATTGTTACAAGCAGGCTTTATTATATGGGTCAAACAACGTCAAGTGGTCCATGAAAATTTGGAAAAATCTCCGATTTTGAAAATTAGCAGTTCATTAGGAAGGGGACCAGACGCATATCATGTGGTATAAATATTTCGTAAATATTATTTTTTTTGTTAAAGTTATTGAAGGTTGAAATAAGAGCACGATAAAATTGTGACTACTGTTGTGGTGTGTTCTACACCAATTACCTAAAAGAATATTTATTTGATATTATCAAAATCATTCTCTAATCGATCAGTGTCAAGAAAACCCCTACCTAAGAACTCAACACCCTGTAACTGACACACAATCGTGCGTAGGCATATTTTATCTATCAAACATTAACTGTCAGGTGCTTACGAAGTAATTATCTACAAGATCAGCTCAACTTCGGTCGTACAATAAATTAAAACGAAAAAAATGTTGAGTCAAAAGAAGAAAAAAAAAACGAAATAAATAAATTAAATAAGCGCAAAGGTGAGCAAAACTTTTATCGGTACTTATGGTTTATACATACATTTGTTTGCATATATGTATATATGTGTGTGTGGGCACATTAATTTTCTTCAACTCAATTTGGCATTAATTTTGCACCGTCTGTTGAACTGCGCGTACAGAGGCCCAGACTCGGCACACTTGAAAATTTCACATGCAATCAATAAAGTTTGGAAGGTAAGTGGCTGGAAGACAGAAGACGGCTCTATACACAACTTCTGGCACGGTACGCACCAGAGTACATATGTATGTATGTATGTATATACCACGCATAACCAAAACTTCTTGATTTTTCAATGTGTTCGAAGATGAACGATTACTAAGCCACGGTAGTTATTGTTGTTGTTGTTGCTCGTAATGTTGCATAGCATTTAATTTACAAATACATAAGTATGTATGAATTGGTGACAGCTCCCTCGTGCGCAGTTTTAGTCGCCATCAGATGCGCGTGCTGACACTGTGTGGAAAAGTTGCCATTTCTTTGAGGTTATAGTATCTTCAAATTTAGCTAAATATAGAGATTTTCAGCTTAACAGACGAATTCTGCTAAATATTGAATATATTGTATCCACTTCTTTAAATTGGTATGCTTAGTAATTTAGCTTAGCAATCGATTTAAAAGTTGAGTCAAAAGTTATCGAATAACTTCAGCTTCAACACTATGGCACACAAAGCAAAGTTTTAAGGTTTTATGTGATTTGTGGATGTAAATGAAAAAAAAAACAGAAAATAGTTTTCATACCGATATTTCTAACGGTTGTACCTAAAATTAATCAATATAGATATAGTGTCATGTATAAATAAATTATCAGGATGACGAGAAAAGTTGAAATCTGGGTGATGAAACTTGGTGTGTAGATTCCTTAGTGCTAATTTTGTCAGTCAGTGTATGAGTTATACGTGGGTTGCTATATATATTTCTGGCCTAATAATGTAAATAGGCATATTTATCAACGAAAATGGTTTTTTTGTCGATTGCGGTTTTGTTTCGGGCTCATACGCATAGATCCATGATTCGTCCTGTGACGATCTTATAAACGTCTTTTGAAGCACCGCGATCGTATTTTTTCAGCATTTCTTTACACCAATCCACACGAGCCTTTTTTTGAGCGATTGTCAAATTCTGTGGGATCCAACGAGAACAAACCTTTTTACGGCCAGGTGTTCATGCAATATCGAATGTATGCTGGTGGGAGAAATGCATAGGCATGCCTCTATCTGAAGGTATGTTACATGACGGTCTTGCATTATCAGTTCACGTACGGCATCGATGTTTTCTGGCACAACGGCTGTTTTTGGACGACCTTCACGGAATTCGTCTTTGAGCGAGCGTCGGCCACGATTGAATTCGTTGTACCAGTTTTTCACAGTGCTATAGGATGGTGCTTCATAGCCATACAAAGATTTTAGTTCATCGATGCACTTCTGTCGTGATAATCCACGTCGAAAGTTGTGAAAAATGATCGCACGAAAATGTTCACGAGTTAATTCCATTTTTTGGCCGAGATGAATTTTTTAATTCCCTGTAAATAAAACAATTCACGATTAAATGACAAAACGTTCTGAGTGATGTTATGCTAAAAAATGTCAAACTTTCCAATGGAAATGTCAGATTGCACCTGGCAACACTTAGTGTTGCCCTAGGGCAGAATATATATAGCAGCCCTCGTATATACAATATATAAATATATAATTGCTTGGATTCCGATCCTCTGGTTGACGTTTTGCACCTTAATGTATTTCCCGTACTTTGATTCTTGCAAGTTGTAAGAGTATAAAATGCCTTACTTGTGTTCTATAAAATCTCATATGCGGGAAAAGTCTACGGAATGAATTTTGAATTTGCCTAAAAGAATATGGGTTTTTATGTAAAAATTTATTTTACGTGTTTCATAATTTTATTTCGTGTAACAACTTAATGTTTTCTAGAAATTGTAAACGAGATCATGACATGTTTTGCAATATTTGCTTCGATTTTATCGAACTTGGAGAGAAAAAGCATGATTTAAGTAAAAATTTAAAGATTTGCGATGCATGTCAAGCGTACTTTAATCTCCCTGTTAAAAAGCAAGCAAGCTGTCACAAGCTGGTTTTGTTTTGATTTATTGATATTGAAATAAACTTTGTAAACTTATAAAGCCATTTATGCGGCGTGTTTTTATTTTCAATTATATATCTTACTTATCTGTTTTTATCAAATCGGTTTTTGAATAGACCCACATTTTGTAGCAATTGGAAAATCGAAGATTACCATTTTTCATTCTGAGTTAGATTTTGCTATCATGTAACTTTTTCTTATCTTTTCGCGTTTTTAGTTAAAACTTACAATTCGTAAAATTGAAAATATTTTTCGAATGAAAATACACTTAAAATTTATTTAATGTTTTTTTTGATAGGAGATATTATTGTCCGATTTTCTTCATTTTCATGATCGTTGTCAAGCATATACAAGGTGCGTTCCAAAGTAAACAGGACTCTAAAAAAAAAAACAGAACAAATGCTTTTTTTTGCAAACTCTATTTATTTTATTCAAAGTCTCCTGCTTCAATACAGCTTTTTGCACGTTCCAAAAGCATGTCGAACGAGTGTTTTAGCTTGTTGGTCGGTATGGCCGCCAGTATGCCGGCGCAAGCCTTTTGAATGGCCTCTACGTCTGCATAACGCTTTCCTTTCATGGGCAAATGCATTTTTCCGAAAAGGAAGAAGTCTCACGGTGCCATATCAGGTGAGTACGGGGAGTGGTTATTAGTTAAAATGTGATTTTTGGTCAAATAATCGGTCACAAGCGTTGATCGAATGTTGGATTCTGAGCAATTTTTTCTCGTCAGTCAATTTGTGCGGAACAAACCGTGCACACACCTTTCGTAAGCCCAAATGTTTGATAAAAATGCGATAAATCGATTTTTTGGGGATGTTTAATTCCAATTTTATGAATTTAATTATGAGTTTGGCTGATTTTTGATGAATTCACGCACAGTTTCGATGGAATTTCCGGTGATCACGAATTTTGATTGGCGCACATGTTGATCGAGATTTATGTCCTCACGACCACTTTAAAAACGTTGAAACCACTCGTGCACTCTGCTACGGGATAGACAATCATTGCCATAATCTTTTTTCATTTATTGAAACATTTCGGTAAAAGTTTTATCAATTTTAAAACAAAATTTAATGTTGGCTCTTTCTTCGAAGCTCATTTTCGCACCGATAACACAAACATACTGACACTTAAAACACAATAACTTCACTTCCAATCAATGAAATGTTATGAAATTCTCACATAAGGACTGTACCGAAAAGAAACTGCTCACAATTTTTTATTTGTAATTTAACGGATTTTATTAATTTTTGCTTGTAACAAATAGAAGAGTTTTTATCCACTTTTAATTAAAACTAGTGAAAAAAAATTATTCTCTTAATTTATGCCGAATTTTTCCTTTAATTCCCTTCATTAAATTCTGCACACCTTCTTTAGTAACGGTTCGACTTGCTTTAAGCCAGTTTTTTTTAAAATCGTTGACGTTTTCGGCAACTCGATGATCCTTTTTCAAATTCCGTTTGACAATTGCCCAATACTTCTCTATCGGGCGAAATTCTGGAGCGTTTGGAGGGTTCTCCTCTTTTTTAACAAAATTGACATTGTTATCCTTCAACAAAGCCAAAGTAGAATGAGCATAGTGCACTGTGGCTAAATCAGGCCAAAATATTGTTGACACGATGTGTTTCTTATAAAATGGTATTAGGCGACGGTTTAGACACTCCTTCTTATAATTGTCGGCCGATATAGTACCCTTTGTGAAAAATGGAGTGGTCTTAACAAGAGCAAATAGCCTGCCAGATGAGTATTTTCTCGCCAAATTTTTCTATTTCAATTGTTGACACTGACTGGTCGACAGTACCATCTTTTTGTTTTGTATAGAATTGGGGACCTGGTAATGCTCTAGAGTCCATTTTTACGTATGTTTCATCGTCCATTATAACACACTCAACAGAATCTTTTAGCAAACGTTCGTACATCTTCTGTAGTCTTGTTTCCCTATTTTTTTTGTCGTTAATTTTTTTTTTGGAATCTTTTGTTTTTTATAAGTTTTTAAGTTATTCCGTTGCTTCACTCTTTGAATCATAGTAGCACTTGTTTTAGCTTTTTTCGCTTAATCGCGCACAGACATTGATTTGTTTTCGTTTATTAAGCGCAACACATTTGCTTCAAGATTTGGATCACTAGGGCCTCTTTTTCGCCCACTTTTAGATAAATCCTTAAGAGAACAGGTTTCACTGAACTTTATTATAATATTTTTTACACCATTTACACTGACTTTAAACCGTTTTGCAAGCTTTCTGTATGAAATGCTTTTTTCAGTGCAGTAATTGTGCACAGTTTGCTTACGCACGTGCTCTTTGATTCGACCCATCGCGAAAATGAAATAACAAATTACGGAGAAAGAAAAAACAATAGAAGCTGAACTGATCACGCTTTCTAACGGTACTTACCGCAATGTGATCAACCGGCTGGTTCGTGAGAAATATTGAATTGAAAATGTGCATTTTCTTTTCGGTACAGTCCTTATACATATACATACATATAGATGGCGCCACCAGGGGGCGCTTGATTTAAAAAGTCCTATTTACTTTGGAATACCCCTTGTATTGGAAAAGAGTTCTGCAAAATTACATACTGTTAGCTTTTAAATTAAAGGCAAGCAATTGAAAAATTAACTAAATAATCGGTTGATTGAGCGATATGTGATATAGTTGTCTGATCTGGCCAATTCCGACAAAAGATCAATGGAATCTCAAATGCATATATATACTAAATTTCATTCGAATATCTCAAAAGTCGAAATAATCGCGAACAACTAAACTTCACCTAAAAAATCGCTGGTTCGGAACGGGATTTATACTCATACTCTCTTAGACAAAATTTGTTGAATGATCCATAGAAAATTTTCCAAAAATTTCCAATTAAAATTTTCCGGTTTTTCCTCCCTGTAAATCAACCCGCTCTAATGTATAGATAACGATCGAAGGAAAAAGAGATTTGCAATTAATTTCGATTTTTTAAGCCATCTGAAATGTAAAATTTTCTTAAAAATCGGCATCCTCTCGGAAAGCCGCCATTTTGTTGAATCAAAATTTTTACTAGTCACTTGATCATTTCCTTTATTCGTCTATTTTAAGCGTCATATTTTTTGGTTTTTGGATTAGAAATTCCTTTTAAACAGAAAAATTTTCCTCACCGTCAGACAGCTTTCTTCGGAGATCCTCGCGTTAATCGGCCGCGGGAATAAGTGAATTAAAAAGTTTTTAAAATGAATAATATTGCTATTAAAGTACATACATATTTTTCAAAGCACATACTTTTAGTTTATTTAGTACATATTTATCCTTTCTCTTTAAAAAAAATGACAAAAAAACAGAGTGGATTTAACGCTTTGATGGTGGCTATACTAAAGTTGTTGATATCCCTGAGGACAATACTGTCATTAGTTAATCAAGTATATAAAAATATTTATTTTTTTTATAAAATTTACGCATAAAACATATCATATAACAAGATTTTTTTATTTAAACCTGTTTAAATTGAATTCCAAACGCCATCACTAGATACCTGAAAAACTTGATATAATTTAGCTTCACTTTGCGTTCCGCACTTCGCAGGCGCACTGCCATGGCCTGTTGTTTATCATTAACTCTAAATTAGCCAAACCAATGTATTAAAAGCTGATCAAATAATTTCCAGTTGCTAACCAATTCATTAGGATTGCTGGCGCAAAAATACAAAGCGCGCACACACACACACACACAGTATGCATACGCACTGCAGAGCGCTTAAATTACATAATCGAAATAAATTCGATGCAATTCAATTAAAATTTATGTGGATGTGACGTCAATTAGTGTAATTTTAAATATTAAATCAGAAATGCAGCAAAGAAATGGCCATATGAAATTACACGCAGACATTGCTGGCCGCTCACAGCATACATATATGTATGTATATGTATGAATATATGTATATATCGTAAATAGCTGACCAAATTATTTTAGGCATTCGAGTACAGTGTACTGCGGCATTGTTTTTGCATTGTCATGCCATAATAAATTATATTCAATTTAAACAATTCATTTGTCGGCAGTCGCACTGAGGCTTTCGGACAAGTAGTTAAACTAATGATTTTGTGTGCGCACGCCAAACCAAATATGTACATATATACATACATATGTACACTGTGCTCTGATGAGCACTCTGGCACCCATTTACACTATCAAACAGCCACATGCACGCACTCAGTGGCCTAACACAAGCGCTCGCTTGGCCAAATAATCAAATGGCTTACTGGTGCGATTGCGATTGCGAATGTGTGTGTGTGTGTGCATTGTTGCGTCGGCTTATTGCATAGTTTGTGCAAATTCGAATAATACAAATAGAAGTGCATACACGCACACTTCAACGCACATAACAATTGTTGCAACTACAACTAATTCAAACAAATTCTATGCAATTTGGATATTCAAAACACAAGCACACAAACTGCACATGAATGCAGGTCCATGTGTGTGTGTGTGTGTGTAAAAAGCTGTAAAATCTTTCCACGTCAATTAATTTGATCATGATGCTCAGTTATCCATTGTTATTTTCAATTTGCAAGCATGCAGACAAAGATTACTTTAATGCATGCCGTGCATAGTTCAGAGTTTCATAGTGTAGGCCATGGCGTATGAGTGACTTTAATGGCACAGCCAATGCATGTACAAAAGTACATATATCTGTGGTGTATTAGCTTTAAAGTGCTGTGCATTTATATGTGTATGTATGTGTTGTAAGTCTAGCAGTAAGCATGTGAAAATTGGCGTTGCCATACTGGCAGCATTAATTTGTATAATTGTTTGCTTAATCGCTTATTTTATTGTTTGCTGCCTAAATTACTTGCATTTTAAATGTTCAAATTATTGTTGTTGTTGTGTTTTTAGCACTTTCTTCGTCTTCATTTAATCATGCAATGGCTCAAACTTGATACTTTGTTTTTCCGATTAATGTGTTTTCCGTCATGTTCCTATTTCAACTCAATTATACACTGTGCCACATATTAATGGTTGCATCAGAAGTGGTCTAATCTCATGATCCTCAAATTCCAATCACTTAATATTATATATAAGTTTTATTAAAATAAATAGTAACAAGTGTTTCACTTGGATTAAGTTAGGTTAGATGGCTGAACAAAGATCGCACGTGGACTGCTGTATGTAGTCCTTTGTGAGGCCATAAAATAGAAGAACTCCTGTGTTCGAAGTTATAAATTAGCAAAACGCTTAGTAGCCAATACAAATTTGCACAGGCGTTTAATTTACATTCCCGCCAGATCGGTCTGAAGGTATGCGCTCCCAAGTGCTTAAGTCTTGACCCAAGTCTTGACCTCCCAAACGCGGGACATTCAAGAAGGAAGTTTTGAGTTGTTTCCACCTAATCTTTTTCCACACAGCTTCTGCAGCTGGCATCTGCTAAGATTCCTAGCCTTACTGCGTGGACGCCAATTGAGCAATGGTCCGTTCAAAGCCCCAAAAAGTGGTAGAGGCTAGCTTTACTGGGAACAAGGAGATCACTAGATTTCTTACGATCGATCTTGGGCTAAAAGGCTTTTGCGATAGCGCATGTACCGATGACGACCTAACTCTGGCCAAACTTCCGCGAAGCCCAGCTATCTAGTAATAGAACACAAGAGGATACGGAGCACCGAACCGCTTCCATTCTACCGTATGCGATTTTAGTGTACCTTTTCTTACAAGTTCATCAGCTTTACAGTTTCCTGTGATTCCGATGTGGCCTGCGCCAGAGTTCCGTTTGGCGACTCCATGATGATCTAAGTGAGTGAGGATTTCCGAGTGTTCGGACACGTGTTCTCTTAGAAACCCAGACTCTCTGACTTTAATGACAACTTTCGCAGGCATACACCTTCCGGCAATGTTCACGGACAATATGTGCAAGATGGCGTTAAGTGCCATGATTGGAGTGGACCTTAGTGCACCGCACATGCTGATGAGCGCCGCTCCTTGAACGCTCTCGAGTTTCTTTGCAAGTTTAGTCTTTTGTAGAGCGCTCCACTACATAAAGACTTCATAGAACATAATCGGCTTGACTAGTATATCTGTAGAGCCAGATAACCATTTTCGGTGAGGGAGCCCACCTTTTGCCAATGGCTCTTCTACAGCAGTACTAGGCAATCGATGCCTTTTTTGCTCTCTTCGATATACGGCGTCTATGAAAGCTTCCTATTCAAGATGAGACTTAAGCCATTCCTTAAGCCATGACAGGCAGTATCTTGCCTTTACAATAAGCATAGGTTAAAAAAAAATATTTTCTTAAATACACCTTAATTTTATTAAAACAAGAAAAAAGCTATAAAACCATTCAAAGGTACATATATTATAGCAAATGAGCGAATAAAATGATTATATTGATTTCGATCAGTCAGTTTGAATATCAACTATATGCTATAGTGTCGCGATCTGAGCAATTCTTTTGGAGAATATAGCTTAAAATAATATTCTCTACCGAATTTCATGAAGATAACTTGTCAAATATAAAAGTTTTCCATGCAAGGAGTTGGTTGTGATTGTTCAGTTTGTATGGCGCTATATTCAAACTACAAAGGTTCGAAGTAAGCTAGTCCGACAAATGAGGAACTTGTTGCGGATAAAAGGAACGATATCTAAAATACTTATGAACTAGTTTATATATATAATGATGGGCAGACAGATAAATATGGCTCAATCTACTTATCTGACGCCATACTGATCATTTAGATCGAACGCTTATATACTGAAATGCTTTAGAATAACTCAAGTAATCCACAAACTCTCAATTCAACTTAAAATACTTTTAAAACTGACTACACATACATACATATTTTTCGAATATCTATAACGCAATACGACTAATTCTGCTCCACTTCCACTTCTCATCACACACACATATAATGATAACCTTAAAAATAATCTCAATCGCTCCCTCTTTTAATGACGCGCAGTGTAATTAGTAGTTTAAGCTGCAAAGAACATTAAATTTGAGCGATGACAGCAGTTTTACATAAGTTATTATGTTATGAGCATATAAAATTTATGCGTACTTATTTAGTTATCTCTTATTTATGCACACACTTACTGGCATTAAGCAGCTTAAGCATGAAAGGTGTTGCAAATATTGCAGAAAATTAAATTTTCTACTCACATAAATAAGTGTGGAAATTGCAATTTTAAACTCAAGGTGTAGTACAGAAATGAAAATTTAGTTTGTGTTTACAAGGTTTTAATTATCAACATGATTCTAAAGTTATTTGAGCAAACTATATGCCAAATATACAAATTTATTAAAATGTTGAAAGGAAGTAAAATTTTAAGAATTTGTTTAGTTCAAAACTCCATATGAGGCATTAAATATAAACCTGTTTAATGCTCCTCCTAAGCAGCGGTAAGCCACGAAATGGCTCGAAAACGTATGGAATGAAAAGTTGTAGAAGAAAGTGCATAAATGTAACTAGTGAAGCTAATTGAGGAGACCGTAGAAAATCAACATGGCAAACATGGTTCAATCAGTTTGCTGACGCTGGACTTCAATATTTCAGACAGTACGCTCGGTAGAACCTAATATGAGATGTGGGTGAGCCTTATTCCACGGTAGTTGGCGCAGATTGTGGGATCATGCTTTCGTTCGACCATATTTTACAAAGAAGCTGATGCATGCTACTTATCAGTTCTTCGTCGCCGTGTTTGAATAGCTTTGCCGCGCCGAAGAAGGCATCTTTAGTCACATCGTCCTTCTCTTTCGTCGGACCGTGTGCAAAAATCAGCGATTTGTTGAAGAACTTCGCTTTGATGCGGATTGTGGCTAGACGTTAATAATTAGGTTAACTCACATATTGCCTAATATATGCGAGACAAAGTCATCCAGAAGTTCAAGAATCTTTATATTAAGTATATGCGGGCTAAGGAAAGTACTGGTCTGTTTCGACTCATTTTTGACATACAGACATACCATTATAAGTGAAGGATTATCTCTTAAAATATCACACAATGACCGACATTTTCGATCAAAAGTCAATTATAAGTACCGGAGTCTAAATATTCGGTACCTAGGAGCTTTAACAGTTTTTATTGGATTTAAAAAATGTGTAGTCATAAGGTGGCATACACTAAGCAGGTGTTTTATCTTAATTGCTTCTTGAGTACTTACTGGAAATCAAAATTGTGGTATACGAGAAGTAGGCCTTGTTGGTTGTTGCCTGATTTCGTCTATTTTCACAATGTTACATAAGAATCTAAGAAGAATGCTACATAAAAATTTTGTTGAAATCGGTACGTCGGGTGCCGAGATATGGGGTTTCACCAAAAAAGTGGGTGGTGCTACGCCCATCATCCAATTTTCACACAGGCTCCCAGAAAGCTCTCTCATACAATCTCGGTGGTACAACTTAATGTCTCTGGAGTATTTAGTTATGGAAGTTAATGAAAATAATATTAGAAGTTCTTATAAGATTTGTACTCAGCAAATTTAGTTGTTGTAGCTTTAGTGATTTAGGAGACATGTACATTAAACTTATTAGTGGGCTGAGCCATGCCCACTTTTTCAAAATTTTTTACCCACAGGTGTCCCTTTACTACTGCAATCCCCTGTTCCAAATTGCAGTTTTGTATCTTAATTTAGTATTTAATTATGGCACTTTATATGTTTCCGGTTAATGGCAATTTCTGGGGTGGCAGTGGTCCGATTACGCTCATCTACGAGCTCAATTTTTTTGTATGTACTAAGGAACCCGCATACAGTTTCATCGAGATATCTCAACTTTTACTCAAGTTACAGCTTGCACGGACGGACAGACAGACAGTCTACCGGATTTCAACTTCTCTCGTCATTTTAACTTCCGAATCATTTATATACATTATATATAACTCTATACCTATCTCATTTAATTTTAGGTGTTCGGTGAAGAAAACTATTATACTCTGTAGCAACTGGTTGCAAGAATATAATAAAACCTTAAATTAAGTCACCAAAATCAAAGAATCAATCACAATCGCAAGTTTTGTGTCGGTTTTGATTCCAACACATATTTCCGTGAAAGTCACCAAGACGATAGTGTTAACAACGATTCTCAAGCATAGTCAAGACTAAAAATATATTCACACTTCCTACAACAAATAAGCAAAATGACAAATTTTGCACCTCGAAAAGGAGAAAACCCTGCAAAACAAGCAAAAATTGTTTTTCTTTCTACAACTTATCTACCATGTTTTTATTAGCTAACATTTGTGCATACGTATTACCTACATATATATAAACACATACTGGCGAACTAAAATTCTTGTTAAATTTGTTAATATATAAGTAAATGAACAAGCAATTTGATTCGAATTTGGCCTCACGAAATGCAGGAAAGCAATTTCGCCGCTTTCTTTAAAACTTATGAAACTTATACACATACACATACACATAATCGTATGCAGACTTGTCCATATGGTCATAAATGTGCAATGTGTTCTCTGGCACCTCTGGAATGTGTGACTAATGAAGTTGTCCTTTGCTAGAATTTTCCGGTAATGTTCTTATGCTAATATTTGGGATTAGGTAAATCGAAGGCAAAACTCAAATTTAAATTTTTGTATGTACAGTTTAGGTCAGCTTACTAAGTACAACTTATATAAATATTTCTTTAAGTTTTTCTCTCATAGCCTCTACAGTCGAAGATGTCAAGTGTAGGACTACCATTCTGTTAATCATTTGTTTAAAGGCCGCCACAACTAATAGATTTAGGCTCACTGCCGACAATTCCAAATTTATACAGAAAACATGAAACACTTTAAAGAAGTGTTCTAAGCCGATGAAAAGCTTGTCTGATCCTTATTTGCATAGTTAATTGAAGTGGCCCTTAAGCCTTTTATGGGGCTTATACTATATTAAAAACAAAAAATTTCAGGCTCTGGAGAAAATGTGAAAATTCTTGCCCAACTGCACCGGACATTACGCCTTCGAAGAGACAATCTCATATCGTCTTGAGAAGCAAATAATTATGCACAAAAGTAGAATTGCATTACTATATAGTGTAGTTATATGGCCATTTCTTTAATGTGTAGCCAAATCTACAACGCCAGAATGAAAGGTGACTAACATTCTTACCAGCTGCTCCATAATTTGTAATGTTTACTCAACTCTAGTCAACATCTTCTTTCCGATATTAACTGCACTCTTCCTCCTAAGGCGCCAAGAGACTTTTTATCCTAAAAGGTTAATTGAAAAGTCTACGGCCTGACCTTTAAAAGGCTCGTGTATAAATTGAAAAGCTGTTGGATCATAAGTTTATTATTTATATCACGTTGAGTGAAGAAACATTTGTTATTGTGAAAAAATGGATAAAAGGGATTTTCACGGGTTAATAAAATATTGTTTTTTGAAGGGAAAAAATACAGTTGGAGCAAAAACTTGGCTTCATGACGAGTTTCCGGACACAGTCCTTGGAAGATCAATCATCAAGAATTGGTATGCTTACCATAGATGGGGTGAAATGAGCACCGAAGACGGTAAACGCAGGGGACGCCCACAAGAGGTAGTTACCAACAAAAACATCAAAAAAGGCCACAAAATAATTACGGATGACCGTAAAGTGAATTTTTTTGAGATAGCAGTTACTTCAAAGATATCAACTGAATGTGTTCATCATATCATTCTCGAATATTTAGGTATAAAAAAGCTTTGTGAAAATGGGTGCTGCGCGATCACACTTTAGAACTTGATGATTCAGAGTTGTGTTTGGAGATGTTCAAGCTTGTTTACGTCGATATGTGACAATGGATGAAACATGGCGAATCACTCTGAATTCCAATCGACAGTCATCAGAGTGGACTGTACCGGATGAACCCGCCTCAAAGCATGGAAAACCGCAACAGATGGCTGGCAAGGTTATGGCGAAATATGGAATAATTTTTATTAACTACTTTAAAAATTAAAAATCATCAACAGCAACTACTACATAGCGTTATTGGACCTTTTAAAGGAGGATATTGTCGGAAAACGGCAAGAAAAAAAATTGCGACGTGTCACAAGTCAGTAAAACGATATCAAGTCATCCATGAATCCATGAAATGTAGCCCCAGCGACTATTTCGTGTCCTCAGATCTCACAAAACTGCTCGCTGGGTACAAATTTTCATCGAATGAATAGGTGATCGCCGAAACTGAGGCATATTTTTAAGCAAAGAACAAATCGTACTACAAAAGTGGTTTCGAAAAGATGGAAAGTCGCTCTATACACCCTTGAAAGCATATATGCTGCCAAAAAAATGTATTTTACTATGGTGGGCTGTGGACTTTTCTTGGTTTTAGATATTTTTAGGCCTCAGCAATTTCATCGTGACTAGTCGTGAAAACAAAACAAAAGTTCGTTCAAAAATAATAAACTTCTTAAGGGGGTATTCTGGTCTGGAAATTTAAAAAAATCGATTTTTTTTTATATTTTCAAAGTTTAACTACTCAAGAATATGTGTACAAGAGGATTGTTCAAAATTCAAATTATCTTCGGAGATATAGGCATTTTTCTGACCCAGCATCCAAACTGGTTCGGCCGGAACTAATCGAACAAAAGACTTTACGCGAAACTTTAAACGCGTTTTTCTCAAAACTGACTTTTTCGGAACGATACCCACGATTTCTCAGGTTCTACTAGACCGATTAACTTGACATTTTTATAGAGTCTTCTTTATAGGCTTGTCTATGGTTGGAACTAGCCCCATCCCCAAATTTTTATTTTTATTATTTTTAAAAAATTCGAAATAGTCAGAAAAAGTGATCCAAAAAAACTTTTTTTTTCAGGCAGTCGCCATTTTGTGAAAAAAATTTTTTCCCACTTTTCCGTAGTTCCGGCCATTGCGACATTATTCTAGAATAATAATATTTTTTTTGGTTTCAGCTAACTAGGAGGGTTGAAATCATGGGTATGGTCACGTGGAAATTTTTAGAGACCCCCACATCGTCAGCGCATAATTTTTGAAATTTTTTTACTTTTTCTAGTTTTTAATTTTTTTCTGTACTCTTCTAAAATTAACAAATAACTAATAAAAAAATGGATAGTAAAAATATCAATTGCCTTTTTATTACGACACTTTAAAAATTACCTGAAATTCATGCTTCTACCCCCTTAACGTAACTATAGTTGAAAGCGGGCACTCGTGTTAAAACTAAGACTTTTGGAACCCAAAAGAGACTAAGAGACATGAAGATACAGAAAGCCTCAGATACAATCCGATCGATAACAATATATTAGAGACCAGGACACAGTTGCAAACAATGAGCAGACACAAACGCTGTTTTTTACATTGGTTATGTTATATGATGCTGCTTTTTCCACGAATTCTTCAAGATTACCGACTTGCAACTGTCTGCTTTCCCTGAAGAAGCAGCTCTATGACAAGCGGTTTTAATTGTGCTCATCGAGAAATGAAGCAGACGAAAGCTTTTTTATTAAAAAATCCAGTTGTTTTAATATGCTGTTCTCATTTGAAAGAGCTCCTCAACAGATGCTAGTCGACGCCCAAAAATTGTTTCCCCAATAATATGACCACCACAAGCAAGCCTGAGCATATATGTATATATATGTCATATTTATATTAGAAATTTTAAGAATTTCACACAAAACTTAAATACACCTTACAACGAGTTCAATTTTAATAAACTCAAGCAAAAAGATATCACCCGTCCGCTACTCTGACCAACACAAACACACACCCATATACCTGCTGGGCCACTTAAATGAGTAGAAAATCCTTTTTGGGTCAATTTATGATCTTCTTCGGAGCGAGTCAACACTTAAAAGCGTATGCACACGACCGCAAAATAATGGATATTTTAAATTGGATTAGGTACATGTTACTACTTACGTATGTATACGGTATACATCTCTGTGTGTTCCCTGAGCAATTGTGTTAAAAGTTTTACCTTAAGTCATAACTACTTTAATATGCAAGATTTAAAGACGCACACACACACACTCACACACGCGCACCTTTGATTGAACCC
Organism: Bactrocera neohumeralis; assembly: GCF_024586455.1. Lineage (NCBI taxonomy): Eukaryota > Metazoa > Arthropoda > Insecta > Diptera > Tephritidae > Bactrocera > Bactrocera neohumeralis. The sequence continues at coordinate 44,093,558 of NC_065922.1, forward strand.
TTTTATGACTTCAAGTCTTAAATTTATGCACACACACCACACACATACACACATGTGACAAGGATTAGAAGGAATCACACCTGCCCAAGTGCTCTTTATGCAAAGTCGTCTTCACTCATCTTTAGTGCTTCTTTAATTAATTATACTTTTGGGCGCAAAGCAATAAAATACAAGCCTTTAAATCAGTGCGCAGCAAACACAGCAACAGTAACAAAAACAACAGTAGGTTGTTCATCAAAACGACAATATTACTTATGCCACATAAATTATGCAACACTTTCGCTTGATTTCAGGAAAAGCTGCGGATTCCGTTAATGAAGGTACAATTTATAAGTCCTCTACTATTCATATGCAAGTACCCAAAATAATGGATTTAAGGGAATTTATAATAAAATAAATGAATTGGTTTTAACTGAAAGTTGTTTTTCGGGTATAAATGCTGACATTCGGTTAGTTACAGGGTCCGGCACTCGAACTTCAGACCGTTCGCGCAGCTGTCGCACTGGAATCAGCTGTTTATAAATTAGCTGAATGACAGTTCGGGGTATTGTTCACAAGAGAACAAAAGCGTTTTACCAAAAGTGAACGCAAAAAAAGTGATCAGCGATGGAATTCGTAATAGTGTGATTGCTTTATATTTAGCTGGAAAATCACAGCCAGCAATTGTTCGTGAGCTCAAACACCTTAATGTGAATAAAGTTTTTGTTTATCGCACCTCGTTACAATGATAGTGGTAGCATCGCAAAACGCCATGGGGGTGGTCATCAAAAGACTGCAACGTCACGTGAGATGGTTCGGAAAGTGAAGAAGCGACTTGAGCGAAATCCACGACGAAGTGCCAATCAATTGGCTAAAGAACTGAAAATATCCGACCGCAGGTCAAAGCCTTACAAGTTCTAAAAGGCCCATGATCTCACACCAAAGCAGCAACAAGTAAGACTTGATAACAATTGTCTAAGTCATCGGAGGCAGCACCCGCCACAAATAATGGTTTGGCCCGCTGTCACCGCAGAAGGGCGCTCTCCAATTGTTTTCATCGAGCCTGGCGTCAAAGTAAATGCGACATATTATCGGGAAAGTGTTCTGGAGACTGCTTTGAAGCCGTTGGCAAACAAACATTTCGGTCGCAAACCATGGACGTTTCAACAAGACTCAGCACCGTCTCACAAAGCGCGAGTGAACCAAGATTGGCTGAAAAACAACGTTCCGAACTTCATTACGACCACACAATGGCTCTCGAATTCACCAGATGCGAATCCAATGGATTATTCCCTCTGGGCCATTTTGGAGAGCAAGGCCCGAAGTAAAAAATACACCAGTCTCGAGATAATGAAGAAAGCCATTGTCCGTGAGTGGGCTAAAATACCGGCAAGTCACATTCGGGCAGCTTGCGATTCGTTTTTTGACCGTCTCAAGGCCATAGTTAAGGCAAAAGGTGGTCATATCGAGCAAAAGTGAATTGGTCCTGAATTTATGATTATTTTCACACATTTTGTACTTTAAAATAAATAAAAATAATTTTCCAAACCGAATTAATGGCTTTTGTACCCGGCACTTCGAGTGCCGGACCCTGTAAATAGTGTCCAAGCATATACAATGTATTATACATTGCATTGAACATTCAATAATTACAAAAATAAAGAGCCTAACGATGGTTCTACACGCTTGCAACATGTTGCACAGTGAAGTATGAGGATACTCCACATCTCCTCCGAAGACAACGGCAAACATTATGATCTATCGAATCCCTATAACGCAATCCCATGAAGACAAAGTCCAAACGTTTGTGCTGAGAGAGAGCCGAGCTGAATAGCACAACAGCAGCAAGTAGACACTTAAGTCATGTAGCGATGAATAGTCTTCAGGTATTCGCAATAGGTGAAAAATTTTATTTACCAAACATCATTCAGGGGATATACATAGGTCATGATTGACGTCAGATTGACTAGTACAATGTTAAACAATTTACTCGCCAGTCCGGTTGGTCGCCTTCCGAAGTTTGCTTACTCGAAAACTCTTAGAATTTACATCGTTATATATTGTACGAATCAGACCTCGTTAAATATCCTGATGGATGGCGTTGTAGGCCTCAAACTGAAGCTTATGCCCACTATGGATATCACAAAGAGACCTCGTGCTAGCGTTCGGTTGCCCTTCTCTAGCGAAGCGAAAAATTCCTGAGATATAAAACCTGTGAAGTTCTACTGAATAATTACGGAAAGATATGGAAGAATACATAGACAACCCGTGGCATTGCTAGCCTAGTCGTCGTAATTATTACTTCCAATGTTAAATTACTTTAGGCTCACTGTGAGGTCAACTCCCGGTCACAGGAACCTTTTTGGCAACGAAAAAGCTGACAAATTGGCCAAATCAGAAGTCTCTCTAGACGAATCCGAAGCAGAGATAATTCCCAAAAAAATGGGAATGACTTATGATCATATTCAATAATACTTGCCGCAGCTGCAGACTCACTGAGAGTAAGGAAACATTCTAGCCTTCCTCTGTGAGTGCACAGCTCTATCAGAAACACGACATCAAGCTCATCTTGTATCAAACCTTGAATGTTTGCATATCTACAACAATCATAACCGAATAAGTGGTTACATTGAACGCACCGAAACGAAAAGTTAAATCAAGATTTAAAGGTCTTATTGAGCCCGAGGATCGTGCACTTTCACCTAGCTACCTACATATTCGCCTAAAAGTTGTTTTTAAGACATAAATTATATTTAAATACTATGCGTATGTATATAGAGTTTTAGCATACTAAAGAGTGATCCATTTCGAGGTTCCCTACTTTTTTAAAGAAAAAACACAGCAACTTCCAATTTAATGGAGAAATTTTATTATCATTCAAAAGAAAATTCTTTGGCATTTACTTTTTCTGAAGATAATCTCTTTCAAATGTTGGTCGCCCGAGGTTCATCCGTTGGATGTCTTAGATGGTTCATTCGATGGCTCGTTCGTGCATTTCGGCTGGTAGCTGGCGAATGACACGCGTGATGTTGTTTTGCTTCAAAACCTTAATCGAAGCGGAATTCTCCGCATAGACTTTAGACTTTACATATCCCCAGAGGAAAAAGTGTAACAGTGTGATATCACACGATTTTGATGGCCAATCGACTGGCACAAAACGTAAAATTATTTGCTCACCGAAGTGTTTTCTCAATGAATCCATTAATTGATGTGATGTGTGGAAAGTGGCGCCGCCTTGTTGAAACCAAATGTCGCGGAGCTGCGAACGATACCGATTCAACTCTCCACGTTCTTCGTGTACACTCTCAGCTGTGGTTGGTATATTTTTTTCACTGCGTGCGGGACTATTCGGTCGAATATTATCCAATAATGAAAAAGAGGGTCTCAAGATGGGTAATGGTGCCGCGAATAGTACGCTCAGTAGGCCGATTATGTGGACCATAATTTGAGCGAAGCGCACGAAACACATTCTTTACAGAACGTGAATTTTCGTAATAAAATTGAACGATTTGTAAACGTTGTTCAGGTGTAAATCTTTCCATAATGAAATGACAAACATTACTGAACAAAGATAATATGACTGCTTAACAAAACTCTCGCGTGATCTGTCACAAAAAGGCTATTGGAAAGGTATATCCACTTGGATGACGCGTTAGATTGACATGTGGGTCAATGCTAACCTCAATTTGTCTAACCAATTCAGTCCATTAGTTTGGTATTTGGTAAAGTTGTTCACATACCTATACAAAATATATTCCACTCCGTAAAAAAGTTTAAAATATTGTACACAAGCCAGATATCATATTTGGATAAATGTAAATCGTCGTCTCATATCCTGTATGGACAAACCATTTTGAACTTATCACAGATTTGTTAAGGCGAATGATTTTACTTAACGTTGGTTACACCTGGATTTTAAAAGGTATGGAACCCGAAGACATGTTTTTACCTCGCCTCCATCCAAACGACTACAACAATTTGCATACAGCAGGATTTCTCCACATAGATGTTCATTAGACGGTGGACGATAAAACGGAAGCCTTACAAGATCACAGCATCTCATGCGGTTTACACAACGGCAAGAAGACTGTGGAACGCAGACCCACTCTTAGATCCAGACTCCAGTTGGTCATCATAATTGTTTCAATAAAGTTTTTTTTTACCTATCTTGCAGACTAACTAATTTTAAAGCAAAGTTAGCCATACACGTTTCCATCTTAATCTAGAGATCTCATTAATTTGCAATCAAGCACTTAAGCCTCTTCACTACTATAGCTAGAGCCTAGGAAACTGTTTTAAGAAAGCAAGAAATCTATTTAAAGCAAAGTCCTCGAAAACCCACATTCATACATACAAGCATCTCCACGTGCATCTAAATTGCCAAATATTAAGTAGAAACAAGATGAAATTCCTAGAAATATGTTAAAAATATATGCATACGCACTGAGCAAAGAGCCTACCCTTCCTTAATTGCTAGATATTTACATATGCACAAAGAAAATGACAGAAATCTACAATCTGCGTATGTAAATGTAAATTAACCCTTTTTGAATATTCCGATTTTAACAACAAAATAGATATAACATATGCACGAGCACTGACATTGAGCGGTACAAGCATATTTACCAAACAGCTAAGAGACCACTGCTCTCTGGAGAAATCTTCGCTAAGACGCAGGCACAAACACACGCACAATGCCAACCAAAATATAAGAAGAGTACATAGTACGATGCCACACAAGAGTATGGCAAACAGTCGGCACATCATTTTAGATTCTTTACTAAATCGGCCCCAAAGTGCGACACTAATGTGGGACCACTAGCCGACGCAGTGGTTGCGGCGTTTTTCATTTGCTTTCGTCACTCTGATAGTGTAACGCATTTTTATTGTGGTTACTTCAGTTGTTGTTGTTGTGTTTATGATTGTACGTTTTTTCATTATTTTTTGTATTTTTCTTCGAGTGCGTTTGGTTTTTCTGTTCTGTTTTTTCTTGTTTCTATTTTTTTCTAGTATTTGTTGTCCTATTTTTCCTTTTTTGTTGTTGTTGTCAAAACTTGAAATTACTTTGCGGTTTGTTGGTTTGCCTGCCATTAGGCTACTAGACATTGGAGGCCTAGGCAGTCAGTGTCTAAAATCCCTAAAGACTATAAACCGACTGCGGTTGCCTTCACAGACGCTCAGAACAAAAAAAAAACGGCAAATGAAAACGCAAATTGTCACATCGAAAAAGAGAGAGAAACAAAAGTCCTCACATATACATTTATATGAAAATACGCATATACGGTTAAAATGTTATATACAGGGTGATCCATAAAGTGATTTTAAAACAAGAAAAAACGTTTACTTCGGCGCCACCGAAGCAATATATCCTTCACAGGTTAATTTCTTTAAGTAACTATGTGATTCAGTTTGTATGGAAACTATATGCTATATAAATCCGATCTGAACAATTTTTTCAAAGAATTATTTATTACCTTAAGCAGTAATCCATGTCAAATTTCGTGAAGATATCACGTCAAATGCGAAAGTTTTCCATACAAGCCCTTGATTCCGATCGTTCAGTTTGTATGGCAGCTATATATTATAGTGGTCCGATATCGGCAGTTCCGACAAATGAGCAGCTCCTTGGAAAGAAAATGACGTTTGCAAAACGATATCTTAAAAACTGAGGGACTATAAACAGACGGACAGACAGACAGACGGACGGACATGGCTAAATCGACTCAGCTCAACATACTGATCATTTATATATATACTTTATAGGGTCTCCGACGCTTCCTTCTCGGTGTTACAAACTTCGTGGCGAACTTAATATACGCTGTTCAGGGTATAAAAATATATTTTCGTTATTTGTGTGGAAAGAGAAAAGAAGCCGATTCACCATGCCCATTCATGACCTTAACTTCTACGTATCCTCTTACCTCAGTTTCCTTTACAGGACATATTTGCAAATCTCGATTATAATTTTTTTATGCAGTGTCCTTCCGTCTTAAGTTAAATTAGGTCGTAAGGTGGATTCTTGCACCAATGCGCTGAATCTGACTTTGATCTAATCTGGCAAAAGCTCTCCGGTAGATGAGAAAGTACTAGAGGACTTCGCTTCGCCTTCCTTCCGCACCGCGTGTGAGCCTATTAGACAGTATACAGGCACACCTCACAGAGGGGCTTTTATGGGTCTCACACGGAGCTTACGGAAGGTCCATAGGTGTAGTATTAGAGCGCAAATGAACAAAGCAGTACCAACTCCCTCCAATCGAAAACCCTTTCTAGCAAGCTCATCGGCTTTGCAATTTCTGGCGATTCCGCTGGGGAAACAAACAAGTCTTATATTGACTTGACAAACTTTGAGTTCACAAACAGCGAGATCAACAAACGTTGTGATTTACTTGAGTATCTGCCGGTGACGGTCTAACTTCTCGGTTCTTTTAAAAGCACATAGATCAAGACCTGCCTTTATATTTAAACCACAGCCACCACGAATCTCCCCAAAGGGCCAATCCCAATGAGCAGATCGGAGCGTCTCTTACGTATACCTGCCGTAAATCAGCGAGATCAGTATAGTTGCTCCGATATCGGAGTGAATGCACACCTCTCTGAAGAAACTTGCACCTTGAGTCAGTACCTACCTTGATAACATCCGCCTCCACATGAAATATTTTCTGGTCGTGTGGTAGCCTGAAGCCAGAGTTGACAGTGAAAAGACTCATTCTATCCTCCTTCTTAGCTTCGATCTATCTATGAAAAAGCCCTGTACGTCTTCTCCAGTGAGCAGCCTCGACATTAGAAAATACAGATAATTGCAAACAAATAATTGGTATATGAAACTAAAGCGATTTTTTCGTTCAATGGAGAAGTAATCCGAGCATTTGTCAGTTATTTTAAAGGAACTGAGCTGTCATTGCCAAAGTAACAAATGCTCAAAACGCACCATTTGGATCACCCATTTTTTATGTTGATATTAACATATGGAAACCATTTCTAGTCGGTTAAGGGTATTCTTATGTAAATATTGTTGGTGCAATAATTCAAATCAGATTGTTGTCGAAAAGCAAATATGGATATCTTCATCATGTAAATACACATAAATGTAAATATATGATATATACATATATATTTATATATACTACAAATGAATGCATAACAATCGACGTTATTTTGATTTCTCATTTTAAATTTATGTTTATATATTTGCTTATATCATAGCTAGACATGTTATAGTTGTGGCTCCACACCCTCACAGTCAGCCACAAATGAGTATGTCATGGCCAACAGCAAGGAAAATGGACAAAGTGACAGACATATTTGTAAAAAGAACAATTTATTATGAAGATTTTAATTTCTAATTAGAGCTTATTTGCAATAAATCTGTTTTCGAACCATTTTCGTTGTTATAATTTGGACCTGGTCGACATCCGCGTGACATCCATAACCTAGTACCCAAGGACTACTTTGTCTTCTCCTTCAGCTTTCCATAGGAATTGTATTGCATGATTAGCTCACCATTGGAATGTAAATAGCTTTTCGTAGTCCTGTTTTACAGCAAAAACCGCAATTCGTCAAAAACAATTCAGAGCTTTTCATACATAAGTATATGCCTTTCGATTTTCGCGTTTGGGCATAGAGAACTTTTTCGAATTTAGCTACATCCGAAATTTATCATATTTCTCAAAACATATATGTATTGCAAAATTTCCAACAAATTTGAAATATCTCATGTTTTCCCTCTTTTTTTAGCTTGTTAAGCATTTATCAGGTGCACCGACATCCTTGGACCGCCATCGCATAACATGACATGTACAGAGGTATAGAAGTTGACACAGCATGAAATCAATTTATATATTCGCTGCTTTTAAATAATTATTTTAACATGTCTAACTTTGCCTCAATTTGCATTTTGCATCGTTTACACAACCACTTCCGCTCTGTGGTAACCCTGTAGGGAATTCTTTGTGGCAATTTCGAAGCTGGTTGCGGTTACTGAACTTGGAAGGTTGACTAAGTATTTCATTTTTACTACATAACGATGTATTACAATTAATCATACAGTTAATTTTGTACTTGTAGTTCCCAGTCCTTTCAATTGGTGAATGGAAGTCAGTTCTGGATTGGTTGCTTTTTAAATTTCGGGATTTGGCAACCCTAGTGCTATCTGGCCACTCACAACTGTACCGAAAAGTTTTAAATTTTGCTATCTGTGTTGTTCACAGTAACTTAAAATATTCATTCTGACAAAAATGGAATGATATTGCAATTATATTTTACAACTCAGCAACAGTGTGCCGATGAGCTTAGTTAAATTTTTGGTAATGAACCGCTATCAAGAACCAGTGTTTATAAACTTCAGACATGCACTGACCGGAATTCCCAGTCGAGCCAGTTGGAGCGTACTTAGAGTCAAACCACCACCTATTGCAGACGACGAGCTCGAGTTGCCGCGAGAACCGAGAGTGACCCTTGCGCAGCTTCGTTCTGGATACTGTAGCAGGCTGAACTCCTACTTATCCAGAATCGATCCCGGCATTTCAAACATATATCCAGCGTGCAACGAGCGCCTGCATGATACCAACCACCTCTTTGCATACCCAGTTAAGCCTACACATCTGATACACCTCTTCGACTCTGCGCAAACTCGTCACAGTGTAAATCTTAAAGGAGAATATTTTATAAAACTGTAAAGCGATTTTCGACGATTAATATTTGTTTTACTATCTAAACCCGAAATATAAACGAACCTCGCATATTCGAAGTTATGGTAAAAGAACTTTGAAATTTAAAGTCTCTCACGTTTAATATACTTTAAAGCATTTTTCTTCCAGAGGGAAAATTTTGTATTTCAATCTCAGAAAGATGTTAATATTGATATTCGAAAAAGTCTTTTCGTATTTTTTCAATAGATGTCGTTGCAGTCGTATATCTCCAGTGCTACCAATCACATTGTGTCTACCATATAGTCTTGGAAATGTGAGATTTTAAGCTTCATTTAACCAAAAAAATTAAATTCGTAGTTTGGTTTTCAATAAATAGATTGTGACATTCGCTGTGTGGCTTATGGCGCCGTCCTATTGAAACCACATATTGTCCAAGTTCGTATCATCCGATTCGGGCTAAAAATATTCGGTTATCATTGAGCTAGACCGATTCCCATTCACAATAACGTGCTGGTCTGGATCGTCACGGCGAAAGTACGGCCCAATGACGTCGCCGGCCCATAAACCGCACCAAACCGTATTTTTTCGGTATTCAATGGCTCTTCATGGACCATTGTTGACATATGAACCAAAACCGAATATTTTGATTATTGATGAAGGCATTCAGCCAGAAATAAACCTCATGGCTGAAGATGATTTTTCGATGAAAATCCGGAACATGTTCAAGTTGTTGCTCTGCGCGATTCTGGTGATCAAGCGGCTTCAGGTCCTGCGTCAATTTCATCTTGTAATGATTTCGGTCAAGATCTTTTTGCAAAATTTAACACAACGACGTCGCAGAGATGCCCAAAGCTTGAGAACGACGTGTGAGAGACTGATTTGGGTCTTCCTCAATTGATGCGCTAGCGACAGCAATATTCTCGACACTACGGGCACTTCTTTGTCTCACTGGCACGGGAACATTTTGTACTGGCTAAAAGGATACATCGATGACGGTATTTAATATATTTTTTAATGTGTTACAATGTGAACCGCAGCACCACGATATGTTCTGTCTAGGCTTAACTCTGAAGTTATACTTGTAAACACTGTTTAGGGTTAAGCTGCAAACCTAAAGACGACTAAGACTGTGATCCCTTGAAATTTGAAACTTCCCACCAAGAATAACTTTATTTCTAGTCTAGGAAAGTATTACATCAATATCAGGTAGAAACTTCCATTAATCTGAGCTTATAATACACCTAATAAAAGATTTTGTCAAGACGATTGCTAGAATACTGGCGAAATCATCGTCGATATTTGGCCTGCAACAGTCGAGGATACACTCCATTCATTTTTAAAACTTTATAAACACAGTCACCGAAAAAAGTAGTTTGCAATTATCAAAGTTTTCCTACATTGCAGCAGCAGCAAGCAACTCAAATAAATAATCAAAGTTTTCTTATAGTCCCTTTTACCCTAGAGGGAAAGTGCTAAACGCCATTGTGGCCCACACAAGAAGCGCTCAATTTAAATTGACAACAATTTGTAGAAAATCAATGTCATTCTCGGCAAATTTGCTAGTACAATTTACATGTTCTTTTGTCGCCTACATGCAGATACCAACACACCGACATGCATGTCGGTTCGGTACGTCCACATGTAGATTGTTGTGATTGTTGTTGCCCTACGTTTCCACTTTGTCTTGCTTGCGCATTTGGTCTCGTTTCCCGTTTTTTTTTTGCTTGCGAATATATCTCTTCTGCGTCACAGCATGTAACCTGCATGTGGACTATGTTGCTGGTGTTGCCCGTTGTTTTTGTAGTTGTTGTATTATTTATTTCTTTTTTTTTTGGTTTTTCGCTTTTTGTTGCCATTGGTAATACTAAAGCTATTGTTACATCTGCTGAAGGATTCCCGCTTTTAATATGCTTTGCTTTTGTTGTTGCTGTTGTTCAGCGCTTAATATTGCTGTCAAAGTTGCTGTTATGCTTGTTCCTACTTACACATATTTGCCTCGCTGTGCCTTGCTGCCATCAGCTTTTCTTGTGAAATACTTATTTTTGGCTTCTCTTGTTCTTGTTAGCCTGTCAGCGGCTTTCCAGCAACGCTGTCGTTAGTTAGTTACTTTATTTTTTTATCCATTTCACTTGCGACTATCTCCATTCGCATGCAACAACAGTGCAGACGCTTAGTGCGGGCAGTGTATGGTGTGTACAAGCAGTCACCGGAAAAAGCGGCAAATGTCGATGGATACGAAGCAGAACCGATATGCCCGAATGCATAAAGTATTGTCTACTTTTTACCAAGTTTCTGCAATTCGTTCCTCTTTTTCTATTTTCAAGTATTTTCCCCGTTCACTCCGTGCGTGTGCTTTTAGTCCATATTCATTTCTCCTTGACTCAAACTGAAGCTAAAGCCTTTTCCGCCGTCTGCGTCTGTTCCGTTGGCGTATTTGCGGATCTGAGTGTGACACAATCTTGTTCGCAAACAAAATAAACAAACAAACAGTGAAATCCAACAAATATATTTAAATCGAAAAAATTAATAAATAAATACACTGCGCGTCATTGGTTGGTAAATCGTAAGAGGTTCAATGAGCATTAACAAAATTCACTCTTCACATGTTGTGCGAATTCAAACAGACCACTCTATGATCGGGATTCATGTGGTAAGATCTTAATTACTGCCAGGTTTATACATGTAAGTGGCTTGGAAAAACGACAAAATGGAAACGTCTTAATATATCCTTCTGCCAGATCAAGGCAAAACCATTATGTATGCAATAATGGGTGATCCAAGTAAACGTACTTTTTCCAATAGTCTGAGCATGTCAAGCTGTCATGTTACTTTTGTTCTGAATTATTTGCCATTTCTTCATAAAAAGACTTACTCCCAAACAACGTTTACAGATCGTTCAACTTCATTACGAAAATGCACCTTCTGTGAAGAATGTGTTTTGGCGTTTCGCTATACTTATGGTCAACATAATCGGCCTACCGAGGGTACTATTCGCAACACCGTCACCAATCTTGAGACCCAGAGTTCATTATTGGATAATATTCAAACGAAAAGACCACGTCCAGCAAGCAGTGAAGAAAATATAGTAGCCATAGTTGACAGCGTACACGAAGACCTGGAGAGTCGACTCGGCGCCGTTCGTAGCAACTCGGCCTGACTTATGGAACGACGGTTTGGTATGGTTTGTGGACAAGTGTAATCATCGGGTTTTCTTCAAAAATGATACCGGTGAGCACGTAACCTTTAATGGTGACCGCTACCGCGCCATGATAAGCGCCTATTTGAAATTGAACCTAGTGATCTTGGCAGCATTTGGTTTCAACTAGACGGCGTCACTTCCCACACATCACATCAATCAATGGATTTATTGAGAAAACGCTTCGGTGAGCCGCGAATTTCACGTTTTGGGCCGGTCAATTGACCACCAAGATCATGAGATATCACACCGTTAGAGTTTTTCCTGTGGGGATATGTAAAGTCTAAAGTCTCTGTGGACAATCCCGCTTCGATTCAGGCCTTGGAGCAAAACAGCACGCATGTCATTCGCCAATTAACGGTCGAAATGATCGAACGATTCATCGTAAATTGGAATCAAAGGTTGGACCATAAACCGTGGACAACATTTGATAGAGGTAATCTTCAAAAAGATAAATTTCAAAGTATGATAGTAAATATTCCACAGTAGGGAACCTCGAAATGGATCACCCTTTAGAAATAGAACACCTGCAATACATGATTTGTTCAAGACCGAGGCGAGACCTTACATTCAACAAAGGAGATTTGTATATTTTTCTTTAAAACCCCTAAAAAATAAGATAAATAATTTCGACAAATCACTTCAAGAAATTAAGTTTGGCTGTTCTTCTTCCTACTTATGGTAGACTTAGGTATCGTTTAGGCGCGTTGATTAGCTATCAGAGTACCATAGATTTTTTCGTCAATTCGATGTAAGCACTGCAGTGTAGTTCTTTCACTTGGTCTCTTCAGAAGACTGAAGCATCTGAATATATTCGTACGACTAACCATATTAGAATACCCTAAAAATTCGTTAGACACCCCAAATAAATCAAGACTTCATTGCCGCTATATGAATTTGACCTCAAGGACAGTATATTATTAGGTCAAAACCTGATTCGAGTTAGTCAGCAGAGCGTTATATTCGAGAAGGGTCTTCCGGAAATAAATTTTTTCGAAGTTGATTTTAGCTCTTTTTTAGAAATCGAAAAACACTGTTATTATTAATGAGCAAGTCTTGCACAAAGACTACCTTAGCCACTAGACTTTATAGTAGATTCAATTTATTGCCTGTAACCCTTTCTCTGAAGACTTCTTTAGCCGACCGAAATCCTTCCTTCACACGAACAGACTTCATAGTCTCTCAGCTCTTCAAATTATTATTCTTAACATGGTAAAATGGCTCGCTGGCGATAAAAAGTCACTGTAAACTCAAAGCACTTTCCTTTCACGGTGGTTTCTGACAGCCCTAAAAATTTAGTTGGAAATGATTGCAGATGTGAAAGCTTTCCTTTTTTCGCGAGCTTTGAACACCCTAAGATCGAGTTGTTTACTCAAATTACCAAGCTATAAGAATTGTGTCACTTTGTCGAAGAAAATAATATATAAATAAACGAAACCAAAATAAAGGAAAGTTTTTGTGAAGTTTCGTTCCAGAATAATGGCTCTTCATCAAATCAATCTCACTAAAAATCGGTCAATGTACGAGTATTCATTTCTTATGGTGAAATCCACACTAATTTGAATTAAGTCCATAAAAAAGGTTAAGGAGCTAATGACAAAAAGTATATTCCATTAATGCAAATTGACTATGATTTTTGTGGATGGAACATTATAAAGACCGATAAATCTATTGTCAAAAAGAAGGTACTTCATAGTTCAAAAACAATGATATAGATTAAATTTTTATTTAGTGAATCTAATGCATCTCCTGTTCAATCTCCAACCTCATAAACTACTGACTAGGGGCAGCAAAATTCGACCTCTTAGTGGAAATGGCAACCTGACAGCTTGAAGTAACAGGTTTTCACTTAGAGCGCTACAAAAGTAAATAAAATAAGAACGGTTTGGAATATCAATGAAATTTTTTATTCCTGTGAAAGTACATTCGATGCCATTATGTATGAAGCTCAATTTCTTTTGTATGGACATCACAGGCACGCTTACAGAAGTCCAAACGCTGAACCTAATTTTCCACGGTTTTCAACGATAAATCGGCCGATACTGCTGCGATTTCACGTTCGATATTCGTACGAAGCTCATCAATCATCGCTGGCTAGTTGGCAAAGACCATAGACTTGACGTAGCACCACAGAAAATAGTCTGACGGCGTCAAATCGCATGACTGAGGTGGCCAATTGACTGGACCGTTTCGTGAGATAACACGTTCACCAAACATGGTTTTCAATAAATTGATTGTGACATTCGCTGTTCTGTTTTCCGATATGGACGATATGGACCAATTCGAGCTAAACATATTCGGTTATCATTGAGCGGTAGCGATTTCCATTCACAGTAACGCGCTGGTCCTTATCATCACGGAAGAAGTACGACCCAATGACGCTGCCGGCTCATAAACCGCACCAAACCGTAGTTTTTTCGGGATGCAATGACGTCTCATGGAGTACGTGCGGCTTGCTTTCTGACCAATAACGCATATTTCGCTTATTGAGGAAGCCATTCAGCCAGAAATGAGCCTCATCGCTGAAGTTGATTTTTCGATGAAAATCCGGATTATTTTCACGTTCTTGCTCAGCCCAATTGATGAACATACGACGATTCTGGTGGTCAAGCGGCTTTAGTTCTTGCGTCAATTTGATCTTGTAGGGATGAAGGTCAAGATCTTTCCGCAAAATTCGCCACAACGACGTCACAGGGATGTGCAACGCTTGAGAACGACCTGTGAGATACTGATTGACTCAATTGATGCGCTAGCGGCAGCAATATTCTCGACACTACGGTCACTTCTTTGTATCACTGTGCTTTGATTCAAATTTTTTCACTAGACGCTCAATTGTTGATCTGTCAGGATGATTATGATGACCATAAATTGGACGTAGCGCTCTTAAAGTTGAGGCCACTGACTCCGAATTGCGGCAGTAAATTTTAATAATTTCGACTGGTTGCTGGATCGTATATCTTTCCATGATGAAATGGCAAACCTTACTGTAGAGAAATGTCAAAAGAGCGGGAAAAAATATGGCGTCGTTTGCTGTCCTTATCGGTCAACTTTTGTAGCGTCCCTATTGAAAACCCCATTATAACAAGCTATTACGTACATGAAGCTCGGCTTCGGCAACGAAGGGCTGACAATCCACTCGGCGAGAGTTAATTGTTATGAAAGCAGCCCAAATGCACCGAATAACAATACCAAGCGACCTTGATGGCTTTCAAACTCGCAAAATTAACAACGATTAAAAATTCTGTTCCTGGTTTGAAAGGACCAAGGCAGGCCAAAGATCACCAAAAGATGAATGTGTACCAAGGCAATGCCATGTTGGTCTGACAACAGGCAAAGAACTCTACTAGTCTTTGAATGATATTGAAAAGGGTATATTAAGTTTAACGAAATCCTCGCTGTCGCATCACTATAGCATATAGCTGCCATACAAACTGACCGATCAAAATCAATATACACAACTTAAGCTTTTTTCTTATTTTTAATTTCGGAAAAAAGTTCATCAAAGCCAAGCACATGACGCACAGTAGTAGTTGTAGGTGAAGTGCAACAACAATTGCAAACTGGACAAAATAAAAACTTGGCCAAGTGCAAGCTACAAATATTAAAGACGCACAACAATGCCAAGTGCACACACACACTCCCACACAAATACATATACGCGCTTACATTAAAATATTTCTAAGTATTCGGGTATAAAAATAAATCAGCAAAAGCGAATAAACAAACAAACAATCTAAACGAATCAACAACATTCTCAACATATCATTTTGCATGCAGCACACACACACACATAGCCAAACAAACAAACATACTTGGTAGCACATGGCGTATGAGTGCGCGCAGCTGTGACGAGTCTACGATGGTTTGGGCCGCCTTGCTGGGGAGCTGCTCGCTGGCAAACTAAGCACAACAGCTTGCAGCGACTATCGCCCACAACTAGTTTATCGGCTTTGGCAAATTTAGCATATTTTCGTTTCGGCCACGCTGTCCTCTAGCCAAAATGGTAAATAGAAAAAGTTTGAGAATTTACATATTCGCATGTGTGCGCGTATACACACACACTCACACGCGCATATATGGAAGGCGCATTTCTTAATCTCGTTTTACAGTTACCATTGTGGCGGCTGCTGTTGCTGGCGGTGCTGCTGCTGCTAGTGGCAACACATGCAATGGCCGTCACCAAGCGTTTACGGTGTTTCTTTATTGTTGTTATTTATTTGGTGCTTTTTTGTGCGCTGCTTGCTTGTTTGTTGTTATTGTTGCTCTCTGATTTTACATATCGTTTTTTATTCTCAATTTCATTGTTCATTTTTTGCACATTTATTTATGTGCATATTTGATGAGCGAGGCCCGTCCCTCACTTGCCTGGTGACTTCTCTTAATTCATGCTCACAGCGTTTGTTGGCTTACTCGCCTGCATGTGTGTGCGACAGTTTGTTTATATGTGTGTGTTGTACATACATATTTTGTGTGTTTACAAATTTTGTTTGCCATTTTATTATTGTATTTCGCATGTGTGCTCGTTTATGTATATGTGCGAATGTGTTGTATTGGTGTATTTTTCGGACATTTCCGGTTTCCGTCGTTTAATATGACTTTTCATTGTTGAGTATTTGCGCATTTTGTTTATCTCAGTTTTCGCTCGCCCAAAACGCCTATGCATATATGGATGTGTGTGTGTGTGTGTGTGCACATATAAATATATTTGTATTTTCACTTGTATTGCCCGTCATCTGCAGAGCAAGTTGTCGGCTCGCAAACAGCTTGAATAGCCTGTGAGTGTTAAGTGTAGTGAATTTTAGATTCTATTGTTGCCTATTTCTTTTTAAGACTCTGCCATTGTCGTCGCATTGGAAATTTGTACACATTTGAACTTTGACAATTGCTATTTGCAGCATTTTTCAAGATTTACACACTTCCTGTAAACAACCACTGATTTAATTCGTATAATAAGTGGAGAGAACAGGACATAAGCAGATCTGAGTTCAACCAAGATATACTAGGATTGGACGAAGTGGATTTGCCGAGCAGAATATTTGAATTTAATTACTCAATACTTCGTTTGCACCGAAGCATAATATTCTTCACTACTAGTTACAAGGGTTCCATACAAAAACTTGGCTTTGGCCAACAGTTACTCTATGGCAGCTACAGGCTAAAGTGATCCGATATCGGCGGTTCCAACAAATGAGCAACTTCTTGGGAAGGAAGGACTAATTCACGTACATATAGTCAGACGGACATGGCTCAATCGACTCAGCTCGTCATTCTGATCATAATTAATGATAAATATTTTTTTATGGTCTCCGACGTTTCCTTCTGAGTCTTACATATTTCTTGGCAACCTTAGTAGTACTTTTTCAGTATATAACAAGTAAGGAAGGGCTAAGTTCGGGT
Organism: Bactrocera neohumeralis; assembly: GCF_024586455.1. NCBI lineage: Eukaryota > Metazoa > Arthropoda > Insecta > Diptera > Tephritidae > Bactrocera > Bactrocera neohumeralis. The sequence goes on from NC_065922.1 coordinate 44,110,778, forward strand.
GTCACCGAACATTTTATACTCTCGCATGATAAAGTGATAATCGAGATTTCATTATCCGTCATTTACATATTTTTCTTATTTTGCTGTAAAATTAATTAGATTAGTAGTTCAGATCATTTTTGGTCCATAAGTGGTGGCGACGCCACATATTTTCATAAAAAAAAGGCAGGTGCAGCTTCTTCTACCATTTTTTTCAAAATTTTGTGTTTCTGACGTTTTTTGTTAGTCGGTTAACGCACTTTTAGTGATTTACAACATAACCTTTGTAACCGATTTCTTCCATTTTTGAACTTTATGGAAATGCCTGACATGTCATCTTTAGGATGTTAAGAAAATATTATATACCCTCTCTACAATCCTTTGTGCCAAATTTCACTTTAATATCTTTATTAGGCTTAGTTATGACACTTTATAGGTTTTCGGTTTCCGCCATTTTGTGGGCGTGGCAGTTGGCCGATTTTGCCCATTTTCGAACTTAACCTTCTTATGGAGCCAAGAAATACGTGTACCAAGTTTCATCATTATATCTCCATTTTTTCCGTAAAACAGGGACAGACGGAGTGGATTTAAACTCTACGTCACCCTTCACTTTGGTATATATAACCCTATATCTGACTTTTTTAGTTTTAGGACTTACAAACAACCGTTATGTGAACAAAACTATAATACTCTCCTTAGCAACATTGTTGCGAGAGTATAAAAATTTACAGTAACAATGTTGTTAATAAATAGATTTCCAATTAGTTAGTGATTACAAAGCGGCGTAAAGATCAAGCAACTGGCATAATAATATTATAATACAATGTCACAAAGGTATACTAAATTTTTTCCACAGTGGATATACAAAGTATCTCTTGAACCACTTTGATTGTCTCTCCACCTGTAGAAAAGTTACGGCAATAAATAAGGAATGGCAAAGTTTGCGTAATTTGTATGTTCAGTTATGTAAGAGAGATACGGTTAAATTATTTGGCGTTAAAAAGATAAAATTACGGACTAAAGAAACTACGCAGACGGTTTTGGGTTGTTTGACTCCAATGAGACCAAATTTGGTGCTTTGCGATACCAGATTGAGTTCACTTGCTAGGTTCATGAGGAGTAGTCATCCTTTATTACGACCGCGCTTGGAACAAATTTCAACAGACTCTACGGCCTCACTACCGATACCTTTCCCAGTGTATCAAACCGTGGGGTCCCCAGATGCTTACAGCGTAATGGGTTATAACTAAAAATTTTGTGCAGAATTCAGCGTAACTCAAATATACTATTAACAAAAAGATAAGCTATCCCATAATTGCATAATTATATTATTTTAAAAACGAAAAAAATTAATGACCTTCAAACTACGGGCCATTATCAGCAACTTGTCTTAGTTTAATTAGGATACTTGAGCAAGCTAGTTGTACACCGTTAGTATCAACTTTCTTAAGGCACTTCCGGATGCGACGTGTCAGCTGCTTAAAATTTTGAGCCTTCCAAACATTTTTAAAACCCAATGTTTTGACTTCTCCAAAAAAATCCTCAATCAGTCGGCATTATGGTAAGTTTGTCGGATTCTTTTATTCACAAGTATGTTCACAAAGTAGATGTTGACCAAGAACTCCATTGTCACATTTGCATATTGAGAAGAGGCTTTGTCCACAAAATACGATTTCATCGTTTTTATGGTGTTTCTGTATGAAAATAACCAACATTTTGTCCAAACATTGATTAATGCACGTCTCATGATTTATTGCCAGTCCATTTGGTTTAAAAAATTGCTCAGAAATACTTTTAGGAGAAACTACTATGTAGAGCATAACTTTGGACTCATTTTTTTTTTTAATTTGAACTTTATCTCGGTAGGCGTTATAGACATATTGTCTGTGTAGTAAACATCGTTGCCCGGCTTTTGTGGCCCGCTGAGTTAAAAGAAGTTCTCGTCATCCAAAATGAATGATTTTCTACTCAAATTCTTGCACATCCACCGACATTGTGATATAACTTGACATATCTGCTCTTCGGTGTACCCTGGGCAACGATGCTTTTTTCTGGCTTTAATGTTAAGTCAACTTAAAATTTTGCAGATATACGGCTCTGAGCATTCAAATTTTCGTACGGCTTCGGTTTGACTCACGCAATCCTTATTGATGAACGCTGTCTTCAACTTTCGAATGTTTTGGGGCGTCATAATATTCGACTTTCTTCCAGAACCCGGTTGCCTTTCTAATTTTAGAATACTTAATGTTGAGTATAGTGTTCTTCTGGAGACGCTTTCCGTGATAAAATGCACACACGTAAACTTTTTTCTGGCGGTTTCATGTTTTTTTTTTGTTTTAAATTCACAACGCTTTCAGAGCTGGTATATTTTTGGCCATTTGGGCAACATGACCTAGCCAGCGTAGTCGCTGTCTTTTAATTCGCTGAACGATGTCAATGTCGTCATATATCTCATACAGCTCATCGTTCCATCGAATGCGATATTCGCCGTGGCCAACGCGCAAAGGACCATAAATCTTTCGCAGAACTTTTCTCTCGAAAACTCGCAACGTCGGCTCATCAGCTGTTGGCATCGTCCAAGCCTCTGCAACATATAGAAGGACGGGAATTATGAGTGACTTATAGAGTTTGGTTTTTGTTCGTCGAGAGAGGACTTTACTTCTCAATTGCCTACTCAGTCCGAAGTAGCACCTGTTGGCAAGAGTTATCCTGCGTTGGATTTCCAGACTGATATTGTTAGTGGTGTTTATGCTGGTTCCTAAATATACGAAACTATCTACAACTTCAAAGTTTTGACTGTCAACAGTGACGTGAGAGTCAAGTCGCGAGTGCGACGACTGTTTGTTTGATGACAGGAGATATTTCGTCTTGCCCTCGTTCACTGCCAGACCCATTTGCTTTGCTTCCTTGTCCAGTCTGGAGAAAGCAGAACTAACGGCGCAGGTGTTGAGGCCGATGATATAGCAAAATAGCAGGCCATTAAAATTAGTGCACATTTTTAGTTACAACCCGTTAGTCTTGCCAGTGCGTGACAAGTGCACAAGATATGTTCCATTGTTTCCCTGGTGTCTTTCTCTTCATATTTTCTGGAGTCCTCTCGATCTGTCACCTCCATACTTCAGACGTGTGTTCCCACGAGAAAGTCACCAGTTAGTATTCCGATCATGTTCCTACGATATGCGATACGAGGATACTACCTTGATTGCTGATTGACTGTCTACGTTGATGACTATGAAATTGCCTGCAGTACTACCCTTGATATATCACTGCTGAGCCGTCCGTATAAATTTTTGGAGTGTATGTAGTAATCCCGCCGATTTTGCTGCGCAGTTTCAAGCGAAGGGGTTTAAAGGTGACAGATTTAGCACTAGTTCAAGAGCCGCCGTTGGAGTTATTCTTAAAGTTCCCGTTAGCAAGGCTCTGAACCTTTTCCATTGGCTTCCGGCAGACGGATTTCGTGCGCCTGTCCATCATACTACAGCACCGTAGAGCAGAACTGGTCTTACAATAGCTGTGTAGCACCACTGCATGAGAGAAGGAGAGAACACCCAGGTTGTGCCGAGCATCTGCCTATATTCATATAGGGCATTGCTAGTCTTTCTCAATCTTTTTTCCACATTGTACTTCTACAGAAGTTTGCTATCCAAAACTACCCCAAGTTACTAGGTCCGATCCTTTTCTTCTGTATAAAAATGATGGTCATAATACTGCACTTACCTGATATATGTATATGGCAATGTCGAAGCAATTTATTCACCACTAATTGCCATAGAAGCAGAGATAGCACTCCACCTTGCAGAGGACCTCTAAAGACTTCCGTGGTCAGTCTAACTTCATTCCATTCCACTCTTATACTTCAACAACAATTGACTGGACACTATTCAGATTAGATTCCGTAGAAACGTTGTTAAATGCTCTATAAATGTCCAGAAGTGCTCCAAGAGCGTATGCCTTATGTTCAAGAGCATTTTTCATATTAAATATTAGGGTATGCAGCGTAGTCTTTACTGACCTGTGACCGTTTCGTGTATGCATTGCGCTTTGGACAAGCTTCTAGTCGTATCTCCCTACTTTCTTGCGTTGCATTTCTTGATATTTTAGTTTCCATATAAATTTGCTGAAGCAAGTTGTACTTAGAAAAGCGAAAACCTGTCACAGTTGTGTTATTTTAGAAGAGAAGTTCAGTATGAAAGGTTGTTTTGAAAGGAAAGTTAATGAAGTCACAAACTGCAGATTATTAACACACCATGGCGAAAACCTTTCTTAAAACTCTTTCTAATATATGCATCTGAGGGCACAGTTAACTACCAGTCGTCTAGATAACTCTTACGGAAAAGTTGGCATACTGTGTGAAGAACTTGAAAGCAAATTCTCTTTCGTAATGACTTCATCGTCTCTATGCTTTTTAGAGGCTTCCAGAAAACGTTGATCTTTTTGATTTAGGTTGGTCGTTTCTGAATATTTTAATATAATGAAACCCATCTGTTTACATAACTGAGCTTAGCATTGAAATTCAACCGGTATTATAAATCGGTGCCTATACACAGTTCACCACTCGATTCCTCGGCATTACAAAAGGACTCAGCTTGTTTCTTCTTCTTAATTGGCACCGCTTACGCGATTATAGCCGAGTTAACAACAGCGCGCCAGTCGTTTCTTCTTTTCGCTACGGATGGAGTCATGTGTAGAAGTTCACGCAAGTGAGGAAAGTTCTCTGATCGCCATTCACTTGGGAGTGGCCAGAAACGATTCTTTTACACATGGCTCAAGCAGCTCACAACTTTCGGTCTTTTACCCAGAGGATAGCCTAAGAACATCCGTTCGAAGGCGAGCTAAAGTGAGAAGGCGAAACATCCCCTACATAGGGTTGTGCGCTGGGTTCGGGACTCGCCACGTAAAAAAAAACACCCCCAATGAAAAGGAACTCAGCTTGTTTACCTAATTCTAAAATTTGAGGGATGACCTCGCATGATAATTTGCCGGCATGTGCAAATGTCAAAATGAGCGTGTGTAACTTGTGACTGCAAGCATATATGCATTGTGGAACACATTCTTAATATCCAGCCGAAACGCAAACTGACATCGCCAGACCCGCAGCCACATGCTCACCACAAACAAACCCATTTGCACTTCCAACATTGTGGCCGAATGGCCGCCGTGCGTGAGTGCGTACACTCAATTGTCCGTGTGTTTGTGGAAATTAAAAAGCGTGAACTCGCAATGCTAAAGCCAAATGCCACACCAGGAGCACGAACCAGCCGAGTGGTTCGAAATCTGACACCCAGCATAACACCAGCGCCCTTCATGCCGCTTGCACTCATTTGCCCCAAAAGAATGAAGTGATATTTAGTGCGGCATGCAGGAGAGTACGTAGAGAGGTGTGTGAATGTGTGTATTGCTGATATACATATACGGCAAGTTGGAGGTCGTTTATGCCCCATTAGCAGTTGCACTTTGTTAAAATGTCATTAAGGTCCCGGCTTCATTCCCGAAATTTTGCTGCCAACTTTTGCATGCATGGTTTGAATTTGCGGTTAGATCTTATCTTTGGATGAGATTGCGAAGTAATGTTTCTCTGGAAAAAGGTTTGCGAGTGGAGAACTTAATATATATTAATATTCAAGGTAACGTGATTGCTAAATTAGTGAATCTATCCAAAAATAAAATATTTTGCAAAACAAGGGATGGACTCTTCACAGTACAAAAACCGATCTCAAAAAATTCACCGAAATCAAAATGTTTCATTAAATCTCAAGATTGAGAAATAAACAAAGATCTATAACCTCTTGGCGTTTCACTTTTTGTTCAACGGGTGATCCAAGTAGGGTCAATTTTTGTAATAACATTTTTTGAGACAGATCAGGAATGAGTCGTGTCAGAAACATGTTACTTTATTTAGTACTTTTTTAGAATTTCATGTGTTCAGTTTATATGGAACGCCTGATATGCTTACAAATCGTTCAACTTTTTTACGAAAAATCACGTTCCGTAAAGAATGTGTTTCACGCGCTTCGCTCAACTTATGAGAGAGAGACCGTGGAGAGTCGATTCGCGCCGTTCAAAAAAAAACTCGGACTGACGTATGGAACGACTTGGCGCATTTTACGTCAAGATCTTAAATTGAAAACATACAAAATACAGCTGAAGCAAAAACTGAAGCCGCTTCACTCTATGAGCTCTTAAAAAGTTGCAAGAAGATCCGGCGTTTTCGAACCAAACTTTGTTCAGCAATGAGTCCCATTTCAGGGTCAATTGGTATGTAAAGAAGCAAAAATGCCGCATTTGAGACAAAGAGCAACCTGAAGAGATTCAAGAACATTTCACATAGAAAAAAACAATGGTTTGGTGTGGTTTGTGGGCCAGTGGAATTATCGGTCCATATTTCTTCAAAAATGATGCCGTTGAGAATGTTAATGGCCACCGTTATCGTGCCATGATAACCGTCTATTTACACTACTCTTTATGCCTGAAATTGGAGTTCATGATCTCGGCGACATTCGGTTTCAACAAGACGGCGGTACTTTCCACACATCGCATCAATCAATGGATTTCTTGAGAGAAAACTTCGGTGAGCAGATAATTTCACGTTTGGGCCGGCCGATTGGCCACCAAAATAGTGTGATATCACACCGTTAGACTTCTTCCTGTGCGGACAATCCCGCTTGCAGCAAAACTTCACACGTGTGATTCACCAATTACCAGTCGAAATGCTGGAGCGAATCACGAAAATTTGACTCAACGAATGGACCATTTGTGACGTAGCTGCGGCCAACATTTGAAAGAAATAATCTTCAAAAAATAAATGCCAAAGAATGTTCCCCTTAAAATTTGAAGTTTTTGTGTTTTTTCTTTAAAAAAAAATGTAGGGAGTCTCTAAATGGACCACTCTTTATTATTTCATTCTTCGAGTTTACCGACAAATCACCAGTAACAGTACTCTGCTAGCCTGCCTCCCGGATCACATACTGATCTTTAGATCATCAACAAAGACAGATAAAAGATAGGTCAACGGAATCCTTTTGCTAACCGATACACTAACCTTTGCTGTTATCAAGCACAAGTTCTATGTAAACACCAAAATTACTTCTCCCATACTATAATTAAATTTAACACAAGAAACCAGTTTTCAACCGTTTCCATAAGACTTTTGATATGAAAGGAATGTAGAATCTTAAACTTCAACTAAAAATTTTAAGGTATCACTATCTCAGAAACCAGTAGTAATTCTCTATTAGAGCAAAGAGAAGAAGGGAAAGAGATACATATATCTATGAAGGTTTAGAATCTATTTTGGGCGAAGTGTGGAAACGGGTTAACACAGGAATAGTAGAAATTCTAAAAATGGCAGTACTTCTGTGTTATCAATGATTTTGATGAGTATATTAGTTCTTTACACATAAGCTCTTCATAAGAAAAGCCACAGAAGAAGGTCGACTTTAAGAACGCATATCACAACAAAGACAGCAACAGGCAAAAAACTAAGTTACAAAGATATTGAAGAGCCGCTGGCCTGCAAAGACAAAGTATTTCTTTGTAACGGATTTTTGTTCTTATTGCCGCTATCACAATAGCTGGGACAAGGTATTTATGCAAAATCTCAGTTGAAAGATTGTGCCTTGCGTTACAAAGCGATCAAATGGTTATATAACAGAGATGCAGGTGAGAAGTGGCGTCACACTGGAAAAGAGAGATTTTTTTCTGTGTGCGTAGCTATGACAATAGCAAGGCATGTGGCCGAACGCACAAAGGTAAAATATTGACACTTTTTGTTTCGACCAGATCTGGTTGGCTACGCTTCCGTTGCACCACCCTTGAGATGTTGCGTCCATTTGCTGGAGCAAAAGCGTCGATTAATATATGCGTTCGTGTGTATGTGTGTGTGTGTGTATGTCCGACAATAGGTCGCTGCTTGGTTGCATTGCAACGATTGTTGGTTTCTACGTTGGTTATTGTTGTTGTTTTTGTGTGTTATACTGCATTTTCGGGTCAATAGAAAAGCTGTGTGTCATGCTGCCTTCATGTGAGTCTGTGTGTGGCTGCTGGTGTGAGTTAAAAGCATATAGCCATGAAGTGTAATGCTAGTTTAAATTTTTTTACTTTCTTTCTCTTCCTTTTGCAATTTTTTTTATTATTTCTTGAATTCAGGCTTCGTGGCTGTCAAGGCTATCACCGTTGCAAATGGGCCATATGGACTACCCTTATAAATATATCATCTAGAGACGCACGAATGGGTTAACAAGTGAATTTGACGTGATTGTGGCCAATATTGAAACACGAAGGCACACGTCGTTTTTCATACTCTAGCAATATTGCACCGGGTTCACGTAACGGATTTTTAAAAAAGTAGAATGCCAAGGCGATACATATAAGGTATAACTACATAATAGATTGATCAGACTATATAAGACATGTCGGTCTGTTCGTTGGACTATCTACGCAAGCGTTAGCTAGTATACAAGATTAGATATCTCACAGAATTGTGGCACACTTAAGGGTGTATTCTAGTGTAGAAATAAAACATCGATCTTTTTCAAAGTCTTATTATTCAAGAATATGTCTGCAAGAGGATTTTTCTGAATTCATATTATTTTCGGGGATATACGCATCTAAACGTGTCCGGCCGGAACTGAAACTTCAAACGCGTTTTTCTCGAAACCGTCTTTTTCAAAAAAGGCAAAATAGTGGTACAAAATTTGATTTTTCTTTTCAGACAGACGCCATTTCGTGAGCCTCAGATATTGCTCTATTATTCTAGATTAATATTTTTTTAATTCCGATTGCTAGGAGGAAAGAAAATGCAAAAGGACAGCTGGTACGATGAGGAGTGCCGTGTCGCAGCGGAGAGAAAACAGACTGCCTACCTCGCAACGTTACAATCGATCACAACACGTGCGGGCGGGATAGATACCGAGATTTGAAGAGGGAAGCGAGACAGAAAAAGAGAGAGCTCGAAATGCGTGAGTATGATGAGCTTGACAAGCTGACCGACATGGGTAATGCTCGAAAATTCTACGAAAATATGCGGCGGCTAACGGAAGGTTTCAAGACCGAAGCATACTCTTATAGCGCCCCCGGAGATGATCTAGTTACTGAAACCCAGAGCATACTAAAATTATGGATGGAACACTTCTTCAGGCTGCTGGATGGCAGTGAAAGTATAACGCCAGGAGAAGGCGAACCCGATTCCCCAATCCATGACGATGGAGCAGACGTTCCATTTTCCGACCATGAAGAAATTCGAATAGCAATTACCTGCCTGAAAAACAACACAGCATGCCCAACGATTGGAATTTAAATGTGCTCTGCCCAATCCACAAAAGGGAGACTCTTCAATCTGCACCCACTAGCGTGCGATAAGCCTCTTCAACATCGCGTATAAGGTTCTATCGAGCGTATCGATTGGACCTTATCAGTGTGACTTTAGACCTGGTAAATCAACAACCGACCAGATATTCAACTTGCGTCAAATCTTGAAGAAGACCCGTGAAAGGAGAATCGACACACACCACCACTTCGTCGATTTCAAAGCTGCTTTTGACAGCATGAAAAGGAGCTACCTTTATGCCACGATGTCTGAATTTGGTATACCCGCAAAACTTATACGGCTATGTAAACTGACATTGAGAAATACCAAAAACTCTGTCAGGATCGGGAAGGACCCGATACCAAACAAGATTTCAGACAAGGCGACTCCCTTTCACGTTACTTCTTCAATCTACTTTTGGAGAAAATAATTCGAACCGCAGAACTAAATTGAGAAGGTGCTATCTTCTATAAGAGTGTACAACTGCTGGCGTACGCCGATGATAATGATATCATTGGCCATAACAACCGCGCCTTTGGTTCCGCTTTCTCCAGATTGGACAAAGAAGCTAAGCAAATGGGACTGGAAGCGAACAAGGCAAGTCGAAGTATCTTCTGTCATCAAAAAAACAGTCGTCGACGTCGCTACTTGGCTTCCACGTCACTCTTGACACTCAAAACTTCGAAGTCGTATAAAATTTCGCCTATCTTGGGTCCAGCATTAACATCATCAAACAAAGTCAGCCTCGAAATCCACAAAGAATAACTCTTGTCAACAGGTGCTACTTCGGGCTGAGTATGCAATTGAGAAGTAAAGTCCGCTCTTGACCATCTTCCCCCTCCCGCTATATGGAGCGGAGGCATGGACGATGACAACATCAGATGAGTCGGCGTTACGGGTTTTCAAATGAAGTGTTCATTGGTAACGGCAAATACCGCAGTCGATGGAACGATGAGTCTGTACGAAATATACGACGACATTGACATAGTTCAATGAATTAGCCGGCTACGCTGGCTAGGTCATGTCGTCCGAATGGATGAAAATAATCCAGCTCTGAAAGTATTTGAGCAGTACCCGGGGGAAGCAGAGGAAGATAAAGACCTCCACTCCAATCAATCCAATCAAAGATCAGGTGGAGAAACACCTAGCTAGACTTGGAATCTCCAATTGGCGCCCAGTTGCTGTAAACTCGGCTATAAGCGGTGTCTACGCCAATAGAAAAGAAGAAGAAAAATATTATTCAAAACCAATAAAGCACGATATTTGGGAGAGGTGTTCCGATCATACCCTTTTTATGCAAAAGATCGATTACCATACAGAAGACAAAATTTTTTGCATAGAAAGGATATGATTGGAATATTTTTCCCAAATATCGTGCTTATTCCGATATTCCATACATTTGATGTAAGCCTCGGCTGGATGGTCTTTAGTGCCTTAGCAAATTTTTCTTTGTTTCGGTCTCAGCTCATTTTTGGTGCGTCATTCGATGGATTGTTGGTCAGCAGTGAAGTGTTTGATGAATATAGGGTCCTTCACTATCTCGTCAGGTACCTCTTTTGGGATCCTATACGACATCGTTTTTACATAAGATTTAAAATCCGGTAGATTGGTATGAGTCTAGCATTGACACACTTTATACCCAAAACATTAATCAAAATGAGTTGAGTCGATGTCCTAAGAGATGTTGAGAACCTCTGCTCTGTTGCCAACATGCCGTTTTTTATCTTTTTCGATCATTGATCGATCATGGTTGTCACTAACAGAGGTTGGGCGACAAGTTTTCGATGTCTTCACAACGATCACCGAATGCTTCGCGCCACTCAAATACGTGTATTCATTACAAAATTGACCAATAAAAACGTTTGAAAGCACAAACTTTTAAGCAAACTAGTTGTTGTGTTATTTTCCATTCTAAAAATTGCCGGAACAACTTTTCCGTCGTACACAAACAGCTGACAAACACTAATTGTTTGACACATAGAGATCAAACTTTACACATAAAAAAGGTCGTATAAATTCTAAAATTTTTAAGATTCTTAGAGATTTGGCTTTCGAGCGCAGCTTAAATAGGCCGGTCCGATTCAAATTTGATCAGATGGTCAATACATGACAAGTATATATATTGAGACATATTAATTGCTAAAAAATAATTAAATCTAGTTTACAAGCTTCCGTATACCGCAAAATATCACTTTTTTAGCTTTGGTGGCCATTGTGACATGACTTTCTGATTTGGTAACAAAAATTGACGAAGTCGGTCAATATATTTTCTCTAGTCTTTAAACTGTACACAATTATTTCCACCCCTCAGAGAATAGTATTCCTCATATATTGGTGAAGATTTAAGATATTTTAATGAAATTGGCAGACCAAAAACACCAAAATTTTAACTTTTTTTAAACGCCCCCAATTAGTCAATTTTTTTCTTTTGACGGTTGTTCATTTCGTGGACAATATCTTCTAATACTTAATATCTTTACAAGGAAGTTATTTGATAATATAAATGTGAGTAAATATTCAATACCGCCCGAAGTTAACGCCACCTTACCTTTTTCTAATAATTTTTAAAAATAGTAGAAGGTTTTGTTCCAAATACTAAAAACAAAAAATATTGTGTTCATATGTATGGCATCAGCTTTAGAAGAGTAAGCTTTTGCCAGAGTGCGCACTTGCACATACAAATGTATGTGTGCGCCTTTTCTGCATTGATTTGTTAAGCCTTCATGTGCAGTGCTTGAAATCTGCAGCAGCATTTGTAGCTGTCGATACACATAGGAACACGCACACACATACGCAAGGATATTGGTATTTGTGTATGTGTATTAGTTAGCTTTGTAAATGAATCTATTTGATATGCTGCAATAAAAAAGTTATGCCAATTTTTTATAACTTTCGTTTGGCTACCCATTGATTGGCAGCATAATCAGCGCCCACGTTGGCCAAACAATAGCGCAGCAACTATTTATTCCAGTTTGTTATTTCCCATTCTTTTTTTTATCATTTTTTCACCTCCGTTTTGTTGAGACCAGGCGAAAAAACATAAGCCAGCAATTTTTCTGCTGCAATACCTAAATGCTCTGCATAACCCCCGGCTGCCGCGCACTGACAAATGGAAAATTGCGAATGTGGGCAAATACCTTAAAGTCAAGGGGTATTTCTGTATAGTTGCCATTTTCGCTATAAAGGCATCCCTGTCAAGCTTAATGCATAGTGGAAATTAAAAAACAAAAATTAAAAAAGTGCTGAGAAAGCCTGTCCCCGTTTGCTTTTAATGACGGGCAATGATTTAAATCGTGAGCTTTGTGGTAAACAAATAAATCGTTAAACTAAAGTTTTGTCTTCGCAATGATTTTTTTTCGCTTTTGACTCACTGGTTTTTAGAACAGTTCACAACACTTTGCACATTTGCTTGCCATAAAAATCACTCATACGCCCGGTAGTTTTATTGAGCGCGTAATTTTTCAACTACAAAGTAGTGGCGCACACGAAAGCACACACACACACTATATATATATATACATATATATTTTGAAATTCACCATGCCGTAGCGCATCTCATAAACAAGCACAACACACAAACAATGTGAAGAACAGACAAAAACATCTGCAGCGCCACTCACGCACACATACTACACACTTATGGACAGGCAGAGCCTGGAAGAGTCGGAGAGTCGTTAAAATATGATGAAGATGTCGGTACTTTTGTACTTCTATCGCTTGCAATGCGTTTGCTGCTCCACGTTTTTCGGCGGTGTTGCCATAACGACTTGCACTTCAGCGCGAAAAACGTGTGTTCACTGCAATTTCGGCAGTTTTTTCATCTGGCTTAGGAAATTTAAACGAAATGGCCAACGAGAATATGGAGAGTAATTTAAAAATAATTCTAACTATGCTAAATAGAAACAAACGTATGAAGCGAGTACTTAATAAAAACAATTGGTAATCGAGTATCTCTTAAACACAAAATCTCCAAAGGGGCGTCACATAAACAAAATGTTAATGACTTCATTATCAACTATAGAACTTAGAAACTCCACCTAACAAGTAGACTATACTTGGTATAACGTAGCAAAGAACAGATGCTGATTGTTCTGGAAAACTGAAATTCTTGTTGGAAGACTAAACTCTTCATCTCATGTTTCATTACTGGAGCTTACAAACTAAAAATCGTATCAATTGAATAGAGCGAAATGCCTTTCCCAAAATTAATTCGTAGAGAAATTAATTTGATCTGTTGATGGGCGTGTTCCGACTCCCTGTAGATTGAGATAACATTTCTCACAAATTTCTAGAGTGAAATCGACAAGACTTTCCCAGAACAAATCTTCCTGACATCTTTCTATAGGATGTGAAAACGGGCATGATCGGCCAACTTCCTACATAACGGTGAAAACTACTAAAAGTGCGATTACTTTTTAAATGAATTCCCAAGGAGCATCAAATTTAACACCCAACATAGGACAATGGACTTCGCATCGCGCACCTTTGGGTAAAATCCCTTATCACAGAAACTTCTCGACTAAACCGGACTACAGCCACGCCTACTTCATATGTATTGCAATTCGAATCCATAAATTTCCTTTACTTACGTTATGTTATCCCACATCTAAAATTTTTCGAAATCGAACCACATTTCTATGTGGATCAAAGTTGCTCCGGCTGAATTTTCCAAAAAAAATAAAGCGTGTCCCAAAATTAACATAAGATTTAATTTGGCGTCATTTACGTCGCATGTGTTAACGGTACAAAAAAACAAATTGAAAACCAGGTAAACTTGCAGAACAACGTCTCGCTCTTGTTCTTTACTGACGTAGACAACGCTTACACGGTTATAGCCGAGTTAACAACAGCGCGTCAGTCGTTCTTCCTTTTTGCTATTTGGTGCCAATTCGAGATACCAAGTACAACTAGTTCCTTGTCCATCTGATCTCTGCAACGGAGTCTTCCACCTCTGTTTCCACCTCTGGATCGAAAACCTTCAAAGCTTGAGTGTTCTCTTCCATCCGGACAGACGCTATTCAGTATCGTTGTTTATCTCATACAACCAAAGTTTCATCGACAGTGGTATTCACCGTTGCCACTACGCAAAGGACCATGCTATTCCGCAAAACCTTTCTCTAGAACACTCCTAAAACCTACGCATCATATGATGTCATTGTTCATACCTCCGCTCCATATAGTAAGACGGAATTGTTGAGGGACTTTAGAGTTTGGTCTTTGTTGGTCGATAGAGGACTTTACTTTTCAATTTCCTACTCAGTTCGAAGTAGCACCTGTTGTTAAGAGTAATTCTGCGTTAAATTTCAATGTTGTTATAGTTGTTGATGTTGATACTGGTTCCAAGATTGACGAAATTAGCTACGACTTCGAAGTTATAACTGTCAAGAGTGACGTGCAAGCCAAGTCGCGAATGCGAAGACTGTTTATTTTATGACAGAAGATATTTCGTCTTGCCCTTGTTCACTAGCAGACCCGTTTGCTTCACTTCTTTATCCATTCTGGAGAAAGCAGAACTAACGGCGCCGTTGTTGAGGCCAATTATATCAGTATCATCGGCGTAAACCAGCAACTGTGCATTCGTTTAGAAGATTGTACCTTCTTTATTTATATCTACAGCTCGAATTATTTTCTCCAGCAATAGATTAAAGAAGTCACATGATAGGGAATCGTATTATCTGAAACCTCGCTTGGTATCGCAATGACCGGAGAGGTCCTTCCCGATCCTGACGGAGCTTTTAGTGTCGTTTAACGGCAGTTTAAACAGCCACTTTGCAGGGATACCAAATTCAGACATCGCGGCATAAAGGCAGTTCCTTTTCTTGCTGACTTGCTGTCAAAAGCAACTTTAAAATCGACGAAATTGTGCTGTGTGTCGATCTTCTTTTCACGGGTCCTTTCCAAGATTTGAGGAATGGTGAAAATCTGGTCAGTTATTGATTTTCAGCTCCAAAACCACACTTATAAGATCAAATGAGTTTTTGACGGTGGTTCTTAGGTCTTTCACATACTACGCTCTATAAGTTGGCTTCAATATTGAACAATACTTCAAAAATAATAAAAGTTTGGGTGCTAATTTTGCGAGGAAAATCATCATAAGCAATGTTGGGCTTATTTAAAATCAATTGTAGCAAGCCCACAACCACTCGTGCTTTAAAGGAGGAGTTTAACGTTGCATCAAAGATATACAGCCACATTTATTTATGGACATTTATTTCAACAAACGAGTGCATATGTGGATGATTAGCCGTGGAGGATATTTTCTCGATGTATTATTCCACAAATAGTCCTATCCTATGCACTTTATTAAATAAAAAAATACTAAAAACTGTGTTTTCTATTTAATTCCAATTCGCGCTAATTTTAGAACAGCCTTTCTATTTAGTAAGAATCTTGCGCCGATAGTAATATGCTATTTCAGATATCGTTAATTCGTGGTGCTACAAACGGAGGAAAGCGGATCAGACTATTCCTAGATACCATATACCTAATACAGTGATTTCCAACATTTCAGTTGACTTTAAGCAATTTGTTTACCTAATATAACGCGATCCTCATCTCCAGCCACTATTCATATTACCAATATTTTTAAATTAATTTTATACTGATTTTATATTTCATTTGAGTTAGTAGGTTGATTTTGATATTAATATCTTGAACAAGGAGCTAAACGTAGTATTGAAATTCCCAATGAGCTATGATATAAGTTATACCAAATTTGATTATACGATTATCCGTAATAGATTTCGTTGAATAACGAATATTGAATTCTTTGAAAAAGTATATTCCTACCCGGAACAGGGTGCCGAAGTTTTTCCATACGCAAAGGGAAATGTGACGAGAGGTCCGTCTGTCTGTGCGGTTGTCTGTATATAAGCGAACTATTCTCTCAATTTTTAAGATATCAATCTGAAATTTTGTTTTTCTCCCAAAATAACATCTCATTTGCCGGATAGGTTATAGCTGTCACACAAACTGATTGTTCAAGATCAAGTTTTGTAAGGAAACTCTTTTAATTTGACAAAATATCATCATGGAATTTGGCACATATTATAGACCAAGACAGCGCTATAATCTCCAAACATATTCAGATCGGATCATATCGCATATAGCTGTCATACAAACTGGCTGATCAAAATCACATTCTTGTATGGAAACTTTTGTATTTGTGAAGGTTATGATCGATAGAATACAACTTGTTGCTTATTTTAATATAAAGTTTCTTTGAACTTTGCCATTTTTTGCGGTATTTAATTAATTTTCTGAACTAGTATTATAATTTTTTTAAAGATATTTCTGCAGGGCTTCTAAAGCGAAACAAAAAATAAAAAAATTATGCTATGAACACCATTTGTAACTGTTTCTGCTAAAGCGTAAAAACTTAGTTACTTAGCTCGCATATGTACAGCTGCATAACCAGCAATGAAATTCATTGGTTCAAAAGCAAGAGCAATTGGTAGCAAATTTAACAATTTAGAGCTTCACGAAGTGTCAGTTGCCTGCAGTTCATTTCCTAAAAATTTGGACCTCACTGTTTGTCAATTCAGCTCAGAGTTACCGCAGCAACTTAATAAAAAATTGTTTAGTCAGATAAATCGGATCTAGACATCAAGAAAGTAATTTAAATTGTCGCATTTAGAGAACAGTTGCAGCAAAAACACGCTAGTCCCGAACCATATACTTTCAGAAGTAGTATCCACTTCCGTACAAGCTCTATTTACTCAGAAACGCTTACATACCACATTAGGAAAATATTGGTATATCTCTAAAACATGTGTGTTTGTAAGTTCGAAAGTGTATAGCCCACAATTGCTGCTGCAATATGCTGCAACCGTATTGTGCCGCCACATCGAGTGGAGTCTCAACTGCTTTGACACACTAACACACATCCGCAAAACAATACATTTTTGGACACACTCACAGCACGCACACACACCAACAGCTGCCAATTGCCAACAACAACAGCAACAATAAACAAGTAAGGAAGAGCTAAGTTCGGTTATAACCGAACATTTCATACTCTTGCAAGTTTCAAGAGTTAGAGCCAGAAGAGTACTTTCAAGTGTATAAGGCTCGTTAGTTAAGTGGGGTCTTGGGCGAGCTTTCACCCGATTTTATTCATGCTAAGCACAAAGTAAGTCTGTAAATCCCTGATTATTCCTGCCCTGTTATATGATGAGAGACATGAACGGTGACAACATCTGATGTGTCAAAGTTACGAGGTTCTGTAGAAGACTTATGGTCCTTATGACAAAGGCGAATATTGCATTCGATGGAACGATGAGCTGCACGAGATGGACGGCGTTGACATAGAATTAAGAAACAGCGGTTACGTTGGCTAGTTCATGTCGTCCAAATGGAGGAAAACACTCCAGCTCTGAAAGTACACGCCGGAAGAAGCAGAGGAAGAAAAAGACCTCCACTCCTTTAGAAATATCAGATAAAGAAGGACCTGGCTGCACTTGAAATCTCCAATTAACGCCAACCACTGCAAAGGAAAAACGACTGGCGCACTATTGTAAACTCGGATATAATCGAGAAAGAAGAAGAATATACGTTTTCCAATAATGGCATTTTATATATATATACGATATACGAACTCGTGACTTTTGCTTTTGCCAAGGAAGGCTGCAGCCTGCACGGACGGATGTATGGACTTTTCTCCTCCTCCCGATAATTTATATATATATATATTTAACCCTATATCTGTCTCGCTTAGTTTTAGGTTATACGTACAACCGTTAGGTGAACAAAACTCCGTAGCAACATGTTGCAAGAGTGTAAAAATAAGGGACTGAGCGGGCACTGCATAGAACAAGCCGCTAAAGCAGCCCAAAACGCGAGTTCAACAATCATCTAGTCACCGCGCCATGGTTGCACTCGCAAGCCGAAAAACACGAAAACAAAAAACAAAAATGGAAGACCATTCCGCCAAACGCTGAGCCGAATGCGACGCTGTGTTAACCGCCGGTTGTTAGTCACAGGAATTTTTACAGCTTTTGTTATTTGTCTGCGGCGCGTATTGTCTGCCGCGCGAACAAAAACTTTCGCATTTTCAACATTTTCGCGCTGACGTAGCGACGCTTTGCGAAAATGCGCAATATTTATTGCATTTCGCTGCAGCTCGGCACTACAATAAAAAAAACAATGAATTTTGCCATTGTTTATGGCAACGGGAGTGTATGTGTGTGCGAGAGTATTTGTGTGCGTGTCAGTAAACTCATGATTTGCGATCTGACCGCGAGTGGCTGGAAGTTTACCTGCATTTTCGTTATGCGCACATCGGCGAAAGAAATATAGCAACAATAACAACAGCTGCATTATTAAATAACGGCAAACTAGTACATCAAGATAGCAATTAGGCCCGTAGTCAACAGCGCATATTTCCATGCAGCTCAGCTTTTATTCATTAGCTCTTTCTCTTTTCTGCGGAAATTTTTTTAATTTGCAAAAGCTTAAAAGTTTAAAAGTTAAGTCCAAATAATATGTATATGTGTGTGTGTCAGCGTGTGTTAACAAGCTGCAAGTCTCAACCGCAAAACCGTCAAAGGATTAAAATCCCCAAAATGTATAACAAAGTAAGCCAATAACTCGAAAAGCTTTGCAAAAAAATTAATAGACAAACCATTAAATAGCAAGCAAAAGCAAAAACAAAAAAAGCACAGTGAATAGCTAAATGTGCTGTAAAACGAAGCTAGGAAGTGCTTTGTGGTCACTTCTGCTCGATTACCGGCGAGCGTGTGGAATGTGCTTGCACCAACACACACACATACATACATATAGACCAATGAAACTAAATATTAAACAAAATGTCAGGTCGAAGAGGAAATGGCAACTGTGCTCTCAAAAAGATAAACAAATGAACTGTTGTTGTGACTTTTCAAACGGTTCATAGTATGTTCGAATATTGACCGTTCATAATGTCGAACATCAGAACGAATAGTGATCTCCTTAAAAATTTTCGATTGATCAAGTATGTTGATATATAAAGTACCACGATCATAAGTATTTGAGCGACACAAAGCATTCAGTGAAGGTCATTTGTATATTACTTATAGATCAACCCAATACATTTTGGTTAATTTTTGTGTAGGAAGCATGTCAGTCTAGCAGTGGCGTCTTTTGCAAAAACGACGTCGACTAGAGGTCACACAAGAATTGCTTGAAAACGTAGCTGAGGACCTTACATCTATGTTGTTGTTGTATCGATCATCTAGTCCCCATTGGGGTGGTAAGGTTCAGATAAGTTGCCATCGATGTCATCCACCGGTAGGTAGGAAACGTTCTATTTCGACGGGGTCAGACCATAGCAGGCCATGCAAAGAGGTGGTTAGATTCGTTGATATGTCAGGATCGATTATGGATAAGTAGGAGTTTAACCTGCTACAGTATCCAGAACGAAGCTGCACAAGGATCACTCTCGAATCTCGCGACAACTCCAGCTTTTCGTCTGCGATATATCGTTTGAATCCAAGTATGATATTCACTGAGAGAGTGCAGTAAAGTTAGTTGCGACCGAAGTCTGGTCAGCATAGTTGAGGAAAGACGTAGTTGAGGAAAGACCTCTTTATGATCCTAGGAGGCGGTTCCGATTCAAGCAAACAACTGCATTGATGATTTATTATTACTTGTATTATGCTCCTTAAATGGGAACATATAAGCCCTACAGTGCCTCACCTCATCTACGTTTCAGATTCCATATTGGTGCGGCGTAGTTAAGGACCGGCCGGCAGATTGCCTTATACATATATTGCCAACAACATTTCTTTGTCTTTTCGCATGTGCTACCGGCTAGCGACTTGAAGATTTTATTGCGGCTCTGTACTTCAGCAATAATCGCGGTAGTGTGAAGAGTGAAAGAGCACAGCCTGTCGAGAGTCACACCTAAAATCTTAGGATATTGACAGTCGGAATTTTGACGCCATCGTCTGCAATTTTATTATTGTACTCTTTCGTCTAGTTTGAAAATGTGGTCGAGGTGGATTTAGTAAGGGAGAAAGTTAGGAGATATAACCGTTTACTTTTGAGCACATACCATCGATTTCATTTTCTGACATCATTATCGTGAAATCATCAGCGTACGAGGTGATAGAAATCCCCTTTGGTGGTTGAGGCAGTTTCCTGGTGTAGAAGTTAAGCAGGAAATGGGAGAGGGTACTGCCCTGCGAAACTCCCTGTTTAATTCTTCTCAATTTAAAGTTTTTACCTAGAATCAGTACGGATGATTGTCGATCGATCAAGTAGTTCAAAGTCTGCCTCTTCAACTCTAGAGAGAGCGTAGATTTTTTGATGTCCTCAAGTAGCGTTGTGACACTACATTTATCAAACGCATAACTGGAAACGAGAGGTCGGTTTATGAATAGCAAATGGTGCCACATAAATTAGCCTAACCAAAAAAACAAAATTCGCTGAAAGCACTATTTTATATAGCAAAAAATTTCCTTCACAAACAGACCTCTTTTTGCATTACATCTTGGGATTGGAAACCTAAAGCCACTGCTATTAAACTAAAGATGTTGTTATACCGCAAGTTGGACTAAATTTCGGCGCTAGTTTTACTTAGACAAGTAAGAAATCGCTCATTAATGATGCCAAAAACTGCTATGTTGATATAGAGACTAAAGTATCAACACAGCCTTTCGAGTCTGCAACAAATTCAAAAGTTGTGTATCCAGATGTTTCTAAAATTAGTTCCAAAACCAACACCACCTGGTTAAAGACCTTAATAAGAATCAAATAGCTTGAAGGTTTATTCCTTTGTACCGCGCGTCAACGACAGAAAGACTTCGTTATACAAGGTGCGTTCCAAAGTAAACAGGACTTAAAAAAAGAACAGATCTAATGGTTTTTCGGCAAAATATATTTATTTTATTCCAAATAGTCTCTTGCTCCTTCAATACAGCTTTTTGAACGGTCCAAAAGCATGTCGAACGAGTTCGGACGACATGGCCTGGCCAGCGAAGCCGCTGTCTCTTAATTCGCTGAACTATGTCAATGTCGTCATATAACTCATACGTCATCGTTCCATCGAATGCGATATTCGCCGTTGCCAAGGCGCAAATTACCATAAATCTTTGGCAGAACCTTTCTCTCGAAAACTCGTAACGCCGACTTATCTGATGTTGTCATCATCCATGCCTATGCACCATATAGCAGGACGGGGATGATGAGTGACTAGTAGAGCTTGGCCTCTGTTAGTCAAGAGAGGACTTTACTTCTCAATTTTCTAAGCAGCTCGAAGTAGCTAAGAGTTATTCTGCGTTGGATTTCGAGGTTGATGCTGTTGTTGATTTTAATGCTCTACGACTTCAAAGTTATGACTGTCAACAGTGACGTCGGAGTCAAGTTGCGAGTGCGACGACTGTTTATTTGACGACAGGAGATATTTCGTCTTGTACAAAAAATCAAAAATTGACAAAACGGCGGCTTTAAAAAAAGTTTGGTAGTTATTGGCTACCAAAAATTCGATTTTTGTTCAGATAATATTCTAAACTAGTAGGTTATTTATGGAGATTTAGAATATGAAGAACTTGCAGAAAAAAATGATAGTGTCCAAATTATTTGTCGCCGAGTAATGCCTCCAATAAAATTTAGTAAAATGTGATTTTGAGAAAAAGGCGAACAAAGACATTTTAATAGAACTAATTGAACAGAGCGGCCACACTTGAGAACGCTCTAACTTCAAAACTATTTGAAATATAGATTAAAAATGTTGGTGCGTCATTTTTAAAAGTATTACCTATCGAAGTTCACTATATGCACTCCTTAAGGTTCAAAAACTTCACTAGGAATATGGACCTCATTTTCTAAAAGCCTCCATCTTGTATAGTGTACATAAGGTTCTGAAGCTTTCAAAATGATATTTTTCCTTACAGGGTCATTTTCCGCTACATACCCGTTAACTATATAAATTATTACATGTGAAACTATATATGTATATATGTTCACAACTAAATATTTTTATTAGGCCATGACTATGTGTGTTTATGTGGAGATTAAACTTCTGCCACCTGCAGTCGTACTAGCAGACAGTTGTAGATGCTGCCAAACAAATTAACAAAACGATGTGCTATATATACATATATATAGATATGGTAGTTGTATTTGTGGTTAACGCAATGTTGCACACTCGCTCAGCCGGTTGCCACAAGTTCCACCGCCTTCAGGACTACTGCTGCCGGGTTGCGGTCACATTTTTCGAATGCCTTTCAAAAATGCGAATTTTTCCACACACGTGCATATACATATTCATATGTATGTGTGTATATTTGTTTGTCGGTGATGTTGTGTGCAGGTGCAAAGTATGCAAAAGCAAAAAGGTAAACATTTTATTGCCGAAATAGTTGTACTTTAGTGGTATTAAAATGAGATTTTCAACTTGTTTTCACAGCAAATACAAAATAAAGTCGAAACTATGTATGTAACTGTAGATTAGTTTTTGGATTGAATGTAAGGCCTGTTTAAATGACTGCTACTACTTTGAAACAATTTCATTACAAATAAAAGGAAATTGCAGATTTTACGGACTTTTTTTAATATTTGTTATTTAACAAGCTTTTTTCATAAGGAAATAAATTTTGCAGATTTTGGTTTAGATCTGTTCATTGTTACTATAGAGCGCTTTATGGTAGGTCCGAGGGAAGTAGACACAGAATTGGGAAACTTTTATTTTTCGTTTTACTTATATTCTCATACATGCAAATAATATTTATTTGAAAAATTTAGCAGTCAAAGTTTTCTTTGCTCTTTTTATTAGGTTCGAATGCTCTTAATACAGCTTTTTATAACGTGTGCCCTAAGCTGTGACACAAGCACAACACGAAGCCCCTTGGTGGGACAAGGAGTTCGGATCTTGCAGGGGCATAGTATGGCAATTTTTCAATTGGGCCAAGCTAGCAGAAAGCGGGTACTGTTGAAACTAAAATAAAGCACTTCTAAAGGAATACAAAAAGTTGAGGGCAGGACTAAACGACAATCTTGGAAGAACTTTTGCAGCAGCTTTGAAAAGACTAACGAGGTGGTATTTATTACCTAAATTACCAGCCTCGCCCGGTGTAATTTGCGAAGTTGTGAGGAGTGGACGAACAACTGTGAGGACTAATTAAAAGACGCAGCCAGTATGCACTTTCTTGACTGAAAGGACGTGATTAGTCCTAGCTATAAAAAGAAAAGTTTCGTCAACTTTCCCGAAAATATCATTACGGAGAATAAAATAAAGCGATTTTAGAGGTACACCTGAATTTCAGCCGTGTGGCGCACACATGGAGAGAGGCTAAGGTAGTTTTCATACCAAAGGCGGGTATAAACACTCCAACCTTTTCCAAACAGTTTATTTCTACTTATAAGCTTAACTAGTTCCTGCTGAAAACATTAGAGAAAATCTTGCACGATCATATCAGGGTCGCAGCGCATTCTGGACGCTTGTTCAAAGCAGTACCAGCGGCGGCTCTTGAACTAGTGTTTAATCTGCTACCTATAGACCTCTTCGCTGAATGCTGAGCGACAGAATCGGCGGGACGACTATTGGCTGCAGAAGAATTTGCACTGAGAACCTTCGGGTATTGCTCCGTGGATAATGGCGGTTTGGCAAGCACCGACTATATGATTTTCAATTGATAAAGAAGGCTCACAGGACACATGGTAAAAGATGGTTGGCTTAATAGCATGATAGCTTCGCGGAACACATGAAACATTTATGCAGATGACTGGAAAATGGAGGACGAAGTTGGTGCGGGCATATACTGTTCAGATTCAAGCATAAGGAACCCTTTTAAGCTGCCGAACCACTGCAGTAGATGTAAAACCGGGATCTTTGCTATTGGGAAAGCCGCGGAGCTAGACTCTAATGCATCAGCAGGAAACTACAGAATCAACATGTACGTGGAAAGACAAGTAGCAGACTACACTTTAATCTCGTTTCACATATCGGCCAAAAGGACTTGGGAAAGCAGTGGGCAGTGGAGAGTGTTGTCAGAAACAAACGACTTTTCGTCTACTGGCTGCCAGGTCACAAAGGCATCGAAGGTAATAAGATAGTTGACGAGATTCCAAGAGTGGTGTGCAGCTGTCACCCGAAAATGTGATAGACTTTGGACAACCCTTGCATTGTCTATACGACGACCTAGGTATAAAACTTCACAAGTCATGTGTACTATAAAACGGTAGATGGGAAATATACAAAGATACTACTGGCACTCGTTAGAAGAGACTGTAGGAACTTGATTAGTACACTCGCAGGTTAGAGTCCGGCACACGCCTTCAGAGTGGGTCTGACAGATTGAGAAGACTGTAGGACTGTCCTGCATTGGCTTGGCTACGTTTTAAGCATTTGAGAACCCAACGGCATTAGAGAACACTATTTATACAAAGTTTTATCCGGGTACATCCGGAAATAATACTTTATGGGAGCCGAAGAATATAAAAAATCAATTGAAAAACATAGATGGCGCTACTACAGTTAAATCCATTTGACCCTAAAATATGGTATAAATTTGTGAATTTTATCATTTTCAGTGAATCAACTTTTGTTATTGTGAAAACAATGGATAAAAAAGAAGTTCGTGTACGAGGGCTGCTATATATATTCTGGCCTAGAGCAACACTAAGTGTTGCCAGGTGCAATCTGACATTTCCATTGGAAAGTTTGACATTTTTTAGCATAACATCATTCAGAACGTTTTGTCATTTAATAGTGAATTGTTTTATTTACAGGGAATTAAAAATTTCATCTCGGCCAAAAAATGGAATTAACTCTTGAACATTTTCGTGCGATCATTTTTCACAACTTTCGACGTGGATTATCACGACAAGAGTGCATCGATGAACTAAAATCTTTATATGGCTATGAAGCACCATCCTATAGCACTGTGAAAAACTGGTACAACGAATTCAATCGTGGCCGACGCTCGCTCAAAGGCGAATTCCGTGAAGGTCGTCCAAAAACAGCCGTTGTGTGCCAGAAAACATCGGTGCCGTACGTGAACTGATAATGCAAGACCGTCATGTAACATACCTTCAGATAGAGGCATGCCTATGCATTTCTCCCACCAGCATACATTCGATAGTGCATGAACACCTGGCCGTAAAAAAGGTTTGTTCTCGTTGGATCCCGCACAATTTGACAATCACTCAAAAAAAGGCTCGTGTGGATTGGTGTAAAAAAATGCTGCAAAAATACGATTGCGGTGCTTCAAAAAACGTTTATAAGATCTTCACAGGTGACGAATCATGGATCTATGCGTATGAGCCCGAAACAAAACAGCAATCGACAAAAAATAAATAAAAGTAAAAAAAATAAAAATAAAAAAAAATCATTTTCGTTGATAAATATGCCTATTTACATTATTAGGCCAGAAATTTATATAGCAACCTACGTATTAATAAAGTTGTGGGATGGCTACAATCAGATTTTTACCCTTTGAATAAAAAATGTGTTTTACTATGGCAGATTTGGGACTTTTCAATTGACTTATTATGTACCAAGTTTCAACTCACCTCGTCCTACTGATCATTTTTATATACTCTATATATGTCTCGATTAGTTTTAGGTGAACAAGACTATTATACTCTGTGGCAATATGTCGCAAGAGTATAAAAAGGGGAAAGAACTCACCATCCAGAATTTACCTTATCTGCAAAAATTACATGACACATGATCCATTTTTTGTCCTGAATTTTAACAGGTAAATTGAACTCACATTTTAATAAATTCGAAGTAAATATAGCAAAACGAATCAGCGTCTCATTTACAACTTATCATTTTGTACTGATTGTTACAGGAAACAAACACGAAACACGTTATATCTCTACAATGTGCAAACATATACTGCAGTACACAACGAGCGAGGAAAGCAACACTAGCTCCGGTACACATGACTCTCTTTTGACAGCAACAGTCCTCGAAGACCGACATTATGTGGGCACGAAAATCAAAAATGGTCGAATCGCTGTAATTGTTTAATCGTCCTTTCCCATATAAGCCCCTCCCAGTGAATGGTGTATTTGGAGTCACAGAATCATCCAAGCAAGCCTTGCAAATCAAGAATGACCATTGTGCCTTCTTTAAAGTAGATACGTCAAGTACCAGTGAATTTACCGGAAAAAAACTTTACACAATCAATACCTTTATAGCATGCCAACTCACGATTAAATTTTGGAAATCAGACTATAACTTTTCAAACCCACAGACACCGATTAGGTGAACCTCAGTGCCTTTATCGAAAATATCGAGTTGAATTCCCCCGTTTGGTCTACTACTCTTTCAGGGTGCGGACCTATGCCAAATTTATTCCTTAATTATCGCTTTTCTTGCTCGTATTGCGAGCAGTGGAACAGTATCCTCAATTACAACACCTCCGCAAAAATCGCATATTTCATCACTCTCGTGCTTAAATCATTGGAAATATGTTTTGAAACAGCCATGTTCTCTGAGAATTTAGGTTAAGTATAAATCTACCATTTCTTGTCTTTTTAGCCATAACTCAATGTGGGGAATCACTACGAATGTCCAACGTTCATTTCATCTGACTTTTCATCGTCTTTGCCAGCTCTTCACCGTCTCTGCACGAGCAGAGTTCGTTACAGGCTAAGAGACCTGATGAATATAACCACCCGATTACCTGAGCAGTACCTTCCGACGCTATAAGCGCCGAGCATACTCTGAGTGCACAAATGGCATAAATGGAAAAAATATCAAATTGGTAGGATCTAATTTCTAGAGCTTTCTCACATACTTCATATGTAGCGACATACTTCAAAACTGCAGCCAGGAGCCTATTTAGCTTTGGTCCACGGGTATTTAGCTTTGATCCACGGGTATAAAGAATAAATCGAGTTCAGGCTATACATGTTTTTGAAGCTTTCTCAGATATGCAGGCCAAGTGTCCCTTAAAGGAAGTTTTTTTTTATTTTAACTTGCGATAAAATGATGTTTGAAGCTTTAAGCTCAGATTAAATTTAAAGCATCAACAGAGGCATATTTCAATTTCTGGCAGTCGAAATATTATATTTTTTCCTTAAATGTCTGTGCACAGTAAGCGCATTAGTACACTAATTACGGTAACGACCAGTTCCACGCATACATATGAATGCTTGCCACATACAGATGCACTTCAATTGGGTTGCAGGCATTTGATGTTCATCATACGCCATGTCGTACGCGGCAAAATGACAGAAAAAGCATTTGTAGCGAGACTGAGAGATTGCAATTAAAGCACGAAAATGCATGCACACTTATGCAATGCAACATTGAATGCTGAATGCAACATCAAAAACAATAATCACTGTAATCGCATGATGCAATGCCTCCAACACGCAATCTAACGCAATGCAACGTAACGCAAGGACAAATGAGTCGCAGAGTTTTACATACGTAGGCCCAGCCAGTACATGGTGCTCGTATGTGTGTATGGGTACGTGATGTGGGAGACGTTGTGGCAGCGAGAAGTGGAGGAAATGTGTTGTCAATGCCAACACCCATTAGAAATGTAAACGCAAAATCAGCAAATCAACACGCACACATCAATGCGCTACGCGCTGCACTGGCTGGAATAGTACAGTTGATGTACAACAACAACAACCGCATCAGCAGCAGCGCCAACAATTGCAGCATCACGAAAACATTCAAAGCGCCGTCGCAATCGTGGTCATTTTCTATTTTGCCGCCTTCTCTTCGTTGCCACATAAAAGTGGCACACTTTTCAGCTCGTCTGCCAACACGCACGCATACACATAGTTCAACAGAGAATACTCATACATATGCTACTTTAATACGCACATATTCTAACTGTGCTGACGTGAATATATATACTTGTCTGTTCTCACCTAACTTTAGATAGACATATTAATTAAGCGTTTACCAGAAGCTGTCACTCAGAAGTGGCATATTATGGGGAAAATAGAGAAGTAAGTGAAGAAGTGTAGTAATACTGCAATAAAGTGGAGTGCACATGAGTTCCTTTTTCTTTTAAGACACTTTGAAAGTGTCACCCTTGAGTTTAACAAAACCAATAAATAGTGAAAATTACACTACGGTTCCAGTTAGGAACAGATCTTTAATTAAATTCATATCGAGGGAGCCTTGTTGATAAGTACTCTAACGATTTTTATCATTCGCGCATGCTCTGCGCTATCCAACGGTATTATTACTGCAGTTAATATCTTCCAGTCAAATGTCAAAACGTGCTCTTGTCAGTAGTTTATGGTTTGCCCTTCGTTTAATCTTCCTTTAATACCATCAGATCAAATATGATCCGGACTGACTTAAACAAAAAAATCAAATCTTTATCATCGCATACTAAATAGGCTCCTGAGCCAATACAAGTATGCCAACGGATAATCCAATTTTCTATGCACTTGTTGTAAGCCTCGACTGGGATGGCCTTCAACGCTATTAGTACATTTTGGGTTTTCCGGTTTCGGCTAATTTTTGGTACGTCAGATTTTTGGGCAGTTTCGACGTCATATTCATAAAATTAAGTCTCGTAAACAATACTGATGTCAAGCCTCTCTTTTACGACCTCTACTCGACGTTAGTAAATGGGTACGAGTCTAGCATTTATACACTTAATACCCAAAACATTAACCGAAATTTGTTAAATCGATCCATAAGAGATGTTGAGATCAACTCTAATCTTTATGAGACCAAAACGACAATTTTCAAGCACGTTTTCGATAACTTTGGGAGCAACACTAAATGCTTTACACCACTCAAATACTTGTTCTTGTGCCAAAGCAGACTCTCTAAAAATCCTTAGAAACATTTTCAACGATTCCCAGGGCATATTTTCAATGGAAACCCAAAATCTCAAATAGACTCGTTGTTAAATTTTCCTCCATGGTAATATTGTCAAACAAACTTTTCACAATGGAAATAAATCACTGTCAAATGCAAACTAATTGACACGTGAAGATCAAACTTCACACTATTCGATTCTGTTTGCAATGAGATCATAACAAATGGTATAACCTGTTTCATTATATAAGGTTGTCCCTTCTGTATTTTTGCCGTTTCGTTCGATAATCTGTTTCCATCTAGACGGCAACTTCATAATATCCACCTCGTTAAAGCCCCCCTCCTTATTTGCGAAGAATTCGAAGAGCCACTTTTCACAAGCCTCTTTTGAGTTCAACTTTACACCAACAAGGGCGTTCGCCATGGACAGGAACAGATGGTAATCACTTGGCACTATGTCCTGGCTATATGGTGGATGCGATAAAACCTCCCATCCGAGCTCCCGTAGCTTCTGACGAGTCATCAACGAGGTGTGTGGTCTGGCGTTTTCCTGGTGGAACACTACATCTTTCCTGTTGGCCAATTCTGGACGCTTCTGGTCGATCGCCTGCTTCAAGCGATCTAGTTGTTCGCAGTATATGGTACAATTAAGCATCTGGCCATATGGGAGCAGTTCATAGTGGACGATTCCCTTCAAATTCCACCAAACACACAGCAAAACATTACTGGGCGTCAACCCGGCTTGGCCACTGTTTGGGACGATTCACCGGCCTTCGGCCACGACCGTTTTCGCTTGATATTGTCGTATGTGATCCATTTTTCGTTGCCAGTCATCATCCGCTTCAAAAATGGTTCGAGTTCGTTCCGTTTGCGCAGCATATCACAGGCGTCGATTCGGTCCAGAACGTTTTTTGCGTCAAATCCTGCGGCACCCAAACATCGAGCTTTGTGTATCCAACCTTCTGCAGATAGTTTAAAATGGTTTGGTGGCTAACTCCCATCTTCTGGGCGATCTCACGTGATGTCACATGCCGGTCTAACTCGATGTTTTCCATGATTTGATCGGTATTCGTCGTCAGAGGTCTTCCGCCGGCTGGCTTATCCATGATGTCATTTTCATCCGCTCTGAATAGTCGAAACCATTCCTCCGCAGTTCGAAATGATAGAGTACCATCCCCCTAAACACGATTAATCTCACGGAACGTTTCTCTAGCGGATTTGTCTTTAACAAAGGAAAACTTTAAAATAACGCGAATTTCGGCGTTAGTGTACTCCATGTTTACACGTCTATAACTGTTGAACGAAATATCAAAACTAATCATGCATAGTCGTTTTGTAGGCTATGCCTTTCAAAGATGTATAGTATTGCCAGATACGATCTCTGTAGCGCTTTATACATAGCCGCGAAATTCGAAAGACAAAAAGGCGGAAGGGAGATATTTATAATAAAAGGCTATTAAACCTTTTAGGTTAAGGATGCCACAGATACTCCTATTTTCTGCTAAAAAGCTATTAAGAATTAACAGATCGATGCTCAATTTTTTAAATAACAGATCTGCACTGCTCGGTGTGGATTTGTTACTTCACTACAATTCTGTAAATATGAAATTTTGTAACTAACTAACTAATTTCAGTTTGAGAAAGAGCCCAAGATAATTTCGGGCTTATTGAATCAAGAGCGTGGGTTGGTAAATATTTCAATAATAAATTTAGAATAAAATCAATCGTTGAAAAATGCAACCAAAATCGCCTTATGAAGATTCTTTTGGTCTATATATAAAATCAAACTCACAGTTACAAGAAAATGAAATTTTGTGGCACAACTCTGACACATTCGTCAAAGAACCAGAAAAGTCTGAAATAGACATATTCGGTCTACCCGGAGTTGCGGCTGCCAACAACATCTGGAGCAAGCGGTTGGTTGTTTACACTAAATCGCATCTTCGCGTGACAAGTTTGACAATTTCAATAAAAACAGTTGACGACGCCTCGGATGAAATGGCAATGAACTACAATTTAATAGTAAACCGGATGAAGGTACAGCTGTACAACATCTTGATGTTCTCGAAAGTACAAAAAATTTTGTCATTACCATTTCAATTCAATTTGAGTATTTAACATAAAAACGGATAAAATTTCCCATTCAGAAACGCTATAAGGGAAAATTTTCAAAATAATGCAGTATGTACTATAGGAAAATGAGACATTAAGTTGTCGTATCTGCAAATACACAGACTTTTGTCGATTGAGACAGTTTTTTAAACTCCAACATCCTGTTAACTACTTAAGGGATTAGACCATTCTAGAACCCTTAAAATATGCTTAAGGTAAGTAGATGAGGATTTCATTGGGACCTTAGGTCTATTTCGCTCTAAAAAAATGTGTTTAACTCATACTAATTATCCTGGAAGCAAATAAAATGACTCATAGACTACGAAGCGGCTAAACCGATTTCCATGAAATTTTAGGACGAACTTCAAGATGGCTTAGGGAGTGTTCCTGTAAAGTTTGGTGGCGATCGAAATTTCTTTTTAATGTTCTTAAATAAATTATTGAAGCGCATACCATACGCAGACGCTTACTTCTCCTTGCCCGCACAAATAATATTTCAAAGTCTCCACTTTTGCTTTCAACAATTAGAGCGAAGCAATTGAACAATTGTCGGTAAGGAAATTGGCCTGCATTTTATATAAAATGGGCTAAATCTAAAATCTATGAAATTATATACATATGTACATATTCAGTATACATATAAATAGAACCACTGTTTGGAGTCTGCTTAGAAGTTATAGAAGTAATAAAAGAGTTCATATAATTTAATCCGCATATGAAAAAAAAAATAAATAAATGAAAAAAAATTTGAGAGTCGGCAACGAGCCACGTTGCCACTTTTCATTTTTATTCAACTCAATTTGTTTAAAGTTCTCTTTGTTATGGTTGACCAGGCGCACAGAAAGCAGAGCGCAGCGCAGAGTATTAGTTACTAGATCACTTCTGGGGATTCTACAAGAGTATGCTCTGGTCTTGAAACCTTCTGTTAGTCGCCGCATCTTTTCATAGAAGTTAAGAGCATTTAATCTTGTATTCTTCTGCTGGCAAAAACTATTGAGTTTTTGGTATAATTTTAAGCTTTACGCGTGCCTTACCTAATCTGTACTCAAGTTATTATTGAGTTCATTACAACATTAAAATTCTTTAACTTCGCTGATGTGAATTTGTAGATTTGTGGAAAGTATACCTCTTGAAGAACTATATGTAAATATCATTGTTTGGAAGTAGGTGCATAGAACGCAATCACTCAGCGAACATTGCCACCGATTCACTTCGTTGAATGAGCAATGAGCGGCAAATGTTTGAACTTTCTTAACGGTATATGTTGCAGTCGGCTTTCGTTCACAAAAAATTTTTCTGTTATTCTGCCACCATTTTTTAATATTTACGACCAATGTTTCACATGTTTATACACACACAAACACACCCACACACACAGAGTGTCTTGAAAAAATATTTGACAGGCAACAACATGCGCTACACAAACAAAGCATCCAGTTGTAAGCACACACGCACAACCGCCGTACATTTACGGCGGCACAGCCTACATTTCGTCCACCTTCCACCACTGCCCCTGCAGCGAAACACTTCTGCTCATTGCTTTTCCGTTCGCCTGTCGCTTGGTTGACAATTGGTCGAGCCGCCGACATTGGTAGCAGAGCGCGAAACTTTTCGTCGCCTTCCATACACCACACTCCACCGCTCATGGCCGCACGCCGACGTACATCGAAGTCGATCATAGTTGTGAGTTGCGAGTTGAGGAGTGGAAATTCAATTTCACAAATTGGCAGACTTTGACTGCATATCCGCAGGAGCGTACGTGTGTTGTTGGTCGCAAGTTGGCCGTGCCGACGCATCGTACAGCTGCAGCGGAAAGCGGATGTGCCGACGGCCGTCGCCATCCGCGTTATCGTCGTGACATATTGCATCGCGTTGCATTTAGTAATTGCAAAAGTTATGAATGCAACTGGCAGTCGTGCTTTGCTCTTTATTGCCGCTGCTGCTGCCTTTGCTACCCTACTGATGATGATGAAGCTCCGCGGCAATATACTTATTCGTACTTATAGTGCGCGTAGGCACAAGATTTTCAATATTCATTGAGGATGGTCTGCATACGTGGATTTACGGATTTATGGCCGAAAGGAAAATTATGAACACTTGAAGGAAATACTTTGCTAAGTGGATGACCGAACTTTTCCTATATCTTGGAGATTATGGCTTAATGTTATATGTATGCCTCGAAGATTTTAAAGAACTGTCATAAATAGACCATAGGAATCTAACATAGAACTCAGGTCTAGCATTATTTGCACAAAACTAAAAATATGTGAATATTGGTCAAACTCAGGTTTATTATCTGAAATAACACTTTCGTTTTATGACTCCGGAATGCCAGCAATATCAAAGTTGTTCTTTGTTGATTTCAAGCTGTGAAGTTTTCCTGGAAAAAAATGAATCCAAGTCCATCTATCTTACTATTTCCAACACACTACTGACCTTTCTAGTTCATCTGCTGATACCGCATTAAATTCTTTCAGTACTGCAGTCTTTGATTTCCATCGGACGATGCTTTCAGTAAAGCCGTTCTTCATATAAAATTAATTTAGAGCGAAACTACACATTCTTCTCTTTGTCTGATCATACTTTCCATATAAGTTAAGTAAACATACGATTTGTACCAACTTATCGCTACTGGGTTTAAGCTTACTTAATACACTAAGAGTGAACGGACCAATGTGAGAGAGGAAGTAATGGATTCCTCTACATTTCCGAAGGGAAAATCTTCCATAGATACTGATACTTAGTATTATGCAGTATGCACGATTCGTACTGTTCGCTAAAGGTGCACCTCTTTCGGGACCACGACTAATAAGTACAAGTATTATCTTAATATTTGGACTTGCGCAACAGTACGTATACGTACTAAACCCTGAACTCCGTCATCTGTAGCTTTATCGAAAGGCTTTGCGGGACCTATAATTTGGCTTTTGTCATAGATCCGCTTAAGTTCTCGAGCCATTATGTCTGGCGACATTTTTACAGATATAATGCTAGCGGCTTCACGAGGCAAGGGTGTCATTCTTGCATATGTTTTTGACATTAATGCTGGTCCCCATATAGGCACGGCATAAATTAAAATTGATTGACTAACCTTGAACATAAGCGCTCTGCTGCTTCGTTTTGGCCCTCCTATGTTGGTCATGATTCTGGATAAGGCCGCATTTACACGGACAGCTTTTTCGCACATTTTCCCAATCTGGATTTTGTAGCTGAGTCTCGTGTATATCATTACATCAAGGTCGATTATGTATATATATTATGTATGTATTTGTGACCATAAGTCCTGAAATTATCAATAATTTAATAAAATTTGTTCTCATGTATTTTTACATCTTTATTTTCATTTCGAACTAAGCAGAGAGACAATTTTCAAAAACATATGACCTAATTTCATAAAATGCCTTTCATGTATGTAATTTTCTATCATAATTTTCCAGTTGATAATATTTGTTTAAGGCCTAGCACCAACCTGCCATCTTCTGAATCCTATGAACTTTTTTCATGGATTTCAGATCCTGGTGAAACCGCTCTATCTGTTCCTCACTATAATTTCTTCAATTATTCAAAAATTTATCCAGATGTTTGCGCAGATAATCTAACTTGGAGTCATATTTGCTTCCAGAGTCCTAAAATTTGTCAACATATTTTGCACGATAAATTAGTGCTTTATGGTTATTTAGGGAATTTTCTATCAATAAAAACTAGATGTCTCCACATTTGATTTTTATTAAAACCTTAAAACCTTCTGAATAATTTTTCATACATTTTCGTTAAGGATCCTGAAAGTAGAGAACACGTGATGTTTTTATATGGTACCCTGAAACAATCAAAAATCTTAATACATACTATCCTTATAACGTTTCACCTTGTTCCTACAGGGTGCGTATATACTTTATATACGAGTACAAACAATCATATGTGAAATGATTTTTCATTGCGCAAAAATCTGATTGCATTCGTATTTGTATTGTATGCTCCAAATAAAAGCCTGAAATAACCGATTTAATGGACGTGAATTCCGCGAAAGTTGTCAGTAAAAGTCGGCGGCACTTTTCTGAAAATAATGTAAGTAAGTGAATAAAAATTCCAACACATACTCATGCACAACAACATATGAGAACTTATATATGAATGGGAATATGCGTTGATATTAAAAAACGTGGTCGATTTAAGCGTCTTATTGTAGTAAGCACGTTTTATGACGTTTAAACTAATGGGATCTTTGTGGAAAAAATGTTATAGGTATATTGATGGGTATAAAGGAAGGTTATAGGCATGCACGACTTAATACGATTTTAATATCGAACTTACGTGTTCTTAAATCAAGTATAACAATATGACTTTCGAAAATTCGAATTTTCCCAAGTTAACAAATAATAACAAAAATGTGAAAATCTCTGTTCACCGCAATGTGCTCTCAATGAATTCATTGATTGATGCGATGTGATGGAAATGACACCGTCTTGTTGAGACCAAATGTCGCCAAGATCTAGAGCTTCAATTTCAGGCATCAAATATTCGGTTATCATGGCGCGATAACGCTCGCCATTGACAGTTGCGTACTCGCCGGCATCATTTTTGAAGAAATATGGAACAATGATTCCACCGGCCAACAAACCACACCAAACCATCGCTTTTTTCTGAATGAACTTTTGCTTGTTTACATACCCATTGAGCCAGAAATGGGCCTCATCGCTAAACAAAATTTGGCTCGAAAATGTCGAAGCGATGTCGCTTGTGAAGGTCGAGCGGCTTCAGTTCTTGCACAAGCATTGTATTTTGTACGCTTTCAATTTAAGATCTCGACGTAATATGCGCCAAGTCGCTGCATATGTCCGTCCGAGTTGCTGCGAACGGAGCCGTATCGACTCTCCACGGTCTTCATGTACACTCCAACTACGACTGCTATATTTTCTTCACTGCGTGCTGGACGTGGTCTATTCGTAGACAGCCAAGAAGCAATCAAGGAAGTTTACTCGTTTACTCGAAAGTAGAGTAAGTGGAAGGTATCGCCAGAAGTAAACGACTTCACTTCTACTGCATAACAGGTCCCAAAGGCTTCTAAGGCTATGAGATAGTGGGGGAAATTTCTAAGAGCAGTGTACGGCTATCACCCGAAAATGGTATCGACATTGGCAACCTTGTGCATTGACTATACAAAGATCCAGACAGGATCATGACAAGGAAGATCAAAACGCGATGGAACGTTCTACCTGGGAGAAAAACTGCAAAAGTCGTGTGTAAAACGGTAGATTAAAAATATACAAAGTTCATACTGACACTTTACGGAAGAAACTATAGGAATATGTTTAGAATGCCCACAGGTCACTTTGTGGTGGCAAGCCCTGTGCACTTGTCTCTACTGGAAGAGGTACCGCTAGTGAGGCCACAGAGTCTGTTGAAATTCGCGACAAGCGCAGGTATTATAAGGAATTACTACTCCTTATGGACTACGTCACGGCACCCCGTCTGTTATCGCAAAGAACCAAAACTGGTCTATCCGTGACTGATTAGTCTACCAGACTAACCTGACCTCAGGATTATCCGGGTTTAAAGAGACTACCTCTTCCGAAATTCACACCCATATTTTCAATGCTAAGCTTAACTTGATAAATTTTCTTTCCATTCAATTAACTTTTTTTTTGCGGATTATTTTATGGTAAATATCGTGTGTTTTACACTGTTTGTAACATTTGCTCGCTGTAACCGGCATAACCGAGTAACTAAAGAAATATGTGAATATGTTTGTTTGTATCAAAAATATCAATTTCAGTTAAAAATATCTTTGATAAATCACTTTAAAAGCCGAGTAATGAAATGTACGCCGTCCAGACACTGTCGGGACTTGAAATTCTCTTAGGTGTAAGAAAAATTATGCATATTAATCAACTTTCCTTTAAGCTAATGAATAGTGAAATATGTGCGAATTTTTGCATTGAATTTTACGCAAAAGAAATCTGGTATACGGTATATGCATTATTTGATTAGACAGGTATTCATATTTATTTAATGTGTGCCAGTCAATTTGTTAAGGAAACCCTGAAAACTACAGGAAGAGTCTGGAATAATAGTTGCTCTTGCAACTTGCATGAATCAAAGCTAGGAAAATACCTTAAGGTAAAAAAGATAATATATTTATATATATATTTCATACACTGACCGACATATTCGACATAAGATTTGTTAGAAAAACAAAAATCTTTACACATATGTATGTACTATTTGGAAGTTGAGGGTACAATCGACCCAATTTTATCTATTTGTGCCAATACGTAGGTTGCTATATATATTTCTGGCCTAATAATGTAAATAGGCATATTTATCAACGAAAATGTTTTTTTTTTTTTTTTTATATTTTTTTTTTGTCAATTGCTGTTTTGTTTCGGGCTCATATGCATAGATCCATGATTCGTCACCTGTGACGATCTTATAAACGTCTTTTGAAGCACCGCGATCGTATTTTTTCAGCATTTCTTTACACCAATCCACACGAGCCTTTTTTTGAGCGATTGTCAAATTGTGCGGGATCCAACGAGAACAAACCTTTTTTACGGACAGGTGTTCATGCAATATCGAATGTATGCTGGTGGGAGAAATGCATAGGCATGCCTCTATCTGAAGGTATGTTACATGACGGTCTTGCATTATCAGTTCACGTACGGCATCGATGTTTTCTGGCACAACCTTCACGGAATTCGTCTTTGAGCGAGCGTCGGCCACGATTGAATTCGTTGTACCAGTTTTTCACAGTTGTGTCGTGATAATCCACGTCGAAAGTTGTGAAAAATGATCGCACGAAAATGTTCACGAGTTAATTCCATTTTTTGGCCGAGATGAATTTTTTAACACCCTGTAAATAAAAAAAAAAATCACGATTAAATGACAAAACGTTCTGAGTGATGTTATGCTAAAAAATGTCAAACTTTCCAATGGAAATGTCAGATTGCACCTGGCAACACTTAGTGTTGCCCTAGGCCAGAATATATATAGCAGCCCTCGTACTACCTACTACTATATATACCACATACTAGTAAAATATTCCCTGAGATTCATTAAAGTACCTCACATACCATCACCATTCACATAAACTAGTCATCCAGACGTTATATGTTTATTATGTGGGGGCTAAGTCCAGTTTTCGTCCAATTGCATCCATTTTAGGCACAAAGATGCGCTATTATCAGTAAAACAATTTCTACCAATTTCATTGAGATAATTCACATGTTGGCCGATATTTGCGGTATCAAATCACCTGGAAGTTCGAAAATATTTGTATTAGGTACATGGGAGCTAAGCGAAGTATTGACCCGATTTAATCCACTTTTGAAACACAGACATACCATTGCCAGAAAAGGATTATCCCTGAATTTCAATTATAAAATATCTCACTCATTGACGGATATTGGCGGTAAAAAGTCAACTATAGACATAGTGCATCAAATATTCGGTACCTAGGCGATTGAACAGTTTTCTGGCATGGTTAAAAAGGAACTTAAGAAAGATGTCACGCACCAAATTTAGTCGGGCGGTTCTGTTACATGTGATTTCACCTAATTGTGGGCGGTGTCACCCCCTCGTCCAGTTTTTAAACAACAAAAAACAAGAAAAACCGTTAAATTTTGTCTAGTTCTTTCTAGACTCATATGGTGTAGAGGCAAGGACGATGACAACATTTGATGAATCGACATTACTAGTTTTCTGCTGAAGATTTATGGTCCTTTGCGCAAACGGCGAATACCGCAGTCAATGGAACGATGGGCTGTACGAGATATAGTACGACGATATTGACATAGTTCAGCGAATTAAGAGAGAGCGGCTACGCTGGTTAGGTCATGTCGACCGAATGGGTGAAAACATTCCAGTTCTGAAGTATTCGACGTAGTACCCGCCCGGGGAAGCAGAGGAAGACCACCAATCCGTTGGAAAGATCATGGTGGAGAAGGACCTGGCTACACTTGGAATCTTCATTAGGCGCCAAACAGCGAAAAGGAAGAACGACTGGCGCGCTGTTGTAAACTCGGCTATTACCGCATAAGCGGTGTCTACACCAATAAAGAAGAAGAAGATAAAGTTAAAAGAATTCGTTGCTGTGATTCCTGCCAAACACAAATTAATTGACATATGGAGTTCAAACTTCACACAAATATGAAAAAAGTTCAAACAACCAGGAAAGAAATTCGATTCGTTTCGTACGCACATCTTCTTCTTCTTAATTGGCGTGGAGGATGGAGTCATGTGTAGAAGTTCACGCAAGTGAGGAAAGTTCTCTGATCGCCATTCACTTGGAAGTGGCCATAAACGATTCTTTTACACATGGCTCAAGTAGCTCACTACTTCCGGTCTTTGATCAATATATCCTCTGGGTAGCCTAAGAACATCCGTTCGAAGGCGGGCTAATGTGAGAAGGCGAAACATCCCCTACATAGGGTTGTGCGCTGGGTTTGGGACCCGCCACGTAAAAAACAATACCAATGAAAAGTAAGCGATATGTCCGAGTCGAATTTGATCAGATGGTATATGCGGGCATACCTTTTCACGCAATATAAGTTCATAAAGTGCATATACATATACTATATTGTACTTACGAAAAACCGTTATGTACTGCCTTTCTTATAATTCAAAGTAAACTCATTTGTACAACAATAGAATCTTTCGGCAAACACATTTGCAACTTTTCACCACATAATGATTATATATGTACATATATAGTACATACATATATATATGCATATGGGAGTAATTCCGCGATAACTCTTCGATTATGCCTCACTCGTCACCAGCTCAACTCAATGTCGCAAAGGTGTGTTTGCGTGCGCGCCTGTGATGTGTATTTCAGTGCGTGGGCGAATTCCCCCACATTTGTATGTTTAGTGAAGAAATGCTCATTTATTGTGATTGAATTTGGTTTGTTTGGTTTTTGCTACGTTTGTCGTGTCTCGTGTTGTCGCGTTAACGGTCGACCAGTCGCTAGGAATTTGCCGATGCCACTATGATTGCTGCTACAGCCGTCGCCGTCGACGCCGCAACCATTGCCAACGCCAATGTCGTTGTTATTGTTATTTGCTTTTGTCAATGGCATTTCTATTTCTTTATTGAAAATAAAATTAAATGTTCCAAATACACCTACACAAACACACACGCACTTGAAGTGACAAAATTTTTCACAATTTTATGGAGGTGGATGAAAAGTGGCAGAAGAAGACGAAGAAGCATTGGAGATCCTTTGATCAGCTTGTCAACAAAGTCAAGCGGCCATGCTCGGCTTTTGCAAAGATTTCAACGCAAACAAGCAATGTTGTTCATGAAAGTTTATATGTTTGTATGTGTGCATTGCACGGTCCTTGCTCTGCCACTTCGCCAATTCTCAGCTCCCAGCTCCCACCTCCCAGCTATTTTCTTGATTGTTTGGCGTTTTGTCGTACAGCTCGTAGTTACAATTCGCCTCTTCACATAAATATGCATGTGTGTATGTATGCATATTTGTCCATGTGTGTTACCTTTTATGTGTAAATGTGTCCTTTGGGGTATGCAAAAATGCTGTTGATTTCCATCGAAAGGTTCTTATCAAGAAATGAGCACACAGACACAAAAACAAATGCACACGCCAACGAGCAATCATACCTGTGTGTGAGGAGAGTGCTGTAAGTCCCATTGATTGTATTGATCAAAAGTACACAAACGTATATATGTATAGTACATATGCATGCGTATGTATGTTTGTAGTCTGTGTATTAAATTTCGTTCGAATTCGACAATCAGTTGTGCACAATTTCCGATTTTATTTTGCCATGGAGAGTAATATACTCTACCTTTTCACACACACACGCACACATGCCCAGACATATGTACATAGAGACTATGACACATATGCATCACTGCATTCATGTGCATATTAAAATTTGATTTGCTGACAAATATTGCATGTTGTTTATTGTTTCAGTCGTTTCCACACACATACACACACGCACACGTACACATGTTCTTTTCATGCCAGAAGCAAGATGACAAGAAACACGATAAGAAATTCAATATGTATATTTTTCTGGTTGTCATGGTCATGGTACATATCTAGCAACGGTTATGAAATATTATTTGGAACGAAGTTTTGGGAAAAATGTCTGCATAACTGTTATTTGGTAAGCCAGTGACTTTTGAAAATATGTTTTCATAGTAATTCCCATAAAACCACGCTGTGAAGACAATATAGCAGCCGTAGCTGAGAGTGTACACGAAGACCCCGGGAGTCGATTCGACGCCGTTCGCAGCAACTCGGACTGACGTAAGGAACGACTTGGCGCATTTCACGTCGAGAACTTAAATTGAAAGCTTACAATATACATATTGTGCAAGAACTAAAGCCGCTCATTCTTCCCAAAGGACATCGTTTCCCTCCATGAGCTCTTGAAAAGTTATAAGAAGATCCGACGTTTTCGAGCCAAATTTTGTAAACAAGCAAATTGGCCGCATTTGGGACGAAGTGCAACCTGTAGAGATTCAAATTTCATACTGAAAAAACAACGATTTGGTGTGGTTGGTTTCAACACGACGCCACTTCCCACACATCACAACAATCAATTTATTTATTAAGAGAACACTTCGCTGAACAGAAAATTTCGAACGAGTCAACGAAAAATGAACTCAACGAATGGTACATCTGAGACGTAGACGCGACATTTGAAAGAGATAATCTTTAAAAAATAAATTTCAAAGAATGTTCTTTTGAATGATAATAAACATTCCCCCCCAATTTAAAGTTTCTGTGTTTTTTCTTTAAAAAATTAAAGATCGTCGAAATGGATCACATTTTAGTAACCACTGTAGCTCGATTAAATCTCAATGAAATTTATACCACTTTTTAAACTCTTGCAACGTAAAGCTGCAGAGTATAACAGTTTTGTTCACCTACCAATTCTATATATCGCGTGAAACTAATCGAGGTGATCCGGATGACGAGGCTAGTTCAAATATGTGACAATCTTTCTGTCCTTCTATCTTTGTAAACTGTAATTTGAGTAAAAATTGAGATATCGTAATGAAACATGATATGCACGTCCCTTAGTAAAAAATTACGAGTTCGTAGGTGAGCATAATCGAACCACTGTCATGCCCACAAAACGCCATTAATCGAAAATCTATAAAATGCCATACTTAAGTACCAAATTAATATAAACAACAGAAATTTGACACAGGGATCGCGGTAACGAGCCAACTGTGGGCTAAAATTTTTGAACTACCGACACTGTAAAAATGGATGAAATCGGAAGATAACCCCGTCCCCTCTCCATATAACGATACTGT
The DNA here is from genome assembly GCF_024586455.1 of Bactrocera neohumeralis. NCBI lineage: Eukaryota > Metazoa > Arthropoda > Insecta > Diptera > Tephritidae > Bactrocera > Bactrocera neohumeralis. Next base: position 44,153,200 of record NC_065922.1, read on the forward strand.
CAAAAACTACTAAAAGGGCGAAAGCCAGAGTAAAAACTAAACAATGGATTTGGCACTGCCCTCTTTTGGGGAAAATCATACATCTCGGGACCCGCCCGAACGATTTCTACTGAATTCGGTACTTGACATTCCTCTCTCATTCATTTGTAAGTATAAAATGATCGATTACATCGGAACTTAGCTCAACCTTACTTTTTTAATTTCGATTTTTAATAAACAATCAAGTATTTGTTTTTCACCCAAAGTCTGGAAAAAATTTCCGAATTTCCGAATTTAAGAAGGTCACTTTATGCAATTGCTAGGAAGACATAGACCACTTTTTGATCGACAAAGTTTATTTATCATGGAGAAAGTGGCGCATGATATAAATCTACGAGAATCATTGGAATTTAATGAGTTATAGTGAACATTAATTTTTAGTAGTTATATGTACTCAGTAACATACAGGGAAATAAGTAGAAAATCGAAGTTTTCTTAAAAAATGAGGTCTTCAAAAACAACCGTGAATCAAAAACCTGAACTGCTATTGCGAAGTGAGGGGAAATTGTGAGAGTAATATTCTAGAATTTTTTAATTGATCTTAATCTTGAAATTATAATATATTGTTAATGTTAATTTTATTGATATGTGCTAAAAATATTGTAAATAAACTGAAATGAGACTTAATGAAGTGAATACATCAGAAATAGTTCTTTGCCTACCGATATATGTATGTGTAAGATGACGTACCCTGTACATAAGTATTTGCTTTCACTTACTAAAAGCTGACACTCAAACTAAAGTTTGTCTGCCTGTACTCTACACTTTGCTCGTACAAATACGTAAGTACGAACACTTACAAACAACACTATTAACCAAATTCCCTTATTTCTCGTCAATTAATTAATTTCTATTCTATAAATTACAAAAAAAAAAACAATTTATCAATTGTCAGATCTCCAACAAAAGCAATATCCGGCAGTTAGTTTCATTTATACATAAGTATGTATGTATGTATTTCGAAAATATTGACATTGTTTGAAACAGAGCTTAAGTTGTGTTAAGCTATTTGTATTTGCTGAAAACTGCACAATGTTGCCTTTTGAAAACCGTTATAGAGTTGCAGAAGCTTCAAAGTAACATAATATAATAAACAGCATAGGATTTACGAAGTTTGTAACGTCGAGAAGGAAACGTCGAAGATTCTAAAAGGCGCGTTCCAAAGTAAACAGGACTTTTTGAATCTAGCGCCGCCTGGTGGGGCAATCTATATGTCGACTGGCGTGTTAGAATCTGCTATCTTTATCGATTGTCTGGTGAGAATTTCATAACATTTCATTGATTGGAAGTGAAGTTATTGCGTTTTAAGTGTCAGTATGTTTGTGTTATCGGCGTGAAAATGAGCTTCGAACAAAGAGCCAATATTAAATTTTGTTTTAAAATTGTTAAAACTTTTACCGAAACGTTTCAATTGATGAAACAAGTTTATGGCGATGATTGCCTATCCCGTAACAGAGTGCACGAGTGGTTTCAATGTTTTCAAAGTGGTCGTGAAGACAGAAAAGACGATCAACATGTGGGCCAATCAAAATCCGTGTTCACGGGAAATTCCATCGAAACTGTGCGTGAAGTCATCAAAAATCAGCAGAAATCATTATTGAAATTCATGGACATGGAATTGAACATCTCCAAAACATCGATTTATCGCATTTTGACCGAACATTTGGGCTTACGAAAGGTGTGTGCACGGTTTGTTCAGCACAAATTGACTGACGACCAAAGATTGCTCAGAATCCAATATTCGAAGGACGATTATTTGACCAAAAATCACATTTTAACCATTAACCACTCCCCGTATTCACCTGATATGGCACCGTGCGACTTCTTCCTTTTCTTGTTTCCATGAAAGGAAAGCGTTATGCAGACGTAGAGACCATTCAAAAGGCTGGCACTGGCATACTGGAGCTAAAACACTCGTTCGACATGCATTTGGACCGTGCAAAAAGTTGTATTGACGCAGAAGGACACTATTTTGAATAAAATAAATTGATTTTGCCGAAAAAACCATTTGTTCTGTTTTTTTTTTTAATCCTGTTTACTTTGGAACGCACCTTGTATAAAGAATAGCCTTGAGTCAATTTAGCCTTGTCCGTTTGTCTATTCATCTGTATATATGGGAACTAGTCTCTAAGTTTTTCAGATATCGGTCTGAAATTTGTCGATATTTACCGATAAAAAACAAGATGCAGATCTCTTTATACTCTCATATTAAATAAGAAACGCAGCCGCAGAAGGGTATTACAGCTTCGGTTCAAACGAAATTAAAGTTTTTTCTTGTTTTGTTTCCGTTAGGAGGTTTTCTCGGCATTATTCTCACCACAGAGACCTCTTTCAAAAAAGGTGAATAAGAACTGGCCCCATAGCCGCCATTTTGTATCAAAAAGGAAAGAGGGAAATTCAATACCATTTTCTTACCCGCACAATAAGTTGGTTAAGATCTTCACTAAGCTCATAAAAAGTTCGTGAGCTACTAAAAAACTTTTATTAATAAATTAATAGTTTAGCTTCTGGTGCAAAAATTGTAAAATCTGACTTACATCGTTATAGTAAAAAGCATAACCATATAAAGCGATACAAAACACTTTCCAACGCATAGACATACATAAACCGTTACATATTCACATGTGGCCAATGCCAATTCATATTGCCCTACTTCAAAGTGTTGCATTTCTCATTTCCGTTTATTAACTGTACTTAATTAGCTGTTGTATTCGCCGCACTCAATCAAATCTGCATATTTGGATATGTATGTATGTATGAATGCAGATGTAGATATTTATTGTCATGACGCGTAGTATGTAGGCAGTCCTGTCCAGCATCGTAGTAGAAAACTAATATCTTGTTAAACAACATTTTTGGGGTCTTCTACTGACACCCCCAACACCATCATGCATGTACATACATATGTACATATGTAAGCATTTATGCTCGTTTGTATGCGTGTGGAGTGATTGTGACGTTTTGTTTGGTCTGGTTTCCAATTTAACCAATTTAATTCGAAAATAATTGCTCGAATTATTTGTTAGAAATGCACAAAGCATCCTTATGCTTGATTGCTTGCACACAACAGCAACAACCCATTTTCGAGTTCAAATTTCCTTGTTGCCTGTTATTTTGTAATGCTCTTTTAATTATATCGTATTATTTTTCGCATTGTGAACACAACACAGAGACACATGTACATCTATTAATATAAAATAATTTTTTGCTATCAGGTTTTTTTGCAATTTTAGCAACAATACATTGTTAGCATCTCCGAAAATTTTTGGTTGAGTATCGTTGTTGTCATGGCAAGACAGAGATCTCATTATTTAAATACATATGTATGTATACTACTATGAACAAAAAATAGTAAGACTGTGTTCACAATTTCAAAATTCTTAATTTATTCTTCAAAATCTATGTCGTCCCCCTCAAAGTAATCTCCCTTTGCATGAATACAAATGTGCTAACGTTTTTTCCAATCCTCTAAATACAAATTCCTAATTGCCTTCAATTCACGCAGAGATTCACGTTTCTATTGATTCAAGACGGATCCTGAAATGGGTTTGCTGAATAGGCAGAAGTAACGCGGAGCTAAACCAAGCGAATACGATGGTTGCAACACGATATTGTTTGAAAATTTGGCGAAAAGCTCACGAAGAACCAATGCAGTATGTGACCGGTCATTAACATGGTACAAAACCCATGAGCTATCGGCCAATAATCCGGTCTACTTTTACTAATAGCTTCTCGCAAACGACACATAACACCATAACACTCAAATAGTATTCCTTGTTGACAGTTTGGCCTGTCGAAAGGAATTCAGAGTGCACCATACCTTGACAATCGAAGAAAACTGTCAACATAACCTTAAAACAAATAAAGCGACTTTTAAGTTCGGAAAGTTTAAAGTTAATCGAAAACAAAATATATCATAGAAGGAAATATAATTGGAAATTTAAAGTTCTTATTTATTTTAGGCTAAAGACATTTCCCAAATATTTTTAAGTAGCTCTACCGAAGGTTCAACTGGCTATAGTGTATAGGAGGCTATAATATAACAAAATATAGCTTGTACAAGAATTGAATCCGCTCGACCTTTCCAAGCGAGATCGCTTTATTCTATGGGCTCTTGAAAGGTTTTAAGAAGATCCGACGTTTTGGAGCCAAATTTTGTTCAGCGATGTGATCCTTTTTTGGGACGAAAAGCAACCTTAAGAGATTCAAAAGCTGTAATTTCATCCAGAAAAATAACGGTTTAGTGTGCTTTGTGGGCCTGTGGGAAAACATCGGTACATATTTCTTCAAAAATGATGCCGGTGACAACGTAACCGTCAATGGCGACCGATATTCCGCCATGATAACCGACTATTTGATGTCTGAAATTGAAGCTCGTCATCTCGGCGACATTTGGTTTCAACAAGACGGAGCCACTTCTCACCCATCACATCAATCAATGGATTTATTGAAGGAACACTTTGATGAACAGGTAATTTCACGTTTTGAACCGGTCGATTAGCCAACAAGATCGTGGGATATCACTCTTTTAGACAATTTCCTTTGGAGATATGTAAAGTCTAAAGTCTATACAGACAATCCTACTTCAATTCAGGCCTTGGAGTTAAACTTCACGCTTGTTATTCGCCAGTTACCAGTCGAAATGTTCGAACGAGTAATCGAAAATTGGACTCAACGGATGAACCATCTGAGACCTAGTCGCGGCCCACATGTCAAAGAGATAAGCCTAAAAAAATAAATGCCAACGAATTTTCTTTTGAATGGTAATAAACTTTCCCCATGAAATTTGAAGTTTCTGTGTTTTTACGCACCAAGACCAAAATAACCTTCACACATCAATTTCTTATAACATAAAAATGTATAATAAGATTTGTATTAGTATCTTCATTTTTATCGATCCGTTGTTTTATGATACAGCTATATCCAATAGTGGTCTGATCTGAGCGTTATGTTCGGCTATAATAGCGTTATCCTGTAAATTAAGCTATGCCAAATTTTGTAAAGATATGTTGTTAAATAAAAACGTCTTCAAAACAAGAACTTGATTCTTAATTTTGATCGATCAGTATAACACCTGCATCCTATTATGAACCGATATCGACGGTTCCGATAAATGAGCAGCTGTTTGGGAAGAAAAAAATATGCTACATTTCAGATCGTTATTTCAAAAACTGAGGGACTAGTTCCCGTATACAAAGACAGATATGGTTAAATGGACTCAGCCTCCGACGTTTTATTATGAATATTATAAACTTCGTGACAAACGTAAAGTACCCTGTCCAGAGTATAAACACATTGATATTTTTGTTGTAGCTGAAATTGTTGAGGTGTTGACAGTACTTAGCGGAATAAAAATTAGAGTCCATTCCGTTAACATTGAGCCTACTCTGAAAAACCCACTATGAGCTATGTAGTTCGAGCTATTAAAATTACTATAAAACAAGAAAAAACGTTAACTTCGGCTGCACCGAAGCTAATATACCCTTCACAGATTACATTGGTGCCTTAGAAAATAATTTATACCAAATTTCGTAAATATATCTTGTCAAATGCAAAAGTTTTCCATACCAGCATTTGATTCCGATCATTCAGTTTGTATGGCAGCTATATACTATAGTAAGCCGATCTGAACAATTTCTTCGGAGATTACATTGCTGCCTTAGAAAATAATCTATACCAAATTTGGTGAAGATACATTGTCAAATGTGAAAGTTTTCCATACAAGAACTTGATTCCGATCGTTCAGTTTATATGGCAGCTAAATGTTATAGTGGTCCGATATCGGCCGTTCCGACAAATGAGCAGCTTCTTGAAGAGAAAATGACGTTTGCAAAATTTCAAAAGGATATCTTAAAAACTGACGGACTAGTTCGTATATATACAGACAGACGGACGGACAGACGGACAGACGGACAGACAGACAGACAGACAGCCGACATGGCTAAATCGACTCAGCTCAACATACTGATCATTGATACATATATATACTTTATAGGGTCTCCGACGCTTCCTTCTGGGTGTTACAAACTTCGTGACAAACTTAATATACCCTGTCCAGGGTATAATGACTTAAATGAATTTAAGTTTGAAGAAGAGTATTAAAACAATAAAAATAAAATTGAGTTTCCGCCAGTAATTAGGCAATGTTTCCAGCAACCAAGAGCTTGAGGCGTTATGACAAAGCTACGAAATACCCCTCTCCCGCAGGACCACAATGTATTTACTGTGACAGCATAAAGCTTTACGCCATCTACGACTTGGCTTGCACTCCCACACACATGACGTGTGTACATATGTATATTTACAGACATTTACAGTTTGGTTACATCTCAACAATACACTAACAACAATTTGTCCCAATTTAACACTTCATAGCCGCGACGTGTAGCATTACCACGGCGCCTTAAGTGTTTCGCTATATGAACATACAGACATACATACATACATGCGTGCATGTGTGCTTAAGTTTGTGCGTCCAGCGAACATGAAAATAAAAAATGGAATTAATTTCAAGCGATTTCCTTCCGGCAAACAGCGTCGTGATGAACACATCAAAAGTGACAGCAGGCCAGCAGCGATGGAATGTAATGCAACTGTTGCACAACATTGTAAAACCGAAATACACACACACTTTTATACATAGATATGTCCACAATGCAATGCAGTACGTGAAGCCATGCTCTCCATTTACACACGAAGATCAACAACGCTTGACGGTTGACGGACATTCCTTGCTGCAACTGCGAAGGAGCATCTTAGCGGTGTGTGTGGCCAAGTGTATGACGAGACCGTCACCCAATTGCTGTTATAGCATTTACATCAGACTTATCAGTTTTATGATGCAATTTCAGCAAGTGAGTGACAAAGTGACACTTTCGTTCCAAACATTTTGAGGTTATCACAAAAAGTGTCCGGTTTATAAATATACAGAGAACCAAAAGAACTTGTACTGAGAGATGTTTGACCTTGAACGTATGTTTAACAATTTAAATGCAGTTATCAAGTAAGTACCGTTATTTTTGTCCATGGTATCTAACTCAAATATTAATTATTTTCTAGTTTAACAGAGAAATTAAGAGATATTTTTAAGTTATCCAACATTGACAAAAGAAAGAAGAGGCAATATTTGGCAATTATATGGAGTAAAGGCACCCGGATATTATTTTTTGTTATATGGGGGCTGTGTCAAGTTTTCGGCCATTTTAGACACAATGGTACACTGCTGTCAGCTCTCTCATTTTCATTGAGGTATATGGGGACCCAGGTAAGTACAGACCCGATTGAATCCTTTTTAAATCACACAGATACTAATATCAGTAAACGGTTCTTTCTGAATTTGAATTGTAAGAAATTTAAAATGGTGTCCATTTTCGCACTATAATATGGGAATATGAGAAGAATTCCACAGACTAAGCTTAATCGAAATCGAAACTAACCTTTAAGGAACCTTGTGAATATTTTAGATAAAGCTTACTAAATAGATTAGGCATTTTTGAGTTTCTTTCATCAAAACACTACCGCATACACATCTCAACACCTGTTAATATTGTAAATGCATTGATGTTGTCAAAAAAAGATTTTGAACTCGCACTGGGCTAAAACGCACCTCACTCTCATTGAGACCCCTTAACACATAGCGGCAAGAGAAGCATTCGCGCATTCCCCACCTAACCAACCAAAGTGGTATTAACTGAAGCAGGTCTTGCTAATATTCATCATAGAACAAAATTCAACACAATGATGCTCATACCAAAGTTTCTCCAGTGTAAAAACTCGTTGTTGTTTAATCTATTGAAAACAAATCGTAAAATCAACAAACCATCTACGATCATAAAATGCTTGAATAGTTATTATCAATCAGCTTCATATGACTTCGACACCGCAACGCATATAAGTTAACACTTATCCGCACTGCCTGATACTGAAATCGTCTATAATAAGTACGCTCTTCAAATTTCAAAAAACAACTAGCAACTCCGAGCAATACAGGGTTTGTCCAGAAAGTAATAGGACTGAGTCGATTTAAAAAAATTTATTGAACCAATCGTTATAATTCTTTAAAAACTTTCAAAATAGGCTTCTTCTGCGTCGATGCAGCGCTGCCAGCGCGATTTCCAAGCTTTGAAAGCGTTACGGAAGGCATTCTCCGGAATAGCCTCGAGAGCCGAGATGCATGCTACTTGGATTCCCTTTGTCGTCTCAAAATGCTTGCCTTTCATCGGCCCTTTTAGGCAAGGAAACAAAAAAAGTCCGGGGGGCCACATCTGGACACCACACCACTTCTTGCTAAAGCAACATCTGAGTAAGCCTGCTTGATTGTGCTTGTATTAAACGTCTCTGTCGCAGATTTACCGAGTTTCACACAGAATTTAATCGCGGACCTCTGACGAACGAACGGTGCATTTCCGGCTTGCACCACTCACGGAAACACGTCACACGAAAATGTTTGTTCTGACTCTCCAGGTGATCGGAGACAACTGACCAGCCGCTCGTTCGTTAGCTAAGAACACCCTCTACCGAATCCAGTCGGTGCGCGCACGCCCCGAATTACAGTCGCGGCGAAAGAAATCAGTCCTATTACTTTCCGGAAAAACCCTTTATATCTAGCTAGTCAATGAAGCAATAGAAGAGTACAAACTAGAGTGGATATTAATATACATACATATGTATGTACATCAAGTAATCCAAATCAGAGAACTACACTTCGCTTGCGGTAACAAACAACCAAGGTGTCACCATAACTGTCGAAATTTTACCAACGAACTGTTCGATTTGACGCACAACTCGAAAATAAATATATCATATGTACCGATAGCAAATCGACAATTAACGGTTTTTTAAATGGGACAAATAACACAGTGTTGATCAACAATATAAAATAAATTTCATACCAACACAAAACCAGACCCATTTGCTTCGCTGCCTTATCCATTCTGGAGAAAGCAGAACTAACGGCGCGGTTGATTAGGCCAATGATATCGATGTCATCAGCATACGCCAGCAGCTGTACACTCTTATAGCGGATTGTAAATTCTCGGTTTAGTTCTGCAGCTCGAATTATTTTCTCCAGAAGTAGGTTGAAGAAGTCACACGAAAGAGAGTCGCCCTTTCTGAAACCTCGTTTTGTATCGAGCGGTTCGGAGAGGTTCTTCCCGACCTTGACGCAGCTTTTAATGTTGTTCAACGTCAGCTTACGCAGCCGTATCAGCTTTGCGGGGATACCAAGTTCAGAGATAGCTGCATAGCGGCAGCTCCTTTTCGTGCTGTAAAAGGCGGCTTTAAAACCGATTAATAAAACGATGTTATAAGACGACATTGACATAGTTCTGTGAGATAAGAGACCGCGACTAGGTCATGTCGTCCGAATGGATGATAACGCTCCAGCTCTGAAAATATTCGACGCAGTACCCGCTGGAGAAAGCAGAGGAAGAGGCAGACCTCCACTCCATTGTAAAGACCAGGTGGAGAACGATCTGGCTACACATTGAATCTCGAATTGGCATCAAATAACGGAAAGGAAGAACGATTGAAGAAGAAGTGGGTATGATCAGGTGGATTCGTATTAAATGTACTTGAATCGGGATATCGATTTGTCATCATTGCATTCGCGAGTTGGTTCACGCCTCACTGCTGACAGTCATAACTTTGAGGTCGTAGATAATTCTTAAGAATCTTTCTCTTTTCAACAAGACAATGCCAGAATCCATACGGACAGAGCAACGAAAACGTGGCTTCAACATAATTATATCGATCTTTTGGAATGACCAACTGATGTAAGTCCTATTGAGAACATATGGGGATTTCTGGTAAGAAAGGATTACGAGGATTATCGTAGAAGTAATACAATTACTAAGCTTTTTTTTTTATAGAATTGTTAGAGTTATCATAGAGCTTTAAAATAACATCATTCGTCTTTGGAATGGGAACACATTTTTTCAGTATTTCGCAGAAATACAATATCGTTATAGCAATGAAACAAAGTGTATGTATCTGTATGTAGTTACACATTCTTCTTTTAATGCATACGGAGCTTAATCTATTTATTGTAGTTAACTTATAAATCTTAAATAACTGATTAAATCTTAACTATTACTCTTTTCTACATAATCGACTTATGCCCTCCTTGCTGCTCGTCGTTCATAATAACGTTGAACGGCCGCTTCATAAACTTCCCCAACAGTACGTTTCTTCCATATCGCACTCTTATCTATTTTAACCTTGGGTTTTACATCGACCAAATCACTTTCGCTTGATACTATTGGGGCAAGTTTCTCAGTTTTTGAATCGTTCTCTTCGATCTTTTCGTCAGGTTTTTCTTTCTTTATTGCATCCAAATTTATAGCAGTTGTGGTTGCACTATTGTTCGCCATTAATCCTTTGGTCTTATCAACCATTTTATCTCCTACAGCTTCTTTAGAGGTCTCTTCATCATCAGATGATGAATCAATACTAAAGTCCGAATCTGCATCTATATTATTTGATAAATGCACCTTTTTACTCTCGTTTTCTGCATTTTCTCCGTCATCCTCTTCCATCTCATCGGAAGCACGGCGCTTACGGTAGGTTCGTTGTTGTGGTACTTTGCCAGACTTTATTGGTTTATATGCTATATCATCTTCATCTCCTGCAGATGTAACAACGAGTAGATCCGGTTTCTTAACCTCTTTTGTTGAACCTGTTTTCTGTTCAAATAAATGCCGATAAAATCCATCTAAATCTTTCTGCTTTGTCACATCCCCTATTGCTTCTAGGTACTCATCGCGTTTTTCTTGCTCCTGCAGTTTTCTCATCTCTTCCAACTTCTTTCGATAAGTAGAGGTTACAAAACTTTCTTTGTCTTTGAATTCCTCACCCTCCTGTTCACGTTCTTTTTGGACTTGCCTCTCCACCCTCAGTTCGTTTTCCAACTTACGACGTTCAGCAAACTCCATTAAGCGACCAATATATTTGGGCTTCTTCGGTTCTTTGCTTTTAACTTCTTGTTCCTGTTCTCTCTTATTTTCCATTTCGTCATAAAGTTCATCATATTGGAAAACCGTGGGATCTTCCTTTAATGCCTTCTCTTGCATTGTACGTGCAATTCTCCGCTCCATCAAACTAGGTCCCTGTACTATACTTGTGCGCGGTTTAAATTGTGGTCTACTTTCGTCGTCCGAGGAGCTTTCATCAAATATAGATGGCTTAGATATTGGCCGAGCAGCTGTTGACGACTCATCTTGTTTCTTCTGTTGTCCAGGAATGATGAGACCATATCTACAAATATTAAAAAAAAATTAAATGCACAATAATACTTGATTTTACTTCCACTTACTGTTTTGACATTTTGCAAAATAAGACTCACCTAGAGATGGTAAAGGGAAGACATTATCGATATTTACATATGTTGTAAATATCTAATGTATTGTTATCGAATTGTAATTTATAGGCGAATGCATAAAAAATCTATTACTGACATGTAAAAAAAGTTCGATACAACTGGAGTTTGGTAAGCTTTCAATCTTTCTATGATACCCGTCGGGCCAATTGTACAGCTGAACTTCCCTAATTCGAAACACCATAATTCACCAAAAAATCGGGTTCTGGATGGAAATTTGTATGAAATTTGATTTCTATTGCCAACTCAAGAGTTCGAGTCATGGAGAACTTCGAGTTATGGAAGTTCAACTGTAATTTCAACGCTGAATCTTATACGAACAAGTTTTATTTTGAACAATATATAGCCTTTTTATTACACTTATTATTATGTATAAACACAACTAAATTGATTTAAATATACTGACGAATTCTAGTGTATTTAATGTCAAATCCTAAAACAAGTTCACAATGTAAAGAAAATTATCTCCTCATCAAAGAAGGCAGCTCCGCTACAGGCTACCACAACCGCAGTTTAAAATGCAGCACATCTAGATATATACATATACTTAATTATGTAATATTTAGAATAGTTTCCAGTATTGTTTCACTTTGTCATCATGTGGTAAATATAAAGACTGTGGTCGTTCAAAAGCTAAAGCATACTGTTTGCTCTTTTTAGCAATCTCCTGATCAAAAATCTAAAAACATAAAGCAATCAAAAACTTTATCATTATGATATGCAAATTCATCCAAAATTTACTTACGTCGTCTTCTTTCAATTCTAATACGGAAGACAAATCCCACTCTGTAGTTGGTAAAGGTTGGGATATAAAACGTGCCGCATTCGCCACTGCTGGGATAGCATGCCTCTGTAAGGATACCACTTCCCATAATGAACTATCTAACGCATTTGACTTTGTTGGATCGCGTTCCTCCATGATGAAGGGGTCGCGCGAAACTAGGAGTTTAAATGAAATATGAACACAGTAAACATTTTTAAACAAATTTGGCATACCTTCAATTGCTGCCTGAGCGCAAATAAGCCGTTTTAAACCGGCATGACGTAATATCAAATTGCCAATAAAATGTAAAATAATTATAGAATCTTGTGGCGGTGCGATTAGACTTAATCGTGCCAGACGTTTAACAAATGCGGCTACTAAATTTTCAGGCAAATGTGTTGAGCTTAAGAAAATGTCCGCCAGATAAAACAGACGTGCCTTAAATTTGGTATGGAAAATTTCTGGTTCAAACATAGAATACAGCTTTTCATAAATATTTGGATACGTAATATTATGCTTCTGTATCAGAGTGAAAATGCCTTGCAGTGCAAGTAAGCTAACGGGACCGCCTAAAATATAAAGGTGATGATATTTTTTACTATCAGAAAATAAAATATTTTTACCGCAATCAAGTGAGTCCATTAGAAAATCTGTTAATAATATAGGTTTTTCCAAGTGTGGCAAAACTCGCTCCAACAATATTATGAGCATTTGTCTATGTACAGGCTCCTGTATACCGTCGGTCCATTGCATTAGGCACATCCATACTTTGTTAATACATTTTTTCACTGGCGCGTAGTCAAAACATTCGGGTTGTGAAGATTCTCCGCTGGATTGCGTTATGCACAACAGTTTTTGTTGGTCGTGCAGGTCTTTGGTCACAGGCAAAACATTTATAAGTTCCAAATAATTACATGCAAAAACGTCATTAGCAAAGGCAGCCCGTGTAGCTAGTTGCTGCATTAATTTCCAACTGTAGAACACCACATCCAAATATTCGGAATACTCTTTGAAACGCTGAAGCAGAGTGCTTTGTGATTTCGTTCCTGATACTAGCTTCTGTAAAATACTACGTAGACGTTGCTTCGGAAATTTACAAGGTTCATCGCACTTATCTAAGGGATGTTTGCCTTCTGCTGCCAATAACTTCATGCTTGATACCAAGGCTTGTGCCGCTTCTGCGGGTTTTTCACTTTCAAAAGAGCTAAGTATTAAACTCATTGCTTCCTCGTAACGTTGTCGCAGCCATTCGCGGTATTTGGTATCTGCACTTTCATCTGTAGGCACAAAATAAGAATTAAATGTTTTTGTAAAATATATACAAACATATACATATATGTGATTAATGTATATACGAAATTACCTTTCGGTTTCAGAGGCACACCCGCTATACACATTTCTCGGCGCTTTAAAACTTCCACGAACACAACCTCCAAGGTTAACACAGCAGCAGTAATAGATTGCTTTTCTTTTACGCAATGCTGGACAATAATGCATTTTAATTAATACGAAAAATTCCAAAATATATTTATGTTTTTCAACTATGGCGAAGGGTACATGAAAATATATATACCTGAAAGTGTGCAATGATATCCAAAAGATTGTTAGCATTGCGTCGTGAATTAAGGAAATCGTTAGCCTTTGCACGCAACTCCTTCGATATTTGGCTACGTATAGCTCCGGGATTAGCAAGTGATGCGGCTGAACCTGCAGCCGTAGCCATTTTACGCAAGTAAGTGTCAACAAATAAAGTAGTTTTAAGTTTGTGTAATAAAACTTTTCTCAGTTTGCGAATTTAATTAAATAGTAATTTGTTTTTTAATGTAATAATCTGCACAACAAAATCGTGTTTGATTAGTAAAAGTGAGAAAAAAGTAAAAATCAGAGATAAAGTAATAATCATGGACAATGTGTAGTACGACAACAATTTCATAAAAATGTGTTGCCAATGTTCTTAGATTTGGTTTTACTTCTTAAAAATACAACGTCTTTTCGAAGCTTGTAATTCTTTGAACACTTAATTATGAACATTTAAATTAAAGGTACATTTTTTTATTATTTATCTTGATCTAATTACAGATTTTAAATAATAGTTCAGTTTTAATATGTCTTTTATTAACTGGCAACTACAAAATGTGATCAACACGTTTTACCGTGTACTGAGTGAAGAAAACAACAATCACAATACAAAGGTAAACAAACAAGGAGTACTACTGGAAGAATAATGGACATAGTTACAGATTTCAAGCCAGTTCCAACGCGAGCCGCTTTAGCGCTGCAACGAAAAAAACAGCCCAGTAATTTTGAGGCTATGGTATTTGAAGATCCTGATAAATCAAATGAAGATGTAAAGGAACACAACAGAAAGTTAGAGAAAGATGACTCCAAAATAAATAACTCTAAAGATGAAACAGAAGAGTTCGACATTAAGAAAGCACGAAATGAAGTTCTTCGTTTTGCCATGAATAATCAACGCATACCCAAAAACAAGAAGAAAATGGAAATGTTCCAGCTCATGAAGATGGGAGGAAAGGCACCCAAGAAACCATATAAAAATTACAAGGACTTATTGGATGAACGCAAACGTTTGAAAGATATACGTGAGCAAAGAAAGAAATTCCATCAGTTAGGCAAAAACCAGACCGGCGCGGCGTCTGTTAAGTGTCGCAGTAAAACCAAGTTGGAGAAACAACAAAAGAAACGTGCACCTGTAACAGCAATAGACCAAAATTATGGAGTTGTGAAACCAAAACTGAAGAAAAGAAAATAAAATTTACTACATTAATGTGTATATGTATAATTTTATCTAAGATAATACATATGTAAATCATAATAAAATCAAATAATATATATATATTAAAATTAATTTCATCGATTTTAAATATCCGATAAACAATCGAATATTATTTGCATCACTGTGTTCATTCTGTCATTTATCAGCTGTGATTACGTGATTCGCAGGGGCAAAGTGAGATTGTTTTCTGGTTCGCAAAAATTAATAGTAAATATTAAATATGTTCCACCGAACGCGTTCATTGAGTACTATTGTACGTCGAGGCTACAACCAAGCAGCACAGGATATGGCTGGAGTAAAACCTCCAAAAGGACCAGGTGGTAGTGATGGTGTTAATACCAATGTGCCAGGACTAAGCAGCAACATCGTCAAACCAGCTTCCGGTCCACTCGGTCCCGGTGCTTCTCCGACTGGTGAATATAAAGTCCCGGAATACTATTCCTTCAACCGCTTCAGTTACGCCGAAGCAGAGGTGGAAATAGCCAAATATCGCTTACCACAACCTTCCGCACATCGAAAGTAATCAGCAAAATAAATTTGAATAGAACAGTGTGAGAAAAATAACTAATATTAATAATCAAAATAAATAATACCACAATTATAGCAAGTTATTATATTTATTTCCCAGATTAGTACAAACTACTTTTATATTAATTACAATTAAACAATCATTTCTAATTCGCGAGCATAAAAAATAGCTTGCTCTGCCAACTCAACTGATGGTAATACTTCTTTAGGCTTGGCAGTTTTTTCCACAAAATTGTAAATTCCATCAGGTCCAAAATTCCAATTCCGTTTTTGGCCAAAAGTTTTCACCTCCTCAAGAGAATTGAGATTCAACCGTTTCGCTGCTTCTTTAGCAGATATCTTTTCATAAGATTTTTCTATACAAGCCCCGATTTCATCACGTACGGTGTTAAGTAGAATATCCATGAAGTGGTTATATATTTCCGAAGGCGCTGAACTCTATAAACAGTGAAAAATATGGATTGCATTTAAAAAGTTATTACTTACCCTAATACAAAAAAAGTATTTATTTTTATGGTTGACTACCTTTGCTTGGAAAATTTTATTATAGCGTCCTTCCATTATGTACTGTTCCAATGCCAATATAGGACGAATATATTTGTTATTTTGGATAGTGTCGGCCGATAACAACTCCAATTCTGTGTGAAATTCGGAAACTCGATTTACAGACAGCAAATAAAGCAGATTTATTCCCAATAATTTGTACATATTTTCGGACTCTCCAATTTTTTGCCTAAAAATGTACAGTATTTTGGATTTTTTTAATAAACCCTTAAGCACATACGATTTATACATACTTGTAGTCATAATAATAGCATTTTAGTTGGGACATGTATCTTTCATATGCCGGTATGTCCTTATTTGCGACGCTGTATTCCACGGCAATTTCGAGAACATCACGAGCTAAGACCATTTCATTTTTGCTTGTTTTCGTATCGCCAGTGGGCAGGAAAGCCAATTTGGTTAGTTCGACCTTACATTATCCATAAAAACAAAGTAGGTGAATTTGCAAAATGTAACAGGCATTGTGAGGTTATATGAGATATAAAATACCTTTAAAACATCCAACAATTGTCCACATTTCTTTAGATTTTGAGGTTTTTTGGACCATTCGGTTTTTAACTCTTTATACAAAGTCTCAATTCCACTCAAATTTGCCATTTTTTAAGTTTTCTTTCGGATGTGAGAATGATAACTTTATAGAATGATACGCTAAAATTCAGCCAATTGTTTTTCTATCCCTCTTTTTGTGTTGTCATTTATGACAGTGTAGAGTTTTCATCCCATCCTTTGAGTTGACATACGTAGCCTCCAAAATCTATTACAACAAATCAATTGGATTTACAATGGGCTTAGTACTCTCGTATGGACCTATTCGTCACGATTCTGTTTAACAAAAGGCTGTTGGATTCATTTAGAATTAGTTTTGCCCTTTCTATTAAACAATATACAACCAATATATCAGTTTAGAATTTGCATTGTTAAAATTAGATGGCCGCCATTTTCTACAAATGCAACTCTCCAACTATTATTCAGTGAAAACGGTTGATCTCTTTTGCTCTTACGTAACGCGGGCAAGTAAATGTCAAAAAGGCGCCATTTTTACAGTTCAATGTTATCTCGTTATGTCCCTTTCACGCACGCCAAGTTCGTAAAGTGAAATTAGTGTTGTGAAAATATCGTTGTGACTGCGTTTCTTTACATCGAAATGTCATATAGCGTTGTTGGTTAACTAATACTACCAATTTAAGAAGAAATATATAATATTTGGAGTTGTGCACTTACGTTTCTGTAAAAATAAACTACAAATTAATTAGATATATAGTTGAGTGAAAAATCGCAGAAACTTACGCTACCACTTGGACGCGGTAGCGTATCGTGTTCGTTGATTTAGAGTGTGCAGTAAAAGTCTACATTTTCTCCTATTGGAACTTTGTGTTCTCAGTAATTAATAATTTGGTCTTCGCTTTATATTAATGAACAGTTACCATAATTGTTTTTTTGCATTTGATATATACAATTGGACAATTGGCAGCTAAGAATAAAAGTAAGCATGTAATAAATGCAAATATTTGATGAGATGTGCTACTAGATGTTCTTTCAAACACGCCACGAAGTACAGTAGGGCGAATTGCAAAATATAAACTGGCATTTTAATTATGGCCAGAAGTATTTCAAAGCGAAAACAAAGTTAGACTTGGAAAGAATTTATTTAAGTTCCCAAAAATGTTTTGGGTATAGCTTTATATTAGTTTTTGTGCGATTCGCGCCAATATTTGACAATCGGGGGAAAGGTTTAAAGAGTTGCCACACGGCCCTATCGCCCTATCATTAGGGGATGAATTGCACAGACTATGTTAAAAATAACTTATTTTTGTATTTTTTTCTAAATAAACAGTAGACATATAGTAGCATATCTATATCATTCATAGAAAAGTAATAATTTGTTAATCAATCAAAATATATTCCATTGTTTGATCATCAGAAAACTACATGTGAAATAAGGATGCGCGTTGATAAAAAAGCTCACGTCGTAGAGGCGAAGAAAACGCGTTCTTGTGTCGTTCGGTTGGAAAAAGTTTCATCACCTCCATTAAAATTAACTAGAAGTAGTGGTGTGACCCCTCGTGGAAACGCTCAACAACACCCTGACGAAAAAAAATTCAAGGGACCACTTAAGAAGCGACCTATTGCAGAAGAAAAAACCACATCAAATTCGCCAAGTGTTTCTACTCCAAGTTTAACACAAAATTTAGGCAAAGCCAAAGAAATGAAAGACAAATTTAAAACTCCTTTGAAAGGTCATAAGACCACAACACCAAAACCCGTTGTTCCCGAACTTCCTCCACCTACAATAGCAGCGGGCCGTTCAAGGAGAGCAATAAAACCAAATCCGAAATATGCAAGTGAGGATATGGTTACACCAAAGATCATCAGAAATGTGTCAGCGCTTGCAGGAACATCAGTAAAAAGGCCAACAATTGTTCCAGAGAAACAACGGAAAAAATCCACAAGTAGTTCGGATGATTTTTTCAATAAAGATTCCAGCGACGAATTGGGTGCCAACGATTTCGATGATGAGGAAGTAGATAAGCTGTACAAAGAAATAGAAAAAGAAAGTGATTCCGATTTCTCAGACGAACCTAAAGTTGTCGAAACACCTGTAAAAAAGCGGGGGCGACCTCGAAAAAATATACAACCAACCCCTACAAGTACTCCTGCAACTCCTCGGCCTACGTCTGCATCTGTATTTAAACCACATTCATCACAACTTCAATTATTACGAAAGACATATGCAGCAAGTGTAAATAGGTCAATTGAAACTTCGATTGGGATTAAGCGTAAGCACAATGAATCTATGACTGCAGGTAGTAGCAGTGATAATGATAATGAATCTACTGGTATTGCTCGAAAGCGTATATTGTTAACAAAATCGTTAATGGTTCGAGAGAGTAAAACTCCGAGTTCCAATGACCTAAGTATGATAGTAAGGAAGGGTAATCAAACACTCAATGGAAACAAAATTGTGAAAATAAAAAGTGATGCATTGGAAAATGAACAAGTCAAACGCAATTCTACAATTATAGAAAAACGTACACTTATTGATGGTGATAATGTACCAATTAAATTGCAGCAAAGTAAATATCTACAAAATATGCGTAATGTCAATAATAGTACTGCTTTAACACCATCAACAACACGTACTTTAATAACATCAACTAGCAAGACACAAAATGCAAGAATAATGGCAGTGGAAAAACGTCGCAGTGCTTCACCCGCTCCTCCAAAAATTACAAAATCCCCTAAGGAAGAGAAAACTGAAGAAAGTGGTGAAAACAAACTGACGGATTCACCTCCTTCGAATAATGATGATTTTGAAACTATGCCAACTTTTACCATTGTCAACATCAATGACATAATTAACAAAAAAGGTGATGTGCTAATATCAAAGGCTGGTAAACCACAAAAACCTGAAGAAAGTGTAAATCCAGAGAATGAGACACCGGAACCAGTTAAAGTAAATGAATATAAACTTGGTCCTGGACGCCGTAAAGGTTTGCTTGCCGAAAAAACCAGCGATCCCAATCGTTCGAAAAGTCCATTGACCACAACAAAAAAACCAACGCAGAAAATTCTCAATCATACATTACTTAAAAGAACATCGTCGGCAAATACTTCCGGTCTACGCAATAAAGCTACATCAGATAGACCAGCTCCACGTATACTCAATTCTATGGTAGCGAAGAAAACTCAACCGGTTAAGCCGATGATAGCAAATTTCGAGGATTCGGCAGACGACGAAATTTATCCGCTTTCTCTAGATGGCGACGAGGAAGATGATGATGATGATGATGATGAGGAGGAAGATGCAAATGAGACTGCGGACCCAGATGAGGATTTCGATGATCCAGATGAATCATTTGAGGTTGGTAAAAATAAACTTCCTGCCAGCACACCGTACCAACAAAAGAAAACTGCGTCGTCGTTGAAGGAAAACTCACAAACAGCCCTGAATCGACAACCGGCTAAAAATATTGTGCAACGTAAAATCTCACCGGAAAAAGTTGTGATCTCTCGTCAAGGTGATAAAATAATTAAGAAAATTACTTGTTTTGAAACATGGTATGTCATCATACCCGAAGAAGTGACGCCGAAAGTCGCGAGAAATATACTGGAAATACCTCTTATTAAGCTAGCCAACGTGGCTGCTCGGATTAACTTACCATCAGAGGATTGGAAGAGTAAAGTGACGTTACACGAATTGTCACCATCAATGGTAGCGAAAACAAACATGATCACATATACTGGCGATCTAAAAGAGTACAATATCTCGGAAAGCGATCGTGGCCGATACCAGCCTTCGTGCGTAATGTTTCGACGCTCAGTTAATGATCGTACGAAATCGCGACTTCCTTACGATAGAGCTGTCATATTCAAAAACAAAACATTCTTTACAAATATCGAGGGCAAAAATGTCAAAATGGTTGGAGCACCCAGCACAATCAATACACACAAAGATGTCGAAATATTGCTTCAGATTGTGGACACGTTAACACTGCAAAGCTCGCTCGTTGAGCCGACAAATACAATGCAATAGGCAATGTTGCCAAACATTTATGGCACAAACAAAAAATCATTGCAACTATTTTTATGTACGCCCAGGACCACATTATAACTACTTTAGTTCGATATAAATATTTTTTTAAATTTAAGTTATAAACCAAAATAGCTTAAATTGCAAATCTCGATAAGAATTTTCAAATTGATTAATCGAAAAACTGTAATTGAATTACT